>NW_028288998.1:0-1427620 GCF_059628265.1 Tinamus guttatus | reverse complement strand
AAGACAAACATTCAGTGGTAACTCTTGACCCAAGGATAAACCCCACCACTAAGCTACTTGACAATTTAATTATCTAGAGAAAAGGCTCAATTAAAGTGTGACCCAAAAAAAGGCCATGTAGTCAATGCAATTTATGAATGGTTATAGTAAGATTTCTTATATTCAAAGCTGTATGAGCTTTTACCAGGTGACATGAATACAATTTCTAGGGCTGAATCTCATTTATTAATGTAAAGATGGGGCTATAGCTAAATACAACGCAAATTTAAAGATTCAAGTATTTACTTGAAGTACAAGCAAGTACTTTTTGTTGCAAGCCATTTAAGGGCATTCACAAGAATCCTGTACTTTATTCATTTCTCCATTTACACTGTATTCCAGGAAACAATTTTTATGTATACTTTGCAAGTCATGTGAGTATTACCTTTGACATTTAATCATTTCCAATTTAATGGTAAGGAGGTAAAAGTTAAAACAAGTTATGCTAATCTATATTTGTGCTCTGTAAATCTGGTGTATTCTGCATCACCAGTTTCTACAAACTGCCACCATCCTAATTTTTGTCGTGTCAGAGTTTCTCAAAAAAAAATCATATTTTAAAGTGGTGCCTGAACAGACTGAAATAACATTTTCAAAAATGAACACTGAGTGAAATGTAGATAAACAAATACTCTGCTGGGCATTAAGTAAATCTAATTAAACAGACGAACAATGCTTGCCAATAAAACCATGCAAGTATTTATTGCTGTGATTATGAGCTCTAATCACTCTGCTCTGCATTATGTGAAGAGAACAGAGCCTTAAAGTTCCTGTGTATGGAAAAGCCTCATGAATCCTGGCTGTTCACAGGTGGTCGGGATGATCAGCACAAACCCACTTCCAGGAAAGCATGGGGCAGGGAAAGAAAACAAAAAAAAAAGGAAAAAGGGAAAAAAAGAAGAGAGAAAGAAAGAAACAGGGAAAAGGAAAAAGGAAAAAAAAGGAAAAGAGAAAGGAAAAAAAGAAAAAGGGAAAGAAAAAGGGAAAGAAAAAGAAAAAGGGAAAGAAAAAGAAAAAGAGAAAGAAAAAGAGAAAGAGAAAGAAAAAGAGAAAGAGAAAGAGAAAGAGAAAGAGAAAGAGAAAGAGAAGAGAAAGAAAAAGAAAAAGAAAAAGAAAAAGAAAAAGAAAAAGAAAAAGAAAAAGAAAAAGAAAAAGAAAAAGAAAAAGAAAAAGAAAAAGAAAAAGAAAAAGAAAAAGAAAAGGAAAAGAAAAAGGAAAAGAAAAAGAAAAGAAAAGAAAAAGGAAAGAAAAGAAAAAGAAAAAGAAAAAGAAAAAGGGAAAGGAAAAGAAAAAGGGAAAGGAAAGAAAAAGAAAAAGGAAAAGGAAAAGGAAGAAAGGAAAAGGAAAGAGAAAAGGGAAAGGAAAAGGAAAGAAAGGGAAAGGAAAAGGAAAGGAAAAGGGAAAGAAAAGGGAAAGGAAAAGGGAAAGGAAAAGGGAAAGGAAAAGGGAAAAGAAAAGGGAAAGGAAAAGGGAAAGGAAAGGAAAGGAAAGGGAAAGAAAAGGGAAAGGAAAAGGGAAAGGAAAAGAGAAAGGAAGAAGAGAAGGAAAAGAAAAAGAGAAAAGAGAAAAGAGAAGAAAAAAGGAAAAAGGAAAAAAGAAAGAAGAGAGAAAGAAAGAAAAAGGGAAAAGAAAAAGAAAAAAAGAGAGAGAAAATAAAAAAGGAAAGGAAAAAGAAAAAAGAAGAGAGAAAGAAAGAAAATGAAAAGAAAAAGGAAGGAAAAAAATGAAGAAGAAAGAAAAATGGAAAGGAAAGGGAAAAGAAAAAAGAAAAAAAAAAGAAAAGTAAAAAAAAAGAAAAAGGAAAAGAAGGGGGAAAAAAATGAGAGAAAAAGGAGAAAAAAGGGGGTGGGGAAAGCCCTGTTGGTGTGAGCTGGCGATGCTATGCTGCCTTCGGGAAGGTTCAAGCTCGCAGTCTCCAGCGGAGAGCGAAGTCCCCAGCGCGGCCGGGGGCGGCCAGAAGCCCCCGGCCCACGCGGGCGCTGCGCAGCCCATCCCCGTGGCCCGGGGCGCCGCGAAGCGCGGCGGGGAGCGGGGCAGGATCCTGTCTGTGAGCAGAAAGGGGCTGGATCCGGCACATGGCGAAGCGAAGATCCTGGCGATCCCGCCCGCCTCCCGAGTCCCGCAAAAGGATCCGGCTGACGAAGGGAGATACCGGAGAGAGTGGAGATGGGGAAAGCAGGGCCGGTAGTTCTTGCCACATCCTGTCACTTCTCGGCGGCGGAGGAGCAGCGGACCCCGCGCAGGGCAGCGCGGCCGCACAATTTGTTAGCGGGTCCCCCCTTCAAAGGGAGCCATAAAGGCGCTAGGAAAACAAACGCCACGGGAACTGCCCCCCAAATCCGCGAGGTGTAACGCGCTCTCGGACTGACTCCCGCCCCCGGGAAGTCTAAAAAGACCTCAGTCCCTCTAAGCTTTTCTGCTGACCCTCTTCCTCCACCGGAGCGCAACAAATGGCAAGAGCGGGGGACCCCGGAGCTGAATAACAGGAAATATCGGCATCTGTCACCTCCCAGGGAGAGGTAAATGGATTAGCGAGAGCAACAAAGGGAAGAAAAGCCCTTTCAAACGTGCAATTGATTAACAAGTCCCCTCTAATCTGCGGCATCACTGTTTCTTTCCCTTCAGGACATCATGGGTCTCCTCCTGCACTTTGGCGCAATTATGCGCAAGGCAGGAAAAACGCGGGGAGCGCTGCGCGCCGGGCAGGGACGGCGAGGGCTGCAGACCCGGAGCCTCTGCCGCCCGCTCTCCCTCCCTCCGGCCCCTGCACGGAGCCTGTGGGAAGGAAGGTTCATCCGCCGGGAAAAGAAAAAAAGAAGGGGGGGCGGGAGGGGGGAAGGGAAGGAGGGCGACTTTCCAGAAATGGTTTCTCGAAAGATCAAAGAGCAGAAGCGCGCAGCTCCTGCCTCCCCCGTGCATTTCACATCGCAGGGTAATTTAAAGAAAAATGAGAAAGTGAAACCTCTCACCCTCTTGCCCTGCAAGAGCCCCACGGCTCAGATGTGCGTGGGGAGAGACGGGGCGGGCAGAAATAAAGTAAACTGAGCTCGCGCGGCTTCTTTTGCGGGCGCTGCTAACTCCGGCACCGCCGCGGCCCCTATAAATCACGGCCCTGGACCAGGCGATGCCGGACACGCTGGCAACTGCTGAGCCCTCGAGGTCAGACGTGAATAAGGGCTGGATTCAGCCCTAGAAGTGCCCGCGGGGCCAAGCCCCGGGGTTTCCCGAGCGCAGAGGCTGCCCTGCCCCGTGCCCCGGCCCGGGACCCACGGCGAAGGGCGCCCTCCGAAGCTCGAGGGCGCGCGGAGAAGGATGGAGAGCGGGACGGGGGCTGCGCCGAGCGGGCAGCGCGGCTGCCCCGCGCCCCGCTCCACTCCAGTCCTCCCCCTCTGCCCGCCTCGTTCTCGCTGGGGCTCTGGCAACACTCAGCAGCCCCAATAATAACACATTATTATAACCGTGCGAGGGGAGGTCTGGAGGGAGGCTGCGCTCGCCGCTACCCACCCCGGGCAACAACAAACCCCGCAGATTTCCTTTGTTTTCTCCTTCACACCCCCCCGCCCCAAGCCGCTCGGGTGCGCGGGGCCGGGCTCAGCGCAGCGGGGCGATGCGCTGCGGCCAGGTTTTAGCGAGGAGCCACCGCGCTGCCCTCGCTCCCCCGCCAGCGCCCCGCGCTCCTCGTAAAGCGCAACATCGGGTTTCGATTTGCAACGGGGAAAAGAAAAGAAAAGAAAAGAAAAGAAAAGAAAAGAAAAGAAAAGAAAAGAAAAGAAAAGAAAAGAAAAGAAAAGAAAAGAAAAGAAAAGAAAAGAAAAGAAAAGAAAAGAAAAGAAAAGAAGACATCGGCCCTCAACGGGGGATGCCTCCCGCCCCGCGGGCTCCCGCACAGCCCGCTCCAGCGCGGGAAGCCCTCCCGCCGCCCCGCGCGCTCGCCCTCCGCGGGCCGCTCTTACCTGCGGCGCGGGCGCGGGCGCGGAGCAGCGCGGCGGCCGCCAGCAGGGCCAGCAGGGGACCCGCCGCCCCCCGCCGCCCGCCCGGCCGCGCCGGGGGCCGCATGGTGCCCGCGGGGGCGGGCCGAGCCGCGGGCCGGGGCGGCCGCGGGCGCTGCTCGTGCCGGCGCGGCTGGCGCGGTCGCGGAGCGCGGCGCGTGCGGCGGCCCTGGCAGCGCGGGCGCTGCGCTCCCGCTAGCGCGCGGTGCCGACTGGGGGCGGAGGAGCCGCCGCCTCTGCCTCCTCCCCCTGCTCCCCCTCCTCCTCCTCCTCCTCCTCCTCCTCCTGGCGATCCGGCATCCAGCGTCACCGGGACGAGGCCGGCGCAGCGCGAGCGCGGGGCCGGCACCCCCTGCCGGGGGCGGGGGGCGCCCGCGGGGCCGCTCTCCCCGCGCTGCCCCCGGGGCGCTCCGGGCCCCTTCCTGCTTCCCGGGAAAAATGTCCCGGACAGAAGCGACCAGAGAGGGACCGGGCCGGGCAGCGCCGCTGCTGCCTCCCCTCCCCTCCCCTCCCCTCCGCTCCTCGGCGCCTCTCGCACCGAGTGACCCACGCGCGTCGCTCCTGCCCCACAAGCGCCTCCGCGCCCAGGGCCCCTCGGTGGCCCCGGCGGCTCCTCCGTTAGAGACACGCAGCGAAGGCAAGTGCCGCTTCAGTCGGCCTGCGCGACCGCCGGCTCTGCTACCCGAGAGCTGCGGGTCTGTGATGTGAGAGAAGGCCCTTCCGAGCACAATGCAAAGTGGCTTTCCTAAATCCGCCTCGGTTTCCTTTTTTTCTACTTTGAAGAAATCAAGGCACTCAGATAAAGCAGGACCATGAGCAGGCATCTGTACATCACAGAAACTCTCCCCAAAACATCTCTCTAACATATTAGTGACACCCAAATGTTGTTCTATTGTGTGTTTATTTAAGTTGTAAGTTAACAGTAACTGTAATCAGAGGCCTTCTATATAAACAAAAATGCCTACTGTTCTAGACTTAACTTCTAAGGATTCAGTGCTGGGTGGTGCTGCCCACGGCAGTGCTGGGTGGTGGTGGTTGCCTCTCCCTTCAGCCGTTTTTATTTTCTTTCAGAGTTCTGGCAATACCCGCAGTTTGGCTGTGCTGATAAGCACGCTGCTTACCAGGTGCTAGCAGAAGGGCCCCCCAGCCCTTACCACAGAGCTGGCTAAATCCTGCTGAGCCAAGTCCTTTCACTGCAGACCCGCTGACCCAGGCCAGCCGCTCAGGATCCGTTCCAGGCTCGCATCCTCCTCGCAGTGGTCCCGAGGGGCAGCAGGATATCGGTGTCTCTAGAGCAGCAGATGAACTCAGTGCACAGAAGTGTGTGCTCAGGAGGTGGAGAGAGTGCCGCAACCTGTGACTTTTACAGCAAAGTTTAACCACTTAAAACACAAGCAGTTACCTGCCTAAAACCTTACAATATCTGTGTTCCTCCAGCACTTACGATTGTTCAGATGAGTTTCTTGCCTTGCAAACATGGTAAGTAGATAAAACTGGCTTGCATAAAGCAGTCCGTGTTTTGCACAAGCTTTCTTTAAAACAATACTTTGCTTTTTTTTGTCTCTCTCTCTGAGGCTCCCAAAGGCTCTTAAAACATTGTTAGGATATGGATCCAAATAATTTTTGCATTTGGGAATTGCATTTGACAGAAACTTGTGAATTATTAGTCTGACTTACTGAAGGAAACGGGGGTTATGAAGGCTCAATCACTTGATCAAGTTAGATACTGAGCACTGAAGTCTCCTCCTTCATAGCTGACCACAAAAACCTCCATTTCATATTTCACTGACAAATATGCGTGTGGGGAGAATCAGCTGGCAGAGGTGAGGTGAAATCACTGCAGTGAAGAAACCACAGAATGAGTTCTTGCTCAGTATTGTAGGAACATACACGCCGCAAGCAGAGAAGGATGGCCAGCCGTACATTTCTTCCGTGTTTGTTCATCCTACTGATGTCAGCCCTCAGAGCGCTGCTCACTCATGTTCTGTGGCATATGGTCCCAAACTGTTTTGTCACTGTTTGACAAAGAAAAAGCTGTCGATGTATTTGTTTTCATGACCATATGGTACGTGCCTGATAGGAGCAATTGAGAGCAACAGGCAAAGCTGGAATTTGGCTGGAATTTGTTTGGAAATCCTTGATACATTTTGGACTCTGTTTACCATGTGCTGTCTGCTTTCATAATAAACATAATGGGAAAAACTTTAAAGAAACAGTAAGATCTGATGTGGTTCAGACTTCAGTGTTCCCATAATCATTTTATAAGCTTAGATCTAAGTTTTCATTGGTACACTCTCCTTACTTCAAAAAGTCATTCCACACCTGATCTTTCTATTCCAGTGATGAAAGCAGCACTGAAAACATCACTACAAAAATAATTTACACGCTTCAGATTTGCAACCCTTGGGCTCTCTTTTACAGTATTATACAGCAGTGAAGTAGATCCCACAAAATGCTAAGAACAAAAACTTATAAGAAGATTTAGGCATCTAAAAGAGGAGTCAGTCAGGCTGCAGACATGTAGGTCTGAGTTTGTAACCCCCCAAAATTATCTAGTTTCCATCCCAATGGAAAGTGTCATTAGCTGTCTCCCATTTTGCCTAAAAATTCCTTATATGCCCGAACATTTATAAACAATTTAAACTGCCCCTGCCATAGAAATTAGCTACCAAATTCCACTGAGATCCAGAAACTAACTGACACAATGTTTAAGAAATGCCAACAACCCTGACGATCCAAATCCCCTAAGAATGTTTAGCGCATATGCAGTTCTCACCACCCTATTAGCTGCTTTCTCCCAAAAGCCACAGCTTGGTGATGGTGCCCAATTTCATGCATCAATCTGGCAGTTAGAGGCATAAGAGATGAGGAGTCAGGTTCTCTGACCCTCTCAGCATGAAGGCTGAGATCTCCTCTTAGAGACTGACTATGTAGAGGAGCAGAACACTCTAGCCCTCCATCTGAAGCTGTTCCATTGTACATAAAGAACTGTAAGAGTCTTGAAATGCAAACAAAACAGCGCAAGGACCTCGACTTCCTGCTTAGAGCACTGGCCCAAAAGTGGGAAGTCTGCAAGCCAGAACACGTTCACAAATGTTACACTTACACAACCATACAATCAAAATCAAGATAATCTGGGAGAATGGCACTGGCATAAAGAACCTGCGCCATGTACGCTTTTCCCCAATTCACAGTCTATTGGAAATTTTCCAAATCCTTTAATAAAGCCTGTAACTGTCAAAATTAAAAAAATAAAAATACTCATCCTAATGTTTTTTCCTCTTACAGACACAAAATAGTGTCAATTTTCTATATTCACGTTTAGGTCATTATTTATTATGCTTTATATATACCTTATTTCTATGTATGCTTATTAAAATAGTAAGCCACTTTTTTTTTTTCAGGAAATATTCTAGCTGTTCCCTTTTCCAAACAGTCACACAGGACATCATCTCTTCTCTTCTCTTGTATTTTCCCAAACTACTAACACACAAATATGTCACACAGAGGTGCTGCAGAAGCTGGCCCAGGACAGAGTAAACAGATGTGACAAGTATTCACATCATCGTCACTCTTGTTACAAGCAGATCACCTTGAGCCTTTCTCACAAGAAAAACACAGCTTTCCATTTATTTCTTAAAGTATTATCCAGACAACACTCTCAAAAAACTGAGGTGATCCCCTCGACTTGTAAAATCACCCTCACCTGAAGCTCTGAACAACATGAGGTGTCTTTAGAGCGATGCCTTTGATGCCCTCCGAATCCTCTTAGTCACAAAACCTAAAAATGAAAGTGGCAGAAACTTCGTCCTCTTCTCTATCAGTCAGTCCTAAAGGTAAAACAATGAGAGTATGCCTTGCTCGAGCTCAGAATCTCAACAGAGGATGGGATTTAGCCTCTCTTTTAAACATAAAACAAGAGCTTGAAGTGTCTGGATTAATTTAATTTAGAGCTAAACTCATCTTTGCAATGGTTACGAATACACCACGGAAAGATCTTGACATTTAGCCTTTTCTGCCTTACCCAAAATAAAAGAGGTATGTTTTTAATGAAATTGTCATTATAATTTGTTGCAAATTGTACTGAAATTCTTCTCTGTAGTTATTTTAGCTGTTAATGTCATCACAGCACTAGAACACTTCAGGCTTGTAAATAACATCCAAACAATTAAACTCGTAATTATTAAACCCAAACAACGTACTTTTAATTATCCCCAGCTGACAAGCTCAATCACAAAAACATGCAGATATTTGGTTGTCCAAACCCACAAATCAGAAAGTAGATAAGCACCCTAAATAGTCCACATTACTTGTTGAGTTCACAAAAAGCTACGAAGTCATAACCTTCAGTACCTCAGTACCCCCAAATCTCTCTCAATACTGGGATATTGTGTTTAGAATTGCAATATACAAAGCAAAACTGAAAATTCACCATTATCTCTACAAGGAAGATATAACTATCTCAGTAGATCTAGACATCAGAAAATGTTTAGAAAATAGTTTAATTTAAAAATGCACCATATCTTTGCAAGTCACTGCAAAACCATAAATTATTTTTAAAGGTCAGCACTTGCTCATAGAGCATCACAGGCACAGTTACCTGGACTAAGGGCTTAAAAGTCAGGAGCAAAAAGTACAGGCTACAGAGAAGGCTTTTCTTACAGACTTGAGGTCTAAAGGACAGTCAACAGCACGGAGGGGAAGAGGAGGAAATATGGAAGTTTGTTCTTTTTTTGTTGTTCTTTTAAAGCTGGTCTTAGCTAGGGCACAGGCAGGCTTCAACATTGACACATTGTGGTTAAAGGTCCCATCAAACAGGAATCAGAAAGCTGTATGCTTTGCTTTCAAGAGTACTTAAGAGGTCTCCAAATGGGAGACATCGCATTAGTAGCTTGTCAAATGTGCAAAGAATGTCTCGGCTTTGGAAAAAAGAAATAGATGGATGTGCTGGAGAAAGTGGCAAATTTGGGAGAAAACAAGAGGCAGGCAGCACAAGCTACTATTTCTTACGCCACAGACATTGTCACAAGTTCTCAGGGTCAGAAAGCAACCCACAAAGGGACAACAAACTCAGTCCACCCAAGGCAAGCTAAATACATGCAATTCTGCATTAGGGATCAGTTGTGTGGGGAAGCGAAATTCCTTCCCCCTCCCCAATGCATGGGCACATATGGCGTACACACATAAGGGAGCAATAGCTACCACGGGAAAAACTTCAAAGACAACACATAAACAGTAATGGGAACATCTATACCAGTTAAATCCATTCGGGGCTGCTGGGTTCTGGGGCATGGTGCTGGAGCAGATGAGTGCTGTTTGCGCTGAGCACACGTTCCTGTGCATTTTGCCTTGGGCTGGTAACACTGAGGAAGACGTTATGCCACATTTTTCTCTCCCTCTCATCAGACTTAACTCTCTTTCACTCACCATCTTCTACTCTATTTGTAGGCGAGTTCTGAATTTTAGACTAGTGAAAAGTAAATTCAACATATTGATGATTTGTAAACTATCCTCGATACTTTAAACAAATACTTTATTCTACAGCATTCGCTGACCATTGCATTAATGGATAAGAACTTAAGAGGGACAAGAACTCAAACAGATCTACAAGCATGAATAAAATTATTTAACACATGCCCCAAATTAATGAACAGCACAGATAATGAAAACTTAAGACTAAGAAGTTTGCTGAAGATGAGATCCCACTGGATTCTACTTTCAAATGATTTTGAAAGACTATATAAATCTTTTCTTTTTAGAGGCTTGAAAAGTCAATCAGCTTGAAAAAAAATGAAAACTAGGTCCCCTATTTCCATAGAGATCTTTGGAGTACTGTTCTGTTAAATAAAAGCCAGGTGTTAATAAGTAAAATTATTTTAAATAGATGGTTATATATAATCTGTATTTGTAGTGTATTCGAATCAGCTATCCAATGATTTTGATACTGCAGGGCTTCTACCCATTATTCTGTATTTTTCCTTTATTTTACATTCTCCTCATGTGTGTCCAAGTCCCACAAGCACATTTTTGAAAAAAAAAAAGGAAAGAAAAGGGAGACACTTCTATTAACTTAAAGAGTTTCCATATCTCTTCTTCCCCTTGTGGGAAATGAAACTATCTTAACAGCTAGTCATCATTAAAATGTAATCAAAGAGACTGTACAAGTACAAAATAAACAAACAGACAAACAAAAAACCTATTTTTCTCTCTCTTCTATATCTTTTTTTTAGTTAAAGTAGATTTTTAAATAGCTATCTTATCTCTTATATAAGGCTACATTCTTTAAATGTTACAGGAAACAAAGTGTTACCTAAACATTTTTTCCTGCAAGAGCTCATTATCATACCTTTGACATTCTACGTCTTTCGTTCACAAAAGACATGACAAGATTGGAGACTAGCAGTAATTAGAAAAATGATTTATATTTTCTCTTGGGTTTCAATTGCAACCTCAGTCTGATCTGCCAAGGGAGATATGTAATTGCCCCACCCTGAGGGCAGATTAGATAACTCTCCTGAATGAACGTGTGTTATCTCCATACGCTACACACAGAGAAGAAAAGGGTTTGAAAGCAGGTGAGTTGTTATACCTTTTAAGGAATTCAGTTTTTGTATCTGGTCAGCTTCGTTGGTGGCATCACTTCATTTCAGGGATCTTGAGAATACGCTTCTAACTTTTACTACCATTTATGAAACTGAATTTCTGTCCAGCCTGAGACGCCACTCACAAGGGTCGCTACCCCTAGCTTGGGTATCAGTTTACATTTCTCACCTTGAACAAATCAGCAAAAATGGATTATTAGAATAGTCGTTATTGCTGTCCCATAACAGCTGTAATACGGCCAAGATCAAAAAGGAAAAGGAAACTTGCTTGGGTTCCTGCATTGTTCCAAAATTGCTGCAAAGGTTTTGATGGAGCTTTATATCACATTGCATAATATCACCTGCTCTGCTACACAAGTGTCTACCTGCCTTATGTGAGAGCCTCTTAAATGAACAGTTTTTTGACTTCTTTCTTTCCCAATCAACTGTAACAGCAGCAGCAGTCAACTTTAACATAGCACTTACACCAAATCTATAATTAAATTAAATAGCACAGTTAAATTAAATTCAGATGCTCTGAACTATTGCATAGACTTGATAGTATCTATGAAACACTAGTGTTATTTTTGTGGAGAAGAGTTCATTTAAAAGGCTGTGCAACAGCTGACATTATGCAATGCTGGCCAGCCGAAATGCAGACCGTGTCCTCTGTTCTCAGAGGCACAGCACCATCCATAAACCCAGCTAAGGAAATCAGCACATGGAGAACAGGAACAGCCCATTGCTAGAGCTGAAACCCCCTGGGAACATCAACGACAACTACGCAAAGTCCAAGAAGAACTTCTGTCTGCTCGTATGCTAAAGATAATACAAAAAACAAAGATAGTTGGAAGATAGTATCATTTCTGACCACGGTTGGTTCTGTAGTAGTCAATATTTATAGTAGTTTCAGTTAAGTCAGACAAAAAGGCATAGACTGAACTGGCAGAAAAAGCTATGTATTATCTTGATAGCACCCAATTTAATCTAAAACAACAACAACAACAACAACAACAAACACATAAAAAGATGATCTATTCATAAAAATGTTTAATTTCTAATCAAATAGGACAGAGGAAAAGACACATAACTGTACTTTTTAAAGAGCACGAAAGGAACCAGCAGATTTTTGTAACACAGGGACATACAAGTAGGGCTGCTTGCACTGAAATCAACCTGAATGGAGGAGACTGCTTGACTGACTGATTTCTGAACCCCACATGGTACTGGAAATAAAACCAACTGCATAATATATCTGCATGGAAGGACTTCACCATGAAAAATCAATCTTTCCATCATAAAAAGGAGGGAAAGTTGGAATACGTTTTAATAAAACTGTTGCCAATGCAGCTAAATGTGGAACCTACAGCTTGCCTTGGATGTTAGCCTCCTTGAGGAATTTTCTTTGTGAACAAGAGGTTGATTTATTGGAACATGGAAACTGTATACTGGGTGTATACATATTATATTAATGATACGCCACACACACGGTTAAACACTTCTATGTGGATATTACTGAAATAGCTTCCCAAGATCTTCTAATGAATTCAGCCACTAGTGTCTCAAATCTACATTATTTTTGTTGCTGTTACAATGCATTGGAAAAAAATGCAGGAAAATAGTTCATTAAAACAAAACAAAGATGGCAGAACTAATAATGTGAGTTGAAACACACAGTTGAAACCTTGCACAGATAAACTATATTTCTTGTTCCTGTTTACGTTCTCAATTTCATAAAAATACCTATAATTGTATTTTCAGGCAATAACATTCCATCATAAATGTAACTAAATATAAACAGGTATGTCCCACTTATACAACATGACTGCATTAATACTACTGCTGGAAATTTAACTTATGTTCCTTCTTTTTATTTTTTACATTCCAGTTTTGAATAGTAGACAAAAAAATGTAAGTGTTGTTATGAATCCTGGGTCTATTAAACCTATTAGATCAGAGCCTATTAGAAAAGCCATTACATCTTTAGCACAGATAATAATGCAGACAGGACTATGTTTTTTAAGGCCTTTAATAAAACCAGCCTTCCAGTCTCCTATAGTAAACTCCATGCAGTTCATTGTATTCAGTTAGTGATATCAAAGGTCAAGATGATTTCCAGGACTACTTGAAACCATAGCATTTTCAACTTTCATTAGTAATGATGGGAATTACCTGCATGCATCAGTGATAGAATAAACTCTAGAAGAATTCATCTTTACATCAAAAAGCAGTTTTAAAGACAGATTTCTATCAGTGCATTGTACAATGACTATGCAAGGATTTTGATTTGATCCACACTCAACAGGGGTTCCTGTTATTCAAACCATGTGGTATCTGCTTGGTATGTAGGGTCTAAGACTGCTTCTGTCAGCATTTGCTTTAAAACCTGATGCAATATATTATAAAGAAGATTTGAACAATAATAACTAAAATTTGTTGGGAAGACTTGAAACAAAGGGTTGAATGAAGTTGAAAACTTATGGAAACAATAAAATCTGAAATGTTATAAAAAGAAACTTAATATCCACATGGGAACTATTCTGCAACCTTCTTGGCAAATTTTAATCAGACATGTCTAAAAAAGTAATAAAACTAAATTCTATGTAAGCAAAAACACGCATACCTTCCAACAAAAGGATTAAACATTACAGCTAAACATTTTCAAGACTACCATATATAGGAATACTTAGTGTAATCTCACAGCACTGAATTAAAAAAATGCATGGCAGATTAACAGAACAATTTCCAAAACACAACTGTTTATCAGGTCATCTTTTACTAACTCTTTTCCACCAAGAAGACCATATTTACAGTAATGATGTAGTTCTATTGGTTTTATTCCATCTAGCTTTACTTGTCTCACTAAGTTTTAGGAAAGTCTTTTCTGTTACACACACACACACACATAGATAACCTTTAAAACAGACTTTATCTAAAAAGTTTTAATATTAATTTGTTCCTTGGTTTTGGTATTTATACATATCTGTCAGAGGTTATGACGGAGTTCAGATGAAAGTTGTTTTCCAAAGAAATCTAAAGTATTATTGTAAATTACACAGCAGAGAGTCTTCAAATAAAAAATAGAGATTTGTCTTACAGTAAATACTTTATATTACATAACTCCTTGCTTCAATATTTTCAAAGTCTAAGAGAAACAAGAATGCATCTATCTAAGTTAAAGTAGCTGTGTTAACCATTTTTTAGAGTGGACAAAACTAAACTTATGGGGATGTTGACTGAAATTTCACAGAAATTCTGACAGAATTAGAAGTAAAACCTGCATCTCGGATCCAGATATAAAATCTCTTTTGTGTTTTGACTTTCAGATTGTGCTTCAGCTGAAGACTAGCCTTCACCTTTAACAAAGTTTTTCTTCTCTATTTAAGAAGTAAAGTCTTTGGTGAAGAATTCCAATGCAGAGTTACTCTCAGCATTAGAGAGCTTGAGAATCTGATGAAAGAAAAGGAAAGGGCGCACAAATTTTGCACTGTACAATTTCAGTTTGTGCTTTCAGTAGAGATTTCTGCCCTTAGTACTCTTAGCAAAAGTAACCCAATACAAAATAACGGAGTCACTACAAAACATCAATGTAAAGTGAATTTACATTGGGTAAACTTCTGTACTTGGCTCTCAAGAGAGGGAAAAGGTGCCAGAGACTTTGCCCCTTCCCTCCTTTAAAGCTCAGGCTGAGTTTGAACGGCGCTCTGAAGATTTATTATCTGCAGCAGCCTCCCGGATGGCAGTGCTGAACAAACAAAAAAGCCTATTAACTAGAACATTTACCAGACACAAAAAGATCTTAAGACTGATAGAGAAGCATGAAAGTACATCTTACTCAATTCTGCTTCAGTAAAGATTACACGACCTTCTGAGATACAAGATTTTTATCTATTTATTTTTTAAACAAGATGCTTAATACTGCTGTTTAACACTGCCATTAATACATAAATAAATGTATTAAGAAACTGTTCCATTTAACAACAGAATGTTGAATTCTGCCACAGAATCATTTTTCACTGAGATGAATGACCACTGAAGTAACCACATTTTTCAGTGAAAATGAATATAAAGTTAAGACCAAACGGACAACTTAAAAGATGCAGACATGTTTTCTTTCTGCTACAAGTTATGTCAGTATTGCTTTTCAGAATGAAAATTCTATCATAATCATGATAATCAAATACTCATTTCTGAAAGAACATGTCAAGATTAGTCAAGCGTACGGTTTCTGGTGACAGAATTATTCTGGTGGCAGAAAAAAAATAAACTTAATCATTTTTGTCACATTACATATCCTGCTCATTTGTATGCATTTACTTATTTCCTCTTCCTCCTGGCTACTTTCAACTGCCCAATCTGCAGTACAATCCAATAGTGATGTACATAAAAGGGATGAATCAAAATAGAAAAGTGAAATATTCTCGGTTTTCTCAAAAACAGATTCCAGAGAAACTTTTCAATTCCACTTTTCCATTCTTTCCTTCCTACTTCTCTAGATCCTATATTTATGAAAAAGATGTTTTATTAAAAAGTAACAACAGATATTGCACTACGAATAGTAAACTAAATTGTGCTTTATTCGGTGCCTGTTTTTTGGTTTGAGAATCCAAGGCACAAAACGACACGGAAGGCTGAGGGATTTTGAGGAATATTTCCTCATTCTATTTAGGTCACTTTGACACCAAAATAAATTACCATTTTGGTGCATAACAAATAAATAGCAGGTTAACGAATAAATGGATGACTGAGTACCATACATGATACTCTTATGTATGAATCTTATTGCTAACGGCGCACAGAACCATCAGCTATTGCACCAGAAAGCATAGGTCAACCTTATCTCTAACAGCTACTTTTTGGTCTTTTTGACTACTGATCAACCTACCACCATATAGTCATGTAGTCCTCCAAACTCTTCTTGACTTCAACACATGCAAAAGCAGCCCCTGAATTCAAGGATATAATCTCCATAAGAAGTCATTACTACTCTGAAACACATGCAGTCAAACACTACAAATCAAGCAAAATTATATTAGAGAATGTCCCTAAAAAGTTCATATACCTCAATGATCCGTTTTGCACAACACACTTCCACTCTTTTCTTTGGGGGACCTATGCCATCATTTTTATCGTTAATATATTAGATATTCTAAAAAGCATTATGTATGATGCATTATATCCCAGCCCTAAGTATTCCTGTATCGTTTCTAATAACCGCAATAGATCATCTAGACTAACTGTTACACATACAGGAGGACAAAATTTGGGATCCGACTTCAAAGTCTATCATCATTTTAGAATCATTCTGATGGGCCTGCCAAAGGAGTTACAACAGGAGAGATTCGGAGGGATTCTGGGGGCACTCACAGTGGACCAGTTGAATCTTCAGCATTACAAACCCTCACTCCCCACCACTACCACCAAACACAAAACACCAAATGTAAAAGTTGAAGATTATTAATGACGCACCATCGGTCAATGCCATCCATGTAACCCACAATGTTTTAATTCCCTGTTACCACTACAGATCTACTCAGGATATTCAGAAACTGGGGAGGTGAAAGAAGTGGAGTAGAAGTTTTCCTTTCGTATTTTTTGTGGGGCTTCTGTTACTTTTGTTGAGGGGGTCGAAACAAGCCTTGGAAAAAAGTACAATGGAAGCTGCAGTTTGAGTATAAATAATGACTCACACAACTGTTTTTTATTTTCATTTTTGTTTTCACTGACTGAGAATGTAAATTAAACTTTAGTGCTATTGTGCTTTGTTCTCTCTCTGTGTGAAAATGTGTTCTGCATTAAAGTGCATGGATAAACTAGAACAGTCCCAAATATCACCCTTCAGCTTTTGTATAACACAAGAGCCAAGAAAAGATAGAGAATGTGCTTTTATGACCAACAGATGGTGTAATTGGTATCATAGATGTTTTTATGTTAGGAGGTCGTAGGTTCAGCCTCCATCTGGAGCCTTCTCAGATCTGTTGTATAGCTAAATGATTAAAGAAGCTATATTGGGTCAAAAACATAACCACCTGCCTGAGGGTAAAAGTATTGCTTTCTTGATCTAACTATTACACTACAGTTGCCTTCCATTATTACAGCTCTTAAGCAATGCAATAGTTAATACCAACAGCATTCAACAAAACATTCAACATCAGTTATTTCTTCATATCCTTCAAGACTTTCAATAACCTTTGACACACCTAAAAATTAAGTCTAGTTTTTCCCACATTTACTGAAATACTATTTCCAACTTAAGACTGAAAAAATCACAGTAACAGGCCTGAACCCAAGGAGAAGGATGCTAGAGGGATCTTTGAAAGCAGAGGTTCAGCACTGATGGACAGGTTATGCTGGTTCACACGTTCCAGTCAGAATTAGGTGCATTTGTAGGCTGAGAGCAAAAAACAACACTATTGCTAAAAATGATTGGTTTTAGCTACAGTTTTGGATTAGAATATCAACAAAATGCTTTCATCCTACAGCATCAGGATTATATAGAGTATACTTGACTAAAAGGGTGCACAGATAGATAAACTTCAATAATCTCTACATGCCACAAGATCACTTGCTTACTTTTAGAGGTTTTAGTAATAGTACTGCTAAATAGTACTTAAGTACTGTTACATCATGTTAATGACTGTTAAATCATGACTCTAATAAGAAACAAAATTCTCACTTCTGTGGGGCATACACTCATTCATATCCTTATCCAAGGTGCCAAAGTTGCCTGGGCAATCCTATGTAGAAGCTCCCTCCATTACTACTGATGCCAGGACGCTTATCTGGCTAACACTGGAAATTATTTAAAAGTTTCTAATAAATAAATAAACCAAAAACCATAGCTTTGTGCAGTCCTACTGAGATATACTCTTATGCTTTGCAAAATCTGGAGAAAGGTAATGCTATGTCAAACAGAAACAGTGGTCCAGGATCTAAATTTAAAGATGATACCTGTAGGACTCAGTATTTTGGTGATGTTGTTGTTGAATAAAACAGAAGCAGTTTTATTATTAGAAAAAGTTTAAAATGAACACACGGTCAAAAATAATGAACTGGGATAGGGGATAAAAGTGCAAAGATGAAGCTATTACCAATATAACTATTAATTTATCATTAATATAGTATTACCAAAATAATTACCAATACTATACTTTGGAGTAAGCATCCTCCAGTATGCTTCGTTTCCCAACAATGTGACGAGGCTGGTCATTACTGTATTTCATACACTAAAAACATACAATAGAAACAGAATCACGGAATGGTTGACGTAGGAAGAGACGTCTAGAGATCATCTAGTCCAACCCCCCTGCACATGCAGGGTCACCCAGAGCACGTGGCACAGGACTGCGTCCAAGCGGGTTTTGAAGATCTCCAGAGAAGGAGACTCCACAACCTCTCTGGGCAGCCTGTTCCAGTGCTCTGTCACCCTCACAGGAAAGAAGTTCTTCCTCATATGAAGGTGGAACTTTCGGTGTTTCAGCTGTGGCCGCTGCCTCTTCTTCTGACGCTGGCCTCCACTGAAGAGTCAGGCCCCATAAACTATAAAACTAAACCCTTTTTTCATAACATAAAAAATTCTCTTGTTGAAGATACATTTCTCTGACACACTTACACACCTGTAACAGGTTACCAAAGAAGTTTCAGCTGTTGGTAACATTTATCTGTTGTTTTTCGCAGACGCCTAAACAAAAAATATAGATGTTGTAAATCAAGTCCTCAGGAAGTAGTCCATATTAACAGTAGGTGGAGTTTTAACTACACCTTCTTTAACACTAAACATGTTCTTGCGTAAGTCACATTCATGCCTTAAATGTTTACAGATCTAAGACAGACATAAGACGTAAGGAACAAAGTGTATTTTTTCTCTCATACAAGAAAATATGAATTTCTATTTATTTTTTAGTTATCGTTAGCAATGATTTCATCTTATATAAGCATAATTTATCATTTTAAAACTTTTTTTTAAACACAGATACAACACGATGGATTACACAAATGTACTAATGAGCATGTCCACTTCAGCTAAGACATTTCAAGTGGGTGCATGAAAACGAGTAATATTAGAAGACCACACCAAAACACTTGTAAGTATTGCCAAGTATATTGCTTCTGGAGCAGGAAACATCACAAACAGTTACTGAGTTTCCAAGAAAGAAGCTGCTGACTTGTTTGAGTAGTTCTATGTTACACCAGGTGGTGTATTATTACTACTGCTCAGGAACACCCCAGAGTTACACGCAGTTCTTAAGAAACTGGGATATTGGCCGTATTTAACAGAAATAACTAGGCAGAAAAGCTGTAGTCACACAGCATGGAAGTCATACATCCTGAGACCATTCTGAAAGGCAGCACGATGCTCCCAAGCTATTCCAGTAAGGTGCAGGAACTTCAAAGAGTACTTCATAATGTCAAGGCAGAAAGTGATAATCAGCAGATAGGACCTACACCTAGAACTTCTGAGAAAAATCAGAAACTCCGGCCTCTTTCATTTCTAGATTCTTTGGACACATGGCCATATAAAATCTTCCTTTGCTCTAGAACTTGCTGTATTAATGTTATCTGTAAATCAGATATTCCAACTTTTTCCTCATCATTAATGCCTGGCAAAAGCAATTATGTGATGTTTGTAAAGAGTTAGTAGAACAATAATCAATGGCTTTTTAGGCAGGGCACTACTGAATACAGACGGAGCAAGTCAGTAAGAGGAGTAGCGTAACACTGTCCCTCAAACCCATCAATACCACCCTGAGAGAGAATAAACAAACACGCAGAGGTAAATGTTTGCTAGCAGCCAAGGACTTTGTTCTGAGGCTACTTCCATTTTCCAGAAGCAAAGGACTGTGACAGTCGCTTCAGTCACTGAATAGGAAATTCAAATGCTAAACAGATAAGGTATTTATGCAAGTTTCTTGCTGTCCATCACCAGCTCCACTACTAACTGTCCCAAAAGAGAGTTTTGCTGCAATTTTTCCATCTTGACGGGAACTCCTTCACTCATGGGTTGACTTACTGCACCTCTCTTTTGACCTCCTTATTGCACAAAGAATCTGCGTGGTTACATTTGCTGAATATATTAATATAAATTGTATTTTCATACATAAATATATGAATATGTAAATATATTTTTTGATTCTCAGGGCCAAAGCAACCCCAACTTGTTCAAACCTTGCCATTTTATACCTTCTCTTACATTTGTTCAAAACTGTTTAGAGGTCAGTTGTTTCTTCACCAGTTCTTTTTAATTCTTTCTTTAGCCCAGCATAGAAATTGTATTCATTAGACACATCCAGATACATAACAAATCGTCTTTGTCATCCTGTATGTTGTACTCTGCCTCCAACTTGCAAGGGATGCACATATTTCATTCATTTGGTAGTTGCTATGATTTCACTCTTTCACTTGCAACTAGTTTTGCTGTGAGATGAGTTACTATCACCACATTTAGAAATTAAGTAGTTTCTTTCTAATACAAAATATTCTCAAGAGGCAGTAATTTCTAGTATTCAGAATCAGGCCCTCATCATTCTCCCGTGTGCACTGTTATTCCCTGAACTTGGGTAGATAAACAGTAACAATTTTGGTGATAATTAATTTCTATAATCACAGTTTCTCTGCTAACAACTAGGATCCTGCTGTCGACCCTCTCCGCTGGAACGCTTTACATTCTTTATCTGCATACAGTATGTTACTCTTTAACAGGCATTTAATGATTGCTTTGTTTCACAAATTCTTGCTCAGTTCCCAGGGCCATTTCTACTAACATACATTACCTTTATCAAAACCTTGCTATTTTCACCCAACATCGTTCAAAAATGTTTCAATTTTTAACCTCCAACTCCAGCACGCCTAATAGCACAGTTGTGATGGTTTCACCCTTCCTCAGTTCTGTGGGTTCAAATGACAAAACTGGCCTATGCCTTTTCTGTGCTTAGAGGTGACCACTGTCACTTAAGACATCAAATGGCCCCATAGACTTCAGCTTATGCTTCCAGACTTACAATACATTTCTAGTAAATGGCACAGTGCTCACTAGCATTCTGTGCCTAACAACAGCCGAGCAAAGAGTTGAATAAAAACTGATGAAGTCATGTCATTTTCAGCAGAAAAATCACCTCACAAAACTTACTCATTTGTAAAACACTGCCATATTACCCTGATTTAATCCATTTTGATGCACATCTTTTACCTCGTATCAGGCAGCCAACAATACGCTTGCACACTTGGAAGATGTAAATGTAACCACTGAAAGCAAGGTCTATTGTATACCAGATGCTTTTTGTGCTTAATAAACTAAGCAAATAGCAATGCACTGGTTATTATTTTTGGTCACTATCCAATCCAAAATAAGACATCAGGAAGAAGATTCAGAAAGATGCACAAAATCATGAAAGATTTGAGGAAGAACATATCAATTTGTTTGCTTTTTTTTTTTAAACAGTTCTGATCTTTGCAAATTCTTAACCATATTAAAGTTGTTATCTGCAAGATAGCAATTTAAGTATGAATAATTAAAGTACCCAAAATTTACTAACTAAAATAGTTGAAATTTTACCCATAAAAAATTCAAGAAATTTATTACTTCTAAAGATGTTAGTTTTTGCTAACAATTCTTTATGTGTAGCTTGACTGTGGAAATTCAAGGATACATCAAAATTTAGCCTCATTTGACAGAGTATTCTCTTTCACAATAATATTTCCTATTTGGACCACCAAAAGCAGCAGTTTTGTCACCATTATTTCACTTTTGTTGTTGTTGTCTTCAAGGTCACTCAAATATTCCCAGGTTTAAAAACTAAAGTCCACATGCCAAGGTAGGAGGGTATCATATTATATATAGATTATATAACAAAAGTCCACGTTTACCATTGACACTAAGACAGTTTCACCCCGTACAAACATGCTAAACCAATAATCTAGGTTATATTACCCTTACAAAGTTAAAACAAAAAATTTACTGCTATTAAGTACACAAAGCAGCCATTTCACTAAATTCTTAGTAACTTAATAGAAACACATTTATGCGATTAAGTAAATGGTGTTTAGGGTGAAAAAAATGGGCAGAGCAACAGTTCAGTCTTAAAAGAGAAAAAAGGGAAAAAACCTAATGCCATTTACTGTAGTAGAGATCAGACTGCTGTAATGAATAGTCTCCAGAATTCCAACTACCTCCGAATCATTTATATAGCAAAAACAGCAGTTACGTTACACTGAACCAGAGTCCTGGCCAGTATCATATATACAAACACATAAAAAAGATAACAGGCCTCAGAGTTTCCAGGAGGCAGCATTCCAAGAGGCAAAAAATATGGGTTCCACCTAGATCTTGTTATATACCTCATGCAGAATTTAGTTTACATATCTTAAGTTTCCTTAATTCTTTCCTTTCTTAAGTCTTTCAATATCTTAGGTCTGTGCAGTTATACAAGTTATACAAGTTCTCAGCAAATGTGTAATTCACTTGATAAGCATCTTTCCAATTTTACTTTTATTCCTCCTCTGACACCACCTCTTCCTGGCTTTTGTTAACAACGGATTCCTTGTTGGAAAATGCAGCTCAGTTATCCCAAACATATCCAAAGCCAAGTGATAACACCTTTAATAGAAGTGGTAAGTATTATCTACAGAGCACAGAAGACAAAACTGCATTATTTTCTTCTGTAAAGCTCTTTTAACCCTGGGGTACCTATCATCTGAAATAAGGCCTTGTTGAAACACCAGAAACTCCATACTAAGTCTGAACAAAAGCACATCTGGCCCAGTGTTTAGTTTGCAACAGCAGTCTCCTGTAAGTATCTGCTACCTAAGCACTGGTCATGTGTACGGTGGTTTTTCCCTGATAGACGCTGCTTCCAGCTTCCGTCAGTCTGCAGCTTGGCTGATTTATTAGTGTACATGTCTTTTACTACATCTATTTTGGAACAATCTTGCACTCAGAGGACAGGAAACTAATGTCTGAAGAGTCCATCAATAGCAAGACAAAGTGCATTACCTTATTAACCAGCGAACTGCCAAACAACATAAAAACATGACAAGAAATACTCTCCAGACACTTCCTTTTATTGAGGCACTGAAACAGTTTAATGCACAAATGCTTTGTGTTACTTCTAAATATTTCTCCCGTTTAAGCAGCATTTACAGCTCATGTACAGTTCTCAAGTCATCTTAAGATGCAAGATACTTTTGCAGTAGCAGTTTCATAGATCAGTGAATGCCAACACTCCACAACCCTGTTTAAAATAATAAAGTCCAGATGGAGTGACAGAAAGGAGACAGGACACCATTCTGCGCAGTGACTGGCATCATATTTCAAAAGTGAAAAAATCAAAGTTATTCAGCCTTACCTCCACTTCGTTCTTAATACATTCCTTATGTATTTCATCTCCTATCCAAAAATAATGATTTCTACAATGAACAGAAAAGGCATCTGTATGTTTTCCTATAACAATAAGCCTACATAAGTAACAATTAATTATTTTTAAATGTTCAAGGAAAGCATGTCCTCTATTAAAATATAGATACACATATAACGCATACATATTAATGCAAAAATATTTTCCAAGTATAAATTATTTCCAGTCTATTGAACTCCTTATGTATTGCAAACAATTATGTTCATCATAACAATTTCAAAATATGGCCATTTCACAATTATAATGTATTGCTTCTAAGTACTAAATAGTAATCTTTTATTTTTTTAAAAAATATATTTTTTGACTCTTTATCATCTGATGCTTTCACCTAACTACTACTTTGATCCCAATCCTCAGCAGCAGTAAAATATATAGATTAGATGAATTCAAATCTAGAATTCAGACCTTTAAACAGGAAGTTCAGGATAAGGCCCTTATGGGTTTGATCCACTTCACTGTAAGGATGAAGTTTGCCACTCATTTACCAAGAACAAAGCTTGCTGCCCACACTGGATGAAATATGTGAAAAAAAAAAAAACCTGTCTTAATTCAAACACAACTGCAATGGAACTAAAATAGGCTTATTAATGTATTTATCAGCCTAAAGCACTGAGAATTCAAGCACCCTAATGGGCTTCCAATCTGACTTTCTAATGTCAAAGTTTAACCAAAATCACCTGCTGTCCCTCTAGTCCCAGCCAACCTTTCTTCCCACAGCCTTCATTCCCTTCATCTCTTTGCCTTGTCAAAATGAGAGATATTTCTCAAAAGACTCAAAATGAAGAGGGCCAGACGTGCCTAAACTGACACAGAAAACACTTCTCTACCAGCTAGATAACCAGAGCTTCTTGATTTCTACCAGAAACTGTTTATTTGGTCCATCAGTAAAACACACGTTAGGAAAATATTTCAATTGCTATTAACAACAAGGAATTACGCTCCATTGTGATCTATGACGTGATTCTAAGCCCTGTAAACAACAGCAGTGGACAAAAGCAGTTTTAACAACGTTTTAGTGCTGGTTATGAGTTCGCTAAATGAATTGGTGGATAATGTCTCAATGACATATTCAAACTTGCATCTTTTCAGAACCACTTAGTCATGGATTTGAAACTCCCACAAGTTCCATTGCTTCCTGCCAATTTAGGCGTCATCACTTCATTTAGAAAAAGCAAAAAACAAAACCACACACATATCTAAAGTTTACTTCTAGCTCTCAATAGCAGCATCAAAAAATTCTCCCCATCTGCACACAATTTGAAATACACTGTGAGCAGTGAATATAGATTTTGCAATCTACTATTTCAATGTTAATTAGTAATTTGCTTACCTTCACAGGCTTACCCTTAACTTCAAAACTACTTACTATGTCACGTTAGAATCCAGGCATCTTCATTTATCCCCAACTTATGCATCAAAAGCTGCCTTTGACAATACAATTCCATATTATCAAAACACAAATGTTTCACAAACTGAAAGCTGAGCAGTAAGTTTTCACACCCAGTTATGTCAGCATCTTTGACGGTTTTGAGATACTTGATCGCTCGGCCCTTCAGTTTCAACCTGTAAAATGGAACTCAGCTTTCTTCCTCTTGCTTTTGCTCTTAAATTGTTGCTTTCTCAGAGGCCCTGAAAGCTAAAGCCCTAAATGTAAGTTAAGGGAGACAGAGACTCATGAATGCTAAAGTAACAGCAATACTCACTCCTACTAGGGTAAAGGTTTCTTTACACTGCACAGATAGTTATTTCTGAGTCACTATTTCCAGTAACAGCAGAAACGATCACAAAACTTCAGGTTTTACGTGAACACACACAGGTAAGAAGCTTGGAAAACCAGTACAAACTACGAACCAAAGGAAACAAAATGAACTATCCAACAAAATTTAACTAGATTTCGTTGCAATATTCAACCATATGATACATGAAGATTTGAATTAAACATGTTAAACTTTTTATTTTAACAATGTTATTTCCCAAAAATAGTACTGTAGTCCTTGTAGCAGCAACCAAAACAAAACAACCCAAAATACAGATCAGGCAGAATATTTTTTTTAAAAAACATTTTTTTAAAAAAAAAAAATCCTGAAATACATAGTTATAGTTTCTACTTTATAAAAAAAAGGTACAGTTTAATGTCATCCTCCCTTACCAGTTTCCTATGATTGGTATAATGTTTCCGTCCATCCATGCTTACCGAAAATCCTTACAGCATAACCTGCAACTAATTATTTTCCAATGATGTGAGGATTTTAGGCATAGATATTTTGTAAGTATTTGTACCACCTAAAATCCTAATATCTATTTGTGAGTGCTCCCCTCTACAGTAAAGCTGTTTAGAGATACAACTTAGCACACATATTTTAGTGCTTCAATGTTGTCTGAATAAGCTTATATGCGCAATGGCTGTTGCAGAACTTTGGTTCATTCTTCATATTGTTTATGCCTCCTCTACAAGACTGGTACAAAAGCCCCCCACCTGAACATACTATTATGAAATTGCACCATATTCACAATTTAAAGGTTTAAGCTTAGGTATTTAAGTTAATAATAAGAAAAACCTCACCCATAATATATCAAACATGCATATATTTACATATGAAATGCAGTAAGCAAACAGTGTTTAATATGAATTTATCATTTGGGCAACGAATTATTTGGCCAAGCAGTCTGAAAAACTGGCATCTAGAAATGCTTAACAAATAAATACTAAAGTTACTGTGATTCAAGAACAAATATATATATATATATATATATATATATATATATATATATATATATATATATATCTGAAACAAATCTCGTAATGTGTTATTCTTTTCTTTTTAAACAGTATTAGGAACAAGCTATCTTCATTTTAAAAAAAAATATGAATCTTATATGAAGCTCCTAGATTCTGAGACTGCACAAACAAAATAATGAATTTTAAATATTTCTGGACAAAAATGAATGTTTACGCACATTATTGAAAACATTGAAGGGTAAAAGGAAACAAAACTTAAAGCTTTTTTAAGATTAAGTTTATGAAAATTTGTGTAAGATATTTATATTCCATTTTAGGGAACGCTATTAATTGGTCGGAGTTTAAAATTGAAATACACTCTGTCATTTATCAGTTCTGAAATTCAGCATTCTTCCCCCCACTGCATTTGTACCATTCTGGAAAAATCTTGTTACTCAGTAAGGCTTCAGTGTCATCGGTGGTCAATCTTGAATATCTGAAGCGGAAGCCAAGACACTATAAAGTGTGAAACACGTATCTGATAATTTGAGGGAGGTAGTCTAATTCAGCACAGACTGCGCAGCTTCCTTAATAAGTGATGCAGCTTTGTCCAGTTCTTGTTCTGTTTGCTCCACTGTTACCACTACTCGAATACTAGAAAATGAAAGGCAGAACAAGTTACTCGTTTTCCTCAGTTTTAGGCCTTTTCTGAACTAATTTCAACACACATTAAACCTGCTACCTCCAGGGAAAGGATTATGAATATAAATTCAGTAAGAAACAAGATATATGACTAAACAGGAAAGGTTGGACTACTTTTTTTCCCAAACACACAAGCAACATAATTTTATCTGGCCTCCTCCTTATGTGCAGACATGCAGCTCTCAAATACTCCTGATAAACACACAAGGCCAGTATCAAACTGAATTCTAAGTCTGGGTAGTTTTAATACAGTTATTTCAGCATATTGGCACCGTATAACAGTGACTGGAAATATTCTCAAGAAGCATGGCTAACAAATTAACATATCCACCTAACAGACTATTCAGTCCAGGCTACTTAGCAGAACCTCAACACTGTATGAAAATAAAGAATCATATCCAATAAAAGGCAGAAATACATTGACTTTCTACTAACCTCGGTGGAGGAAGACGCTTTTCTTCCTTCTCTAGATAGCGTGCCTGAGTTAATGCAATACCATTATTCATGCACTAGAGAGAAAGAAAACATGGCAGTCATCATTCTGGGGGAGACATATATCCTGTGCATACGTCCACGCATCACTGAAGCCATTCAATGGTATTTTATGGGTTTGGTGTCAGGATAACAACTAGGTCTTTCCCAAACGGAGACTTTGAAGGTTATGCAAAAAGTCTTTAATTAAGATATTAAATCATATTTATGTATATTTTAAAGGAGCATAACTACATTCTTTCTCTAGGGTTTACCTGTCACCTAAAATATACATCATCCTCATCAACCTCCACCTCCTTCACATGAAAGAGAACCAGCATGTACCAATAATGGAAAAAATGCTAAATATAAAACATATCAAGATTCTTGACACGTCCATGGACTCAAACAAGCAAAATTACAGAAAACTGCATCTCAGACTATTCAAATACAGCAACAGAATTTTGCTCCAGGGATAGCCTGTATTTCTACACGCACCAGCAGTTCTCTGATCAACTGTTTAAATGCAAATTTAACTTGATCTTTGAAATACAAAACAGGAAATACTCATTTTCTAAAGTCCAAAGTTCAAATGCATATATTTTTTATCAAGTGTTACAACCATCTTCAACCAGAAATAGTTAGATTTTACATTTAATACAGCCCTATAGAGAGCAAAGAAACTGGGTTTCAGGGCAGGCATTCCTGCAAGACATTCCAGCAAATTACGAAACAGAGCTGCTACTTTACCCACATGCACCCAGTTTATTATTTAAATTTAAAGGCAACAATGTATTTTGTGCTATGGGAACACTTACATAATCTACAACTCTTTTCAGCAACTTCACATCATTTTCTCGAGATCCACAGCTCTCTTCCAATTGCAAGTGCAATGCTGGAGAAAAAGATTCTCCCACTACCTTTAAGCCAGAAATCCTAAAATAAATAAGAAACTTTTAATACATACCTGAACAGAACATTAAAGTTCCAGACAATAAATATGTCCACTTTCCAGAAAAGGAGTGACAAGAGAGGGATATTTAACAGAAACTTGTATTTCCCAAAGCTTTTACCAAATCTGTTATATTAAGTTTTTGTACAACAATAACCCATTCCTCTTTTCGCAAAAGCAATTAAGGATTCCAAATAGAGGATTTTGAAAGTATCTTTTCAGCAGTATAGAAGAATTGTTAATGTCAGGCTTACTATTTGCTGATAAAAATACAGCTGGCATTGGAATTGGCATTAGGAAAATCAGTAAATCTTTCTACCTTCTTATGTGACAAGAAGAAACCAGGTCTATAGAAATCTAATTTTAATTATTTCTGAAGAAAATCTTTTGAACATCTTCTAACACCAAGTCACAAGCTCTTCCAAAACCGAGGCACATTCACGGAACAACTCCCAGGCCCATATGTGCAGATAACAGTTAATTAGGTTCTCAGAATCTGAGTGCTGCAGTCCAGAATCATGTCCTGATTGCCCTCCACACCTTGCTCATCACATGCACCAGGACAAGCTGGGGACTGACCTTCGGACTGCAGAGAGGCTCTGCAGAGAGGGACCTGCAGATCCTGAAGGAAGATGTTGGCCATGGAGTCATGCTTTCATTGGTGACCATGAGCCAGCAAAGAGCCCTTGTGGCCCAGAAGGCCGACGGGATCCTGGTGCCTTTAGGAAGAGCGTCTCCAGCAGGTGGAGGGAGGTGATCCTGCCATCTACTCAGTTCTGGTGAGGCCGCATCTGGAGTGCTGGGTCCAGTTCTGGACCACCCCAACATAAGAGAAACTTGGGGCTACTGGAACAAGTCCAGCATATGACAACTAAAATGATAGGGGATCGGAGCATCTCTCATATGAGGAAAGGCTGAGAGAGCTACAACACTTTATGGTCAAGAAAAGGAAGCTGAGGGTGGATCTTTGCAATGCAGTTAAATAACTGAAGGGAAGATTTAAAGAGGATGGAGCCAGACTCCTTTCACTGGTGCCCAATGGCTTGAGAAAAGGCAAAGGGAACTAACTGAAACCATAAGTTCTGTATGAATCTAAGGGAAAACATCTTTACTGGGAGGGTGACTGAGCCCTGGAACAGGATGTCCAGAAGGGTGGAGACACTTAAAAGTCATGTGGACAGGATCTTGCGCAGTGTGCTCTAGGACACCCTGCTTGAGCACAGGGCTTGGACAAGATGACTTTAAAGGCTCCTTCCAGCCTCAAGATTCTTTGATACACAAGACTAAATTATTCCCTTCTACGTGCCATAACAAGATCTTCATGCCTAACACTTAACAGATCCCACAAATGCACTACCTCTCTAACATCAGCCATAACTTTGAGTTCCTGACTTTGGTGAGCTTTTATCACATAGAAACACAGAGATTCATATTCTTAAAGTCTTTCATTTTTTAAAAAAGTCAAAACGAAGTTCAAAAAACAGTCAGAACAGAAAAGATAACAATTCCATAACTGTAAAACTGGAATCAGCATGAGAAAAAAATAGGCACTACAAACACATGAAATCTTGAGCTTGAAAAAATAAAAATATTCTCTAACATGACAAGCTTCTTGCATTATGCCTACAACACTATCAGCTCACAGTCCAGTCTAGAAAAACAGGTCAAACTGGCAGCCTTTTCCTTAGCCAAAGAATGGGAAGCATTCTGGTGTCATTTATGTACACTTGCACACAAAACGGAGGCAATTTCTTTAATGTAAAACACAGAAGACAAGTACCCCACTATAACAGTGCAGGAGGGAAGACAGAGTTTGATAGTATAAAGCACCAAAGCACCAGGAAAAGCAATCCGAGGTCCACTACCAAAGTAGGAATCATATGGAATACATAGTAAAATGCATCAGTTATTTGTTATGTTTTCTAAGAGCCGTCTCATGTTTAAGAAGCGTAACACAGTATTCAATTAAAACTGCTAATCATAAATAGCACCTCCTCTCCTTGTCCTCCACAAAAAAGAGGAAATAAGAAAAGACAGTTAGGAAGCAATCTTTGTATCACTTCCAATCAAACTTTGGGTCTTTGCCCAAACAACATGCTTTGTGTTAGGTTCATAGAAGCTGCTTACAAGTTTCTAGCTTAAGTTTAGTCTAGAAACTTCTTCTATCAGTCACAGCTGTAGTAAACAGGCCTATACAATTCCTCCTACCCAAGTATTTGAAGCAACATCAGAGTTTAATATAAGTTTTTTTTTTTTTTTTTTTTTTTGCGGGGGGATAGCATTTTAACATTCACAAAGAGCACTAGCTACGTTTTCCTGAATCTCTACCAAATTAAAATCAAGTAGATAGTTTAAAATCTCACACATGTAAGTTTCCTGAAATCAGAATTCTCTTTCCATAAAGAATGCTGGAAAAAGAAAAAATATTTATAAATTTCATGCAAAAGCAAAAGATATATGAAAGATCTGTTTTTGAAGAAACAAAGGAACAAAACTGAGCTCCTGAACTCCAAGGCTCTTTTTAAGGCCACTTCTATCTTAGCAGATCAAATGTGCCTTGGACGGTTCCCTGGCTCCAAGGCCACTGGGTACAGAACGACTCACATCCATACTTCTAAAATGAGAGTCTCCAGGCCAGGGTGGCCACATCCAAACTGTCTATTGGGAATGGTTCCAGGCTCATGCTAGCTTCAGAACAGTATCCAGGAATTGTTTCCGGGAGTGCTACTCTGCCTGGGCCAAAACCATGCCACAGACCCTTCTAACAATGCAATCGTGTAGACAATTGAGTTCCAGGGCCCAGGAATGTTTCCTGGCCTTTATTTACTAGCAGAAATGTAACCTCAGGGAGCTCCCCAAAAGGGTGCACTTCAAAGCTCTCCATACCTCAGTTCAGAAGCTGAGCTGCAAAACTGAGTGAAAAGGCCAGACACTCTGGCCTTCGGGAATTCTGCAAAATTCTGAGGAATTGATTCGAAAATTCTCAACTGAGTCTAGCACCTGCAATGAGTAGTGAACTATTTAAGGACTACTACTTACTAGTCTAAAGTTTTTTAAGCAAACCCAAAATCCTGTTTGATTCCATCCTGTCTCCCTGCACAAGCCCAATATTGGAGGGCTGAGGAAGATGGGGGGGATAATCATGCACCCACACTTAACACGCCAAGAAAAATTTCCTTTATTTTCAATTTGTTCCTCTCACTTGCCCACTTTCTTTGTGCACATTTCTGTTCACCTTTTAAGCTCCCTTTTAAATTAACAGTTCTATCAAGGGTAGAGGAAAACCCAAATTTGTAGTAAAACAGTAGCTGGGATTAGATGAGGTAGACACCTCTGTTTAATGTAACAGCATTAAAAAAAAATCCTGAAGCTTTGCTTTTGTTTAAAAAACTGCATCTCTTTCCTGACATGGTTACAAATTAAAAACAGGATAAAATAAAAACCTACACCACACAGAATCATGCAAATATTAGTTCAAATCTTCCCTCCAATATTGCTTTACACACCCTACTGACATAGTTTACCTCATAACATCTTGGCATTATTAAATTCTACAATTTCTCTTGAATGTGTCCAAAAAATAACTGCCTTTGTAACCTACGCAGTTTCGTCTCAGTATTGCCACACTGCTTTCCATAAGGCAGAAACAGAAAAACACTATTTCAGGATAGGCGTTTGGTTCACGTGTTAATTTGTGACCATACTCATCACTGAAATAATTTAGGATGAAAAAAAAAAAAAAGTATAATTCACGGAATAATCACGTTAGCCATATATTATCCAGCATTGTTTTTCGTGGCTATTATTGAATAAAAGGCTAATCATTTCTCCTTACTCAGAGTTTATTCCTGTATTTTAAATGTTTATATTTTTATGTTAAAAACAACAAGTGCAGAAGAATATTATAATGATTCTGTAGTAAAATGCGCTTAGTAGTAAAGACATGAACAACTTTCAGTTGACTGTAAAATATTTGAAATTTAGAAGCATTTGTATATTTATGGCCTGAATAGTCTATGTGTTTTCAAACCACTGTTTAGGTAAAACATGAGCAAAGGAGATTAGGATTAGGATTATCAGATGGTTGAATTATACCAAAGAAACTGAACATTGTTGAAGACTATCAGAAGTTCTAACAGTAAGAACGCACTGAAGAGTAAACTCTTATCAAGATGCAGATGCTTACTGAAATAAATGTAATTCATACTGAATGACAGCATATGCATTTAAACAATGTATCATTAATACTACATCAATGCGTCATTGATACTACATTATCAAAGTAGATTGTGTGCTCTGTGTATATGCATTTTTGTAATATGTAATAGGAAATTGCTGAAGGAAATGAAGTGTAAAATATACACTTTTTACATACCTAATCTGCAAATTAGATAGTACTTGAATAGTCAGAGAAATTTTTATAGTTTTTAATATCAAAAAATGACAGAAAAAATACAATTACTAATTACATCTACCATTTAAAACGGATCACTGTTAGGAAAATCTGAAACAGAATTCTTATTTTTCAGACTTGTTTTATGTCCTCAAATAATCATATTTCCATTACTATTTAATATCCAAATCTCATATGTTAAAAACAATATTGTATGTTAGGTGACTGCAAGGCATTCTCTCATTTGAAAGAATATCAGCTAAGCTATGCCCATAACTATCATCAAATGATAGTTACTTACATATTTCTTTCACCATGATTATCAATACTTTGCACCATCAAAACCATGCTGCCTTCTCATAAAGGCTTCAGTACATAAGAGTTTGCAATCATCCCCACCAGAAATAAGGTATAATCTCATTTCAATACCTGTAAAGGGATTTAGAAAAATTTGTCCAAAAACTCCAGTCTAAACATCAAGAGAATCAGATACAGTCTAAGGAAGGAGAGTTCTTTAAAGTCATTTCAAAGGAAAGGATAGATTGACAATAATACAAAGTAAAACAAACAGAAAGCCAAAACCTTACTAAAATAAGAAAAAAAATCCATCATCCTCAACAAGAAACAAACAGCTTACCCCTGTAAAGCTCTGTGAATTCGCTTGCACTTTTCCTGAAGAATCTGAAAAATACCTAGACAAAACAAACAAACAATCCTCAGATCTTGTTTCTGCTTTACATTTCTGTGAGTCTAAGATTAAAAAAAAATGGAAAGAGAATTAATGTATTAAAGCACTTCGAAGGATTACGTCTCTTCACTACTCCTCCTAACGCTCATCATTCTCATTTCTGTCATTAAATGACAGGTTTGTTAAGATCTCAAAAGAAACATTATTTCCCTTTATCTCTTTACTACAGCTGTACTCATTTCATGATCATGTGGAAAGAATACCACAAACGCTTACTAAGGCATTTGAAATGAGAAATCCAACTTATTTGTAAATCTATCTATAGGCAAGGAGTCTTCTGCTCCTTGGTGCTCTCATCCACTCATTGACAACTCTTAAACAGGAAATTTTGACTCCTGAATCTACAAACCTTGATTCTTTCCTTAAATAAAGATCAAACTTCACCATAGCTAATAATTTCAAAGCCTACTCTATTTTTGTGTTGTTGTAGTTTTTTTTGTTGTCTTTTTTTGTTTAATGCTTGAGGACCAGGCAGGGAGTACACAGGACCTTCATGCTTGGACTTTTGTGCGACTTAATGCTTTTTTTCCATTTTTGAGAGACTAAATACTACCCCTCTCTGTAGATCTCTCTCAACCTTTTGACGGTAATGAAAGAGAAAAAAACAACAACAAACAACTAAACACAATTTGGCCAGTTTTGTCTTCCTCTTATATCACTTGTCCCAAGAATTCAGTGAGTATGTAAAGTAGAACAGCGACTTCTTATCTGGAGCTCAACTGATAGCATCACTGTCTCCTTTATCCTCAAGTAACTCATTTTTATTCAGAAGAAGTATTTTTAAAAATAAAAAAAGTGAGAAATTATAAAAAGAAAAATAATCATTAGTGCAAAACTGATCAACTGAAAAAGAAGAGAGAGAACATGGGAAAAAAAAAGTTAAAAATCAAAGTAGGGAAAAATATGGGGTGAATTTGGGATGAAGAAAAAAACAAAGAATAGGATTTTCCTGAATTAAGTACCTGGATTATCTTCCATAATATTCAGCGCCTCAATAGCAGCAGCAGCTAACAAAGGAGGCAGGGATGCAGAAAAGCAGTAGCCCTGGCCAGACAATCGCTGGGAGAGAAAAAAAAAGAAACAAAAAAAACCATTTTTTTTGTTTGTAACAATTCAGAAAAAAAAAATGTTTTACAAGTAAATTTGTTTAAATTTAAAAGTAGCTCTCCGATTCATCTAATATCCTCTGTAGAAGAAGGAAGTTCCTATACAGAATTCAGTGTTGTATAATAATTCCTATCATAACATGGCTTGTAAGTTGATAAAATACTCCAAATTCTCAAAAAGGAACCCTGTCACGCCATATAAAAATAAGATATGGCTTACCTGATGATCAATAACAAAAGATCTACCACAGCAAAATCCTCCAGTGGAAGCCAGTGAATGTTCCATGTTTGCGCTGATAAGATCTATATCATCTATCTGCCATTTAAATTAACAACAAAGTTATCAAGAAATGCCTTTGATTAAATTACGACTACTGTACAATACACTTAACATGTCTTATTTCATATTATTATAAACACCAGAATGTCCAGAATGATACTGCATGTTCAAATGGAGGTGCAATTTACAAAATTTCAAGCAGTACAAGGAGGACCTTGGAAATTAAGATATATAGATTTGTATATATGTTACACAAGCTCATTCTCTTTCAGGAACCACTATGTATGGAACATAAGCAGGAAAAAAAAAAAAGAGGTTATATGTATATGGGTCACAACTCTTTAAAGGATACAGTGTCATGGCATCCATTACAACAGCTAGTAGTCCCCCAACAGTCAGTTAAGATATAACGGGACTAAAACTGAGCACAAGCCTAGACAAATCACAGTTTGGACCCCAAAGACGCAATTGTCTTATTTCACTCATTAGTTGCAAACAAACTTTTCTTTTTGCCATACTCTGTAACGCATACAGATGCCTATCACTACAAATTTCTATTTTGAGTAAAGAAAACAGACTGTGTGTAAAAGAACTTTACACGAGTCAATCAGATGGTGGTTGGCAAGCTTCACAGCAGTTCTCTAATGCTGTTTAACATTCATTTGCTCTTTTCTATGCTCTCGATTGAACAGGGAAACATGCAAAGTGAAAACAAATTAAAAATAGGGGTAGGAGTAGAAAGTAGTGAGATACATAATTTTTAACTAAATTCTGCCCTTAAGAGGCAGTAGAAGATACTCCACATCGGGGAGACATTGGCTGCCAAAACAGCATTTCCTCCTTCTCTAGCTCAGGTGGTTAGGTAAACAAAAAACTGTAAGGATTGCAAAGCACAGAGTTCATTCCATTTCAGTACTCCTCAGGAGAAGAGAGTACAAAAGAAAGACTTGCTGTGTTGGGAGTATATTTTGGCTGAAGCCGTCAGTAAAAGTGTAGGAAAATACCTTTGGAAGGATTAACAAAAGCTTTCTCCTATATTTTTCCCTTGAGTCAAATGCAATATATCAGAACAGGCATGGGTTAAGTGGCTGCTGAGAAGACACTTTTGACTTGCTCCTAACTCCCAAATATTACGCCTAAGTATAATGCCTTTGCGGCATATGGACCTGGAGAATATTACACTGAGCATTAAATAGAAAGGGTATTAAATTATGTACGGTAAGAATTTTCCTGCTTGCTTTCCTCACTAAAGATACATACTCTAAAAAAACTACTTCAGATAAGCAGTAGAAAGAAAAAGTGCCCTGGACTTCTACTACTGGTAAGTGGACAGAAGGAAAAGTAAGAACAGCAGCAACAAAACAAAAAACAAACCAATAACAACCAAAAAACACATACACACACACACACAAAAAAAAATCAGTAAATATTGTTAATGACAAAAAAATGTAGCAAAATTTGCCTCACTACTGGTCTCATTACAACATAAAATACAGGAAGATGGCACTTACATTTATTCCAAAGTGTTCAGTAATTCCTCGCCCATGTTCCCCTAGTACTCCAAAGGAAAGGCTCTCCTCCAAAAAAATTCTAACTTTGTATTTATATTTCAGTTTTATCTAATACAATGGAAATAATGCAAAATGTAAGACAAACCCATGAGAACCTGGTAACAAAATGCGTGGGGGGAAATAAGATGGCATACAGACAACTACAGTACCACAAATACTGCAAAAACGTCAGCTCCGTAGATGAGTTCTGATTTTAAACACTAAAAAAGCTTTCAAACAATTATCACTATTTAATGCTAAAGACAGAGTAAATTCCTTAAATTCTAACGATCATGTACAAAAATAAACTTTGGTTACTTGTCTACTGATAAGATACTATGTTTTCACAGCATTTCTTTCCTTACTTACAGTCTGCATAACAAGCCAATTTATTCTGAGTAATAAATGTATTCCTTGGAGCCATTGTATGAAGATTTTTTTGACACTAATTTTTACAGATATATTTTTAGTTTAACAATATAGTGACAGAAAGTTTTTAAAATACAGTAGATTTTACAGGTTTGAAACTAAGACTTTACCTGGATATTTACTTCCTCACATAAATTATTATATTATATAAATGTATTATTACTTACTGATCGGGAATTTCCACAAAAATGTCAGTTTGGGATCCCCATTTCATAAATATTTGAGGAAGAATATTACTCAAAAACTACAAGCAAAGCTTTTCTTTGTAGGCTTAACTGCACACTACTACTGTTTTATAATCATGTGTGTTCATAAACAGAATTTAAAAAGCAAACTGAAACCACTTACCAATTCTGGAAGAGGACAGATGTCTCCTGTATTCATATACAATCCTTCCACTACAATAAACCTTCGAGTTACACGGGCCTTGCGGGGATTCTTCAGAGAAAGATATGATTTCAGTTCAATATCAATAATTACTGACAAATGAAGCTCTGATGGTTTTGTGGGGAGGCAAGTAATGGGAAGGGAAGGGAAGGAAGATAATGTCTTTTTTTAAAGTAAGCTTTTACTTTAGTCTAAATTTAGTATTTATCACAATAGAAGTTGAAACGTGTCATTGGACTATTTGCTTTTATTTTTGACAGTTTTAAAGCTCTTAACTCATACATAGATTTTAAGATTCTTAACAAACCACAACCAATTCATTTGAACTTTATGCATAATACATAAACAATACAACTACAGAAGAAATACTGCAATTCTAGGTCTCTATTATATTCAGAACAGTTATGTTCTCTCATTAGTCAGAGCATTTAGAAGGCTTTTTAACAACTAATTTATGTGACCAGATTCTCAATGCAGCACAATCCTCTTGGAAACAGTTGTCTTCGTAAGACATGACTCAAAAGCATTCACAATTTTCAAGTCACAGTCTGGTCTCTGAACAACAAAAGCCATAAGAATGCTCTTCATTTTTTTTTTCTGTTTAAACTAGGATTTTATTACTTGATCTTCACTGTTCTAAAATGACTAACTCAAAACCTGCTAGCAATGGAAAATACACAAGTTAGTCCATGGGTGATACTACTCTCAGACTTAATATTATCACCACTTACTTTCTTCCACATTGCCCAGCTCTATTTTCTTTTATCACTTGATTGTGCTAAACCTTTAAATAAAGTGAAACAATGTTCAAATTATGGTTTCCTTATTGCTTATTTTACCAGTAGGATTTTAAGCTTCACCTTCTTCAGTTCTTGGGAAAAGTCTTAAAAAACATTTGTCTTTACCAAAACTAGGCACATTAAGAAAAACGTTAATCATGTACCTCCATCAAAGCACCCTACTCCAACAAAACAAATGTGCTACCTAAACAGACGACCTCACTGTTCTGCCAACTAAATCTAAGATCACAGGTAGAGATTATTGGACAAGATGCACTTCGCATAAATGTGTGTAGACTAGCTCCTTCAAATTTGCTATTAATCACATCCATTATTGATTTATGTTCGTCAGCTTACAATTATCCATCTTATCCAGTTCACTTTTTGTTAGCAGGATATCATCTTTCTCCCAAATGCCTGCAACTTCCCCAGCATTCTATGACTAAGGAATATAATGGAGCTAGTTCTTCAGCACATTGTTTTAAAACTCATGCATGTGAGTTTTCTGGACTAGCTGATGCTGATTTTAATAGGTGCTTTTGGGCAGCCTTTTGTATTCCAGGCAGAATATAAAGGTACCTTTTAAAGACAGAATATCTTAAAGAGTTCAGCGGAGACAGATAATTGAAAGAGAAGTTAAAGGAAAAAAAAGAATCACATTCCTTCTCTAAAGCAAACCTAACACTAGCATCACTGCTTTGTGTTGATTTTACTGTGTGGCATTCAAATTCATAATTAACAAGTACAATTTGTTAGGTAAATACAGTTACACGAAAATCTAAAGCGCAAAATCCATGCAAAATCACCAAAATCACTACATTTCCATCATTTGATCACAGTGATATCCCATGCTACCAAATCCTTTGAGTTTCCTTCCAGTGGTGACAAATACAACACAAGATCTTAGTTATATAAGCAACATCAACTGTTCAACAGAGTTATATGAAAATGAAATAATTGTCTAAGAACTGCGTCCAGTCAATTAGAGAAACCAATATGAAAAAAGAACAAAAAAAGAAAAAGGAAAAAAAAAGAGAACAAGAAAAAGAAAAAGAGAAAGAAAGAAAAATGTGATAGGGCACAGAAGAGTACAAACACCTCATCAAAAGAACTGTACCTTTTGATCTTCAACCTCTTGTTCTTTCAGCAGTCGTTCCAGGTGAGCCATATCATTATGTTTAAATAACTTGATGTTACTACGAGATGCTTGTAAGCCCTTCTGAATAGCAAAGCAGGCAGCTTCATCTCTGTAAATGTATCAAGACCTTTAAATTTGCACTTGGTTTAGCATTCAATCAAAGAAAACTGGCTCATCAAAGAAAACTGGCTTTTCTGTGTGTCTGATCTGCTTTTGAGTTGCTATCTATACTTATGGGAAATTAAGAACAGATTTATTAAATCATCATAGATTTTACTTACTGTTTGAAACATATTTCCAGAGCTTCTCAATTTCCCTATACACTGTAACACTGCAATATTGCACTGAAAACAAGCAAGCTTTTGTTGAAGCATGCACTGGTCCTTTGGTATTCATTGGTGTGCAACATGAATGAACTGGGTACTACTCCTAGTCATCATACCAGAAGCCCTTTTTCCTGGATCTTAGCAGAAAAGTACAAAGTCGTGCCTATAACATTTACAGTGGTCTTCAGAGTATTCAAAACCTGATTTTTAAGACTCATTGAGAATTATTCTCCCAAAGTTTAAAGACTAAGCTGTCATTTTAGGTTTTGAAAAAACAAATTCCTAGCGAGAATTGGTGGAGCGGCAATCCACCAATTTCACAGCTACATACTCCCAATAATTATTTAAGAGTGGCAACTTAAACTTTCTGCACATGGTAAATACAGTAATTTCAACCAAGTTCTTTTTTAAGCAAAGGAAGATGATCTTTAGGCTACTGAGAATCTGAAATTATACAAGACAGCTAAATCCAGGATTCACCTGCATGTTGAATATTGCATGCTATTCTGGTACTTAATCTCAATAATAATAATAATAATAATAATAATAAAAAGATAAGTGTTCAAAGATGACCAAAAAAGATATCAAGCTATGAACAAGCTTCTGTAAAAGAAGTCTTCTGGGCATTGACTCTTACAGTTAAAACTGTATGCTTAAAACCAAAAAACCAAAAACAGATTATAGTAGACAACTGCAAAAGCAACAGTAGTTTGCAGAAGATGAGCAAGCAGTAGTGGTTCATAGACTCTCTTCATTAAAATCAAATCCATCAATTGAAATAGGTGTTAGATTTATTAAGGTTAAGGCATTTATTCATATAATGTTCAATTGTAACTGTGATATTACACATCACAGAAGCACTCTGGATATTAAAGATTCATATTGGTTCAAAAACAATAGAAAAAAATAAGAAAAATCTATGAAGAGCAATTAAAGCATAAATCCTTGGGCTTAGAAATTTTTGAGCGTTTTTACACTCTGCTTCTCCTGGTATTTTACTCTTCTCTAGAGAAACTGCCACTGGCTACTCCATGGGAGAAGATACTGGACTTGCTGAATCCTTGATTAGACCTAGTATAGCTGTTCTTATGTTATGTTAAGCCATAGTGATCTTTATCCAACTAATCCAAAATGCATGAGGAGAAAAACTGGCTTGTAGGAAAGGTGAAAAACCAGCTGTAAATAAAAGCAGATCTGACTACACATTTGATTATGAAGAAAACTAGAATCACACTTGTATAAGCCCTTCTATACAAACATCTTGATTTTCAGATGACTGTCCACATTTGCTTTTCCTTGAAAAAGCAGTAACTGGCTTGCATTTGGAGTATTTTGGAGAATAAATAAATAAATAAATAAAATTAAAGGAAAAAAACAAGACATCTGAACTTTTGGAGCATTATTCTCTAAAGGTCAAATTATCATGACTTGTAATAATAAAAAAATATTTAAAGGAAGTCTTAAACCTGTAATTTCCCAAGGAGAAAACAGTACTTACACAAACACAATATCTCCTCGTTTTGAGTATGCGGGAATAGCACTGGCAATCGTTGCAAATCCATATGAGTATATAATAGCTTCCTCTGTTCTCATGAATTTTGCGAGTCGTTCTTCTAATTCTAAGTGCACATCTATTTGAGAGGAAAATTAAAACAGACAGCTTAATTGTTTTCATATCAGAAAGACTAACTATGGTTGCTTTAACAATCATCTAATGATTGTTTATTTGCAGTAGCAGCATTACAATAATACAATATACAATAAATAATTTACCAAAAGCAGCTGCAGTCAATCCGATCTTACTTAAAATGCCAAATAACCAACTATTAATCAGCAGCAATGCTAGATTTGAATATATTTAAGTAGTGCAGTGCTCACACATTGGTAATTTAAATCTATTTGTGATTAGACCACAGTAGACAAGGAAGGCTTCCTGGTCTGTGACTAGAGAGCATAGTTACTACAGTCAGACAATAAATAGCAATGTAATTTATAGCAGTTAATGCTGTCCTGTTGGCAGACCATCCGTTTTCTAAGCTGATTCTTCCACTGTATCTAGCACAGCTATCACTATAATTGAAAATTGCTCTTGTCAGGCTGCAATCACATTTTGTGTCCTGAATGCAATTAAAAGTCAACTGGAGATGCCACACCTCGCACCAGAGATTACTCACCCTTAAGATCAATTGACAAAATTATGCATACATTTCCCAAATCAATTCATTGAAAATGATCCAGGTCAGAAACAAAACAACACTAAATTAAACGATTAAGAAGAAAAATACCACGTGTTGATTGGAGTTACTTCAGAAGCTGTCAGAAGCAGAAAGGTAAGAGAGGCTTAAGCACTGTGCCTGAGCAAGAAAATCTGTATCGGCCAAACTTATTTGAACTGCTTAAATATCTTGCTACTAAGTGCCTCTGCTGGCAAATAAGGCAGACAGAGAATTACAGCTTTTATCCCCTTATGTGGCTTATGGGCAACACTGGGCTGAGTGTTCCATAATAAAATTTGTAAAATCACCTCTAGTCAAATGTTATTTTTTTGCAATTTTCCAAAGTTTATCAAAACAAAGTTCAAATGAACAAACAACAAACGGAACATACAGATCCTCCAATAACCTACAAGGCACAATTCCTTCTGTTTTGATATTTCCAGCAAGTAAGGGAGCAGCAATAAAGTGCTTTGTAAAAAGCCACATGAAAGAAAGAGCGCACTGCTTCACAGAGAGAGCATAATCATTTGATTTGTATGTTTATACAATAATAGCAACGGGAAGGATACTTATTATCTACTTTCTGACAGGAAATTTAAGTATTTCATAAGCATCCTTTTTTCTTTGTTTCTACATGAACTTTGGGAATCTATGAGCTAGAACTGGATCTCCAACCAAGCTTTACATATGAACTTTGATTCGATTACTGAACATAAAGCCCAAGAAGAATCCCCCCCCTTTTTTTTTTTTTCCTATTTTTTTCTTCCCCTGGCAGCAAGCACGAGAAAAGGTGGCTGGCAACATGGCATATTCAGCCAAAATGGTCTTTTTTGAAGCCTTGTCAGCTAAGAATCACAAATTAGGGGGAACAAAGTCTAAACTATTATTTTGAGTGCCCAGTTATGCCTAAAGGGAAAGATGTGTTTTGTTGGAGAATAAAACCTGCACCCTTCAACTAATATGCTTGATCTGAAAAAATCAAGAGATCATCATCCAGTTAAAAATGAAAACTTGCATGCTTCTCGCTGAGCTTTTGCTCCACAACAAATACTGTTTGCAAATACAGAGGCTACAGAAAATAGTGAGCAAAAGAAATACAGTGAGCAACAACCAGCAAACAAATACAATCAGATTCTATTACAGAAAGAAAAAAAATCTCTAAAGCCAGATAAATATTCTCATTCTTGGCAAAAATTAAGTCTTCTGAAGGCAAGCACTGCAAGTAAGATTGCAATATAGCATAAACAAAGCTGGCAGGACATCACATAGCAGAAAGGATGCTTTGTTTAACTGGTGAATTTGAAATGTCTATGGCAACATGAGTTAAAGCTGCATTACTATCCCATTACAATGAAAACAGGTTACTACCTAAATCACCTATTATTCACTGCAATAATTTCCTGTAGTAATTTCAGGCAGGTTACATTAGCCTACCTGAAAGAAGAGCTGCAATCACTAACAAAAGAATATTTGCACAAAGACAGATATGACTAAAACATCTTTCTGTACACCCACAAAATCCTAATGTAAGTACCTCCCTTGAGGTACTTATAGACACTGATCAGATCCCCTCTCAGTCTTCTCTTCTCCAGGCTGAACAGGCCCAGCTGCCTCAGCCTCTCCTCGTAGGGCAAGGCTATCAAGTTAGTCAAGCAAGATTTCCCCTTGGTGAATCCATGCTGACTACTCCTGAGCACCTTCTTGTCCTCCATGTGCCTGGAGACAACAGCCAGTATGAGCCATTCCATCACTTCTCTGGGGATGGAGGTGAGGCTGACTGGCCTGTAGTTGCCTGGGTCCTCCTTCTTGCCTTTTTTGAAGACTGGCGTGACATTGGCCTTCTTCCAGTCTTCCGGCACCTCCCCCGTTCTCCAGGATCTTTCAAAGATGATGGAGAGCGGCTTAGCTATGGCATCTGCCAGCTCCCGCAGCACTCTGGGGTGCATCCCATCAGGGCCCATGGATTTGTGGGTATCGAGGTTCCTTAGGTGCTCTCTGACCCAATCTTCCTCTACCCAGGACAAGTCTTCCTCTCTCCAGGCTTCTTCTCTTGTCCCTAGGGCCTGGGACTCTAAAGGGCTGCCCTTGGTAAACACCGAAGCAAAGAAGGCATTCAGCAACTCTGCTTTTTCTGTGTTATTCGTAACCAGGGTGCACACCCCGTTCACCAGCGGACCCACATTTTCCCTGATCCTCCTTTTGCTGTTAATGTCTTTGAAGAAGTTTTTCTTGTTATTTTTAACGTCCTTTACCAGAATGCGTCCCAACCATGCCTTAGCTTTCCTTGTTGCATCTCTGCATTCCCTGACTACGATCCTGTATTTCTCCCAGGGGACCTGTCCTTTTTTCCACATTCTGTATACCACCTTCTGCTTGGGCATTGCCACAAGCTCCCTGCTCATCCACGCAGGTCTCCTACCCCCTCTGTCTAACTTCTTACACACAGGGATGCCCTGTTGCTGGGCGTTTCCATCGGTTCCGGAAAGCATCAGGAAAGCTCAAAAGACAACAAATCTGTATTTTTAGCCTACAACTGGGCAGCTCTTCATTTGTTATGCTTTGGTTTCCAGTTAGTATTTTACAATACCAACATCTATGAAAAAACACTTCTAGTGGCTGATATTGAACAGCTTGCTTGTTCTTAGTAAGAGTGAAAAAAAACTCTCAGTAACACCCTCTCACACTACACAAACCTCTTAATTAAAACATTAAGGTCATAAATAAGGGAAAATTTCATTCTTTCCACAGAATTAGATAAACTTAACTAAGCTTTATCACAAAACCTCAAGGTCAGGCTGCCCTCTTGCGGCCTGCTTAAGAACATATTACTAACTTAAGATTCACAAATTCGTCATCCTTGATTAGATGCTAATAAGCTTGTTTTCTCCCCTGTGACAGTCAAGACTAAAGCACACTATATTTAATTTCATAGCTTTTGTCCAAGAGCGGTACTGAAAGGACAGAGAGAAAACGCATAAAGACTGATTAAAAACAGTGCTATAAATGCTGCCAATTCCTACTATAACAGTTTAAAAAAAAAAAAAAAGGTTAGAGAGTAATTGTTCTTCAGAGTGAAGGAAATAATTTGCTACTTTGTCCAACTCACTATTAAAGTCTGAATATCTTTGAACGTAAATTAGGCAAAAAAAGTTACTAACCAAAAGTACCGTAGAATCCTCTAGGTCCACAAGTGCCAACACCATACTTCTTCAGGGATGCCTGGGCTGCATTCTTTAACAGATAAAAACATTACTTGAAACATTTATTCCTAAAATAGATCACCAGTTCTTCTACACAACTCACACAACTTCATGGCACTGTACATTTACCAATTCTTGCATTGCAACATAATCAGTTTCACAGGAAGAACAACAGTATAATGAATTCTGTGAATTTATTCCACACCACAGCTATTTTGGACTAGTGTTTAAACATCATTCATTGTATTTTAAAGGAAACTTATAGTAGGCACTAATCTAACATGATAACAACTCCAAACAAATGCATCAGATAAGCTTTCTGCTGTTTGTATTTTTTTTTTCTCTCAAACTTTATAAACTTCCTTGCTATTTAGAAGTGGCACCATGTTCCTTGACAAAGTTTGTCTTTTCTGAAGCTATTCCTAATTTTACATTAACATACAGATTCAAAGAAAAATCATAACAAAAACATAAAACATAAATAAAACAGGGAGCACATACCTTAACCTTTTCATTATCCAGAAGTCCAAGGAAATTAAATGATGCAAAGTTTATACATTCCTTGCCATTAACAGTGATTTTATGAATGGGAGGACTAAAAAGATTAGAGACATCTGTTATTATGAATGAAAACTTATTGTTTTCATAAACAGTCAAACAGTGGCTGAGCCTTTTTTTTTTTGCCCCTCCAACAGCAAAAGGCAAAAGTGCTTTCAATACGCTCTTTTCCCACTTCTCTCCCTTTTAATTGCCAATTAATAGTAAGGTTCAGTGACAAGGCATGAAATCAAGCAAAAGTCAAATTCCTGTAGTTTCTTTAAAAAATCCTTAAATTTCTTCCTGAGATATTTGTTTTTGTTTTATTGAAAATTTATTTCATACAAAGTTGACTAATGTTCACCAGCAACTTGTGATGGACTAAGCTGAAGTCCCATCAAAACATGGCCATAATTTGCTAATACATTTTTACCCAATTTTCTAAAGGATCGTTACTTTTTTTAAGCACAAACCACTCACGGAAAAAATGTAGTTCAGTAAAAATTGTACCTCAAAATATGTATGCTAACAATACCATATAGCATGCTTTTCAATCTCAGAAACAAGATGAGCAATTAGTCTTTGCAAGAGGAAAAAAAAATTCTTAAGTTTCCCTCGTCTCTCTTCCCCCGTCTTCCCCTAGTATAATACATTTCTTAAAGTATTACAGTATCATCATGGCTTTACTTATCATTTAGCAACATAAAACACTGGAATCTTGTTTAGAAAAAGAAGAAAGAAAAAAATGTTGGCCAGAAAAAAACATGTTAACACATACAAAATGAAGCACAAACTTTTTTACATATTAAGGATTAAGGATTAAGGCAGGATTAAGGAGGATTAAGGCAGGTCCCCCCCAGATTGTGAGTCAAAATGATTTTTACGATTTTACTGAAATATTTAATACTTCTTAGAATAGTTATGAGCCTATACAAACGCAATCCACACATTATATCAAGTATGCAGTATTAAACCACCACAAACATATGCAACTGAGATATACCCAAGTCACCATTCATAGGAGACATCAACACATCATAATCAGGGAAATACCTCTCTAGCATCAGTATGGTTCCTCCTAAAATGCTTACTGAAAATGCGCTTGCCAGAAATGCTCTTGACTTACAATTAGGCTAAAGAAACTTTCATTTCTGCATTAACTCTGAAATGACGCCTGAGTTTACAGGCCAGGTTTCAAGCTTATTGCTGTTCTACATCTAATGGTAAAGTGATTGGCTAGCAGACTAAACCTTACCGCAAATATGCCAAGTCGTCCCCACAGCAGCTGTTAAGTTTAACAGCCATAACATATTAACATTCTATTGCAGTATGTTGCCTGCACTGGACGGCCCTAAATAATTACGCATTTTCTGAAACAAGCTAAAAGGTTTCTTTGTTCTGATCTTAAAAAACAAAACCAAAAAAACCTCCTTTAACCTTCTTTTACTCTAAGCTACTGCTTTGTTTCAAAGTCTTGAATAGAAGAGGGTCAAAAACAGTTACTCTTCATGTAACTGAAGTCAGTTAAAACAGGCATCCTTTTTCAGAGCAATCATTTCTTCCCTGTATTGGTTGGGCCTCAAAAGGCAACAACTTGTGAGAACAAATGATTGTGCTATGTCACAACATTATTTGAAAGTATTAATGTCACTGACAGGATATTAAGAATGTTTACATTTCATAAGTTATCAATATGAGTAACAAAGGTGAAGCTTGGGAAAGAAATTTCTTAAGCAATTTCTAAAACCACTGTGACTCCTGGCTAAAACATCACAAATATTTTTTATAAACCTCAAAATATCTAACAATGTAATGCTGACCCATAATTCCCTGAAAAAAAATACGAAATTCCTTTACAAAACAAGCTTGCCATCAACTACCATCATTTTTGTTGTCCAAATTTATTACCTTTAAAAGGCACTAGGTTTCATGATGTTCCATATAGCTAGCCACCAAATCAAATCCATGTGAAATGTATTGTGTCCCCTTAACTCCACCCCCACTATAACCACTTCTGGACCTCTAGGTCTACTCTAATATTAAAACACATCAAGATTACCAAACAATATAATATATACCTGAACAAATGCTAAGACAAAGCCCCCACATCAGTATTTTAAAAACTGCTGAATTCAGGCATTTAAATTAAGAAACTCTATCTTAAGATTGCCTTAATAAGGAGACCTTTTCAGCGGTAAATCAGTCCTGTTAGGCTACAGAGGCAATTCATTTATGAAAGTTTTGGCGGGTACTGATATCCCTGTGTAGCAACACACTTAAGAATACAGATATCAACTGTTCAAGCAGAAATCAAAAAAAAAAAAAAAAAAAAAAAAAAAAAAAAAAAACTTCAGGCAGATTTACCCTGAAACAATGTTATAGTTGAGAGCTGGGTGATCTTTTGATACAGGAGGAACAAGAGGCTCTGGCTGCCATTCTTCAATCAATTCTTCTTTTTCCTAAAGAAGAAAGCATATTGCTCAAAAAAGGATTTCCATTAGAAAAAAATATATTTTAATAAATAGTTGATAATAGATACATCAGAAATGATGCACACCAATACATGATAACTTTCTGACTCGCTTCAGATTGGTATTACATCAGCATGTTTTGATATGATAATCAGAAGAAGAGATACTAATTCAGTGCCCCTGCCAAATTTTAATCAATACTATTTTATTTAGGCTTCTAACTAATGAAAATCCTCCTCTACAATATATCCAAGTAACTAAATACAAATTAAGTAATAATTGAAAACAAACAAGCTCAATTCATATTCTAAAATGTTCAACATTTAAAAATAGTGGTAGTAACATGCTAAGCAAAATAACACATATACATTTTCCATATGGTGGAGAACACAGACTACAGAATGTTCAGAAAGAGGAGCACAACTACTAAACCACTTATCCTTGCCTAACCATGGAGGAATAGCAAAAGCATATTCATTTTTAAAATGCTTTACAAATACATACAAAAACTTAAATTTCCAAATGGACATGCACAAGACCAGGATCCTGGATACATCAAACTAGTCCCATATAAAGTTATTTTACTAAGAAATGATACACAAAAGACATCACCAATTATTAAGACAAATCAAAGATGTCAGAAATCAGAAAGAAACTAAAGATACATGTTCAACTCCCCTTTATTTGCATTGCCTTCCTTTTACTAAACTAATGAATAATTTTTTTAAGTATAGACAAACTATAGACACTGTAGACAAACCCCTGAGCCCCGCATGCGGCTGCAGCACATGCATTGAAATGACGTTTCTTCAGCAAACAGTTAAGCACTAAAGCTACATATGTGCTCTGTACCAATGTCATCCAGATGCATGGCAAATAGCAGATTTGAATACTTAATTAAAAATAAATAATAGACAACTGATCATAAGTTATTAATGAATATTATCGACTACTCTTCACTACTGCATTTATACTCTTCCACAACAGAGTTCAAAAAAAAGGCTTCTGAAAACCAGAAGAGGATGTCACTACGCACACTCATGCAGCCTTCAATCTGCTCCTCTATAGTTGGTATCCACATGTCACAAACTGAGTGCAAGTACTTTGCTTTTCCTTTCTTTAATATTTTTGAACTCTGGGTACCAAATACAATCGAACATCTTGAATACTTAAGAGCAGAAATTCAGTTATAACCTCTATAATACGGAATGTAGCAGAAAGAAAAGCACCCTTTATAAAAAGACATACAGGCCATCACAACTAAATTGTAACTGAAATGTGTGAATATGCAGTCCCTATTTAGTATTTCTCTCCCTTCCACTCACACCAGCTTGTGAGAAGCTTTGATTCCTTCTTCAAAATGTGTGAAGCACACAAAAACTAAGAGCACAGGTGACAAGGTATGTCAATAATCTGCCTTTTTTTCCCCTCACAAAATAGAATACACAGAAGAGTAAACCTCCTTCTCAACAGCAAAACTTCACCAGTTCTAGCTCACATTAGCACTCACCTGCTACATCACTGCATTTTAAAGAACATAAAGACATAAAGGACAAGCATTTGTATCTTCTTATCTCATGTGTTCTCCTTGCACATATATTTCTGTATGCACTGCACAGGCAGTAGTGCACCAAAAGTTTCTATAACAGAAGTTTCTTTATTACTGTGGAGGACTAGGCATATCGAGGATTGCAGTATGTACCAACCCCAAGAGACCATCCAAACTAAACTGGACCAGCCAATTGGCCTATCCTGCTGACCTTTTGGACTAAACCCTTATGAGCATCTCTTGATCTTATCAGAAGCTATTAATTTAAGATGCCGTAAAAGCAGGTTTACATGGAGTGACTGTCTTGGAAAGCTTTTACTCCAATGTCCTCACATTTAACAACACTTCTCTCTTGTACCTTCCACAGGTACACCACACTTTAAACCGATATTAAAACCAAGAATTAAAATGATAATTTTCCAATATACAGAAAAACACTTTTTGATTTGCAGCTGTGGCATCTTTAATATATGCTTGATTCACTTAGCTCTTCTCATTTCACTGCATGCCAATTCCCTTTCAATGAAAAAAAAAATGCCAATTTCTCTCACTCTGGCTGTAATATAAGTGAACACATCTCTCAGCAATTCCTCTTTTCCTTTTAAAATTTTTATACACACACACACACACACACTTACATTTTGCTGGGGAGTGAGTTACTTTTATCTTTAAAGATGAAATAACATTGAGTAACACAAACACTTAGGTGCACACACATCCAAGACAAATTATTTAATCAGTTGCTCTGCTGACTCTGTTTCAAAACACTTTTGTTACCTAAGAGTTGTCTACATGAACATGATTATTACCTAGCTTGAAAACCAATGTAATACACATATCTGTGTCAATATGCACACATTAATTCATTTTTATTTGCAGTCATTGCACTCCTCAAAACATAGTTCTCTAATTTGGTATTTACAGAATCATGATATATCAGGATACCATAAATTGTCACAAACCATGATCACATTAGTTGAAAATTTCTCTCTGTCAAGCTGTATTAATATTTAAAAGAACTTTCATACATGTATGGAGCCTTGCCTCAAAAAAAATGAAAGCATTTATAAGAACAGTTCACTTCTGTTCTTCTCTGCAGAACAGCCCGTGCCTGAATACTATGTGTGCAAAGTGCCTTGTTCTCATGGCCTACAAAATTATTTCTAACCTATTTATCAAACATTTTTCTCTGACAGGAACTCACTAATACCCTCGTATCTCTATAGTTGAACAATTCGCACGCTACTGCTGTAATAAAAGTTCTGAAACCAAAGAAAGTAACTATGCCTCTCATATAGAGATGTAAGATGTTGCTCGCAATGACTCCAAATATATTGCGAGAAGCTTGCTATCATGTATTTCAGAGTTAAAGTCATATCTGGCAGGCTTCTTCCTCTCATGCCAATGGTTGGTGGCTGGAGAGCATGCATTGCATCATTCTGCAACAAGTCACCTCTTGTAATCCATTGCACTGTTTACTGGCACTATTACTTTTCACAGAATCACAGAATGGTTGAGGTTGGAAGGGACCTCTAGAGATCATCTAGTCCAACCCTGCCCCCAGCAGGGACACCCAGAGCACATGGCACAGGGCGGGTTTGGAAGATCTCCAGAGAAGGAGACTCCACAGCCTCTCTGGGCAGCCTGTTCCAGGGCTCCGTCACCCTCACAGGAAAGAAGTTCTTCCTCATAAGGAGATTAAACTTCCTGTGTTTCAACTTATACCCATTACCCCTCATCCTGTCACCAGCAACCACGGAGAAGAGCCTGGTCCCATCTTCCCTACAATCACCCCTCAGGTACTTGAACATGTTCATCAAGTCTCCTTTCAGTCTTCTCTTCTCCAGACTAAACAGACCCAGCTCGCTTAGTCTTTCCTTATACAATAGCTGCTCCTGTCTCTTAATCATCCTTGTGGCTCCACACTGGACTCTCTCCAGCAGCTCTACACCCCTCTTGTACCGGGAAGCCCAGAACTGCACCCAATACTCCAGGTGCGGCCTCACCAGAGCTGAGCAGAGGGGCAGGATCCCCTCCCTCCACCTGCTGGCAACGCTCCTCCTGATGCAGGCCAGGATCCCATTGGCCTTCTTGGCCACGAGGGCACATTGCTGACTCATGGTTAACTTCTTGTCAACCAGGACTCCCAAATCCCTCTCCGCAGAGCTGCTTTCCAGCAGGTCAACCTCTCATCTGTCCTGGTGCCTATGGTTATTCCTCCCCAGGTGCAGGACCCTGCACTTGTCCTTGTTGAACCTCATGAGGTTCCTCTCTGCCCAACTCTCCATCCTGTCCAAGTCCCTCCTAATGGCAACACAGTCCTCAGGAGTGTCAGCCACTCATCTGCAAACTTGCTCAGGGTGCACTCTGTGTCCTCGTCCAAGTCACTGATGAACAAGTCAAGAGCACCGGGCCCAGTACTGACCTCTGTGGGACACGACTGTCCACAGCCTCCAACCAGACTCGGCCTCATTCATCACCACCCTCCGGGCTCTGCCTCAATCCACTTCACTGTTCGCTCGTCCAGTCCACATTTCCGTCCACACTTTTTCTATATAGGTAGCATCCTGCCTGGTCATAGATTTATTAGTACCTCCTGTAATCCTAAAATATCACGGACTGACAGTCACAGAGAAGTATACCACCTTTCTAGCTATTGATTTGGGAAACTGTGTCATTACAGGATGCCAATCAGTCTGAAAAGTTGATTACTGCTTGAAATTAGTTTGGAAGTACTCTTGCTACACTTTTGACTAAATGGAGAATCTACCTTTAAGGTGGATTTCTTCACTATTTCAGAAATGTGACTCCCCAGTTCACTAGGTTGCACAAGATGCCATCTACCTCTGACTCCCTGTGACAGGCTGGTCCTGAAAGATCATGTTACATCGCTATGCAATAGTGCTGTCCTTTGGTAATTTGATCCATCTTTACTCTTGCAGCATCCCCCACAATAACTGCAAGAAACTCCATGTATGGCTACAGGGTTGTCCAACATGAAGGTAGTCAGTACTCCACTGTGAGGTCTACAGCACCTGTACCAATACAACCTACTCATTCCTTATGGTGTGGCAGAGATCGGATACCGCAGCATGAATCAAACTAAAACAAGACAGATGACAAATCAGCTTTCTCCTTGCTGAGGAGCTGACATGTTACAACATGTAGCTCCACATGCACCTAGAAGCCTCTGCCTGAGATCCCATTTTGCATAAAACAGACCACTATCAACTATCAGAGGATATTCGGTGAAGGTTAAGTGGTTTCTGCAGCCAAAATTAAAAAGCTATTTTTACACTCACTCTCACTTTAATTATAAGAAAAGGACTCAATCACTCTAAACTTCTGATATATTATATATTAGTCTCCTTATTTCTTCAACTGTAGTAGACTTACTCACGCAATCACTTCACTGCTGTAGTTATGCTTACTTTCAATAAGCAGTAGCAGCAGACCTTCCCCTACAAATACTGTTCTTCCTATTGAAAAGATTACTACTTCACAGGTCTGAAGGTGGAAGTAAAGTCAACTAGACCAGCTTAAACGTAACTTCATCAATTGTCAGCTAACTTATGCCATCACATTAAAGAACATTCACACCGTATACTTTCTGCTACCAAGATATAGACAACAAAAGGCAGTGATAAAACTTTCAGTATCCCAAGTCAAGCCATTTGCTATAATGCACCTCTTAACATCACATATTTTTTTTCTCCAGTGCCTTGCAGCTGTGAATTAATACATTTAGTTAATACAATTAATACAGTTAATACATTAATACAATTAAATCTTGATCACTTTGGTTTCTTGTTAGCATTCATGTTCCTTTCCATTTCTGGTCCAGAATATGTTGTACATATCTCATCAGAAGAGGACAGCAGTAATATTATTCCCTCTGTTCCTCCGAAAGTCTGCTATCACTGTCCTGACAATGAACTTCATCCTTACCATCCTGCAGAAACAGGACTATTACCAAGTTAGAGCCATTTCCAAATATTCCTTCCCTTTTTCCTCCTAATTCTGAGCCCTGTTCCCATTAAGCTGCAGCAGACATTCTGCCTTTGCAATCTCCCAAATGCTCACTGCTCAAAGCTAAAAAGATGCAGAACAAAATCCCCACACACACCATTCCAGATTTGTCTGAGCACTTTTGTGAACACCTTTAGGTCAGGTCTGTCAGTGAATGAAGGAAATCACATGCAACCAGATGATATAATTTAACACACACACAGAAATATCTGTATAGAATCCCTGGTGCTGTAAGAAGAGACAGATTTCAGCTTTTTTCAGGTCACCAATTACCAAATCCAGTTTGATGCAAGAGTTGCAGAGCAATTCTTACCACCATCTATGACCAAGAGGTTGAATAATAATAATTAAAAAAAAAAAAAAGTGACCGACTACCCTGATTCTCCAAAATATCAGAGATTAAAGCCATCTCAGGAGAAATCTCTATTTAATACTTACCTATACTGGTATGTGAGTGGATTTCTCCCTAGTACACTTAACCAGGGGCTACTTAAAAAGCTGCTGCATATTTCCCTAGATTATCTGAACATTTAGTGCTTTGACAAGCTGGGGTCCTCCTTGCATGCACTTCTCTGCATCCTTAATAAACAAGACAAACATCAAGAACCCAACAATCAGGATGGTTAAATTTTGAAGAGGCTTTTTAACTTTCTCGATTCCTGCTCTATTCATTTTTTACCTGTTGTTGTTTTCATTAACACACACACACACACACCAGAGCTAGGACACTCCAAACTTGTTTAACAGATACTCGCTTTCCAAAGGGAACATTTCCTGCAGATGTTCTCACGTCTACAGCCCTGTGTCTCCAGACCTTGCATCCCATTCAGCGATTCTGAAACACATTTTACTATAAAGTCCACATGCTTTACATGTATCCTTAGTGCAAGCAATATCAAAGCATGCTGGTGCATGATATAGTTGGAATGACAAGGTATAAAAACTGCTGCTGTAAAATACCTGCAAATCTGTTTCACAAACACTCCTCTGCATCACAAAGAAATTCCAGCCTTTTATGCTATTGATAAAGGATACCTTCTCTTAAGTTCTGGTAAACAAAGCCAGTTAGCTACTTGGGACTTCAGATCAACACCTCACAGAAAGAAGCCAATCATCATATTGCATTACATTCCTGTGGCACATAAATAAAGGGATAAAATTAAGGGATTCTTATTAATCTCAGTATTTTCACATTAAGAGAGTATGTCCAATCATCCTTCCAACATATTCATTGCATCCTCTGTTATTATCATAGACTGTGTCTCAGACAAACTAGTCCTGGGAAAACTCCAGGACAAACTCTATTCACTCTTAATAGTGTCTACAGATAAGTCATGAGGATATTTCAGTCTTCACACATTAGTCCATATTTGTTGTTGTTTGTTTGAAATATATTTTCCATTTAAAAAGAAAGCCATACATAAATTAAAACTGCTGCCAGTTTTTTTTTTTTTTTTTTTTTTAACTCAGCAGTTCTTCTACGGTCACACCACTTCTTTTACATTTAAACTCTTCACTACAGTGTTTATTTTAAGGGCAAGAGCTCAAGTGTGCAAGTAATAAGTGGATTCTTATCCCAAAGTAAGAAATCTCCACTAAAAGAAAAAACTCTAGCTCAGTGTGCAGTGCAACAGTGACTCAACTCACTGATCTCCAGGCATATTAACAGCTATAAACTGATGTTCTAAAAATGAATAATTGCCCAACATACCTTGGGTGTTAGATCAGATCGTTCTTGAAGCTTGTAAGTCTTGGAGAAAAGGAGTCTGATTATCCATAGTATTAGAATGCCCTCCAAAATGAGATGGTAAGCTGGGGCCTGGAAATAAAACATAAAGATTATGTATTTCAGTACTGAGTGTTGAGGCACTGCAGATAAGCCTTAGAAGCTGCAACAGTAACTGTGAAAGGAAAAAGTTTTCACAAGAGAAAGATAAGAGCTTAAAAGTCTGTCTCACTTATGGCCCCCAATTCAAGCACAGATCCTTGGAACTGCACAGTCCACTCACTAGCAGACCACAGACAGCAAAAGTTACTGTTGTTAACATTCATCCTGCCCACAGAGCCCATTTCTACATTCTAACACTTAGTTAGACAGGTGCTTTGAGCTGGTACAATCCAGCACAGCCACCAAAAGCAGTTGTGCCCCCGTGCCACTTACTCTCTTGTGTGGACACAAGGATCTACGAATGTATACAGCAGACCAGAACAGAGAACTGATCTAAGTTAAAGATAGCCTCCTCAGACGGCTGGCAGCAGAACCAGTTTAAAGCATACAGAGAAATATATTATCAGTACTCGACATCTAGTTTTAATGATTGGTTCAGTTACTCCTTCCCAGCAAGGTTCCAGCCTACACTGCAGAAGTCAATCACTGTTAAATGCACACAAGTCAGTCCACATTCAACTTGGTGGAAAAGCTCCCTAGTATCAACAGTTTCTGGTGGGATCTAACATGCAAACAAGGTAAACCAAATGCATCACACAACCAAGGACAAAGGAAACTGAATACTAAGTTTTAAAACTAGTAAAGAGTTCTACAGCCTATCAGACCAAAAACAATACAACTATCATTTGCAGAGCAAATTTAGTTTCAGTTTCATTTAGTTTCATTTAGTTCAGCAGAGCGATCAGGAACACCTGTGTAGTCCAGGCTCTGGGATAACGCAGGCAGACCTTGCCAAGAAGCAACTGTGCTCCTTGCAGACAGCCTTCCCATGCTTCTCCACACCTGCGGCTATCCCTAATTCAGTGCGCTACACTGATCCCTAGCTTTGGTGACAAAGCATTTCTGTAAATATTCTGCAACCCCTACGATAAATATCTTTAAAAGTTACTAATCATTGTCTGAGGAGTACCAGGGGGGGATTTTTCTCCCATTTCACAACACAAATGGGACAATACAACACTAAGAAGGCAACCTCCATGGGAATAACAGATACTGTGAGCACCATACTCTTCAGAAAAAGTGTTTCTTTAAGTGCCCGATCCTGGAGTTTTCTCTTAGTAAGTGTGAGGCATTGGGCTTAGGAACTGAGCATTTAGACCTGCCATTATGAAGTCAGACGCACGCCAAAGCCAGCCAGGGCTTGAATCCTGAAGAGTCGCACTGCCTGTTCACATTTAACACACAGGAAAACTAAGCTTCAAACTTCCGTGAATACACTCTTCTAGAAATCCCCTAGTTTTATTCCAGAGCTCTGCAGTTTCCTTTCCACCTTCTTTGTTTTGCAAAGGAAGGAAACTGGAGAGAGGAACTCAGCAGAAACTCCCCTGCTGAGCTCCTGTGGATGAGGAAAGGGAGAAGAACACATGGCCTGGCAGCACCACCGAGGAAGGGCACAGAAATGGCAGTCTCCGACTAGCCGCTCATTAAATTGCTCACCTTAGTCACCCGAATGCACAAACTACACTCTCACAGCAATACCACAGACTGCATTTTTTTCAAAGGTCTATTATTTCAGCACACCTGCTATATTGAATCTCTGCTGCTTTCAAACAGCAATCCTGCTTTCCCAACACTCAACTTACTCAGAAGGAAGAGAAGGAAAGTAATCAGGCTGCTGACATAACAGCACTACCCATCATTAGGACATGCTTTCCATATCCCGAAACAAAGTCTGGGCACAAATGTGTCACTCCGCTCTCCCCGGGAGGGCTCTGCCACAGGCACTTACAGGTTTCCCTTCTATTGCAAATAAGGTTCCTAAACGACCAAGCCTGACACGGTCACTCCAAGAATGCAGCCCATCAAGCTCAGTTTGGTATCAAAGCGCAGGTGCCACATACACGGTTACAGGCGGACACACAGGAACACCGGTGCAGCGCGGGCCTTGCGCGCACAGGCCGCTGCGGGGGAGCTGCCGGCGCCGGGCGGCCCCGCGCGCGGCCCCTCGCCCCCTCGGGGACACGCGCGGCCCTACCCGGCCTCCCGCCCGCGGCCTCGGGGACACGCGCGGCCGCCCCGCAGCAGCCGCCGCCGGCACCGCGGCGGACCCGCGCCGCACCTCGTAGAAAGCCTGCACCATCTCCACCAGCACCCACTGCTGCCCCACCGCGCCGCACCTCGTAGAAAGCCTGCACCATCTCCACCAGCACCCACTGCTGCCCCACCGCGCCGCACCTCGTAGAAAGCCTGCACCATCTCCACCAGCACCCACTGCTGCCCCACAGCCACCGCCGCCGCCATCGCCGCTTCCGCCTCCGCGCCGTCAGGGCGGGCACGGGGCGGGCACGGGAAGGGGGCGGGGCGGGGGCCGGGGCGGCGCGAGCGCCCCCTCGCGCTGCGGCGGGGCGGGAGGCCCCGCGTTCACGGCCCCGGCGCGTCCCCGCCGCGGGTACCGGTGTGTTGGCCTCTGTTTGTTTCATGTGCATTAAATAAAGAGGTTATGGCAGTCCTGCCAGCCTCGTGATCATCGGCTGTAAGGGTTTTTCACTGCTTTGAAAAAAAAACTCGCCTCACTTTGCACACTGAGGTGGATTAGGGACAGGCTGGATGGCAGAGCTCAGAGGGTGGTGATCAGCGGTGCAGAGTCCAGTTGGAGGCCTGTAGCTAGCAGTGTCCCCCAGGGGTCAGTCCTTGGTCCAGTCCTGTTCAATTTATTCATCAATGACCTGGATGAAGGCACAGAGTGCTCCCTCAGCAAGTTTGCTGATGACACGAAACTGGGAGGAGTAGCCGATACCCCAGAGGGCTGTGCTGCCATCCAGAGGGACCTGGACAGACTGGACAACTGGGCGGTGAAAAACCTCATGCAATTCAACAAGGCCAAGTGCAAGGTCCTGCACCTGGGGAGGAATAACCCCAGACACCAGTACAGGCTGGGGACTGACCTTCTGGAGAGCAGCTCTGCAGAGAGGGACCTGGGTGTCATGGTGGACAACAAGTTGACCATGAGGCAGCAGTGTGCCCTCGTGGCCAAGAAGGCCAATGGGATCCTGGGGTGCATTAAGAAGAGCGTCTCCAGCAGGTCGAGGGAGGTGATCCTGCCCCTCTACTCAGCCCTGGTGAGGCTGCGTCTGGAGTATTGTGTCCAGTTCTGGGCTCCACAGTACAAGAGGGATGTGGAGCTGCTGGAGAGAGCCCAGCGCAGGGCTACAAGGATGATCAGGGGCCTGGAACATCTGCCCTATGAGGAGAGGCTGAGGGAGCTGGGCCTGTTCAGCCTGGAGAAGAGAAGGCTGAGAGGGGACCTGATCACTGTCTATAAGTACCTCAAGGGAGGCAGTGAGGAGGATGGTGCTGGCCTCTTTTCAGTGGTGGCCACCAACAGAACTAGAGGAAATGGCCACAAACTGAAGCACCAAAAGTTCCACAGGAACTTAAGGAAAAATTTCTTAACAGTGAGGGTGACAGAGCACTGGAACAGGCTGCCCAAAGAGGTTGTGGAGTCTCCTTCTCTGGAGATCTTCCAAACCCACCATGATGCCACCCTGTGCCACGTGCTCTAGGTGACCCTGCGTGTGCAGGGGGGTTGGACTAGATTACCTCTAGAGGTTCCTTCCAACCCTAAGCATTCTATGATTCTATGATTCTAAATGGCCAGACTAGTTTAAGCAACAGCCACCTGCCTTGGGCTCCCAGTTGCATGTGAAACCGCAAGGGGAAACAGATTTATTACTTAAGTTTTGTAATGGCACCTTTTTTATTTTATTTTTTTTCTGATAGTGCAGGTGTAGTTGTGAGCTCAGGAACAAATAATCCTCCAAGTGTTCCTCCTCATTGTCATGGCAAATCACTTTTTTTTTTTTTTTTTTAAACACATGGAGGCCTTTATTAATGAGTGAGGCTGGACTAAAAGATTTATGCACTTTCAATATTAATTAAACCAATTATCAACTGAACTTATATAAGGAGATAAGCTTGGATATACTTGCACATGTTTCAGCATTTCTATTTCAAAACTAGCGTTAAACAACATGGTACAATCCTGGTTAACTTTCCTAATACCTGTAGGCTTTCCTCAGCTCCTTCTTCATCAGATTGAAATGGGTTGAGGGAGGGAATGTGCACTTTGATTGCTGATCAACACACATAACTGTACTTGATCGCGATATGTATGTATATAATTGGGGACTTTCTTGCTGAAAAAAAAAATCGTTGTGATATTTCTTTAATAAATTTTACACCAAAAGCAAAGCCACAGTACAATAGAAATAGCTTTACAAGTAATTTCAAAAATATAGAGCACTGACAAACCGGAAGACCATGCCAAATTTTAAGCTGCAAAAGCTGAGCGGTGCTGGAGGGAGCTTAGTGCCATGGAGAGCGCCGTGGTGAATGTGCCCCGCGGACCTGGCTCTGGAGAGGTGCTGTGGGTGCCCGCACGCGGCAGCGCAGGACTTGGCAACCTTCTGAAAGGGCCTGGAGAGAAGAGGGGTGGGAAATGAACATAGCAAGGGAGTAAGCACTTGGTGAAAATGGAAACAAAGGACACTGCTGTTTCAGGAGGCCTTTGGGTGATAATTCTCCAAAAGCAAATGGCAGTCGAAAGCTTTTCCCAGTTTGCTTGGGAGCTCTGCGTGGACTGCCCTCCTTGGGGCTGTGCTCCCTTGTCAGGATGGATAAAGAAACCCCTGGGCAGCAGCTGGTGGGAGCACAGATGCCAGTGAAAACCTTCATTGCTGGGGCTAACTACTAGCAAGCAGCGAGCTTCGCTCTGACCATAGCTAGTTTTTAAAATTAGTGAACCCCATTTTGACCTTTGACTAAAATGTATAGTAGCTATTCTTCCCTCATACTCTGAACTCAGTGCTTCCCTTCTCAAATCCTGGGCTTTGCACAGTAAAGAGGGAAAAAGATGCAGTTCGAGGCTATCTATCTCAAGAGTCAATACAGAAACCATAAATGTCTCTTTTTCAGCTGCAGGAAGGTTATTCTGGTGGCTGCTAAGTTCTTTTGTGAGTCTCCAACATTGTGCTGGAGAAGAGCGCTGGGCTCTTGGCAGATGGCTGCTGCTACATCCCCTAGGGATGTGTTTGGTGGCAACCCGGTCCCACATTGCCCCAAAAGCTGTCTTCACCGTATCAGTTCTATTAGCAGGCTGCTGAGTGAGACGTAACCCCCGCTTCGACTTTGGTGTTTGCAGTGGGTGTGATTGGGAGACCAAGAAAGCCATTTTGGGAGACCCTGAACGAGTCGTTTCCAGCTGGAACTGTGGTGAAGTTAGTAACGTATTTACCAGTAATTCTGGCAGTGAAATCTGCATTCCTGGTCTGGATTATTTTAGAGCTGAGTCTCTTAAAATAATAAGCCAGACTCAATTGTTCAGTACTTTCGTTGTTCCAACACAAGGCAACTGCTGCTAATTGCTTAAGGCTGCTATATTCCTGACAGCAAAAAAAGAGGGGGAGGTGAAGAGAGGAGCCCTTTGCAATGGCCGAATTTGTGGCCAGGAAGCAAGGGGACAGGGGAAAAAAAAATAAAAGGGAAAAAAAAAAGAAAAAAAAAAAGTCCAGAGTCTAGATCTGAACTTAAAGCTCTAGAAAAAGCTGTAGACATAGTTCCCTATGGAAATTCCTGTTCCTGAAGCATCATACTGCATGTTACTCCAAACCCTCCAGTTTCTCCAGTAGTATTCCTAAATTGTTCTTATTCCAGACCTTCCTCAACAACTCACTTGTTTCCACCATTCTGCTTCAAATTTCCACCTCAGCCCTACCAACTCAGCTCTTGTGTACCAGCAATCTGAAAGTATTCTCTGATAATAATTAAGAACAGGCAGAAAAAAATGGGCTTTACTAGGGCTATCAGGAATTTTGTTTTTCCTAAATACCACAGATGCAGCAGGTGCTAGTTATCTTCCTCCCTCTCTTCTGTTAGCTCCTTCTCTGGCTTAATCCTTCTTACTGTTAAGTCTGAGAGAGCAGGAACTGAGATGGAAATGAGGGAATAATGTCCACCCATGGGAATAATGTCCATGCCATGTTGGAATGAGTACCTTTCTACCTGGTACCTTATGGACTGGGAAAGGGGGAGAATATCAGTAGGACACATCATCCTTTACCATACTTAATTGTGTAAGGGATGACGATATTCACTGGCATTCCTACTTGCACATGTAGGAGAGAGTGGGGAGTGAATGTGGGAACAGGTTTGGGGAGTCGTTCAACTCTCTCCCCTTGTCCTCCCCAAGGGAAGAGGGATGATGACAAAGGAGATAGGAACACGGGGGTGTCTTAGTCACTATTCTCAGAGAGGCTGGGTGACAAACCTTAGCTTGTACTCTGTAGTATGCCTGGTTGTAACTTGTTGACTGTGTGGCTACCTCAAAAAATAAACAAAAAAAGAGACTTCTCTTAAGGCATGGGGAAAGCAACCCCGTACTGTCAAGGAGAATAGAGAGTAATATTATTTATTTGTTTGATTTGCTTATTGCTCTTCTTTTGTGTGTGTGTGTGTGTTGAAACCTGATACTCGACCAAGATGAGACTGGTAGCAAGAAAGCAAGCATAGAAAATGTCCCAAATCAGTTGGAAGAAGTCTTAAGCCCAAAAAACATGTCTCAACCCACCTCCTAGTGAGAAGCAGAAAGATGTTGTGAAAGAGTATTATGCAAGTGCCAAGAAAAGAAGAACTTGAATATCAGGTTCCACAATTTACCTGACACCTGGAGGAATAATTGTTCATGAGGCAAGTGGAGTGTAGGATAAATTTAGTATTATCCGAAGCCATGTGTCACTGCATCTTGGAAATGTGTGTAATCCAGTTTCATGGCAAAGTAGCTCTGGCCTATCTTTATCTGCAGAACCCTATCTTAGATCTGCCTAGGAAACTTGTAGCAATTACAGCTTCTTGACACTAGGTTTGTCTATGGGAAAGGCCCCATTCAGAGCACTGGTGCATTCTAGCTATCCCAAAATATCACAGCATCATGAACAAATGGGACATAAAGTGGCATAAAGTGAAAACGAGACCAAGCCTTACTATATAACTGCAGAAGAAGCTAGTGTCTGCCTTCTGCTTCAAAACATTAGTCAAAGAAGCGTGCCCTTTACTCAGTTACTGTTTTGTGCAAAATCCATGAATAGCTCTGAAAGCAAGGAATGGGAAATTTATAATAGTTGTCTTTGGATTTGTATATTTAGAAAGGCTTCAGGTTAGAAAGCTTTCTAACAGCAACCTGTCTTTTATATTAAACTCTTTATCTTAGTCTTAGTTTACAAATATAAAAATAGCTAACAAAATGGAATAGTTCAAATAGAAGACGTAAACTGTTTATTCAAGTTATTTAAATCAGGTTAAAAAATGCAGTGTATCTGAAGTGCTAGTAGTGTGCACTTGTAAGGCTTAAAACCACTGATGCAAAAGAAGCAAAAAATGGTGCTATTATCTTATGATAACAGAAACATACAAAAAAACTTGAAGCTGTTTGCAAGAAAGAACATATTATGCGCCTTAAAATTCCCTTTCTCAGTCTGCTCTTCTGTGGGAGTTGTGTATATACTCATAAGAGCTGGGAGCATTAAGCCAACTGCAAAATCAGGCCTGTGGGTAAAAGGAAGTGTTTCTCTGGCACATTCTAGTTGCTAGGCTTTAATCATGGTATCAAAAAGAAGTCTAAAACACTTAGACAAGTTTTTAACATGGTAGGTATTATTGGTGATTGTTTTTGCCAGCCTAGATGTCTACAATATTGGATGCATAGTCAATAAAATAGGAATATGATGCATTTGGATCCTCAGGTGACTCCAAACCCACAAAGTTTTTTTTTTTTTTTTTTTTTTTTTAAGGGAATTCGAGAACCTGAGCACTCTATTGGAGCATAATTACAAGGTCTTAGAGAAAGCAGAACAAAAAGAGGGCTCGTCTTAAGCAGCACAACAAATGTTAAAATTGTTATGATTTGAATCACATTTCTTTTAGAAACTTGAGCAATGTATTAAAATAAGACAGCTTGGAATTAGTGTTCTTCGTTTCTTGTTCCATATATTGCTCACACTGACTAATAGCTATTTTCCAAGCAAATCCAGGCAGGCAGACCTGATGGGTAGATTTGTACCCAAAGCCATGCTCAGGGAGTTAATGCAGGTAACACACACATAAAGAAACCACAAAAAGCACCTACTTTCTAGAAGCAACTTTAATGAATTGGCAATGATCAATCAAGTATTGATCGAGTGGCAACTATTTCTTTTAATGAAAGGTAGAAAAGTAGTCTTAACCTTTGCAGGCACTGCAATTTAAAAATATTGTCTGCAGAATGCATCAGACGGTTGGAGTTGTACTCTGCACAATCGCTGTTTTTCTTGATTTGCAGAAAAAATGAATGACAGCCAGTATCTGCTGATTTCAGTAAAAGCAAAAGTATCTCTTGATCATAGGGCACAAGGTTCGGTTTCTGGTGGTTTCTTACATCCGTGTAGCATCATGGGGCACATATTTAAGTAAGAAGCACTGTCTTAGCATTATCAGATTGTCAGAGATGAAAGCTTAATTCATGTTAAGCAAGCTAGAGACCTTGACTAACCATCTCCAGGAGCTTTGAGAGCAGGTTGAGCTGCTATTAGAACATAACCTTTGTTTCTCCTCCTTGCTGGCTGGGTTTCCTCACTGACATCTGCATAATGTGCAACGCTCTCAATAATAACTCGTTGTGTAGGTTCCAGCATGCCTTCGTTATTAAAGCATCCCCTGACTTTGTGATATCTTGGACAGGTTTTTTAGGATTTTGTTTTGTTTTGCCTTTTTATTTTTATTTTTATTTTTTATTTTTTTGCTTTTCTCCAATCCATCTCTTTTGCTGTCTAGATGATTTTGTATTTTAATGTCAGGAATGTGGTCTCCAGCATATGACTATAAAAGTCCTACGAGCATACCTGAATTTAAAAACAAGAGACTTTGGATGGAGTCATCAAAGCGGAGAGAAGTTTGAAAAGTCATGCTGACTTCAGCATCTTAAAATTTCCACCAAGAAGGATACACTTGAAGATAAACTTTAAAAACTGCATATAAAAGAAACAAGAAAATTTCAGCCCCCCCCCCAAAAAAAAGAAAAAAAAGAAAAAGAAAAAGCTTGCCAACTCATTATTTTGCCACCATACTGAAGTTTAGAAAGGCACTGCAGTGTTTACAAATCCATGTAACACATACCAGAACACAAGCTGAAATTCTTTATGGTTATAGGTAAAATATGTGTGAATGTGTTGGCAGAGCTAGTCAAGCCTGACAGACAACACCTTGCATATATTTGCTACCCAGAGAGTTGCAACATACTACTATGAATTCAAAACAGATGTGGCTAAAAATATTTTTGAATTGATAGGGCATTGCTCTTTTAAACTTTGAAATTCTTACCTGGATTTTAATCCAGATGAATTTACCTGAGTATGGCCTGAGTAAAAACATAGTTACCCCCTTCAACTGCTATTTCTTAGCCCATTAATGCAATGCAAACTGCATGTTCTTCATTATTAAGCACACATATTTGCCCCAGATTCTGCACAAAACTAATTGTAAGCAGTTGACATTAAAAAGCTAAATAAACTGGATAAAATGGTAAATTCAGAAAATTAAATAATTGAGAAACTTCCTCTGACTTTTCTGCACAAAGTAGTGTTGAAATGTTATCTGTGAGAAAGACCTGAACAGTAGCATTGCACAGAGATTTGAGATAACACAGCAGTCTTTGTTAATATGAGGAATGCTGCAGACTTCTAAGATGGATTCTGATCTTTCTGACTCCTCTGGGTATCTGATGAAAATCTGCTGGAATCAAAGAAAAGAAACCTTTCAGAATTTACCTGTGTGCTCTTCAGCATCATTAAGTGCTTAGTATTTTTAAGCTTAGCTTCTGTAATATGTTTGCACTGGAAGACAAGTCTGCTGCATACAGAATCACAGACTCACAGAAAGGTTAAGGTTGGAAGCGGTCTTTGGAAATCAAGCACAAGCAGGGCCACCTTGAGCATGTTGCACAGGATCGCAAAGGAAACTCCACAACCTCTCTGTGCAACCCATTCCGGTCCTCTGTCACCCTCACAGTCAGAAGGTGACTGGGGTGCATGGGATGATGATACAAAACAGGGAGGAGTGGCTGATACCCCCAGAGGGCTGTGCTGCTGTTCAGAGGGACCTGGACAGGATGGAGAGTTGGGCAGAGAGGAACCTCATGAGGTTCAACAAGGACAAGTGCAGGGTCCTACACCTGGGGAGGAATAACCCCAGGCATCAGGACAGATTAGGGGTTGGCCTGCTGGAAAGCAGCTCCGCGGAGAGGGATTTGTGAGTCCTGGCTGACAACAAGTTAGCCATGAGGCAGCAATGTGCCCTAATGGCCAAGAAGGCCAATGGGATCCTGGCCTGCACCAGGAGGAGCGTTGCCAGCAAGTCGAGGGAGGGGACCCTGTTTCTCTCCTCAGCTCTGGTGAGGCTGCACCTGGAGTATTGGGTGCAGTGCTGGGCTTCCCTGTACAAGAGGGGCGTGGGACTGGTAGAGAGAGTCCAATGGAGGGTACAAAGATGATCAGGGGACCGGAACATCTGCCCTATGAGGAGAGGCTGAGGGAGCTGGGCCTGTTCAGCCTGGAGAAGAGAAGGCTGAGAGGGGACCTGATCAGTGTCTGTAAGTACCTCAAGGGAGGCAGTGAGGAGGACGGTGCTGGCCTCTTTTCAGTGGTGGCCACTGACAGAACTAGAGGTAATGGCCGCAAACTGAAGCACCAAAAGTTCCACAGGAACTTAAGGAAAAACTTTTTAACAGTGAGGGTGACAGAGCACTGGAACAGGCTGCCCAGAGAGGTTGTGGAGTCTCCTTCTCTGGAGATCTTCCAAACCCGCTTGGACGCAGTCCTGTGCCACGTGCTCTAGGTGACCCTGCGTGTGCAGGGGGGTTGGACTAGATGATCTCTAGAGGTCCCTTCCAACCTTAAGCATTCTGTGATTCTATGATTCTATGAGGAAAGGCTGGGAGAGATGGGCCTATTTAGCCTGGAGAAGAGAAGGCTGAGAGAGGATTTTATCAGTGTGCAGAAATACCTTAAGGGAGAGTGCTAAGACGATGGGGCCAGACTCTTTTCAGCAGTAGCCAGAGACAGGACAAGGGGCAATAGGCGCAAACTGAAACACAGGACTTACTGTCTGAACACGAGGAAAAGCTTCTTTACTGTCAGGGTGTCAGCGCATTGGCACAGGTTGCCCAGAGAGGTTGTTTCCTTCTCTGGAGATACTCAGAAGCTATCGGGACGCAATCCTGGGCAATGTTCTACATGGGCTTGTGCGGCGGAGATTGGACCGGACGATCTCCACAGGCACCTTCCAATCTCAACAAGTCTGTGATTCTGTGAAATTACTGCAATTTTGTGGCCAGATAGTGGTAGGCCAAATTGTGGTAGGATATTTTAAATATAATTTCCTATACCATTGTTTTATTTTAGAATTCATATAAAAAACAGGACATCTGATGTCTAGTTTCAGTTGCTGTTCCTTCCCTTGGGTTACATTCTGACTGATTATTCAAATATGTGATACTGATCTTAATTAACATTTAAGATGATAAAGCATCTTAAAATAAGCTGCTCATTGCTTAAATATAGTAACCGAATGGAAGAGTTCTCCCAAGCGTCCTATCTTCCTTTTGCAGAAGAGAGGAAAGGTGGTAATAGCATAACCATCGTAGTAGTTAACAAGTTGAAAACTTTTTTGCTCCTATTACTATCAGTAACAGAGAGCACTAGTCAGGGAAAGCACTAGTCAGTCAAGCAAAAGGGAATAGCTGATTCTTGGGGGAGAGGGTGTCAATGATTGCAGTTAGAGAAATGCCTGACAAATGTTTCATGCTTGAAAAAATACATTTTTTACTAAATTACAGTGCCAAAAACCTGATCAACTTTATCAGCTCTGACAGTTGCTGTCTAAAGTAGGAGATAAATTAATCTGGTCACATTCTTTTGTGATAAATTTGTTGTGTTTTTCAATAACAAGATGTTTGCTTTTCTTTGAAGAGAGGAAACACATTAACAACATACAGAGATACAACAAGTCTTAGTTCTTGCTGAGTTCAAATAACTTGGTGCAGTTCTTTGGATCATGTCTATATTTATATAGAAAAGCGAAAGGAGACATAGGTAGATTCTGCTGCATTTTTCCATTATTAGTTTCTCAAATTTCTTTATTTTGTTCTCTAATGCTGTGACATTACTTGTGTTTCCTCATTCTTCAAACAGGAAAACTGGGGTAACAGGAATCATATACTGTTAAATTACCTGAATCTTTTGTCTTGAATCCAGTAGCTTGTGCAACAGTAGCCTTCACACTCAATTCATGTTTCAGGGGTTTTTGTATATGGATCGTATCAGGAAATGAGTGAGACAATAGGAATTGTTGTGGTATCAGCATTCCCAGACACATTTCTATATTCCGTACGGAGTAACAAATGTGTAAAAGACATTTACAAAATTATAATATGTTTTCCAAATCTATTTTTTTCTGTTAAATATTTTAACCAAAAATGGACATCTGTGGCTAGCTACAGAAATAAGGCTTTTCTTTTTCCCTTAATCATACTTACACCCTCTTATAGAGAATCTTGTGCAAACATCTGCACTGGAATATTGTGCACACAAACTTGCAAAAGTACATGTCAGGGTTTGAAAAAACTTCATTTGGGGGCTGAATCCTGAGTCCCCTCCACTAGGGTAAGTGTAGCTTTCCATAACTCCTCTAAATTAACTCTGACAGCTAGCAGTGGCCATTTCCTGTAACTGACTTAAGAACTCCTGCTCTCATTAATGTAGAACAGTGTTAGAATTCTAGTACCCAAATTAAGGTTGTACACACTCAAAATAGTGCATATTCAGAAATGTATTCTGCTCCCCCAGAAAAAAATTCAGAGCAAAAAAACATCAAATTCAAATTTTTGTAGTTATTTAACTTACTTTCTCAGATATACAGCTTTCCAAAACCAGTCAGTAAGAATGGACACTTAGGTGCTCAATTATGAAAACCGAGTTCCATGGCAGAGAGGAAACTGCGCTTAAGAAAGAGTGTCTTTTATACACTGACATTTATACACTGACGATTTTTATGGGAAATACGCAAAGTTAACTAAAAGTCATCATGCTAGTTTAATTTGTTTGAAATAATAAAACAAAAATAAATTGAGATTTGCAGATTTTTGACATGGTCTCTCAATCCTTCTGTCCTGAATTTAGGAGAACATTGAAGCAATATATTCTGAATTTTCTCATACCTTTGAGGAAATAAGCAAAGCCAAAAATGTATAGATGAGCATATCAAAACTGTTCCTGTAATTTTGCAACTGTAAACCTCTTACACAGTATTGATGGGCACAAGGGGACATCTACTGCCAGAGAGTGGCACTGCACTGAAGCCACAGGACTTCATGCAGTACTGTGGGAATGTAACAACAACAGAGGTCGTTATGCTTAACATACACATTTTATGCTATGTTCCTGGAAAAGTCTGTTTTTTTTTTTTTTTTTCCCTCCCACACTAAGAAAGAGAGGCAAGAATACAAGAGAAGGAAACTGGAAAAATCAACTCTTATTTCTTGATTCATTGACCTCAGAGCTGCAAGAAAGGTTTGCTTACCCACAGGTTTCAGCAACCAGTTCAAGTGGTTCTTATTTTCTTTGGTAGTCTTTTACAGTCCCTGGAAACCTTAGAAGCCCTCTCATTCAGCCAAACAAGGTCCATTTCTAATACTAGAATGCTCCTCCACTGAAAATCTCGGCCTGTGATTTAAGAGAAGGATCAGAAGATTAGTCCAACTCCAACCTAGAGGTGGTCCTGTCAGAACTAAATTACTTTTAAAGTGTATGTGACTTTCACAGGGTTGGATATGGTCTTGAACTACTTCCTATTAAAAATATTAAAAATATGAATATATAAAAAGCATCCATACTAACAAACTTCTTATTCTGCATTCAGTGTGGAAAGAAAGAAGTTGTGGTTTTAGATGGCAGTTGCACTAGTTTTCATATAAAAATGTGTTCCTATAAATCTATAATTAGACAACTGCTTAAGTTTCTTTCAGAAATACATTTCTTTTTCTTTATGGTGTTTATTCTTTTTTGGGGTTAACAAAGCACATTTTCCATCAGTAAGGGTATTCCTATTATTAAAGATAGTTAGCACAGCAAACCTGAAAGTCAACCTGAAATTACAAAATACTATAAAGAGAAAAAGGAGACATTAAAAAACATTAGATCGCTCAGGCCTGCTCTAGGGATTTGTTCAAGCCTCTTCCAACTTCTCAGCCAAACGCTTCCAATGTATTCACTATTTCATTGCAATCCATATTGCAATACATAGCATTACCTGTGCTTTACTGATTCAGGTATCTTGGAAGTTAGGAACTGGTTAATTTTAACTAGGTAAAGTAATTTTAGGGAAGACTGACCAAATAATTGCACAGGTGAGGGATCAAAAAACTGTGGAAATGATAGCAGTGTTCCAGACTATATGTGGCTAGTTTTGGTTTAAACAAAAAGTCATTGTAGGACAAGGTTCAGACTCATATGTCTTGTTAGATTTTGATCTTGTTAGATGGCAGCTATGATGATTAAGTATATTTCCCGTCTTAAGTATAATGAGTCATGAAAAGCAGGCAAGTCACATATGCCACAAAAAAAAAAAAAAATAAAAAGAGCTTAAGGCTGTTCAGAAGCTGAAGTGGATTCAGAATACACGCATGTGTAGTAGTCTTTGCTTAGTGCCTTGCACCAAGGGCACAGAACACTCGAGCAATTTCAAGTTTCCGGATTCTCACATGAAACTCGGTGTATTGGTGTTTTTTAGCACTCCTGCTGGCAGGGATAAGACCTTCTCCCATTCACACTACATCGCAATCGAACTCCAGAGGCACTTAAGGTGTGCTAGCCACTCACATTGCTGACAGGGCAGTGTTTGTGAGGGTGAGGTCTGAATGAATTTCCTTTCTCTGGGCCAAAGCTCAGATAAGTCAACTTGCCACGTATCCTATATATATATATAAAAAAAAAAAAAACCACCTTTGAAAACAGAACTCTTTACTGCACGTTTCCTCCCTTGGGAAAGGATGAGAGTACAAACAACATATGGCAGATGTTAGTCATGCTGTTTAAAAACCTTGGTAGAAGAAGCTCAGATATAGTTGTGATGATAGGTGTTGAGTGAGAACACACATGGAAAAGAAAGGTCTTCACCAAATGATGTTTGAGATTATGCAAGGCGCTGAAAGGGAAGTACTTGCTGACCTTTCAAAAGGTTTTTTTTTTGCTGGGTTATAAGGATACAGATTGTGTTTAAGTGACCTTTTAACACATAAAGAATAATTCACTCATTACTCTCTTTATTATCCTAGTCACGGCAGTGGGCCCACAGACATTCAGTAGGTATTTCATACATGCAGATTTAATATAAAATGAAGAGATCTTTTGGCTTCAGGGAAAGTTGAGGATTTTTTTTAGGAGCATAAGACCTGGTGGAATGGCTGGATATTTTTCCTTTTAGCACTGCTGATCCATATCTTAGTCCCGGAACTAGCAGATGTTTTCTTTGGGGGAGGAAAAGTGGAATTAAGATCTGGTTGCCAGATTTCATGTTTGGTAATGAAGTGGGGACCAGCAAGAAAGCCAAGCTATTACCTAATTCCTGGCCCAGTTTTAAAGGTTAGTAGGTTAAGATAGTTTTCCATTCTTATGAAACATGCTTTATATTTTCTTATAAGACAGGAAGCATGAATGCCCCAAAGCCATCATCTTTTATCCTTGACCAAGACTTCTGGTTATATTGCACTGCCAAGAATGACTTTTCAATAATACTTTAGAATTTAAGAAGAAGTAAAAAAGGGGAGGAAAATCAAGCCAGAAAAGTTTAAATACTCACACCATCTCACTGGAAAAGTATCTTACTGGGATCTGACATACTGCCCTACATTTTTTTCTCTGGCTAGTAATTGTCTCCTGACTGTCCTACTGGGAGGAATGTTATCTTAAGCACAAGGCCTTCCCACCCTTCTCCAGTATTCAGATGTTTTTTCTGCTTTTTTGATTAACACCCTCACCCTCCCAGAGTTAATATGGATATTTTATGAAGTTTCCTGCTCACTAAATAAAAGCTTGGTTTGCTCTCCGTATTGCAGCACACTAATTCCTGTTCTCCTTGACCTTGTGCAAAACACTCAGGGTGTCTTGAGCAATTCCTGCAGTCAGCCGTGCATGGATGGGCTTCTCCTCTGTTTTCCAGAGCCCTTGGAACTGCTGCAGCTGTATCTAAACCCATGTTTCCTTGCAACATCCAGCAGTATCAGTATAAATCTCATTGCTATTAGAAAGTACAGTTGTGAAGAAAGGACTTTGTAATGTCGTAGTCTGGAACTGGCCTAACTGTGGGAAATCATTCATGGCTATACAAAACCTTCTGAATAATAGAACACAAATAATCTCTCATTATGTTATTTTATAAATAATCTCTCATCATGTTATAATCTCTCATTAGGTTTGAGTAGGAATGGCTAGCTTTTCTTAAAAGAAGCATGGCTGTATAATTTGTGGCTGAACTAGTTTGTCTTACTTACGAGAGTGGATTATGAGATTTTTTTTCTTCTCATATACTTGTTGTCTGTAGTTACACAAGTCAACTAGAATCAGGAAACAGCAGGCGCATCTATTTCCTGACAACCTTAACTGTCCTGGCCAATCCAATTAAAATTTAATGAAGCCATGTGAACTATCTGTTTATTTCATAGGAAGATTCCATAACAAATTTCATATTTTCTCAAGTAATTGTCTCAGAAAATAGGGTGGATCATGCTGGCATTCGTTACATATTGTTTCTAAACAACTGTGTTTTGAATTTAAGAACAGTCTTGATGCAGATGTTTGTGGACTGACAATTCAGCTGGTATCCCTTGACATTTTAACACAACCTTGAGCTGAAAAGGATTTGAATTTGGTACTGCAGATGCCCTTTTTTTTCATAGCATAGAATAAAATTGTGGGCAGAAACCAAATTAACAATTCATAGAGTATCTTCCTAAAACGTGTCTGAGTCTGAACAGCAAGGTGCCCTGCTCTTGCAGGGCGAGCAGCTTGCTTCCACAGACACTAGCTTTCACCAGATACCTTTTTCTTTCTGTACACAAAACCAAATATCTTTGGTGATTCTCACAGAACTTTGATTCCCTTCATAGAGCAACCTGGACATAGGAGGAATCTGCCAGAACTGCAAAAAAAAAGGAAACAAGAAGCTGCACAAAAACACAACACAACCTCCTGCCTCCTCTCAGCCCATGTCCCCCCCGCACCAGTGCCAACATAGAGCATTTTTGCTGGTGAGGCAGCTGCTTTGCTGTGACTACAGCTATTATGCAGAGCAGCCTGTCTGTCTCCCACACTCTGCTAATTATATTCAGCTGTTGTCTCCTGGCTCCCTGAGCTTGCTGGCTTTTTGGGGCAAGGATCAGCTGTTTCTTACATAGGATTGTTGCCTAGTTACAGCATAAGGAGAGCTAATGCACAACCAGAAGCTATTGTGCACTCCCTCTGTGCAAAAGAATGGTGGATGGTGGGAAGTGCTAAAAGATTAGCTATTTATAGATGTTTTGGACCACCTCATAGGCACAAAGGTTATGTAGCTGGGAACATTCACACATCTCAAGAAGTATCTTTCTTGAAAATCTAGCTTTAGGTCTTCAGCTGGTCTAAACTGTTCAGTGTACTGGCTTGAAACATGGTTTGCAAAGGTTACCTTCCTGTGTTTGCGGGCAGGGAACAATTAACCAAGCCTACTCCAAGGTGGCTCTGCTTATCACTATGGCCAAACTCAGTTTGTGTGTTAACTCACATTTTTTTTAATTCTCTTTCTAATGTGAAATGAGAAATCCACCAAAAATCATACAAACACCTGTATAACGAGAGCTCAAAATATTTCCTCTTAAGGTAGTTGCTGTCATAGGCCTCCATTTTACCACATGAATATGCTCTCAGATTTCAAGTACATTGCAGATTATAGCAGAACTGATCATCACTTTCATTTTTGTTCCCTCAGTTGAAAATGCAGATGCAGCTGCTGCTGACTTCTGCATAATATAATGCCTGTTTGGAATAGATCCTATACTCAAAACTCTCAATGCACTTTTCAACACAGGCTGCCCAGAGAGGTTGTGGAGTCTCCTTCTCTGGAGATCTTCCAAACCCTCCTGGATGCCCCCCTGTGCCATGTGCTCTGGGTGTCCCTGCTGGAGTAGGGGGGTTGGACTAGGTGATCTCTAGAGGTCCCTTCCAACCTCAGCCAGTCTGTGATTCTGTGATATATGTTAACGAAGTACTAAGACATGGGAGTCCTGACCAGTTTAGCTGTCATAGTTGAATTTCTCAGTGTTCGTGAGCAAATACCCATTTATCTATGAACTCCAAAATGAAAGAACCAACTAGCTGAAGAACTACAATGGTTTATGTGACTCAGGCTGACCTCTGAACAAAAGCATGACTTCAAAAGCAAACAGAAAGTTTTACAGGACTCCAAAGTGAAATGACTAAGCTCTGAATTTGATGATTTTCTTCTCAGTCTTTCTACCATGAAACTTCTGCTTAATTCCATTAGTATTTTCCATTTATGTAATTAAAAAGAAACAGTCACTTTGAGTTTTTCTTACACTTCCTTCTCAGTAAGTGTTGCCAACTAAATATGCCGTGTGTGAAGAATTTCAAGCCCTACAAATGACAAAGTGTTTAAAGACTTACGCAAAGAATAACGTAACAGGGAAATGAATAAAATGATCTAATCACATTGCTATCACCTATTTCTGTGGTTACTTTTGGCTAAAGGGGAAATAAATGTTACTGATTAGTAACAATGTGCATGTGCTTTGGAAGTTGATATTCTGGCCTTGCAAGCTTCCAAGCTTGCTGATTTGAACTTGATAAAACTCCGCATGGCTCACACCAACAGTAAATGATCCTTTTTGTTTAGGTCTTTCTTGTGATTACCCAAGTCTACCTCAAAATTCCAAGTAAGTGAAGTGTATATTATGAGAGACCTATCCCCTACTGACAGGGAAATGAAATATAATCACTAGAAGATCTGAGCAAAGTTACATCTTCTTAGTTTCGGTTGCTCAAATTCTAATTTCCTTAAGCTGTTTTATTCCCCTGTTGCCCACTCTTGCAAAACAGCATTGAATTGACTTCATTACATCAGGATTAAGTAAGGACTTTTCTGTGAAATTATTTTGATTGGACTGCTGTGGTAGGCTTTTGCCACTAGAGAGCAGATTCACACTACACAGTAGAATATGCTCACCAGGAGATGTTAAAAGGGCTGGAGTAACATCCTGAAAATAGTACCTTTCAAATACAGTCACCTGGTACCATAGTTCTCTGTTAGTCTCAAATGGGTTTGGGTCCTGATTATTGTAATGTGATTCTTTCAAACTGTGTGCATGTTTGAGGACTTCAGTGGAACTTTCCAATTCTCTTCATACCAACGTAAAATTCAGGAAAAATCAAAACATTCAGAAGAAACAAGCATGATCCTTTTTTGACATGTTTCCATGGCTTTACTTGCATAAACTAATAGAGCATGATTAGTTAATTCTTAATTCTTTAAAAATATATATACGTCACTTCCTTAAAACAATCTTCCTCTACCTTTGCATTAATTTGTGCTTAGCAGCAGCCTGGAAAGAGCCCTTAGCTATAGAGGCACTGGGATGCAGAAAGGCTGTGTGCTGGGAGTTGCGTTGTCTTTTAACTGTTATCGGGAAAGGCAGTACTCCATGTCCGTAGCTCCCCAGGATTGTTTTTAGCAGTGATAATTCTGTAAACTGATTCACAGGCCTGTGGTCCCCGCATTCCCTCAGCAGAGCTGAACAGAGGGCAGAGTGCAGCGAAAGGGCAGGCGCCCTCCACGCCAGCATTGCGCAGGCTGCCCTTGCCCAGTTCTCAGTGGTTAGTAGTTAATGCTCTGGCAGAGTGCAGGAGTCCATCTGGATTGCTCCTTTCCAGCAATGTCCCTCCTAAACCACGTATGTGTAGGAAGGTGGGGTCTTGTAAAATGCTTTCAAGCTTTCCCAGTATCTGAAAGAAGCAAAGACTTTATGGAAGCAGAAAAGAGCAGCTCAGAAACCGTGTTTGTTGTCCAAGTACACAGCAAAACTGTAATATTTGATGTGGAAACCTGTATCCATTAAAAACAATAATTGTTTTAATCTTTGATCAAAATAGGGATAACCTCAAATCTTATTACTGGGCATATATTCTTCTACTTGCTTTATCCTTCAGCTGAGAACATCAAAGATGAGATGCTTCAGTTTATTCTTCTAGTTTTAGCACAGGGGGAAAAAAAAGTGCTGCTGAATAAGGTCAAAAACTAACCTGGCTGATGTAACAACCAAGTTTCATCAGACAAATGTGCTATATTCCTTTCATTATTTTAAATGTGCAATGCACAGGCTTCATGCGCAATTTGTTAACTTAGGCAAGAGCATAGCTCATAGTTTCCTGTGTTTGAACACTGCAGGGTATTTTTCACATCCTTAAAAGATTTCCAACACTGAAGTTTTCTTTTCCTCCAGTTTCTTCACTGGGTTCTGTCAACTCGAACACCCAAACCTCTGATAAAGATATAGTTGTAGCTCTGAAGATTTTTAAAGAAATCTGTATCTCAGAGAATGTTTTAAATCTCTAGTATATCTCAGTCGGCATGACCTTATGGATCCTAAGGAGCACAAAGAGGATCTAGTCTGTATTTCAGTTGTGTAGCTGTTTCTGTAATGCATAGTAGAACAGAATGCATAGTAAAAGCTGTGAAAATTTTAAAGTTGAAACATTAGTCACCTGTTGGTTGTGCATGCAGGGAATGATGAGAAACTCACATTTAATTTAATCTGTTAAGCTTAAAAGGGGATGAATATGTTCTTGCACATTTTTGTCCATGCTTTGTGTTTTGGCTGAGGGAAACATCAAATTGAGATGGTATGTGCAATACACGATGGAGGAAAAAAATTCTAGTGCATGTCCTGGGGGGCCTGCAAGTTTATACTAGAAAATACACTACAAGTGATACAGGTGTCCTCAGAAACCTGCAAATATTAATGCTTATGTGATTCAAATATTATTTTGTGCTTTCTGAACAGCATGCATAATTCCAAACATACCATTGCTATTTTTGCCTTTGTGGTATCAACTTGTTACTGGAGAACAAGAAAATAAGGAATAAAAGACACATCTCTGCTGCCAAGGAAAATGCAATTCATGCAAATGGCAAAAATGTCATTTAAAAATGAGGTTCAACTTCTCAAAGTCTTGATGCCTCATTTACATTCTTCCTAAACCACCAAAAAAAAATCTCAGCTTTGTCATTCCATTTGGTTTGCTTCCCTAGTTGTCCTTTGTAAAACACCGTGGCTGATACTGCTGGCCTTACCTAGCAATTCCTCTACCCATGACTGCAATCCAGTTCTTCTAGCACCAGCCCCTCACAGTGACAACACTTGCTGTCACCCAGGGCTCAGTGAGGGGATGAGCTGGGCTCTTTCAAAGCTGCCAGCAATTAGTGGAGCACCTCCGGTCCTAGCTGATCATGTTCCTTTTAAGGAACTTTATCATTATATGCTTATAAATGAAGGAGACGGGCTTCAGCAAACTTTATGACTATTTATGCATTGCCTAGCTAGGTTGGGATTCTCAATTGGTTTAAGATGTTGTGGTTTAAGATATTATCCTTTCGGTTACTGCCAAGCATGGTAGAAGGGCCTGGGAGTATTAGTCTTTGGACCAATTGATAAGCTTTGGTTTAAGTGTAGCTAAATCATTATAAACTAGTTGTTGTCCTACAATATCTATGACAATACAAAAGTGTATGTGAAGAAGGCAAAAATGGTTTTTTAACAAATTAACATTTGCACCATCTAGGTCAGTGCTGTGGTGCTGAGAAGGCAGCATGTTTTTGTGCTTGACTATGATTCCTATACATGCAGCTACCATTTCCTCCCCATTTTCACATTAGTCACAGGAAAGCTAGACCAAGGCAGTCAGCATACTCCGGTCAGAAGCAATATAACTGGAATTCTATTTATGGCTCTAGCACAGAATTTGTGATTTCTCATATTCCTATAGAAAAAGGAAGAACATAACTTCCTCCAGTCTCATACCAGCAAGCTGAGTTTTTAATATTTGAACACTACAGAAGTGAATATGTTAGGCTTTATGATTAATTTCTGGTGACATGATACAGCAATCTTTTTAAAGGTTGCTAGAAGTCAGAACATTTCCTACCATTACATGGGGAAATGTCAATCAACTGATCATTTAAATATATGCATCTATGTACCTTAGACAAAGGTAGATTTGTATTCCAAAGTGACACCAAGTACTGAAATCCAGCAGTTCATGAAAAGGGAGCTGGTCCCATCAGTGAGATCTGAGGAAACCTGGAGCTCTCGTTACTCTTCCTTTTGCTCTGTTTTACACTTCTATGTATATTCCTTCTGAGCTGAGCTTCAAATGGAAATGCCAAGCTCATACACCCACAGATTTCGAAAGAAATAGATCTGTAACCAGTCTGAAGCTTCTGCTCCTGCAGGAAAGTGTGATTTCTTTCTGCAATGTCAGCTGTCACTATCCAGAAAGATCTTCATGATTCAGGGAAAAATAGTTGGGGTTATTTAAAACTTTTGCATGTTAATCAAGAGCTATCATTCAGCGACCTACTTCCAGCAGAAAACTGTCTTGAAGGATTTCAGATTCTTTCTAGAATTCCTGTTTTTGCAGCAGTTGTTTGCTTATGCGCAAGGAATCTCAATGAATTCATCACAGCATTGACTTTGTGCTCCTGTGCTAGGACATATGGTTACACCATGCGGAACAGTAGCCTAGGGACCTCCTGATACAGCAATTAAAGAAGTAAAACCCTGTTTTTTTCAACAGAGTAATAGAGTTTTTAATAGAGTTAACAGAGTTTTTAAGAATGCCCCTGGACAGTAGAAAGATGAAGGACATCTTGAGGCATCTCTATTGTTAAAACACCAAACTTCAAACACATCATATTTGCCATGCAATGTATTTATATATAACCCATTGGAACAGATCAAATAGGAAAAATGTGTTAGATATGATGAAATTTAATCAGAACTTTATATGATTTATGCAAATTCACTGTGGTTGTTAACTTTCTTAAATCAAGAAGGAATCCTGTAAAAACATCCATAAGGAATCTTACAGGAGGAGACATTTGTTATTATATAATGGTGTTTTTAGAAGAAATGCATTACATTTTTAAATGCACATCAAGAGAGACTACATGAAATAAAAAAACCCTGTGCCTATTTTTCAGTCACAGTTTCAGTCAAGACTTCAAAAGTTGAAAACAGATTGTTTTCCCTTCTCCTAGGTATTTCTTCAATGTAAGGACATCCTGAGGGCAGCTCTGCTTTGTCTTGCCTAAGTAATTCATTCCAGAAGACACTGCTGGGAAGGACCAAGCCCTACAGATACTTGTGGAAAGGCCTCTGTAAATTTCCTTTTAGACTCCTCGAGAAATCCTAGCCCTAATTCACATTAGGGCATGTAAGTATGACTTTACTAGTAAAGTGATTTACATTTACACACTGTTAATGATGTATGGTGATGATTCATTTGCACAAATCTAGGAAAAAGGAAAGAGTTCCCCACTTTCTTAATGTTGAGTTCACTTGAACTGGAGGTCTGAAATATTCTAGTGTCCTGGAGGATGCCTGACTAGATGCTCTAGCCCATTACTGCATCTAAAACGATACTTAAACACAATTGGCACTAAAACCCAATGCCGTCTCCATTTGATGGCAGTGTAGGAGAAAAATTGAACTCATTTGGATGTGTCCACCCCTAGGGTATAAGAAAGTTTAAAATTAGAATGCACATTCAGAAAAACATGACAGTCCAAACAGCTCAGGTGCTGTTTGGGCAGCCCAGCTGAGTATAGGGATGGCTTCCACCTTGCATGTACGGGGTCCATCCCTCCAAAGACTTTATAATCCTCAGAAAAACACTTTCTAGTCTTACTTTCCCCGCTCCATGCTAGGCACAGAGAGTGCACATGTACAAAGCCCAGATCTGCAATGCACCCTGACAAGGAGGACACACCAAATCACATCACCCGTCATAGCTACCAGTGAGGAAAGTGATCCCCACCAGCTAAAAAGCAGGTGAGTTGCTATGTGATGTGATGCCTGCTGCTGACACACGTGTACTAAGATTCAGGATCAGATTCAGCTCTCTAACTCCCAGAGGATCACAATAAGCAGGACAAGACTCTTGGGTGTAGTGGGGACATATTCCTCTTCCACCTTGCCCGTCGCTAAACAGGGGGAAAAAATGTCCTATGGAGCCTCACGAAAGCCCAAGAAGGATGACAAGCATTGTCTAGTATGGCATGTAGGAAGTCCGGGGTTATAGTTAGTGTTTCTGGGTTTTGTTTTGTTAGAAATGTGTAGTTTAAAGCAAGGTTTTAACGATCAATTGAGCTCTAACACCCATTTGAAGGACAGTGAGCTTGAAGCTCATCAATCAAAATAAGACTTGATTAGAGTTTTCGTTATCCATCCTCACTTTTAGTAACATATCAGCTACCACATAAAAGACTAATGGAATATTAGAATATCATTGCATCCCTTAGCATGGTTTTCTTTTGACAAACAATCAAAACTGTGATTTTACTGCGTCATTGAACTGAAGGACCTCCTCCTTTTGGGGGGCAAATACATATATTTCATTTGGCAGCCCTCCATCCTATGTTGGTTTTGAAAAGATATTATGCCAAAGTCGAATTTTCTCTTGTAGCAGCAACTAGTTAGCTTCTGTCCCTCTGAGATTTTGACTAAAAATTCTGGATAAATCCTGTGACCATTTTAGCAAAAAAATCAATACACAGAGCTAACAGAAATATTCCACCAGAAATCTCAGAATTTCTAGCAATTCTGCAAACAGCCTGCATTCAGCTTGTACTGATGAGTCAAACTCATCTCGTACACAGAATGAAGTCATAATTACCAGCTAAACCACACACGTTCTTTCCCACCAGGCCATGCATAGTATTCTAACTACTGTTTTAAACACAATCCACAGCCTAAAGCACTGAGTGAGGCTGGCTGCTCTTGCCTTTATTTGATTCCCTGTACATCCCAGCCAAACCACATTAAATGCTGGGTTAAATGGCTGCATCAAGTTATTCCCAAGTTCTGTCACTGTTATGTTATATCCCTGCCTCAAAGACAACTCAGCATTTTTGATGCAGAGATACTACCCCAAATTGCAATTTAGCTGTAAAAAGTGACATAGGCTGCCCAGAAATTACAGTGGGAGGCAGGAGGGATCATGCAGCTACTGAGCTCATCCATGTTCCTGTTTTTTTTTTTTCTTCTTTTTTTATTTTTATTTTTATTTTTCTCTTGCTATCTTGTTTTCTCAATCCCCAAGCAAAACACTGGTTGTTTTATTTGCCAATATGCAAAGCTGACTCTGGTGACTTCAGGCTTCATCTTCTCCTAAATAATGAGGCCTGTGGCCTCACCAGGATTCTGTTGACTGCAGTGGAACCATTCCACGTACGCAATCTTTTAATAGATGGGATTCTGGCCTGCTGCCCTTTTTTCTTTTTTTTCTTCTTTTTTTTCTTTTACACTGTAGTATTTGCAGTAGTGTAAGCAAAGTGAAAGAATTCTTGCCTCGGTGAAATAATTTTAGTTGCACAGTGTAAATGTATGAGGAAAGAAAGAAATGGGATGCTTCAGTTCTGCTGGCTGGTGCAACAGAAAGACAAAAAGCGGCCAAAATACATTAAATTTGTCTAAGAATAAATATTACTTGAGGACTAGATTGTGTCAATCCTTACGTTTTTTTAGTGCTTCTCCCCCCCCCAAAAAAAAAAAAGAAAAAGAAAAAAAAATCTTATCAACACATATTCACATAGAATTAACAGTCAGGTAAGTACCTCATGAAGGTGCAACAATGTCAATATTAAAACTGGACATCTTTTTTAAAAAAAGATTGGTTAAGCTGTCCACTAAATCTGATACAGAAATTAATGCATGGAATTCTTACAGCTTGTGCTTATGCAGGTTGTCAGGTTATATATCTATAAAGGTCCTTTCCAAATCTGTGAATGAGTCAGCATTACAAAAGTAGCTAATCCTTTTTAAGGCAATGGGGAACCTCTCATTAAATTTGATGGCCTGGCAGAATATAAGTTGCATAATTTATACAGGGAGTGGGTTAAAAAAAAATGCTAACATGCCACTTTGTCCAGGTCAACAGACTTAACTTGCATAGGAGCGGAACTTGCATAGAACTGGAAGATAGCACAAGAAAGTGTTGGTGCTCAAATTTTACACGCAATTTACACACGCTTTCAGTTTGTATGTGCAGTCATAGTAAAATTTTGCATACAAATGACAAGTGTTCATTATTTTAATGCAATGGCAGTATTGAGATATGAACTGTACAATTACACCGTTGCCTTGTAAAATATACCATCTGATTATTTTGCAATATTATGTAGCAATTAAAAAAACCTGTGGGAGGGTTGAATCTCATTATCCTATAGTTTCTTCTGTCCATGCCTTATTTGCTAGTTCGGTTTGCATGATTTCCCCCTCCCTGCAACTATGCACAGAATTGTTATACTGATATCCAATTCATGTCTTTCAGAATTTTTCTGTGTTTTTAATTATAATATTCAGTTTTTATGTATTGAACATTTTCATCATTACTCTTTCAGCTTTAACTGGGGATAGAATTTAAATCAATGCTCATTTTTACACAGCTCTTAGATTTCTTGTACCTAGTTCTTACATAAAAACATAGAAAGCCTAGGTAAAAATTCTATACTGCCTGACAGCCACAAATATTTTAAAAAGTGTTTAGATCTATGATTCAAAACTATTTCTGTTTTACAAAAACTTATGTGCATCTTGTGGTTCCCCAAAGTCCTAGATACTAACTTCTTTCCACTGCTGAACATTATAGAAGAAGTAGTCTGATTATGTGAAAGGCTTTTTTTTTTTCCTGTTGATTAACATGCTAAGAAATTGCTTAATAAACTATTTTCAGTAGTGATGTCACATTCAGTCCTTAACAGCAACAAAGACAATGTATGATGTATGCCTCTACTCCCATATATATATATTTTGACATTTTTTCTACTATATTGTTGTAAATAAAAATTCTGTTTAAATGAACTTCAGCATACATTTTTAGCAGCACATAGAAATATAGCGTGTGTCTTAAAGTTGCTGTGATCTTGAATCTCAAAATCATCTTTTCTTGATATACAGTTAAGTATTACTTGGAATTATACATGATTCTATTTCCTGTTTCTAGAAAGAGAAATACTAAGGTAGTACGGAAAAGCGAGTGCCCCAGAAGGTCCTGGCAGAGATAGGAATTACAAAGATAAGAATCTGCAGCAGCTTGCAATAACTGTTTAGCTATCTGGATGCTCATCCAAACTCAATTCTAACAGACTTTCTCATCTCCCATTAATATTAGTTTCAACTCTGCAACACATCTTTTTTTTTATTATTCCCATTCTTCTCTTTCAAGGGTGATGTAAATACTTTTGGCCTAAGGTGAAGACCTTTCACGTGCTGCATGCATCAAGTAACTGGAGCAAAAAAATAATCTCTAAACTGCTTGTAATATCTTCTAGATGGGACATGAACTCAGTACACTGCTATGAACTTGTTTTCTTTTAGTACCTTAGCGCTTTGGTTCAAAGTACTTATCTGCATGTCTAATTCTAAGCAAAAGTCCATTCCCACAACTAAAATCAGTTCCATCTCTCAGAAAATTTGCAAATTCAATGCCCAGTGAAATAACTTATGCAACCTCTGGTACAAATTCTGCCTATCTCCCTAGAAACCACTTCTTCTAGCCCAGTGTTATCTAAATATAAGGTTTATGGGATAAAATAATATCTTTTAATCAATTTAGCACTGCTAGCTGAGGGTAAAAAGCACAAGCTTTTGATTAGCATTTTTTTGCATATTAAATATTTTCTCTTAAAATGTAAATTGCGGTGGATATGCTGGTCAAGTTTCAAATAGTTTTTAAAGGCTGATTAGTATTTCATTCTTAAGATTAAAAGGACTACCAGAAAGACTTTCAAAAACAAACACAAAAATCCTTTAATTAGGAAAGCTTTGCAGTTTCTGTGATGACTAATCTTTGCTGTGATTACATACTTAGCTCACCACCAAAAGAAAACCTAAGCAATTAAACAGCAGTTGTTAAGGGAAAACTTTTCTGATACAGACATCCTGCTACTTCAGAACAACCTCCTCTTCCAGAAGCTTAAGGAGGAAGTTACTTTATATGCCACAGTTAAATGTTAAGTCCAAGTTAAGTGTTTAAGTTATGTACAGTCAAGTCTGCTTTCCTATTTTCCAAGTAGTACAGAAATCCTCTATTTCCTACTACTGTTAGCTCCAGGTTTTCCAAAGATGGGACTGACTTAAGAACAAAACAAAACAAAAGCCACAAAATCTGAATGATGTGTTGCTTTTGTCTTGAGGCTGTATTTGAAACAGGATTTGCGCTATTTAAAGCACCCATGCTATTCGACACCTTTCCCCTCAGAAGTCCCTTTCCAGATCTGAATATGGGAGTCCTGCTGGCTTTTACCCTAAGCACTTAAATCTTTAATATTTTGCAGCATTTCGCATTTTTGAGAAAAGTTGGACTGGTTTTAGTTAGATTTTCCTTTTCTCTTCACTTTTCTTTTTCTACAAGTCTCTTCAGGTTTTCCAGGAATAAATCATTGCAGTAATTTACTCTCTTCTCTAGCTAAATACTACAACATGAAATACAGAAATGCAATGAAACTTACATGAAATGCATGAAAAGGCAATTTCTATTGCTACTTTCTTATCATGTCTACTTACTGATTGCTACCACAAGCCACACAAATCAGGAATAAGTGTCTGTTAAAACCTGCAAGTGTTTATCCTCAACAAGAAGCAAGGATTTAGCGCCTGTAGAGGTTACCCGCAGTCTTGAACTTGTCTCCTTCACCTTTCCTTTACTTGACGCTGATGATGCATCAGCTGAAATTGCAGACTTTGGAAGACATTTTACTGTTTTGAATTGAAAAGATAAATGATTTCACTGGCAGTTTCATACTCAGCTTAGCACACAAGAAAGGTTAAAGAGTAGAAAAAAGGAAAGGAGGTACAAGAAGTCTTGGCTGAATAAAAAACATTTTACTAAATAGTAACTCTAACTAGTAGGCAAAAAATGGCTCTTTCCTGAATCTGCCTGTGGCAATAAAATGCCTGGTAGGAATTCATGTCTTTCTTCTGCATCTGCTCTCTGCCATTCTAATAGCTGCTGGAAAGACAGCTTTGTAGCTCTGAATAAATACCAGCTTAAAACTCTAAAATGGGGCCACACAGTATCAGTTAATCTGCTGTGTGCAACAAAAGCCCCCTGCCTCCCTCTCATGTAATGCAGTTCCCCACAAATACCAGACAGTATTGAGGTGTTACTATATACAGTTTGTAAAACCCCTTGACTTGCAAATCAGAACTGGCAGTTCACATTGATGTGTCTCACCTCTTTGATGCTGGACAATTGGACTGCCTTCTTGTCTGCTTCGTTGTATGAAAAGCAGAAGGCAAGGGAGATACTAGAGCATAATGCTAGGATTTCTACAGTTCAACCTAAACATTCCTATTTTAGCAGCAAACCTCAGGACCACATGGATTTGTGCTCTACTGAAAATGAAAATAGATTAGCAGTTCTAGGGGGAAAATAATTCTGTTTCCAGCATCCTCAGCCAAACTGGAAGAAAGAGTCTTTTCAAAGAATAATTTTGTAGCTCTCATAAAGTAACAGTTTAGAAACAAATGAAGACTGAAGCCTTAGAGATTGATTATTTCATATGCTCATTTTTTAAGTGGAAAAAATACTGCCTTTTCCCAAAATACAAAACTGTGACTATATTAGTGCCTATACTGATGTTTAAGCAACATGGGTGGGAATCAGGATAGGGATTTTGTTTCTTACACTGTATATAGTATATAATGACAAAAATAGAGAATGTTTCCATTCTTGGCAAAGCATGTCCACTTTGTGTGATGAAACACAGAGCTTCAAATTCCCTTTAAATGAGCTTAGGTCCCACAACCAGAAATTAATCTTATATGAGTGTTATATGGATTACTTTCAATAAACACTAACACAATTTGAGAGAAAGTCTATTAAACTATAATAAGCCTTTGTCTGCTGAGCGAGACTTTCTGGGTGACCGTGAATATAAAATATTTTTAAGCCTGTCTGGGCTTTCGGTGAATCAGAAAAGAAATCTCCAGCCATCAAACACAGGACTCCTTCAAGTGGTTGCTGTAACAGAAATATTGACAGAAATCAGACCCAGTAAATGGGCTATGAATTGTCTCTACAAAGAGAAGCAATAAAGAAAAGGGGAGAAGCGCTGGGAAGGCACATGCAAGATAAAATCTAAAGTATCACACATGAAACAGTAGAAAAACCACTAGTGACTTGAAAATATTCACAAAGAATGTGGTTTTAATTTGAGGTCACTTCCTAGGAAAGATCATATCAGAGAAGAACCTTCCAATCTAGGCAAATGCACTAGCCCCGTAGTTTATCCACCCCTATCTATCTAGGTGAAATACATGCTAATATAATTCAGGCAAAGGTACACAAATGTTGATTAGTCTGCTGAAACATCAGGTAACATGGTGAGTTAATCCTCTCAGTCAGTTTTCTTTGACATTTCTCCTCCTTCTTGAGCCGAGTATAAGTCCAGATCGTGACTCGGTAGAGGTTCTGATGACTGAATAGGATGCTCTTTACATCTGTGTGTTGGACTTTTGTAAACATAAAAATGAAGTGAGGTATCTGAACAGTCACAATCTCAACCTAGAATTACCTTTTTTATAACTGTTTCAAAAATCACCAAGAACTGATGGATGTAACCTCCTGGGCAAAGTCTTACCTTGGCCTGCACAGAGGCCAATGCTATAACCTGGCTCAGACTGCTTGTGGGGATTGGGGATGAAGGGAAGCAACATGTAACCAGTCTAAGACACGGGCAGATGACAAGCAAACCACACTAGCCTCCTTCTGGACTGCCATGGGGCAACAAAAACAGGGAACTTCTCTATCCATTAGCCGAGAGAGAAGACAAACATAACTTCAGTTTCCTCATAATGACAAAGCTCAAACATGCATTCCTCATCCTGTTGATTTGGTCTCTAGAATAATATATCTCTGTTTACTTTGGCTCCAAAATGTGCTACACAATAAGCTAAGACTGTGCTAAACGAATTCCATCATAAGGGAAAGTAAACGCTTGTCATTGTAGAAGCAAAGCTATGTTTTTAAAACATAAGTTTGCCTTCTCAGAAAGAAGATTTCTAGTCTCACATTGCAGTTATTTGGAAATATGCTGTTGTCTAGCAGGACTGTCTGAGAATTTAGAAGGCCAGCTTTAGAGCTAAGTTTTGCCTCAGTCATTAGCTGAGTATAAGCAATAATAAAATTTAAATGCATTTCATGGTGGCTATTGCAAGAAATATTGCAATTCATTTCTGAAGCAAAAGGCAGAAGGTCAAAAAACATGAACTCCCTGAATGGATTAGGCACCTGTCAGAAACCAGCTGCCTTGAGTTTTTGCTGTCCTTTTGGGCAAGGGAGATTTTACTAGAGAGTTACCTCATAGTCTTACCGAGTGCGATAAATGGGAAGCTTACTTGAATCTTGCCCTGTAGTACTGATACTTGTAGCTGAATCCTGGAAATCTGTTAGTTAAGCTGTTTCTCCTTCCTTTCCTCATGAAGAAATTTTAAATCAAACCCTAAAATAATGTGTTAACACATGTGTGTGAGATGTGGTTGAATCACATCGTCAAGTCCCAGCCTAAACGGTTATAAGAGCTTTCCTCTCCTAGTGCCACTCACCCTGTAACAGCATGCAGCATCCTTGTTTTCCAGCATCCCTACTGTTCTCCTCGCCTTTGCTCATTTGCAGTGACAGTTTTATGGACTTACTGCTAATTTGTGATTTTTGTGATTTGTGTCTGTTTTTTCCTGAATTATTACTCTCTGGTACTCTGATTCCATGTAGTACATATTTCCTAATGGAAGAGCTGTAAAAGTCACCAGCCGGATGAAAGAAGATAAAATATTTATGGAAAGTAACTCTAGATAATAAGAATAGCTGATATGATGGGCTTTTTCCTCTTTTTTGCCATTTGCAGTCATCAGTCAAGATCTGGTTTCTCAAGATTCTTCATTGCCTAACAGTTACGCTTTCTCTAGCTGGTTGGTTTTGAAGAGACTCCGTTTGATCCTTTCTAAAGGAATAGAGATCCTGAATGCTGCAGGGTTAAGAATACATAAAGCACAAAAAGATTGGAATGTTTTTTGAGTATTTGACTAAGCCACAGATGTCTATTTGGTTCGGATGAGCCTTGGTTGTGAGGAAGATGCCTGTTCAAAACTGCATGTAGGTTCTAGTTGGCTACATCAACAGGCAATTAGTCATTTCTATTCATATCCAGATTTCTGAAACCATTTAATAGCTACATATCAAATGCACTGGAATTTCAGTTTTTCATGTTTAGTAATACAAACATGCCACATCATGACTCATGTTGTTCATTGTCTATATAAAAAAGTAGCTGCTGTCAGCCAAATGGAAAGAATCAAGTAGTCAAACATTTAGAGGTACTTTTATTCTATTTTAGAGAGTGGTCTTTATCTTTTTTCTTTCCCTTCCCCTATTTAGGAGCAGCTTTTCCAAGCACATGTTTTGTATTATTTTAGGGACCTTGCCAGGACTGTCCAATTTAATAAAAGTCAATGTAATATTATTTTAACCAATGCAGTCGAAAGCCCCAAATTATAATGTCACTTGGAAACTCTAACTGGAAAACAACTTTACTTGCCACAGGGTTTAGATAAGCATGAAGGAGTTGAAAGTCGATGGTATGAATTTTTATCTGGGTTGTAAAATTCTGGGGTTTTTTTAGTTATTCTTTTCTGAAAAACTAAACTTCAAGGGTTTCAGCCAGCCATACTTAATTAATCAAGTCCTAGTTTATTACCAGGGAACTTATGTTGCAATTTGCAGCTGGCTGTTTACCAGTGGGCTCAAGGCTTGACATTCAGTAATGAGTTCTGCCTTACATTTCCCACAGCAGCATCCCTACAGAGCTCTTGCTTGCTTGCTCAACCGAGTCTTTTCTAAGCCCTCTGGGGTGGGGACTGTCTTTCCCTAATTGATCAGATTGATGTCCAGCAGTTGACCTTTTCTGTCCAAATTCAAGCTTCACTATGGGCAATCTTTTTTTAAAAAAAAATCTGTATTTAGTTAATGGAATTTTTTAAATTTAAAGATTATCTTAGCACTGAAACACAGTTCTGCCTAGTTGCTCACTTACTTGATTCAACTTAGGCAACTTAACATTTACCTACAAAGCCCTTTTCTAGGTTCTTGATAGGTAAAGCACCATTGTAAGAATACTAGCAACACATTTAACTCCATTGTAATTTAGAAGAGGTGAGAGAATTTGTATAATTTTGCCTTGTTTCCCTTACCACCACTGAAGAGATTTTTATAGTGTCATAACTTTCAAGAAACTGCTCAATTCTTGTGCTCCACTGATGGCTTCATGCTTCATTGTCCTTACAAATTGAAGATTTGAAGCTGTAAATTTGACTGAAATCTGCAGAAGCAAAAGAAACTTGTACAGTGTTGGCAGACTGGTTTGGTTAGAAAACAGCTAATTTAAAAATATATCATTTTTCATTCATAGATGAGGCTAAAAATCTCTAAGGAAAACAAGGCTTCTTTCCCACTGTCTGAAAAGCACAGAATGAGGCTAATGCATCTTGTTACATCATGAGTGCCACACTAGTCAAAATATCTGCTCAAGGCAATAAAATGCGATCATTACTGAAGTGTCTTGCTAAATTAGAGTCTAACAGATTCTGATACCTAAACATAGGTACTTCATGTAAAACGCATTCATCTTTACCTTTTCTTTGTTCTTTCCAATAGAAGTACTTAGAAATAGTTTCAGGAGGGTACAAACTACATACAAAAGTGCTTTTTTAAATAATGCGGGAAGCATAAGATGCTAATAGTTTGATGTATTGATTGACTTTGTGTTTCTCTTAAAGATTTATTGTATAATTCCAGAAACTAGCAAGTTGTACAAGTTATACTTCAGGAAATTTTCCTGTTTAATTTGGGGGAGACCAAAGGCCGAGTTGTAGCTACTTTCATAGTTATAATCTCACCTCTTTTTTTTTTTTTCCTTTTTTAGGAATCTGTTATTTTTTTATATGTCTGAAGAGATCTGGCATTCTAGCTAAAACGTGTCTATTTTTAGGAATGAACAAAATGACGCTTTCAGTGTGCTAAAGTCTGTCCTATTTCCTGAATAACTTAGCAGAGTAACTACAGAAAATGGAAGACTTTTATCCTCCCACCTCTTTCTACATCAGGAGTACTTTGAGCATGATCTTTTCTTACACTTGATAGTGTTGCAAAATAAGCTTTTCAAGAACAACTAGTTAAGTAAATTTAGTGTGAAAAGAGATTTAAGTCTGATATCAAAAATATTAATTTGATACCACTCTAATTTTATGCAGGCTATTTCCAGGCTATGTGATTTGGGGAAGTATATGAACTTCTTACTGAAGTATATGAACTTCTTACTAGTGGTGTTGTTCATTACTGGGGCAATGCTTGATAGATGAGTAATTGTATGAAAATTGCAGACATGCTCAAAAATATACAAAGCAATTCTGGCAGTCGTAGACCTTATTTGGCAAGTGGCTTTTAAACACTGGCTTACTTACTTCTGAAGGTTAAGCTCATCTTATTCAGGTATGATAAATTATCTGAGGCATTAGGTTAGTAATGAGAGCTAAAATGATATATAAAAAGAAAATTGTGAAGGTCTTGATTAGATCTTAGTAGAAATTCTGCTATGCCTGTTATACAACTCCATCAGGAGCTAGCAACACCAGCCACTGATAGACTCAGCACAAAGAGGCAGCTCCTAATTTAAAGGACACACTGTATAATTATTTTGAGAAAATATCAAAGAAGTGAAGGTCTGATACCTGTGTGTGCCCATAGCTACCCCCTGAACAAGCTATAGTAACTAGATGCGCAGGCACAGAAAAGCAACTTTTTCATTCCAGGTAGCTTTGCTCTTAAATGTGAACAAAATATAAAAAACATTTTTGTCCCTCTACCACTCCTCCTACTTTCTCCTTCTACCACTGCATCATTCAATTCAGATTTTAGTGCTGACTAGAGTGACCCCGTCTCACTCCCCTGAGCAGACGGGCTTTGCAGTGCACTCCTGGAACACCTCGGATTCAGATTATTTGGCTGAGGCTGCACCCACCTCTCTCCCTCTCCACTCCCCCACAAGGCCGGTGCCTTTAGGTAACCTGCTGCTCTTTATAAGCAGCCCGGGTTTAGCTTCACCCATGACTGTAGCTCAACTGTGTAGCAGCACAGCAAGGAAAAGGGGGCCTGTGAGCACCAAACCACTTAGACTTGATTTTAACATGAGTTAATGGGCTACAAGTTTAATAAAACTGCCTACCGAAGAGATGTTTGGTAGGCAGCGTTACTTTGGGAAAAAAAGTGCCACATTTTGCTGAAAAGTTACCAAGTTCTGTTCTGAGAGCTCTGAACAATAAAATAATGCCCTGTTTAATAGCTTTATATGGGAGTCCAAATAAGATCTGGTTTTCTAATGCATATGGGAGCAGATGCTGGGATGTGAGAGCAAACCGCACGCTTGTAGGTTGCCACGATTCTCCCCAACAGATGATGGTGTGCCACAGCATTCCCAGGCACAAAACTACCCTGTTAATGACACCCTTAGAATGGAAACATCCAGGGACCTAATTGTTTGATATCCAGCTTCTTAAAAATGACAGAATGTGGGCTCTCACGCAGAGCAGAAAAACTTAGCTGGAGTTTCATCCACAGTGTCCATTAAAGGCAAGCAGGGTTGAACACTGCTGCAGAAAATCTAACCAGAGACATGTGAATATTCCCCAGTCTTTAATTTTAGAACAAGATCAAGTAATCTCTAAGTACGTGTCGCAGCATTTGGTCATGCTTTCAGTTCTCTTTTCCTTAGTCAGTTCCTTTGACAGTAAAATTACCACGCTTGGTTCTTTAACATATCACAGAAGCATCCTGTGGCACTGCTGTTATATTTACGGCCATTGCTGCCAACAGACTATTAAATCCATCTGTAAGACAGATACAGGCAGAAGTACCCGTGAATATTTAGTAGCATTTTAACTTAAGAAGTAGCCCTAGATGAGGTGAACAGGTTACACTCAGAGCAAACGAGGTAGTGCCAATTCAGAGAAGATGCATGTGGGTGGCTCTGAAATAGGACACCTTATCAGAAGTTGCTCCGAACCACACTCCGGTGGAGAGTTGTTGACAACGGCTGTCGCCCTGTAACCAGATGAAGTGAGCAGGTTGTCCTATATGTAAAAGCCACTATCACGATGCTTTATCCCCAAAATGGTCTGAGCAGAGCGATGGAAGACTGACTCAACTGTGAAAGTTAACATAGCCCCACCACAGGGAAGAAATTCGCTTTTCATCAGCTGTGCAGTACAGCAGCAAGTCAGAGATGGAAGGCTGAAAGAAAAAAAAAAAAGAAGAGCATTATAGTTCTGCAACAGGCTACTGCATAGGGAAGAGTGAATAGATCCTTATCCTGGAGCCAAGGATATCCCCTGCTAACAGGGCAAGTTCTGTTACTTGCTGGAAAGCAACTGCAAGAGCACAGAAAAGTTAGGGTAATGGGAAGAAAGTATCTAATGTGATATCTGACATGTGGTGCCAGGTAGTACAAACCTCATCCTATTCCCATACACGAATATTGGAATAGTCACCAAGTGTCACAGAAGCAGCCCACATTCAGCAGAGCAGGAATAAAGGCTTCCCTGGGATCTGTATCAAGACAGGAACATCCTGGATAGCTGTAGTATAAGGCAGCCAAAAATGCTGACTTCCAAGGAAGAACTTGTTTTTTGCCTTCTACAACAAAGGCAAGCGGAGGCAAAAAACATCAACTGGAGGAAAATTAAAAGTATAAGAAAGAAAAATTTTTGTATGTGAAAAAGACTCCTCTATCTAATTCAATAATTAGTACTGCAATTTCTGAACTTGTATGCAGTGTCCCACTCTGTTGTGGAGACACAGTGGGCATGTACATTCTTTTTTTGGTCAATGCGAGCTGTCAAAATGGCTTTATTAGCTACTCCCTCCCCAGCAGGGTTACATCCTCTAACAAATCAGCCTTCCAAATCATGTTGAGCCAAAATCATACTCAGCCAAAAAAGTTTGGAAAACTCCTTGGGCTGAGTTCACCAAGAACTACTGTGTGCTCCAGCACAACTGCCTGTTTCACAAGGGGTGTATGGCGACCCTTTGCCCTGCTCCTCAGTGCCGGACATATCCTGTTAATTTTCTTGAGTTTTTGGTGTGTAATGTTACCTTCTTGTACCTCTAGAGAATTATGTTAGTGGCACAAAAGGCAGAATTGCTGATGCCAGTTCAGGCAGCAGGAATATAAGAGACTTTAGAGCAAGTAATGCCTGAAAGAGTGGGATCAGGAGAAGACTGGATGATGTGGGGATCATGGGGATGATGACAGTGAGGATTTAGCACTGTGCCATGAAGCAACTAACATCATTACATCTTTGTTTAGAAACAAAGCTAAATTTCCCATTTTGGTGGCAGCTGAGCACCTCCCCTGCTGCATCTGCTCAGCCTGCTTCACCTTTGAAGACTAACGTGTCAATGACCATTCAGTCCATCATCAGAGAGGAACTTAATAGCAGATTGGTCTGATTACTTGCAGTCCTGCACACACACTCATTATAAGTGCAGGTAGACAATGCAGCTTCCTAAGCTTAAAAAAACAGTGTTTAGTGCAAAACTATTCTGGCCAGGTTGTGGCGGTTTATTTCTGATGAGTAATGTTCCCATTATCCCAGTAGAGGGAAATCTGGAGACATTGTCAAAAGCAGTATATCCAAAACAGGTTAAGTTTTACTGAAATAAAAACAGCTTGTCAATTGTATTAGAATCATTTAGTGCAGGTCTTTAATTTTTGATTGTCTGAATTGAAATACGAAAAATTATTTGACAGCAGACAATGATCAACTGCTGTTAATGTCAGCACACATTAAAAGATGGTTGCTTAAGCTGCACTCCCAAGAATAAGATCTGGGGCATTAAATATTACTGTTGTTATTGTTTTTTCCTATGAAAACTAAGTTGGTTTTGGTGAGTGTAACTTGAGTCCTGGCTATTAAGCAATAGGTGTTATTTGGGATTTTTCTTTCCAATTTTTTCAGAACTGGTTGACAGGACTTTACAGAATTAAAAAAGACGGGATGTACACTAATATAGCAAAAGCTTTGGGCAGTACTAAAAACTCCTGTGATTCTTACGTTCTTAGTCTTCATAAGCAGATGAGTGCCAGACAAGGATATAGGTACACCGGCAGAACTATACTTGGTAAAGATAATGTAAAATAGCTTTTCCCCTCACTCATTCCTCATCTGCAGAAAGAAGCCAGATCAGACCAATGTAAATGTGTACACAAGGGGCTGCTGCTGGGCAGCAATAGTAGCTTCACATGCCTGGGCAATGTTTAGCTAGGAAAATTCTGCAATGTGCAACTAACTGTGAGAGAAACTGAGGCTCCTGCGTAGTTATTAGACTTGAGAAAGGGTAGTTATTTCGTTATTATTCTGGTGTAAAGGAACTGGAACAGAAAATCACCACCAACATGACTTAAGATTAATTTAGTTTCATGTTTTAAGTGGATGAGAAACCCCAGTAAATGCTACCCAGCACCAAGCCAGAATTACCAAGAAGTGATAGGAAATAAAACATTTGCAGAAGCAAAGAACGACAGTCTCCCGTGGTTCTTTGGTGAGGCCCAGAGTGCTGCCTTGCCATCACAAGGAGCTTTATTTCCAGTGGGAAATTTCTCTTCCTCCCTCTGGCCTTTCCTACATGCTGCTGCCCCCAGGACTGCAGGAGCAGCCATCAAGAGCGTTATCATCTGCTCCTGATTTTCTGTAGTTCACAGCCTAAGCTGAAATCAGCAGTATATATGCAAGGCTGGAAGCAATGGTAGGTTGGTAAGGAATGTGCTTTCAGTTTAGCCATCCCTGTTATGGAAGCCATAGGTGCATGGATATTTGTCCCTAGAGCCAAGCTCTCTGCTCTGTTTTTTTTGTTTCTTTTTTTTTGGGGGGGGGGGGGGGGCGGATTGGGGGTTGGCGTTGATGGTGGTGATTGTTTTTAACCTAGGCTGTTTCCTTGTTCTGGGTGACTTGTGGCTTCACAGGTCTCACAGGCCTCAGAGCAGGGGATGGCGGTGGAGGCCCAGGGCGGTGGGAGCGGACGGGCAGGCCGGGCCTGGTGGCGGCCGCGTGGCCAGGGCCGCGCGCGGGGCCCTGAGCAGCAGCAGGGACAGCGGCCGCTTCGTGACCGCAGCGGTGAGCAGGGTCCAACGGCGTGTGAGCTGCACCCCTGGTGTGAGACAGGCTGAGGGGACAGCAGCGACTTGCATGTTTAGCCAGCTCACGTGCAGAATACCCAGTTCATGTTCCTGTTTCCATTCCTGAACACCCACCTAGCTGTTCAATTGCTTCCACTTATATTGAGTTCAGAAGGTGGGTGTTTTTCAGCACCAGCTTTATCTTCTCTGTTTTAAAATCCCTGTCACCAGCATGTAACACTGCAGCAAGCTGGAAGTACGGAATGGATAAGATCACCAAAACAAATGGCATCATGGCATGTTTCATTAAAAAATAAGCAACTCCTTTTCCAATCATCTGAGTTTCTATCTGTAATGCTGGAGTGCCTTTCAATCTGGCGAGGCAAATCCTGACACCAGGTAGGGGAAAACTGCCAAGTCCTCTGCAAACCCAGATTCCTACAGGTTGTGTATGGGAGAAGTTGGGCTGTCTTATGAGTGCTTAGGAGCTCTTACTTTGGGCCTCTTGTTTGGCAGGGCACACTACATCATGTGTGCCCAGTACCACTGTTGATAAACAGAAGTCAAGCAATTACATATTAGTTCAATTCCCCTTTTTAGTTGCTACTTCACACTACATATGAAAGTGCCAATTCCTGTGCAGCTACTGGGGGCAGGGGTAAAAGTCCTATTTCATCTTCACCTATAAAGGTGTGATCTTTGAATTACTTGAAATGTAGACTGCAGATAGGTCAGGTGACAAGGAGGATTTTAAGCCTACTGAGAAAACCACTGACAGGTTAACTCAGTACAATGTCAATTCAATTTTGGTTTCTGAATCTTTAGTAGATTAGTGTTTCCTTCACATTTGTCAGAAAACAAGATCTCTCTGCTTAGTAAGACCAAAAAAAAATATTCCAAACACGCGCTTTAAGACAGCAGCCAGGAAGTCGGCCTTCCCCATTGGCAGGACTGCCCAGAGCTTTGATTTATCTGTGCAAGCGTTAGCACTAGCACTTCTCTGCACTTCCACAAGATAAAGGCTCTGTCTGGGACAGCAAGCAGTTATCTGATCAGCAATTCAATCCTATCTGCAAGTGCTAGGTCACCAGGTTAATTGGAAATTTGTGACTGGCTTGACAGCCCGGGAAGACTGTAGTGATGCCTTGCAGGTTTGTATTTGTAAGCCAGAAGTATGCTGAGGTCAGTAAGTCAGAGGGCTCAGGGAGGCATCACCAAATTGTTTCAATTCCTGTGTCAGCAGAGTCCTGTTGCTGTTTAGTATTTTGAGATTTACTGCCGACGGGGAACTTCTAAAGCAAAGACCCCTGAGGCTAGTGATTATATAATTCTCAACAGCACAATAGTGTTTTTTGGATCTTTATAGCTCTTTTGCCTGAAGTCAGCAAACTGCAGGTTTGGGAGGTCTGTTTTCCTCAGTGATTTAGGACAAGGCATTGGAGCTATAGAGAAGCTCTGATGCCACGGTGAGAGTGAGCTGTACAGAAAGAGCACAAAAAGGGAAAGATTTTGTTTGGACAGACACATGCTATTCTGGGTAGACACCTCACTCGACTGCTTTCCTCCTGGTTGGATGTTACTGTTACCCCATGCAAACCAACAGGTTCCTCCCGCGCAGCATGTTGCTGCTCTCATAGCTGTAGCAGCACATTTCTTCCAGACCTCAAGCTGCTCCTTGGCAAGATCCAGCCCCCGGTGCTACTGCTGGTTTAGTCTTTAGGGGAATTATGGAAATGCATATTTTCTTGGAAAGGCTCACACAGTGATGGGCCAGGGAGCCTCTGAGGCAAAAAAACACAACCAAGACCCATGTCACATTCTGCAGTCTTGCTAGTAAGCGTGTACAGTAGTGCTTCTAAATTGTGGTGTGTCTTGCATTTAAAAAATAATATATATATATTGCTTTAGCAAGCTTCCAGTGTGTTGTCAAAACCTTAAAATATGAACTTATCTTTTCTAGAAGTTTACCCTCCCCATACTGCATGCATCACCACTTTTTTTTTTTGCCTGCAGCACCATGAAACCTACCATAAATGGTTTAGTAACTAAACCTATTCATGTGGTGATTGCAGTTTTCCCTCCTGCTTCACATTAAACTAGATATAATCCAAACATGCAAAAAGGAAAAATTTCTTATGGTACATGCAAAGATAAAATCTGACCTAAATACATCTGTCTAAAACCTGTATTTACACTTGATTTGAGGCCTTAACATTGCTATGTTCAAATGCAGAAACCATATGGCAAAATATTTACAGTGCTGCATGTTTACATACTGCAGTATACCTTATTTTTCAATACCTGATCATGAAAGAAGATGCAATTTTTGCTACCTGCTTAGTTTGCTCAGTAGCTTTTGGCTATTTGGAGTAAACTAATTTCTCCTCCCTCTTCCCACTTTCATGAAATTTTCATGAAATCAGTACTTTCTGCTAATTCTTAAGAGTTCTGTCATATTTGCCTAGCAACAGGGAAAACAGCAAATTAGCTTTACCAGAAAAATGTCACTCATCAGAATTAAGTGTACAGAAACAAAGGATCTATCACTTTTATTGTCAGAACCCAGCGACTGCTACAAATATTCAGGGCTGCGCAAAATATTTATATCAAAACCATCTCAGTTTTATGAGGACTGTATATGCTGTATATGCTGGGTGCCCTGATTGAATTGCCATGAGGGAAGGACATACCTAATATCCCCATTTCTATCTTATGTTGAAAGTAAACACGCAGTTTAAGAGCTGCTGAGTCACAATACGAAAGGACATATGAGAATATCACTATTCCTTCACCTGTTCTGCCTGATCTTAGCCCAGAAAGTTGACATCTTCATCTGTGAAAAGATGCAATAACTCAGTGGTGCTTGGGTTCTGACCATTACTCTGCCGTGGAGGAGGAGCCAGGAACCCACATACCCAGTTTCTGAGGAATTCTGTCTTCGCATGTCCCATGGTCACTTCTTTGCAATAAAGCACATAACATAACGCTTATGACATAGCATAAGACTTATGTCAGCTTTCTAGATTTTGGTAACAAGCAAATTTTGCAATAATTTAAAAATCTACCTTCTCTGCATATTTTTATTAGAAATAAAGCTATTATCTTTCTTTAAACTTAGACAATTGATAGACTAGCATATTAAACATGCAATACCAAATGACTTGAGCTAAATCTTTGGAAGAAACCTCAGGACCCCTTTTTTCCCCTCCTTCTCCCACCGCTCTTCTTCACTGGAAAATATCTAAAAAAATCCCTGGCAACCTTGAAATGTATTTATGTGTATGCATACATGTATAGCCAAGTAGAAAGGCATATAACTTGAATGTATCAAAGAGCTTATGTTTGAGCAGCCTGCTCAATGAACTTGCATCAAGCCCTTTTTAAGGGCATGAAAACTGCCATCTACACACACTGGAGAAGTTCAGTCTGTTTGCAGTGGTTTTATATTTGCTGAAAGATTCAATATTAGACAAGCTTGCTCCAGTCAGTGACAAACTAGTCCTGGCAGTTGACCTAGGGTGCAAAGAAAATACAACTACTATGAAGGACTTCTTCCTTTCTTTATGTACATATTCTTCATTATTTGGTTAAAGCTACACGAGTGCTAAGCCTTTTATACCGCAGGGCCTGACTCATGACATGCCACCCATACAGACATCTGTGTAGGAGTGGTGCCAGTGAGAGGTATCTGAGCTGACCAAGAACTGAGCACTTTCCCTCTCAGCAGAGGATGTCAGAGGGGACACGACTGCTTTCGGTGGTTTCCACCAAGATGAAGGTAACATACTGCATTTCTTCTTATAGTGAGGGAATAGGGCAAAGGAAAACCATTTCATTTTGTTTTGGTTTGCTTGCTTTGAGGATAATCATATTCCTACAAGAAAACATGAGGAAACTTGGCTTACAAAGAGTGCATGAAACATCTTTTATACCCCTGTTCTACTACATATGAGCTTATGAAAAAGGAAAGCTATTTTAATATCAGAAATCACCTTGAAATAGAAATTCTCTCATCTAATTCTTATTTTTCATAACTCTTCTCTGAAGAATCTTCTTCCAATAGAAAAATTTCCCAAGAGTTATTTCTATGAAAAGTGACATGGAAATAATGTGGCTTTCCATTAAATTAGCCTTTTAATTACACCAGATGCCATCTACGGTATCCCCTGTCTTGTTGTCTGTATTTACTACAGTTCTGTAAGTTGGATCATGGAAAAAAAGAACTAGATTAATGCCAGTCTGAAGCTCGGGCTTACACATTTCTCTCTCAGAGAAAAGCCTGTAATAATATAAGGTTTATTTACCTAACATGGCAAGAGTTGCAATTTAGACAGCTCTTTTTCAATGTGGGTCTCATGTTCTATGAGGATATAGAATATAATATGTTTTAAGGACTGATGAGCAGAGATTACATATTCTAAGCATGGAAATCCTCCGGTTTGTTCTGTTGCCTCCTTCAGAGGAGATTCTACTACAATCTTGAAGACACTCAGTTTCTTTCAGATATACTTTGGTATTTTTGGTTTTCCACCTAGAAGTAATATTTTTTCCCTTGGTTTGTTGATTCTGCTTTCCCTGGAGAGCTTACAGAAACTTCTCCGACTGTGCAAATCCTACAAATTTAATAGATCTCTTAGTCTCAGCTGGAACCTCAAGGCAGTATTATAATACCAGAAGAGCTATGTTGTGAATGCTTTTTTAAAGCATCTTAAAGCCCTTGTTCCTTCTTTAGAGCTACTTAACTATATTATTTAAAAAGCATGACATTATAGATAGATACAGTCCGAAGAGTGCTAATCCATTTCAGCTGCAGGCATGGTCTGCTCTGCAGGGAAGGCACTGGCTATGCAGGCTATGCACGCTCCTAAACCAGGAATGTGGCCCACACTTACACCACTTCTGGCAATGTCAGAAAGTTTCATTGGCTTTAGCAGTTAAGGAAGATTTATGTGGGAGAAGAGACTTCAGAAGCGTTACCAAACCTATTATTAACTTTTGACACTAAGCTCTCTTGTTTCGGACTGCCATTAAATGGAAAGGAGCAGCGGAAAAACTGAGAAGAGGTCAGAGTGACCTGGCCTAACTTTGAGTTATGCTTAAATGGCTAAATACAACCTCTCCTCCACTCTGGCTTTTCTTTTCTCTTCTTCCTCTGCTATCCCCAATGCTGTCAACAGACAGCAAGGTCCAAGTTTTACTCCAAAAAAAACAACTATCCCTTTTCAGACTGCTCTCTTTGGAGACAACATTATAACATTCAGGCTTGTACATAGCAGTAATTTTCTCAATTCTGTAGGACTACTAATAGTATTTATAAATTTTATTTTTTAGAGAGATCCTACAAGTATTTTTATCAAGTACTTCAGGGCTTATCATGAAAAAATATACATTATACATGTGACAAGCATGGGACATCTCTTCTATAGAAGCTTGCCAGTAATTGTACTTACAGATATGCCACCCTGGGCCACATGCTCTAGGTATCCATGCTTGAGCAAGGGGGGTTGGACTGCATGATCTCTAGAAGTCCCTTCCAATCTCAACCATCCTGTGAGTCCAGTGTGATGCTCTTTCAGTCTATATGCTCATTCAGTCTCCCTCCTCCTGCTTTTTCTGTGCTAAGTAAAAGATCAAAAACATTGAGTTTATGTCATATACTTCACTGTTATGGTCTTGGGCACCCACACACACCAGGGTGCTGCAAAGACAAAGAAGTTGCTTGTGATACAAACTTCTGTAGAGCTTGACAGTTAGTCACTACAATCTCCAGCCTGACAGTTACTGGAGTCTTAAATAACTTCAGCTAAAATAGGGCCAAAGCAGGGGAGAGTAAGGCCATAATGAGCAGCACACAAAGTCATGGGGCTATCAGAGCAGAAAGGCTGAGAAGAAGGGATAAGGCAGCAACACAGGCAGGCCTTGGGCTCAGTACTCAGGTCAGTGCCCTCCTTCCCATTCAAGCCTTCTTAGATGAGGCCAAGACAGGCCATGCACTTCCAATGCAGTGGTGCAAGCTCAGCAGTGCGTGCTCAGCTCTCAGCAGAGCTGTAACAAGCCTCCTGCTTTGGTGCCCTCATTCAAGCATCTCTACAGTCACGTTTCGTGAGGTGCAGCTTGAGAAAGAAACTGGGCTAATTTTACCACTGTAGGAAGAGTGTGGCAGCAAGTGGGAGGCTGGTGAGAGAAACCAGTGTTGCACAGATGTCTTGAAGCTTGCTTTGCTACAAACTGGCACAAGAAAACAGGTTTTACAGGTGGATTAAACACATTTTTCAAACTCTATATCTGGAGCGTACATCATCCCTCTTACTTTATGAAGCACCGTTATTTGCTTTTCACTGCAGGGAGCAGAGCTCTCCTCTGCTTGACAAACATGCCCGGTGTCTCCTGACGGTTGAAGGCACACAGCCAAATGTTTAAAGTAGCAAGATCTGAGTTAAGGCTTGAGGCTGATCATGCTGTCTAACTCCATAATTTTATTTTGTGTAACTTCTCACCCAAGCAGAGCCAACACAAGGCTGAAGCATGAGTCAAGACTTGGGCCTGCTAGTGCACGTAGAGTTTTGTCCCATGCATAGTGTTGTTGAACAGCCTATTTTGAAAACAACATATTCCCTTCCAGTTCAGAAGGGACTTTTCTTCCACATAGCCAGAATAAAGGTGGTTCTATACTGACAGCTCTTTAAATTTATTTACAGGGAAGTAGCAGACGTGGAAGATATCCAAGAAAAAAGGAATGATTTCTGACAGTGGGGAGCCAACAGTTTACCAGCTCCAAGAGGAGGCAAGAAAAAGTAATCCAGAACTTACTTAACCAGACTTGTTAATGAAAAATAGTATAATAGTTCAAGTTACTCATTTTATTCTCCCTCTCCCATATATTTCTGCTAGGTAGTGCTTATTTTTGAGTGCCAAATTCAGCAGAAAATATGTAGCTTTTTCTTTTGTATTACGCATTTGTTGGAACTTGTTACTGTCTTAGGCTGGGGGAGGGAGACATACAGGCTGTAATTTTCGTTCGTGTGGTCTTCAGAGACATGGGTCAGCCTTAAGGGACACACAGCAGAGCCTTTGTATTTCTGATAATGTGATTAACTTATGGCAGTTAAAATACTTCTCCTCAATGCATCTTGCATGATGGATGGAGGGACACAGGCTGGACGACCAGGCTAGCAGGGCTTACTAAGCAAGGTGCTTAGGTAGAGGTGAAGACACACAGAGCAACCGGAGACGGTGTTGCCAGCAGCAAAGCCTGCTAGCTGCCAGCTGGGATTTTCTGTTAAACTCTAGCAAATGAGTGTAGAAAACAGCAATAAGGCATAGACATCACTGTATCAAACAGTAACTCCATTTTAGCTTTTAGAGTATGTTGTTTTCTGCTGCCTTTTTTTCTTCCTCTAGGAACTGAAAGCTCCAAGAACATAGTCACTGAGCTAGAAATAGCAGGTTCTTAAAATACAGCTACTCAGAAAGAGGCAACCAAGAGAAATAGGCATTTGCTGGGAACACAGCAGGCATCCCAGCCTTACTCAAGCCAAGGCCATGTATTTAAAATTAACTACATTTAGTTTGTAGCGGAGTAGTTAAGAGGAAGGTGTTTGTCATGAATGGAATAATCAGTGTTAGACTGGGTTTTTCTTCACTTATTTGCTTTTTCAGTACTTAGGCCTTTTAAAGACTGACAGCCAAGTGCCCAGTGAGGAATGAGGTTGCCCTGAGTTTGACATCTAAGGTTATCCTACGGAGCTACAGAGAAGCAAAGGGAAGCAAAGTCAGACCCCCTCAAAATCAAACAAACACCCACAGAGAAACCATACGAAGTTATATTCTTTTTTTCTAGATCAATGTGTTTCATTTTTCCTTTCATGGAGCCCCATAAACCTCACCAGGATGCTCCTAGCTAGCTAGCATCATCTGTACTCAAGGAACACATGAAGAGGTGCAAGGGCAGCAGAAGAGCACAGGGGGATGCCCGACACTTTCATTATCCCCAAGAGACTTTCAAATCTTGATACACTACTTGGGTAGGTAAAATCCTGTGAGGAAAGTCAGAGGTGTTAGTGGGAATGGTGGTTGCAGATATCTCTGTGTAGTTTTGAAGAAAGCTCAGTGTTCACTGGTCTCCTTTTGTGGAAGAGGGGATTGGCAAACTAAAATGAGGTCTAATACAGTGGGATTGGGGCAGGATAAGAAACCATGGTTCCAGGTATCGTTAACTCTCAAGAACAATGTATTTAACTTAAGGCAGTTAAAATAATTCTGGTTGGCATATCTTGTGGAAAATGGACACCAGCAAGCACAGATTTTACACAAAGGCTCCTGCAGGAAGCCAGATCATCTTTGAGGCCATGAGCAAGCACAGTGCATCACCCATCTTAGTCACCTGCACCATCCTAGCCCTTCTCCCCTTTCTGAAGGAGGTTCAAAGCCAGACTCAGTTTTCGGTCAGCTTCAACAAGCTCATACCATTTAGCTGGCCATCCTCCTTGAATCATAAGGAGTGACCTGCCTCCACACACCCTCCTCTCCACCACATTCCCACCAGCCTGGAAAGCTCAATCAGATGTCCCAAAAGCATTCTTCTCTTCAGGAATGACCATGGCATTGCTGCAAGGACATTCCCCTTCTGGGCAGGCTTATCTGGCCAAAGAGAGCCTGGAAACAGAGCCTGCCAAACTTTCCTTTGCTTGCTCCAGAAACCCTGACAAGTTTTGCCTTTTGCTGTTTTCTTAACAACTCATCCGTTTGCTGCAACTTGGGGCAGCCACACTGTGTGCCTGACTTCTTAGAGAAACACAGCAGTCCCCCACCACACACCTTTCTGTGCCCTTTCTCCTCTGGGCAGGCTGGGGTTTTTCCACTGCTTCCCATAATCCATGAATGCCAAATCCAACCCACTTGCTGATCAAAGAAGTCGAACTCAACATTCACTTTGCAGTCAGCCACAGGAGCAAAATGGCATGGCCTGCAGTGCGAATCCCAGGTGAGAGCAGAGAGCTGCGTGCAGAAACACCATTCCCCGTGGCTGTTTCTGCTGTCAGTGTTGCAGCTGCGGGAGCAGCAGCCTGGCGGCAGGCCCAGCTTGGTCCTGTGTGCTGCACATCACTGCCTGTGCTGGTGGGAGCAGCCAAAAGCTGGGCTGGAAGCAGAGATGTAAAAGTGAGAGGTTCTCTCCTACTCTTCAGCCCGGGGGGCCTAAGTGCTGTCACCATCGTGAATCAGCAAAGTAGAAGCTAGCTGAGAAGGAAAGTGACCCTTAATGAGACAAACTGTGTCCTCTTCTGGATTAGTTCCTGCAGCCTTTGTACAAATTAATTATTTCATTGAAAGAATTGAGGCTCTTTGAGCCTCACTGAGTGCTGTGACCCTTTTTCCTTTTCTCAGAAGATCTGCTTTTTCATATTTTGTGATAATTGCCTGACATGATAGAGCACTCTTGTTCCCCTGCTGCATCTAAAGCAAGGTTATCTTTCTGGGTTTTGCAGTACCTGACGTTGGCAAGGGACAGAGCAATTAGTTTAAAGAAGAAAAAAATGACGAAAAATAACAATTTGATATCATTATTAATATAAAATAAATGAGTGTTACTTCTTCAAAGGGTCTGCCATACACGTGCACTTGGGCCTCTCACTCAAACAACCTTGCAATAGGTGCTGCTGCACTGGGAAGCAACTGAGGCCCTGGGTACCACCATTTGCTGCAGAGCTGCAAACGCTGCTGCAGTTTTTGAAAGGAACTGTCTAAACATCAAAATATTGCTAATGCTACCTGGAGAGCATTCCAGGAGATCTTTAAGGGTAGTTTACCTACCATCTTTCTTGTAAACGTCACTTAAATTCCTGCTGCATGTTCCCGATAATCTGTGTGAATGTGTCTGTGATGCTTTTTCAGCGCGGGGATTAAGACTGACCTGAGGTGGGAAAGAAGCAACATCGATTGCAGATAAAGTCTGAAGCGATAGTTTTGAGAAGCTGTCTAAGTTATAGGCAGCATAGGAACAGAAATGCGGACAATGTGGTATGCCAGAAACCAGGACAAAGCCACTCACAGGAAAAAGCAAGGCACTGAAATCATGGGCTGTGCAAATGTATCCTTAGCTTTGCAAAATCTATTTGCAGCTCTCTCATTCAGGATCACTGGGCCTGATGAGGAAAGACCTGACTCATTCACAGGTTCGTTTATGGTCAAAAGACTTAACTGTAAGATCTGAGCTTGGAAAATAGCCTATATTCAGTCTGGTCTGCTGTGAAAGTGGCTTTACCTTGGCACAGTGAGCAATCTAACGCAACTGCTTGGCTAGCGTGCCCACTGCCCAATTATCCAAATATTTATCACAACTTTCTAAACATCTAGTGATGCACTAATCAAGATTGCTCACACTGTGGGGCTTTTATAGACCACATGGCACGGCTTGTTGGACAGCACCGTGGAAATTTCCTACTTGCAGAGAAGCATAAATTTAGCAGGCACGTTGGGCCCGTGGAGGAGGATTTCTGCTCATGGGTGTGGGTAGCTTTCCTGCAAGTCAGCAGCTGCACATGTTTGATGGCATTTTTTCCAAGAGCAGTGACAAGGCGGCACTGACTGTTGTACTGAGGGAAAAAAGGCCCTGGTTGCCCCACTGATACTCAAGGGGCTGCAGTGACCTCCTCAAAAGGCTCCTGCAGCGGGAGGGTCTTCCTCATGGTCATTTCTTGACCTGCCTTTCCTTCGTGCAGAAACTTGCCTTTACTTAGAAAGGCAGCTCTCGCTTAAGAATCTGGCTGCAGAAGGGCTTTCTGAGGAGGTGACCACAAGTGGCTGGTATCAGGTATCTTCAGTATTTAGGACTGGGAAGAAGCAACTTACCAGTTCTGGGCCAGCCTCTGTCTTGCTATGGATGAAGATCTGGAGGCGCACGGAGATTGTGCAGCGCCTCGTGGCCCAGATAGCGTCAGAGCCCGTTCTCAGAGGACACAGCTGCGTCTCCATACAGCTCAGGCCATGGGGACAGCCGGCACTGCGGCGCCCGGAGCAGGATCTGCTGGGGTAACAAGGGTAATAGCTATGTAGGTCAGCGCAGCTCCAGCTCACCCCACATGTTGGGGCACGCTCGTGTGTTTTAAAGGCTGGAAAAGCTGCTTAAGTTTTGCAAAACCTGTCCTCTTAGTGCAGCTCTGAAATTCCAGGTTTCACAAAATCGCTGCATTGTCCGTGACATCTTCTTCTGTCACATATTTCCACTGCTCTGGTTACAATTCGGGGGACCGAGAGAGCTCCCAGGGCACCACAGCCCGGTATTTAATCCCCACCTGGGGACGGCGCCGTTGGGAGGCTCCGAGAGCAGCGGTGCCTGTGCCCGTGTGCAGAGACACCCGCACGTGAACATGGGTGGCTCTGGCCAAGGAACCAAACACAGGGACTTTGTCCCGGGCTGGCAGGATCATCCCCATGTCACGCAGCCCGGCGAGGGGGTGTGGAAATGGACCGCCGGGTGTTTTTTTAAGAGGTGTGAAGCAGCTGTAATTTCTGTTGCTTTTTAAAATTATTTTTACACCCACCCTGGCAGCACGCAGCCCCTTGCGTGTGGACACCTATCCGGCTTCACAGAAAGAAAAATTAGTTCGTATCTCATGGGCAGAGTTCAGAGCTGTCGAGCGGGGCTTCCCTTCCCAGCTCTGCTCAGCACAGAGCCCGGCTCCCCGGGGGCACCGGTGCTGCGGCCCCGGCTTCTGCCACGGAGAACCACACAGAATCCCGGAATGGCTGAGGTTGGAAGGAATTTCCAGGGATCACCTAGTCCAACCCCTCTGCTCCAGCAGGGACACCTAGTGCCCCTGGCACAGGGTGGCATCCAGGCGGGTTTGGAAGATCTCCAGAGAAGGAGACTCCACAACCTCTCTGGGCAGCCTGTTCCAGGGCTCTGTCACCCTCACTGTGTCAGTCTTGTGGAAACCAAATGCTGGCAGCAATTCCAAAGGGAGAGCAAACAGCTTGGCACCTACTACCTAAAACAGTGAAAAATGAACAGGCCTTCCTGCACTGGGCCAACAGCTTCTCCTCCCCTCCGAGGGGAGCTGGCCTAGGCGCAGGGGGGTTGGCACCCCTCTGGGCTGCCCCCCTCCCCATGTCCCCTCCTCCCAAACCCATCGCGTCACTGCACGGAATCTGCGTGTGGGCTCCCTGATTCCGCTTCCTGGGATGGTTCCCCATTTTGGGCGGGCAGAGGCGGCACAGAGCGGCCCGGGCTGTCCCGGGGACGCGGACCCACGCGGCCGCGCCGGGCCGAACCGTGACAAGCCCAGAGAGCAGCTGCAGCTGCCAGAAGGGGTGTTAGCATCAACCACCTGGGAAGCGCACGCTGCTCGCAGGATTATGAGTACCTGCATGTTTTATGGCAGCTGTAAAGATGTTTGCTAAGATAAACTATTTCAGGACATTTTCTAGATTTTACAAAATGTTGCATTAGTTTTTAATTCCATTATGTTTTTCCGTGTGGCTGATTCAGCCATTTCCCAAGCGCTTCTGCAGTTTCTGAAATCTTAGTTGTGCATTTCAAAATCCACTCCACATGGACTTTTCCTCCTAGATGTGACGTCTCAAGAAACATCATAATTGCATTATGGTCTGTTCCACATGTCTGGTGAGGATGTGGCAGCAGGTAAAGAGAACAGAGTCCAGATCCTATAGGGAGCACAAGGGCTGCTCACATCACAGCTGTATCTTCACGTCAGCAAGGTACCCAGTTCTGCCCTGCCAGAAACTGCAAAAATGCAAAGGCTGTTTATATTGCCCAGCAGATATTTCAAATTATTTACAACCTCAAAAAGCTGTTGTAATGGCGAGAGATGTAAAAAAACAAGGAGAAGCCAGCAAATCCTTCATGGCAGCGAAGGCGCAGCATGGGAGACACCAAACATGCTCTTAAGAAGCATTCCCCCTTGGCCCTGACATGCACAACGCTGGTAGAAAACCACACACACTGAATGCAGATGTCTGTACATGAAACTTATTGTTTAGTGCTTTGAGGAAAAATAAGGTGTATCTATGTAGTGGATGGCAATCTGTTTCACATTGAAATACCTTCTCCCCTTTTAGTCACTTTTACTCTGATAAAAGCTGTGTAGGTTGTTACTTCTATCTATTTGAAAAATGGAAAAGCCTGAGCCAGCTGACTGTGGTGGGACCCACCAGATCCCCAGCACTGCTGTGCGTGTTGTGCCTTGCAAAAAGCGACCTCTGCTAAGGCCAAGTGTCAAGGTAAAGCATCCTCCTCACTTAAAAAGAACCAGCACACCAAGCATAACAATCTACTTTTATTTTCTGCTAGTAGACTCTCTTGATAACTTACTACCAAAAAACAGAGGAGCAGATATGGGGAAAAAATGTAATTGGGCACAGACTACTCAACATGGCCTCACAAAGCCCCCACAAAATGCTCGAATAACTGTGTTACGACAGCTGAACTTTGCCCTTTGCGTGCCAGCTCAGCTGTTCGTGATGCGGTCGTAGATTTTTGCACCACACTGAAGTGAGTGGGTTTGGTGTTCAGCCACCCAGTGCCGGCTCTGCCGGCACCCTGACCCCCTGGGCTCCCGTGGGAGCCTGTCTGACACCCGAGCTCACAATCTCTCTCAGCGTGCCTGAAGGTGGAAATCTCGCTCAGCGGTGCTGGGTGCAGTTAACAGCATCAGTGAGAGGATCACAGGGCTGTGACGGATTCTGGTCCAAACTGAAACAGTTTGGCCAAGAAATCCCCTTTAACATAGATTCATTCCCAATCCAGTTGGCTGTGCAGTCAAATCAGGAACAGGGCTGGCACAAAACTTGGCCATAAGTAGGTGGGAGCAACCTCACTCAGCGCTGCTGGCAATCCTTTGAAGTGCTGCTACTGTCCACCGGCAGAGCCAAGACATCGCATCCAATACGTCTTATCCTCGTCACTGTATGCAGAGCTGCAGCCAGGACTACATTATGCTTGCACATGGTAATGAGGGATGCTAAACACAATTAGCCATTCATCAAACTGTTCACTGAATAGGTCACATCTTTAAATAATGCATCCAAGCATCTGTACAGCTGACAATAATGTTAGGTGACCTTGTGTGCGTGTAGCTGCCGAGCACTCTGCATTGTGCAAATGATGAAAAAGTGAATACTGTGAAAGTGAACAAGTTTTCCTCTTCTGAGACGGTAGGAGACCATGTGGAATTCTTCATCATTTTTTTTCTAATATGCTCAGCAAGACATTGCTCTCATATGTTCCATAACACGTATGACATCTGTCAAGAGCAGGGACATCACATGTTTTCTTGGGTGATGTCTTTGCTGGGTTTCCAATGAATGCAGCCACAGCTGTTTGTTCATAGCAATGATTCAAGAAATGTGACTTCTACCGAGAGTGAAGTTCTTTCAAATTTGGGTTGTTTTTTTCTGGGTCTGCACAGAGGTTCCACCTTGTTGCCTACCTTAAGGAACCCTCCAAAATTCAGCTATTGCTTCATCAGTGCACAGACCCATAGATGTAAGATAAATTTCCAGGAAGCCTTATTGTGGGCAGTCTCACTCCCCAGCTCACCCGTCACTCCACCACACTCGGGATCTCTAACCTCCCAATAAACCATGTTGCAGGTGGTCTCAGGCCCAGGCAGGCTGGTGAACTCCGCAATTCTTCATGAAGAAGGTACCGCTGTGCTGAACCTCAGTTTTAGGTCTTACGGCTGCGTAAGAGCACTTCTTACCTTCAGTAATACTCATGTAGTAGCTATATATATAGTAGCAACTAGTATGTTTTCAAAGAGTTAATAAAAAGACTCATAAACTCTTATCCCAAATGTTGAGCCTTTGAAGTCTTTATTCTGAAAGCGTTTCATGTCCTGATGTAACTGCCTGTCCTCAGGGATATTGCATTATACCACAAGATCAGCAATCTAGACCCGATTTCATCATTCTCTCATGTTAAAAGCAGTTTCTGAGGAATAATAAAATGTTAAATAATAAATGTGCATCGTTTTCTGTGGCGCATGGTTTTCTGTGGTGAGCCATGATGATAGAAAAAGGGACACGGAATGAGGAGTGGGAATTTTTATTGTTGAGTATCACACAGATGCAACACCCCAGCTATGCGCTGGCACTCCCAAACCCAGGGCCATACTTGCTTTTCTGTGAGCACGTGTGCTACTTGAGTCCTAGTCCTTGTCCCACTTCACCCATTGAATTGATCTCACAAAAATAAAAACCTAATAATTTTCCTTGGTTAACAAGTGCTGCTGCTACCCCCTAGTTTTAGAATTGGATGCATACATATATAAATATATATATATATTGCCCAGAATATAAGGTTTAGTAAAACTTGTGAACAGCTTGTGTAGCAGAGCTCGTCTTCAAGGAATGTGGGCATCTGGAATCATAGTAAGGCACCAACAGACCCAGAATGATCCTGAGGTTGAAAAAACACCACAACCAAACACCAGAACCCCACTACTTTCTTTAAATAGGAGGGAGATTTATTCAAATTCATACATATAAAATATTAAAGCTTAGGAGTCAGACCCCACACCCTCTAAAGAAATAGGGCCGCTGTGTTGGGATGTAGGCTGCTTGGGATCGCAGCTTTTGAGGGATCTGTCAGCCAATTCAGCATGCTCTCATTCCAGAGGGATGCCACCGGAATGAGCGGAGTTGTGCTCCTGCTGGAGACACCTGAACAAGCTAAAGATTAAGAGCGTGCAGGCTGGCTCCCTTGAAGAGGCGAAGCATTATTTTAATAAATGGCTGAAGTATCCTGGGTAACGGGTGTAAGTTGAAACACAGAAGTTCCACCTCCATGTGAGGAAGAACTTCTTTCCTGTGAGGGTGACAGAGCCCTGGAACAGGCTGCCCAGAGAGGTTGTGGAGTCTCCTTCTCTGGAGATCTTCCAAACCCACCTGGATGCCACCCTGTGCCACGTGCTCTGGGTGTCCCTGCTGGAGCAGGGGGGTTGGACTAGATGATCTCTAGAGGTCCCTTCCAACCTCAACCATTCTGGGATTCTGTGATCCCCTTTTCTAGGCATCCTACATGTTTTAGTGAGCCTACTGCTTTGTGGGTGCAGTAATCTCTTTTTGACTTTTCTTTCTTGGATTTGTGAGAACATTTAGAAACGAGAGCTGCCTTTACTTCAGTAGTAAATACTCCTGTGATTCTGGCTAGGTCACTGTCACTCAATTTACCCTTTCACTAGGATACACAGTTTGATAACCTTAACTATTAAAAAAGCTTTTGCAGCTGATCCTTATCTCATGGTTTTCCTCTTGATCTTTCTTTCTTTTAAAAGTAGCTTTTAGTTTCTGTAACTAGCAAATTCAACACCTTACCACACAGCAGATATTTCAGCACCATTCTTTAAAAAACCGAGCCTGAGTTTAAAATTTGTTCTAGAGGAATTAACTTTGACAGAGTCAAACATAAAAAGTAATGAATTAAGCAAAACGCAGAGTAGATGACACTGTACCTTATTACAAGGTAGATTTAATGTAGACGTATGCTTTACTGTGATACAGTATTTAATTTTACTGTGATAGGGTAATTTAACATAGTAATTTAATTTAATTACTGTCTTCTATAGACCACCACAATAAAATAATCTGTATCACCACCAAGAGCAAGCCAGAAGAAACCCCATAAGGTAGAAAACCTGCATGAGAGGTTTTGGATTCATGTCATATTAAGAAAATTCCTCCCCAAGATGAGCTGCAGAGGCCCCTGGTAAACACATGAAACCAAAGAAACAAAACTGCTCATAAAATTAAGGTGTGATCCACTTAACAACAGGACGGTCAAGTGGCATGAAGAAAACTCAAGGCTGCAAATTACTTCTTCTTCTCATGCTAACTGGTTACTCTTCCAAGAATTTTCCCTACCAGTTTGTTTGGAAGATGCAATGTATTTCCACTGCAAAAGTAATTTATGAAGAAGAAAAAGGGTAAGCCACCAACTGAAAGAAAACATTTATTGAATCAAAGTCAATACTTTCCTTTTAATATCTACAAGCCAACACTGAACTGACTTTATTCAAGAATGAACAAAATGTACAAAAAAAGTATGTCTGTTATAAAAATATGTCAAATTTTCTTTTTCTGGCTAGTGAGCTGAAGACATTTTGACAAAGGCGAGATAGTTTCAGCTAGCAGATTTCAGCTGCAGTTAGCGATGACAAAGCTGAGATCATTTCGCAGTCACAGCAGGTTTAAGACTCACTGACAAGGCGGCCCGGGAACGCTGACCCCTTGCAAAGCGGAGAGCCCACGGCCGCGGTGCTGCCGCGCGGCGGCCGCCGTGGCCGCGTCCCGACCCGCTGCCGTCGCCGCGAGCGAGGACGCCCCGACGCAGCCGCGACCGCCCGGCCGGGGCCCCGCGCCCGGCGCGGCCGCCGCAGCCGCCGCGCGCTGCTGCCAGCAGCGGGACGGGAGCGGGGCGCGCGTGCACGCCTCGTGGGAAAGGGAGGAAAACTGGGTAACTGCGGCAGCGTGAAATCAGGAAATCAGGAGAGCGAGCCATATACGACATCAATCTATATTTATGAACATGTGTGCATGTATAGAAATGAAACCGATTAAGAACAGTTAAGATCATCCTAGATATCTGCTAGGATGACCTTTTTATAATCCCCATCATTAAAACTTAATCAGGATTCAAACCATTGGCTTGTTTCAAACCACCAGGAAGGAAGAAGAGGGAAAAAAAAAAAAAGGGAAAACAAAAGGACCATTTACAGAGATCATCTGAAAACAGTGCAATATTAAATACAATTTTCACAACATGTGAAAGAGAAACATGCTTTGGAACCTGAGCAAAAGGCTTTTTACCGACTTGGTAAAAAGTCACCCTGTATGTTGTTTTCGCTGGCATCTGCTCTGCCAGATTAGTTTGTTGCTCTTAGCAACTTCCATGGCCCCGAAATATTTAGTACACAGAAACTGCCAACTACTTAGGGAGGTCTACTAAACTTTAGCTAATATTGCAGGCAGTTTGACATGCTGCTACTGGGAATGACCGTACAGCCTAAAAATTAAAAAAACTGTAAAAGGAAAAAGAAGCAGCCAAACATGATGCTTTTCTTTCTTTCTTTTTTTTTTTTTTTTAAATAGACTAAAGCGCTTCCACAACACTTAGATACGGTACTATACTGGTTTACAGTCTCGAGGTCAGCTCTTTCAAAATAAATATATTGAACATTTACAACAACTGCCTTATGAATGAATGCAAGCTCTCTCTTTATTATTTCAAGACCAGTCGGATAAAAACTAAAATAAAGACATAACTCTGAAGCAGCTAAGTTACAAGTCCTCTTTCAGAGACAGGCATGACTTGGTGCCACAGCTAAATTTTTCACCAGCAACAGTATCATCAGTCTGCAGCAAGCAATTTTTTTTCTGGCACCAAAGGGGCCACCATACAAAGCAACTTCACAAAGCATGCGGTCATCTACTCTGCTGATTTTGTAGGAAACATCATTTGTGCTTGCAGGTCCCAGACCTTTCAAAGATGTGTATGAACAATGCGAGATTAAAAATATTAATGGAAACTCACTCAATTCTAAGTTACTTGGGCAGGGAAAGAGATTTAGAGAGTAATGAGCAACTGAATGATGTGCATTAGTATTTGTGAGAGGGGTGAGGGAAGCTACAGTTGATGCTTTAATTTGCCTTAAATCAAAATGTAAAAAAAAAAAAAGAGAGAGAAAAAGCTAAAAACAATCCTAAACAGCTCTATGTCCATAGTGCTGGTAGAGGCCAATGTGTACATGCCACTGAAAGGCACGGAAGGACCAATCTGAGAAATGGCATCACCAGAGCAGGAGAGCAACTTTTCACTGGAGTAATCACAACAGGCGAACGACGAGCCATCACTTCTCTCTTGTCAGGAGCACAGAAAGCAGTCACCAAGGCAAAGAGGGGACACAGGAAAGAAGAAACAGGAACTCACATAAACCTGTAACACGGAAAACACGTGTCAGCCGCGCTCGGAGCGCCTCGACGCCCCCGCTTCTCCCTGGAAGCGCGTTTCCAAACGGGGCGCTGCAGGAACGCCGCTGCGCACAGGGATCTCACCCCGGCCTTCCTCACCGCCCTGCCGGGGCCGAGCCCGACACTTACCGGGACGGTCTCCCCAGGGTTATCCCGCCTTCGTGTCCACCAGCTGCATCTGGACGCCCGCAGACATGCCGCCGCCGTAGCCGCCCTTGGACTGCATTTGGTTCTGGATGGAGCTCACCTGCGGGAGACACGAGAGGCGGCTCAGGAGGCCGCCCGCGCTTGGCCCTGCGCCGCTTCCCGGCGCTCCCCGTCCAAGCTCTCCGCGGGAGCAGCGGGGGCTGGCGCTGGTGCAGAGGGTTTCCCTCTCTCCCGAAGAAAACCGGCTGATTCAGGCTTTCACTGCGCTGCTTCATTACTCAAGGAAATTAATCAGATCTCTCGCTGGCTTCCAGCTCTGCTCCATCTGACAAGCTGTAATTCACTTGGCTGTACGGGAACCGTTCTTTGCTAAGTGCCATCAAGCAGTGAAGTTAACATCACCACCAAGTTAAAAATACAGCAGACAATGTCGGAAGCGTCTGGATAGTATCTGCACAGTGCGGCTAATTTTGGAACACATGAAACAAAAGGGCTTTCCACATCAGAAAGCTGCCTCTGGCATGGGGAAGTTTGCTTGGGGGCTGTTTGTTTGTCTACTTTTCCTCAGAATAAAAGAATAAACTTTTTTCCTTAATTGATACTAGTTCTTTAATCCGCAGCAGATTTATTTTTTAAACCATACTCAACCTATCAACTTCTCTAGAAATAATTTATTTGAAGTTATTTCTAGACTGGTGCAAGCAAATGCACAAAGAGCAGCCCCCTGCTACCACCCACACCACTCTGGCTTTCATTGCCTTTTTTTCAGTGAAAAGGAAGAGAGAACACGGTTTTCTTTTGTGCTTGTGCTGCATGAATCAAAATAATCATCATCCCGTGCCTGCGGGAAGATAGCTCTGATGTGAAAGGTTTGGGTTTTCTTCTTCTATTTACACCCAAGCGCGCACATAACACGCACGCAATGAGCATGAAGTAACCCATGCATTTAAAGGTGCAGCTGCCCAAATCACCTGCAGCAAGAAACCAATGTCTGCAAGGCCCTGCTCAAAATACCTCCCAGGCAGCTCTTTCATATGCCTCAGAGACCGCCCCAAAATGTTCCCCCAAAAAGCTACACTAAAACAGGGGTGGAGCTTTGTCTCTGAGTGTCTTGCATGGTCTTTTCCCCTGAATGCGAAGACAAAACCCGTGACACTGTTCTAAGCAGCCCTCCACAGGGAAGCAGCCTCCCTCCCTGCCTCAGATAAACCAGGACCGCTCCTTCCTGCATGCCCAGACCCCAACTGGAGTGAAAAGGTCCTGTTTAAGGGCCTTTGCCTTTGGGAGCAGACGGGGGCCTCTCCATGCCTGTTCACGGCACTCGGAAAAGCCACCTTCTAGCTCGGTGCTTTGCTCAAGCCGCGCAGCTGGGGGTAAAACAAGGTGGCTCCCAAAGCAAAACAAACCCTCTCGTGAAATCAAGCATTTTTCGGTAGCAATCTTGTGTCCATCTATCTCATTAACAAAAAGCTAGTGCAGAGGACAGAGGCTGGACAGCAGACACAGAGCAAGTCTAATTCTCATGCTGACCAGGTGGCACTCCCAAAGCATCCTCCTTGGAGGCAATCTGAACTAGCAGCACAAAGAAGCACCATTTCTCCTCCTTCCAAGACAGCAATGCCTTCTGACGATACATAATGACACACAACGTCTGTGCTCTTCCCTGCCTGGCATCGAATTTAGATACTCTACAGACGCAATAATCCTGGATGGGGAGAAGGGTTGCACCAATTAAAGATCACACAATCTGTTGTGCTGGGGAGCCATCTCATTAATTCCTTTCTTTACCATTTTTCCCCTCCCTGTTAGGATTAGAAAATAGCACAGATGGTCCTCGAGGAAGAAAACAAAAGAAAACTAAAAGCTGCAATACATGAAATTGAAGGAGAGACTGCGGTGTATGAAGCAGAAATATAAAGCAAGAAACTTCAGCAGGGAACACAAAGGTAAAAAGGAGGTAGGTGCAGGGAAGGAGAAGGGAACCGCGCACAAGGGCTCCTACTGTTTAATTTCACCTTTGACAAAGAAGCAAGGGTCTCTGTGGGGAATGAATGCAAACAAAAAGCACAATATTTCAGTAGTCTGAAAACTACTGCAATTGAAAGTATGAGGATGCATAAAGAACAATGCTGATGAAAAGACACAGAGCAGACACTGAATAAAGAACTCCATTTATAGAGAGGAAAAAGCTAACAAAATTCCAGGTGGTTCGCCCGAGGTTTTTAGAAGGCAGAAGGTACAAACTGGTGGATGTCCACACTATGAAGAAAGTTAAGTAGAAGAATAACACATGGAGATTACACTGGTCTTGGATGCGACACTGTAAAGGATGAACAAGCAAGAAGGATGAAGTATTCCCACATTATGTTACTAAGGAAGAGGCAGAAAAATAAACACCAGGAAAAGGATTTACGCTTCTGAAAAGAGAGGCATTTTCCATAAAAATTATTCTGATATGAGGCCAGAAAAATCACCTTGGCCATTGATCCAGCACATTAACATGGAAGGATAAGAGGGGAGGGGAAAGAGGAGGGGAGGGGAAAGAGGGGAGGGGAAAGAGGGGAAGAGATGTAGCCAGGTGTGAGTATTCAAAATGAAAGAATGAAGTCCACATGGGCAGGATCCAGTGAGCGGGACTTTGTGCATGGCAAGGGGGTCCAAGGCCGCGCGTCTGCCTGCGCCCTTGTGACGGATGTGCTCCTCCCCCAGCTCATCCTGACTTCTCACACGTAGCCCTGTTCAGGTGTTAACTACCACATTATCTGATCCTGGTAGTTGCCTCCCTGATTTCTTCCCCCACCCAGACATTAACCATCAACAACAGTCCTGATGGCCCTATCCTGATGGAGAGATAAGGCTAACTGTGAGTACATCAGCCAACAGTCATTTCTGAATTGAAAGAATGACTATCAGTCAGTCTTCTTATCCTATAAATACGGGGACAGCCCAAGAGCCCATGGAGCTCTCCTTGCTTGGCAGCGGCTGCACGCTGGGATCTCCCCTTGAGCAGGGACGCCTCTCAAGGATACTCCTCGAGCTTAAGAGATCCTTCCCACTACAGATTTGTGGTAGGTGACTATAGTGCGCCTTTCTCTTTTTGAATTTGTAAACTTTACTTTGTCACTGTGCACAAATCCCTTAGTCATAAACCGTTGACCAGGTCTGGGACTAGGACTGGATCCAGCCCCACCCAGACTCCTCTCACAAGGAGCTTGGAAAGCAAGGGGGTCCAATCTGAACATCGTGACCCAACGGGAGGGCGTCCTTGGTAATTCCGTGTGTATCTTGAACCTCCATGCAGTAACTAATAAGTGACCTTGCCATAGAATCTCGTGAAACCATTGTCATTACCAATAAAACCTATTCCTATCTCTTTCCCACGAGTGAAGTGCATTGTGTCACTCACGCCCACCACCACTCGTTCTGTGACAGCTCCCCACGCTTCAGACCTCCTGGGAGGCAGCAAAGCGGTGACAGAGGGAAAGGTTCTCACAAGACGGGCGCAAACAGCTAAAAAAAACATCCCCAAACCAAGAACAGCATGCATTTTCTAACTCTATTCTCTAAGATTCTCTAACTCCAGGATTGCTCACATCATTTTATACCTCATTTTAAATACTGATACAATGTGGCATTAATAGATAATGAACTTTAATTGAATTTTAACCAGCTGAATCTGTGTTTGCCTACTGTAACTTGCTTACAGATGCTTTAGTACAGATAACTTCTCTTTAGAGGAAAAAGAAAGAAAAAAAATCTTTTGGTTGTGTCGTTAAATTTACAAGGCCTTGCCCTTTCCCAGTAGCTATTGAGTTATTACAAAAGTTTTTCCTAATCTCAGTAAGCCGTAAAATTGAATTAGCTTCTAGGCAGCTGTAAGTGACTTAACTTGCCTACAGTACGACAGGCTGACTTTTTCTTTACAGTTCTGCTTGTTGTTCAGCTGCCTCCAACATAAGTCCATCTTTACCAAAATTTACCATCTCCAAACCATTGCTTTTCCATTAAAGGAGACTGTTAAGATCAGGTGCCTTTTTTTTTCTTATAATCTATACACCGCCCTTTTCTTAGGTCACATAGTCATAAAACGAATCTGACCTTGAAAACAGATTGACATTTCACAGAAAACACCAAGCAGTAGAAAAGCAGTGTGTGCTCACAAGCTCCCTTTCCTGTATTAGCTGCTGTTTTTCACTTGCAAAGATATAAAACATACACAGCTCATATCACCTACAGGAAGCCACAAAGCCCTGCCCGTGACTTGCTCTGGAAATAGTTCACATCTCAAGTAGGGTTAACAGAGTATAGAAAACCTCAATAGGGACAAAAAAAATATTTGTAAGAACCGTGAACTAGGAAAAGATAGAAACTTTTAAATTAACTACACTAAAAAATCATAAGATACTTTAAAGAGATGTGTGTTTTTAAAGTATTCCAATATATTTCAAAATATATTGCTTTAGTTCAAAAATGCAGCATTATTTTTTTTACACTAGTCTACTAATGTCTACTAATGCCTACTTTATAGAGCAAATACTACTAAATACAAGATTTTTTTTAATGATATTCTACAATCTTGAATGCAAGTGGTTAACGTTTGGACTTAAGAACTTAGGACAGGTTGTTCTTAAGCATATAAGAAATGGTTATAAGCTCAGACTAGTTACTCCAGGCACAGCCTTCATGGGAAACATTCCCGGATCCTGTCTATGATGAAATATTCTTGGTCCGCTCACACCTACCGAATTCATCCCGCTGAACAGGTCTCCCGATCCTACGTGAGCTGTGTGCACAAAGTTTGTTGGCTCTCCGATCATGCTTCGGTCAATCCGCCGTCGTCTTTTCTGCAGGGTGAACAGAGGAACATTTGAAAATAAAAATTAATAGGCATCCTAAATATAAGACATAACTAATAAACACTATGATATTTTGTACACCATAGAGTACTTTCATAGAAGTGAAAACCAGAGTCCAATCTTTCACGCAAACTGTGACATTAATTGTACTGTACTTTTAGTTTTTTTTACTTGCAGGTTCGGCAGCAGACCTTTAGGCCAGCACTGAGATTACTTCTAATGTTTAGGCCAACCCAATATCCATAAATAGCCTTAGTACATCCCACCAGATATTAAGCAATATCTGCAATTTCATGCAATAAATTCAGTATTTAAACATCACGTGGTAAATCAAATTTGAGGGTACTTATTTGAAACAAGAATCAGAGAATGCGAGCTGAGCATACGAAACCACTAACTTAGAGAATTTGTGTCACCTTGCTGTGACACCGAGGGGTCTTATCACCTTCTGGAGATGCCCTTTGCTGATGTGCAGAACATTCCTCTGCATTTCGGCAGATTTAGTCCCAGGCGTATTCCCCCTGGAGCCTGTCTGTGCAGAAACCTTGCACCCTGCACGGTACAGCTCTGCACGTGCGAGCTGCAGCGGGTACAGCGTGCTATTAGGGCAGCATGTCCCAAAGGTCCTGCGATTCCTGCGCATTACGTCTCTCGGCAAGAATAACTCAGCCTCAGTCTTCCCAGAGCCACAACTTCCATTTGTATTAATGCAATGTAATAGCTGGCAAACGAGAAACGAGACGCAGTAAGGACTTCCCCTAATAAAAGCTGCCTCTAGCTGAACGTTGTGTCTCGAGGAGCAAGAGGGAAGAAACTCTGTCCTCAACTCCTCGGCCAGCACCTTGTGCCTACGGGGGCAGCGCGCAGCAAGGCAGGCTGGAAGCAGACACAGCACAACAGCTCAACGGCCGCTCAAGCTCCGTGGGGAGCTTCCCATCGTGCTGACACTGCTAGGCCTCATCTTTAGAGATCTCCCCCTTGCTGAGATCTTGGCACCACCCAGGCTCGAACACGAAGATAGGTGTCTGGTGTGCAGACTCACTGCTCCTGAAACGCAGCTGCAGATGAATCTTCACGAACCAGAGCCCTCAGCTATGGGAATGAATCGCAGTCCTAGTCAGCAAGCAAGAGAAAAAGAACACTTTTAGTCCTTTCCTTTAGACCTTTTCCTTACTGCTAAAGCCCGTTTCAGCAGGCTTCAGTACGTTCCTGCATGGGTATTTAACAGCCAAAGGCAGGGAAAGGGACAGCAAAACCGGCCACCTATAGACACAGCCAAACCAAACGACCTGACTCCACCAATAATATTGGTAAATTCTCCACCAGATTGACAAGGTAAACCAAATCCATCCAAAAGCCATTTTCATGTGGTGTGAAGGCTTTCAAGGAGGAAATGTTTATGGAAGCAAACCTAGATGTCTCCGAACAAGAAAGAATTAATATATACTTCATGAAAAGATATAAACAGCTAAAACAGAATCTATTACTGCATTCCATACATCAACATTTCAACATGAAAGTCAAACTCATATATATATATGTATACAGCAATCTTTCTTAAGTTATGCATGACACAAGCTAGTAAACAAGACAAGACTAAACTGAGGGATGAGATCTTTATGCTTACATTGGTTTGAGAACTGCTCATCTGAAGCGTTTGGGATACACAATGCGCCCATTTGCAAGGAGTACTTTAAATGCAGTTTCTGTATTTACGCAACACAACACTGTGAAACTGACTGTCTGCGTCAGAGTCCTTGTCCTATAACAGGGCAAGAATCTCTAGAGTCCCTTGCCATGGGAGCACACAATTCCATCAAAACGCTTTCATAACTGTCTTGATTGTGTTGAAATTTTGTTTATATTGTATTTTTGAGAATAACAGAAAGTCAGAGTCATTTGTGTAATCTAAATAATAAAGCCCTGGATTGTTGCTTTTAATAGTTTTGAGATAGTTTTAGGGTTGTGATTCAGTCAAAAACCATGTGCTATCTCAAAATCTGTCCCTCTTAAACCTTTGACTTAAACCTTTCTTTGGGCAACTCAACCTCTTTTCCTTCTGAACTTGTTGCCAAGAACACGGGCATGTGGTTAACAGCACTGAAGTGCTGCTTTCCATGAAAGCCTAGAAATGATTCTCTTCTAACCACCAGCTGCTGAACCCATAGCCGCTAGTTAAAATGAACCCCTTCCCTTATCTTTACCAAGTTTCTTTACCAAAGCTATTATCCAGCTATGCCTTGGCACGTGCCCACTGATGGCCTGAAGGAACAGGGCTAAATTTAATGCTCTGCTTAATCAAGACCCCCAGCAGTTCAGGATAAAAGCAAATAGAGTGCTTTTTTTTTTTTTTTTTTTTGTGCTGCAGGAACCCTTAGTTGGCATTTACATTACGTTACTAGGTTGGCTCAGGAGCACGCTCTTGAAGCGACGTGCCTGCCCCCGTTCCCCATGCCTCGGTTTGAAGGGCAGGGTACCTGCACTCGTGGGGCGCCTGGGCTGCGTCTCTCACAGGGGAGGCTGAAGCGGCGACGCTCGCGGCGGCTGCTGCGCTCCCTGCGCCAGGGCACAGGCCGCAGGAGCAGAGAAACCCAAAATGCATCTAACACGCATGCTGGCTCCTTGATACCGGCTGTTTGTTCCACAAAACTGCTCTGATTAGGATGTGCTGCCCTTTTTTTTTTTTTTTTTTCCAAATGAAAATAGACCTATCCAGAGAGCTAGTAAGATTCACTAGGTTGGGTGACTTGATATGGCAAGCACTGTAAAAAGCCACCTGTTTTAGGAGAATGTAACACAGGAGAGAAGAGTCGGGAAGGATGCTGAGGAAGGTTAAAACGTTTAGAAGACATCACAAACATCATTTTTGCTAGGATTTAAATCCAGACTTCTCTTATTATTTTCAGAGGTCCTGCACCTGTAAGAATACCTGTGCTACCATTATTCTATAAATGGTAAGAACTAACACACGGATTGATTCCTCAATAAATTTCATTTATTTAACCTGAAAGGAGCACAGAAGCAGCATATTCATCTTCCATTTTAGAAGAAACTAATAGCCCAGTTATGCTCTTTTCCCCTCAATATTTCATGTATGCTATTCTGTGCCTGCTCCTAATGCAAGCCATGCACCCAAGCTGATAAAGTCTTCAAGCTCCCAGAAGCACCCAAACTCTTCCGGAAACCAAAATCAATTCCAGACAGCTTTCATCTGTTCCCAACCTCCATTTGGAAGCATATCCATAAATAATTAACCTTAGAATATAAATACCATTAATCAGTTATGATAACAAGGTCTATAAAGTTGTGAGCTACACAACTTCCCATGTATATATGATGCTAGCAAAAAGGACTTAACATGCATACAACTGAGTATTTATATCATCTGAAGGCTTGTTTTAAAGTAAGGGACGTGCTTCTGGCAAGAACTCTGCTAAGTCCTAACACCGACAACCACGACAAAATCCTCATATCCTGTATCTGTGTTTTGTGTGGATCTTCGCTTGGGAGGGAGGAAAAATAATAATCATCTTATGACTAACTAACTTGTTGAAAGTCTGTAATCTTTCCTGCTATGGAATCATGGAGGATGAACATAAAAGAATATTTCATCACCTCACTCAGTTTGTTCTCTTCACAAACTCTAAAGAACTGGGATTCCAAGGGTCACACCAGCTCATCTTCATCCCACAAAAAGAATAAGCCATCCGCAATCAGCAGCACAGGGGAGGGAAGCCTGTGAGATGAAGTGTTGGATGGGACGGAAGCACCCTGAGCTTTGCACACACTCCAGGGTGTATTTCATTCCAGTTGCCATAGTGAAGCAGGGAGGAACCGGTGTCGCTTCTATTCTTAAGCTCTGAATGATCCTTTGCACCCACACAGACGGGTGTCTCTTTTGAAGTTTAAGATCAGGATTCAGAAAGCCACCAAGATTTGCATTGCCTGGAAATTATTTTTAACCCTGCAAGGTTTTGAAACTTTTGATAAGATTAAAAAAAAAAAAAATCTAGTTATACCATTTACCCAGTCTACCGGTTAGCAGAATTACAAGCATTTTATCAAAAAGTATCTTTCATAATTTAAAATGTTCTTACCCTTAAAAACTCAAAATGGAAATCTGTTTCTTTAAACGAATAATTGCCACTGATAGTTCCAAATCAAAGCTTCTTAAAAACAAACAAGCCCCCAAAACTTTTAATTTTTTGTTTGCAGATGGTCTTTCTGATCATCTCAAAATTTTGTACAGAGGTTGGGCTGCACTTCTCTAAGTTTAAACCTTCGCACAGTGGTAGCCACAATGCTCAGCTGGCCACCTTCACCTACCTGCCTGCATTTACCTGCAAGAAAAGTAAAGTTTCTGAATCTTCTCCTTTGAAATCTCTCCAGGTCTCAAACACATAACAGAAAATTTGAATGATGTCACTGAAACATTAGTAGCCTAAAAAAAAAAGTATTTTTCTGGAAGTTTTTAAAAGGAGAAGTAAAAAGCGAAGTCAAATGCAGGGAAAAGCATACAAAGATATCACCAGAAGTCACTGCGAGTATTAACCTATGTACCCAGTGGTTCAAAAGCAGCGAAACCTCCAAGTTAAAACCTCTGGCATGATATATGCAATCTGTTCCTCCAGCTTTAACTGCACCAGCTGAGCTGGCAGGAAAGCATGCCCTGCTTAATCTGCACCAGGTTTTGGACGATATCACCCAAATCCCAGTGTGACTGCAGCACAATGATGGACACTGCTTCAAAGCGCCCGCTCGCTCGCTCCACAAGCCGACGGCACCTTCAGGGGCAGAAGCCTCAGTGTGAGCCCTGCCAGGCCCCTGCCAGCTCTCAGGGCAAGGCGGTGGTGCGGGTACGATCAGGGACTGATCTCTAGGCATAAAGTGACACACACTAGAAACAGAAGGGATTCAAAGAGCATAAGTTATTCCCATACTGCAAGCGAGCATGGCTTCTCTATTAAAATTCCTCCACATGACACTTCTTCCCTGCCACCTACCATTTCATCATATCTCTACTTCAGACACAAGAAAAAGCTGCCAACTCTCCCTGCAGTGCCCTGAGGTTGTCAGCCTATGGGTTGTCTCAGATTTTTGTACGCGACTGCAGTAACTTCAAGCAAACTGCAAGAAAAGCAGCAGAAGCGCCACACAAGTCTGCCAAAGGGAAGGAACAGGCCATCTCTGCACTAACAACAAATCAGTGTCAGGGACAGACCGGAGCTGCACCGTGAGTAAGAAACAACAGGCTTCAAGTCACAAGTATTGAAGGTTAATTTAAAAAAATAATGACCAAAACTAATGCAAGTAACATGGTTTTGCTGCTTTTTTTATATGGGAGAGTATTTTTGATTCACATAAACAAGGTTAAAACTTACTTGCCAACTACTACGTTTGTAACATTTACCAAAACCTTACAATTGTGGGATTTTTCCTTGATTGTGCTTTCATATACATGTGGCTTTGGCACACATATATACTGCGCAGCCAGGCATTCTTCCTTAATTTAATATTCATCTCTGTTTGGAAGAAGAGTAGGATACAGCAAACCAAGGTGGAAAGCAAATTACATGCTGATGTGATCTAGTCTGCTCCAGTACACCAGGTTTCCAGCCTGAACCAAATCAAGATGAAGAGATCCATAAATAAAATCATAAATACATACATTATGTACAATGATGATACATCTTCGTTTTTTTGACAGTTCTTTCTTTGCCTTCCTATCTAATTACCCGGAGAAGAGGAACTCTGGCCGATCCTTGTCATAATTTCTGCTTCCTCTGCAAGATTATCCCTATTATTCTTTATGACAATCTGTTATTTTGGCTTCCCTGTTAAGAAATTTCAATACAAAACTTAAAAGTTTCCCACAAAGGCAGACATGCAGAAAAGCAAAATGAAAAAAAAAAAAAAAAAAGGAAGACATTTATTGAGGCATAATCCCTGTGCTTTACAACCTTCCTTTCTGAATAAAAGGACGAGAAACATCTATTGTATTTTAACATTAAGCAGCTTCCATATATAATCAGGTAAAAAACGCTCACGCTTTGGCACCTAATCCGAAGCACAGTAAAAAGTCAGCATCCCGAAATTCATCTTCCAGTCTATCTGCCTCTGCTTTAATACCTGGTAAACCTATTTTTAAAAAGTTATTCAGTCCTGGAAGGGAATGCAGACCACGGAAACCAAGGTATCCCCCTATCACGTCTTAGATTTGGGCAACCCAACGGTGTGAAGCTTATGCAGGTCACATTCACCTGGCAGGACTGACTGCTTCGAGCCAGTTGTGCTCACCAGCCTCAGCAGCTTCGCCAAGACACACACACAAAAAAGAGTAAGAAAAGTAGATTTTCTATTTTCTTAAATGACTGTTCTTACAAAACAGGTTTATCATCACTCTCGGCAAGAGCAGCTCAGGAACGTGCAATTCCTCTTTGAAGTCTGGTCCAAGGCTTAATAAATTTATTAGCTCTCTCCCCTCTGGGAAGCCAGTCCCCGTGAACAGAGACACGGATGCATCAGCACGATGCTGCACAGGGCAGCTTCCCAGGATGGCCATGCACACTCTTCACCACCAAAAAAACTCCCCCTGCACAAACCAGCCGGGGGGATGCCCATGGAATCAGAGCCACTAGAAAGCTGCAGGTTTTGAAACCACCTCCAAAACAGGAGGGTCAGTTTTCCAGACTGCTCAGCTGCTGCTGTACCAGTCAGCGTAAGGACTTCCTTCAACACTGTGAGCAGCCATTTACTCTACAGCACTTTGCAAGTCTGTCTTTTAAAGTAAAGCACAGTAATTTGAACATAATGAATCTTAATAAATTGGATTCTTAACCACATATTCTAATCCTTTGCCATGCTACGTTTTAGAGATATAACTCATCTTCCACATAAAACAAAAAAATTACCCATGATCCTCAAAAAATATCCCCTTACAACCGCTACAACTGCCACTCTCCCGGGAGGCAGGAGAAATGCAAACAACAGATATGCTCCTGTTTGCATTGCAGCTGGCTAGTGCGTTTGCTTTCAGGGTGAGGAGCTGCTCTGCTCATGGACCCAGCAGCCTGGGCTATCAGAGCAGCGATAGGCAACTGCAGGCAGTTTGCTAAGCTCTTTTTTTTGAAATAGGAACTACCAGATTGAGGGGGCAGCTTCCGAGCTACTGCATTTTTCTTTGACCTTCCCTCACATATAGCTCTCAAAAGCAACATTTGCTGGTGTTGAAGATTTCTGTGGTCATCCCTTCCAGTGTTAGGTTACGTCAACCAAAGGCAAAAACCAACCTGTGCTAATCTGTTATTTACTTTCTGGGATCTTCCACACCAATCAAGATATGTATTTCACAGCTTCTCCTCAAAGATAAGGCCAGCTATTAAAGCTTTCAGTGATACACGTCCCTGCTGAATCACAGCTGTTTGCTAGCTGTGTATTCAGACCTCAGGTGAAACTTCAAAAGCAGCCTTAGCTGAAGATAAATCTGACTAAGATGTCAAAGTAAGAAAAGACAAGATAGTCAGGCATTTGAAGAGGGAGAATTCATACTCCCTTAGAAGAGAAACCAGAAGTGGAAAATAAACGCTCGCCCTTGATTTTCCTCCTCTTTGATCCTTCCTGCCTTTCTTATCTGCTCTCGGGAGAAAACTCTAGCAGTGAAAGCAAAGGAGACTCTGTGTGGGCCACGCACATGATCCTACACACGTTACTTCGCGGGAAGGGTTAGGCACCTGCTTGCAAGAGGGAGCATTGCATCGCCCCGTGTCCTCCCACACACAAGCTGCTCTGCTCCCAAAAAAGCCTCTGACGTGGCCAGGGTGGCCGTTTCCACCAGCACGTCCCCCTGTGCTGTGCATCCACCTCTGCAGAGGGCCACGGGCCCAACGCCGTGTGCGGCACCGGCTCCTGTCCAACGTCCCGCGGCACCTCCAGCCAATCCCACAGGGAGGAATCCGCAGGGCCACGGGCTCCCCGTGTTCGTCTGTCGGGCACTGCACCTTTAGGATGCATCTCTCCACGCTTTCTCCCTGAAAAGGAATGCTAGAAATCTGTGCTTTTATTCATACACATATACAAGATGTTAAACATAGACACACGGATTTTAAAATATTGATAAATATTAAAGGGACACTACCCACTGTAATGTTACATTTCCAACAACCAGGCAGTAGCATACATTCAGAATTTTAACATATAACTTGGCTTTTCAGCCACAAAGGAAGGGTGATGTTAACTATATTGAATTGCCAGTGATCACTTTATCCCCAGTGCAGCAATGAAGAACTAGCATATTCACGTCCAAACACTCAAGATATCTCAAGAGGCCCCTACCATACACAAGCAGCACATAAAGAAGTACGATTAAGATAATACAAAAGATAAAATACCATCCTTTCCTCCAAATCACCGTATTTCTGTGATAAGCTTACTCCAAAACAGTAAAGGCTGGGAGTTAAAGTCCAACACAGTGATGTGACTGCAAAACACCGAAAAGCCACTACCTTTCCTAAAAGTGACTTTTCCAAGTCACTTACAATGGCATTTTCTAGCAGACTGCCTTAAAGTCTTGACTGAACGGAGTACTTTGCTGCAGATCCTACTAAATATAGTTTCATAAGAACAGAGGAAAGAGGAAATCAGGACAGGTTTTTGTGCCAGTTCTTTTGCAACAGAATTGAGTAGGCCAGCAGCACATTTAGCTATCGTCAAGTTTTATGCAGATCCAAGGTGCAGACTGGTCTAGCTTGAGAAAAGTAAGGAAATGAAGACAGAGTATTAAAAAGAGCTTAAGGCAGTTACAAATACTCTCAGAATCCAATAAATCGAGTATCAAACACACACTGGATTTAGTCTTTAGGCAACACCATTTTGCATTTACTGATTGACAAGTGACAGGAAGCACATCTGACAGCCTGCTGGAGTCACAGGAAAAGGAATCAGCAGGTCTGTTTGTATTTTTACAAAGACATAAGACAGAGAAATAAAACCTTAAAATGGCAAAAAAGCCTATTTCATTGGCTCTTTCGGACAAATTGTAAGTACAACTTTTCAGCAAATTAATCTATTTTGTAAATAAAGAACTTGTGTTGCATTGTGCGTGGCTGTTATGTCCAACAGCCCCTTTGTTTTTCGCAAATTCAGCACATCCCCACCTTCTCTGCTCTTCTCAAGTGTGTGCTTTTTGATCTGTTTACACAATATTCCATTATATTAGGATGGTGTTAGTCATCACATGACAAAACTGGCAATTGTAGCCTATGTTTTCTAAATAAACAGGAAGGTTTGCCAGATGAGGTCAAGTGACTAAGAGACAATAGGTCTTTTAAGAAATGGGTTTAGCTCACACATTAAATGAACTTGTTCAATTCTTGAGGCTTAACTCAGCTTTAAGACATGTAATAAATGAGACCCAATCTCTTGGTATAGCTGATATCTACCATCTTTTTCAAGATGTGCATTAGTACAATTTTAAGGCGATGTTTATAACTTGATTTGGCAAATACACATTTCTGGCACTAACTTGATTTTCTTTCCAACGGTAACAGCTCATTACTGTTTTTTTTAGTCCATTTAACACAGCTAAAAAGAGCACCACATAGTCACCTAAAATAATAATACTGTTTTTTTTTGCTATTGCAACCGTACTGCTCCATGTGTTTAGGCAAACTACGCAGTCCTGACTGCACAGGTAGCTCAGCTGCATCACACCCGGCCGTCGATACAAGCAGGTCTGTGAGACCAGCTTGCGATCACTCCGCAGCAGTCATCATTCAAGATATCATCGTTCTATACAGTCGCTGAATAGCATCTAATGCCGAAGATGTTACTTGGAAGAAATGCATTGCATCAGCTTGGACAGCCCTTGCTTTTGCAGCTTTCAGAGTAGCTTTTCACAACTTGGGCACCAGTGAGGGATAACAACTCTGGAGCACCAGAAATATAGAGAGAGGGTGGAAGAGGTGGGTTTGTGCAGCTTGGAGAAAAAGGACACATCTGGATGTGGTCTCAGCAGGGTGTTTGACCTCCTGAGAGAAACAAAACTTCTGCTTTCGTGGAGATGTTAGGATCAGCATAGGCTAGGGTCAGAAGCAACAGCCTCACACTGCAACACAGAAAATTCAGATTAACCTAAAAAAATCATTATGAAGGTTATCAGACACCGACACAACCGCTCAAAGAAACTGTCGAGCCTCTAGCCTTGGAAATAACCTATCGATCGGATGGAGATAACCACCTACTGAAAGTGATCTTGAACAACCTGCTATTGCTGGCCCTACCTTGGTAGGGGTGTTTCGCTAGATGGCATCCAGGTCTCTTCTACCCTCTTGAGTCTCTGATTTAGGATGGTGGCAAGGAGGAAAAATACGGAGAGGGTTAGCACTGACACTGCAAGGACACGGATGTGGTGTTCAAAGTCAAAATAATAATAATAATAATAAAAAAGACAGAATAAACAAATAATGCAGAGATATCCCAATACAAACTTTCTGCAAGTATTTAGTACTCCCTCCAAAACAATTAATTCCAAAAATCCTGACAGTGACATGCTGAGAACTGTATCATGTTCGTTTCGCTCTCTTTTTACTCGCTGACCTTTTCTGAGAGGAACACAGGAAATATTTCAGAGGTCAGCCGGCACGGTGAGAGCCACGGCTCTCGAGAGGAAACGTGTCAGGACTTACAACATGAAACCCCTCATATCCAAATGAATGTCACCCCCCCCAACTAAAACACAAACAAAACCTTCAGGTGTCCTTAAATATGTGGCGCATTGAAGTTCTTTTGCTAAGAAGTTATATATTATGCTTGCAAATCCTGTAAAATGGCTTCCCAGAGCTAACTGGATAGCTGAAACAGGTTTCCTATATATGTGCACACGTGTGCACACGGGAGGTTTGCTTCCATTAGATGTAGACTAGCCTTCTGTAATCCCATATGTGTATGTATGCACACCCTGCTCTGCACAATACAATCTAAATCAGAAATATGTCCACACACCAAACTCCACCACAGACAAGAGGAACACAAGCAGAAATAAAGTAAAAAATTGCTTCCAAACAGGATATCAGTAATAGGCACTGCCTGACACATGTGCAATCCTAATACAAAAGCAATCAATTAGTAAGTCCAGCACCTCCTCGGGAACGGCTCGTTAAAACATCTGCCTCTGAGGGTAACAGCTCTAAACCATTCAGATAAGCTCTGCCGAGCAGCTGTTTAATCCTGCACATTGTGATTCACCCTTGACTATGCCAACAAGTAAGGGCACACGTGAATTCCCTAGCCGGCAGGAGATGCATCCTCTGGGGCTACGGAGCTGGTATTTGTCCGTGGCGGAATCGTGGGGTGGAAGCTCTGGTGCTTGTGCTGCAGGCAAAAACAAAGCCACAGCACTTAATAACAACATCCTGAAGAGTCAACATTCACAGACACGCTCACCAGTGTAAAACCCTTTGTGCTTGTCATCTTCCAAGCTCACAAGTATTTCACTGAAGTAACAGCAGCTTCTTATTTGCTCATGCCAACTTAAAAAACACTAAATATTCACCTGGTTTTCTAATCGTGTATTAGACTTGTAGCTTCTCAGGGCTTGCACATAGAAATTTCACATCAAAACAAACTTGCTCTAAGGGAAGAGATTTTTTCCATAGAAATCCTCTTGCAAAGGGAAATAACTCATGTGTGTCAGCACCATGAGACACATGCGTGACTGCTGACCTTCCCGGAAATATTCCCACTAGTATTTCTTTGCCAGCTTTTCTTCCCTAGTACCAACTCATCATTACCTCTGCACAGTCCATGTAGGGTGCCCAGAAGCTCTTCTGGAGGATGCCAGCAGTTGGAGGATATTCTGGAGTATAACAGCAACTCTTAAGAGGTGTTTATACCATAGTGCGACTCAGATTTATTACAGTGATCTACTCATCTTCTGACACGCTGAGAATATCATGTAACACTAGCATAATTATATAAAGAGTTTATTTCTCTGAAAAAACTCACAATCACAGAAATCATTGGTGCTTGTTCCAACTTCCCCTCAGTATGAGCTGCCCACTCGAAACACAGCGGATCTCCAAAAAATTATTACAAAAATGAGAAATCTGTCCAGGGAGCAAATTACCAAATCCCCAGAAAAAGCAAGGAGCAAAGGGATAGCTGAACAGTGTAATGCCAATTTGTGAGCTTGGAAGAAATGCAAGAGGGCAAAGCCCTTGTGCTGAGGCACGTTTAATCAAGAAAGTCCTATTACTGACTGCACTGTTATCCTCTGGCAAAATGAAGAAATCCTTGCTGCCTCATCCAACCTCATATCAAATGGAAAACGCTGATTTCAAGCATGTACAGGCACTTTTGCACAATCTAGCTAAGACCTGCCACAGTTCTGCGGGTCTTGAGTGTAAACAAACATTAAACATTTAAATATTCTCAAGACAGACTGTCCCATATTCCTAACTTACCTGGTAAAAATTCATACCTCTGAATACAGCCTTGCTGAAAAGCTGCTTTCTCCTCTACAATCTGCAGTAAGAAGAGACACATGATCTCTGAAACATTCACTATTCAGAATTTGCCATCCAAGGAAAAAAAAAAAGAGGTTTTCAGAGGCACTCTTTGCTGCACGTGGTGTTCAGCGAGTCCTCCTGGTTCTGTTTCTTTGTCGAGGCCGCCCCTCCTGGCGCTCTCCCTGCACACGGCAGGGCACGGCGAGGCGCTCCGGCCGCTGCTCGCCCTCCCAGAGGCCACGAGCCTCCGCACCAGCCCACAAGGGCTCCGCACGGAGCGTTTGCTCCAGCGTCAAGCTCAACCTGACCGCAAAGGTTGACTAGGCAAACATACAGAAAATACGGAAAATAAAACAGCTGATTAACCAACAAAAGCATAAAATGCTGCAGGGGCACTGATTACCAGGAGAAGTGTCCTAAGTAATCATGGAGTACTGTGGCACTTGTCTACATGAACATCAATATTTCACCATCCTTACAGCAAACATAGTCTGCCTGGGAAGACACATCCTCAAGTTAGACTTGCTTTCTGTACTTCCTTTGTCTTGCTTTTCACATCTAGCTTCAAAATGTAATTCCTAATGGAATTAATAAAGGAGATTCAGACCATCCAAGGAAATAACTAACTTGTTACAAGTGATGTCAGCAGTTTTCATGTTGTTACAGAGCAACTTTTTTCCCAACACAGGAGGCAAGTAACCAGGCTGAGGGGTAGGAATGGATTCCTCCCTTTGCCAGCAGCAGCGATGGATTCAGTTTCAACAGTGATAGCCTCAGCTCTTCAGCAAAACTTTGGCATCACTGAGAAGAAAACCACGACTATCAGGCAAGTCCAGGAAGCAAGCTGACTTCATCCTCTGCTCCACAATTTTCATGTTTTTCACTGGTTTGGTAAGAAGTTTTAACAAGTTACAAATGTGAGGGTTCCAGTAAATCTATATCAAGCATATTACTGTAACGTCAGAATTTCTACTATTGTGTAATTGTCTCCTGTTTGCTCACTTTTTGGCAATGTTCTTGCCAACTAATAAGAGCATTTCTGAAGTCTGATCCATTTAAAAAATCCGTAAGATTATTAGTGGCTTTTCCAATATCTCAGATCTAGTGGCCTTGCCATAATAAAACTACATTCATGAGAAGGGAAGAGGAAGGGAAGAGGAAGAGAAAGGAAGGGAAGGGAGGGGAAGAGGAAGGGAAGAGGAAGGGAAGGGGAACAGAAGAGGAAGGGAAGGGGAAGAGAAGGGAAGGGAAGAGACAAAAGAAAAGAAAAAATAAGAAAAAAAAAAAAGAGCTCCAGCTTCTTGCATTACTGGCAACTTCAGGGCAACTGCTTCCCCATTCACGAATGTATCTGGCTTTCAGCATAAACAAGATACAGCCGATGGCAGCAACCGGCTGCAAATTCACCGCTACTGCAGAAGTCAGAACAAGGAACAGTTCACAAAACACGAAACAGAGCAGTTTTCTAAAGGGCCCTGGTGTGGGAACTTGCAAACTAGGTGCCTAATCCTAAATTAGGAATACTTATAGTAAATCTTTTTCCTTGTACTCATCAGAAAATGAAGACATATGACACCTAAAAAGATAAACACACAACTTCATTTTTCCATTAACTAGAGCTGTGGACACAGAACTGAATCATAACTGCTGGTAGGAAAAAACGATGGTACCTAAATTAGGAAGAAAAAAAAAGCCTAAAACAAAATAACCCCTACGTCCTATCTGAAAACACAATTAAAAAAAAAAAGAGTTCCAAAGCCCAAATGTCAGCTACCTTTTTTCCCAAAACATAGTCCCTATTAGGGTCCTACGACTATGCCAATAAAACAAGCCGGTTTTAAACAAAAACTTCACCAACAAGACACTTGCCAAATTCTGCAATTACCAGTTTTTAGGAAATCCCTCTGCCACAGTGCCGGGCTAAACCATTCTGAAAAAAGGCGCACTTCCATGACCACGTTTGCCATGGGCTTCATCCTTCCCAGGTATCCCGTGTGACCTCCACGTACTGCCTGCACAAGAGCTTCGCGGAGATGCTGTGAGGTTCGGCGTGCAAAGGGCACAGGCTGTGCACAACCCTCCACACGGCTGCCCCAACAGCCATTAGGACCACGTGCTTCCTGCGATAGTCTTATTATTTCATGCCAAAATACAACTACACAACACATCAAAATAATTTAGGACAAAAAGGAATGAATTTAAGTGAAATATCTCATTTTAATAGGCGTAATCCAAGCCAAGTATCCTGAACAATAAAAGACAGGCTATCATTTTACTGTTGCCATACAGACAGCCTCTGAGGGTCTCCCCAGCATTTACTTCAGACATTTGGAAATGCTGCATTAGAGACAGTTTTGAGGATCTGAAGGCTAATTTCCTACCATTTCTCGGGTGTTCACTCCATATATCCCTTTTCACTGCCTGCCTGAATGCTACCCGAAAAGAAGAAAAAAAAGAATCCTGTGGGGTAACTATTACATATGCCATTCACAGCATACATCTCAGAAAACCTTCTTCCTTCTGCTTCTTACTCTTTTCTATTCTTCAGGTCTTCAGCTCTGCTCCATTCCTGCAGAGGAATCTGCAAAGTTTCTGCCATTTGACAGCCATTCACAAATGCCCCTCACAGGGCAGCAGGTCCTCTTCCTGGAAAGAACTGCTGATGTATGAGTTACCCTCCACAATGGACCCCAGAGGCTGTGTAAGCAGAAGATAATAGAGAGTGATATTAAAGAATCCTGCCACTTTAAGCTTCTGGCAATTCCCTCACCTTCCTTTGTCCTAAACCATTTGCAAGAGCTATGTTAAAATCCCCCCTGAAAAGAAGGAAGTTGATACAGCTTTTCAGAAGCTTAAAAAGCTTATTTTTATAAAAACAATGTATGCTTGGTTCATGGTCCAGCTGCTTTTATGTAAAAATAGAAACATTACAGCTTCAGAAGTGACCCTAGGTCTCTCCATGACATCATTTGAGACTATTTTAAACATCCATTCCTTAAGCTTTTAAGTGTTAACTGTAGCTTGAAGTTTATTTGAATGTTCAAGACAATATGTATGTTTTATGAATCAAATATGTTTTAAAATGTGAATCAAATGAGTGCAAAAACGGGCAAGAACTTATATTTCCCCTCTAAGGGCAGCACAAAGGGGTTTTGTTTTCCAGCTACAAAACGAAAAAAAAAAAAAAAAACTCAAAAAGGGGCACTCTTCAGGCTCCAAACGCTCCTTCTTTGAAGTTACAATGGAAAAGTTTTGAGAAATCCACCCTCAAATAACCTATCCACCTTTGTACCTTTCCCAATCCCACCTCCTGAAGTCTCCGTTTTCAGACCCTCCCGTGTGTGCCATTGGAGAAGGCAAAATTACAGGACACTTTTCTTTAGGCGAACTGCAACAAGGGAGCGTGGACGGACGCAGCTGAACACGTGCACGTGGCTGCTGGCGTGGCTGGGGCTGTCGGCAGCGCCCCACGCAGCGCCCCGTGCAGCGCCCCACGCAGCGCCCCACGCAGCGCCCCGGCTCCCGCGCCGTGCGGAGGCGCCTGCTGAGCGCGGCCGCAGCCCCGCGACGCCTGCAGAGCCAGGGCAGCTCAGCGCCCTGGCGGAACGCTGCTCCCTCTTGGGCATGATCAAATTATTTACTAAATTCCAGTGAGCTGAAGCAAAGGGATTACTTGCAGAAAGCTTGCAGTGCCAGTGTGGGAAAAGGACTCGACTTGCCTCCCTGAACCCAGGATGACTTTGTAGACTGGGCAACTGCTAGGTTTCCTTACTTTAAAAGGCTGTTCCTTGTAAAGCGCAAGCCTTTGATGTACATTTTATTGAGCAACAAATGACTATATGGTTAAACAGGTTTTAGAGCTATATTTCAGAGAAAGCTTCAAAGGACAAATCTTGTCTTATTACAGGAAAAAGAGGACACCTAAGCCAAAGAAATTCTTCTCATTCTCTTTATAATTTTTCCTTCTTCCTCGTCAAGATATAATATGAACTGACTGAATCTGCAGCAGAAGTTGTTATTAAACTTCATAAAGGTATCATAAAGTGCCTGATCACTTCTCCTATTATAAAAAATTAAGATAGTTTGAATAGTGTGAATAGAAGGTCTTACATCAAACAGACTAAGTAGAAATAAATATTTACACTGGTGTCAAGTTCAGAGGAAGAGAGCGACAAAAACACTGACTGCAGTGCAGCATTTTGGCAAAATGAAGCACTGATCCTGGCAGCCTACTACAAGGCCAACCTCGCTGTCTTCAAAGGAAAAGTAGGACACCCTTGGGTTCGGAAAGCACTGCCACAGATGTTGCAAGACAGTCATCTCACACCAGTACTACTCACCTTAGAGAGTCCTTCTGCATGTTACACTGTTTTAGATAGAAAAAAAAAGTTGATTAGACTCAACTACTCGATGCAAAAATTCAGCAGAGCCTTCCTTCCATGCAGAAAAATGGCAAAGAACAACCTGTCACCGTAAGTGAACCCTTCACAAGTGAGAAAAACTAAGGATTACAGACCACTAGGTCTGCTACTGTAGCCATCTTCACACACCAGTCAGTCTGCTGCCTATTTTATTGGGGGTGTGCATGCATTAAAATGAGCAGATGCTTCCTCAAATATTTTTTCCATGTAGGAACCCCGAACCTCTCCGTTTCCCATGGAAATGTTGCCATTTCAATCCTAATTCCACAAGGCAGTTGAATCCTGCTGACCAGAGACGTGCCTCCTGTAGGGTTCATTTCTTTAGGGCTATGGCCATAGAGAAGTCCATTTTTATGGACCGCAGATGCTCCAGCCCTCCAACAGTTGGCTTTACCCACATTACTTTTATCATAGCAACTTAAAACACTTTTTCCTCCTCATAATCACTACCGGGAGTAGCCTAGCACTGATGGCATAGTTTTTTACAGACCTGCAGTATCTTCTTCTTCTTCTTTTTTTTTTTTAAAAGAAATTATCTGCACATAGCCTAAAGTGCTCAAAAGAATATTCACAGGTTTTAATATACAGCTTTAAAGCCATAATGAAAACACTCTTACTGCTCTCCCATGCCAAGTCCCACTTCCTTATTCTCTGAAGTACACAGATTTTAGTGCTTTTTTTTTCCTCCCTCCCCCAAAGCTCCCTTTCTTTGCACTACAGACTGAAGAGGCGTCTCATTCTCAAAGCGTAGCTCTGATGCTCCAGAGGAAAGCCTGCACTTGCACCTGATGCCTTCGCATTCTTCCCCGGAGAACAAGAGGCCGTGGGGGCTCCCGCCGGCATCCCTGCGCGCCCGCCCGCCCGCTCTCCGGGCGCTGCCTCCTCCCGATCCAGCGCGCGTGCAGGTGTGCGCATCCATGCTGTGCACACGCATGTCCGAGCAAATCTGCTTGGAATATGTGCCTGGAGGGATTTATTTGCACGCTGGCCTGCTATGTAACCATGAGACTAGTGCCCAGGAATTAAACATCTTAAAATAGTCGGAGTACAGCAAGCTGTACTTAAAACACAATTTATTCTAAGTAAATGGTTAGACAACATAAAGTTCTGTATTCATTTTATTATGGCTTTTTAAGAATTCTACCTGGAATGGGTTTGGCTTAGAAGTTCTCTGTGTTCAGAGGAATTTTATGAATCATAAAAAGTAATTTCCTTCCATAAATCATATGCCCTTTTAACAGACAACTTTAGTTTCCCGTTCCATACAGCCAAGTGTGCTTTCTTCAGAGAATTTAATTCCTGATAGCATCAGTTGCTCCGTTCCCCAAACTGCTAAAGCACACTAAAAAGCAAGTTTTATGCAAATATACATGACAAAGTATTAATAATTACATTTATGTAATCGTCTTTTTGAAACTCTGAAGTGAAATCATATCTAAAAGCCTAATACATAGTGTAATCACTTAATTAGCATCTGTTCACCGGTCCTATACAATTCTGTTCCTCCATTTTATTCTAATTTTCACCCAATTCTTTTTTCTTTACCCATATCAGGCTATACGCCACCAAACAATTTTTCTGACCTCTGCTCCCTGAAGACCAGAGGGTCTGAAGCCCAGGACATCCAGCCAACACGTGGTTCTCCAGGCAGCCTCTCTTCGCTCTTCCAGCTTGTCGGTAAAGCAGGGGTAACAACACCGACCGTCTTAAGTAAGCAGCGGGGATGAGCTGGAAAAAGCTGCATTCAGCAGTCAGCAGCAGAGCAGAAGTACTCCACTTCTTTGTTCAGTGAAGTCAGGAGATAATCTCTATCTAGCCCCAAATCATCTCCCAGGAACCACGTACCAACTCAGAAGAACCTATAGTCAAACACTAATCGAGCCCTGTCAAAGGCAGCAGGCAAAGTTAAACTACTCTCATTTGAGAACATACAAACTGGGAAGCAGCTAGTCCTTCATGCCACTATTTTTCAGAAAATTAATTGAGGTGTCTCCTTTTGGTTTAAACATCAAGTAACAGCCACCTTAAGCCATCAGTCAAGCAGAACGTAAGGTTAAGATCACACGGCAAAAAAATCATCTCTACCAGAAGCAAGAGAAAAATAATCAGGAAGACCTTGTACCTGCCAAAGTCAGCTTGTTATAAAACCACACTACTTTCTGAGGCTTATGAGCTGAATTTACAATACAGAGGAGGGGAAAAGAAAGCTGAAGTAGCTTAAAACTATTTGAAGAATTCCACGTGAGCCTCTCCCTTTAGACACCAGGCCACTCTGAACATGACAGGACAACAAATCACTCAGTGTCACACACCTGCTTGGAGGAGAAAAGTCAAAGGGAAGACAGCACCTTTCTTCAGCTGCAGGGAACCACGGCTCTATGAAGGTACACCTGGAAAGCTTAAAAATTATCTGAAAAAACAAGCTGTGGGGTTGGGAGAAGTGCTGCTTCTTCCCTCACTCTGCACCGCAGCGTGGTTCTGCAGCATTTCTGCACAACCCACCCTCTACTGTTCTCATCACTTGGAGGCAGGATATATAAATCTTGGAATACAGAAGCTGGCACTTTCGAGTGAGCAGTCAAGCCACCCTGAAGATGAAAGGCAGAAAAATCACTGCAAGCATTTACCTATTTAAGTCCTTGGCTTAGGAAGCACCTCACGAGTTCAAGCTCTCTGCAAACCTATGAAGAACAGCTGTGTTATAATTAAACAGGAGCTCTGGTACCCCACGTGTCTGACATGTCGGCAATAGTCATGACGGGTTTGAGGAGCAGCACGAAGGGCACTACCCCAGAGATGGTGGAAACAGCCCATCTCTTGGGCCGCACGGCCCAGCTCCTTCTGCCTCTAGGTGCTGACAAGCAGCGCCCCTAATGCCACCCGACCCCTTCCAGTGACCCAGCTTCCCTACTCGGACACCGAAAGCAGAGGTGAGGCAGGAACAGGAGGGGGAAAAAAAATCACTGAACTACTAACATGAAGCTGAGATTAAGGCAAGTCGAACAAACAAACCAGCAAAGAAACAAAAAAACCCCAGCAAAACCTCATGGTCCATAGGAAAAACTGTGCAGGGAAGTTGCTTTGAATTAGTTCATTTTGGAAACACTTCAGCACTACTGACAAGGTTGACTGCAAAACTATCAACTTTTGCCAGGCAGAAATCAACTGTTTCTGGTGCCATCTTCTTTTATCAGTGACTGGGACTGGATCTTGCTTTTGAAGACGCCCACTTGCTAAAAAATTTTGAGGAAAGATATAGAATTAACAATTCAAGGGCTCTAAAGCTAACTTAGGGAACCTTCCATGTTCAAGCAGAAAACTTGTGCTCTATATAGTCTGTAAATAGTACAGTATGTTTTCCATATGCCAAGAACAGCAGGACACATCTTCATCAACAGAAAGTTGCCATTATTCTTGTATTTCCCCCCTTCCCAAAAAAGTTGTATTCCTACCAACTAGCAATGTATTAAATACATAATTAGCATCAAAACAACTACCTGCAAGAATTCCTAATAAATAAATAAATTCAGGTATTCATAAATATTCAATGAATAAATACAGAATACTACCCTTTTTGTAGTAAAGACTATTCCTTGGGCATCACATCAAATATTTCAAAATATTCAGGGCCTAAATTAAAAATCTAAAGCAGCCCTTTAGGGTTTAGAAAGCAGAAAGCACAGGTCAGGGCTGAAAAATACATGCTGTTTATATAACTCTGCGCCTTTTACTATGGTGTTCCCTAAGGGTAGTTCTACAGAAACATCATTGAATAACAGAAAAAAAAAAAGAAAAAGGGGACAAAAAGGGAGGATTTGAAACATCCGAGACTTTCAGCTCAACAATGTAATTCAATTCCACAACATCTGGGAGTTCTGTAAACTGTCACCTTCTATCTTTAAAGCCTTTAATAGTCTTATTGAATGTGGTAGGCCTATCAAATTCTATGAATAAGAGAGCATAAATATTTTGGTTGCTCCTAGCGCGAACCTCCACTCACAGGGTACCGATCCTGGTACAGCAGTTTTTCAACAGCAAATATCTCGTTTTCCATGCATGTTGACTGAAGGTGATTTTTTTTCTTCATTTATTATTTCCTTAATTGCTTTGGTACCTAAATTGTATCTAATGGCCCACAATGGCAGATGTAATCCTTCACCATAGGTATCTCCTCCTCTAGGAAAAGAAACAGAGGTGAGCACATCAGTGGTTAGTTTCCTTAAGTGACTAGTCTGAGGATGATTTACGTCTTCTGTAGCCTTGTTCTCTCAGCAAATACACTCAAACGTGAACTTTTTCCATTACCACCAGAGAAGAAGGCCGGTACTTGTCAGCAGTGTCCTCTTATTAAAGGATTCAGGCCTACTAATAAAGAGGCCCATCAAGGTTATCCCACCTCTTCATTAATATTGTGCACTGTGGGGTTGCTCTACTGGACCCTGGTCTTCTGACCAAACTAAGTGCAGTCTTCCTCAAAGATCATTTTTCCTCTTCTCACTCCATTTCACCTAATAAGCCTAAAAGGTGTGGCAGGAACGTGCAGCATTAACAGCCTGACCCAATTTAAACTGGGCAACAAAAGTTTTGAATAAATGTTTTACAGCCTAGTTTGAAATAATCTGAATAGAAGCTCAACTCTTGTGGTTGCCCAACTTTAATTTCTGGCCTCTGTAACATAGTCACTTGCCCATAAATAGAGACACGAGACTGGCTTGAAGCGTAAATAAATTGCTCTTCTAACAGTTGGAGGTTTTTTTCATAAGTATGGGCTTCCCCACTTTAAATACAGATCTTTCATACCTACTTTATATGTGGAAAAGGACAAAACTTCACATTCTAATCTGTGGCACAGCAAAATCATAAAATTTTGCCTTTGACAAAATGCAAAACAAAAAGCTTCGAAAAGGACACAAGGGACAAAGAAGAATTTAAGTAACTGGAGAAGGAAGCTCAGAGCAAGGAGAAGGAGACTCTAGGTCACCCTTTTATCGCAGACCAGTCATTTTACTACAAGATCAAAGGAAAACAGAGTTCAACTGCACTGGGCAGTGGCCCAAACACAGGTGGGAGTGCACCAGATTGTGACCAAAGACTTCCCAGACCCAGATTAACTTTGTAAGTTAAAATGTACAGGACAAAAACACACAAAAAAAGAAGTAAAATAACAGACTCCTCCAAGCTCTGCCTCAGTAAGCAACCAGAGGCATGTTCTTCTGCACAGAGCTGCAGAAGAAACAGCTCACAAACTGCAGCTATGAAGCAAAGCATCTGGTAGTGGGAGTTTGACAGAATTTACTGAAGCCCACCAGCAGATGAAGGCTGTAGCACACAGGAAGCACGCTGGAGGACAGCAGCAAATGTTCATCTAGTCACTTGGAAGTGCAAAATCAGCTCACAGGAGCTGAGTTTCCCACTAATTTCTGTAAGAAATGTGGTGCAATCCTGGAAAGTGCTACTCTTCTCAAAACAAAGTGAACAAACAAAAACATTTGGTTCAGATAGGAGATTAAGACCAGGCTATTTAAAGCACTAAGAAAAACTTTCCAATGGGTGTTTCTTAAGAGATTAATATTACCCTCAAAGCGTCATGAAAACAAAGACAAAACCAACCTGTTGTCTTAAGCCTTTGTTTTGGTAAAATATAGAAGTTGATATCATAATATCTTTGCTTGCCTGATGCTTGCATCCTTCCAGTGTCCGAATGTGATAAAATTTCCCAGGCCACTAAGCAGTGAGACCTAACCCAGCCACTGGGAACATGCTTCCTTCAGCTTTATAGCTCTTCAGCTCTGCTTCCTTGCATACTCAAGATTTTTCGGTTATCATCCTGTTTTATAGAAGATGAAAGCTCTGTGTTCAGACATGCCCCTTCCATGATCTTATTATGAGTTTTACAGCCTTGGAAACAATAAGTGAAACTGTTTTCCAAGAAGCCTGTGCTTTATTTCACAGCAGCACGGTGCACCACCCAGTTAGCCTCAATAAAAGGTAAAGAGAAACTATGGATATAAGTAACACATCTCAGTAAGGAACATGATACCTTAAAGTCTGTCCTTTTAATTAAGAAACCGTCTAAAGTGCACTAATACCTAACCACAACATGGCTACTTACTGCTCTGGGGTATGCTATCAGAGACATAGTTCTAGTGAGATCAGATAAACTTCATGGCAGTAAATATACATTACTTAAAAAGCTTTGAATGTACATTTTTGTCTTCTGCAGGGGCATCCGGGGGTCAAAACCATGAAAACCCACTGGAGAGAATAAATATGCAATCCTGGAAGGCCTGCAGAGTATCAGAAATGGCTAAAAAAGGTCTAGTATACAGTCTGAATAATAGTTTTCTACCAAATTCATTGAAAGGACTCTGTGCATATATTTTTTTCAATTTTAAGTGCACTATAATTGTATAAGATAAAGATGCATACTGAAGAACTGCTAACACAATACCACTGGATTTTGCCAGAAGGAAGCAACAGACTGTTCCTGCCTCTGGGACTGAGAGAGAGATTGAAAACCCATCACTTAATGGAAGCTATAAATAACCAGAGATTCACACAACAGCTCCTTCAAGGTTTGTCTCTTTCCTCCAGCTAACAGGAAAAACAGAAAGCAAAAAATAACCCCATCCCTAATCCTCCCATATTAAAGTTGATCCATGACATTCATTGTGACCCAGATATCAGCATCTAAAAAGGTTATGAGGAAAAAAAGATCAATACTTCAGAAAAAGCCAAGTTTAAGCCCCAAAGAAACATTTTCAGCATGGAACAGAATAAGTAGCCTAGCCTTCTGCTTTTAAGGTCTTTCTTTCGAAAGACTAGTTGCTAGTGTTCCTACAAGGTCAAATTAGTTTCTGACAAAGGCAGCAAGTTTCATCCAGGGGCTGGGCTTCCAAGTGAGAGCTGCCACGCTGCCAGTCGGGCCATGGAAAAAGCCAAGATGCACTAGGCTGGGTCAAAGAAGGCGTGTGGGAGAGACAGGAGACAGTTTCTCCTCAGCAACAAATCCAACTGGCAAATTCAAGGGACACTAGGGGAAGAAGCTTTTTTGCAAGGGTGCAAGTTTCCCTTTACCTTTTGATTCAATAGGGCAGTAAGTATCTGTACCTCTGCATCAAAAATTAGCATGTTTTGTCTGCTGAACACATGATCCCACAACACCTAAAGAACAAGGAAAACTGTGTCCTTACAACTACACTGATTTACTCCTTCACTTACACTAACGGTACATGCATTGCTACATATGTCATAGAGCTCCTGGGCTCATTCAGATGTATACGTATCTGATTAAATACTCCATTTGATGCAACAGTGCACGGACAAAGAGCCGCACAAAATCACGCCGAGTAAAACAAGCTGCAAAATGCTGCTGAGAGAGGACAGCGAAACACCTACGTCCACAGTGACTTTTTGAGATGCCTCCTGAAGAGCTCTGCACTTCAAAAACGAGCAGTCTCCTATAGCATTTGAAAGGCAGATTTCAGAAACTAGGCCAGTGCTTAACAAAGTGGGACAGTTTTAATTTTCTAAGGAAATCCATACCACCTGAGCAACAGAAATATATGAAAAAGGATCCTTTATCCCTTTCCCTGCTTTAGGAGTGCATTCTCCACCATGACTCTTTCCAGGAGTCACGACCTATGGATCAGTAAATGCTGCATTACCATACCACGTACTTCTTGGACAACAGCTTAACCATACCATAATTACGAGCAAGATAGATCTTGGGTGGCATTACACAGAAGACACTTCGGTTTACTCCTTTAAGATATATAAAAAAACCCACATCTCATTTTTAATTTAAAAATATGATCCCAAAACTTTGTAAATAACATTCTGAAGGCCTGCAGAGGAGAGGTCCCCAGCTTCTCATGTTGCTGAAATAAATCGTTCCCCTTGTGCATAACAGAGGTGAGATAAAGTTGCATTTATTTATTATAAACGTTAATGGTCACATTTCTAGCATTTGTATTAGCAGTTAAAAATTAGTCTTGCTATCAGGCTTTGAGCAATTACAACTTCCATCTTCTTCCCGAAATCATCAGACATTTGGTTTTGCAATCCTACGCCTTTTCTACACAGAAATATTATCACCTGAACATATTAATGTCGCTTTGAGATTCCCTTGCATCCTTTAGAAGGCACTGAGCTCTTTTCCACACACTTTTGGGAGATGCGTGGCCCTGACATACATTCATTTAGCTTGATCATTCATTTAGCTTGATTTAGCTTGCAATCAATACAACAATTTTTCTCAGGTGTTCAGCAAGCTCCTAGTTAACTCCCCCTGAACATTTTTTCTCCACATGACTGGGCTCAAAAACATCCTCTAAGCTACTTTTGCAGGTGTATGAACCACAAGAACATTCTTGTATTTTTGTGTTCTTCTTTCATTTAGTGCTTTAAGCTGTTCTTTTATTGAGTTGTTCAGTAGGTGCTCAGTCACACTACAGTCACTCCAAATCCTAGGAAAAAAAGGAGTATTTGTGGTATTTGTGTGTCCCTTCACCCTCTCAAAATTTCACACCAGATCACCAGAATAACTGGGGCTGAAATCCTAACCTCATTTAAGTGAATGCCAAGAAAGGTGGGTGTCATTACACCTAAGTTTCTCAGCAAAAATATTACCTTTTGTCAGCATTACCCAGCCATACCTGAAGACCTGCCTTAAACAACACCAAAAGTCATTAGAATTCCAGATTTCTACCTGCTGTTTGGTAGATTTTAGAATGATAGTTTCAGTCCCTCCTCACCCTCCCCTTTTTCCCTCTCTACAACTCAAAAATATAAAAGCTCTTTTCAAAGACATTGGATAGATTTAAGATTAAGGATAAGAAAATGTCTGCATGACTAGAACAGACATTTTCTGTCCCAGCTAAGCCAAAATGGTAGGTAATTCCTTAATTCTTACTGAGCTTAGTCCAGCTGCACTCATTTGAAGAGCTAAAACATGACCAGAAAAAGGGAACAATGCAGTTAATTATGCACAAACAAAACAGAGCCAATGTTCATACTTACAGGCTGAGGCTGTTCTGCAATACAGCAGTTGAAACACAACCAGAACTCGCTCATTGTTTACAGTCTGAAGTGCAAACACTGGTGAAGAGCAGGATTCAATCTCTGCAGAAGGGTCTCCAAGCAGCGGGTTCTTTAAATAAATTCACTATGGGCTCCAACGTGAAAACCTTTTTCCTCTGTTAAACTTTTCTCCAAAGACAGGTCAGTCCCAGGACGAGCAGGTTGAAGATGAAAAGCAGTATTCGAGAGTCTTCCTTCGGAAGGTTGGTCCTAGCACCACAGAAGTGTTACACACGCGTCTCCGGTCCCTGGCGTTACGTGAGCCTGAATTCAAGAGAGAAGTGCATTACATCAGAAAGAAAGAAGATGCAGCATCTCACACCTGCAGGCAGCTGCCCACACCCGTGATTTCTTGATGGTATCTCCAAACACAGCACAGAGAGACACCAGCATGCAAGTCACACGCCTACTTCTACACGAATGCTGAAAATAGCACATACCAGAAGCTCACACGAAGCTCAGCTCCTATCTCTAACTTTTCATAGAGGAACCAGCGTGAAGAATCAGAGTCTGATATTTTACCAGCCATCCATTTCATCTATTCCAAACTTGGAAATGTCTTTTTAAGAAGGGGCAACTGACCATGCACTTGAGCTTCTTAAGGAATTCCAACCATTGACACTTCCGATTTTCCAGTGGAAAAATTACCCAGGCCATTTGCAGAGCAAAGTTTAAATGCCATTTAACCACAGCCCTGCAGCACAGCTGTCAAAGCCATATTTTTTTTCTAAATTGGGGGTGGGTGGTGGGGGAGGAGACACCAAAAAAACCCCTCTATATTCTGAAAATGTACACGAAGGGCAGATTTGGTCAGCCCACGATACTCTCTTTCCCTCTCTTCACCCTCCTACTTTGGGCAGAGTTGACTTCGAAATAAGTTACGTGTACAGGTTTGAATGTCTTCTGCAAACATCTAAAATTCCTCATGTGGAACAACTGAGGTTCTGGATTCCCATCGTTCTTTTGCTAAACTGAAGTTTATTGGTTAAACTCCAACCCAGCTTCCCGAAGAAAGATGCCTAGGCGAATTCACTCTGGTCATTTATCTTGCCATCTACCTCACACTTACTTTGTAAAATAAATGAGAATGAAGCAAAGAGTATTCAGAAAATTTTACGTTTAAACTCCTTAATAGTTCTATATATGACTGTGTCTTCATTCATAGAAAGTTTACATCCATAGCTCTGTATGATTATCTGCATGCAATTCTTTACACTATCAAATGATTAGGGGACTCCACGGGAGGCATCAACTCCGTTATCTACGTACGGTCTTGCAGGCAATTTGTCACTGACTTCCATGAGCTAATTCTGTGCCAGGGCAGTGACTCCTATTTACGGTCTTTACCAGTCCTCCACAAACTGCATATTCACAGCCAGGAGGTCCCATATTTGCTACACACCCTCCCCAGGTGACCAGGTATTTCCCAGGGCCATTGGCCACTGTGCAGACATAGAGCAGAACAGTGGCACCCTCCGCATGTTAAAAACAAAGCCTCAAGGCAGCTTCTCCACTGTTACCTGACGAGAGACTATTTAACAAATAAATATATGCTGCAGAGACACCCCCTAAGCTGCAAGGCTCTAACAAAAGCACCTGTCCTTCTGAATTTTGAAAAGGCCACATTTAAAGAAACCTTGTGTCCTTGTCTCTATCATTCTTTGTATAAAGATCAAGGAGGGAAGGGAGCAAAGGGGGAGATATTTTGCTACTTTTCCATATTACTAATACTGTAAAGTGGTGAGCAATTTTACCAGAACACCCAGTGGACGCTTTAAAAAAAAAAAAAAAAAAAAAAAACCAAAAAACTCAACAGAGCTTTTCTTTTGGCCGCTATGCTTCAAAAAGCAGTGTTTGTGCAGTGCTAACAATGCATATTTTCACTAGCCAAAAGAGATCAGCTAGATTCACAGATAAGAGTCAGGGACCCACAAAATGTCAATTATTAAACCTTGTAAAATACAAGGATATAGGTTCATATGTGAAAGGTCTCTAGAGAAGCTCTTGCTTAGCAATCAGGTAGCTTTACGTCATTATTCTCACTTCTTCTAGACAGATGTTAAAGCCTCCATCAGTTCAAAATAACACACGCTGGACCAATACAGTGAAACTTTAAAAAGGGAGAACATATGATGTTCTCTGCGGACCCAGACCCTGCATGCATCATATCTTACTTCCAGATTGGATCATATTCAATAGCTAAACCTGAAATTAGAGTGTGGATAATTCCTGTTAAGCATGTAGCAATTGTCATTTTTAGTCCAGTAACTGCACAGCTTGCACCTATTTAAAATTTGACTTAGTTACTGTTTTAAGAAGTTATGCTCCAAGTTGAAAAAGAGCACTAATTTGTCTAATACGAGCCACTTGGACTAAGAGAAATTAAGAGGAGAAAGCAAGTGCTCAGAGGGACAATACTTTTAAGTCTGAGGGACAGCAACCTGTTATAAACAGATGGGCTGCACTGATTTCCTCTTGCTGGAGAAGTGATCCGATACTTTAATTTGCAGCTCCTGAATTCCTGCCCCCGTCACTCGTGCTCTCAGCCCCTCACAACTGACTTTTGGCCAAGCCCAGAGAGATCTAACAGACCAAACCCTTGTTCTGACAGAATTTCAGCTCCTGTGCCCTGCCGTGGCACCGCTCGCAGCCCACATGGGCCCATGGGCACCGAGATGTTGAATAATACTCTCCAATAACACATGCTTCCTTGAAAACATACCTTAGCTTCTACCAAACATATAGTGCTGCGCTCAACTTTAGTTTCGTACTTCTACAAGGTAAGTTTTTTACTGTATTTTCTTCTAAGGGGAGAACAAAAATTAAGAAAAGTCTGGGGGGTGAAATAATTTCTAGCAAGTCTGGAAAAAAATTACAGTGATTTGCCCTTTTAGAAGAGCCAAATAAAAAATGAGAGGAAATTGTTAAGAGTACTGCAGTTTTATGCAGCTCACTGTTAAACATGGGGTCTTTACAGCCCGCAAGTTAATACAAAAAGCCAGATCATCAGAATGGGGAGAGAGAAAAAAAAAGGAGTTATGCTGATGGCAAAGAGATAACAACACTGTAGAGTCAACAGCAACACGCTGGTAGCTCTCTCACACTGTCAGTGGCTTGTTTACAGAACGAGTTGAAACAGGAAAAAAATCCGTTCCACTTTTCCTAATTGCTGGTTTGAGGGAGCTCCGTACAGATCACCTTGCCACTACCCACCAGGTAATTACACACCACCAGCCCTCGGCGCCCTCGTGGGAAAGCAGCCCTGCAAGCCCGGCCGGGCCCCATCCCAGCTGCGATTAACAACGTCTTAAGGGTCGGTGCCGCCTCGTGGCCGCCCCCCTGGTTCCTCTAGGAGCCCTGCTGCATCGTGAATAACCAGCCACGCTGCAAGTGTCTCCGCGTTGCTCTGCCTAGAGCCCCAGATAAACCCAGTGGGGCCCCAGACTGCAGCACACAGATCAAGACAATAGCTCCGTCACTCTTCATCTTTGCTCCTGACATGGTGTTCCTTAACCGGCAGGACACCAGACAAAAACAAAGCAAAAACTCACAAAAGCAAGAACACAGAGAGACCTGTCGCATTTAGAACCTCTGAAGTCAGCTCAGAGCAGTAATACAACTCATGTTGAAAGAACACTTAAATCTCCTACGCTGAACTTCTTTGCTCTATTCTTCAGCTTTCACATGGACATACCACTCTGATCTTACTCCTGTTGCAGAAATTGTAATTTTCACAAAGTAATGAAAAAAATTAAATGGAAGAATATATGCAGAAAGCAACAAGGTCATTTTTATTGTTCCAAAAACTTATTCTGTGGTAGCTGATACAGCACAAAACCGAAACTATTGCTTATTGTTACATACCAGTCACACAGGTGCTAGGTGGGGAGCTTGCATCAGCAGCGAGCGGGGTGAGGAGTGCCCTGGTGGGACACGGTCAGCAGCTTCTCCTGCTAAAAGAGCATTAACTTCTTGGTAGGAAATAAACAGAGCAGGAAAGGGGATGGTGGGGGGCGGGGGGGACGGAAGAAAAAAGAAACTGATTCCTCCAAGCCCTTTGCATTCAGTGCTGAAAGAGGGGCGAGACAGAATTTACCTCAGTTGATGCAAACAGACCACACTGAAAACGGAGAGCACGGTTAGAATAAAACCGCTTACTAACTGTACAGCCTGAAGCAGTCCCCTTTTTCTTTTTTTTTTTTTAAAAAAGCACCTACAAAGTTCCTTTTAAGGGTCAACCCTAAATATCCTTTTGCTATGAACTCTGCTGCAGCTTCAAAGAGGAAGTGTGGTAACACGCGTTTTGACAATTACTCGCAGCAAATAAAACCACAGGAAGACAAAGGGGGGAAGAAAAATACTGCAGGTGCTAACACCACGCCTGCATTTAACTCGTCTTGCTGCAGAGCTCAGAGTAGTGCAGTGGGGAAAAAATACGATAAAAAGATTCTGCCTACAAGACTGTGACTAGGACTGTAACTAGTCACTATAACCAGTCTCAAGTAGTTCATAAGAAATTTACTGATGCTCCTGGCATACAAGTATGACACCACAGATGACAAATTTTGCTGCCTTAAACCTGCAAGCTGCAGGTTTAAACAAAAAGCAGATCAGAACGTCCGAGTCATTTTTGGCTTTCCAGAAGACCTTTTCCGCAGGTCTTCCCCTCTGCACGTGCTGTGCCCCGGTGCCCGCAGGCTCCTGCCCAGGCGCGGCCGCGCGTGCGGGCGGCGGGCGCAGTGCAGGGCCGCGGGCCGCCTTCGCCACGCGCGCCGCAGCACATGGCTCGCAAAGGAAGTGAGAAACAGCGCGCTCTCCCACCAGCCCAATTTTGAATCTATTTTTAAAATAAGACCATTTGCACAAGCAACAGCTTAAGGCACTACCTCTAAAGACAGGTGCTTATGTGTTTTGTAACAGCAATTTAATACATGCCAAGCAGGGAAAATGGTTCTTAACTGGGCCTTGCATTTCTATGCACAGCTTAAAACAACCTCAGTGTTCCCTTTGATCCAGAAGGGGAGAGCGAAAAAAAAAAAGAAAAACAAGATTGTTTATTACCATACCTGGACTTTGCTCTGAGCATGCTTAACACCTGAATTCCCACTATGGATTTTGCACAAATCCATGGAGCTGCTGAGCCTTTGCCAAGTGGAGGGCAGGGGTCTGGCAGAGCCGCTGGAGGCCATCCATGGAGGCAGAGCAGGTTGGACTAGATGATCTCTGCAGCCCCCTTCCCACTTCAACCATTCTGTGATCCCAAGACTGACACTACCCTTACTAGGTTTTTGTCCGTGCTTAAATCCCTTATTATTTTTGGGGTGGTGGGACAAGGTCCAGCCTCAGCAATGGGGCCCTCCCTGGCGCCCATGCTCTTCGTGCTGGCTGGCGCTCGCGGGAGGCCATGACAGGAGGCCGTCGCCCGCTCCCCCATCGCAGACATGGCCCGGGAGGCGAGACGGGCTAGGAGCCGGGCTGGTGGTGCTCATGGGAGGCCATGACAGGAGGCCGTCGCCCGCTCCCCCACCGCAGACATGGCCCGGGAGGTGAGCCGGGCTAGGAGCCGGGCTGGTGGTGCTCGTGGGAGGCCATGACAGGAGGCTGTCGCCCGCTCCCCAACCGCAGCCATGGCCCGGGAGGCGAGCCGGCCTAGGAGCCGGGCTCCCCACAGCACGGCTGTGCCGGCGGGGCGGGGGGCGCAGGAAGCGCCGCCGCTGGGTGCAGGAAAGCGCGCGGGCCCACCACGGGGCTCGCGGGCCCGTCTGCCAGACGCCCGCAGAGCCGAGATAACAGCGCCAACATCTGCTCCATCACTGACAACAGCTTCCTGCTCGCTCCTTATTCTCCCCTCTGCTGTTTCCTGAGGTTTAATCTCTTTGCTTTCGAGGGCCTGGCCTTAGGGCCCTCACTTGGGCAACACCACCAACTGCCAGCCTTGTGCTGGTCCCATCAACATCTCCCCGGGCAGCCAGGAACGGAGGAGCTTCCCAAGGCCCCAGCCTCGCGGAACCGCCAAACGGTGCCAATGGCAGGGCCATGCAAACAGCCATGGCCCCAGCGCTGACGTTTTAAAGCTTTCCCGGCCTTCACGTAAGAAGGTTCAATGGCTTCAATGCGCGCTGGCTCAGTGCAGTTCTGCAGAATGGATCCACACAGGGCCATCGTATACGCGGAAAGGAGCCTCCATCCAAGAAGTACAACATGAATTTTAACGGTTCCGCTACGAAAATGCAAGATGATCAACAGAAAACTAATTACACAGATTTATTTTCTTAATAATAGAAAGCCAAGTCTAAGACATAATAAATGTATTCTGCTTTAGCCAAGACAGTCCAGGCATGGCATGTTTCGTCTCACTTATAAAGGACGTTTTTTCCCAACAAAATAAAATCAGAAAGTTTATTAAGAACAAGTAGAAAGCCTCTGAGAGCCCACTCCGAGATTTTTTCACTTTGGAAAAGTCAGCTATGCTCTAAGAAGTCAGATTTCATACTCCCTGCCCAGTCACACTTCATATTCCCTGCCCATTCATGCCAACTAACAGGATTTTTATGTTTTTTAAACCAAGTGGTCAATAACGTTATCTCCTTGGCTGACAAAGCCTATTGAGGACAGCACACAAAGGAATACCTTCTTGTGCCTCTTGTTAATGCTAACAGGTAATACCAGTCAGGGAGAAAAAATAAACAGTCCCCCTTAGTGCTCCAGGGCAGCCTCTGAGCAGGGTACCCTTCCTAGGAAGAATGAAAAAGCCCTCCCTAAACAGTCTGTAACTATTTCCTTCAAAATAAGGGTAGGATTTGATCCACGTCAGGGTCTGCTGAGCCCATTGTTTTAACACCCGTGTAGTATTACCGGAATGGGACAATTCGTAGTGGGGAGATGCAACAGCAGCCACAACAAAACAAAGAGCAGACCGAGGATATTCAAGGGACTCCCACCTGTTTTGTTGTATGACGAGAGGTAAACACTATTTGCAGCATCTACATTCCTTTTTAACAAAGGAAACAAGTGCAAAGCCATCTTGGGAATCAAGGGAAGAGAAGCAATGAAAAATAAGCTTCAAAAAGGTAGTGCTGGAACAGTGCCCCTGCCAGTTTTAACTTCTGGATGTAAAACAACTTGGCCTCGCAGCGGGAGTCTGCCCTCACCCCCGGAGGCATTTGAACGAACGCCAGCTCCGCGCTGCTGCGGCTGCCTCCGCTGCGCGCCAGGCACCGCGCTGCGAGCGGAGCCGCTGCGGGAGGCCGCGGCGGTTCCGACCCGGCCCGGCCCGCGCTGCAGCTCGCGCCGGGGCACGCCAGCCTCGGGGGCCGCAGAGGAACCTCCTCCCGCGGGGGCCGCGGCCACGGGCCCCTGCCGAGCTCCTGGACGGTGCCAGCTGGGACCACAGGCTGCGTGTGCACGGGGGAAAGGTCTCACGAAATGGACGAATTTCTACTCCTCTCCTCCCACCCTCAGCTAGAGCGCTGTTAGCACAGCACTGTGTAACAGGCACCCCAAAGCGATGCCTGGGCACTAGGGTCAGGTTTCATCTTTATATAGCATCTTATAGCAACAGCTTCTTTGCTTCCTCTGCCTCCGGGCTTTCTGCATGTCCCTTAAAGGAAAAGAAAAAAAATCATCTAAAAATAGCTGTTGAAACAAAAAAGCCATGGTCATACGGTGTAATTTAAGTCTGTGCCATTCTTCTGCAAGCCCACAGAAATCCCTTAGCCCAAAATTACTGAAAGAGAGCTATCTGAAGAGATTTCGCATATACAATCAGCTTTATCCACTCTTATACACACCAGAAGCCTTCCAAATAGTATGGCTGTGAACATGCACCGGTCTGTAGGACACTACGTACAAGATCCACAACTCAACAGCAGCCATTTCTCACAGCTAGGACAGACCATCTTGTTACACAAAGGGCTTAAAAAACAGTTTTTAAGCCCTATAATCTTCAAACAGCTAGTCTGCACTAAGCGGAACAACTACTGGCTGCAAAAAAGCTTAAGGGCAGATGGTACAGAAAAATTCTCATGCATCATAGCAATAGCCAGGATGAGAGTTTTCAATTTTGCAAATCAACAGCACGTTTTCTTTTGCAAAAAGTGACTTTTTTTTTTTTTTTTTTTTCCAAAACAGGATGAGGTATAGAGAGGGAGGAGAAAGAGAGGGGAAGAAAGTCTTGAGATTTTTATCGCTGCAGTTGTTCACACAAAGCCACTACATGGGCGCTTGCAGACTCCACTCACTAGCAGCAGTGACAACAGGAGCTAGGAGGGCAGTTTCAAAGAGGAAACTCTGTAACTCTGCATAGTATTTTGGGACCGCCTTCAGTTTATGGCTTGACTCAGACATTGCACCTGACCGAAAGAAATAATTTCTCTTTCCTTTTCCCCCACCCCAAGTTCTGTGAGTCATTTGCATCTGAATATTAAGTATATACCTTCTGGGAAGGAAGGCTACACTAGAGAGCTCTTGTATTGCCTGTATCAAGTCACTGACATAATGCTCACCTCCATGATCAAAAGCAAGAGGATGAAAAACTTACTGCAAGCATGATATTAAATTTATATTAAAAAGTCTTGCCAAAATTCCTTCCATGATATACATTCGATTGCTTTATTTTTTGTTTAAAAGAGCAGTTGAAGTTTCTGTTCTGTGGCTTATATTTTCATATATGAGAACAACTTCATGTGATCTTCTTAAGCTTTTCTTTGCTGAAGAGAGGCAAACTTTTAAAAATACAGATTTTGAGGGAAAAAAGAAACACTATTAAATAACACATATAGAAAATTTGCCATGAGTATTAACAGCCAGCTTAGAACAAAGTACTTCACACATAAGAGGCAGTTTTCAAGTACTGAAAGGCAGCTTCACTGGAGATGCCTGTATCACTGGCCTACTAAAGATACAAAGTGCCGCGCAAGATGCGCGAAGCCTTCCAGAAACAGTGATACTGTTACAACAAAGTATTTGCAATAGCAGGTACTGCCGTTCTGAAATTTTAACCTAGAGCAAGTTGCCTCCTCAGGCCGAATTGCCTTCCCTTTGCATCCATGAGAAGTTCAAGGCATTTGTCGCTAAGAATATGTAAAAAATATGAAAATAAAGGCCCATTTGGAAAATGCCCAAGGGTCACATCTTCGTCTTGGCTGAAGGAACTGGAGTTTTACTGACAGTGCGAAACGGCCTTGCTTTCCTGTGAAGTAATCCACACGTTCAACGGCACGAGGCTCACCCACGCTGGCCGTAGTCCTGCGAGCAGGAAGGCCAGACCGGAGAAGCGTCAGACTGGACAGCCAGTTGTGTTCCCCGCCAGCACGAGGGCGAGTCGCGTCTGCCTGCAAACGCCGGCCGGGGCCCGCGGCGCGGCAGGCAGGCAGGCGGCAGCGCAGGGGCGGCTCGCAGCCCTCGCTGCCGGCGCGGCGAGGCCTCGCGCGCACCCGCACTCGCCGCGAGGCCGGCACGGCGCCGCAGGGCTGCAAGGGAGCCCGCGGAAACGCTTCATGATGGGACCACCGCACTGCGCGGCATTCGAGCAGCCACGGCATCCTGCTTTACACCATTTCCTTGAACTCCAAAACAGCTCCTGTGGCATGAGCTGTGATAAATGCAAAGGCTTCTCAGACTGAAGACCCTCCTGTTCCCTGGGATGAACAGGAAATATTGTCTGTATGTTATGCTAATAGGCACCCTATTACTATACTTTATCAAATCTGTATTTAGTTATGTTCTACTGCATGCCTGCACTACATAGCATTTTTAAGCTTCACACACACAAAGCCAAGTCACTCATCTCTACAGGAGACGGCTGGGAGGACTGGGACATTATTCCCATCCATCCTCGGCCAGGCTGCTGCGCAGACTCTTCTGGAGACACCTGGCTTCAGCGGGAGTCTCTTGGCTGCTCATTCCCAGCCGCTCTCCAGCCTCAAGCCATCCCCCCAACTCAGTCATAGCTGTTGCACGTTTCCTTTGACCACCTCCCCAGCCCACCCTGCAAAACAGGGAGCGTTTCACTCATTTAAGAGGGGCATTTCCCGGCACCAGCCAGTGACCCACGTGGCACCTTGTGCTTATCTGCGATTAGCTTTGATAACTAAACAATATAGCACAGACAAGTGACAGCTTTTCAAAAGGCCAGGAGAGCTAAAGCTAACAGATGGATACTGAGATTACTGTGAGTTCCTCCCTCCTCCAAGTGAAAAACTGCTTCACCCACAGCACATTTACTCACTTATTCTGACTGCAAAACTGCTTCAGCCAGTCGGCTTTAACGCACTCGTGCAGCTGTTTTTGATTCTCCTCCCTGAGAAACACCACTTTTGATTTGCTCCTGAAGGTGTTTTGCACCAGAAACACCCTTCCTACTCTCTTCCCGATACATTCTAGACTGAATCTATTTCACAAAATCAAAATTACGCTAACAGCACAGGCCTACTTTATTTGCCACACTGAAAATGATACTAAATTTGCCAAGCACAGTCACGGTGGTTAGTCAAGGCAACCGAGCTGAAAGTTACACAGTGTTTTCTGCCTCCTAAAACCCTAAGCTTAAAAAAAAAAAAAGAAAAAAAAAAAAAAAAGTACATCAAAAGGCATTAAGAGTCACATGAAAGGGAACTGTTTTTCAGGTTCCTGCCTCAGCTCTGCATCCAAAAGCAGGGGCAGCGGGATTCAGTGCGGATGCTCCTCCATGCACGAGGCCTCACGCAGGACGAGCCGTTTTGACAAGGAGGGCGCACACGGCTGCAAACCTGCACTGTGTCTGCACGCAGGCCGGCAGGGATTTACAAGGCACGGCATTTCTGGCTGGGTTTACCCTCACAGGCAGATTATCAGCCGGCCTTTCTGCTGCTAGAAAAAAAAAATAGTACACATACAATAAAATTATGGCTCACAGTAAAGCTATCTGCTTCTCATTTTGAAATAAACCCCGCACCTAGGTCTGAGAACATGCCATATTTTAGGCTCACAAGGCCACAGACAGCACTTGCTACTGCCTTCCTATTAGTTTGCGGTTAGTTACGCTGCTACATTGTTTTTTGCCTCTGAAAGGCATGTGTGAGTAGCATTAAAGAAAAGTCACACCAACAACAAAGGAAAGCGAAAAGCCGGCAGGGCCGGGTACCTGCAAGCGGCCCGCGGAGGCGGAGGAGGCGCAGCCGTGCGGGGCCACACGCTGCTCCCCACCACGGGGGAGCTCACGGTGCGCCAGGTCACAGAAAAACAAAACAGAAAATGCCCCCAGCACAGCCAGTGTGGACTCCTGCGGTGCGCAACAGTCCTGTTTCAGTTTTGGTTTTTATTCCCGAGTCCTAGAGGAGAAAGACAGGTGACCACGCTTACTACAGAGATGACTTTTTAACAGACTTCTAAAAAACCCACCACCAATAACAAACCCATTCAGTCAGCATTTTTAATTATGTAGTGACTGAAAATGCAATCAAGTAACCAACTTAGTGTTTTCATTCATGAATTAAACAAAAAAACAAGAAGTAACAAGGAATACATACAAAAGTCCACTTATTTGACTTATTTTTGTATTTGCTCAACATTGGTAAAATATGAAAGGTTTTATCTTTATGGTCATGCTTTTGGAACATATTTATTATGCCAAAAAGCACAGAAGAGGTTGTAGGCATTATGGAACAGTTACACTTCTAAAGACATCTTAGCAAAGGAGCACATCTGCATCTGACACCTGACCTCCAAGGCCCCTCTCGCTACTCTCGTGTAGATTTAATCAATTTAACGCAAATTAAATTAATATATAGCCCATGGTAATAGCTGCAGGCAGGGGGAGAGAGAAAACAGAATGTGATTATCAGGAAACTTTGCTAATTTTTTTTCCAAGTTACAGATCGGTCTCAAAAGGCAAGTGGTGGAAGTTCCTGCATATGAGTCATTGAGCACCAAAAGAACAGAGCATTAGAAAATGGGAAGAAGAAACAAAAAAGAAAAAAAGAGATGAGTCAAAACTTGGTAAAGAAACTGACAGAAGAATGAGCAGATCTTTTCCATCTCTGCTCATTCTTTTATGATTCTATGGGAAAAAAGTCAGATAGTCTTTACCATATGTTAAAAGTTTTATTGAAAAAAAAAATCCATAAGCACACCAGGAATTTGGAATAACGCAAGGGTTTTCTACACACTTTTCAGATTGTTATGTGTTTCCCATTATCATTAATTTTACTGCCAGCCATTTAACGTGAATAAATTAGCTTAACTGCTAAAGAACATCACGTGCAACCAGGAGCAGGAAACCTGCCTGTTCTGACAGCCTTTGCCGTGACAGCCCAACTTTGGGGAAGTCTCCTGACCGCTTCTCCCTCACGCGTGTGGGAAAGAGAGGCACCACGGCAGCAGTGCTTTGTAACCCAAGACAGCCAAGGCTTTGGTCCTAGAGATGTTCTCCCTCAACCTGGTTCTACGCACAAGCATTCCTGCCCTTTTCTGCATTCCAAGTTTTGCTTCCTTGCAGAGCTAGGGCACCGAAACTGCTCCAAGTCGCTGAAGACAGAAGACAACACTTCCCACACTTCCATCCAGCAAATACTTGGTAATTTCTGAAGACCAACATACAAAATTATCTTTAAGAGTAAACATTGGAAAATCAAAACAAAAACATTGTAACTCTTGAACAAGAAATAAAAGTCCTCAGCAGAGCTTTTTCCCAAATCACATCCAAACAAGTCTTTTTCAAGAACCTTGAAAAACAGGTGAATATTCAATGCTGATTTTTTTGGGCAGTGATAAATTAAAAAAAGAAAAAAAAAAAAACCTCTGTCTTGATCTGCTTTCATTGTATTCTACCAATATAAAGTAACATGTTAAGAATTTTAATGAACTTCCTATCCAAAGGCACACTTTTGCTGCCTGAAAGAAAATCCTAAACCATGGCTCATGTTTTTTTTATTCAGAAAAAAACAAAAAAGGCACAAAAAAACACCTTTAGATGTTTTAGACATTGATTCAAAAAGAACAAAAGAAGGGTCTAGAGTTTTTTTTAGGTTAATTTTATGTCCGATGGTGAGGAGAATCACAACATTTTCCCTCTTAAGAGGAATCTCTTCAATCACTTTATTTTTTCCTGCATGGAATGAACATAAGTCTTTAAGTCAGCAATGACAAAAGTCATCTTTTGAAGGTCAGGCTGTAATGTCACAGATTGCTTCTAAGCTAACACTACCATTTGAAGAAGGAATTAGTGTTAACGCTCTTTTAGGTGGGGAATATTGAATGCAGTATATGTAACAATATAGACATAATACACAGTGGTCGTTCACAATCCACAGATACCATATCTCCACCAAAAATGTGAAATTCCGGCATCCACATTGGGAGTTACTGCGGGATACCTCCGAGTTTAATGTACTCTTACTGCTTTCACTTCCCCCTGTCAGTGCTGTCCTCTGGGTTCATAAATCACCTGCACGATAGTCGGTAGCTCTCTGGAAAACCACCCTTTTGCAGCCTTCTTAAACACCCTCTTGAGTAAAAAGATGAGTCTTTTATTTACGCAATGTATTAATATACCACTCATATAGTGGTTACACGTCAGTGCTGTAGTTTAACCCAAGTTCATACAAAACATATGAAAAAAACACTTGCCCTCTTTACTGCTATTAGTCAACAACACAACTACGCAGTCATATTGAGAGCACTGCATTTTCCAATGAATCCAAATTAATTCATAATACTTTTACATAAGTCACTAGACTCCCTTATGTTACTTTGAACAGCTTTTATTAGGACATTACAAACTTCTATAAAGCCTAATCACTTTTCTCAAAAGACCTAAACTCAATAGTCAGGCAGGGGACCACAGATGAGAGGCAAATGCCTTACAGATGGGAGAAATTACACAGGAAAAAAAATGGGGCAAAGAAACACAAAATTTGGTTTGGAAGGAGTGTTGACTTACTAATGCTGACCTACAGAACTTACTGGAAGAAAAGGAAGACAACATCCTATTTACTGATGCCATTTTTTAAAATTAAGTCACCATGTCATAAATCTGCATTTCTTTGCAAGGGTTCTGTGTCAAGCACTATTAAACTGAAAGCAAGTCTCTTACTTTAATGAGTCCGAACAGCAAATGGAAACAAAGAGTGGCCATTAATAAACCAATGACCTTGCTGAAATGCCAGATTTTTGGTCTTTTTTTTTTTTTTTTAAATCATAGAATCATAGAATGCTTAAGGTTGGAAGGGACCTCTAGAGATCATCTAGTCCAACCCCCCTGCACACGCAGGGTCACCTAGAGCACGTGGCACAGGACTGCGTTCAAGCGGGTTTGGAAGATCTCCAGAGAAGGAGACTCCACAACCTCTCTGGGCAGCCTGTTCCAGTGCTCTGTCACCCTCACTGTTAAGAAATTTTTCCTAAAGTTCCTATGGAATTTTTGGTGTTTCAGTTTCCGGCCATTTCCTCTAGTTCTGTCGGTGGCCACCAGTGAAAAGAGGCCAGCACCATCCTCCTCACTGCCTCCCTTGAGGTACTTATAGACACTGATCAGGTCCCCTCTCAGCCTTCTCTTCTCCAGGCTGAACAGGCCCAGCTCCCTCAGCCTCTCCTCATAGGGCAGATGTTCCAGGCCCCTGATCATCCTTGTAGCCCTGCGCTGGACTCTCTCCAGCAGCTCCACATCCCTCTTTTACTGTGGAGCCCAGAACTGGACACAATACTCCAGATGTGGCCTCCATGGGAAAAAGATATTGACATTCAAAATTTGATAACATGGAGAAGAGACAGCTGAGTTAGTAAGGACACTCAAATGTCTACCATAATTTTTGTTTTGCATCTAGGTGGGTTGATGTTTTTTATTGCCTGAAGAGGCTGGAATATTATTACTCAATATTCTACAAAAAGCACAGATCAAAGTCATAACTGAATGAAAAAAGAAGATCATTAACTCATAGCTTGACTTGGAGTCTTCTTCTAAATAGTTATCCAAATGTCACTTGAAAATAGTGAATTGTGTGGAGCCCATTTACTTTGAGCTTAATCATTCGAACAGATTATTAGAGGCACTAAAAAACACACCTTCGTTTCAGTAATACAGTTAATACAGTTCTCTCTAAGCTATTCCTCTCCCTAGATCAACGCTTTTCTTTCTGAAACAGCCCTCTCATGGCTCCTCACTCTGAGGTCAGAGAGACTTTCGCTATCAGTTTCATTTCATTACGCATGGTGTTTAAAATAAATACAAGATATTCTGGTGTCTTGGTTAATTTATTTATTAATTAAATTATTAATATTTATTTATTAAGAAAGGTTTCGTGGATTTTTTTCCTGCTTCACAATCCACCTTCATACAATTCACATATTCCACTTGTTTCAAAATAAATAAATATATGAATCTGTCTAGGTTTGTCCAGGTATCTGCCTTCTGTCAGTTAATACATTTGGCAGAGCTCAGTTACAGGAGCAGGAGAAGAAGGAACCAGCAATTTAACCCCAAACCAATAAACATCCCCCTCTTCCTCTCATTAGCTCCAGAGACTTGATACTATTTGCTGTAATTAAGGCCTAAGTTGATATCAGCTAAAATTCCAGACACCTTTAATCTTATTGCCAATATTTAAAGCAAACAGAGCAATCACCCTCAACAAGCAACAAGCTGCCCAGTACTTAGAAGAGAGGGGAAAGGAGCTGAAGGAGAGAAAGTTGAGCAGGAGACAAACCATGAGCCAATCCCAAGGGACCTGACTAGGCTGCAATGTATAAGTACTCACCCATACTTCTGAGAGAAAACCACTGCCCCTATTTCCCAAAGATCCCATTTTCACTCGCGCTCCTTGGAACTGAATTAAGGATGCAGCTCTTCCTGCAGCAGCCAGGTCTCTACACTAGCCTGCCTTGGCCTTCAAACATCACCCCTACTTGCCTCTGGCTTTCTCACCCTTCCCTCAAAAATACTGCTCATATCTATGCTTCTCTACATACATACTTCGAGGAAGGGGGAAAAAAAATCTTAGTATTGCATCCTGAAGTGGGAAGGGTACCATATACTTACAGCAGATATTAGCAAGAACAAGCGAAAACTTACCACCATAAGCTGGCACAGCAATGAAGTTACATATGTTTGCCTACTGTGTGCTGCTTGGCTGCTGTCATGTTACCCCTACAATATTTGCTTTTTAGGACAAGGATTTAGTTCAGGAGAATTAGGTGGGGGGAGACAGAGAAAAGGGAAAGGGAAGAAATTAAGTTCAGATAAAAGGAAAAGCATTTGAAGAACAGTAGCAGCAACTGCAGTCCAGATCAGAGCAGCATCTGCTCTGCGTCCAAGCAGCATCTCTTACATGGTATTTTACAAGTTAACTGCCTGCAAGCTAGTAAGGAAGGGGGTGGAAACCCCCAGCACACACACAGAATACTACCTTCTTTCCTCACCTCTGCAACTTTCTGCCCCAAAGCAAGAGTGACAAAAAATCTAAGGAGGCCTCGAAAATAAAACCATGATATTTCTCATGCCAAGATAAGCACTAGATACACAGCACTTGTGTTGATAAACTTACAGGTCTCAAGTAACACAGGCATATGAAATGCAACACTTGTGCTTCCTCGCTATGAGAGGAATGTTGCTGCCACACCAAGTGAGATTCTCCATAAATATAAGCCTGAAGACTCACGTGGTTCTCACATCACTCAAAGCTGTTTGTTCACTGGGGGGAAAAAAAGAAAAAGAAGGGCGGGTGGGGGATGTAACTTTCTTTATGCAAGATAGCTGCAGGACACCCAACACAACAGACTACATTTTTGTCATACATACAACGAAGCTGTAAGCAGCCCCTGCAGCGCCTTTTATCAATATGATATACATTGAAGGTATACATCAGATGTACACTTCAGGAAGTCTTCTCAAGTTCCTCTGAGACCCTTTTTGTGAACTGCCTTGATGGAGACTGCAGAACAAGCCACCGACACAGTGAAATGAATTAAAAGGCTTAGATCATGATCGATTTTACTAAAACTTCACCTTGCCAAACTGCTTTACCACTTAAGCTGTTCTCCATGGCCTGTCATCTTACTCTATTCTTTTGCTGATAAACTAAGCTACCTGTCAGAGTTATTTTGCTTGGCAAGTACTTCTTTCCATGGACCACATGATAAATACACGTTATTTGGAAGGATCATCCTGGCTCCAGGTGTTACTGTGAAGAAGCATGACAGATGAGTACAAATTTCTAACACACAATCCCATAACCTTTATACGTATTGACAGTGTCAGAAGAGCTTAAGCATATTAGTACATGTTCAACTTTAGAATTGGGAGCATGGTCTGGTAAATTTCATGTTAAAACATAAGCTCATTCTCACTTACACACTGTGGGACCTTGCTTTTGGCAGAGATCGCAGCCATTTGGAGACCCTGAGCAGTAAGTAGCAGAACAGCTTTGTTTCCTCTTAGAAACTGCTGTGACAGATGAATAAGAATCAAGAATAAAAGGCACAAAAGGTTTCAGAAGGCTGAACTTTGCCCGAAGTAGCACTCTGATTTTACACAAGTAGATCTGAAACGTTCTGGATTGAGAGATGTTATTTCCTTTGGTCCTGTGGAGACTTTTGCCCCTTTTCTCAGTTAACTCGAGCTCCTAAAGAGTTTTGTAGCCACTTTTAAGACTGTAGCCGGTTTGAAGTATCGACTTCTGGTAAATATCTTCAGGCTAACCTTTACGAACTCTCTGGTGAGCCTTCTTTTTGTGCACTGCAAAAATGCTGACGAACTCCATAATTACTGAAAATTTATGATGTAAATACAGCAGAATCCTCTCTGCTCAAAAACCTTGCGCTGCCTTCACATTTCGCTTAGTTCTCTTCTTTGTAGATTATTTAACTGCATCATAGTATTTCATTTGTGTAATCCCTTCCCGTGCAGATGAGTCACCAGGGTTCTGCTGGAGGACACAATCGAGTCTGCGTGTAGCACTGCCTTAACTAAATCAACTCAAATGCAAAGTGAACAGCAACAGCTTTGAATGACTAAATTAGCAAACACTTGTAATGTGGCAATTCAGTTCACCCTGTAAAGTTTTCCTGTATTAAACGAGATCACTTCTCCTAATGCCATGTAACTGTTCATTTCCAAATGTACATAGAATTTTTGTTAGTAGACTCAAACGATGGTGAGAGAAAAACAATTTCTTGCCTGGGATATACATTTTTTGACTAAAGCTAAGATTAAATTAAGAGAGGTGAATTTAAATCGAATTCATGGTTGCTCTTTAATATATTTTTCATAATGGTTGCTCTTAATTAATGGAAAGGACGGTTGAAGAGGACTCAGGATCTTTAAAGTCCTAACTTTACAGAAGTTGCTAGTGAAAGCAAAGAGCACAAGATATACTTGTTCAAGCTGGCATTTAAAGTTACAGACCTAAATCCAAACCCCGATGTAAACGCCTTGTTTTCCCTACCATTCACAACAAAAACACCAAGAATTCTGCTATCTGAAACTTCGTGTGTCTCCAAATTTAGCTTGGCTTTCCCTCTGCATTTTAACAGCAAGTCAACAAATGCAAGTCAACTTTGCAAAGGAACATGTTCTTCCCACCTTCCACCTTGATTCTTCTTCCATCACACAGCCTTAATATGGAGTAAGTGGGGGAGGAAGCAAAAAGGAGGGAGAAAGAAGCCGAGAGCGAGTAACTCATTTCATCTGCAATGAAGCTCCAGTAAGTCTTGCTAAAACAGTTCAAGATGTTGCTGTTCCAGCTTTCCACTGCGTGGAAGGTGCTCATGAGGCAGCCTCAGCCCACAGACACCCCTTCTCTCCCAAACAGGCGGCACCGGGACGTGCACATGCACGAGGGGAATTGCCTTGCGCAGCTGGGTAACTAATAGGGCCTTTTATACTCAAGATTCCTGCCGTGCTTTGCATGCAAATGGCTCAGATGCCACGTCCTGCAAGTGCAGCATTTATGGCGAGTTTCTCTAGGAAGCAGCTGTCTAGGAAGCTTTCCCTATGGACAAAGCATAACCACTTTATAAGCGCCCATCCAAATCTTGCAAAGAGTCCCGTGAATCTTCAGGAGAAATTCTCAAAGCCACTGCTTCTTTAAGGATTTTATGCGTTCCATTTCTTGCAGAAATCCAGTTCCAACTGAATTCCTTTGTATTATTTAAATGGTGACAGCAAATTACGTACTCTATCAGACAGCACTATTAATTCAAGAAATACACTTTCAAAACTGAAACTGACCAAAAAATCAACTAGTAAAATCCTGATTTATGTTCAGTATTGTAAATTTCTAAAGCTCAAATTGGGATACGGCTGCATGTGACGAGCAATGAAGATCCTTAGGATGATTATTAAGGAACTGACTTGCCACTTTATTAAAGACGGAAATGGCGATCTCAGTCTAAGCGCTCAGTTGCGGGAGCACAGCGGGGCACCAAGGCAGGGCTCCCCGCACACGAGTCTCCAGGCTCCACACGGCAGCTCCGCGCGCCGTCCCCTTGGAGCTGCCCCAGCCCCTTGGAGCTGCCCCAGCCCGGCCCTGCAGGCCCCGTTGCTAGGGCTGCAGCTGCGGCGCCCCGCGGAAGCGCAGGCCTTGGAGGGGCACAAAGGCTCTCATTATCACAGGGAACGGAGCATTCCCTTTCTCTTCCCCAGCAGAAAGGGGCTCCACAAGCCCAGCCACTCAATCATCACTATTTACATATGAACAGCGGCGCGAGGAATCTGTGGCCCTCAGGAACTGGCAGGAACTGGCAGGGCCTGCGGCAGACGGCACCATGAGAGAGGCAGGTGCCGCTCATCGACCATCCTCTCCTTCACTCTCCATCTGGTGGGAGGCTGTGACTTGAGAACCAGTGAAAATACATTTGCCTGAAAATCAGGTAACAGCCACCTCCAAGCATTTCCAACTTTCAGGAGAAAGCGCTATTTAAAAATCCTGCCCTTTCCCTGGACAGAAACTCAGGTCAGTTTAGGACGCAAAAGAATGTGATAACCAAGCCGGGACACAAAACTGCAGTCAAAGGCTCTGCTCATCTCATGCATAACTTACTTCCAAGTGCCCATTTTATATTTTCCAGTGGTGTTTACTATCAGATTAATTCCACAGAAATATTCAACTGTCCACACTAAGCGGGAGAAGGGTAGGGACAGCATTTCCAACTGGAACATTTTCAAAGGAGGAAAAAAAGAAAGGCAGAAAAAAAAGCCACACCATAACTTGATTCTTTGACTTTTTTTTTTTTTTGGTGATGTCTTGCTTGCAAATGCCAGCATGTGGTCAACTCTTTACAAGGAAACTGTTCAGCATCTGCAGTGTCAAATAGAAGAAAAACAGTCAGAAATAATTGGTGTTCATTTTGGACTCCTTTTTCTCTGGGTGATAAATTCATTGTTGAACAGCAGCAGGGAAAAAAAGGAGGAAGAGCAGGAAGACAACTCTTCATGAGAATTCTAAGCATCAATACATAACAACTCATTAAATGTTTTTGAAGTTACAGGCAAATAGTTAGTCTACAATTAAATCAGGAAATAAAACAAATTACATTTAAAGACTGCAGCCTAAAATGATTATTACTTTTGCATTAATAAGCATATTCAGAAAGTCTCCAAGATGAACGAGTATTTTAATGTAAGATGTTAAGACTCACTTGGCAAGACGTGAAAAAGAAACCTCATTTTTCTAGGCCCATTATCTTCAGGTCCTAAAACACTATAATTGAAGAGGCAGACTTTTTTTTTCCACCAAATGCCATCAGATTAGCAAGTCTCTACCTGAAAGTCTCTCCCTACATTACAGAGAAGAGAAACATTTAGAATTTACTCTAGCTCAGAGGCACCCAAATCTCTACAAAAAGCAAGGGGAATCGCAGTGATTCCTGTCCATGAGATTACCAGAGCCTCCCGACAAGGTTACGCTTCTATCCCACGCATAAACATCGGCAGATGACGGCTTCCAGATACGGTCTAAAGTGAAAAGCCTTTACCTGTTCATGAGCTAGCGGACACCTCTGATCCAACTCCGGAAAGACTACAGACAAGGCGCTTTATTCTGCGCTGACACGGGACACGCACAGACAGTCTAGTCTGCTTCCTGGTAACCTTGTGAGAAACAGGTTAGATCTTCCCTAAACTACTTCCTCTTGCTACTTCTGCTGAGGTCTTTAAACCTCACATGGTTGTATCTGAATGTACATAAAAGTGAGCTTAATACAAATAGGCCTAATCTCGTCAAGGGAATTTCCGTAAAAACGTGCAGTTTAAAAAAGGCAACACTTCTACACCTAAACCGTCTCAGCTCCGTGCAAAGCACTTAATAATAATGGGGGCTTAAGAAAAAAGATCAGGAGGTTAAAGAAAGAGGTCCTGAACTACACAAGTGATATTATATCATGGCCATGATTCAAATACTTTCAGTGTAACAGAAAGCGAATTGTCCTCCTAATCCAGAATCCATGATGCCTTAACCTACAACTGTGGGCTTCCTTCCATGTGAAGGTTTCATATAAATATTAAAGTGGGAATACAACAACAAAGGAAATATGTCATGCTTACTTGTAATATTATGTACTTCAATATCTGATTCCATCTATTCTTTTTCCCAGCCTACCTTCACACCTCCTTCTCCATCTTCTAGCATATAGATCTGTAGTTTGGATGGTAGAACAATTGCTGAGGAAAACTTCAGTTTCTGCGTTTAAAGTACATATTTGTCAGAACTAAAACATGTATTTCAGATTAGGCAGTACACAAGCCAAAAGCAACTGGAAGGATAAAGATCTGTAAGACTTAGAAGGGATAGAGACACACACAGTGGTATTGAAGTTAACTGAAATTTGTGAGCATTTAATATGATGAATAATGATGTCTGATATTTGCCAAGAGACTGTGTCTGCTTTTTAGATTGCTAGTACATTCATTTTTGACAATTTCAATTTAACTAGAGTGAACAAGTATAAACATATTCATATCAAGTATTCTGGCTGCTTTAGTGAGCTTTGCACAAAGCTATCAGCGTTGTGACTAAGACTTCAAAACAAACGCTGACAATGATTTGACTTCCTTTATATTATGCTGGAAGCCCACAGAAAGCTACAGAATTTAGGCACTGTTGGTAAAACCAATAGTAACAATCTGTGGCCAACAATTTTCTCTCAGTAAGCTTGTACAGTTACTCTAACAGGGGAGAGGCAAAGTGCAGAAAATACATGTCCAAGAAACACTTTCTTCCACTTTTTGGAAAAACCTTTTTTGGAAACAACCTGTTTTATGACGATATTGAACATGCAACATCTCAAAAAATAAATATTTTATAAAAAGTATATGAACAAGATGACAAATAAATATTGAAAACCTTACTCAGAACTTGTTGTTTTAAATTTCTTAAGAGACAGATGTTCTTTCTTTTCATTGCTACTTGTCCATATTTTGCACAACTTCAGAATATAATCAGGTTCTGGAAAAAAAGTTACTGTATCTGAATATGTATGAATATGTTTTTCTTCTAGGATTCTAAACTCTTAGAAAAACACAGTGAAATAAACGAACAAATACGGAAAAAAAATCCACTAAGTCCAGGTCAAGTTATTAGTTTAGCTATACTTGCATTTCTAATTCTACTACGGAAGCTGCTGGTAGCTGAGCACGGTATGACATAAAGGAAAGTGGTCTCTACAGACAGAAGCAGGGACATGCTCTTGGCATAGTTTTTTTCTATGTACCATTGATACAGCCTGTGAAGCACTTGCTGTGGCAAAGCTTCACAGACGGGAATCCAACCCCTGCCCACAGGATCCATTTGGTTGACAAAGAGCATCCAAGAGCTGCACAAGAGCAACAACCATGAACATTGCTGCTGCTCCTGGCTCATGCTTCAGCAGCCAGGAAAGAGCAGTAAATGTACTCACGACATTTTAAAAGGAAGTGACATTCTCTGGGCGGTGTCTTGTGAGAAGCCTAATGCGACCTGAATGAAGGATGCTCCAGCAAACATGTGCCAGATGAGTCTCCTGAGCATGGGATGGTGGCCACGGTGCTCAGTCAGACTGTCATAATTCCTGACAGAAGCAAACATGCTTCTGAGGGGCCTGGAAAACTACGGAAAGAAAGCAAGGTATCTGTCCAACATACATCCCTACGTCAGGAAGATTTTCAAGACAGTGTTTTGAATCTAGGAACCAAAGTTCAAAGTAACATTTTAGCAGAGCATGCAAGTTCTTTAAGGCACAAAGCTCAAAGTGCTCTTCTAGTTCAGGCAACACCCAGTAATTGTACACAACAAAAACAACCCAAAACAAACAAAAAAACCCACTCCACATATAAAATAATCCATTTTATGTCCTTTAGTGTTCCATTATTGGTGGCTCAAAGGAAGATTCAGAAGTGGTATGACTGGTGGAGTGTTTTCTGAGGGCAAAGATGAAATCAAAAGTATATGACACCATGAGCAAAAGCATCTTCATAATTTCCCACTCCTTTCTTGGTCCTTAATATTAAAAATATCATCCTTTCCTTCCTCTGAGAAAAGGAATTAAAAAAAAAACCCAAAATTATTTTCCTTTCTACATGGCATGGCAAGTTCCACATGAAAACAAGAAGATTTAGAAAAGGTAGAGGAAACGCTCATCCTCTTACTGTCTACCTTTGAATTTGTAGTTTTGTGGCGAGGATCTGATTTTTCATAAACTTCACATTTGCTCTTTTGTGCCTTTGCCCAAGATGAGCTACTAAGTTTTCAATCTCTCAGCTAGTTTCATGTTGTAGAACAGGGTTTCTTGATTTTTTTTGATACCTATAGCCTTATTTGACTACATAAAACAAACAAAACGAGCTTTTCTGAGTAAATACAAAGCTGATGTACGGAAGACAGACAGATTGCAAGTCCTAGACAATGTGTGACCATGACAGGGGGCGGAGGGGGACACTTCCCCCGTCCTCTCAGGGAAGCAGGATGCCAATGTTCAAGCAATCTCAGCACATTCTCCCCCAGTCTTTTAATTGCAGAAGGCACTTCATCATGAGCATTACACACCATGAGGGCCTGGGGCATTCTGGGGGAGAAGATAGGATTATTCATAGCGGTAGAAGCCATAATCTCATTCTTCAGCTTCAGATTTTGTGGCTTAGTTACAAAATGGCAGACATTTTTCCCTCATAAAACTGAATTTATAAAAAAGAGAAAAGAAGTGCAAAAATACTGCGAGTGAAACAGCAGGAAACGGGCAGCCTTTTCAGGATGTCATGTTTCACACGGAACACTAGACTGCAAGAGAGTTTAAGTTTCTTATGCAAGAAACGAGTTTAAGCATCTAATTTAGATATCAACTAGATCTCCTGAAGCACTCCGCTATGCTACTTTTTGCATAATATTGTCTTCACACAGACAGGTATGATAACAGTAGGTTTCTATGATAGCAGTTCTCTTATTGATGGAGTATGTTTTTAGCTTTCTTCTGTTTTAGGGTTTCCATAGGCACAAAGTGACTTTGCTTCTCACCTGGCACTTCAGTGAAAAACGACAGCAAAAGTGACACTGTGGCCTTCTGCATTAACATTGTTCACTGGGCTGGATCAACAATGTTCTCCTTCAAAATGTGAACAAAATGTTCAAGAGGCCAGGTCCTCAAAAACATTTGTCCTCCCACCCACCATATAAAAAGCTCAATGAGTTAGTCATACAACCCCTGCTGTCTGACCCATGTTTTTAACAACGAAGGGGAAGACAACCTGATCTAAACATACTGAAGAGCAGCAGACAGCAGTAACAGAACATAAATAAGTATTTGTACAAATGGGCATCTGAAATGGAGAAACAGAAAGGCACAGGTTTGTGCCAAACCAATATATATTCTACAAGGCTAATGTAATAACTAAAATTCAAGAGCAGCAGATAGAAAAATAAAGTTGTGTAAGCTTCTCTGAAAATGCAGGGAGTCCTTCATTAAATGTAGATGTTGGCAAACCACATGCTATGTTTAATTTTTCCTTTATCCTTGAATTCAGCAGAGAGCATTAATTTCAGCTAGAGCAGTGAATTAAAACTTCTTTCACTCTCGCTCAAACTCCTTGAATTAATGATTAAATTGAAAGTTAAATAGTTACACAAAAGTAATGCAAATACAGTACATACGAAAACCTAAGCACTTCTTTACACACTTTCAGGAAGATAAAGCAATGAAAATACTGCACAGAAAAGAGAGCCGACGAAAGAAGTTTGCAAACCATGAAGTACGAAACCCAAGTAACAGAAGAGCCACATTCCAGTCTTTGAAGATATGCAGGCTTTTCTGCAGTGGTATCCAGACACAAACTCCACCGTGCATCCAGGCTGCTAGGATGTCGGCCTAGTACTTCTGGCAACAGGAGCATAGTGATGAAACACTGCAGAAGCTTTTGGTGCTAGAAATAGATGGAATATGGGATTTCTTGACAAACTGAAGTTGTTTGCTAATGGACAAAACATTTCTCTTCCAAAACTCATTCTCCTTTCACTCTCTCCACCTTCCCAATAGTCTAGACCAGAAATGAATAACACAGGACAAAGTTATGCTAAAATGGAAGTGTCAAGGACATAGTATTAGCTTTTTTTTTTTTTTTTTTCCCAGATTGCTTTGGGTTTGCTCTCAGCAGTTGGGCAAGTTTCAATATTTCACAGAACTAAAGAAAGAATAAGCTAGCTGTGAAGAACCTCAAGCCTTAATGTTCATGCAATTGGAAGTACATCAGACCACCACGTAATCAAAACCATGCAATGAGGAACAGCTACACCATGGCTATGTGCAGATACCAGTCCAGCCATGCACTTGCAGAGGAGCAGGGAAGAAGGAGAATCACAGGGTTCATAGTTAAGAGGCAGCGGGGAATGTACCAGATACGTTGTTGAGCACACTGTGTTATTGACAGTCAGTCTGAACCTCTAAATGATTAAGTTAAGAAAGATATTAGGACCTCACTCACTTTTCTCCTCCCTACTCCTCATTTCTCCTTTTAACCAAAGGAACAGTACATACACTAAGATAATGTTTACAAAGAATTTGCACTCGATTTCCATCACGCTCAGTGAGGCAGGTCAGGAAGGCTGAACTTCCCGACTTGTGACTGAAGCTTCCTGCAGATAGTTCTGGAGCACGTACAGAAGTGGCAGCCAACAGGCTGGGAACTCCCTTTCACTTCACTCATTTCTGGCACAAGAGTCAAAACCAAGTGTTTTCACACCACGGAGATCTCTGCTCCCTGCCTCCCCCTGCTCCTCGAGGGAGCCATCACTGAACCGGTCTTACATGCTCCAGAAGTCCTTTCTCCTCCCCACATGTCTCTTGCTGGATCATCTCTCATTCACACATAATCCTTCTTCCTCCTCCGGCTTGCAGTCCATCTCTTTTTCTTCTTCTGTCCCAAATATTCCACATCTTCCTTTCCAGTCTTCCTCTTTACATGCAAATCCGCCATCTTCTGCCTGCCCCCGTTATCCTGAGGCAGGATAGCAAGGGAGGCTGAAGTGAAAACCCCAGGGCCAACTGTGGGGATGTGAAGATCCCAACTGCATTTCAGAGCGCCACCTGCGCTTCCCATTTCACCAGCTAGTAATCAAACCACCTCTTTGTCACATACTACCTCCAGGGTAAATTCATGTACTCTCCCTCACCCAGGCTCTGCCAGAAATTTTGTGCAACTAATAGTGAAATCAAAGCTGAAAAAAGCAGGTGTGTTCATAGAAAGGAAGTGCTCAGTGCAAAGGATGAGCCCAAACATGCCTGGTATTGACGATATCATTCACTAAGATACTTCAAAGTTGTCACAGAAACGGGGGCAGGGAAAGAAAAAAGAAGATGAGAAAAGCCATATTTTAGCCATTTATGCATGCTTACATAAAATGCAACACGCTTTGGGTATTTTTAGGGAAGCAGATCAAGTTCTGGTTGCTACCTGAATTACATACCATATAAACAGTGCCTAGAAACGCAGTTAGGATGAAAAAAAAGTGAAATTTATTACTTTAAACCTGAGGAGTTACACAGTATTCAGCACGTTGTGCCTCCACCCCTCATAAACAGACAGAGCCATGCCATAGGTGTTCCACATACATCTTTTCTGGGGAAGAAGCATATATAAGATTTGTGTGAACACATGCATATTTCCTAAATAATTCGCTACGTAGGAGAATCTTTCTCCAAAACTCAATGGGATTTTTAGACACTAGAATACAAAACACTAAAGGAAAACATTAAGACAGTTTTTTTGAGTGTGTAAATTCCAGCTTCACGAGAAAACAGCAGTAGTTTCAGTGTTTTACTGACGTACAGACAAGACAAAAACTTGCCACAAATAGATATATTTGAGAACTTTGCTGAATGCAAATTCTCTTTACCAGGAAGAGTAACCATCTTTGTTACGATGGTTACTTACGCCCTTTGAGAATTGCAAAGTTTAAGAGACTAGTCCACCCTGACTTTACAAGCTGAGCAGAACACTATAACCAACAAACGTGGTACTAAAATACAAGATCAATTACCACAACCATGAAAAGTACAAGACAAAGAAGATCAAAGAATTTCCATCATCTTATTGAAGAGTTTGGAGAGGTACTTAAAGCCTTAGCTTGAGCAGAGGATCAGGAATGCAAAATTGCCAGACAATAACCAGAAAATGCGCAGAGATCCTTATGTAATAAAACTGGGGAAGCTGACACACATACCATGAATACTATGAGTCTGTTGGGGTGCCAAGACAATTTAGTGCTGTCAAAAATAATTAATTCAATTAATTGTGGGTCACAAAACACCTGGACCTCCTGTCAAAGTTGTTCTGAATTAGTTAACAATATTAATCAATCTGTTTTTACTAAGAACACAAAGGACATTTGCATATAATTTGCATATAATTCTGCTGGACTTCCCATCAGGGGCTCCTTGCCAGGGAAGCATTTCAAATGCTGCTTAGCATTCATGAGAAGTGCCACAAAACTAGATCCAATCTGCTTCAGGTTCAAATCCCTATCATACCTTGATGGTTTTGATATCCCCATGAATATTCATAGATCTGTCATCTGTGTTTAGCCAAACTATTAGAGCGAAAAGCAAAACTGGCAGTACTGCCTACCCAAATTTCATAACCTCCCTCATCCCACTGCCTTTTGCTGAGCAGGAAGTTATTCACTGAAGAGATGACCAATTCTGGGGAGCGGGTTTGTGGCAGGGTGAGGTTATTAAGTAATCTCATCTATTATCACTTCATGTTAGCTTAAAGAAAAACAGCTACCAGAAGGGAGAGTCAGAGACTTTCTTCCCCTCTCCCCCCTGCAGAGTCAGAGATGTCACAGCTCCTAGGAAAGTGAGCTACTGCTCTCAGTGCACGAGTTCAAATTTGGACTTGAGGCTATCTTGTTTCCTGCCACGACGACAGAAGCCCTCAGAGTTGCACACTACCGGATGCTTCCCTCTTATCCTGATGAGTCTAAAACTCTCTAACTGCAAACTTTACTTTTAAAAATATTTTTACATCCTTAAGCATTGTATCTTAGAAAGTGAGACATGATGTGCTCGTACCATAAGGATTAGTAGCCTGCATTTACACTGCTAGCATAGCTTAATTAGGAAAATTAAAAATCTAAGGCCAGAGAGAGAGAGGCTTCAAGTCCATTTCATTGACATAGCCAAGTCAGTCCAACTCAACTACTAGCAAGGAGCCACTCCTCTTCCCTACGGCCTCTTCTCTATGCCCATTTCTATCCAAATTTCCGGCTGCACACTCCCTCCCCTGAATATTTTGTTGGCTTAGTAACCTGCAGGAGTCCATCAAGGACAGACCTGCACAAGAACGATGTGAGATGGGAGCGAGCAGGACTGCCCAGCACACAGCACTAGTTGCTGGATGAGACCAAACGTGTCCATCTCACCAAACCTCTTTCCTCGGTGAAGCAGCCCGTTTGTGCAACCTTACCACCTGCAAGATCAGGTTATCAAGACTCAGCTTTGCAGAAGGGCAAGCAAGGGGCAGATTTCTGTTCCCTCACCATCTTAATAGGCTTTGCTATCTATTTTTTTTCCAGATTGTTCCATGAGGAGAAAACCAATACACAAAAAGTGTACATACATAAACCATTAAGCCCAGGTAGGTCTCAGTTTGAACATTTTGTCATGAGCGAACTGCAGATTTGTTCAGACCAGATCTGTGTGTATAAAGGAGAGAAAAGAAGTATACCTTAAAAATGATGTTTGTTTTTAAGGGATGCAGTTGTCTTTCTGTGCCATCTAACCATGGCAAGAGATTCAGCAGTAACACAGCTTAAAATAACTTTTTCTGTCTGTATCATTTTCCTGCTCCAGTTCACTACACAGCCCAGACTGCCCACGCAAATAAATAAGTGCACAGTTACATCCCAGGTCCTTGACAGACTAGTCCAGCTTGAACTGATGGCATATAAATCAGTTACACATACTCCCTTATTCAGTAAAATTACCTTACTGGAGTGCTACAACCTTGTAAGAACACATACCTATTTAGACATCTCTCAGCAGAGTTTCATATATGATAAAACACAATGGCTCCATAAAGATTTGGATTATATACCTTGTAAATTTCCAAGTACATTTGCACAAAGCTGAAAGGTTATGTACTGAACTGAGGGAAGGAGAAAGAAAACAACTCTGCCAGACTACGTCTGTGAGACTGCAGACACACACACGCTAAGCACCTGGATCGGAGCTAGCTCTGCCTCGGAGGAGCGCTATCTCCAGTGCTGCCTGCACCGTGCTAGGAGGGGAGCGCTTCCCTGCGTGCTCCATCTCACGTCGTGCCGGTCTCAGCTCTACCCCAAAGCCGGCACTGCCCAGCCGGTGCCGCGCGGAGCCCGCAGCGAGCAGGGGATGATGGCGCAGGTCACGCACGCTCGCGGCCAGAGGTGCCCCTGGGGCTGTGCTCCACCGAGCGCCCCCGAGAGCCGCCGCGTAGCGCGGCGCTGCAATCACGCTGAGCAGCACCAGCACATCGGGAAACAGTGAGGCTTCCCGAGGAATAATTCTTGAGGCAGCTTCTTCACAGCTTCCTAACCGAACATACTTCGTATCTCCCTGCCCTGCAAGCTTAAAATACGTCCTGTGTTCCTCTGTGACTTCCCTTGCTCCAGGAAGCAACTCCTCCAGAGCAGCACATACCCAGTGCCGTGACAGAGGAGCTATGGGCTTGGCAGCCTGGCCTCCACCCCGCTGGGAGCAGGGAGCTGTGGCTCCTGCGGAGCTGGCTCAGGCCCTTCATGGGGGCGCCGGCGGTACACGGAGGCTTGCCCTGGAGCCTGCCAGAGGCCTGGTGCCTGAGGAGGCCGCAGTGCAAACCCTGTGGGAAGCTGCTCTCCTCCACGCGGCCGCCGCGCTCCTCTGCTCCGCTTGCTGACACGAGGGCTGCCAAAGGTCTCTGCTTCCATGAGAAACACACTCTGGCAGCTCTGCCTGCGCTTCCATAAGCCAGATGGAAGGTCAGGCACCCTGCTTGCCCACCAACGTGGTGCGAGGGGTCCCCAAGCGCCCGTGGCGAGCGGCTGCCCTCACACCTGATGCCCCTCGGCTGCCCTCACGCTGGCTGCCCCCGCGCCGCACCGCATCGCACCCAGCGATGGGTCCTTGGGCCTATTCCAGCGTTTCCGTGTGAAACTTTAGCTAGATAACCCCTTCTCGCTAGCTCAGCTCCGGGTCACTTGCAATCCCAGGTAGTCCAGGAAATAACCTATTAGGACTAGATGTCCAGCAGAAACGCACAGCTTGGCAGGCACACTCGTGACGGGTAGCAAACAAGTTTGTTATTGAGTTACTGTCCATTGCATCTGCCAACAAGTTCAACAGGTTCTCAGTAAAAGGAAGGATGCATTACAAGTACTACAGGCAATAACGGAAAGGAAACACATTGGTAAGGGCTGGCCCTCAATGACAGGAGGAATTACTGCTCCCGAGCCACTATTATGAATGGCCGGTGAACTATTTACTGTGCTCTTAAAAACACACACTGTGTTCAGAAATCATCCACCTACAGTGACAGGCTGTCCTGAAAGCACTTGTCCATTTGGAAACAGACTTTTTACAACAGACAGAAACCCTGAGGACCAAAGGAAGAAAAACCCCTCAAAACACATTTAAGTAGATCATTGGTTCACCCCTTAGAAGTCCCTATAAAATATGGTGAAAATAGTTCTGCCTTTATAATTACGTTTTACACATCTCCTCTGCTGTTAGGTAGAATACTGCTTTGTGGATTTTTTATTTTTGAAATCTCTTCCACACTTTAGCACCCTGGTGTTGCACCTTTCTCACCAAATGACAGGGACTTGCAGTGGGGCTTCCTTCTCCTATGTAACCCATCCTTGCCACGAACTGGGGAACAGTCTCCCAGTTTTCCTCAGAGTGGCAAAAGCCAGACTGAGAGAGTAAAATGAAGATATTTTCTCTTTACCTTCGTAATTTTACAAATAAAATTGAGTAGGTAAAATGTATAGACTAGGAATAGAAAGTAGAGGCAAATGAGCACATATGAAACCTGAAAAACAGAGAAGAGAATGAGGGAAGGCAGAAGAGAAACTTGCCTGGGCAGCATTACACGTCAGAGAGACAGAAACCTCTGATCACTGTTTTTGTTAGGACAGAAATCTGGGTAGCTGAAAAAGGAAGAAGTTCCAGCAGTGGATTAGGAGGATGGGCAGTATTAGGAAGTAGCTATAGCTGCCTCAGTAGCATCAGGTCTCTGCATAGCCCAGGACAACTGGGCAAGAACAAGCGGGAAGAATGAGATTTCAGTGTTCTTTCTCCAGCTGAGGAGCCTCATGAGGAGCAAAGAACAGCTTCTGTGTTGCTCTCTGCACCTTTGGTTATCTCAGAAGCATAAACAGGAGATACAAACAAGCAGTAGCCAAGAGAACACTGGGCTCGAGTGACTGTATCAAGAGGGCGATGTTAACAGACCGAGAGCTGCAGGAAGTCTCAGGGAAAAACAGGTCCTGCAGAAGGCACGTCTCATCAGATCCAAGTAGGAGGCTATCAGCACAGCAGGAGGGGGCTGCTGGAGAAAACAAACCACAGCAGACAGCACACAGAAAACAGAAGATTTGAGAATCGTAATCCTTGGGCAACTTCTCTTACTTGGAAGCATTAAAAGTTTTCCCTAAACAGCAGGTAGTAATATATATGCTTGCACGAAAGAGTCTGCAAATGATCACAAGCTGTGAAAAAGAGAATCAAAATTGCAAAGTAATATCTTGCCTGTTAAAATCTTTCATAACAGCATAACCTCTGCAGAAGTTATTTTCAGACTATCTATAAATAGTTTCCCCTCCCTTTGTAGAATAACCATATCATGACTACAAGTTGTTTCTCATGCAACACAGCTGAAGGGGTAGCTTAGAACACATGACACTGCACTGCACGCCCAACATATCTAAAAGGAAAGCAAATTAAATCATGAAAGCCTGCAAATAAGATGCACATTTTTACAGCAGACCTCAACTCTGCAAAATAGTTCACCTTCTAATTAAAGAATTCATGTTCAGTGTCCAAGATATAGATGTAGAACCATCTAATTTAACTCACTAACACATGGATCTCTTCACCCAGTTGCAATATGACTTGAATTCAAAATAGGAGAAAAACTTCTATATTTTACTGAGGGAAAAAAAAAGTCAGCAATTCCTCAGTATCCTGTTGCAGTATAAAATAAATGTTAGAGCAAAGCACACATTACACAGCTGTTAAAGGCACTTGTGACACCCAAATGACATGTATACAGACTGCAGTCCCCTATTAGCCATTTTAAAACCTAACTACGTATTTAAATACTAAACCAAGTATGTCTTCCACCTGTCTTTAAAGACAAATAGCCAAAGTAGAAGTGAATTATACCTTCCTGACAGTAACACTCGAAACACAAGATCATGCTATAAGTACAGCACCACAGAATGACAACAAAAATCTTCGCACAATAGCTTCTTAAAATACGTCAATTACAAGTAGAATTTGGACCAGCTGTTGTAAGTCACTGTGTCCGTGCTACTTCAAATACCAAATGAATGAAGCCTGCAGCCTCAGCACACATCCTAATGGCCAGTCTAGTTCACAAAACCACTTCTACAAACGGTGGACTTCTGGCATGAAAGGCTACTAAGCCAGCTGGCTGGAGCAGAGTGGCAGGAAGGGCTGTGCACCAGGACACGCTCCTAGCGTCAGGGCTGTAACTACTCTCTGTGAAAACCCTGGACAGCTTTTTGCAGACTTAACCATACCACTTGCTCACGAAGATGCATAAATAGCTACCTAAGCAGTAGAAGTTGCATGACAGTTTGAAGCTTTCTATCTGTCTGAAGTCCTGTTTTCAGAGCGGTTGGGTGTATTTCCTGTATCTCCAAATAAAACCAAAACTACTTATTTAACCAATTATAAGAAATTGTTAGTGTTGCAATGCTAGCAGGTGATCTCACCATTATCTTGTATCTGCTCAGTCAGTTGTTAATTTTACTTAGCCCACAACAGTTCAAAAGTCCCATCAGCCTATTTGAGAAGTTCTGTATAAGGCTGTTTATGAAAACAAAATGGACAACAGAAAACAGAAAAACAAAACAAACAAAAAAAAAAGTAGAATAAATGGCACACAAATCATCTTAAAAAAAGATGAAACATATCTATTAGCATGGCTCCTATTATGAAAATACACACACTTTTAGAGGACTGAGAGTCTGCTTTGCAGGGGCAGATATGATACTATTATAAGTACTAAGAGATTTATGAAGAATGAATATTATTGTAACAAATTTGGCAGAAAGAAAACAGAGCCATGTAGCATTTTCCTATTTGTTTTTCAAATTAGATAGAACATGATCAAATTTGACAAAAAATACGAAGACATTCTGTAAGACATTTTGAAAAATGTTACAGAATGCATTTATTTCTTCCTAGAACATAAAATATTTCTTAAACCAAAGAGGGCATAAGCCAACAAATATAACCATTAAACAGGTATAGATTCTGCAAACATTCAGTCCTTCCATCAAAAAAAAAAAAGAAAAAAAGGAAAAAAGACATTGAGATTCAAGAGTTCATCCACAAAATGATAATGCAATGAAGATAAAGCCCAATACAAAGTTTAGATAGTCAAATTGTTCATCTTTTTGCGTCCTATTAACAAACAGAAATGCCAAAGGTTAGGTTTGCAAGTCTGTGTGTGTTTTGACTCAGTTCCAATCATCTTTCCATTTGAGTCAAAAGCAAAACCGTTAATTAGAAGTCACATCACATCTTCAGCAGTCACAGACATACAGAAGATGACAGATAGCCAGCAGAGCAGATTTTATCATTTCCTTATGAAGCTCCTAACTGGTACATCCGTTCATGTAATAGAGCCATAATGAATGTGAACGGAATTAACAAATGCCAGTGAGTTCAGCAGTCTGAATACATGCAAGCTAAAGAGGCATGAAGACATTATTAAAAATAACATTAAGCTGAAGCACAGAGAATCATGAAAGCTACCTCTAGTTTCTCCCATTCCTACCAAGGCAAGATGTGCCTCCCAAAACGAAGGTGCTTCATAGGGCAACTCAGAGCAGCAGCGGACACTGAGATGCCTCTGAAGGAGGAAGGCATCTCTATTCATCAGGCTCAGCAGCCAACTTAAACTCATCTCTGAACGCTTCTCCCCCCAGCCCTACGGATTGCTTTGGAAAAATCGTTATCATGGCTAAGAGATCACAGATGGATACATTGGTCCAATTAATGAAGCCTACTATCATTATTGCAATATAATTTTCAATAAGCAGCCTCAAATTAAAGGATTGACTCTATCTCCCCCATTAGAAGTTACCAACACGAAACTGCTTCAGTATCTTAGAGTGTTTACATTTACCTCTCTTCCTCTCAAAAAAAAAAATCTTCCTCTACTCATTAAAAAAAAAAAAAGGAGCAGCAACTAATAGCCTTTGAAATCACTGAAAAACCAAAAGTCAGGCTGCTTATAAAACTGACCTTCAGGTTGTACTTATCTGCGTCAGCATCAAGTTTTCCTATTTATTCTCTATCCTCACGAAATTCTTTGGCTCACTGGTGACACAGGTGTGTTTACATGGATATTTAATGACTACATTGCACTGATGTGGCTAAGGAGAAAGTTTAAAGATATATGGGTCAGGGAATACAAAAATACAGCTCCCTAAGGCTTGAAGTCTGTTTATATTTCATTCCAACTTAATAAATTCCATTTTTATTGCACAGAGACTCAGTATGTATTATACTACTACTTGAGAGCCTAAGCCACTCTTAGAAGAAGACTGCAACTGTGGGGTAACACTCCATTCTCAGGTCATCTTGCTACCACAGACACATAAATCTAACAGTCATCTCACCCACTGCACTTAAGGGCTTTTCTTCTTCCATAATGGAATGGTTTAAAGAGGCTAATATTGCCAGGATTTTGGTGGAAAACGGTGCATTTAACAGCACACTTTCCAGACCTAAACAGCATGTTCTCATACCAGCCCAGTAACGTAGACCAAGAATCTGATTTGACTGATTCAACTGATTTAACAAACAAAAGAACACAATTTATTTAAATTTTTGCTTCAAAAGTAATTTGAATAATCCCCTGACAGTCTGCTTTGAATCATGTAGATGGTAACCAACCCTAGTGCTGATACAAACCCTGCACAGGCTGAAGTAGTAGGACTGAAATAACCTGTAAGATTCGACAGAAGAAAGAAGTCAACGTGCATCGGCCAGAAGAGATCAGTGTCCAGAGCCTTCCGCATCCTAAAGTTTTGTCAGTTACAGAGCTGGCAAACAGGACTTCTCAGTTCATGCAGATTAAAGGTCTCATCCTTCCACGAGCAAAGAAGGTGCCCAGCAAATCACTAGCTAACCAAATAGCTTCATGACTTTCACAAGTCAATTCTGTGTCCCTCTTGGTGCTTTTGCAGCACCATCTTTCCAGGCAATGGGATGCCCTGTTCCCGCAAGCAGTCTCCAACATGGAAATCATGAAAACGTGGATGTGATTGCAGCCAGTATCACTGCCTTTATAATTACCAATAGACGTGAGGCCACCTTTTTAAATTGACAAGTTATTGTAATTCATATAAAAAAATGAAATATTCACAATAATGGGGAACAAAAAAAAACCCTTTAGACTCTCAATTTCTTAGTTTTTTAAAACTAGAAAAAAAGACAATAAATTTAAACATTTATGTATATTAATATTTATTGTATATATATCTATATATATACGTATATGAGTTAGTTGTAGTCACCAGTGACAGAAGTTGTTTGATTGCTAAATAAGTCTAACTATTACGAAAATACCCTACTGTTAGCTTCATTTCATTGTTTTTAGGCAAGCCAGTTCTAGCACTCTAGAAGAGGACGCGATTCATATAAAAAACCTTCCCTCAGAACAAAGGAAAACCCACTACCGTTGACTGCAGTTCATGATTTTCTTGTCTAAGGCAACAAGCGCACGGTCAAACATTCCCAGTGACTTGGCAGGAAACTAAGGGGAGATGAGATACTTGCTGCAGAGTTCTTCGTAGGCATCTCTTATTTTAAAACACTGCATTTTAAACCTATCCATAACTTCTTTTTTTGCTGTCTCTGTAAGATATTTTGAAGTTTCTCTGTTACATTTGTAAGATATCTTTGTGTTTTGTATCATTTTATGAGCAGGAAGACAACTCGGCCATTACCCACATAATCAAATTACTTCAGTGGATTGTTTCAGACCAACGAATCAGATAAAATAATATGATGCAGCTAAGACTGCTTATGCCCAATTTTTTAAATTAAGCTAAGCAGCACACACACATCAAAGAAGAAGCAGTGCTAGCAGCACTGAACATATGCAATATTAAATGCAGATTCTGACTTCAGCCTTCCTCCCCACACACACATTACCATGGTGATTTGCAGAATTCGCTGCCTGGGATTTTAGAATAGCAAGCGCAATACTGGAAATGCCCTCAGCATCTTTGATGAGACACAAATAGGTTTCATTTAAAAAGACAGTAAGCCACAAATAATTTGATAAAGAGCTGTCTTTACAGCAGAGCACTGATAAAAATATCTTAGTATGACCTCAACCAGCAGAAAAAAAGCCACAGTCAAGCCTTCACACTACACTTTCAGTGCCTGTAGTAGGGAAATCAAGTTTAAGGATTACAGATACCAAGAAGAATGCATAAATTCACTACAGAAAGCATAATCTGCAACCACCCACTACTCCATTAACATCAGATACATAAGTGTCACTTTCAGAACAAGTTGAGTCTTATTTTAAAACAATTTGTTATGTGCCGAGATTTTCACTTCCACACACATTTATTCCGACTTCAACTTGTCTGCTCCAGATGCAAGTTTCCCACAAGAGGGATCACTCTTCACTTCTTCACTCTTCTTGCAAAACAAGAATTTTCAAGTCAAAAAAAAAAAAGAAAATAAACCAACAAAAATCCCCTAATGAACTGGGATCACTGCCATTACCGGTCATACACATATTTTGACAGCAAAGAAAGCACAGGACTGGGAGCAAACACAACTCTGCTTGGCTCTCTTTGCCCAGATCAAACAGTGTATTGGAACCAACCCGCCCTGTGCTTTGATTCTCCATATATATTGTGGCAATGTCTTATGTTCTAATTGCCAAAGACCCTGGAAAAGCAGCTAAAGCAATTATGAGTCTAAGAACAGGCACCAGGGACAAGACGTCACGATTGCCTGGGAGCAGCAAAGAGCACTGCTCTTGCAGTCACGTTCCTGCAGAGATGCAGCCTGTGCAGCACCACACCAGTGGAGCACAGACCTCAGCGAGTTTCACCAATAACTTCACAGCCACGTTTTTGCTTCAAAACCTTCAACCAGAAAGGTGCCCTTCACCACTTACTGCCACTGCCTCCCCAGGAGGGGCCCAAGAAGAAGCAGCCACAGCAGTTACGCGCAGGCCAACAAGACCTGGCTTTGGAGCAGGGATCTGCAGGTTGTCCTTTACAGCCCTCCTAATCAGCTGGGCAATGGTGGAAAGGAGAAGGGGAACCTGTGGAGAAAGTAGCATGCTAGAGTCAATTCTATGTCTCGCAAAAAAGCAGCTCTACTGACACTGTCATAGTCACCTCACAGAGGCCCAAGCTCAACCAGCATTTGGCAAGAACAGCACAAAGATTTAGCCATAACTAAACGGCTTAGCAATAAGCAAGGTACAGTCGTGTCAAATAACAGAGTGAGACAGACCCTGCCTTACCTTTGAGAATAAGTTGTTACTTTATCATCGGAGAAAAGACTTCATGAGGCAGTAAACCCTGATTGTACCACAAGATCAGTAATGTGCTCAGAGTGACACCAGATCCTATGAATATTTCTGCAAGATTATTTTTTATAGGAGAGGGAAGAAAAAAAAATGCCCAGAGCTACTGACCTACCTCATGTCATATGTTTATCTCAGCACATGATTTCCCCCCACACCAGTAACAGCGGTGCCAGCAAACCGTCTTCCATAAAGCACAAGAGTATCTCTTCCATTCAGTATCCAAGTTAACTACGAAAACAACACATGCTTGAGGACTCTAAAACAAAACGCCTGAAGAGGTTCATGACACATCAAGGCTAAAAACTTCATTTGAAGGCCTTCAGTAAGAACTGGAGGTCATTTAAACGGGTATTTCTGAATCTTTGGCTTCTTGAATACATCACCAACATCAGGTAAATTACTGCTCCTTAAATACCAACACATCCTTTTGGCTGGAAAAAAACACTCCTATCAGATCATGGAATCTGCTGTTTATACAAGTCAGGTAAATAACACTGCTCTTAATCAAAAAAAGGAAAGAAAAAAAAATCAGCCCATTCACTTGAAGGGCTAATACAGGAAAAATAGGTAGTTGTGCCCAATTGAAATATTGTTCTTAGGAAACTTTAAAGGAGTAGGTGGGCTGTCTTTAGCAACTGGTGTTTGATGAGAGTTGCTGCATCACATGGGGCCAATTAAAAAAGATGTTACCAGTCAGTGCAAGAATTATTGAACATGAGCCATAAGACAAAGCAACCAATGAAAGAAGAAAAGAAAAAGAAAAAGAAAAAGAAAAAGAAAAAGAAAAAGAAAAAGAAAAAGAAAAAGAAAAAGAAAAAGAAAAAGAAAAAGAAAAAGAAAAAGAAAAAGAAAAAGAAAAAGAAAAAGAAAAAGAAAAAAGAAAAAGAAAAAAGAAAAAGAAAAAAGAAAAAGAAAAAGAAAAAGAAAAAGAAAAAGAAAAAGAAAAAGAAAAAGAAAAAGAAAAAGAAAAAGAAAAAGAAAAAGAAAAAGAAAAAGAAAAAGAAAAAGAAAAAGAAAAAGAAAAAGAAAAAGAAAAAGGTCTGCATGAAATAATTCCATGTTTAATAGCATGACTGTTTTGACAAGGAAGTCAGCTTCAATTTTGGAAAGCGCTGCTTTCAAAAAAAGATCTAAACAGTCAGTCTCCAAAATCAGTGAGTGATTTCAAGAAAGATGACAAAAAGGCCTATTCTTTTCCAAAAAGGAAGTGAAAGAAAGTATATTCTACTTCATAAAAAGACAAGTTTATACTTTTGGATGAAGCTTGCCATGTCTATCTAAAGAAAAAGTACACTTTTTTTTCTCTCTCTCTCTGAGGACAACCTGGATTTTGACTGGAAAGGCTTTGGTGACACTCTACCATTTTGTATAAAGCAAGCTTTCCTAAGAAACAAATCAGTACACTATGATGGCTGATAAAGTTCAAAGCACATGCAGCCAAAATACATTTTCTTTAGTTGGGTGTTTTTGTTTCCCGCCCCGCTTTTTTTTTTTTTTAAAGTTAGTGCACAAGCACAGAGCAAACAATGGTGCAGTCTCTAATGCCCAGTTATTTGGTTCATGCAGTGTTTTGTCTTTACACAGTGATTTATATACTGATGAAACAAGCAGCGCTCTGTTTCAGTCTAAACGGAGAGAGATAGCTACAATATTTTATCCCCACTTGCTTAAGCTATGACTGTAAGTACTGTATTCTTTTGCTGTGAAAAAAATCAATAGGAGCTGTCATCACTTGGTATAATCTCCTCCTAACTTTAGGAACTCCTCATCATTCATATGAGAATTCCTCCTTTACTGCACTAGAGATGAATGTCCATTTCTCCTGCAGGGATTCTCTTTCCATACAGGGGCAATTGTTTATGTACCCGGAACAGACCTTATTACCAGGCCATTTCAGCAACTGCTTGCACACGCTGGGGAGATGACTCAAGCTCAGTCCAGCCAGGGACTGAGCTGATAACTCAGCATCTGCCACCCATAAGCCGACGTACTAATGACCACAGCATCAAACCAAGTGATCGGGTATCTGCAGCGGGGCAGATCTCCCACAGCACTAGATGTTATATTAGTCTTGCATTATGACTCACACTTAATACCAACAAAATAAGCATGCCATTTGTTTAACATCATGCCCTGAGACCCACTCCAGGTACTTGTTTGTTGAACACACCTTAACTGTAACTTTGAAGCAGGCCTGTGAGCAGCCCCCGGCTCCTGCAGGCAGTGCAGTTCCCAGTGCTTGCTTTGCTCTGCACCACGCTGACACACGACAGTGCGCGCAGAGCAGCTATCTTCTGCTTTGGCATCTTAAGACAAACACCACTGATCTTACTGGACAGAAAGATCAGACCAAATCAAAATACTAAGGTTAATGTAGTGCATCTGCCCTTTCAGGAAGCGGCCTGCACTACCTGCCAACGACTACCCTGTCGCCTTATGTCCTACTCCTTAGGCCCTCTTTCCGAGTCCCTTCTGTCAATGTAACACTTAGGGAAAGAGGGCACAGCGCTTCCCAGTAGCTCTGTGCTCACTGAACTGTGCCTTCACAAAAGGCAGTTCATCAAGGGAAGCTTTCATTCCTCTTGGGATAGTAATTATTGCTGGACTAGCACTTTAATCTCATTGATCAGCCTCTAAATGCACACAAAATCCAGGAATAGGGAGAGACCATGGAGTCCTCAAGCGCAGTGACCCCGCTGTGTAGCAGGCTCCAAGACAGAGCCCCTCGCAGGACACTCTCCCAAACCTGCAGCTTAGCTCTCTTGCATCCTCTTTATTATAACTGGCAGCATTCTCACTGCTCAAGTGTCTCGCCATTCAGCTCTATTTTGAGCGAAGAAGTTCCCTAGTTCAGCTGCTCCCAAAGCAGATATTTGATTATTCTCTTACCCGTTTCCCCTTGTCCTGGGCTGCTCATTTCTTAAATTTGCCATTATTTCTTTACAGCGCCAGCAGTCACGCAATTAAAAGATAGCAGTCATGACAGATAGATTTGCTTCCCCAAGATTTCCTGGTGAAACCTTTAGGTGACTGTGAACACCCAAAAGCCTCCAAAGACTGATGGATTTTTTGATTTTTCCCTTCTCAAGGGAAAGAGAGGCAATCTGCCCATCTCGGGACCGGCAGGCTTTACAGGAGAGTTTCTTCTCCCACCCAGAGCTGTGAGGGGGAACACTGTGTCCTTGCTTGTCAGATGCTGCTCAAATTATTCTATTCAATATTATATTCCAAGGACAGGGTCATTTACCTGTGCAGTCATCACCGTGTATGCTTGGCTTCAGCACTTTTAAAAGCTAGGAATGCAAGGCAGCTATCAGAGACACCTTCATGTTGACCCTGTAAAGAAAGCTTTAAGAATGGACAAATTGCATTACAAACCATACATAAATAAACCAACTACGTATCTGGAGAAAACAGCAGCTCGTTCCCACAGCCTTTCAGCACAGGTAAGAACATTTCTTTGGCTTTGAGCTTAATGTATCAGCACACTGACCAACACCTTCACTTGCTTATCTCTCAGTTCCTTTAGAAGTGGTTTATTTGCTTTACAGGCTAACATCAACAGCAGGAGACATAATAGAGCTAACATTAAAGAGGTGCTAGCAACAAGCACATTTGTATGAATATGACACAGCAAGATGCTAGCAAGGTTGGAAGGAGGGCTATTCTTCACCTGCTTTCTCATCTGAGTGTACAGAGAGGTGTACAGCAAGGAACAGATATCCAGAGCTAAGGATGTGGCCAAATATAACTGCACCATTCAGATCCATGTTTACATAAGGAGACAGTCTCTACTATTTGCCCAAGCTGCATCTAGTAAAGACATGTGGTGCAGTAATGAATTCGGCAAGCGCAATGAAGCGGTGCAGCTAAGTTGGTCAAAGCCAATTTGACTAGTCAAAGAACCATTTACAATTAAGGGAAAGCCCACAGTCATATTTAACTTGTATACAACCGCTCTGTAATACTGACCAGAAGTCAGTGGATGTCTGCACACACAAACCAGAGCCAACAGGAGTCAAGATAGAGAGAAATGCTCCTTCCCTCCCAAAAAAAAAAGAAAAAAAAAGACTTTATATGGTAGGCTGAGCTTACATACAATTTGCATGCATATAATTAAGATCTCCAAAAATGAAACAAAGAAAGAAAGGAGACTTGCAAGACAGATAATTCCATGAAGGTCTTTTTTGATGTTGTTTTTATTATATTGAATAGATTTAATTGAACCATATGCTTCATGCCTCAATGTAGAGGTTGATCTAGAAATCACAGTAAACAAAGCACGTGTCTCAATACTATTTTTACACCTGGAAAACAATTCTTCAACTGGTTCTCCTAGGACCTGCTGCCCCCATCATATACCACAGAATGAAACATTTAGCTTATCACTCCCCTGTCAGTAATTACAGAATCCCAGACTGGTTGAGGTTGGAAGGGACCTCTAGGGATCACCTAGTCCGACCTCCTTGCTCCGGCAGGGACATCTAGAGCACATGGCACAGGGTGGTGTCCAGGTGGGTTTGGAAGATCTCCGGAGAAGGAGACTCCACAACCTCTTTGGGCATGTAAGAATACGACTTGTGTAACACTGTCCTGTAATTCTAGCAAGAAACCCAAATTGACTAGGAAGAAAAAAAAAAAGTCTAAAAGTCTTTGAAGTCAAGGTCTCTGGCACAGAAACATCATAACAAGATTTGCTTGACTTATCAGGTATCACGCTAACTCCTCCCCAGTGGGCAATGAATTATAGCATCAGCTGCTGATTAACGTTATTTCATCACCAACAAGCTAGGGCTCCTTCTAGCAATGCAAAAGAGTTAGTATGTACAACACTGCCTACTGGGGAAGACACACAAAACGAGAACATGATTAACACTTCTTGTTTACTGCAACACCTCCAGAAGACACAATCTTATTCCTTGTCACTACCCTATGACTAATGGTTTGTCATTGCAATCAACGCTCTGATATCCAGACAAAAAAAACAAACACACAAAAAAACCCTCAGTAAAAGAAAAACAGCAATAATAAAAATGCAGAAAGTCACCTAAAGCACCAGGCTTCTCTTCTTGCCTTCCTGTTTCTATAGCAATACAATTTACTTTTTGGCAGGAGCGTTTCGAAACACTTGTGCTTCCTCCCTACCGCGACCAGCCCCTCGCTCTGCTGCGGCTGCCGCACTGCTCAGCACCTCATCGCCTGCCATGCCCAGAAGGGCAGGATCACTAGCAGGCTGCCAAGTAATTGACTTGGTCTTGTAATGTGATACCATAAGTAAATTGTCAATAAATTACTGGTCAAAAAAAGCCTCTCAATCAGAGATAATGTACGCTGCAGCCACAACATTTCTGGAAAACAAACTGCACGTAACAATAGTTCCAGTGTTCGTCACCCAGATGGTGTGCAACGCTCTACAGACCATGCTACTACATTTGTAAAAATTCTGGTGTGTATATATCTGAGGATAAAAGCATGCTTCACCAGGAAGTTTCTTGAATATGACAGCATAACTGATTCCTTGCAACAGGAAAGAGATGGCCATTTCTCAATACAGAGAACGCATAGAAAATATTATCCACCAGCAGAATAACTATAGTGGTCCAGACACACATACTTAGATTCCAGTTTCTAACCCAAGTTAATGGCAGAAACCACATTTGAGAGCAATGATGCAAATATTTACACACAATTAAATTTATGTGCAAGCTAACATTTGTGCATGGGGAATGATCTCATTGCTTCTTTGAATTGCCACTTAGATCACTAATGGCTGGAAGCGCTTGCAGGACCGCTTCGTACCACGTCCTCTTTGATATCCCCTCTCTACTCGCCTCCAGAAACGCTTGCAAGAGAGATTCATTTGATTCATTGTCTTTCACAACTAGATCCGCGCTCCAACAAAATGAGAGATGCGGCTTCCAGGAGGGGAGCGGCGCCTCCGCAGAGCTCGTACGAAGCAGGTATCGCCTGTTTGGCCAACGCTGGCCCAGCCGAGTACCAAGGGAGCAGCTCGTGCCCAGGGAGCAGCTCGCGCCCAGGGAGCCCCTCGCTCCTCGGCGAGCCCCTCGCGCGGCAGCGGCGCAGGTGGAGGAGACGCCCGAGCGCTGCCCTGCGCCCGTCACCCCAACAAAGCTGCCACACGCGAGCGACTCGCCCTAGCCTCGCAAGCATCCGTAACTATCTGAAATTCTTAATTTTTAAGTAAGTATAATTTTAGACAGGTAACGCAGCAGAAGAGGGACACCCTTAGAGTGGGTGCGCGAAAGGATTCGGCTCAAATTGCCTTTCAAGGGTGACTGTCATCCATAGGGAAGGGGGGCAGAGCGGGACGGCCCCGCGCCCGGGAACGCCGCCCGCGCCGGGGGCCACGCGGGACCCGCAGGCCGGGGCCGCCGCCGCCCGCCCCGCGCCGGGCCCCGTCCCAGGCCGCCCGCGCGGTGACAGCGGCCCCGCCGCGCGGCTCCGCGGCAGCCGGGGGCTCCGCGCCGCGCCGGGCCCCGCCGCGGGGCCGCGGCCGCCCGCGCCGCCACTCACCGGTGTCCGCGGCGGCGGCGCCGTCTCCTTTGTGTGCGGCGGGCGGCACCTCCCGCCGCCGGCCCTGCCCGGCCGGCCCTGCCCTCCCCGCGCGCCCCCCCGCGGGGCTCGGCGCGATGAGCGGAGGAGGCGGCCGGGCGCTCACGTGCGGCGGGAGCGGCGCCCTGCGGCCCGGCTGCCTCCCGGGCGCGGCGCGGGGCGGGCGGAGGTGCCGAGCGGGGCGGGCGGGCGGGCGAGCGCGGCGGGGCGCGGGCCGCTCCGCGCCGAGGGGAGGGACAAAGGGCGGCGGCGGCGGCGGCGCCTCCGCGGCCGGGCAGCCCCCGCCGCGCGGCCCGCAGCGACCCCTGGCGCCCGCCCGCGGGGCGGGAGCGCAGGGAGAGGGTTCGCCCTTCCCGCGCGTGGATCGCGCGGACCGCGGGACCCTCCGCGCGGCGCGGAGCGAGAGGAGGTGCCGCCGGGAGCGCCGCAGCGCCGGGATGGAGCCGGGATGGAGCCGGGATGGAGCCGGCGCTCCAGCAGGCAGCAGGGACGGGCTGCGGCGGCGGTGCCTAAACCGGCACACCGCGGCAAAGCAAGGCGAAGAGGGCATCAAACGCACCACGAAATATTCACCACGTTCTGCGTTTCGACTCTATATGGCTGTTTCTCACATCTATGCTTATTCGAATACAAGTTTTATGTCCTTTATGATGCCTATATCTGCTGACAATGTAATGCGGAAGGCGGTGCTCCTGCCATGCTTTCCACCACTTTTCTATGGTTTTGAACTTTTTTTTCCTAAGGGACCTTAGTTTATGCCGAAGTACCATGCGTGGTAGTTTCTGACTTGCCTTCTGAAGGAAAGCGTGAGCGGTGTTTGGGACCACGTGTCCTGCCGTGATCTTCCCTTGCACGGATCTGGCCACTGAAAATCACCAGCCCCAGCCCTGTGGTTGGGGTTGCAATTGCACATTAGGATGGTGAAACATCATTATATGCAAAGGAGAGCTGCAATCATTACTACCATTCTACTTAAGCTTCTCATTACTATTAATAGATTTTTCTGCGCAAGAATCCTGTGACGTAAAGAAAGTATTATTATCCACACTTTGCAGAGGAGGAATTGCAGCATGGAGAGACAGTATGGCTTGCCTCAGGTCATACATACATGTATGTGGTAAAACCAGAAACCTAATCCAGAGTTTAAGTGCAGATCCGGACAGTCTAACCACTAGTTCATTTTCTTTCTCAAGCTCTGTTTCTAAGGACTTAATTCCTGAAAAGTGTGGGGGAGAAGGTCTGGGGTTGGCAGGTCTGATGAAGACCTGCCAACACAAATCATGTCGAGCAGAAAACTACATTGAGCTCATGCAGAAAACTAGAAATGGTTAAATTGTTAGGAATAGGTGTCTTTACACAGAAAACTTTGTGCAGAAACATGATCCTGTTTTGCTGATTGTATAAACCAAGAAGAGGAACATGCATATAATATATCACTCCAATATTGTGAATCTAAGACATGATGCAAGTAAGAACATTCAGGTCCAAATTTAACATGTGGTGGGAACGTCACAGGGGATTCAGGCCAAAGCTGCTAACACATCAATGGTTCCCACGAAGGACTGTCCACATCAGGAGGACCACTGTGCTTTCTTAAGCAGTCGTGGCATTTGCATCAGATCGTGTCATAACACATGTGTTTTGAGCTGTTCCCCTCAGCAATTCCTTTCGCAGAACAAGGATGTGCCATGCATCTGCAGCTGTCCGTACGAGGCGATTCCTGTGTGTTTTTCATAGTTTGGGTATCTCCCCTGCCTTGTGTCTCAAGAGAGCGGAGTGCCCAAAGGCAGATTGAGCAGCCCCCGCTGGCATGGAGCAGTAGGAAGCCGACCTCTCCGAGCCAGGTCCAGCAGCACAGTCAGGAGACTCATCCACACTGCAGAACCATGTGCCAAATAGTCGTCAGAAGACAGTCATGTGCCAGGCCCTGCTGCTGGCAGGGATGGTTCATATTTAGCTGCCATGGTTACTAACAAAGTGCTAATCACGTTGTGTGTGAGAACAAACTGTGTAGAGAGCCAGCCATGCCTGTAATTAACTCATTTAAACCTTCAGTAGATTGAACTGAGTTGGACAAACGTCTCTGACCAACCATTTGCACTCTGCTTTATCCCAGTTAGTTCCTCAAGAGATAAGGCACTTTGCTTTTTACCATTTTCCAAGTATTTTTCAAATATCCTCCTGACTAAATACTGGCCATTCCCCTGATTTCTCTCCAGTTTCAGACAGTCTTATGCACGTTGTTGACTCCCTTTACTACTTCTTCCATACCCAATGGTAGCGATACGCAAAAACTCTATCTCTTCTTCCCCTTCTTCTGTCTTCAGAGTCTTACATAAGCATAAAAAAAGGGTGAAGGAGAATTAACTCAATATTCATATGGAGTTCTGATGATAACTGATTTTTTTTTCTTACCTTGTGTGCCAGAGTGCTTGTTAGGTAACATATAACAATGCAACAAATAGAAATACATTGTTTGCTGGCTTTGATAATTTATGTGAAAGAATGATTACTTTCTGAAAGGGAAAAATTGCCTTATACTTTTAATGATACAGTGCATTTTTCTCTTTTTAAAAGAACAATAAAACAAGCATTTTAGCTGTGGCTAAATAGCAATATGTGGGCATAACACTCAAAACCACCATGGCATTCCTCTAATTCTAGTGCAGCTGGTATCCAGCACAGTGAAGGTGTGGACCAGCAATTGCAAGTGGTTAAGTAAGTCACCTATTCATTAACTGATCGGACACACATTTCTTGCCTGTGGCAGATGAGTACCTTCATGTAGGCAGTCTAAGCACAAGCGTTTTGCTTTGTGGTTGCCACAGGCAAGGAGCTAGCAGTACGGTCAGCTGCTGTGACTCGGCTAACAAGAGGCAACGTGTTGATCTCTGCTGGGTAAATCACTTGCAAAGGTCTGTTCATAACCTAATGCTGAAGTTCAGCCTGGTCATAACTGCCAGCCTTAAGAGGAGCTGAGAACAAGCTGAGAGGGGAAGCATGGGTGCCTTCCAACATGACTGTTGGAAAATTTTCCTTCTTTGACAGAGGAAGCTATAGGGGTTACTCACCTTCCACTGTTTTCTCCAGTGTAAATGGTTCCGCTGTGTGAACAAATCAGGGTGAGAGAAATTCTACGTGCTTTCTCAAGGAGTTTGATCCTGAAGTTCCACCAGTCGCTCTGAACCTACATGGACTTTGGATACAAGGCCCTCCACGCAGCAGCCTGCTGCCCCCCCACGAAGAGCCTGACAAACTCTGCCTTCCCCATATGGCTCTCTAGAGCCTCGTAGCCCTTATTGCCAGGTAGGTGTGTCTTTGTAAATTAGATCCATAGGGCAGGCGCTTGGCACACAATCTGAAGTGATCTTCTGCTAAACTAGTGTGAAGCAGATTTACAGATCATCAAGAAAAGGAGAGAAGAACAGCGAAGTACATGTGTCCTCTTGGCTTAGTAACGCCTTAGTAACGTCTCACCAAATGTGCAAAGGCCAGAAGTTGGCAAAGTAGCTCAGACTTTTTCTAAAACAAAAAACAAATAAAAAAAAAAACACACTATGAGCAAAAGGAGTTACTAAGTGCAGATACAAACAGGATTTCTCCGATTTTTCATTTTCCTTTTTTTTTTTTTCTCTGATAGAAATGTAAATTCACAAACAACAGCATTTTTACATTAAGTAGGCATGCAACAAACTTCTTTGGTTTGGAAGGACCAGCTCCGGTAATTGGGTTTCTAATACATTTTTTGTAACTTCACTTCATTTTATTGTATGCCTGAGTGTGGCCTTGAAAAGTCACGGACAGGTACCACCTCGTGTCTCTGTTTCCTGTCTCACCCTCTGGCTGTCTTTGTTTAGGTTGCTCATACATGTTAGCACATTGCCTGACATTAAGCAACTTCCAATTTGTTTGGTTTCACTACTTGCTGTCATGATGCAAATAATAAATAATACTGTGCTATTGTTTTATTCTGTTATTGCAGAACTTCTAGAGATCAACTTTATTTTCCTTTTTATGAAAATACAGGTTTCTTAGTCTTACCAAAGATCAGGGACTATTCCATTAGGCACTGTAAAAAGCAGGCCTTGCTGCAATATGCTACTATGAAACCAGATGAGATGGTCATAAAATAGGAGAAAAAAAAACGGTGGGATCCTCTTTGACATCTATTTTTTTCTACATTGCTGTTCATGTTCCTGGATGCCTTATTAATAGCATGGCAAGTTTCACACTCTTATTAGTAGTGCTGGATATGATCATTATGTACTTTCCTTAGGAATTTTCTTTTATTCATCCTGAAAAAGATGCTCTGAAATCAACAAAAAATTTGGGCAAATTATTTACTAGACAGGAAATTTGGGCAAATTATTTACTAGGCCTCTGAACCCTTTACGATCACCCTTACCCATATTCCTGCCCATATTCTGAAAGCTGACGATGCTCTTTTATTTTTGTTCTTTAATCTTTTCCTTCTTTTCCGCTTGAGTCTTTAATCTCCACTTTCCTGAAGATTTGTACTCTCTCCTCTTTTTTTTTTTTTCCCAACCAGGTGAACGCACATTTTCACTGATATTAACCTGCCTGTCCCTCCAAGCAGAGCCAGCACAGTGTATCTGAGAGTGGCAGCAATGTAACCAGATGGCAACTTTTATTACAGAAACGATATAAACCATTTTTTTCCTTTAAGCTGTGTAAACCCTTTCTCTCTCTCCTTTTCTTTCTTTTTGTTTTCCTTTTTTTTTTCCCAATAGGAACATGAAAAAGAAATTACAACTCCTAATGCTTTCAGAATATTTCTATTTCTGGCTTTGAGAAACACAACAAGATGCTGTATCCAGCATTGGGGGGCAGTTTATTCTTTTAAGGGGAATTCTGTCCTCTCCATGAAATATTGTTTGGATTTCAAACACAGGGGTGTACCCCAGTCTGATGCTGACCCAGATCTTAAAGAACTGATGTGGAAGGCAGACATACCATTGCCTTCAGTGAGACCATTTGTTTACCTTACAAGTTTAGCTGCTTAACCCAGTGTTTTGAGTGAGTGCCTGGGCCTTTTTTCCTTTATACTAGAAAGCCTTCATATTAGCCTTCACCTTATAAATTGCAATGTACCTTTTCTATTACTCCTTTTTTTCCCAATCTACACTGTAGCTAGCTTAACCAGGTATTTAATTTTTGAGCTGGCAAACAGAAGCTATTCAGCTGATGCATAGGTAGTACGGGAAGGCTGACTGCAACAGTGTTTGGCTGTGCAGCCATCTGGTTCCGTTTTGCTGCCTCCTTCATTTATGTAACTGGCAGTGAGTTGCACCAACTCATATATTGTTGGTATTTTTGATTTCCTGCCAACCTGCTAGACTAATTTTGAATAACTTTCAGTCCCAAGCCGTCAGAGATTGACAACATTTGTTTTGAACAGGGCATTCATATTCATGAGAAAAAAGACCTCACCACCCTCAGCATATGAACTGTGCCCTGAAGCAGCTGCTGTTTGAACTTGCAACTGGAACCTTCAGACCGTATTATCATTAAATCCTGGTGTTTATTTCATGTCCATAGGACTGGTCAGAGGAGTTGGGGCTCGCAAAAGAACTAGGTGGAAGAATAGGAAGCACCTGCTAAGCTTTTCCTAGAATCAGAATCCTACTCCTGCTAATCATTAGAGTTGCACATGCATTAGAGCAGCTGCAGAAGACCATCAGGTCAAGCCAGCAACGGAGTATATGAGAAGTTACCACAAAAATTAAACTCAAGTGTCATCCAGTCCACACAAGATGCATGTGTGCAGTGACACAGCCTTTTATCACTATGCCCTCACTCTTACTGATTCTCTCTTGGAGAAAGTGTGGTTTTGCACATCCAGCTGCACCGCTGGAAGTTAGCCGCAATGTGGCATGGTTGCCTGCATGGGGCTGGGCTCAAACACCTGCCTGTTGTTCCCAAACACAAGCCCACTGACCACAGGGTGCACACGAGCACCCTGGGTGAATGCGCTCTCTAGCACCAGAAGGTTGGTCAGCACCGCAGGTGTTGAGAAATAAAAATGAAAGGTTTATGACCAGAGTCTCAGCACATAACCAATAGCCACATGTGGCAGGCAACGTTGTACATATCATCACAGCTAGATTTCGGGCTGCATGGATGTGGCCCATAATATCTGGTAGGAGATTATTTATCTGAAATGGAACCGGACGGTAATATCCATTCTGACAGGTAGTCTTAGACTTGCAAAGCTATTTGAGTTCTCACTCTGTTCCAGAATGAGGACAAAACATTGAGTTTCATGAACACTGGAATTTACGCATTTCAGTTTCTTAGGGAGATTGTTTCCCTCCTGTCCACTAAAAGCCAGGTGATTTTTCTGCAACCTGAAAAAAGAAAACAGCATTCTGTGACTTTTCAGCTTCAGGCCATTGCTTCTCTCATCTTTCGGACCATTTTAATGAAACCTCTGAAAGCTTAAAAATCTGACCCTTTCTTATGACAAACACACAGACCTACAAAGTGTGCACAACTTGAGACATAGTAAAAGAAACTTTGCCTAGGAAAAAAAATAGCATAAAACTTAAAAGAAAGCAAATAAAATATCAGGAAAACAGTGTCAGAGAACTTTTAAGATTTTCACATTTATGTATTTGGAGGAATGAGAACGTAGCCCTGAAAATAGGACTATCCATTTCCAAATGACATGATGGAAATCATACTTGCCAGGTAATAATGTACAGGTAATAATATTTTTTCTTTTTTTTTTTCAGCTTTATGCCTTTAGCAATATATTGTGGCATTTATTCAACCAGATAGTTGCACTGTAAATCCAAATATTCTCTGAAAGTCTATTTCCTCTGGGTCTTGAGTCAATGCCTTTTCTCCTCTATGGGACAAAAGTGAGCACAGAGCATTTAATCAACTATTTTCCTTTCCTTCATTATTCTATATTTGATCTTAAAGCTAACTTTCTTCACATATCACTGTCAAGCAATTACTCTGCTCTCTAACACACCACTGGGATATCTAACCTGAATTAAATACAATCTTGCTATACGCAAACACAACTATTCTGTAAAAAGGGCCCTTATTAACTTGGAAGGCCTGCTGCAAACAAATGCTTCACACATGTGAGTTCATTGGTAAGTCAGATGAATGAAATGAAATCAAAATATTATCAAAAATTGCTTTCTCAGGAGTGCGAGAAGTGGTGCATTTTGCAGGTATGGGCCACCCATGGGAGTAGATGGCTGCTGCATCTCAGTGTTTTACCCAGCCAGCAGCAAGGGTGGCCCAATGGGTTGGAGATGGTGTAGCTCCTTCAAAGCTTCATTTTTGCTGTGGTAACATTTGCACCAGGCCTCCTTCTAGTGACACAAGACCTTGGTTGATATGATCAGTGTGCCGTTATTACCACTAGCATTTGGAACGCCCCTTAAAATAGTCACGACCAGGTTTCTTGCCCTGCATTGTATTTCACTTATTCCAGGAATTTCTCCTGTTCACATGAGGAGGCCACAGCCACCTGGTTGCTCTGTAAAGAGGAGTCTCTCCTTACAGTCCTTGAGTGAAATTTGGGCACCACTTTCACCCAAGTCTTACCTACACAATGTTCTGAAAGTGTTTAAAGGATACATATTTGAGGTGAAAGTAAAAAAATACTCACTCTAAGTCATACAATCAAGTTTCTGTGGGAAATCGCAGGAATGCACACCTGATTTTCCCTCATAAATAGAGGCATTTAGCTGCTGCTAATTGGCAGACCCATGTCCTGGAATTTTAGTAGAGCTCAGCGGATCTGGCGTAATTGCAAAGAAAAGTTATGCAACACGTGATAAAATTGGATGGACACAAGCTTAAAAAACAGTGAAAGCTTTAAATGTATACTAAATATAATTCATTTTCCAAATTAAGAGCCAGATCCTGGAATGGCTCCAGATGTAGAACTTCCTTTGAAATTGGCAGCAACTTCAGCAACATCTTGTCTTAAAAAGCAACAGGTTTTCTTGCATCTGAGGAGATTTCAAATTTCATTCCAGAACAGTTCACTCTGTAAACAAGGCACACCAACATAGACCCCATTCATACACAAAGCAAATACACCAGCGGTCCAAGTGCAAGAGACTGATAGCCTTCTCCTTGCTAAATAGTGTAACTGGTTCCTTTCATATTCCTTTTGGAATATTCCAAACATATTCCATACAAATCATTGATGAATCCATTTTCATAAAGAACAAACAAACAAAATGATTACAGTGTGCATATATCAGAAATCTTACCGTGAAAAAGTGGAGAATAGTAGCAGGTAACAATCATATAAGATATTCAGGAACACATTCCACGGACCTCTATACTGAATATCTCTCAGAAATGGTAAACAGCCTTTTCCTTGAACACTATACAGCTGAGTTGCAAATGGTAATGATACATAAATAGGATTGGCAGATGTAAGGATATGTAATTTTGAGGAGCCTGTATATACTTTAGTGTTTCATGTCCACCAGGTGATTCCTTTCTCTTTAGTCTCTGTAGTTTTAGCCCTGTTGGTCCAAATATACATTTGGCAACAGGTTAATGACCACTTACTTCATTGCGATCAGAAGCAGATTGTGGCATCACAAAACCAGAACCATCTAACACTACCTGGTTGTTAATGCTCTGTGTTGCTCTATCCAGGGAGCAATTTAAAACAGGAGATAACATCAGCCAGTCATACCAAAACCTTTTGGAAGTCACTACCAAAGTTTGTAGTTTGGCATCGTAAGATGCTTGATTTATAAGGTATTTGCAGTGGAAAACTCTGTGCAATTTGTCGGCATATGCCTATTGGGGTTTAAACAAATAATCAAACAAAAAGTATTAATTCACTTGGGTGGTAGAACTGATTTTGACTTGATCTTTTGGGTTTTATCCCTAATCCAATTTAGATTTGGAATAAAGCAAAAGGCTTGCTGTGAAGTGAAACCCTTTTTACATTTTGCATGCGCCTTCCTCAAGAATTCAGGATGTATTCATGACAAAATAATCTGGAAAAAAAATTCAAGGATGTATCCCAGAGGTCCCTTTCTGCTCCCACTGAAATCAATTAAAAAAATCCCACTCACTTCAACGGAAGCCGGATCAAGCCCCAAGACCTATTTAGTTTTAGAGGAACTGTAATAGGAAAATAGATGCCTGCCTTAGGCAAAAAGAGAATGAGAGACTTTCAAAGAATCAGATTAGAGACATGGAGCTCAAGTTCCTTTTCTCATGCCCAACCTACTGCGGGAGTAGAACAATTAAATATTTTTTGGTCTTCCTTTACCAGTTTCTTCCCACTACTTCCCTCAAAGGAGACTTCAAAAGAACCCCCCAAAATTACAAAACCCTCACCTTGAAGCTGTAAAAATCCTCTCTTTCTCCCCAGATCTCTCTCGTTGTCTAGCAGCTGTGTTGTACAACCAAACTATTTTTTAGGAACAGGCAAGAAAATTACTGGCATCTGGAAGCTCCTGAGCTTTGTGGAGGATTTCATGTTCAGCCATCAGCATCACCTCCGTATGTTTCTCCCTGCATCACTGAGGAGGTTGCACAGAGGTCACCAGGACGAGCAGCCGGTGGGGAACTTGCCAAGGGCTCCAGCAGGTCCTCTCTTCCAGGTGTTGCTGGGGCCAGAATATGGGACATACACACACCTACCCCATGCTGAAGATACAGACTATTTTTCCCATGCTAATGTTACAGAAAATCTCACAATTGTCAATTTTCCTTTTACATTTTATAACAACTGGAGTGTATGTTTCTGAATAAGATATCACTTTCTATAACTTTTCTGCCTTTTGGATTTCACCCATATGATGAGTAACCAGTGTATATACAAATTTTATGCACATAACAAACTGACTCTACAGAAGCAAGAAATGCATGTGCATTCCTTGATTTCCTGGGGTGGTCAACTGCTTTGAAAATAGAGAGCAGGGGCATACGGAAAATTTAATGGATGATCAGAATATTTATTTTATTTTATACTTTCTTTTGCCTTGCCTTAGCATCCTTAAGCCTCATTATGTCATTTAACTAAAACAAGAAAGCTCTTGGTTTTGTAGAAATAGATTGTGCCTTGAGGAACTCACCGTCAAAATGAAAAAAAAGACAGGACAATTAAAAGAAAGAAAAGATCAAGAGGGTTGAGGTTAGGACTTTGGTATCACTCTGATAATTCCAAATGTGTCCAACTGAAACACATTATTCTCTCTTGGGTTTTAACAAGGAGTCTGTTTCGGTCCAATTTGACATCAACAAAGTGTCTGTGCTGGTGCTCAGTCTATGTAGTTCTACAAGCCAAAGGGAAAGGAAAAAAAACTTTAAAATAAAATTTGTGTAGAGGAATGCTTTCCAGCAGTTCCTTTTTCTCCATCTGTCTCTTTGGCTTGTAATCAATCTGCCTTTAAAGCAGTGAGACAAATGGATTCAGGAATTTCCAATTAGTTCACACCTGCATTTGTCTTTAAAACCTCCCATATGTGTGTAGTGTGGGCAGCAGGTCCTCAGCAAAGAGTGTTTTGCTTTGCAGCTCCACTGCTGCTGCACCAGGCTACATGGCTGTGTAGAAACTACTTCAGACCTCTAATTTAGAATTAGCACATTGTGAAAACTGTAGCAATCTGCAGACAAAACTCGTCTGAAGCACCTTGGACTTTGAGCCTCTTCAAAGGGGCGCCTACTGTGCCTCCTGCTATAACACCTACATATGGATTACTTATATGTTACTTTCCAGCAAAGTTGGAAAATGACTTCTGATTTGGCTAGGAATTCAGGTCTGCTGGCTTCCCAGATGATATTCAGGACACTTTACAATCCTTCCCTTAATATCTGATAGTTATTTATTTGCTCTTTTGAAAAAGATAACACAGTTGGCAATATAGAAGAAAAAAAATATTTGTATATACTTGTTTAAATTTCAGATAAACAAGTTGTGACAGAGAGCTCAAAATGTCTAAGTACTCTAAGAGTTAACCTTAGGCACAGAGCATTTCCCTTCCATATTGTTTCAAAACTGGATAGGCTGCCAGTCCCTTGCCGTTCAGGGACTGCTTGATTATTGTATGTGTATTCTCTACAAAGAACTAATAAATATTTACATTTTATTTGCATGCATACATGCATGATCAACAGAGAGAGAATCAATCCTGTCAGACTCTGGGAGTCATAAGCTCCTATCCCAAAGCCAGAAACAGGAGTGCATCGCAGCCTGAGTCACCACTGCATACCAGTAAGAGCAAAGTTACCAACAGCAGTGTCTAAATATAAACAAAACAGAAAAATAACCTCTAAACAAACTGTCTACAGTGGAGCAAGCAACTAATTAAAAACATCCTCATTGTTTGCCTTTCTTCCCTTTTGTATCACTGGTTCTGCTGTAAGTTGTTTTGTATTCTTGAGTCACTGCCAGCAGTGCTATCGAGTGAAGCAACGGGGACAACTTTAGAGAGATGGCTGTCTTTATATGGCCATGAGATGCTGATATGGCAAGGCTGCCCGTTTCATAGACTGGCTTTCTTTCATTTTGTGCTTCTATTACCCAAGAGAAAACAAGCATTGCAGACAATATTGTGCACAGTTCTAGATTTTCTTCTCAAACTGACAGCAATGCCAAGCTGCAGAGAGCTGTGTTCCTAGTTGCTCTCCTCTCCTACTTATCTTCTTTGCTTCAAACTCCATCAGTATTGGGATGGGTTTGCATTCGTGAACAGTTATAGACCTTCTGCAACTCCACAGAAGTGTGAAGAACCGAGTTTGCTGGTGGATATCACGGAAAGACGAAGGGGAACCTTCCTCGTTCCAGCAGGGAAAAAGCTCCTTGGCATGTGCTTTTGATTGTGCTGGACAGGATGAACGCCCATTCTTTGGTGATGTGAATGGCCCCCCTTTCCCACAAAAAAAGAGAATCAAAATCATATTCTCTAACTTGCTTGAAATACAAATTGGGCTGGGCAGGCAAAAGGCACAATAAACAATCCCCTGTGATTTCAGGACTGCAGACAAACTCATAAGGATGGCATATAGACTGCTGCTCATGTCCACACCTCAGGGGAGATCTCCAGAATTTAGCTTTGCTTTTTTGTCTTCCCCTGAAAATATCATCCAAAATATCTATAAACATTACCAAAGCCATAGCCCTTCACCCACCCATACCAAACTTCCTAACTGATAGCAACCCATCATGAACTGCCAGACCGCAAGGTCTGAGGAGTGGTTTTGAAGAGTATTTTTGAGTCCAACAGAACAAACTGTCAGGCCATGGGGATATCCACACACCCAACACCACTGTGCTCTCTACACACTGCTTTTCCTCACCTCAGGCTTTTTCTGAAGTTAATGCACGAGGTCAAACACTGTCTACTTCTACTACACAATTTGACACTTAGCCTTAGGAGCTGCCGTCTCACCAAGTATGGGAACTGTGGACGTGCCCTAAACATGACACTCTGGCTCATTAGTACAAACGATGGCTGCTTCTTCTTTATCTCCTTGCATGGGGCAATTCAGTGAGTATTGTGGGATTGCTCATGATTGTTAAGCACAAACTGGGGTTCTACTGGGCACAGAAATGAAACTATAAAATGCTGATACTCCTCTAGCTCGTTTTACTTCTCTGTCTGTTAGAAGAAGTCATCTGCACATTTTGGGGATTTATTGTTATTAAAAACTTCAAGGTAAGAGGAAAGTAAACTGCGGTCAAAAGTAGGAGGAGAGAGGGAGGAGAGGAGACCCAGGACATCACATATGTTTTAAGTCTTAAAATGTCACTAGCCAGAAACCTTTATTATGCAAAGGAATACCTTTTCTGCTACATGTAATCTTACATAGTTTAATGAAAGTCTAAATTTAAAAAAGCTATTTTTTTTCAGGAAGTCATAGTTTATACAGTTTACAGTTTAAAACATTGAATGCATGAAAGACAGTTCTGGGGTAACTAAGCCCATATCTGGAAATGTAGCAGAACACTTACACCAATTGCTGATTTAGCAGAGTCTGCTTGCAAAAGTCAAAATTAGTAGTGCACATGCCCACAACTTGGTCGACACTGTATTCCTCTTAGTGGTAACACTCCTTTCTACGTTCTTCATGATTTTAGCCTCATTATCATAATTGACCATGTCTCATAGCTCTCCTTTCTTATAATTGGAATTAAATATCCCCATTATACAAGAAAGCAAATGGGAATAATGACGCGCCTTGCAAGTATACCGTCAGCTAAATCAAGGTCATGAAGGCTAGGCTTCTTGAACTATATTCTCTGCTTTATTCCTCCAGGACCTCAGATAAATTACTTAACCTCTCTGCAACTGTTTTTCCATCTGTAAAATGAGACAGAAAATGTTTTCCCATGTTGCTGAGTAACATTTTACAAAACAGCTTTACAGCTCGTGAGGGCAAGATTGTCATGCAATTGTACCAAGTGTTGGTGATTAGGTCTACTAACAAGTGGGCATGGTATGAGGGATGGATGTAGCTGACTGACCAGGACTGCATTGTATTCTACTGTAAAGTCACTTTAACACAGATTTTTGTTTCTAAGTTTGCAAGTGGAAACATTATGTAAAAGATAATTTTGTTAGTAGGTGTTATATACTAACCTGACAGGACCTAATTTAGAACCTTGAAAAGCAAATGTATAGAAGCAAAAATTTTGTTAGACATTCAATCTATTAAAATAGTCTTAGCATTCTGACTTAGTTATTTATATTTTTTTTTTGTTTATTTGTTTTTGGTGTGTCTTGCAAATGGATATCATTTTGGGGATTATGGAACTTTACTACAGCTTCATATGTTACGCTAACAGGGAGTGTTTCAGCTGTGCAAGTGATGTATCAGAACATTGTGCTACAAAATTATATGGGAAAAGCTAATTGAATAATAGATACTTTTAAATTTACTCATTAAAAAGCTCCTGAACTACATTATATGTATTTTAATAGAAATAGTTTCGGAAAGGCAGATAGTTCCTGTGAGGCCCAGTGAGAGGCAGAAATCCTCTTACCTGAAAGGAGCAGACAAGCCTTGGTGCTTGTTTTCTCCTACATTTCTCATTTATGTAGCCTCCTACTCAAAACTAACCACGGTTTCTGTGAGCCCCACTCGTAAGCACACAGCTCGCCTAAAGCAGTATACACGAAGCCAAAGCTATCAGATCAGGTCCACTGTTGAATCACACACCACAAACACAGGTGATGATAGAGCATTCGGGACTGCAAGGTGAGGAGATGCCCCATGTGTATTTTGCAGTGACAAGAGCTGGGAATGTGCAGCACACCCTTCGTACAAGCTGTGACTTGTTCAGGTGCTTCTGGGTAGGGAAGGGAGTCAAGTGAGGAGGAGAAAAAGAACCACTTGTCAGTTCATATGTCAATCATATATTCAATTTTATCATCAATTTTAATAAATTAGTATTTATTACCACCGATTTCTATATTTGGAGGCCTCTGCTGGTTCCTTTCACACGCTTATTTCACTCCTCTGCCCACACACTTCCTTTGCATCAAGTGTGCCTTCCTGCTAGTATTGATTATGAGTCATTTTACTTCTGACAGCTATTCTGAGCACAGCTTTTACAAGGCCAAGAAATCCCTTCTTTCCCAGGGTGTTTCAGGCATGAAGAGAAACTAAAAATATAAAACTTGTATTTTCTGCAGGAACAGGGAGAAACTGCTTCATACTGTAAACCACAGCAGATATGGAATTATCTACATTTATTCAGTCGACCATAGTGTAAGCAGAAAAGTCTTTTTGCCATGGATATCCATGATAGCTCCCTGTGAGGCCAGGCAGGCAAAGAGGTCAAACAGCAAAACTTCAGCCCCCAGAATAGGGGCTATGGTCATTTTGAACAGGAGCACAGACTGGGAACACTGCTGGGAGAAACTAGATCTAATGGCCATTTCTTATCACATATGTGTTCTTAATAATGAGGGTGTAATTCTGACTGTAACTGTATCAATTTCACTGTAACTTCCATAAGCGCTACTAGGACCCTTAGAGGACTTGGGTCCAGACTGAAAGTGCCCACAGCTGTAGCTGAATAAAAGAATAAGCCAACCAAGGGCATGTTGAGATAGAGCATGGTTTCACTGTCACCCTGAGCCAGCCTAAGGCTGTGTTGCTGCCAAAAGAGGCAGTCCTGCTCCTCTCCCTGTGCCCAGCTGCCCATGCCCATGGTTTTGCACTGGCTGCCACGAGCCATGTCAGCACAGCAGTCTCACTGCACTCTGATGTTCTTTTATTGTGGGGGTAGATCTCAGCCAGATCAGCAAACCGACCTAACTTGCTCAACAATTGCAGGTTCTGGTATCAAAGGGGTAGTAGGAACATGTACCTGGGGACAAGGTGTAATTTCCCCTTTGAGTGGCAGCCTCATGTCTGATCAGCCAAGGCCAACATGAATTCATGCTGGCAGCGCCTTGAGCATGTGCCTTGCTTTTACGTCCTCAGTGACTGTTTGTGCAACTTGCACTACTATTATGTTTTCTCAAAATGTATTTTTGGCAAACACGGCACATCATCAACGTCTGGCTAAGCTGACTCAGAACACAACTGTTAGACACATGTTACACGAGGCACTTGTATTTAGCAGGGGGAAGCCTTTGCTAGGCACAGGCTTGCACAGCCGAGGTCAAGACCGGCAGGGTCCTTGCTTTGCCATGGAGTAAGCAGCCCATGGACACACATTTTGGACCTGGAGCTGCACTTGGCACTCAGAAGTGCAGCTGTACAGTGTCAGGGCTTCGTGATTTATTGTGATGATCTCAAAGATCATCTCTCTCACTCTGGAGATTCGAGAATTATCTATAAATGCATATGTAAATGCACACACAAAGTACCATCATCTAAGCACTGTATTGAACATATAACCATAATTCCCAGAGCTCCTTCTAGAACAAGCTAAATGCAAACGTTGTGGCTGTTCTCTATTTCTATGTTGTTGAAGGGTACAACATCAAATAGCACATCCAACAGTTGTTAAAGTGATTTATAAATTTCCCGCATGAGGTTGTTCAAATAATCCCTGGTATCCTGCTGTGGCATCAAAATCTGCCTGTTACTTGTTGACCAGAAAATGTTTCCCCACTTTTTTTTTTTTTTTTCCTGGCTACTGCGAGTGTATGTTTATTGGTGGTTGTTTATTGTTCAGAAAATATTTACCATGTAAAATATTCATTTTGAAGCACATTGAAGATGTACATGTAATTCACCAGAGTACTGCAGCACATCTGACTGAACGAACTTTAATGAGTGATTTCTAACAAGAATTCCTGCTGTGAATTGCAGAAAAATTAGAATAATATCGGGTCTCCACAGGCCTATTCCTCACCTCACCGATCTGCTATTCCAGATATTAACCCCTAGAGATGCTACTGCTTCATTGTTCATTGCAGAGAAAACAAACAAAACAAAGCCACCACCCCCCCAAAAAAACCCAACCAAATAAACAACAAAAAAAATGAAAATAACTGCATTAATCCTAACTAATAGATAACAAGATGAAAATACTACTGTAAGCAGAGATTTTCTGTATGAGACGCACTGGTGTCAGATACAAATCAGTTCCATAGGTACCAGACCCACTGCTAATAACATACTCGTGTCCCCTTGTTTAAGGCAGAAGCGCCCTAGCACTGAAATCACAAAAGAGGAACACAGGTATCATAACAAAAGTGGACAACAGGGATATGACCTGAAGCTCTTAAGATTAGTAAGAAGTATGGTAGGGGCATTTCTCCGTCAGCAATATTGTTGCATTCACCTCAGCCATATGGAATGAGAGAGGACTCGACCTCCAAAAGCCCCAAGCCCCAGACCTTTGCCTTTCCAATCCCCACCTTTCTTCCAGGCCTCAGATACACTGAAGGGTCAGGGGAAGGAAACGTACAGCAGCAAAGGCAGGTGCTTTCTTCTGACCAGCCTGTTGGAAAAAACAGCATGATGTTAACACAGCTGGAGGCTGTACGCACCATTTTGTGAACCCCCCTCTTTGTGGGGAAATCCATTTGAAGATGAAAGCTGGGAACTGGCTGCACATAAGCTGTGCAGAGCAGGTCATCAGGGATCACAGGCAAGGCATAGAGGATGTACTAAAGCGCAGGCGTTTTAAAGAAGCAGCTTTATTCTATGCCCTCTGAGGACCAACCTCTTTTTTAAATAGGAGAAAAATCTTCCTCTTGAGCAAAATGTGTGAGGACACAACAACCATTTTCTTTTTCTCAGTCTTCTCTCATGGGTCTACTTGCAGCAAGATATGAGCAGGTGCTCTTCTACTTCCTTGTTTACTTGTGTTGCATAGCCTATTTTTGTTTAAAAATGTCTTCTTATGCTTTTGTGATTATTTGAATAGCTGCCGGTCACCCACATTCACTTCTTCCACAGGCTGACTCCCACCTCACCCCTCTGCCTTCAGACTGCAGCCTGCCCTGGTGAATACCAGTGTAATCTGTTTTAGCTCTGCACAGCCCCGTATGAAGCGCACCCTCATCACCTTGCCATTTGCACACTGCGGATGCAAACGCGCTGCAGTTGCTGCTCGGTTCAAGAGCAGAGCTGCCCCTGCAGCTCACAGCACAAGACAAACCCGCGAGGAGTCGCTCTGAAGGGCACGTGGCAGCGCAGCCACCACCACAGCGCGGCAGCGGCTCTGCGAGGACACTCTGCTTCCCCGGCCCATGGGAGCCATAGCCCGGCCCGGTCCTGACTGCCGGCAGTGCATGTCTCCTGCTCCCTGCTGCCAGGGCGCTGCGGGGACGGAGCCCACACTGCTCCCACCTCCTGCAACCCCGGTGGCTCCGGGCACCCGCGCCTCCTCCTTCCTGCACCCAGACTGTGCGGGCAGGTCTCCTCACGCTCCCTTACGCACCCGCGCCTGCCCGCAGAAGGACAGCCCAGGCTCTGACAGCGATACCTAGCTCCCAACGATGCTATGCACATTTTAAGGCAGCGTATGCAAAAGAAACAGGCTCATTTGAAAGAACGGAGGCAGAGAGGGGAGTTATTACTATGAAAACAATTTTGTGCTTGCAGGGAGAATACTTTAAATGTAAGAACTTCAAAGTAGGACAAGAGTGATAAGAAACAGATGTCAATCAGAGATTAATTTCCTGTTTGCTATTCAAAACAGTCCTGTGTCACAACCAATGCACTGTTCCTACACTAAAGTGGCCTAACAGATTTCAGTGTAAACACTTACCTCTTGCTACAAGCAGCAAATAAAGAAAATAAATAAATAACACTGCACCAAATCTTTTTCTTCACAAGATTTTAAGATGTCTTCTCTTTTTTTTTTCTGTTCTAATAACTAAACTGCTGGTACAAATTCCCACCCCACGGTGATTATTGAAACATCTTCCCGTGGGGTCCTCAGTGCCATTTAATACACAACACAGGTGCTTAAACAGCTCTCCTTGGCCCCCAACACGACCCTGTCCGCCTGTGACCGTTCCCCTCCTTCGCGACACGCAGCTCGGTGCCGCTGCAGCTCCTCTCGAGGAACTCGGCTCCGCGGGCTGTGGTGCTACCCTCACGCCACGGGCTGCTCGTCCTGCCCTTGCCTACCGTCAAGACACCTCTAACACACGCGTTGTTTGGTAAAACCAGGGAGGGTTTTTTTTTCCCTTCAGGAAATCTCTCATTAATTCCCATTGCTATGCAGTACTTGAAATTTCTGGTGGTGTGTTTTTCTTAACAAAATACATGTGCATATGCTAAAATCAAATTTCCGTTCCTTCTCTTGTTAGGCTGAACCACCAGACAGATCTTTTGTTGTACTCTGCTCCATTTCTCCACCCTTTTTTTCACATTTTATTTTAAACTAATCAATGACCTCTTGAAAGCAGAAATCACATCTACTACTTACATTTCAAGTCTTCTTCCTCTTGACATATGTTTTTCTACTGTTAAAAATGGCAAGCAATAATAATCACTATTCATTTATGCAGCAGCTCTTGGCTTTACAAAGTTTGACCTGAACCACTAAATCAATCTTTCTGGAGATGATGAAGAAGCAGTCATGTGTCACTGAATAATGACATTCAATGGTCTAGAATTATTGAGACCCTACTGCACAGTTTCTTTTTACCTTCTTTTCCCATTTAATAGCTCCAGTACTAAATTCAGCACTTGGCCTACCAAAATTAGGACAAAAATTCTCCATCAGTACCTGACTTAACTAATTTTCAACTGTGTCATACAATATAACAGACACACGCCTTCTTTTGCTTAATTTCTTAGTATTGACATTCAAACTAGAATACAGTGAATCCTTTTACAGTTTGCCTCCAGAAAAGAAATCTTGAAAAAAAATAAAATAAAAAAAGGAGTCCCTCCACCCTCCCTAAAATAGTTTATATCCTGTAGTACTGTTGGTAGGATTGTTATCAGTGAGGAACAGTAAGGAAATCTCTGGGGAAATGACTGCATCTAATCCCTCACTGCTGGCTTCAAAATGCAGACATAAGAACCCACATATTTACTAAGCATTTGCAACTTAAAAAAAAAAAAAAAAAAAAAAAAACAATTTCCAAGATCTAATGCATCAGCAGGGCAAATTCCTGAATTGCAAGCAGTCTGGCAGTACCTGCTCCTAGACTGCAATGAGAGCAGGGCGACATAAGCCCAGGGAGTGCTGGATAAATCGAAGTCTAAAGAAGACCTGGTTGAAAGAGAAACAAACAGACAGGAGTTTCTGGGACCAGTATCACCACGTCATCATCTCTTTACAACTGATCCTGAAGTTGCCGCACTCCCCAGGAATAAATGACAAAGAGAATCCAAGCAGGAAACCTTTAGCCATTGACATGCATTACAAAACTCCTGTGGGTTTCCTTCCCTGTGGAGGGAGCCACTGGGAGGCATTTTGATCTTTTCAGAAATCTGCTACAGCTTCTGCCTTATTCAGCTCTTCATCTTTGGGGACGTCCATCCTCTCCCTTGTCACCCCAACACCCTCTGCTTGTGCCTAGCACACAGAAAGGAAAAATGTAGAAAGCATCCTCACAGCAAACTGGTCATTGCCAACCACTGCTGTTTAACAGGGCTGGAGACAAGGTTCCTGGAATATCCTGCTTGAAACAACTCACTCTCATTTCATCTGGGATGAAACAAAGGTTTCAGCTCATCCAATTTAATCTTTGGGATGGGAGATCAGGCTCCTTAAGCTCCTCTGGGAGGTGGCCAAAATGTTTTCTGTTACTTAGAGCTCTGAGAAAGTAATCCCAAACAACAACATATGGCATCAGATTTTAAATTAAATGACAATGATTAACTTCATTCAGATCTTCAGTTTACCTGTCTTTTCTAGAAAGATGCATTGTTACATATAATAAGCAAGTCTAATGAACAGACAAAAAGCATGTTACACCTATGACATTTGAAGTGTTCATGTTCATCTAAAGTAATCTAAGGACACGTTCAAACACATGGATGAATAACTAGAGTACTCTATTATGCTAGAATTTACCATTCAAAACATCAAATTATTCCCCAGGTCACTTTATACCCATTAAATCACTACTATAGTATAAAGGATAAAGTTGAGCATAACAGGAAGTTAAAACATGTGACACAGCATGTAACTTCACTTTTTGAACCTGAATGGCTGTCTAAACATGCACTTTTATTGAATGAACTTTTATCAAGTTTCTTTGACATTTCTGTTGAATCATGCCCCGAATCTCATGCACAAATGCAGAGGCAAGACGTGAAGGTTCTGTTAGCCCTCTTTGCAGCTGATTCTGTATCTTCTTGGAATACCAACTGCTACAGTCCAATATAAAACATATATATTTTTTTCATACGGGTACTTTGGAAGTCAGTAGAGGTAGAAAATGAAAGATACAAATAATGAAACTACTTTCTTCGAGAAGAAATCAAGCACCATGATGAACACCTATACAGATCTTCTCCATGGTGAGAGCTATTTTCAAGCTCCAGAAACCAAATGAGTCGTTACACAGCCCATCTATTGATATTAATATTGCTTCTGGACTACTACTCATCCAATGAACCCAGGGCAAACATCAGCTTGGCACACTCAGAAGCAAATGCCACATCCTGCTTGCTTTATGCACAGAGGTGAATTCAATGAGATTGCTTCTGTGCATAAGGCAGGAAAGATTTATTCCCAAGTTCCTTATTTTCCTGGCACACTGTCATTATAAAACAAGCTGCCAGTTTTGCAGGCATTTAAGCACTGCATTTAATTGGGGTGCTTGTATAAGCAAGGATGTGTATTTGCTTAAGTACTGGCCAGATCATAATCTAAGTAACATGCGCCATAGGTGGAATTTTCATATAGTCACACTTTAAGGATGCAAGACACTCCTTAGTAAAAGTCTTTTCCCACTGCTGCAGCAGTAATGTTGTAGCTGAAGGCTACGCATCTACAGGTTATAAACCTGCACTTCCATACAACTCCTTTCTACTTTGTTGTTGTGAGACTGGCGGCTCATGGGAGGGCAACAAGAAACACTGGCCCTTCTGGTTTTAATGGACCCAGCTAAACCACAAGCCTTACATGATGTACATACGGTTATCGGGCAGAATATGCTGCAGTTAACTCTTGCTGAAGTTCAGAAGGGGGAAAAACCTGTCAACCCTTTAGAAAAAAAAAATATCTGAGATGCTTCCATGATTGTCTGCCAATTTCCCACCATTAATCACTAGAAAGTCAGCTCTGTTCTAAAAATTTATTTCAGAAGGACAGCAGGTCTTTTACAGAATTCAAAATTGGCTTTTTTATTCTTGCATGGCACGCAGAATCACACAGTCACACAATGGTTGAGGTTGGATGAAAGGGACCTCTAGAGATCATCTAGTCCAACCCCCCTGCTCCAGCAGGGTCACCTAGAGCACGGGGCACAGGGTGGCATCCAGGTGGGTTTGGAAGATCTCCAGAGAAGGAGACTCCACAACCTCTCTGGGCAGCCTGTTCCAGGGCTCTGTCACCCTCACAGTTCTTCCTCATAATTCTTCCTCATATGGAGATTAAACTTCCTATGTTTCAACTTACACCTGTTACCCGTTGTCCTGTCACCGTCCACCATGGAGAAGAGGCTGGCCACATCCTCCTTAAATTCTTCCCTCAGGTACTTATACATATTGATCAAATTTCTTCTCAGGCTTCTCTTCTCTAGGCTAAACAGGCCCAGCTCGCTTAGTCTATCCTCATAGGATAGCTGCTCCTGTCTCTTAATCATCTTTGTCTCTCTATGCTGGACCCTCTCTAGAAGCTCCCCGTCCCTCCTGTGCTGCGGAGCCCAGAACTGCCCCCAATACTCCAGGTGCGGCCTCACCAGAGCTGAGCAGAGGGGCAGGATCCCCTCCCTCCACCTGCTGGCAACGCTCCTCCTGATGCAGGCCAGGATCCCATTGGCCTTCTTGGCCACGAGGGCACATTGCTGACTCATGGTTAACTTGTTGTCAATCAGGACTCCCAAATCCCTCTCCGCAGAGCTGCTTTCCAGCAGGCCAACCCATCATCTGAACCCCTCATCTGATTCCTCCCCAGGTGCAGGACCCTGCACTTGTCCTTGTTGAACCTCATGAGGTTCCTCTCTGCCCAACTCTCCATCCTGTCTAGGTCCCTTGGAATGGCAGCACAGCCCTCGGGAGTGTCAGCCACTCCACTCAGTTTGGTGTCATCTGCAAACTTACTGAGGGTACACTCTGTGCGCTTGTCTAAGTCACTGATGAATAAGTTGAGCAGCACTGGGCCCAGTACTGACCCCTGCAGGACACCACTGGCCACAGCCCTCCAACCAGACTTGGCCCCATTTATCACCACCCTCTGGGCTCTGCCATCCAGCCAGTCCTCAATCCACCTCAATGTCCACTCATCTAACCACTAACACTAACACTAACATCTAACACTTCCAGAGCTTCTCCGTGAGGATGTTACGGAAGACAGTGTTGAAAGCTTTGCTGAAGTCAAGGTAGACATCATCCATGTCTCTCCCCTCAGTCATCCCATTGTAGAGGCTATGAAGTTGGTCAAACACAACTTTCCCTTGGTGATCCATGCTGACTACTCTTGATCGCCTTCTTTTTCTTGACATGCCTGGAGATGGCCTCTAGGATGAGCTGCTCCATCACCTTTCCAGGGATGGAGGTGATGCAGCCCAGCCTGCAGTTTCCCAGGTCTCTTGCCCTTTTTGAAAACTGGAGTGATGGTGGCTTTCTTCCAGTCCTCCACCTTCCCCCGCTCCCCTGACGTCTCGATATTTGGCAATATTGTATGTAATATGCTTCACATGTAAGTGTTGGTTCCACTATATTGACAAAAAAGGGGCATTTTGTTCCAACACCATGAGTAAATGACAAAAATATTGAAGGAAGACGGTGGTGAATAGGAAAGTAAAGATAAAATACATTTTTTTTCTGTATATAGTCTAAGATTGCTCTGTAGACTGCTCTCAGACTTTAAGTGCAGGGGGGTTGGACTAGATGATCTCTAGAGGTCCCTTCCAACCTTAAGCATTCTATGATTCATTCTATGAAGTGCACTCAAGTCAAAGTTTGCTGTGGGCAAACACAAAATAGGCAAGCAGGCTCAGAAGTTAAAACCTGAGACCCCCTCACAACCTTGGTAAAGCTGTTAGCCTCACAAATACAAGGTGCTTCCACTGCTCCAAGTGCGATCAAGTTTCCATATATTTAACTTGGTGGAGATATCAACAGGCTCTGCAAAAGACTTTTTTTTTTTTTTCCCCTCTCCTCAGGGGTCAGAACCCATTTGCTGGTTAAGGGTTAAATAATCCAGGTTAATGCAACCTTAACAGTTAGTGCTTGGCAACACCTGTGAAAATGACTCTGGCACAGACTTCCTGAAGGGCATGTGTAGGAGAAGTCAAATGCACAATGTTTGTATGAAAAATATTACAAAAAAAAAGACCTAGTGGTTCACACTGTTCTCATCTTAATCACCTGGTAGGAAGACTTCCTGGCTATAGAGAGCAACAGCCTATTATTACAGGGGCTTGTATGTGCACTGAACTAAATGCAACACAATTTCTTTTTTGTATCAGCTCTCTCCTTTCCTTTTAATCATCTGGTGGGGGATGATGGAGGCACTACAATCTCCTGCTGCCTTCAGTGAGATTAGGCCCATTGCTTCTGAATTATTTTAGCATACAAACAATCTAGCTGGAATACTGATTGTTTTTCCTGGGTCCAGCTGAGTCCTTATTCCTACTCATTGCAATGTACACTAACTATTCTACTGCAATCGTTTTAGCATTGTGGCAGGTGTGGCTTTAAATGTCCACATAAATAGGATGTCCTCTTCCCTGCCTAAGAGCATATAATCCGTAGACTCTGACTGACTTCAGTTGGAATCATGGTCCATGTTTATACATTCCATATCTCTATCTTTTACATATATGTATTTATATATATATTTATTTATATATATATGTATATATTTAAAATAGATATGTGTATCTGCAGCCTATGTTTTTCCTGCTTGGATGTCATCCTCTTAGCCCCACATACAGCCTGCGAGAGCTTTGGTCCTTGAAAACATAAACTCCCTAAATTTTGTCTTTTTCAACACAGTAGTTGTTACAAGTAAAACAAATGAGGAGCACAAGTCTGCCAGTATGAAGCTTTTCTCCAGGGTTTCTTCTCTAAATATACATTCGAGACTCTGCAAAAGGAACCTCACTATTCCTGGAGATGTCTTCCTCTTTTTTTCACATTTTTTTCAAGGTATAGTGTTAGTCCCACATTAAATTGACATGTTTCATTGCATCTCATACACTTATAATCTGGAATACATCTCAGCTTCTTATACAATCCTTCTCATCATAGTATCTAAGAGTTTTAGAATTCCCTTACAGGGGAAACTCTCGTCTTTCTTTCTCCATAAGGAATCAAGATACAGAAGGAAGTCTCCCTAAGTCATTGCAGCTGAGTATTTATTTATCTAAGCCCCACTGAATGCAATTGAAATAAAGCAATGACTTTGGCAAAATTATACAGGAAATTTGGTACAAAACAGATAACTGAATCTTCATCTTTTTGCTCAAAGGTCATGTTGCAGTCTTAATTATGACTGCACTGGAACACGAACAAGTTCACATGAAATGCCTTTTTTTTGCCTTTATTATTTCCCTATTCTGTTATCTGTATCTCTTCAGCCCACATTTATTCATGTTGTACTGCCAACTAGCATTAAACAATGAAAAACTGACATTTAGCGTGGAAAATTGTTTAAAGAAGCATTTGGAGTATCAACATTTTCCCTTTGCTAGTGCAAAAGCCGTCCTTAATCTTCTTTTATTTCCCTTGCTCTTCCATCTCTGAATTTTAATGTCCTCATCCTCCTTTTCATGCTCATTTGTTTTGCATTTCATTTATTGGTTTGACAGGAGCCAACCACCCATATCTCCCCTCCCCCTGCCCCAGCTTGTACTGGGCAGCTCTGCAGGTTTCAGCGAGATCACTTGTCTGCTTGAATTTCTGAAATCAAGATCTATGTTCAGAGAAAATTTATTGAGGAAACCACACGCATCATTAAATACTAGTGACCAAAAAAAACAACCATACAAACAAACAAAAAACCAACCAAACAATGTAATCTGGCATGTTCTTAATATTAAAGGAAACCTCCTTCAGGGACTACTTCCAGCTGGGTAAGAATTTTAAGCACTATGTTGTTACACAGGAGATCTGCTCCCTGCTGTTCCAGTGTAACATGTTGGACGAACTGCTGGAGAAAGCTCACAATATATGCAGCCTTTGAAAATGCATCCAAGGGAATTAGAGCCTGAAGGCCACACTCTTGCTGTTGGGACATAACTATATGTGCAAAGGGCAAGTCTGTCCCTTCTCTTTAAAAGTACTTTGTGGGCTGAGGTTGTGCTGACTCTCCAGAAATTCCACAAGGAACTGACTTCATGCTGTATCTCTGCAGCCGTCATGAAGAAATCTGAAGAAGAGGACAGCAACCTTTCCAAATAGAAAACTACGAATGGACAGATAAAGATCTCAACAGAAACATCAACGTTGTTTCATCTGCAGGCAGAGAGCAAACAGAACAAAGGTTTTCATCTGAAGTACATGCTCAGAATGGGAAGGAAGTATTGCAATGACCTTTTAATTTTTTCCTTTACAGACTGCCTGGATAAGGTACAGAATATTGTATGGGCTGCAGTCTGCCCTTTTTCACTGCCGCAGTTCTACTGCATAGAGAGCAGAATGACAAAATCCTCAGGCCTGGCTAAGAAGACATCTTTCATTTGCAAGGGATAATCCAGGGCCAGGTGAATCAACCTTTGCACAGACCCAGTGATCTCAGAGGAAGGGGCTGCTGCTACTGCAGTAGCAAGTGAAACAGGAGAACTTCTCCCACTCATGCTCTAGCATGTGGGATCCCTCCCAGGTGCCACAGACTGCAGTTTCATGAGCTGCATATTTAGTCTTGGACTTAAGCCACAGCCTTATACATAGGTGAGATGGAAAGTCAAAGCACATACTCTGTGAGAAAAACAAAAGCCTAATACAAAAAGCAGGTGCTTTTACTCCTCTTGCGGAAAGCAATTTGGATTATTAAAACTGCTATCTAAAGGGAAAGATTTGGCAATAAAAAGGGCAAACTATTTACACCACTATACGTTTTAAGATGCATCCTTCCTCTCTTTTCCTCTCCCCAGATTTATTCTTTTTAAAAACGAATGCACAGAAAGCTATACTTTACAAAAAGGTGAATGAACCTTCACCAGAATTAGAGAGCTGGGTATCTATACTACTGATTTAGCAAACCTCATTCAAACAACATATCTTTTACCTGCAAAGACAGCTGGATTTCCACTAAAGTTACCAAAACATCAGACCTTTGTAGCTGTAAAATAATCTTAACGCTGAATTGATTTTGCAATTTGAGCTTAATTCCAAATACAACTAAATATCAAAGACTTCACAGCTTACAACTCCAGAATTTAGGATTAACTGCATTTTCCAGTGCAAGTACTTTGGAAAAAGTTAACTAAGGCAGGGAAGTACTAGGACTCAGCTCTTCCTGTAAGTTGGTCAGCCTTTATTTTTAGTTTTCAATTGTCAGTATTTTTTTCCCTTTTGTAAAGGAAGTGTAAAGAACTGCCAGTACTTGAAGCTAAATCACTTTATTTACAGGTCCAGCATGACACAAACAGCACTGATGCAGCTATGCAGCATTCAGTTGAGCATGTTTGGCTGGCATGAATCTAGACACTTGACTTAGTCACTCATTCGTTGATCTAATATTACCCCAAAATGCACTTGAAAACGCCTCAGCACCTCAAGAGAGGTGCAAGACCCTTTTCCAGATTAAATTCCTAATGCTACTTCTAAATCAACTCCTTGTGGGGTCCTGTTGTGGTGTAGGATTGCAATGCCTGTAAAAATAGCCACTAAATACTTCCTTACTGAAGTGCATGGCAATAGAATAAAGCACAGGATTCACTTGCTAAATTAGAAAACCCACCTTATTTCTTCAGAAAGTCTTCCAACTCCAATCCTATGCATAGAAAACAGATCAATTCACGGATTAGATCTGTCATCTGTATGCTTTATGAGCACCAAACTATAGCCAACATACTGTGTTTGATCCCTATGCTGAGTTAGTGCTCATAGAGGAAAAAGGTAGGAAACCCCATACTTGAAAATATTAAAGGAGTGAAGAAAAAGATGTTTAGAACAGTAACAACAACAAAAAACCTCCCACAATATTTAAACATGAGATACTGTTAAGCTGTAATTAATGTTTCCATTTAAGTTATAACGCACACAAAGCCAAATTTTCGTGACAAAGAATGCCAGAGCAGAAGTTTCTAGTTTACCAGAGATGTCTCTGTTGCTATGTTAAAGCTGAAGTGCTTAGATTTTTTTACCGTGTAATCTCCGAGGTGACATTTGTTCTATCAACCACTGCATATGCATGTGACTACCTTGTGTAGCCCTACTGAAACTAACCTTTAGACCAGCTAGCTCAGGTACTTCTGAGTAGCACGGCTGATATAGCTGTACAGGTCCCAGCAGCCCCCTGGGACTTCAGTAAATATCCACCTGAGCAGACTATTTTAACCTCTTTGCTACAGTAGCTGAACTGTTAAGTGGAAAATTATCTCTTTTTAACAACAGATTTCCTGTCTGACTGCATAAGATCCCTAAATGGGTTTTATTTTTGTTTGAAAAGAAGCGTGAACCTTTATATCTTATTTTATAAAACTGATGATGCATATTCTGAAAGGAAGAAACACAGATCTTCTCTAAAACTCTGAAGCTCCAGTAAACCTGAAAAAGTGTAACATGGTTGAATCATGTTATTGTAAACCAATCAAATCTAAGTTTTTCTTAAAAAGAATCAATCTTCTCCTCTCCTATGTCATTAAGTGAAATGTTTTAGACAAAGTATCAGCTATACTTTAAACTTTGATGAAGGAGTGCAACAAAACTTCCTTTCTTAAAAAAGAACAAAAACTATAAACCAAATATATGACAAAGCCAGCAGCATCAAGAACAGACTCATAGTCGGAATTAAATGAAAATGGAAATGGAAGCTGTGGGGGAGGATTAGATACTGGAACGTGAACTAACAGGTAACCAGGAAATCACAGGATGAGGAATAACCACTAGCACTAACTAGCACAGAGAAGCCTTTAATTACCAGCTGCTTATTAAGTAGGTTTGTGATTCTTTCATTGTTGGAAAGATCAGTGTGAGAAAGCAAACAACTGCTGGGCCAGACAGGGCCTATAACTTTCAGATACTTTTAGGCTCAATTCCCTATCTCATGTCTGGATACTCCTCAGACCTCATTTGGCATCACTCTGGAACAAGAGCAACCAATAGGTTCGCCAGTCCCTTACATTAGGAATCTTTTGCGTATCAGCTTGGTTTTCCTCATCTCAGCATTTAAAAGCCCAGTTAGTGTCTGATGCCCAGGAATGCACAAGGACAGTTTGAACTTGGAATGTTAATGCAGCAGGATTATAAACATTCTGCACAGCAGAGCAAGGAGAATTTATTCCTGTGGCTATTAAACCCTATCAGTCTGTTTAATCATGTCCTTCACTTTTGGTAGTTACATGCACTATAAAGATGAGTCATTCCATATTTTTATTAAGAGTATTCAAAGCATAAGCAAAATGGAACACAAAAACACTTGCAGAATTCCAAGTCTGAGCTTGTAAGCTGCCATTTCTGCACCATCTTCCTATTCGTGTGTTAACTCATTAAAAATGAAACCCCAAAACACATGACAGCAGAAGAACAAAATAAGAATCATGTGAAAATATTTTCTCTACATGTAGTTTCCTCATATTATGCAAAAGACTGCCATCTACTGTTGACATTAAGTTTTTAAATACATATTTTGCATGCATGGTAATGGGACAATACTATATTATATCACTACTATAAAGGTGAAAATCTGCTAATAGTACTAGGAAGCCAGTTTGAAAAATGAAGTCATTAGCACCCTATTCCCATAGCCTAAAGCAATGGATCTCTGAGAGAAAAATTCCCCCATAATTCTAGCATGCAGTAGGCTCTACACCTTGATGATTGTATAATATGTCACTCTTGCCCAGCCACAGTTTAACAATTTCTGCTGTGGGGAACTTTGCTTCAGCTGATGTTCTGTTTTCTCTTTACAAATGCAACTACCATCTATTCTCTCTCCCTTGCCTCTCTTCTCCCGTATTCCTTAAGACAAGAAAAGTGAAGGCTGCAAAGAGACAGGAAAAGAGAAGCAAGATACAGTCTGTTTTCTCAGGGAAGGAAAAGACACAGATGGCTGGCATCCACGATGGACCAAGACGTTTTTTCTAATGTAGCCACCAGATTACAACAAACAGTAAGAAACATGCTCACTTTGTTCTATCCCAACCATTAGCCTCTGTCTTTCAGACATAATGGAGGCAATATCAGTGGATCATCTGAATTAATTGCAAAATGAAGGAGGGATTACTGACAAGGTATATTCTCTGCTGTCTACCCTGCCCACGACAGGCAGAGATGGCAGTTTAAGAAAAGGTGTACTTGTCCCAGTGACACTCAATGGATGCGAGAAAAATGGATGCAAGGACTTCTAGCCAGTCAGTGAAACCATGTTGGAAACTATAAGGAGATGGAATATTGGTACCTTCTGAGCTTACCAGAAATAAACAGGATCATTGGGACCTGAAAGAGAGTTTTAAGGCGGCATTTGAATATCTCACTTTTGTGTGGTATTACATTTATTTAGATTCTATTATGGTCCCTGACACTGATTTCACAGAGAGAAGACTCTGTATTCACTGTAGTTATATCTGGTTGCAATGCAAACTGACTTGAACAGATTCATACGATTAATTCAGCGAGAAAGAAATGATTATCTATTAAAAATGCAATCGATACAGGCTTAGTAAATAAACTCACCATGAATTCTCTGACATAAGTCAGATCCCTTGATACAACATAAGTTACAAAAGCAACTATCCTCTTTGATAAACACCTCAGGAAGTCACTCTGTAATCACAAGACAAACCAAAAACCTTAAATACATAAACCATATGATCTAGACCAACATCCTTAGCTTAGATTATGTCTGAGTTCTTTTGTTCCACTGCCACTGAAATATGCAAATCCTGCTATTCCTGCTCATTCAAATGTGTGTCAGGAGAATAAAAACACTACACATGCCTTCCCATCTGCAAAATCTGAATAATTTATTCAGATGAACCTCAAACAGCCCTCACCAACGTCACAGAATATTACAGTACAGTTAACGACAACTTCAGAAATAATGTTTTTGCTGTAAAGCATAAATTGAAATGGCAAATCACAAGATGGTTTTTCATTATTTCAAAGCAGCATATCACTGATGACAAACTTACAAATAAATTATTTTAGCAGAATTAAGATCTGCATTTTGTTTTGTGAAACCTCGGAATTGCCATGAAACAATCTGTGTGATAGTTCTCCCAATTTACAATAACGACTGTTGGCTCAAGTTTAGAAGCACATTTTTAAGAAAACAGTATGAGTCTTGAGTTTCTATGGAAATATTGTTATCTTCCAAACAAGAAAAGTATGCTTCAGAATTGCCTAACAGTAGTGCACAATAAAAATGGTGTTTGAATTTTCCTGTTAAAAGTACTTACAATTTCCCAAATTTCATTTTGAGAGAGATATCTGCTACTGATTTTCAAAGATCTCATTATAGGATGTTAACCTTTGGGTAAGAAGGACATATTTTCTTCAAGATTTATGGTTTTTTGTTGGTTTATCAAAGTAAGGAGTGTTGTCTTGTAGGAGATCTTTCCTGGGCACAAGCACTGCAAAAGCAAAAAGAAAAACCTGTAAGAATATCTTCTGAAAATTATTACATAAAATGATAAAGTTGTTTTAACATTTGCAAATAAAAAAAATAAAGTTACTGAAATGAGAGTAAGCTAATTTGGTAAGCTAATGAGAAGCATAATTAATCTCTAAGGCAAAACCATATTAGCATTTATCTTCTGTTTGTCAAAATATTTCCTTCACCTTTTTTTTCCTTTAAAAGCACAGAAAATATTTTAATGAACTAAGAATCCATAAAATAGGCAGTGTTGCAATAACTTGTAGTAAGAGAGAGAATGGCTATTTTAACTTACCTGACTATCCTGAGTCAGCTTATGTTTAATTAAACAGTTTTAAAAATAAGCATTAAATTTGACATCTCTCTTCCCCCCATCTGATGTAAGGTCCACAGTATCAATACAGTTACACCTGTTTCAAAGGCTAACAGAAAATGAAAGAATCACATGCGAGTTAACAGCACTAACTCTTCAAAAAACACTAGCATACTGGGGTTTGTCTAATTATGCACTCTTTTAACCTGCCCCTGGCTCAAAGTTCTGGCCATCTGGCTCTTAAGACATCAGCTTGGTCTTTCTGCAAAGAGGGAAGGAGCAGTGTCATATCACATTTGCTCAAGTAGCAACAACTTAAAGCACAAGGGTTGAAAGCTAATGCTACACTTTGATCAGGGCAGACTAGGTCAGCTGTTAAGTGTACAGTAAGCCCATAAAGCACTGTGTGCGCATCTGTAACACTGAATAACAACCTGTTACTGTCCAAAGCACAGTATTTTCTCATATATTCTAAAAAGGAAAACTTATTTCCTTGAGGATATATTTCTTTTCCATCTATGGATTGATACTGATGCATTTAATAAGGTCATAAGAGCTTTAAATAAAAATTTAATTTGGCTTTTTTTTTTTTACAGAGAAAACACAGATCTGTGAATTTGCAACAAATCATGTTGATCTATACAGATACAACGGGTGCATGAAAGCAATAAAAGGAACTGGTTTTAAACTATCAAAACACCACGCACCAAACAAAACAAGACAGAAGCTCTAAATAGACAAAAGACTGAAAGAAGGGACTTTTTCACTTTGCTTTTTTCAAAGCTAAGTTTTGAATATATACAGTCAACATATAACATCAAAATTATCTAGACATACTGCATATGTGGTATATCACAAACATGCAAGCTCTGCTTTTATCAGCTTTATTTGCAAATGAAGTAAAAATAAATAGAACCAAGAAATCTGAATTCTAGCAAATAATGTGACTCAGAATTACATTTTGGAAAAAATGTTATTTAAAGGACAAACAACTTTGTAACTCAAAATTTTGTTAAGCAAAAATACGCTTAATTAATTTTTTAAGATTTATTACTGAATCCAACATGACTATACGCTGCTTTGTATCAGATTCTTTTTAAGAAAAGTAACATTGCCCTCTGCACTGCTTCCAAAGTCATGGCAGCACGGACTGATCTCTTTTGATAGAGGAAGTATGTCCACTTTATCAGTATTTTTCTTCACTACCCAAAACTAGTTTTGGCTTTTCTTTTCAGTATCTGTTTTAAATAGTTATTTTACAGATGTAAGTTAAAAAACAAACAAACAAACAAAAACAGGTAGCTAAGCTACATATCGTTCACTATAATAGAAAAATTTAAGCATGAGAAGATTCTGGTAGTAACTTGCCTGGGAAAAAAGCTGCAGCAACAGGCTTCTGATATGTTTATAGCTTGCCAAGCATCTCCTCCCCCTCTCTTCTTTCATGCAAGATGACAACTAATCATTATTTTTGTTTTGATTAAGGATGAAATAAGGGCATTATACTAGGTTAAGTATAGCTCAGGTATAGATATTTTATAACACTGAATTTTATCCAAGCATATGTAATTGCTATTACAGCAAACTGAACCTTCATCTATAAAGTTTATAAAATAAACACGCAGTACATAAAATGAAGTCTTATGAAAAATATATTTTTTCAAGTCAATTCACTTAGCTTATTTTCATTTGAAAAGAGCAATTTATCTAGACATTAAGATATACTATGAAAAAATTGGAATGCTTTTAGTATTTATACTTTTATTAACTTAAAGGGTGGCTTATTTAGAAGCAAGCTTAGTTCTTGCTGTTTTTTTCCATTCTAAAAATTCTGAACTAGAAAGTCATAAATATAAGAATGTTTTCATTTTCCATTAACTCTCCTGGACAACTGAAAGCTTTTAAAAATTCACTTATTCTTGTTCCTGCAAATGAAAATACCTGCTTTTTATAAAATCAAGTCTAAGTCTCTCATTTAATGCAAGCATATGCTCCAAAAAAGTAGCTTACTATCATCATATGTCACTACAGAGTGCAAATATTAAGAAAGGATGATTTTGCTACAACCTCTTTAACCGCGGCTGTGCTGGAATCGATCACCTGTACAATTTACTACACCTAAAAGCTCAGACAGTTTCGTTTTAACAAGAAGGCAAAAATATAAATGTCATGATAAGATATTCAGTGAAAAGAAACAGCAGTAGAAACCACACCCATTTACAGGCATAATTTTACATACAACACTTAGGATGTTATTCAGCATAAACAACTAACAAGACATGGAGACTATTGTCTCAGATCCCTAGAAACTCTAAATTGGCTTCCAGAAAATTTCTAACGGCACACTCTGTACAGTCGCTGATACTAAGTTCTAGTAAGTGCAATGCTAGATTCACCTAGTTAAAGTGCTGACAGTATTTGAAACAAGATTGTTAAGAAAGCTGTAAATGAACTAAAATCTTCTTGCAGAATGGCATTTAGGGATTAACTAATCCTCACCTACCTCTCTGTTGTCCTGCTATAATGAAAAGTGTAACAGTGTAATGGGAATTCCTACCCATTCTACCTATTTTTATGCTGTTCATTTTTATACTCTTACCTTTTATTGTGATGCTTTGGAATTCCTTTCTAAACATTGCTAGGATTTTACTAGAAGATCACATATCAAGACTTCAAGCATTTCTCACTTCAGTAATATATATCAGTTTGTCTATGAGGATATTATGGGAGACAGTGTTGAAAGCTCTGCTAAGATTCAAGATAAACAACACCCACTGCTCTCCCCTCATCCACCAAACCCGTCATTTCTCTGCAGAAGGTGAATAGGTCAACCAGTCAAACACGGTTTCTCCTTCATAAATCCATGCTTAACTGCCCCCAGTGTCCTTTATATTTTTGGAAACTGTTTCTAGGAGTACTGGTTTTATCACCTCCCAAAGGATTTAACTGAGGCTGACTGGCTTTCTTAAAAATAGGATAAATATTCATTTTTCTGGTTCTCGGGAACTTCTCCTGATTGTCGTAAGCTCTGAAGGACAATTCAGAATGTCTTTGCAATGACATTAGCTAGCTTCCATAGCACTTTTATGTTCATCCCATCTGGTCCCACAGCTGTGTCTTTAACTTGTTTAAATGTTCCCTACATCTGATACTCCTCTACCATAAGTAAATTTTCCTTGCTCCAGATTTTCCCACTGGTGCTAGGCATTGGAATTCCTGAAAGTAATTTTTATCACTAAAGACGGAGGCAAAGAAGTCATTCAAGTGCCCTGGGCCCTTCCATGCCCTTTGTTATGAAAGCTTCTGCCTCGTTCAGCAGCACTCTCACATTTTGACTTGTATTCCTTCGTTTTGCTGATGATGTATCTCTAAAAGCCCTTCTTGTTGACCTTCAAGCTCCTTGCCAGGATCAACTCAAAGTGGGCTCAGGCTTTCCATCCCCATCCCCGCAGGCAGAGTTAGAATATGAATTGGTATTAGAATAGGAACGCATGCGACTTTTGCAGGAGAAGTTCTGCCTTACAGTCTCTGTTGGAGTTCTCAGAACAGCTCTCATAAAGCTACCACAGTGTGCTTGGATTTCCAATAGCCCCTCACAAAACACTTTTAAGAATATAGCTGCCATATTATGAGAGAAAGTCTTACATGGATAAATCACTGGTTAAACTGCAGGAAGCGAAGGCTAAGTGAACTCTTCTCCCAAAGGAAAGACATCACAAGTGGAGTCCTGTGGGCATTTTTGCTGGAATCTGTGCTATTTTATATATTTGTAAGCAACCTGGAAAAGCAGGTGAGCAATGGCCTAGGATACTACCAAAAATAACATCCTTAGGAGACTGGCGTAGTGTGACGAAGTGCAGAAGGATATTAAGAGACAGAGTAACCAGTAAAATGGCTGACAAAGTTAAATATTAAAAAAATGTAATGCAAACAGGTAAAAAAACAAAACAAACCAAAAAAAACTACCTTCACACAAAAAGTGATGGTAACCTGACTCAAACCTGACTGGTGAGAGTAAGTGTGAATCATTCTGGTGAGAGTTCAATGTATCCAAAATAAATTTGTAAATTAAAAAAAAAAAAAAAAAAAAAAAAAAAAGAGCTAAGCATGGTGATCAACAGCAACTAAAAAAAAAGAATTTTAGTATTAGAAATTACTAGGAAAATAATTGAAAACAAAAGAGAAAGCATCATCGTGCTATTGTTCAAATTGCTGGTTTCCTCATAGCTTGATGACTGTGTGCAACTCTGGTGCCCTCATCTTAAAAAGGTTATAGTAGAATTGAAGATGGTACAGAAGACGGCAGTAGAAGGCATTCAGCTGTTGTTTCATATATAAACTATCCCATGGGTGGGGAAAAACAAAACAAGCAAAAAATAAACAATGCAGGGAGGGCAACAGGGGGCTAAAAACCCATTAGCAGGTTGGCAAAATGGATATAGTTTGACAGGTAGGTGTCATATTCAAATCAAACTACAGAAAGTTATTTGCACACAAACTATAGTAAATTCTTTGTCAAAGACATAATGGATGCAAGGAATTAGCATGCGCAATAGGGAATAAGCACACCAGAAATAAGTCTCTGGCTCAATAAACGTTAATAGGTAAAACGTAAATATCTGGAAGATGTGAAGGTGCTATGTAAAGCATAAAGCCTGTTCCTACTCTTCTATTGCCATTTGCTTATGATCACTGTGGAAGCCACAGCACTGGTCTGTAAACATCTTTGGACTAAATCAGTAAAGCCGTTCTGAAGTTAAACATTTAGTAGTTTAGAGAATCTAGAATTGGATATAGCTGCAAGGACTCATAAAGACAGCAGCAAACAGAAGTGAAAGGAAACAATGGATACACCGAAAGATTTCTCCTACAGCAAGCAGTGGTAAGCACAGCCTTATATTTCTCTTGAGTTTGACTAAAAGCTATAGAAGGACTTCTCATTAGAAGCCAAAATTTTACAGTTTGAGAGGCTTTATATCCAGGCCATCATTATGTTACAATTTTTCCAAGACTGCTTGGTCAGGTAATTTGGAATTTGTAATGTCAGTACAAGGTTTTAGATGAAAGACAAAATTCTGAATGTTAAAAACTTTCAAATGTTACACAATTAACACTTACTGTCCATAGAATAGCTTTTTTTTTAGGTTTATTTTTTAATTCTTCTCAGGATTGGGAAGCACGTAAATTGGCTGTATCTAAACACTGTACAGGCAAGTGGTCTTGCCAAACAGATGCTGTCACTCCTACAGAAGGGCAAAACCGATAACCAAGTTATAACATCTTTTCCTCAGTGATGACTCAAAAGACAGTCTCTGCCTCTCTATCAAGTCTCCGTAACTCAGAAAATTTATGTAGAAACATCGTATCTTTGCATCTCTACATCTCATATGTACTGACATTAATCAACAGGCTTAAATTACTAAGTATACATGCAAATATATGGACAAGAGGCAGACATTTCCCCTTTCTGTCCCCCTGTTCAGTTTTCAATTTATATTTATTTATTGATTTCAACATCTTTTTAACATGCAATCTTTACTCACATATCTTGTCAGAATCTGTATGAACTGCCTGGATAACAGAAGTTCTGAGAATCATTTCAACATCTGCAGCGATTTTCAGGAGCTAGTAAAGGAAGAAAAATAAGAACAGTAATTTAAGTGATATGCAATTATCCTTGCAGTCATTTTCCATAGTAGAGGACTAGTCAAACACCAAGCAAACAATTCTACTACTCAGCAAGCTATTTACTACCTACACATAACCTTCATTCTAGGATCCTGGGGTACCTTACAAGTTGGTAAGAAGTACCCTGACATACAGTGCCAGAGGAAAGAAATAAGTCATCTAGTAGGTAACATGCTGAGGTGTAGGACCTATTAATCCAGTTAAAACTGCACAGGAATAAGGTAAAACACAATTACCAAAACAAACAATTTGTTTCAATGACTATAGGCACTGGTAAACAACTAAAAGGCAGCATCTGATTATCTCTAATGAGATGGGTAATATGGCTGTTTTAATATTCCTATTCTCATAATAAGGAGACAAAAAGAGAAGCAAAACCAGACAAGAGAGCTTTCACACAAAAGCAGTGCAGGAACCAGATGCTCAAATCCAAAGATTAAGAGAGGGATGATTATGTGGTGAAAGCTCTGAAATTCTTCCCCACTTTGCCAGGATAAACAGAGGCATCCTGTCAATTTTGTCAAGTGACCAGCAGAATCCTAAAACTTGTTTGCACTATATTTCTGTCAGAAATAAAAGAAACTGCACAAGTAAGAGACTCTCTGGGAGCCAATATCTATATGTAATTGGGAAGCAGTGTGTACCAACATGAATGATTATTTGCAGTGTATGAGTTAGGGCTGATAGAGCTACACTACATCTTTATCTGCCCTTCCCCACTTCTCCCCTTTAAAGTGCTTCAGAGAGGTATGATCTAGTTCCCCTTACTGAATGCTCATTACAAGCCAGAATGCACTGACCTGACTCTTGAAGATTGATTTCCACCTTAGCTTCATTTTAGAGAGTCACATGCTCTTAAGACTGCTTCACAAAACAAGCCAAATGAAAATAAGTGGAGACAACCTGGACCACTTATAAAGTGCATTCCTGATAAAGTAAACAGCTAGGGTAGATGTAGCCGCCACATTTCACATGCTAATATTGCAGACAGTTATTCTACTCTTCTTAGGTCACTTCACAGCTAAATATTTAAGGTCACACTCAGAAAACACTGCAGCATTCTACTCTGGCGAAGTAAAACCCATTTGGGTGGCCGATATTCACTTCAGCATGTATATAGGTTCAACAACAATAACAGTTTATATGATTTTCTATAATTGTGTAGTTCTGACACAAGTCTAGAACTTCTTCCACTAACCTATCCAATCAATATATAAAGTCATATTAATATATGCAGATTTTATAGGTTGCCACTCCTAACAAATACAGACTTAAAAATTTCAGTAAGTTGCATTTTTCCTGTGTATCAATACTGAAAGGCATACTGTTTAACACATCAAAAGTCCAGAATACAAACACAGAAATACTACTATAGGGACCTGGAAACAAGGATAGAAACAATAATAGAATATCCTAACTAAATGATCCACACTATTTTTATTACTGTCCAGAGGTTAGGATGACATCCAGATTTCTGCAATGAACGGATGTAGGCATCTTTTCCAATATATAACCGTTCAAACTTAGCAGAAACTAAATAGTTCCTTAAAAGGATGAATGAAAATAACTTAATCATCAGTCCCTCAATATGGGTGGTAATAATCAAAAATATCTAAAATGCAGAAGTTTAATTTTAGGCCTCGGTAGGTTTTGGAAAAAATACTCAGTAAAAAGTTTTAAAATAGCAGCTGAGAAAAAGAAACTTAAATAGTGACAAAATAAAATATTCTGTTTCTTTTGCAAAATAATGTTTTCACTATATGGAAAATAAAACAAAAAAACAGTGGTAGAATCAATACCTCTATGCTATAGTAAAGCCACAAACGATTAACAGTTCTCTTGTCGCTAAATAAGATTGCCTAACCTGTGATGAGGAATCAAAATAGGTTCACATCTCTGCCAATAACGGAGGATATTATTTAATTTCTCCTTATTTTGAATACTTGTTTATACCAAAGACAGATAAATTTGAGGAACCCAATTCTAGCAGACTTTCTAAAATATCCCACAAAATATCTAGTGAAAAACAGCAGCATAAAACAGTTTCCTCCCCTTACCTTATTATGAACCTCAGAATAAGCACATCAAAGTACTAGAAGTTGCTTTTTCCTTATGTATTTTAGTGCACGCCAAATCGTATGACACACTGTATAAATATATATCAATGAAGGTATCAGTATATTTGTAAATAAAGATCCTCGGAAGCATTTTTTTACAACTCACCTATCTCTCTCAATGTCTCAATAAATGTTTGCATTCTTTCAGAAAAAGGCACGGATTTTCATGCAAAAAAGTGGAAAAAAATAGAAGCAGGTACCTCATCTATTTTCTCTGCAGATGTCTCATTTTGATTATTTTTGAATTCTTCGTTTATCTTTTGTCGTGCAGCTAAATAATGCAAGGAAATAAAGCATGAATAAAAATTTTATCATTACTTTGCAGTGGTTCAAAAAACACATTAACAAGCTCTCAGCACCCCATTAACCTTGTTTATGTCTATGTTCCTTTGGCTACCTACTCCTCTCCATTAAAAAAAAAAAAAAAAAAAAAGTCATCCCCTTCTGGGTGTATTCAGCCCCCCATTTTTTTTTTTAATACACGTTTTCCCTGAAATTTACATGATAGTATCTTACTTTGATTTCATTGGTACAGTGATAATATATAATGCTATGACTGGTCATCTAGTTTTCTGAGATTTAAAAATAACTAGCAACAGACATTATTACTTTTCTATTACTGCAGAAGCATACTGACCCCTTGAACAGCAACTACAATAAAGAGGATCAGGTCGAATGTTTAGCACAGTTAGGCACGCTTTGACTGGACTGAAAAGGAGGAGTGGGGAGCTAAAAAAAAAAAAAAAAAAAAAAAAAAAAAAAAAAAAAAACTAGAAAGATAACCAAGTTTTCCAAAAAAAGACATTTTTGCAATATGATATTTAAGAAATATGACACAACAATGAGATTTTTGTTTCAACTTATAGGATGTCTGGATATGGACACACAAACGTTTCCTCAATAACTGCCTATCAAAAGTGGCAGGCAGCCATTTAAAGGAAGATTATTTTAAGGATTATTTTCTTTCTGACTATATTCTTTTGCCTACCACATATCCCTCAAATGTGTTTTCGCTAGTCTCCCTAAGTTCTTTCTCCCTTGCATAATATGCACAAAACTATTTGTTAAATCAGAAAAACAGAATGAACATTAATTCTCTCCCTTCCGTCTCTTTTTCCATAAACAGGAATTAATAGGCCCTCCCTCAAAACAGCACTACAGCATCTGTTAATAGGGCACAATAGCATTAATGACTTGATATTGTCTGTCTTTAACACATACTCTCACAACAAAACACAGCGGAAAAATGGTTACCTTAAACCCACCAATATACATGTAATCCCCACAATTGAACAGGCAACAGATCAAAGGTCCTATCAAGTCTTACAGCCACAACAACGGAACTTACTAAGAAGCAAACAAATATTCAGGCAACCTATTATGAAAGGAGAGAGAGACAAGGTGAGTGTCTACAAAAATATCACAAAAATGTAACAAAAATATCTTACCTTCGAGGGCTCTGGCATCATTTTTAAAAACTTCTTGTCGAGTTCTGTGTAACAATTTAAAAAGCTTCAAAACCTGTTAAAAAAAGGTCAACAAAACATGTTTGCTAACAAGATTCTGTTGGAATCAGTGGAAATCATAGAATCATAGAATGCTTAAGGTTGGAAGAGACCTCTAGAGATCATCTAGTCCAACCCCCCTGCACACGCAGGGTCACCTAAAGCACGTGGCACAGGGTGGCATCCAAGCAGGTTTGGAAGATCTCCAGAGAAGGAGACTCCACAACCTCTCTGGGCAGCCTGATCCAGTGCTCTGTCACCCTCACTGTGAAGATTTTTTTCCTTAAGTTCATGGGGAACTTTTGATGCTTCAGTTTCCAGCCATTACCTCTAGTTCTGTCGGTGGCCACCAGGGAAAAGAGGCCAGCACCATCTTCCTCACTGCCTCCCTTGAGGTACTTATAGACACTGATCAGGTCCCCTCTCAGCCTTCTCTTCTCCAGGCTGAACAGGCCCAGCTCCCTCAGCCTCTCCTCATAGGGCAGATGTTCCAGGCCCCTGATCATCCTTGTGGCCCTGCGCTGGACTCTCTCCAGCAGCTCCACATTCCTCTTGTACTGTGGAGCCCAGAACTGGACACAATACTCCAGATGTGGCCTCACCAGGGCTGAGTAGAGGGGCAGGATCACCTCCCTCGACCTTCTGGAGACGCTCTTCTTAATGTACCCGAGGATCCCATTGGCCTTCTTGGCCACGAGGGCACACTGCTGCCTCATGGTCAACTTGTCATCCACCATGATGCCCAGGTTCCTCTCTGCAGAGCTGCTCTCCAGAAGGTCGGTCCCCAGCCTGTACTGGTGTCTGGGGTTATTCCTCCCCAGGTGCAGGACCTTGCACTTGCCCTTGTTGAATTGCATGAGGTTTTTCACTGCCCAGTTGTCCAGTCTGTCCAGGTCCCTCTGGATGGCAGCACAGCCCTCTGGGGTATCAGCTACTCCTCCCAGTTTGGTATCATCAGCAAACTTGCTGAGGGAGCACTCTGTCCCTTCATCCAGGTCATTGATGAATAAATTGAACAGGACTGGACCAAGGACTGACGCCTGGGGGACCCCGCTAGCTACAGGCCTCCAACTGGACTCTGCACCGCTGACCACCACTCTCTGACCTCTGTAATCCAGACAGTTCCTAATCCACCTCACTGTCTTCTCATCTATCCCACACTTCCAGAGCTTGCCCAGGAGGATGTTGTGAGGGACGGTGTCAAAAGCCTTGGTGAAGTCAAGATAGACGACATCCACCACTCTCTCTTCATCTATCCAGCCGGTCATTCCATCATAGAAGGCTATCAGGTTAGTCAAGCAAGATTTCCCCTTGGTGAATCCATGCTGACTACTCTTGAGCACCTTCTTGTCCTCCATGTGCCTGGAGACAACGGCCAGTATGAGCCGTTCCATCACTTTTCCAGGGATGGAAGTGAGGCTGACAAATCAATTTCTCAGATACAGAGTCTCAATCCCTGATGAAAAAATCTGCAGATAAAGCAGCTAGAAATTAAGGATATCAAAAGTCTAGGCAGTCAGGCCTGTTTCAAATTCATCTGATATGCAATTGATTACTGCCATTAGGTTTCTATATAATCACTTGGTATGGCAGGTATCTAATCCTGAAAAAACATTCATGCAAACACACTTCTCATGTTAATGCTTATACATATATATGTACATATATAAAAACAAACTCATATCCTTATGAGTTTAGGTACCTCTAATATTTACAATTTCAGGTATTTCCTTCAAAAATTATATTGTTTTCTCACAATGAACGTTCTCATTATTTCTTAGGAGGAAAGTTGAAGAGGCACAGACGACATCTAATAAATGGCCATGTTCTCCATTAGCATGCTTTGTATCTGTGAGCTGGGGATCCAAACAGATCTGGCCTCTAACAGCAAAAGTCATGGCATGAGATAGCAGCCAATAAATACACCACAGCAAGGTTCTGAGAGATGTGCTGCTCATGCTTTAAATCAATGACAGAGAAAGATGAGAAGCTTCGCTCAAAGCTACTACTCCCAACAGGTATCAACACATTTTTATCTTTTCAAGGTAAGTTCTCAACTGCCATCTCAGCTACAAGTTGACTGCACCTTATGAGAATCCATCTACAAGTGCACAGGGACAACATGAGCGGTACGAAGGAGAGAAAGTCATAAGACAGTAACAACTGGTCAACACGGCTTCCACAACCCAGTAGTATCAGCGGACCACTTACATAATACTACAGAAAAAAACTTACAAATAGCAAGAAATTCAAATTTGTCATTGCTTTACTTCAATGGAGTAGCATGCTTTGTAATTGCAACTGTAGCTCATAACTAAATAAGTTGCTGCTGACAACATACTTCTAGATCACAGACCTTCCTGGGAAGAAGATAAACAAGCCCATTCCCAGTCACTTAGGAATACTGGGGATGTATCTTCAACAAAAACTTCCGTAACACCTAAAGCACGACCTGACAAGCAAATGCGAGCAGAAAAGACACCACGTTTACCCGCTTGGGCCTTTCTTATCCGTAACACCAAGACACAAACTCCCAGCCCGCCTCGCACAGCTCCTCCCCGCCCCTTCCGCACAGGCCCCGCTCCGCCTCCCGGGAGGCGGCTCCGGGACGAAGCTCCCCCTCCTCCCCGGAGGCCGCCGGTCCGCCCAGAGGGGTCACACGTCCCCGGCTCGACGCGGTTACCGGGGCTCCCGCGGGCGGCAGCGGCAGCCGCTACCCTCCCCGCGCCGACCATTACCGGCGACCGTTACCGCCGCGCATGCGCGCCTCGCTCACCTGCCCGCGGCTCCCCATGGCCAGGCCGCGCCGCCGCCGGGGCCCCGCCCCCTCCCTCAGCAATAGCCAATGGAGACGCCGCCGCAGGCACGTGACTGCCTCCTTCCCGATGGAACAACGGAGCGGTTACCGGAAGTGCGCGGGGAGAGGCTCCCCCGGCCGCGCTGGCGCCAGCGCCGTTCCGCGCCGCGTGTCTCCCTCGGGCGAGGGCCGCGGCTGCTCCCGCTCCTCCCCGGCGCTTCCTCGGGCCATGGCTCGTGTGGGGCGCGCGAGGCCTCCCCGGCGCATCCAACACAAGCAACTCGCGCGCTGTGGTGACCTCCACCATGCCAGGCCAACAAGAGAAGCCTGTGCAGGAGCTTAGTGGCGCCTTAAAGACTAACCGAAGGGACCTGCACGGCACGGCACACAACGCCGGGCTTCTGTGCGTCCTCAGCGTCTTTGAGAAAGATTTCACTTTGGCGTGACTGAAATTGCAGAGGCAGACTATGCTGGAGGCACACTATAAATGACACAAAAGATACTGCTAGTTTTCTTACAAAGAAAAATTAATTTCAGAGAATTATAAAGCTAATAATTTACAACCAACACACACACCCAAGTTAAACAGCTGCTTTTTATTCCCAAATGAATTTAATTTCCATTTCTTAAAAAATGCTCACATTGGCATAATCAAGGCTTAGAAATCAAAACTTTTTTTCATGAATAACTTTTCTTACGGAAAGCATAATCACGACATGATTGAAACAGTTACCCTGTTTGTAGTGCTACCGAAGTGGATAGGGAACAATCGAAATTTAACTCCGGGAAGCCTTGGACAGGCCCCTGCGGACCCGTTAGCGTGGGATGACGTGCACTCACACCGGAAGCGTGCTCCACGTTAAGCGTGAGGGCCCTGAGTACACACTAACGGGGCTCACCCGGGCCTTCCGCTCACGCCCGGTGTTCACCGCCCGTTCCTGAGGCCGCCAGGCTCTACCGGGCCGCTCAGGCGCCTCCCGCGCGCCGTCCCGGCCCTGACGCACCCAGCGGCCACAGCGCCGCCGCCAACGGCCGCCGCCAACGGCCGCGCGCACCCCGCCCCCGCGCCGCCTGGGCGGGGCCAGCGCAATGGGCAGTCGGGTCGGCCAATAAGGGCGCGCAGCGGCTGCCGCCGTCCAATGAGCGCGGGGCGGGGCGCGGGAGCGAGCGGCGCTGCGGCGGCGGCGGCGTGGGGGCCGCCATGGCTGACGAGATCAGCAAGGCGCAGGCTGCCCGCCCCGGCGGCGACACCATCTTCGGCAAGATCATCCGCAAGGAAATCCCTGCCAACATCATCTACGAGGACGAGCAGGTGCGCGCGGGCGCGGCGGTGCCAGGCCGCCCTTCTCGCGCCTCCCCAAAATGTCACCGGGTGAGGGGGAGGGGGAGGATGGTGGTGCTGCGGCCCTCGCGCCGGGCCGGGCGTCCCTGGGCTGGGTTGTCAAAGAGCTGCTGCTTGAGTGCTGGAGGGAACGCATCCCCCACCCTGGGCTGCACTCCTCTGCTCCAGAGGAGCGGGACTGTGCGAAAAGCGTGCTTGAAAAATCTGCTGATGCACGTGCGCCGCAGTGCGCCGGGAAGCAGATGATCCAGTTTGATTCTGAGAAAAGAAAGAAAAAAAAGTAAAAGAAAAAAAAGCATAATCTGTAAGATGTTACCTCTAAATTAGTACCTAGAACTAATTTTCTTTCTTTAATACTGAGTATTTTGAAAGTAAAATTTATTTGTAGTATATAAAACTATATATGTGCTCTTATTGAAGCGTGCTGTTTCTCTCATCTCAATGACAATGCATTGCTTGGAATAGCGCTCTTTTCTTTTAATGTGTCACAGTAGTATTGTACCTGCTATTTATTTGCCAGAATGTTGGAAATGTGCACTGCATCCTCCAAAAAAGCCTTCTTTGTGGCATTGCAAAACATGATGTTTTCTTTTGTTCATCAAGGTGAAATTTACATCACTTATCTATTTTTTCTCCAGCTGTGCTGATTGCAGCAATGAAATCTCAATAGTGTGCTTGATTGAGAAATAGGCTACCAACTTTGATATGATGAGTAATTTGGGAGTAGCCGTGAATCCAGAATGTTTTCTGGAAGGCTAATTGCTTGCAGTGCTTGACTTGATTTTAGTTTAAAATACGCAGGAGTTTAAAACTACTTCTAATTCAATTGACTGTAGTGACTGAATTTAAATCACTGTCTACTGCACTGAAGTCCTGCGCACTTTTGACAGGAAATACTATGTGGAGAGATGTAATAAAGATTAATTAATCATTAATTGGTATGCAGTGCGAAGGAAATGCAAAAAGTACAAAGTCTTTGTGGACTTAAGCCTTATCAGTGCTACTACAGCTGAAAAAAAGGTAGCCAAAACACCCTGGAATGAAGATTGTTATTGTGCATTTACAGGCCTCCTGTGATTACGCAGTTTTTTTCAAAATTTCTGCTCTTTGTCCCATAGAAATTGGTTGGCCACTCATCTGCATCGTTAAATTCTTTGCCTTAGCTTGGTTATTTGTCTCCTGCCTTAATGGACCATAGAAAATAAGGAATTTGGAAGGGGATGTTCTGAGGATTCTAAATTATATGCTAGAATTATGTGCTCTTACTTTGGAGCATAACTAGACCATAACTTGCAAAAGGTTTTGATGTTAAGTCTTATGAGGAGGCTGTGGGTTCCTAGTGGTTAGCAGTAGCAGAGTCTATGTTTGGTATCACATTGGCGTCTCTAGGTTGTGGCTGTTGCAGCAGCAACTTCTGATTCTGTGTCTTGCCACTTGCATAAACAGCACAGCTCCCTTTCTTTGCTCTCTCGTCTACTTCTTTCCATAATGGAAATCTCTGACCTAAAATGCTCACATAACTTCTTGGCCTCATCACATGGCTTGTGAGATCCTGCTTCTGCAGGTAAATGTTTATTTCTAGATTGATTTAATGTGACTTGATGAGCTACTATGTGCGGTTTCTGATTGCTAGTAACTTTATACTTCCATTAGAATTAGTTGACAATTACCTACCTCCTGTTTCAGTGGCACCCTTTTCTCAGTTTGGATATGTGTGATCAGCTGGTGTGTTACCCTAATGTGTTAATAGTCAACTCTGTTAGTTCTTACACATATAAGAAAACAGTAATTTATGCAGCTATTTTTTCCTCATTGAAAAAACTATTACTTTTAAGTAATGCCCTCCAAAAAATCAACATTCTGTGTTTACACCAGCAGTTTTTGTAATTGGGTATTTGTGTATTGGAAGTGGAGAACTCCAGTAATGTGAAGAAAAATCAACATCTTTGCTTGCTTTTGGGCTATCTGGTTATGCTTCTGCATGTGTTTATTGGGCTGTGCTGATTTGATTACCTTTCTTTCTGAGAAAAATAATTTATATTTTAACTATTTACTTTTTTTTTTCTCGCAGTGCCTTGCGTTCCATGATATTTCACCCCAAGCTCCAACACATTTCCTAGTGGTTCCTAAGAAGCCAATTGTCAGGTTGTCTGAAGCAGAAGATTCTGATGAATCTGTAAGTATTGTGGAAGCTTTCTGTATGCCAAAGTGTGCCTGTAATTAGTTCAAAATCTACTAGACTCTTTCCCCATCCCCTCTTTTCCTCTTTGACACTATAAAGAGGCAAAGTAAGCTACTTAAGCTTTTCTGACAACATAATCCTTTGCCTCTAGCTCACAACAGCAATAGAATTTTTCAGACAAAATAGTTATATATCATAATGCACACCTGAGTATATATTTTTGGTGAAAAAAATAGTGCAAATGTGATATACAGTCTGATACCTCTTTTCTTGGCTTACAATAAATGTTACTGATTCTAATATGGAGAATAGGGCTTGGGGTTTTTGGCAGGGCAGAGGTGAAACGCCAAATTGTTTGAGAGCTGCTGAATATTTAATTCGTAACTATAAAAACAAAATTCAAAGGTGTTGTAAACCCATGTAAGACAACATAAAGTTTCTTTTCCACCAGAATTACTTGCACTGCCTGGAGAAATAACGGGGGATTTAACCTCGAGACAGATTTAGGTTCTCTGATTCTTTTGTAGTCCATTACTGCCTAGCTTGAAAGAATTCCATAGCTCTTTTTTTTTTTTCTGTCTTATGCATAATCAGTCTTTGTAGCTTTACTTGGAAAGTGTTGGTTGCAGACAGACAGCAATTTGGAGAGCAGTGGTTGAATTGCAAGGAATTAGCTAACTGGCTTCTCTGAATGTTCTCTGCTCTCATTCCTTTTCTTCCCTTCTTCTCCCCTGTGTGTGTGTGGGTCCCCCTCTCCTTCCCCTCTGCCTTTTTTTTTTTTTTCCTTTTTTTTTTTTCTCTCCTCCAGCTTCTTGGGCATTTAATGATTGTTGGCAAGAAGTGTGCTGCTAACCTGGGCCTGACCAATGGATTCCGGATGGTTGTGAATGAAGGGCCTGAGGGTGGGCAGTCTGTCTATCATGTACATCTCCATGTTCTGGGTGGCCGTCAGTTGGGCTGGCCTCCTGGCTAAGACTTTTTTTCACCGCAAGAGTTATTGCATGTATACAAACCACCACCAAATAGATCTATTACACTGCTCATCAATCTAGCCACTGTTAATGTACGATTTTTTTTGATGTGTGTCTGAAAGATAATAAAATTTCTGAATAGCAGTTGAAAAATAAAGATACAGCATAGAATCATCTGTCTTGTGTGTCTTACTGATGGAAACATTCTGCAACTTATACCCGGGGGGACACTGTTTTATGTAGAATGTTTTGATTTGCTAGCAACAATGTTCATAGGTACTGCTTTGCCCAGTCATTTAAAACCTGAAAACTCAACTGTTTAGAGACTAATCTTCGTGTCCTTTAGAAAGAAAAGTCTTTGAATATACATAGAACCAATGTAGATGGCCATTTTTTTAAAACAATAACAAAAACAAAACAACAAAAAACCTAACTCTGTGTGTGTAGTTATGAGCTTGCCTATAAAGGGCTATAGCAACATAGGTGCAATATGTTGGAAGCATACAACTTCTGTTCGAGCACTTCTTTCAGCAGCTGACCAATCCTTCCTATCTTTTCTCCTTAGAAAGATGTAGGAGAAGACAGTAGGTCTTAAGGGCAGCTGTGCTGTTTCATAACAGGGTGCTGTTTACTTCTGCATCCTGAATTTGGCAGAGGTGGGGATGTAAAATGAAATATATTAAACTTTCTGCAGTGCCTTGAGATGCCCAATTTGTTCATCTTACCAAGTACATTGCAGTGTGGTAAGTATACATTTGTAAAGTCCAGATTTTGTTGGGGAGACTTTGTTCTTCCATCAATCAATAGTAGTTTCTCCATGCTGCTAATTGCAACAGTGGAGTATGTGTATTGTCCACTGTAAACAAGACATTCTTCTGCTTGAATTAAGAAGCCCTGGATGAGCAACTTTTGGTGCTTCTTCTTAACAGAAGCCTTTACTTGTAAGTTTATTGCAAATGCCTAAGAGAAGCTGTGATAGTTTGAGCACCCTTTTCTAGACACCACACTGGAGGTACAGAAGGAGTTGTGGCAGTGGAGGGTGGACAGAGTTATGATTTCTATTTGGATCAAAAGCTTTAAGTTTGGCAAAGGCATCTGAATTCATTTAGCTTGTAGTTGTTTTGAAATTCTTAAGGTGCTGAACACTGAAGTTTTTAGTCTAAGACATGACTTGCACTGGAAGCCTAGCAAGTACATCTAAGGGTGTGTAGTTGAGGGAGGAGCAGAGTGGTACCAAGTGTGGTAGCCTGGGGCTGCGCTTCTGAATGTCCTGTGTAGAAGTGGACCCAGCTCCTCAGAGGCAGAGCATCACTGAGCTGCTGTTGGAACATTTGTTTTAAGAATGAGACATAACCAGCAGATACAGAGGGGCCACGGAAAAATTTAATGTCTGGGAAATTTGTGAGCCCAAGTCCTTGACTGATATTTAACTGTAGGAGGTAAAATGTCTGAGCTGAGAGTGCTGGTGGCTGCAGCTATTGGGCTCTGTGCACCCGTATGTGGGAGAGGGCATGTGATGTGTTCACTGACTTTAGTCCTCTGATCTCTGCCCTTGTCTGTGTGCCTTATACCACCACAGGTGTTTGTAAGTTAATGTGAGATTGATTGCCTCACAGCTGGATCCCATATGATATAAGAGAGAAGGTATGTGGAAGCAAAGTGACAGCTGAAGCTTCTGTCACTTCACTTGATTCCTAACTTGCAGAGATATATGTGTTTCAGGGAAGCTGCAGGTAAGTGTTTTTGAGGGAGGACAGAACCATAAAACTTGTACAGGTTCACACCGAAGTGGTGAGCTTGCTAATCACTTTAGTTGTGTTTCAGTTTTGGGCCCATGTTTGGCGGTACCATGAAAAGTGAAGACTATAGCTCAGTTGTTAGAGAGGAATGCTAAACTTAAGACACCTGTCAACCCAGTGTGGGGAAAATACAATTGTGGCGTGATTTTCTTTTGCTAATCTATGACTGGGAGACCACTGAGCCTTCAGGAGATGGGGGAGCTGAGGGTTATTAATCCTCTTCAGATCTTGAAAAGACCTGTCTTTTGTTGCTAATAAGCTCTCTTGACATCTGTTCCTTTCTGCTTAAATTGCAATCTTTTACCTCTGTTGCAGGTCAGCTAGATAAACAGCTTTGGTGGTACAGCTGCTCTGTCTCCTGATTTTTTTAGTGGCAGTTGTGAAGAGAAATACATGAACTACATTACAGAGAGACTGCAGGCTTCTATCTTTCTTTGCTATAGTCGTATATGTGTGTGTGTGTGTATATATATATATATGTATGCACATACATGTAAGTAAAAAAGGAAGGAAGTAGAGATTGGAAAGCAGAGTGATCCTGTATCACCCTTGAGCACTTCATTGCTGAGGGGTCTGTCGTGCTCACTGGAAGATGTCTGCATCTCTTGTGATAAGTTCCTTAAGTAATTAGATTAATTAGCTGATGAGAGCATGAAAGCAATCCGAGGACTTTGCTGTTATTTAATCTTTCAGGGAAGAATATGGTATTGGTTTTCTTGAAGTGGATGGAAACTAATATACTGTGTCTCCCTGAAAGTGCATTGCCGCTGTTTACTGAGTAAGATATTACACCTCTATTCTGTCTGTGTAAATTCCCTGTGTTACTACTAACTAAGGTGTTACTACTATGCAGGCTTTCTTGGGGTGGAAGCAATAGGAATTTTGATGAAGCTGGGTGTGAATTATACATTTGGAGAAACTGGATGACTACCACAAGTTTTAAAAGTGTGTGTAGCCTCTGCTTCTGTTTGCAGATGGCATTACCATTATTTGTTCTAACCAGAGACAATAAATGGTTATTAAAGATTGATCCATGGAAAAGGAGCTTGGTATTTAAAAATGTTACTGCAGAAAGCTTGTTGCTCACATGAATAAGGTATTTATTTTTGTGGCTTTTTTTTTTTTCATCCTCCTGTCTAAGGCTCAAAAAATGGAGTAATTAAGGGATGTGCCTATATTAGCTTTTCAGTTTGGATCCAGGAAAGTGAATCTTCAGGTTGTATTTTCCTTTGTGTTTTTGGAGTGGTTTGGGACTGCATGTTCTATTTATTTTGCATGAACTTAAAGGTGCACGGCAGATCTAATATGCTCTGGCCATAGATAGGCATTTGGTCCATGGGTGCAAACCAGAGGTGTTCAGAAGAACTCATAGCAAGATGCTGAAATATATGTAGCATGGGTGTTAGATCCTCAGATTGACTTTACCAACAGGTCCTCATTGGTCTGCACTATTGACTGTTGTAATAGTCATAGTCAAGGTAACATCCACAGGGATAGTGAAGAGGTAGGAGCAACAACTTTCTGCTGCACGGAAATTGCAGTGTAAAACAACTGCATCTGCAAACTGCAGGGAATGAAGTTGAATCACTTTAAAGGACCTGACCAGCCCATAGAGCACCCCAGAACAGTGAGCAAATCCAAGGTGTGAAATGCTAGGTTGGGTTTATTACTTTTGTCCTGTTTTGAATACGTGTTACACTAGCAGAGCAGTGAGAGGAAGTGCCTTGCCAGAGTCCGTCCAGGTTCTGGGGCTTAGAAGTGCGCAGAGCCCCAAACAGTCATCTGATGAGTGCCCAGGAGATAGAGCTATGCTAGACACATGACCTTTATGCATGTTTTTAAAATATCAGTTGCTGGCTGAGTTTTAGCAAATGGTCTTCTAGGTACTGAGCTGTCCAGACTTGCTTCTGAGCCAAGCTGACCACACATACACAGTTCTTTAAACCTCCATGTTAGTTTGGATTGGCTTGAGTTATCTCACATTTTCCTTTGTCTTGTTTTTTTTTTTTTTTTTTTTCTCTTTTTTTAAATTGTTACTATTTTCTTGTATGTTGGAACTTGTGAAGCATTGAATTTCAGGAATGCTATGCTAATCTGATTATGGCTGCATTTGCTGTGGATTTAAATAGACATTCTTTTTTTTATTCTGTCCATTTCTTTTTATCAGGAAGAAACAGCAGTGGCAATTTCCTTTATCTTTTAACAGACAGAGAACGTCTGTAATAAACTTGTCAGAATTGTAATCTTGTTTTATTGTTATTTTCAGCTATTATTTTTCTTTTGCAAAATCTATAATATTACTATATTTGAGATGGTTTGTAGCTAGCCTTGAAGAAACTGGGGAAAAAGTAAGTCTTAGGCTGGAACTGTTGTTTTGTCTTTGTCTTGTCACTTTTTCTTTTTTTTTTTTTTTAAGGACCAAATTCCACCACCCAGTGTATGCTCCTGTGCCTTGTGAAGGAATTGAAGTCCATATCCTCTTTTCAGCTGTAATGTGCTATACATTGGACTATCTATAGCACTGCCAGGAGGAGGGGACTTGGATCCAAGCTTAAAGTACAGGCTTCTCCAAGTGTAGTTGCTAAAATTGTTGGTGATTTAAAGACAGCAAGCAAGACTTTTCCTGCGTAGGAAACATGGGGTGAAACAGTAATACTAGTGAAACTTACTAGATAGGATACATTAGGGGATCCAGTCATTTTGAAGAGAAAAGAGGGCAAGTTTTCTGAAGAATAAAAGAGGTCTTTTTAAAGAGGTCTCTAAAGGTTCCAGAAAAGAAACAAAGGAAAAAAGAGACTGCCTTCTCTCAATTGGTAGTAAAAGTGAAAAATCTGGAAATCCTTCATGCAGAGGGGGGAAAAAAAAATCCTAAGTACCCTGTTGGCTACTCTTTTGCAAACCAGTGACAGCTATGAATAAGTTACAAGCAGATGTGATCTTAGTTAACTTGCTCTTCCTACACATGATTAAAACAAAGCCTTAAAGGGGATGTTGCTGTGTACCTGAGGATGTGAGAGGTAAAGGGATGAGAAGTGAGGCTGGATCTGACCCCCGTGTCGGGAAGTATTAGGGCTGGACTGTAATGCTCTTTTGAAACTCATGTAGCAGTCAGTCTTTTCTTATAACTGTAATATCAGAAGTGAGGGAGGGTCAAATGTGAGAATACATATACTCCAAAGCAATGGGCTGTTTTTATTTTGCCATAGTGCTAGGTGTGTTTCTGTCAAACTTTGTCAACTTGAAGCTTTTTAAGGGTTTTTTTTCCCCCTACGATGAAGAAGGTACTGAATTCTTTACAAACTTGCTAAAATATTGCATCGATAGTGGATGTTAACTGAAAGGGAGAAACTAGATGTGAGAAGCCACCCTGTGCTTTCTCCTGGTAGTAACTCTCTGGGCTCATGTTTAAGTCTGGTTATGAAGTTATACCAGAGAATGGGAGCTCTTTGTAATTCAGCCTTGTGCTGGGTGCAGGGATTTTGTCCCAGTTAAGTTAAGGTTCTAGGCACCTTATTTTACACCAGAGCACATCTGTGCTATAACTCTTACACTCTTGTACAGGATGGAGGCTCCAATAAGGTATCCTGGCAAACCTAATATCACACTGCCTATGGAGGCCTTCCTTCCTGCAGTCTCCTGTGTGAAACACATCATGTGAATATTCTTACTGATAATTCTCTTTCTTTTTTCTTTCCTTTGCAGCAGTTTTTGCAGAACGATTTAACTTAATTCTTATTCCAAAAACTTAGCCCCATAAATTGCTTCTAGATATCAATTTAGTGAGAATACTTACTTTTCTGCTTAATGGAATTAATCAGCTTATCGTCTCTCTCTTTTTTTTTTTTGTACTTAATAAACCAAATAAGGTTTTTCTAATATCACTTTTTAAAAAAAATATTATTATCATTTAACAGCTCAGCAGTGTCCACAAAATTACTTCAGCTTTTATTCACACAGCAGAGCCAGAGCACCATGTGTTTGCTTTTCCAGCTGTGGCACAGAAACACTCATGTTTGTGATTAAAAGATGTTAAGTTAGTGGGAGACATGGTCCAATACAGTGTTTACTGAGGCGCTTCTCTGGTCTGCACTTTTCCTGGACACTGCAGTTATTGCTAAGTCATGAGCAGGACTGGAGGCTTCCTCTGTTACTTCCTCTCAATCAGTGTATTTCACCTTCATTGCCAAGCAAGATTCGTCATGAGATTGGCGCAGTGTTTAGGGCACTTATTTATATCCCTAACACTCTGTGGAGCTTAGCTTAGGGAACTGGGGAAAGCACTGTAGACTGGGGCCTAGAGGAGATCATCAAGACGAGCATCAGTGATGGGCTGATGTTGCTGTTTTGCACGGGAAGCTGAGAAAAACAAGGGGGTGGAGCTATGTTCCCAAACTTTAGAGTCAACTCCTGTGTCCCGTAGTAAAACACATGGGCTATAATATGCTGCCTACTGTAAATACAGAGCTTGAGATGTGGGGGTAGAAATTAGTTATTGATTAGGGGATCTGTTTGGGGCACAGCGAGTTGAACAAAAGCTGTCAGTGTGTGCCCTTGCAGCAGTGAGCGCCACACGCACCCGGGGCAGCATTAGCAGTAAGTAACATGGTCAGTGGGTTGTGGGCATCATTAGTCCCCTCTCCTCAGCACCTGTGAGATGGCAGTGGGAGCACAGAGCTCCCCAGCACAGGGACCATGTGGAGGGAGCAGCCCAGGGTGGGCGCCTAACAGGGACACTGGCACATGTGGCATCTGAGGATGACTGGAGAGAGCTGGGCTCGTTCAGTCTGAAGAGGGGAAGGCTTGCTGCGGCCCTCTGATTTGTGCCACCAAAGGGATGGTTATGGAACTCATGGACTCTCCTGGAGTTGCATGGGGAAGGGAGGAAGTTACAGCAGGAGAAGTTCTGAACTGATACCATCTGGCGTCTTCCTCCTTGGGCGAACTGGCAGCTTGACTAGACAAGGCCTGAGTAGTTCAGATCTAACTTGAAAGCTGGCTCTTGTTGAAGCAGGAAAAGGTGCTAGACAACCTCCAAAGGTCGCTTCCAACCTTAGTCATTCTGTGGTTCTATCAACCCTAGTTGTTGTTAAATCAGCAACTTCAGACGAGCTTCAAAATGAGGTGATGCAAAGCAGACAAAGGCACCATACTGAAGAGTTGATATTTTAAACAGAACTGCAGAGCTGAAATAAAAAGCATGGGAAAGAGAACCTGGTAGTTGTTGATCCTGAGAGAATAACCTTCTGTGCTTGTATGTATGATTTATATAACAATGTCCTTTTTTTTTTTTTTTTTTTTTAGAGCAGGAGAAATGCTGTATTGAATTAATCTGTTCTTTATTAGCCATAGTTAATTAGACAGAAATCACTTGTTGGAAAATATTAATCAGCATGTAGAGCACACTTCTTTTAGCTACCAAAGGGAAAGAAATGGAACAAAGCTGCTGTGAACAGAGACTATTTTTTTGCCTTTAGAAGTGGATGATTTTTTTTCTTGGCTTATATGGCATAAATGGTGTGAGGTCTGTGGATAATGAATATCCATATGAAAAAATCCTGTGAGAGGAGGCATAAAATGAAGTAGATGTGGAAAAAGCCAGGTTAAAAATCATGGAGTTGTGCTTACTACATGCATGTTTAAAAAAGCAAGCAAACAAAAAATCTGTTTGTGTGTGTTTGTGATGCAGTAACAGAAATTTGTCTCTCGTTGCAGATAAAATCCTTATATCCAGTTTATTTAACTATATTTATAAACCCTGTCCATCCTTCATTTCTTCTTCTATTTCTCACTCTCAAATGGGGAAAAGAGATTTAAAAAATTACTCGTCATGCTAGGGGCTTTTTTTGCAATAGCTCTGATTTGCATTATAAACGTTGCTGAATTTAGAAAGCCAGGCCTGAAATTTCATGTGTCTTCCTGGGGAGATGGTGGATTGAGACTGCCCTGGGGTGGTGAATCATTTGGCCACTGTAGGTCTCCCTGTATGAATTCAGGTTCAATTCATAGTTCAGTTTTGAACATTGTTAATTTGAAATGAGCTGCTCTTCCTTGGGCTTTGCAGCAGATAAGTTTGGTAGGTGAAACTATGCCAAGACCTGTAATGTTGCTCAGCTCAAATGATGACTAAAACCCAAAAAACACTCTTGGTAACGCACCTAAACTTCTGATTTTCTGAACAGTTTTTTCAGAGTTGATTGACCTAGCACACATTTACAATGCTTGCTTTCAAATGTATTGGTACAATGTATGGCTTAAAAAAGCAGAATGATGGTATGTATATAAGTTTTGACTTGCTTTTTATATGGTAGTGTGTGGATTTTTTTTCTTTTTACTCTTGCACAGCAATGCTGACTGACTGCAGCTTGGCTAGCAAGAGACGAAGCACGTGCTGCATGCCAGATGATTGTCTATATAAGAGAGAACCCAAATAACAATTCTGCCATGAGGTTAGGTCAAAATTTCTCAATAAAAGTAGAAGCAGATATTGGAAAAAAAGGCTCTTGTTGAGATTTCTTGTGTGTTTTCTTCCTTCCTTCCCTTCCTCCCTTTTCCCTTGATGTTGTGCTTGGCATTCTGCTTTTTCAGCCTTTGTTTTATAGCCTAGGTGGCTATAGCATGGATTTCAATATTACTACCAAAATTGTTATTATTTAACAATATGGGTAAACGGCTGTGTATGGGTAAGAGGATTGCTTCTTATGTTGGTTTACTTCACAATATTTGTGTAATAAAAATGCAAGTACCTATTCTTAGTTGAATCAGTAAAAGACAAAAAGCAGATTAGCTTTATATCGTGTGAAAGGGAAGCTGCTTTAAAGTGCCTACTGCCACATCAACAAGACTGTTTTAGGTTAGTACTGGGATATACAAGCGCAAAACCAAACTTTATATTGAATTTTATTTCTCCTATTGTATCTACAACATTTAGAAAAGTTTACCCCTGTTCTTGATTGTGTTGAGGAAAAGTGGAAACAAAGGTATGCAACACAGGCTATAAACATACTTTCCTGTAGTGTAAATCATACTGCAAGGATTTATGAATGCTGTTGTTTGGAGTTGTGACATAATCAAAACAGGATAAATCTTCATTTCTCTGTTCTTCTGTGTTCTTATGTCTTTGAACTTCCTACTCAAGAGGCCGGATGGCTTACCTGTGGGTAAGAAATTGAAAACTGACAATATTCAGTGTATAGAGGTGTTTAAAACAGTTTTCACTGACCTGAAGAAACTGAGTTGTTGCAAAGGATCGGTGAATAACTTGGAATCCTTGGATATAGACACTTGTAGCCAGCCCTTCTAATATAATTGTCCTTTTGTTGTTGTTGTTTTACTGCCCCAAATAAAATAAACTCTTTCTGGATAGCATTGAATTTTTTCTAACTTCATGTCACCTGTCTTTGAACTTTTGTACAGTTCTCATTTTGACATACACTGGAACGGATTTTTAAAACAAAAAGTGAAATGACTTTTAGTCAGTCTTTCATAAGGAAATATTTCACTAGGGGTTTATCTTCAGCTGCTAAAACTTATTAAATGAACTGCACGTGATTTAAAATATAATATTATGGCAAAATGAGAAGATAAAACAGATAAAAATTGTATCTTAGTGGTAGGAGAATAAATAAGTAATGCTTACTGACTTGATTTATAATCCAGTAGATTTATAATCCATGCAATAAGAATCTTTATGAGTGTTTTACTGAGGTATTTTTCAAATGTTCCCAATGCTATTTGCCTTTGACACTGATGCTGATTTCAGCGGGTACCACATTAATCTGTCTGTGAGTATTTCTAAAAGATTTTTTTTTGTCTTCTTTTTCTACATCAGAGCATATTAAACATAAAAATCTCGCAGAAATGAAAAACTTGTTGGTACGTAATGAAGGACATCTTGAGTCTAATGTGTGTTCTATAGTTGGAGTAACGTGTACTTTGGTAAATTGGTAAAAGTGGCACACTCAGATATTCATACTGAAATATTCATGTATTTTTATTGCAGGCTTTTCATAAGAAGAATTATCTCTTATTTTCATATCAAATTTCTGAGCAAATTTTCTTAGCTGTACTTCTTAGTCTGCCCACTTGAGGGCAGGGCAAGACTATCATTAATTTTGATCTCTACTTCTGTAACAGAGGCCTCCTGTGTCTTGGCTTCTCAATGTATTACAATAGAATATGAATGCTGACACTAAAAGTTATAACATGCTATAGGAGGTCTCTTCCAACCTCAACTGTTCTGTGATTCTGTGGAAAGTGAGTGATTCTACTTTGTTAAACAAATTCTACTCCAAAGCACAAAACTACTTGTTTGCAGAACAATATGCATCAATATTTAGCGTAGTTGATATGGTTATATATTCCAGGGTTTTAGCTTTTAGTTAGCCTCATGCAATCTTCAGAGCTGCTGCCTAAAAGTTAAGAAGAAAGCGTTGGTCATATCCTGTGTCTGACGCTTTTTCCAGGAGAATTTGACACATACGCTTGTGTTTATATGACCTTGGTATCTTCTGGATGATTTTTTCCAAGAATCATTAACCAAAATTGTACTCAGCTACAAATTCATGATGTTACCTGTACAAAAAAATGTGTCTTCACATCTAATTAATTGTCACTTCTGCAGACATGTAAAACATATGAGGTTACACATCACATTCCTTCCAAAAGCATGCCATCACTGTCTTATTATTCAGACAACTACTGGATTATGGGGTTGTGTTGTTAATTTTTTTAGGATTATATTTAGAACATTCCAAGGGAGACAAAAGGGTCATAAAAAAAATCTCTGAACAACAACCAGAAGCAAACTAATAGCCGCTGAACCATAATTTTCTGCTTAACTGCAATTACATATAAACTTAATCATTCCTTCAGAAATATTCTGGATTTTTTGACTGTGTAATAAAAAGCTCCAACAAGTAACACAATCAGTTCCTTAATATTGAAGTTTCAAGCCTCTTTTTCAATATAAATTCTTCCACGAATCTTTGTTAAATAAGATCATAAGTAGAGTTGCATTTTTATGAGGAAGAGCATTAGAGTAGCTAGAAAATATGAGTCTGAATCCCCGGTCTTATCAAGTGTGTTCTTCACCAGCTCCTGTGTGTGGTGATTTGAGCTGTGTCATCCTGGTGATGCTGTGGAGGCCTCAGAGCCTTGCTGAAGCCCAATCCTGTGTGTGTCATGTGCAGATGCTGTACTTAACCATGGCAAGAAATAATTTGGCTTGTGATGTCTGCAAGCAGTATTGATTATCTGCAAAGAGTTTGTGCTAGAGGTGGTTGAAAAAGAAAGAAGCAAGCTTTACAAGGCTGCTGTGTGGGAGCAGTTTGGATTTTGAGGATGAGAAAAATAAATTCTATAGTCTAAAGTGGCACTGTGAGTATGAACCTAGAATAAGATGAGCAATGGATTTGACTGAAAATCTGGTTGGTTTGCCAGTAGAACTGAGGTTTAATAAGCTAAGACTGTGTAGAGACCCTCAAAGTCCCATTTTGTGAGAAGATTACAGCTTAGATCGAAAAGACCATGCCCTGTCTCTTTGTGCAGTACTTTGTTTGTACACGATGCCTTTGTAAAATCTAAATGACAGCAAAAATCATTCACTGAACTCTGTGGTGTAGGGACTATGTCTTAATTTATGAGAATGGGAGTAACATCCAAGGGAAGCATAGGCCTAAATACTGCCTATGTGAGCTGGTGGGAAGAAATTTTATCATGAAGATTATCTGCTGCATGCCTATTTTCAGACAATGAAGTTTTGGAGCTGTTCGTCTGCTCTTCCCAGCGGGTTCAACGTTAGCCTTGTGTACACAGGCAGCTTGCAAGATGAGGCTGTTGGCTGGTATGTTCTTTTAAGCACAGGGCCTTGTGTGTTTGCAGCATGAGTGTGTTTAGTTCTAAGTAAATGATTCCAAAATCTTCAGATGAGCTGCATACATGGACTTGAGTAAAACAGTGTCTGATAATAAAGAAGTTTCTTATAATTCTGAAGATGAATGTCTTGGCAACAAGTAATGAAAGCTAATGATAGATTTTTATTTCAGGCTATGGTGTTTCAACATATATAAATATCTTTCACAATCCATAAGAAAAGTAGTGATTTCTTTGCGATTTTTCCTAGTCATCGCATGTATGTGTGTGTACACTGCTGTCTTTTTTTTTTTTTAAGAGCCATTTGTGTAAATATAAATTGGATGAGGCTTTTAACACAATGCATATCATATGTTAGTTTTTGAGATGCCAGTGATGAAGGTAGGTAGAGAAGGATGTTTTTCTGAAATCTGAATACTCAATTCAAAATGCCTCATAAATATTTCTTTCAAGAGGAAAATTATTTTGAAGGTTTTCTTTTTCTTTTTTTTTTTTTTTTTTTTTAAAGTAGTAAAATCTGATAGATACGGTTTGGCTGTATAAGTTCAGAAATGATGCTTTTCATGTGGCTTCCCCTCCTACTCTGTGGGAAATGTGTGAGCTTCTTGCAACAATTTCTGGAGATCTTTAGAGCTTACTCTAAAGCTTGTCTGCTTTGTATGTGTGCCTTCAAGCAATAAAGCTCTCCACAGTTTGCAAAAAAATATTTTAAATGCTTTAATTTACCAGACAAGATCCCTAAGATCTTCTATTGCCTAATATGTAGGTCTCTCCGAAATGTCATGAGTGGTAGATGACAAGCAAAGATGACAGATTTGGGGAACAGATGGACTTGAAAGACATTTCTTTTTGAGTGTGGTATGCACTCAGGAAAAATTCTTCTTCTGAACATTTTTTTTAATGTTTGTAAATTTTCAAATTTGTTGCTTATTAAGTTCTCATCTGAGACTGAAAGTACTCTACACATTTGTCACCAGAGCAGTAGGAACAAAAGGTGAAATCTTAATTATGTCTGAACCTTGAGGTAAGATGTTACAATTTTCACTTTTCCCAACTGCTTCAAAAAGACCCCGTGTCTTCTGTGCAAAACAAAGTAGTATAGTTAATAAAAGGTGATAACTTGTAAGAAGATTTAGTGTATAATTAGAGATTGATGTGACTAAGAAACATATAAGCATTTATTTTCAGAAGCCCTCTTTGTGCTTTGAATAAAAGCTGAAGAAGTGTTTGTACAATTATGTTCTACTGCATCATTTTTTATTTGTGAGATCATCTAAGGTTTTGTAATTGTGCTTTGTGAATTGTCATAGGAAGAGGTACCGTGTTGTACTCTCTTTTTCTGTTTGGAATGTGCAAGCCTGTGACTGCCTATTTCTGATAAGAGTTTCAGGTCATTGGCAGTAAGTACAGTTTTTGCATGGATTGTTAGATGCTTGCTGTTGTTTGATGTTAGATGCACCAAGGATCTGCTTTCCTTCTGTGAACATTTGTGGGAACAAAGTGTAATCCTTGCATTAAAATATGTTAGTGGAAAGTAAATACACTCTCCGCTAGAATAAATAGAATAAAATATGAGTCAGAGCTAGCAAAAATATGTTAGGAGCCATATTCCCACCATTTTCTCAGTACATCTGGGCTGTAATCGGCCTGAGGATTGCTCTAGCTGGCGGAGCATGAACTCTGAGGTTTTCTCGGCTATGTAATATCTTTAGCAGGAAGTGAATGTATGACAAGTAATGTCTGACCCATGAGTAAGGATCATGTTTTGTAATAAACTGTGTAATGAATTGCAAATCTAAAGAAGAAAAATCAGCTTTGTATTTCTACTTTATACTACTAAAACAGGAGCTGCAGAGCACCACTACTACCACCAGTTTAGCTTTGTGAGGTATTTCAGCCATTTCCCTGTCATCATATTATATTAGGGAAAATAAGTCTTACTTCATCTGCAGCTTCTTTTTAGGTTTTCCCAGAGGAAAAAATACATATGAGAAAGGGGACAATGAATTTGGAAATACTCACTTTTCATTTACCCTAATATGCTAAATATGTTATGAATGCCCTGGACAAGTAAGGAAATACAAGTACAAGTACAAGGAATACAATACAAGTAAGGAATCTTGAGATGCCTGGTCATCCAGGAGGAGAGGAGAGTCTTGAGAGGTGATACTTTCATATTCTGGCATGAGGGAAGATTACTCAACCTGTGACTTTTTTTCTCATGAAAAATTCAGTCAGAAAGCCGCAGCTCTACTTCACATCTTTGTGGAACGTGCAAATTTCCACGCTGCCGCTTGTTTCTCTCTCATTCTTGAAAAGCACGGACTTCATCTGCACTGCAGCAGTTTCGGGTGTCCGTACGTAAACACGAGACACCCTCTCTTCCCTGGGTGCTGTGGAGCTGAGACAGCCTCGTGCCTCTGCTTGTCATTCTTGTAGGAGGTCTAGCTCAAATTGTGCCAAGCTTTTGTCTTTGTAGAAAATGGGTTTTGAAGTAGTCTAGTTCTTTTTTTTTTTTTTTTTTTTGAGGTGTCTTAGGTAAGGTGTTAGCACTGGCTGGAAAGTTCCCGAATCAGTTGTCCTCTAGGCAGTGTTTGGGAATAATCTTTGAATTTGTTGTCTTTTCAAGTATAAAACAATTTTTCTTATATTCCATGAGATCTTGAGATAATTTTGAATCACACTAAACTATTAACCAATTCATAATTTCCTGTATTCTGATACAGCAGACTGGCTGTGTGGGAGAACAGGCCAGATTCTTCCTCTAAGTTCTATTGCTGTCTCTCAGGAGGCAACATTTGCAGCAGTGTTAGAAAGGGATTTGTACTTGCAGGTAAAAAAGTGATTTGTGATTAGCAGCAAGAGTTTACAAGAATTCAGAATACAGCTCTGCTAATAATTGAAAGGAACTAGCACCCTGTTAACACCACATCCCAGAAGGGGAATGAACAGAGTGCCATTTTAGATCAAAAAGGACACAGATAGTTACCTTAGTAAGAGCTTTGCCTTGCTTCTCAGTGGAAGTTAGTGCACTTGCAATAACGAGGCTATTATTGAGGTTAAGAGTGTTTGCATAATACAGTGTTTCTGCTTACTCTAAAAAACAGCAGATAGCTATCATAAATAGGATGTTTTTCTCTTGCTTTCACACACACAAAAGCTATTGATTTTTCTGTTTATTTTTGTGTTGCTTATGACTTTAGCATCAAAGTATCCATTCATCAAAACATTATGTATTTGGTCAAAAGCTAAGCACATGCTTTTACGTTACGCACTTTCCTGCCTTTTTCTGTTAAAGCAATTGGCATTAATCTGGGGCGCATCAAAGATGGTGATCAGATCGTCAAGCCTAATAAAAAGTTTTGATTAGCTATGCTGTGCATTAAATATGTGTATTAGTGCAGGCTTCCCTCCACTACTTTCCAAGCAGTCAAGGAATGCTTCAGTCTTTGATCTGACTGCCACCACTGGCATTGTGTCAGTGACAGAGGTTGCTGATTTGTCTGATACCTGTGAATTCTTTTTGAGCATTGTATTCAGGAGTATAATTTAAAAAAGAGAGAGAGAGAGAGAGAGAAAGAAAGAGTGAATCCTCTGTACCTGTGTATACTGAATGAAAGCCTTGAGGTAATGAAAAAAGAGCCCTGAATGTGTCTGTCACACATGTCAAATGCCTCATAAGGCAATTTAGGAGGGGATCCCCAAGTAGCAATTTGCTGGAGGTGGAGTCGACAGTCAGGCAGTGTCTCTGGAGCAGCTTTCTGGCTTGCGTCTGGCAGCCTGCAGTTAGCAGGGTAGCTTGGGGATGCTGCTGTGATTTTTCTGAGAACAGTAAGGGTGCCTAAATTGCAAAAAGGCCTTGCTAGTCCGTGGAGAACAGCACAGAGCTGGAAGGTTGCGACATGCTTGTGAGTCTTTCTAGCATCCTTTCCCAGACCACACATTCATTCTGGGCTGCTCCATCTGTGTTGTGCCAAATAGAGAAGCTGGACTGGATCTTCCTCATTTTTAAGGCCTTAAACTGCTCACCTATTTCTATTTTTTTCCCCTTCTCGCTTTTTTTGATAGCAAGTCAGCTCTGTGAGTGAGATTAGTAGTAGTTGTACTAGTGCAGGAGGAGATTATAACCATGAAGTTCTGTAATAAGAGTAATGACAACTCTGCTTCCTTATCTGGAAAGAATTTATCCCATTGCTTTGCTGGCAGATGGAAGGAATTTCATTATTTAGGGAACTATTCTTATTTACAATCAGTATGACAGACTGTGACTGGTAATTTCCTACAGACAAATGGTAGCGTTGGCCTAGGTGATGAATAAAACATTTAAGCTAAGGTTATCCATGGTTATGACATGAGAACTTGTTCGTGGTATTTCCTGAATATTAATTAATGCGGAGGAGGCACAGTTGATTCCCGATCGCTCGTACACAGTAAAATCATCAAGGTACAAATAAACAAAATAATTAGAAAACTTTCGATGTTAGGGGAAGGAGACTAACATTTGTTTATTGTAACTATAATCCCACAGCCCTGTATCTGAAACTCCCGATAAAACAAAAGCTGGCCTCATCCTTCTAACACAGTGTTTGATTGAGGTTGTGCTTTGATCCTCTAATGGTTCTTGGCTTGAAAGCTCCACAGACCACAGTGTGTATTTGTACTGGACTCTCTGTAATGAATTGGCTTTTCTGTGATCCAGTGTTGGGTATAGTGTATATTGAATCTTTTCAAGTACTTTTTGTTACTATTTCCTTCTGTTGATTAAACCACTGATGCAGTCCTTCTGGCTTGCTATGAAAATAAATTTTTTGTTGCATGAATTGGGTTTGATATATTTGATCAATTATTTTGCTTTTTATTATCTATACATAAGCTGAATATAATTAGCTCAACACCAGCAAAAGAAACAGCTTCTACAGTTAAAAAGCCATTTCAGCTCCGGTTCTAGCCTTCTTGTAAAGAAAATGTTGCATTCCATTCAGACAACTGATAGGCTTTAACTGAATCCTTTAATTAGACTGCACCTTTATATGAAATATTTGTAAAAATGTGAAAAGTGGTTAGGATAAGACATAGTTTGGTTGGGATAACTGAGCTTCGTCTCACCAAGGGGCAAAAAATTATCATGACTCACTTATTGTAGCTGGTATATTTTCCTTTCAGTGCATTTTTTAATCACAAATATGAAAAATAAGCTCTATTATATTTTTCATGCCTGTATTTTACTTCTGTGAATATGCTGTTCTGCATACCCATTATGAGACCAGACCTTATTTATTTTTTCCTTTGTTTTGATTATTGTTTTCGACATCACATAGTGATCAGATCTCTGGTAAACACTTATCTTAAAGTGAAGTCTTTTTTTAACATGGAACCCTCTAAAATGTGCATAAATAATAGAATAGCTTAAGATTTGAAAGTTTATGCTAAAATTATCAATAATTTCAGAATCCTGAACCTAACATGCATACTATTTTTTTTTCAGCAATTGTGTCCATTTTTGTAAGCTGTTCTCCTTTTTCTCATTCAGGAGAGTTTTGATTTATTCAAAATATCGTATGATTACTAGCAGATTATTTAAAATTGGTCATTTTAAAAACAGAAAATAGTTCAACTGTCAACTCTTTAAATTCAGTACTTCACTGTTTGCAGCATGTCTGACTTTTATTAATATATTTATTTTAAAAATAAATTTCAATAATTCTGTGAATAAATTTCCCTCCAAGAGATGCAGGCAAGTTGTTTAATATAGTGATTTTCACATGAGGTGCATGGTGTCCAATTAAGAAACAAACAATAAAAAATTAAAGTATTTTAAGTGGGAGAATCATGCGGAAGAAAGTAATGAATGTTGGGCAATTATGCTGAGATGTGATTTTTCTTAATACTAATCTTGGTTGTAGTAAAATTCATGAGACTGTAAGGATCATCCTTGTTATCCACTTGCTTTTTAGCATGTGCAGAATGAATACTCTCGCACAGAGCATATAGCTCTAGGAATCATTCTGTGTCATTTCTGCACACTTGTCCAATTCTGCACATCTGGCTACCTCAGCTAAAGCTGGTGAAACACAACTTGAAACACAACTGGATCTCTAACCCTCCGTCAAAGGAGGTGGCTTAGTTCTGGAGCACATCCTTCGCTGATGTGAGGTATTCAGGCAAGGAATAATGTTCATGCTCACTCTGCCTTTCACTGTGGAAGCACTGTGCCTTGATAACATCAACCTTCTGAAAAAGAAAGGATAATTCTGAATTAATGGGGCTTCCTAGGGTTGCTTTCAGGTTTTTGTCTTGGTTTTACTTACTGAAAGCCAAGGAGGCTCTTACTGTAGCCTTATTCAGCATACTGTTTGTCTTACAAAGACAAAAAAAAGCTGAGAATTAAGCTGCAACCTGAATTTTAAAAGTTCTCATAAAAGGAGATTCTTAACTGGATGTTAAAAAGTGTCCTGTTAAGTCTCCTAAGGAAGTTCATGAAAGATGTTGACCATCTTCACATGATGCTGAATTAATTGAAATTTGAGAAGGGTCGGCACATTTCAGAATTCAGTTCGTATTTTAAATCACTAGGAGTGTTCCATTTCTCTCCTAATTTTCAATTCTACGAACATATAGTTTTCTTTAGGATATTTTCCAATTAACCAGTGTTCGTGTTTTTGCTGTCATTTCATTGCGGGTACGTTAAGTTTATAGTCCACTGAACTACTGTGTGTGTAATTTAGTGTCTGAAGAAGTACTCACACATGCATTAGATATATGTTGTTTAAAAAGGTGGAATGAGCTAGTGTCTCGGCACTGAGGTTTCCTGGATCCTGCCTTTGACTGAATTCTCATGTTGCTTTGGGCCCGCCAGGGGTGCAGCGAAGAAATTTGTTGGCCAAAATCATTGTTTTTTTGTGCTTCATGCCGATCACCTTCTCAGTGGGACTGGTGGAATTAAGAGCACAAGTCTAGGGCAGTTCAAGGCTGTCTGCGCCCAAGCTGCTGTGCTTCTCACCTGCTTCTCCTGGTGCCTTGTGGTCTCTTCTTGTGCCAGTGCCCACATACCTGCACTGGTTTCATTGTTTGGTGAGCTGGGATGTGGTTTGGCTAAAAACTAATACTATCCTATCACCAACACTGATTTGTTAGGGTTTTTGTTGTTGTTGCCGTCTTATTTCTTCCGCATCTGCTTCCTGGACAAGCTTACTGCCCATCTGGAAATACATGGAGCTAGTGCAAAGAAAGAGGCCAGAATGTATGCCAGGAGGGGAGCCCAGTGTGCTGCATTTGGGCTTTGAAATGACCTAGGCTGCTGACAGTGGTGCAGCACTGTTTCCTTTGCCTCAAGTCTGGTTGATAAATAATGCATGTGTTATAAGTCTGTAACTAATCCTATTTCTTTTAAGAAATTGAAATAGTGAAGTATTGAGCCTCACTGGAGAGTAAGAGGATGGGTAGGGCAAGGTAAAATGTTACTCTTTCTCTAAGATGACAAAGCCTCTGCTCCTTCTTCCAGTTAAGGATTCTTCTGATCACTAGTTGTTTGTGACCAGATTTTACTGACATGAATCCATAATGTTTTCCTAATAGCCTGATAAACTATGGATAGTCAGAACTATTCATAAACTGCAAATTGTTCACAAGTTCTTTCTGTTTTGAATGCTCATTGTCACTTTTTGTAGCTCAGGTCTCTGTCCTGAGGGCTCTGGAGGAGTCGACTTTTGGAGGATGGCAGAAGAGGAATAGGGAAAAATCTTATCTTGTTCCTGGGTCCTTGTGTTTTTTCAGAAAAGTGGAAGCTCTGATCTTAAAGAGCCAAGACTGGCAGTGTCATCTGCTGGGACAGAGCAGAATTCATTCACAGCTTTTTTTGTTTTCTTTTTGTGCTATTTGCACAATCCAATTTTGTAGACTATGTCTGCTGAGATTCGCATAGCAGAGCTAGCTCTCTCTTTGCATACAGCTTGTACAATGTGCAGCACAATAGGGTTATATCTGACTGCTCATACACTTTGCCATAATTATTATCTATTTTCTTCCATAAAATTAGATTTCTGTCTGACTGGATGCCTAGGGTTAAAATACACAATTCGAGTCTAAATTTGTCAGTATCTTTGCAAAATCTTTTTATGCAAGACCAGTCATGGCAAGCGCATCTGGGTAGCTGTCTCTCTTATTTAATTGACTCTTTTCAGTAAAATAGCTTTGGTTATCTAACTTTGATTTTTCTCAAATCCCACCTGTCCCCACTTTACTTAGTAAGAGGTAAGTCCTTTAATTGAGTGCTTTTTTTTTTTTTTTCTCTCTATGAGATCTGGGAAATTTTGATCAACTGTGCTTTCTCTTACTGACAACTGCAGCGAGATTTTAGCTGATTGTGCCTTGTGGCATGAGTGTGCAGAGGTCCTGATGCAACTAAGTGTGTATGTTGCAAGTTGAGAGCAGCCCTTAGGTGAACTGCACTTAAAATGATCTTACTGGATTCAAGCGTCTTACTGGATTCAAGCTTTAAATGTCAGAGTGATTTTCATCTCAAAAACAAATATGGCCTTAAAAATAAAATTATTTTTAAGGGAAGATCCCTGGGAACTTGTCACTAAATCTGTAGTATAATGGTATACAAATTTCCCTGGTTAGCTCGGTCTTTGTGAATGTTTTTTGCTTGGGTCTTGGCAATGTGTTAGAGCATGTCGCTTAGCCTTTTTTCCTTCCTTGCTTCGGAGTGCAACAATGTACATCTTGAGGTTATATCTTGTCTGTCAGAATTTGTTCTAGATCATTGGTTTGCCAGATTATGATGGGGTCAAACCACAAATAAGTGAAAAGTGTCTTTGCTGCCAGCAACACTAATAAAGTCAAAGCGTGATAGGAAAGAAAGGTGTTAGATCAACCCTGTTCTTAATATTTATAGCTCTTCAGGGCTAATCTGTGAATGGAGACTCTTTTTTTTTTTTGAATGCATGAGATAATTCTAATTTTAATTTGGAAAATGGAACCATTTTAGAATTAGCTCCTTTGATGTACACTGGTTAAAATTATCGGGGCATATCTCAGATTTGTCCATATCTGCCTACTGCAGAGGGAAACACAGAAAGCAAGGTGGTTGGAGGCTGAGAGGGAGGGAAATAAAGTACATGGCTTTATTGGTAGCAATAACTGTGCTTGCTGGGGTTCCTCTCTGAAGATGGTAGTTGCTGAATGTGTGGAAGGAAGCCCCGATTTGTCTTTGTGGCATCTGACATTCTCCTTTCACAGGACAGGACATGGAGGAAATTAGATCTGCATTGATCTCTCTGTGCCAGTGTAAAATGCTGGACCTCTGCAGAAGGGCTTATGCAAGACAATGTTTTTGCATGGACAAGCTTCCAAAAGCAAAGGCTAAACAGAGTGAGCAATTCTAAATTCTGAGTAAGAGGACTCATTTCTGCTTTCTTAAAGTGACATCCTCATGTTGTCTCCCACATATGTTGTGGAGAGCACAAAGAGGGTGGTTTTTTTTTTTTTTTTTTTTTTTTTTTTTTTTTTTTTAAGGATTTCATTTTCAGGACTAGTAGGGAGGACATAAGCAGCTTTCACACACATTTGTAAAGACAAAGAAGCATAGTATTTGTTTTACCTATAAGCAAAGAAGTACATATACATACGTAACTTGAAATAAAGCTTAAGGTGTTTTTTTCATATATACCTTAGCTACACTTTTGGACAAATGATCATAGAATGCCAGAAGGGTTAAGGTTGGAAGGGACCTCTAGAGATCACCTGGTCCAACCCCCCTGCACACGCAGGGTCACCTAGAGCACGTGGCACAGGACTGCGTCCAAGTAGGTTTTGAAGATCTCCAGAGAAGGAGACTCCACAACCTCTCTGGGCAGCCTGTTCCAGGGCTCTGTCACCCTCACTGTTAAGAAGTTTTTCCTTAAGTTCCTCCAGAAATTTTAATTATAATTTTTCTATTTGTAGTAATATACTATATTGTTACTATTCTTGACATCCTGCTATAAAATATAAGGCTGTAAAAACCACTGTAATTTGCACAGCTCTACAAGGTGTCCCTAGTACTGCATAATATCTATTATAATTTATCTAGGATATAATAAATTCAACCCCGTGCTCTGTAGCTTCTTATGGGACTGGATCAATAGGAGACAGAGTGTATTAGAGGTTTACCTCCCTCACAAAGGGAATTGGGAGGGGAAGGAATTGCAATGGAGCTGTCTGCATTTTGTTAAGGCAATCCTAGCTTGCTAATGAATCAAGCAATTACCAGCTCCTGTGTGTTAACAGAGGTGCAAAATAAAGGAGAGTGAGGTGTGTGGTGCTGCTTCTCCCCTGCTCTCTTAGAATAGCCAGGATTTTTCATTGTCACTCTCTCTGAGTGATGAGAGGAATGCAACAGGGAATACCTCACACACTTTTCTTGTCATATGCCATAGAGTGGCAGTCCTTGCCTGCGTCACAGTGATGATTTGGTAATTATCAGTACTCTGCATAGTGTGGTAGGCCTTGTGTGGACACCTACAAACACCGAGCTTCTCCAGAGTAGATTATATGGGCTTGGTTACTCTGGACATGACACATTTTTTCTGCAAGTCTTGATTGTACTGGTCTGTCTGCTATCTCTGTCAGCTCACTTTTTTCTTTCTTTTTTTTTTTTAATTTCTTCTTGTACAGCAATCAGTCTGCATCTTGGTCATTGTTGTTGCCTTTCACTGTATTCTTTTCTTGTTCAAATATTCCCTTTCATATGAATTTCACACAGTAGTTGAAAAAATGGACTAATCATGGATTATACACTGACTTAGTGTTGTGGCGTTCTGTATTAGAAATTAGATAAGTAATATTCTATTTGTTTTGCTGCTGCTGTTTGAGTCCTCGCAAGCAACAAGTTGGCAACTCTGGTACAGGAAAAGACAGAATGTAGAATGTACCTTCAGAAAAAAGGTGATCTTTAAAAATATGAGGAAACAAGGGGCACAGAGATGTATGGCTTGCTTAATGTAAGTGTTATTGTGAGGATCTACAATCTCTTTGAATAGACTAAATGCTGTATGGCAAAAATGTCTTAATTCAAATTTATGGGATATATTTGCAAGTAAAATTCAGGCATTGTAACATCCAGTGATATAGACAATGACTGCTGCCCAATGACTTTGCAGTTCAGAGTGCTGTGTAATATAGAAGAAGAATTCATAATCTAAACATGAGATTTATAGGAATTAGTATATTGATCAATCTGTTGGGAGGAAATACCAGAAAAAGGAATGTGTCCCTAATCCCATACTGAAATAAATGTAAATTGTCTAACAATAAGCTGGTGAGAAGCACTGTCTTCTGTTTGCTATTCACTGCTGCGAATCCCCTCTTAGAGCCATGTGTCTGTGACAGGCTGGATGGTCTCTTTTAAAGAAGAGGAGAGAGTGCCCCCTTATTCTTCTTGTGCAATCGTGGGAAACTGATTTCTTTCCTTTGGCTATAAATGTCTATACTGTAGACATTAGAAGTGAAGGGATATCTAGGTGTGGGATTCAATTAAACATGAATCAGAAAGCAGCTGAATATGGGCTTGTGATTGCCAGTAGTACTGAAGTATTAGATTTGAGTGTTTATTGCTGAGGAAGATGGATCCTGCTGCCCTCATAGTCCTAGCCTAAATGTATGTAAGATATAGCAGGAGAATTTTGATTGATAACTCCTGTTTCTAGCAGGCTATGAATAATAAATCTTAGTAAGGTTACAGGAGAAATGAGAATCCTTGTCAGAAACTGCTGCCTTTTTCATTATGCCACAAGGAAGAGAGAATCTGTATCTTTTTATCTACAATTTGGAACAGTTTAAGAAATAAATAAAAACCTGGATATTAATGTGGCATCACTTACTTCCAGTCACATGCAATTTCACATTCAGGGGTTGCAGAAGACTGGAGAAACAATTAAAATAAATACAGCTTTGCAAGCATTGAAGTACAGTACTCAAAGTCTGAGGCAGCTTTAGGAGGTTTTAAAATTTATTATATTTGTCTGCGATTGCAATTAGCTTCTTCTCCCCTAAACAGAAGAAGTTAAATGTGCTCTTGGATGGATGTGTGGAATTCCCTAGAGATGGTACCACTGATATCTAAACAATATCCTGAAGTAGTTCATTTGAGTCTGGCCCTTCCACGCCATTCATTTCGCTGCCTGTGATGAGTCACAGTTTTTTTCCGTTGACTCATTTACTTTTAGACCTTCCAACTGTTAATTTGTAAACAGTCCCAATCTGCAGCTGAAAGGTAACCATAACTGGTTAGAAAATGTCCAATGTCATAATGCTTTAAAGGCACACCCTTATTTATATTTTTATATATGTATATATATATTTTTTTCCAGAATGCTGTGTAACAATGTTACCTAGGCTGAAGTCGGGCCAGACAAGCAGCCAGCACAGGTTTAGATATCTGATGTTTACTCCAATCTACCACTCGAGAAACCAAAAATTACCCAGACCCAGAGCTTCTTACTGTGCCCCCTTATCCCCAGAAACTGCGACACAGACAGAAGGGATAATGGGGATAATGTGTAAGCTGCCTAATTGCACTTTTCCACTGTGCAGTTCTGTATTTGCTGCAGAGACTGGTTTTAGGTCAGCTCTCTGCTTTGGAATTTTTTTCCTTTTTTTTTTTTTTGTGTGTGGGTGGGTGGGTGGGTGGCCTGGAAACAAAAAGCAGTAAGTTGAGTGGTGTTTCTTTTTGTTTGTTTGTTTGCTTGTTTTTGGCATGCGAATACAATTATTTATCAGGATTCAACACCTGTAATACAAAAGTAGATGCTATAATCTTGTGTTCTATTTTGTTTTGTTAAATGATAAGTCTTTGGAGTGGGGCCTGTATTTTCTGGTGTTTCGTAAATCCCTGCCATACATTTACAGTAGGGGAGAAATTTTTATTCTTAATGGAAGAGAAAGCTGTACAAATGGGTCAGGGACGTGTTCTCCATGAGAAGTCTTGTGCACCTGGAAACACTAAATGTAGCGCAAGTGTTCCTTAAAGTTCCCTAGTGCATTAACATTTTTAATATCTCGAGTTAATACTATTACTCTACATGGATTTCAGCTGAGATTTTCCCATATTCAGATTCCAAAGCTAATAATCTTCAGGGGGTTAATGGTAAGTTTGTTTATTTAATTATTTATTTTAAGCAGAGAGCTAAATCTATCAAAACCAACTTTATAGGCATGTGTAAATCAAGTTACAGCTGGTTATGTATCAGTTAAAAGTGGAATTTGTTTCCTCTGGTTTCTTTCCTATTTTTTGCAGCTGCCGTGGTGATGCTGGCCTGCTACGAAAAGACTTGCCTTCCAATGATCTCAAAACTTACTCTAATTTGAAACAAGCAGCTGTAAACTTTAAACTCTGTAATTAGCTAAAGCTTTACTGTACTTAACAGGTGCATGTTTGTCTAGTCCAAGGAAGGCTGACCTTCCCATCCCCCTTGTTCTCTAGAAAAAAGCTGCTTCTATTAAACAGAATAATTGGAACATCTGCTGTTGGAGCTGGGTGTTGAGCAAGGCAGAGCCATGACCTCTCAAATGTGCTTTTCTTCTGGTTTGATTATATCTCCTGGTGGATTAGAAGTCCTGCAAAAAGCTATAGGAACATCCGCTTGCTATGCAAACCACTCTCCCAAACATGGCATTCTTTCTACTGTCAAAATCATTCTGTTTTATTTGGAAGTGGGGAATGAGTAAAGTACAAGCTTGCCCATATCTCAAATAGGTGCAGTTGACTCTAGGATTGGCTGCAAACGCCTGGGAGCTAGAACTATGAGCCAATTTTTACCTCTATGTTGAAGAATGATGTCCTTTCAAGTCTACTAAGAGCTCTTACGGAATAGATAAGTGGTCTATCCACTTATGTGTATATGTGTACCACAGGCCTGTATAGTAACTACAAAATTTTTAAAGTTCTACATGTTGACACCTCCTTATAGACCTAATGTCATATGAGGAAAGAGCTCTATTTAGACCTCTCTTTGACCTTGTTGATGCTATTTCCTTAGCCAAAGCGGATAAATATTTTCTAATAATTTTCCCAGTTGCATTTAGTCTCTAAGAACGGTCTCTCCTCTAGTCCAGGCATATTAAGTTCACAGACTTGCAATCTGTAAAGCAGGAAATTCTCTCTGCTGAAAGAATCCCTAATGTAACTGTTAATACACAATTAATAGTATACGAGCGTGGATGTATCCAATAGTTTTGATGGAAAAAATTCCATAGGCTAAGATGTTAGTGAGCTAAGGCTCAACATGACAATATCCCTAGCAGAGTGTTTTTATAAGCTGGAATAGTCTTATTTTTGAATGTTCATAAATCGTGAATTAAATTGTAACATAGCTGTTGAAGGTGAACAACAACAGAGACAGTGAAACAAAACGTCTTTAGAAACAACTTTAAGCAAAACAAAATTATTTAGAACTACTATTTTGTAGTTGTTCGGTTCTCTGCAGAGGGCCAATAATTTACCTGCTACTATATGTGAAATTTTGGATGAAAATGTGCATTAGCTGCTCAAGTGAATTGAGTGTAGACTTTGTTGGTATTAGAAATATTTGAGTGCATTCTGTGTTCCAGAAGCAACTTTCCTACGTTCGTTCTGATCAGTACCTGCTCCATGGAGCATCAGTAAGTTTCAGCTCAGTATGACGTAGAGAGTTTGAATATAACTCTGCAGCAAGGACAGCCTCAGTTGCCTCTTGTGGCTGCGAACCAAAAACTACCAAACTTCTGGCTAACCAGGTTTCCAAATCCAAGTTCTCTAGTGATGCAGACGACTTTTTTTTTTTTTTTTTCACCTGTCCTTTTTATCCAAATCATTAATCTTGTTTATTCTTCTGCTCCAGCCCTGAGGAGCAGAAGTAGGCACCCCAGCCTACTCTTTTTTACTATTTCCCTCCTCAACAGTAGTTGCTCTTTTCTGACCTCTCATTTTCCTTCCAGTTCTCTTCCTAGCAACAATATTTTCAATAAGCTAATAATAATAATAGTTATAAATAATAATAATAACAAAATTGTTATTTTGTTTGCTAAGCCACATCATCTTTCTTGTCACCTGGACAACAATTTCAGCTGCTTCCATGGAGCTCAGCAACATATTTGATTTGGATTAGTGCTTCTAGATCCTGTGGGTGTTATCAATACTATGGTGTTTTAAAATGGATTTTATCTTGCATTAAAGGGTAAAATTTTAATAGTAATTATATACTAAGCTTTTGCTGGTAGTTAATAATGTATTTTTTTATCTTAATGTTACACTGTTCTCATTTTGTGCTTCCTTGGATCAGGAAGGCCGACAGGAAATCAGATCTTGTTCGAGCCTACTAGAGTTATCTATGCGGATGTCTAGTGAGTTTTGGATTTCTGTAGACTGCCTTACTGCTGAGATCACTGTGAAACAATACAATATTGGGCAGTGAAACTACACATAAAACAATGTATCAAGGGATATTTAATCTTTAGTTGTAATTTATCATCAATTTTAATAAGTGCTTGAAGTCTGCCACACAAGATGCAGATCTTTTTTTTTTTTTTTTTTTTTTTTTGGCTTGAGATGCTTACATCTAGAAGAATGAAAGTCAGGCCAAGGTGTGCCAACAGATTTGAAGGGTAATGATACCTTAAGGCATTTAGCACATTTTAGCATGAGTACCACATAGATATTTTATTATTTGAAATGCCCTATCTTCTATTGCATTAAATAAGTAATATTTCACAGATACAAATTAAAACTATGATGCACAGGCTTCTAATGGCATCATCATTATGAAATATGACTTTAGCTTGGTTCTAATCATGATTGTTTTTCTGATATGGTTTATTGATATGTTGAGATTATATGTCTTGGAGAAAAAGCTTTTCTACGTATTTTTTGGAGAATAAACAGAAACAGCTTTTGTTAAGATACCATTTTTTAGAGGCAGATTTAGTAGAATAATTGGGTAGATAGCTGTGATTGATTATACAAGCAAATATCAACCCCCAGCTATTTTTGTTATAGATGTCATTGTGGAAGAAGTAGCTGCAGGACAAATTTGCTAGTGTTAAAAAAATCATAAAACTACCAGTACTTTCAGATGCATTTGGGAATGAAAGATGCATTTGCTCATTGTTTTATGTCACTGTCTGAAGAGTTTTCAAGCCTAAAGGGAAGGTTCTCCCAGAACCAGTTAAATATGATTTATTGTATTTGTTACAAAGTCTTTAGATGAGACGGTTCACGCGGCTGTGAAAATTAATATACCCAGCAACCTCTTGGTTCATTGGCCTGTGATTATAGTTGGAATATCTGTTTTGTAACTCTAGCCTCTTGCTACATTTTCTTGGAATGTATTTAAGACAATCTTATTGATGTAATAACTATGAAAATTTTGGGGAAGAATATTTTGGTAAGTTTTGGAGAGCTATGCCCATAATATCTGCCGTGCAACTATAAAGGCAGGCATTATATTATGAAAACAGAAGTAGCCACCTGCACAATTCTGGTATAGGTTGCAGGTAATATGTACATCTCTTAGGAAATGCAGGGCTTTAGTCTTTATTTAAAGCAAATGTGGCATGTCGGCCTGGATTTATTGCCTCTAATTTTAAGCACCTCTTCATATGGACTGCATGGTGTTTTGAAGGCAAACTTTTGTAACATTGCAGACCTCATTGTTTTATGTGTCATCAAGTTTCTCTCTTTTTTTTTTTTTTTTTGGCTGGTCACAGCCTTGTACAAGCTATGGCAGCTTATTCAGACAGAACAATGCTAGGCTGGTACTTAATATATTTTTTACATCCTTAAGTCATATGTTACATTGCTGTGTTCTGAAAAATATAGATTTTACTGTCTACTTCTTTTCACTTAAGTGCCCCCACCCATTTATTCTGGGTTTTACAGCTATAAACAATGAAAAGAGCAAAAGTTCCATGATCAGTGAGCTCCTTATAGATATATTTTTAAAAATATTTGTCTAACAATTATTGGTCCGCAAGGGTAAGAATGATTAGTCTCAAATATATTTCTAAAAACAAAAAGTCTGAAGCTACAACGTGTCTAGAAATAAAAATTATCAGACCCTGTTAACAATTTTTGCATTTTTTTTCTGTATCCCTGGGAAGAGGGCCTATTAAAAATGGACCATTGGCAATTACTGATCATTTAAATACCATACATTCCAAATCCACATTAATATCCTATTTGCTTAGATGTAGCAAGAAGCTTCAGTGTCTACTGGAGGAACGTTTGTAATGAGATGTGAAAACTGCACTAACTCATCTAGTGTTCAGTTAAGAAGAAAGCAGATGTATAGGTAATTTCTTTCTGAACATAACTAGTTACCCCGTTGTTTACTGGGGATTAATTAAAGATTTTTTTGAGTAGGGAAGGAGAAGGAGTAAAGGCACTTGAGAAATTATTAATGTGAAATGCATTAAGAAAATCTAGGGCAAAAGTGTATAAGTGGCTAAAGTTCGGGAATGTGCAAGATACTTTCTGGAAAAAAGTCTGCAAGCCTTGGCGCCTTAGCCTGGTTGAGCCCTCTTCCCAGGGGAAGGAAAGAGAAAGCAGTGACTGTGCTCTGAAAAACTAAAATGCATCTAATTTTGTATCACGTCCTTTAGGAATCGAACTGGAATGTGCTTTTTCCAATAGCAGGAGATACCACATTAATACTTTCAAATATTGCATGAACAGCTTATATTGCTAATCTGCAGAAAACTGTTTTGGGAAGCACAATGCACTTAACCTTTTGGAGCTAAATTGCATCAATGTGTTTAGTCTTGAATAACTCTGTAAAATTATTACCCAGTGTTGCTGTTCAGTTGCATATGCAAGTGCGAAGTTACCCTGAACTGAAATGGTGGATGCCTGCTTTTAACATGTCTGTATTTAAAAATAGATTATTTTTTCCACTTCAATATTTGGACTTCACTGTTTGTAAATTAAGAAATAGCCAATGGATGTTGCAAATATAGACAGTTTTATGTTCAAAACAGCAAAGACATATCTGAACTTTATTCAGTTATCTCTAGAATTGTGCATATTTCATCCCAAATTAGTGTATATTCAGCTCCCCAGTCCAGCCAAAAATTGCTTTGTGGGCCTCCTCTTGAATTCAAGTGGAAAATTTCTATTGTACTGTGATGCTGTTGATGATTCTTTTTCCTTTGCTGAGAAGATATCTGGGTGAGCACCTTCTTCCAAGGCAAATGTATCTGTGATCCAATTTTCATTAGCCACAGTTTGTACTTTAAGATGAGAATGAAATAGTTTTAGAGACACTGATGTCAGTACCTCTCTCTATTTTCCTCTCTCCAGTCTCTATTTTTGGTTATTTTTAAAGGGAGAAGTGTCATTTTTGAGGAATACCGAGTGTTTCATTTTTCTAAATTTTTGTTAGGAACTAAATCTTTTGCATGCATGCTTTATTTTCATTGAGAACATTTAAGAAACAGGGTCCTTGTGCTCTGTAAAATAGTTCAGCTGAAAATATCAGCCCTACGGGCTAATTTTGTAAAGTGCAAGTGATCCACAAACCAATCATAAAATTTGGAATGAAAATTGCTCAGAAGAATATTTACCTCCAAATGAAGTTGAAAGAGACAAGTCTGATCCTCTCCCTGGAAAAGCCTTCTCTTAATTAGATGAAAAATATACTTCTGATTTCTGCCTCTTTATAATAATAAAATAATTATCACTCACTATGATTTCCTTATCATGCCAAGATGATAAACACTGTGTGTCTTGCTTTCATGGACTGGTGACTCTCATATGTTTTTGGAATTTAAAACTTACTGATTAAAGCAGTGAGTGACAAGTTATCAGTTTTATCCATCAGCTACCATGTTTTCCACTCTGAACACAGATCTGTGAACAGATCTGTCTGTAAGCGCTTGAGTAAGCCTTTGCCATTTTACCCTGAAATTGATGTTCATTGTCTTTACTGATGATCCAATCAGAACATACTGTATGTTCTGATTGACAGAATTTCACATAATGAATTTCACCTCATGAAATTCAACAAGGCCAAGTGCAAGGTCCTGCACCTGGGGAGGAATAACCCCAGACACCAGTACAGGCTGGGGACTGACCTTCTGGAGAGCAGCTCTGCAGAGAGGGACCTGGGTGTCATGGTGGATGACAAGTTGACCATGAGGCAGCAGTGTGCCCTCGTGGCCAAGAAGGCCAATGGGATCCTGGGCTGCATTAAGAAGAGCGTCTCCAGCAGGTCGAGGGAGGTGATCCTGCCCCTCTACTCAGCCCTGGTGAGGCCACATCTGGAGTATTGTGTCCAGTTCTGGGCCCCACAGTACAAGAGGGATGTGGAGCTGCTGGAGAGAGTCCAGCGCAGGGCCACAAGGATGATGAGGGGCCTGGAACATCTGCCCTATGAGGAGAGGCTGAGGGAGCTGGGCCTGTTCCACCTGGAGAAGAGAAGGCTGAGAGGGGATCTGATCAGTGTCTATAAGTACCTCAAGGGAGGCAGTGAGGAGGATGGTGCTGGCCTCTTTTCAGTGGTGGCCACAAACTGAAACACCAAAAGTTCCCCATGAACTTAAGGAAAAATTTCTTGACAGTGGGGTGACAGAGCACTGGAACAGGCTGCCCAAGAAGATTGTGGAGTCTCCTTCTCTGGAGATCTTCCAAACCCGCTTGCATGCAGTCCTGTGCCACGTGCTCTAGGTTGGACTAGATGACCTCTAGAGGTCCCTTCCAACCTTAAGCATTCTGTGATTCTATGATAATAAGAACACAAGTGCCATCTAATTCAAATCTCGCATGCTCAAGGATAACAGTGTTTGTATTCATAGTTTCTTCTAATTATAGTAGGGATGGAAAAAAATCATCCTGTTTTTATTCTCTTACTTTTTTTCTATGTTTTACAGTCAATGTTTTCATCTGTTTTGGCATTTTATTATTAAATAAAGAAGCTTCATCAGCCTGTTTTTCTGTATATCCAAGAATTGACTTATCTTGTTATTAGCTATGAACTGCGAGAATCCCCCATTGTATCAAAATCAGTGATGAGGGCAAATATCCAGCTTATATGTTTTCTTGCTTCGAATGCCCTCACCTGGAATCTCTAGAAGAGTATTATTGTTTCTTCTTCTTCTTCTTTGCTTTTATCCAATTTGCTTAGCTCCCACTTTTCAAAGTTGATCTAAATGACCGGAGAGTTAATTTTTAAATAACTATTTTTAGTGAGGTAATGCTGAAATGGGAAAGTTATATTCATTCTTATATATAAGAATGTTGTACTGAACAATTATTATTCTCTCCTTTTTCCCCTCAGTCTCTTTAGCAACTATAAAATGGAAAATGGAATAATATTTTCATGTAATATTGGAATTAGAAAATGTTTCTACCGTGTTTGAAAGCTCACTTTTTTTTGTAACTTCAGTCTTGAGGGACTCTGGTTCCTCAATGAAATGTTATTCCACCTTCTTGTTTCCTTTGTAGTTACAGTAAGAATTTAATGGCAAATATGCTGAAATTCAGCATTAAATCATAAGGAAAAAAAAAAGTCTTTCTTGATTTTGTATCTTGCGAAAGTTGACCATGTATGACTTGAGAAAAACAACAGAACAAACTCTTTGTCAATCAACCAGTAGATCTTACAATTTCCTTATACCAGAATCCCAACCTCATAGTCCCAACATCTTCCTTAGTTTTATATAAGGGCCACTAACTTCCCAACTAGCTTATGATCTTCTGCTTCCGTCCTTGTCCTTCACAATTTACCCTTAATTCCCTTACAAATCATCACTGCACTTACTAACCACATTCATCATTTTATCCTACTGTCATGCCCTGGGAACTGGGAAATGAGTCTCACATGCTGGATACCTCTAACTGTGGTGTGCCAGGGTGAGACTGAACCAATCTCTGTGCCAAAAATGTTGAGAGTGCACCCCCAAATACCTGTGTACTTCCTAAAGGAGGTGGAGGGCAGGTCTAAATATCCCTCTCATCATCTTTCAGGAGAGAGCCATGGCTTTGAAATCATGAACCCCCAACATTGAAGGTGAACTCATGACAAAATAATGTCTTCACTGTCTTCCCTGTGCACTAGGTTTTCTTTAAAAATTTTTAAGAGCACTTTTGCATGGGTTATCTTCAGATGTTCCATGAACCAGAGAGATGCACTGGGAGTAACTAAAGTTTTGAATGTCTGAAATAGCTCAAGAAAGAGAGGAGCCTATAGTCTAGTTCTGAGTGCAGATGTTAACAGTACATTTGTCAAGTCAGTAATATTCCCTCTATGATTGGAAATTCAGTGACCTGGAAAAACCTATCATTCAGGACTTTTCTTGAAAATGAATGGAAAATGCTACCTTTGTGCAAGATTCAGCATGAAAAAAACCATCTCTGGGACCCTGTTAGTGGCCACTTGACAGGTAATGGAGCTGCTTCTGGCACTCTCAAACTTGTTCCTCTCTATAGTTGGTAATGATATAGCTGTCAGATATGATCATAATGATACTTAAGTGAGAGTAAATTGCTTTTACAGTTTTGCTGGAAAGTAACTGATCTGACCAGAATGTGTTGTTTCTGAAATTTAGAGAGAAGTTGCATCTTAGAGATGTATCTCTTCAAAGCAAGGCCCTGAAAGAATAGAGGGAAATATACTGTTCTTTTGAAAATAGCAACAAATCTTAAGCATTCTATGGTTCTATGATCTGCATCCTGTAAACACAGCATAACTGATGCATTTTACTAAGCAGGACTTGAGGAATTCAAAAAAGAGGTAGGTTTTCAAATCAGCATTGGAAAAAGTTGCAGTAACTCCAGGATGGAAGGAATGCAGAACATGCTCCTGCATGCAGCAGGGTGCGCTTGATAAGTTAAGCCTGCTTTTTGCATGTGGTTGAAGAAGCATGAGCGTTAAAGAAGGTCCTGCATGACAGGGCTCAAAGCTTTCTGAGGTAGAGCCCTGCTTTCTGAACTGGTACAAAACTCAAATGGGATTATACTTGTACGGCATCTGCTAAACAAAAATTTCTTCTTCCCCCTACTTCTTACTAAAACTGCCTTTCTCAGGTTTCCTCATACTTCTCTGATAACGGGGAGGGTGACATGGGTTTTGCTAACCCCTGTGGGACATTCTCAGGTTGTCTGTTGAAGATCTCGGTTTGATGTCATGGCAGTATGATCTTTCTTGTTCATTTCTGAGTATCAGGTGCTTAAGAAAGGAGTTAGTGGTACTTTTAAATAGTTTCTTAATATTATATCCCTTAGAAAAAAAGGCCCGTAGTTGCTTGGGTGATACTTGTATGCAGGCATAGTCCAGGTCTGTGAAAAAAGAGGGGAAGTAATCATCATGGAATTTCTCCATTAAGAAAAGTTTCTTTTTACTAAGGCAATGAAGCTTAAACAATGGAATGGATTTTTCCCCCTGATAGGCCCTGCAGTGCACCCCGAATTGCTTCAGACAAATTTGACTAGGAAAATAGGCACACAGAGAAGTCTGCTTGAGTGTCTTTTTTTAACATAGATTTAAGCATATTTTCAAGTCACACTTGCATTTCTTTTTCTCTCCTTCTAACTCTCTAATATTGGAATTACAAAGAGTATCCTAATTTCAGTCCCTTTCCTTGCATGCAACAGTTAATATTAGTGAACTGAACTTATGATCCAAATTAAAAATGATATTTTACTGCTGCAAAAGGCAATTTTAGAAAATCCCTAAGCAAATGATGACTTTAAAAGCTTGGATAAAATAGCAAAAAGCCTGCCTTCCTCCCAGAGGAGAAGAAGTTCTGATGAACCTACAATAAGTTTCATAAATCTAAGCAGAAAGATTAATTGCTTGAAATATTCACAGGTTATTTGTTAAGTATTTCTGACCATTCTGGCATGATTATTTCTCTCAAGGCTAAATGCAGTCCAAATGAATGAAAATAAATACAGCAATAGTTGTTTCCTTGACATGCTGCTGCAGGAACAGGCCTGCAGCATACACCTAAACCTCCACATGGCCCTTAGAGCAGACTGGAGTGATTTGCTGTTGAGAATCCTTTGAAGTACAGACTGATAAATGATTAGATCAGCTCATATTGACTCACCTAAGCAGCACTGGGTTAATGAAGCCTGCATGGCAGAGCTTAGGGAAGAGGCATAGCTTAGTAAAGCCAAAGAAGGGGAAAGCAAGGAGTTTGGATCAGTGCTAAACCAATTCTCTAGGTAGGGAGGGATGTACTCCCACATTGGTGGGGATCACACCATGTCATTGGTGTGATCCTTTGAAGAGAACAGCCACTTTTCCTCTGCTGAGTAATTTTTTTTACTGCAGAAGAGTTCACAGACTTTTGAAGTCCCCTTATTTTTTGCAAAAATTATATTAGCCTCCATGCTGTTTTGGAAAAAGCAAGCAATTGTTTCTTTTGCTTGTTTGGAGATACATGCTCTTCCTTCTTTATTTTTTTCCAGCTTTTTGGTGTTTTTCATTTCCGCTTGCTGATCTTTTCTTAGGGCTTCTTCATTTCCCCAAGAAATGATTCTGATAAGTGATTTTTCCGTGTGCATAGTTTGTATTAATCTTTTAAAGTGTTTGGAGATTCAAAAGCATATTGCAGAAGCATCAAATAATATTGTAGTGATAATAGCAGGTTGGAGGGGAATTTAATAGCATGAGAGGTAGCAGCTTTTCCTTTGTTATGCTGGGAGTGTTGCAGTATGAACTTACTCTTTAGACAGAATGCACAAGTAATGAAAGCCATAACAATGATATCTGCCCATGTGCATTTCTGCTGGTAAAGAGAGCATAATTCCTCTGATAGCAACCATGCACAAATCTTGCCCAGCCTGTAATTATCTGCACAGCTGAGGAAGTCTTGTGCTGGGCTGAATCTTGATCTCACAGCCATTTGTTTTCGTCTGAGGCAAAATTTTCCTTTCAGCTCTATGAATAAGGTGATCACAAACGTGTTATCCTTGAGAGGGTATTCTTTTTGCTATGGGATTACGTTATCCCAGCAAAACAAATTGGCATTATGAGAAAAGAGTTTTTTTGGTTACAAAGAAGTTACAAGTCTCTGCAAGGACTCCAAGGCTCTGTAAATCAGTATACATGTAGGTGTATGTATTGAGAGAAAAGATACTTACATAGTGATGTGAAAATGTTGCCACTTTTTGACTGAACTCTGCTCTTCTCATTTTTTCTCTTCTTCCCTTCGTCTGTGGCAGATACCTGTGGAGGCCTTGCTGCAGATTTCAAATCAGCCTCAATTTGGGCTTCATACAGAAAATGATCACAGAAATATCTTTGCAACCTGAGGCTGCTGGCATTGCTCACATGAGTAACTTTATACTAGCAGTTTCCTATACCAACCAGTTACCAGCTGATTATGGATAACATTAATAGTTGCAAAAATAGTCATAAAGGGGCCACAGATGCATTGGATTGGAGAATAATTTGAAAGGTTGAGAGACTTGAAAGGTTGAGAGAGGGTCTCTTTTACCCTTCTCCCTTCCGCAAACATCACTCAGCGTGGTGAATGTGCCACTGCTCCCCCATTTTGACCTTGCAAGGCTTCTTGGCAATGTAACAAACAAGAACAAGGACCAAAGCAAGCCAAAGCTGTCCTAAAGTGAGAATCTGTGACAAGCTATCTGAGAGCTTATGAACTGTGCCTCCTGCTTCTGCTGCTAGAGAAACCTTCATCTCATCTGCCTTGATCTACCCCATGATTGCAGAAGCAGCAACAGCTGCAGCTAAGCTGTTGTTATTTAGCTATGCAGGTGGGAGGCAGAATATAGCATATGTTAGCTGACTGTTCTAGTGAGGACAAAAATCTAGCTGGCTGAAGTAGGTGTTCTTTCTCTTAAGAAAGAGGTGGGTTATTTTCACTTAAGAGTGGTATTTTGAAGCAGCCTCTAACTAGGTAGTAGTTTAGTTTGCCTGTGCCTGAAATTGATTTGCAGCTCTTTTGCCAATCAAAAAGTATAGAGACTTTTTCAAAATACTAGTGTCCCCTTTTGTAAAGCTATGAATGTGTACCTGCCCTTTGAAATGGCTTAGATATTATTTTTTTTGTACTTCTGTGGTAAGGAGCCTATTTTGGACTTCTGCATGTTAGAATTGCATTAATGATGTTCTGCTTAATAAGAAGTGTTAATATAATAAAAATAATACTTTTGCTCTTATTTATGCAGAACATATTAGCTGAATGGTATTTTAAGCCAGAAGATCCAAAAATTATGACTGAGCAACAGCAGGTTCTATGTAGGCAGAGTTGGCAGAGTTCATGAAGCAGATTTTGATGTAGGCATGTAAATTCCTTGCTTTGATCATATGTTGGAGTAGCATAAATGTTAAGCAGCAATATTCAGTCATCTAGTTTAGAGAAGGCATATTCAATTGGTGGATAATAAGAAAGAGTTCGTATTCAAAAACATCCTGTCTTCCACCCAAAAAGCTGTGTATTTTCTTTGTCATTCACACACTGAGTGTATTAGGATTTTAGAGAAAGGCACAGTTTATGCCTTCAAATAGAGAATGGAATACAGCTGCTCTAAACCGCATTGAAAAGAAAATAGTTCATATAATTGTTGCAACCATTAATTGTTGCATGCGCATGGTCAGATTAGGTAATCCAAATTACCTTTGAAGAAATCTTCCTGAGTGAGATAGTCAGTGTTTGGTTTCTGAGGGATTTGTCATGATGATATAAAGGTCTGAGATGCACATTTGCATTAAGATCACATTATATTACGTCAACCTCCAGGTAGGTATATATATAATTGTCTTATTCTATTTAATTGCATAAAAGAGAATAAAAAGTACCTGTCATTTAAAAAAAAAAATGGAATTTTAAACTTTCAAAGTCTTTTTTTTTTTCATTTTTTTCCTCTCTGTTTATGCATATCATCCCCTCCCCTGCTAATTTTCTTCATTTTCGCATACAACCAGTCCTCTTTGAACTGAACTCTTTACTGGCTATCTGGTATTATATCTTAGTATACTTTCTAATCCCACTGCTAGCCAGCTGGCAGAGCAGCCTCCTCTGATGTTTCATAAGTAATGTGCCTGAAGCATCTTCGTTCTCACAGAGGCATTGCTTTTCAGAGTCCTTTTAGGCTCTTGACGTGTGCGTGCTGCTGCTGATGCAGTGTTTTTATATGTGTTGGTACACATATGGGGGTGTTTCTTTGCATGATCTGGAGCTGTACTCACTGGAGGCATTGCTAGCATTTCAAGTTACCCCTTTGCTTGCGCCAAATGAAGCTGCGTTGGGCTGACGCGCAGGGAGGAGATCAGCTCCCGCGCCAGCTCTTCCGACCCCCTCCCCGAGCGCGACGGGTGACCAAGGCACAGCTTAGCTCCGCGAGTGCCATGCAGATAACCCCGTGTATTCCAGTGAACTCCCTTTGATCTCTGTGGCTGCTAATCCGCAGAGCTGCGTAGCTCCGGGGCTGAGTCGTGAGCCGCTCTGCCCTGCTGCTGCCCCTCGGCACCTTCGGAGCGCAGGGGACGCAGCTGCTCCTCCGCCAGCTGTGCACCCCGCGCTCTCGTGCTGTCTCTTTCTTGGGTGGCTTTTTTTTTCCACCCTTCGCAAATTTCCATTTAGGATATCTGAAATGGCTCTCCTGTTTTCTCTTCTTGCTGATAATGGGCATAGAGACTATATGTGTTGCCATTTTCTATGGACGCTTGTCATGCCTTGCCCTTGGCTTTTCAGTGATTCTTACCTACTTTAAGGTATGTTGGCGCTGATTACATGCTGGCAGGGTGATTGCTCTAGGCCCTAATGTCCTTTTGAAGTGATGTGAAAGAATGAAGAGCACCTTACCTCTCTTGTAAAAGGCAAAACAGAGGCTGTCTTTCTTTATTGTTCAAATTCTGCCTGCTGCCCAGTAAAAAGATCAATTCCTTGTATTAACAGCAATATTTTCAGGCCAAAATTTCTCCCTGTTGTTACAGGAAATGGGCCAAAGGGATGGTGCAGAGCCCCAGAGAAGTGTTCAGAGTAGCATTTGAAAAGATCCTGGAAGCTTTGAACAGGAATGACCCGATACTTCTTGCTTACTGACTGTCAAGTGCTCTTGGTTTAATGAACAAGATATTTTCTCTCTGCAAGTATAGTAATAGGAAATTGCACGTACCTGAGCCTCTAATGCTTTCATTCATTGTAATTTAATGGATTACATCGACCTCTGAGATCTGTCATGCTGGAGTCAATCTCTGCTCCAATTTATATCTGCTCTTATATGATGGCAATGTTTTGTATGCTGAAAGGAATGAAAACAAAATCAGTTGGTGTACAGTGCTCCTGTTCTGTCTTCAGATTTTCTTTTAGGCAGAATATGTCATATCTTGAAAGTGTAAAGATTACTTTTTCTTATTTTCTATTTAATAATCATGCCAAATTTTCAGAATTATTTCCAGATGCTTTATTACGTGAGTGACAGATAAGATTGTAAATTCAGCTTCCTTTGATAAAGAAACAAAGAAAATTAGACAATTATGATTTATAAATAAAACTATCCTTAATCTGATTTTTTAAATGTTGAATGAAGGAGAAATATAAAAGGTAAAGTTTTCGGGAAGTCATAAACAGTGGTAATCTGACTGTGCAGCCTTGATAATCCTGCAGGCTTGTGACCTATGTGGAAATTCTGTTAAACAAGTGAATTAGCAGTCTCCCAAGCAAGTAAAAGAGAACAGAAAAACAGCCTAACCCTCTTCCAACACTGCTGAGACAGAAACCCTCTGTATGCATTCATCTGATGTGCAAAGTAAAGGCCTGGCATAGCTGTGTCCTCCAGGTCACTGATAAACACTATGACAGCACTTTGGGGTCTGCACTTGTTACCTCTAAAGTCTTGGGTAGCTTCTAGGTTTTTAAGGAGAGGTAAATAGATGTAAAATAAGCCTGCAGTGTGGTTTAGTCATTACATGGATAGATATTCTGAATTCTGTTTATTGTCTGGTATGTTATGAATGTTATCTAGGAAGATTTTGTGTGTGACATTGTAATAGTTGACATGAGATAGGCTTGCTCAAGAAAGCAAATATGAGTGTGTGGAGAATAAATCATTCTTTGCTGAAATATAAACAAGAAAAAAAGGAAGAGGTTTGCGTTTAGCCCAAATGTCAGTTGTGGGAGGTATCTTTTAAAGAACATATTCCCAGTGTTTTAAGTAGAGGTTTGCAGTTCGTACCAGAGATGTGCAAAATAAAATTATGGATTCATGATGGCATACAGAAATGAATTAGAGGTAATGAAGAGATGGATTGTGCTATGGACACTTACACTGAGATTGTTTAAGAACCATTTTTATTGTGAATCTCTGTGCTCTACTGGGATGTTGAATCTGGAATCTTGAATACCTTAGTTATTCCAAAATATAGTTCTTATATCTGCTCTTCCTCAGTAACAAGTTTTACTCAATAAATAATTGTATGCTTGAATATGTATTTTCAAAGAGAAGAGCTTCAACTTTTGCAATTCTTCAAGCCAGTTTGAATTCTTGTTTTCAGGTAACTAGAATGAACAGTCAAACCATGCTGTGTTTATATATAAATAATATAAATATGTAATAAATATAAAACACATTATTTCAGAGAAATACTTTAAATATTATTTCTACATCTAATATTTAGTTCTAAAATAACATGCATTATAGAATTGCAGAAAGATATCAAGACCAAATTTGTTAAAAGAAACTTGTTTTGGACTTTGGCATGATCCTGTGATTGCTCACACATTGAGCAGTTCTATGTACTTGTTAGATGATGTTACTTCTGTGTTTAAAGTTAAGCCATTGAAGAATTTGTTAACTGTGATGGTACTTTGAGAAAATTGCAGCTACAGTATAAGGGGCAGCATGGGAAGAGTTTCACTTGTTGTTTATGAAAGGCCATTTAGCAGTATCCTGTCAAGCTTAAGAGGACAACTTGGAAGTATCCTGTCATTCAAAGAAAAAAAATACAGGAAAAAAAAGAAGTAACATGTCTGTTGTCTGCTCAAAAATCCCTGACTCTGCTGAGTTTCTTTTACCTGCCTCAGATCTCCTAGGAGTACCTTTTACTCCCGAAATCTGCATGGGATTAAGAACATTTCAGCATCTTACCTAGCTTTGGCAAGCAGCGATTCTATAAGCTTTTTAGAATTTCATCTAAGTTAGAGGACCCAGATTTCTCTCTCCTTTATTTTTTTTTTCCCTGTGAGAACAATTCAAATATGTAGAACTTTATCTCTTTTCTGTTATGCCATGTGCCAGTGCTTGTCAAATGCTCTCCATTTCAGTCTTTCCATATTTTTGGTTCTTACTGCATTATGTGTGAAACTAACATGGAAGTCTCAAATAGCATCATGTTAATGCTAATTAGATTCTAACCATAATGTTGGACACTAAATATATTTGGAAAAATAACACACCCGAATCTGTGCAAATCTTGGGATTAATTCTCATATTTGCTATCTTTGCGTTATTCCTTTAAGAGAATCTCCTCCTTAAATAGGAAAGAACTGAACCTTTTCAGGCAATGTTAAAAAAAAAAAAAAAAAAAAACTTTTTTGTTTTGGCAGCCTTTTAGATCCACTTTCATATTTAGTGTGAATGATGTAAATTATTCTTTTACCTGATATTGTTAGGCTAAGGAAACAGAAGATCAGGATCCCTTGTATAGTTAAAAAGAACATCTCTTTCACATATGAAATTGGATTTTGTATTGTAAAACTTGATAAAAGTGCAGTATATTTTCATCTTTGTTCTACATCACTTTTCACTTGGGCTCAGAGAAAGATGGAAAAGTCCTGACCTACCAGCACCAGCACTGGTCTTCGGCCCTCCACCCTGACATCTAATTCAGGAGTGATTTTCAGACTTGTAAAGCAATGCTCCCTGCCAATTTCTGGCAAGCTCCCAACACCTTTTACTTTTGCATGGAAACAGATGTCGGGAGGTTGCAAAGGGCTTCTGAAGATTGCCCAGTCCAGCTTCCCTGCACAAAGCAGTGTCACCAAGAACAGGTTGTACAGGGCTATCTCCAGTCAGGTTTTGAATATCTTCAAGGATGGAGAGTCCACAAACCCTCTGGGCAACTTGTTCTAGTGTTCGACCATCCTCAGTGTGAAGAGGTATGACCTTATACTGAAATTAAATTTCATGTATTTCAATTTTTGTTGATTACCTCTTGTCCTGTCACAGTGCACCACTGAGAAGATGTCTACTCTCGTACCACAGATAATGGCAGTGTGGTTGTCACAATTGTGTGGGTAGTCTTGCGCCCTTCATAAAATTGGAAATGCTAGTATTTTGGTTACATCTTTGTTCATGCAATCTGGTGGAGACGTTAGGGAATATGCCTATCCTTTCTGCCATCATAAAGGCTAATGTGGTCTGCGTTAGCCAAAAGGATGTAATCTCTTGATTTTGAGAGTATAAGCAGGCTGACCAATACATAGTTTCTAGTAATAGAGTAGTTTTGTTGCTTGTTTGTTTTGTTTGTTTAAAGCCCTCCAGTGTGAGTGAAATGAAACATTACTGTGTTATTCTATGTTACATGAAATTTGTTTTTATGTCACAGTTGTTTCTAAGCAAACAAAAGACACTTAAATGAACAGTGCAAAACATTAAAAGTATATTTAGTAGTTCTAAGTATTAGGAAATAATATTTTTAAAAGACATAAATTTTGAGTCAAATTGTATATGTTAGCATCGCCTTCATATAACTTATCTTCTCTTTTCTTTTTTATTTTTTTGGATCAGATCAGAGTTTTTAGAGTTTTCATCGTAGGTGAGAAAGCTGGCCCAGAGCTGACCACCCAGAGGCCACAAGAATCAATGGAAAAGGACCACCCAAATACTAATTTTCCACCACACACAAATCAGGGGTAGGTAAATTTAATGGCACACATTCAGAAGTACGTGCTGAGGTCTTGAATCCTTCAGGATGAAGTAGTTCATACAGGAAATCTGGTAAAAATACCTTGCACAGCTACGTGATGAAAGTTTAGAACACAGCACATTTTAATACCATAGACCTAGGGATATATACGGCAGGCGCCAGGATAGCGCAAAGAGGTTGTACACTGGAGAGCTGTCAGTTCATATATTTTTATAGGCATCGTGAAAAGCTAACAAAACAAGTGGTTCTTTGTAGAATAGTCATTTTTCCTTCTGCTGCTCTCGTCTTTTTTTTTTTTTGGTTGCATATACTGCAAAGTGGAGTCTGCTGTTACAGTAGCACAAACTGAATGAAAGCGACTGCTTCCTGTCTAAATTGCAGCTTGGTGTTTTAGAACTCAACACACTCGATTCATTAAATAATTCAGTGTACTGTTCTGTTCCTTTCAAAATCTGAATTTAGGGGTTTTCACAAAAGAAGAATTAGTCTGATGAAGGGTCTCATCCTGGTGAATTTGGTGGGATCCCTTATGTGCATATTAAAAGCCCAAAACTTTGAAATGATAAGCCAAGACCACTGTAGATGAACACAGTGAAAACTTACGAGCATGAGCTCATCGTAGCTGTTAAGTAAAAGCAGGGTTGCATCCCTTAAGCCTCTGCAATTAGTTCATCCCTTTAATTTACTCCCAGAAACATGAGGCTACTGAGCGGCAGAGTTGTTCTTACCTTCCTCTCTGCAAAAGCCTCTTTAAAAATAGAAAAGTTGTGAAGACCTTTTAGCATATTCCTGCTGCTAAAGATGATGGAATATCTAAAACTCTTTAGCCAAAAGATGCCTTGTTCAGTGAAACTTTTGTTGAAAGTTCTACTCTATACTATACAACTATAGAGGTTGCTATACACAGCTGCATCTTTTTCTGGCATTCTGCTAATTTTGGTGATTGTTTGGAGTGTGTTTCTTGAGGATTTGGACCTTAAATACTTCTCAGCTGAAAACCTGAACACAGCAGGAGAACCTTGATGCCCAGGTGATGCTGACTTTCCTTAGGATATTTATGTGAAAAGTATGTGGTGTTTTGGTAGTCATGATCATGACTGGTCTGTACCCAATGCAAAGATACAAAGATAAAATTTTCCCAAATGTAGGAAGGTTTATTCTTCTCTGTTTCAGTGACTTTTCTGCATCATAATGTTGCTAAGATTGTTTTTCCTATGAGTTTTTTCCCTATGAATGTTCTGCAGCATGGCTGCCCTTATGATGCCTTTTTCCTCCAGCAAGTGTGTTGGTTGCAGTCAACACAGAACACGGGGTTAGTCTACAACTATGCTGGCAATTTAAAACTACATTTAAAATAGTCTAATTTGTATATGTGTTTTATGAAATGCATGTACAGTGCTGGTCACTTCCAGTGCTCAAAGGATACAAATAAGCACTGCTAGCTTGTGACACTTCCAATGACAGAGGAGTATCTGGACTATGTGGAAATGCTCTGCCAGAGCTCTCAGACTCTGGATTTGATTTCAGTTTTGCTACCAAATATGGTTACATTTGTCTGTGCCATGTAAGACTCACAGGCATGCACATGAATGTTTGTGGTTTGTTGGGTTTCCTCTTCCTTATAATTGAAGATGAGAACTTCTGTGCCCCTAAAAACTTAGGGGCTTACTTAGTATAGGTAAAGAATATACAGAACTTTGTGTTTTTTGAGAAACACGGTTTGTGGCAAGGATTGGATCTTTGCCTACGTGTCCCCTGAGTCGATGAGGGAACTGTCTTTGCTCCAGGACTGCCTGGGACAGAAGAAAAACAATTTTGTTTACATGAGTAAAAGGCAGTCTGTTAATTTGATCATTAAAATTGAACAGATGCAACACATTGTGTGAGAAAGAAAACAATGAACTGGCTAAATGAATTTCTGACAACTGATGCAGATTAAGATTATGGGATGCAGCACTGCCCCTACCTAACTAAATATGAATGCAAAATTCAGTAAAAGTAGTTAAAGCATTTGGTTTGCAGAGTCTAATTTTCTTTCTAGTGTCAGGCTCCTTTCAGGCATAAAATTAGGCATTAGATAATGTACAGTAAGAGTGACCCAAATTCTGTTTCATTAACAGTGGAAGGTTATTACTTTATAAATCTCTTTTCTAATTTTTTTAATCACTTGAGTGTAATTTCCATATTCTCATTTTCTTCTTTCTCATACTTTATCTTCACAGCTCTTGAGGGTTTTTTTCCTAGGATTCTTACTAGTGCTGCTGTATGTTAAGCTTCTCTTAGTATTTCAACAAAATTCTGGTTTTGAGAGATTCAGACTCCCTTACCCTGAGGTGGAGTTTGGCTCCAGAAATCTTTTTTTTTGTTTTATTTGAATATGAACAGAAAATGTTCCAAGACTCCAGTTTAATTATGCCCCCATTGTTCAAAGAAAGATTTTAGATTTTAGACAGTCAGACAGTCATATCTAGTCCATTTCTGTCAGATTTTCTGATGCTACTTGATGCAGCTAACCAGCAAAAAAGGAAATAGTGCTGGTATCTTCTGTACATGCAGGTGATAGCCAGGTTCATAATCACCACAAATGTCTACATAGACTACTGCAAAAATTGTACCGACTCAAAATCTGATGCTGTACTGAGGACTTCTGTCACTAAGCCAACCTTCCTCTCAAAATTAAGCATATGCTAAGTATGTATAAAGATAATATACAATTAATTATTGCTTGCCTGCATTTTGCATGGCTCTGTATATGCCTGAATATCCGTCCATGCACACAGTGCATCCTGTGTCTAGCTGTCTGCAAAGAGGAGAGGTGGCTTTTCTGCATATGATGTACAGTGATATTTACTGCATGAAGCAATTAGTTGATTTGCTTCTAAAAGTTCTGATATACAAAACCCTGGTGTTTCTTTTATCAAACTGGTCAAAAAAAGAGTCAGTCTAAACTTAGAAGTACTCAAGTTGTCATGTTCACATTTGGATAGAAATTTTGAGGGTTGGGTCAGTTTGTGTCATTTGACTTTTTTTGACTATATTTTTATAAAACAAAGGTTTTGACTATATGTTTATAAAACAAAGGTTTTGGTTAAACATACCTTCAAAATGCCTAAACTGGATGTGTTTTTGTCCTTAACTATTTCATATGGTTAATTACTTTTACTGTTTTGTTGGAACAAAATACAAGCAACACACAATTTCATTCAGGTTCCTGGCTGCTTTACAAGTGCACAGGAAAAAAAAAATAATGCTGGTACTAATGTTCTGTGGGTTCTTAGTCTGAGAGGTCTATGAGGACGTGTAGCAGTCACACTGACATGCTGAGGTGCTGAAAAGTTGACCTTCTTTGTGTGAAATCACCCTGTCTAGCACCTGTGGCTGGAGCCCTTTTGCCGGGGAGCTCACTGCTAACAAAGTGCCTCTGGATGTTCTGAAAACACATACCACCTGTTCTGCTCAGAGATGACCCTGAAAACTGCATAAGGTTAGAGAAATCAAAATCCTATCTGTTTAATTTCTGTATTTCCTGTGTAGAGTGTGTCATGGGGATGAGTACACAGATAAATGATATTATTTCTGCTCAACCACTGTAATCTACAGACTACCTTGTGCTATCCTGTAGCCTACATATGTTGTGTATCCTTGAGAAGCAGTAGGTGATAGATCTTTTGGGGGTAGTTATGCACAAATGTAAAATAACAGTGGAGACATTTTCCACTTATGTGACTCCACAAGCAGCTCCTCTGCTGTTACTGTCAAGAAAACAGCTCAGAACATCTAAAAGTCTAAAAAACCTGCAAGTAGTTCTGTATTTCTGAGTTCTGGGAGTATGGAATCATCTTTTGCAAATTTGTAGCCTTGCAGAACCATGCTGTAATAGAAATCAACAATTTTGTTTATTAAATCTCCCTTGCTTTTTCAAAAACGAATAATGTTTCTCCTTGGTACTCCTAAACAAAGATTAAAAAAAAAAAAAAAAGCAAGAAGCACTGCTAAGCGAGAAATGGGAAATATTTCTTTCATAATTTATATTAAAAGGTGATAGAGCTTTGCAGAGCTTTGCAAAAAAGATGGAAGTAAAACACAAAAAGAGTCACATGTTACACCTTATTTTGACTGTCTTCATGAGGATTTTGTCTCTAAATCACTCTTAAAAGGAGTAAAAATCAAGATACTGAAATATAGATACATAAAAATTAACAATACACATTTAAAATCTTTTATATACAGATTCAAAAACTTGAAACTTTATAAAATGCCACCGACTGAATAACACCAATAATTATAACCTGCATGCATACATGACAATTAAATTTCCTGTGTCTAGCACTGTATATGTATATTAAATATTTGAATATCCATCTATGTATGGAAGCTACCTTGTTATTTATTTTTCTTGGACTGAACTGCATTAAAGACTTAAAAGAAATCAAGCTATAGGGTTGTAGAGAAAAAGTTCTGCCTACATCAATGTCCTATTTAGCACTGGTCTGCTACAAAAGGCACAAGAGAATATTTCTTCCTGAATCTCCTGTCAAAGCATCCATTTGCTAAGTCATTTCTAAATAAATCTTCAGAATTCATGAACTTTTATTAAAGCTGGAAGCTTAACACTGCTTCCATTTCTAACTGGCTGGGACCTGGGCTCCTTGTTGCTATAATTCATTTAGAGAAAGGATGCTCAGTGAATCAAACTGCAGTTTGGAGGAAAAAATAATAAAAAAAAAGGCAAGCCTGTCTGAGAGCTGGCTTTGATATAGGATGAAGGCTTCGCTACCGTGGCTCAGCAGGTAGCAGTCTGCCCCTCCTGCTCACTTGAGATTTTTAAGGTATCTTATCTCCCACAATGATTTTTTGTCTTTGTTTTTCAACAGACTCTCTTTATTGAATCCACAAGAGAAGAAAAGCTTAGATGGATCAGGAAAAGGAAGGTATCTTTTCCCCTGGGTTCTGCATTTCCTCTTTTGTGAGACACTGCTCCATCCATTCCAATGCAAAAGCATTTCATAATGAAAACATTCAAAGTACCATGTGAAGTTTCCTTTTTTCTCACAACCACAAACTCCTTTGTTGGGTATAAAGATCTCACATATGCAGAAAGATCACAAAGTGCAGCACAGCACGGTTTGGGTATAATACCTTGTTACTGAAAGCATGTGATATCTTGGATGTAATACCTTGTTCCTATTCGTCTGTATTAACATGGCACTATGCCCAAGCTAATGGTTCTTGCAGCTTGAGGAAAAAACTATGCTACAGCAGCTATCCTGCATTGGCTTCTGAATCCAGCATGGTTTTCACATTCTGTCATTTATACTTTTCTCCGCTGTGGGATGCAGACATGGCTTACATTATTCTCTTATATAGAAATCTTGGTTTTCCTTTCTACCATTCTCTCATGCCATTACAGTAAGATCATGATATTTTTCAGCCTTCTCTCACTCTGTCTTTTGATGTGCTTTTAGATATAAAAGTACTCCAGAGCATGTCATGCTCACATTGGATTTCCCAGGTGAGGTCTTAGAATCAAATGAGGCAAAAATTCTGCATGTTTTCAAAGTTACAAGAAACCAGAATCCATAACAGAGCATTGAAGTATGAAACTTTGTGAACTAACCCAGGAAAGCGCAGAATCTTCCTGGGCTCATGATAGCTGAGTTTTACATGGACTGCTAGACTATTAAAATATGCTGCCATGAGTGTTTCATGGCATGACAATAAATAAGTTTTTCTAATATCTTGGTATTAGAACCTTTCCTCCCCCAAGACTGCATGGTATATTTCACATAAGAAGTCTGCACAAACTCTGAAAAGACAGATAGCATTAACAATGAATAAACTGAGGCCAAAGGAGCTTGCTGTTATGCTCAGGATTATACTTACACCTGTGAAGCCAGGAATACATCAACTCTCGCACCTTTCAGAAAAAACTTTTGTTCTTTCTGCCACCTTCATGAGAATTATGTTATTTCTCTTCAGGATAATTAGGAATAGAAAATATATTGCTACAGATATGCAGCTAAGATATAATTAGAACCAACAGTATTCAGAGATTTATAACAGATACATTTTTATCTTTTAAGAATTCTGTCTATCCTATTGCAATCTTGTGGATTGCAAATGATTGCATTTTATATCAGTGTCTGGCAATTTCCTTGCCTATGAGAGTTAGAACTTGAAATCAGATCCAAATTGTTATTTTGGAAAGATTTCCTTAATGTGCACTTTCCTTGCTTTGCAAACTTGCTGCTGATAAGCCAGCAGATGTACTGCAAAGAGCATTGTAGGATGACAGCATGAATGCTTTATAATATGCTTGTTTTCTTTCTTCCCACTTTTCTTATTCTTTTCTCCTCCTCCAGCAAGTTTGCTCTGAGGCTTCTTGGAAAAGTGCCTATGCAGAAATATAAACACTTTTGAAATTCTCTTTCTTTGATTTCTGATACCACTTTCATGGAGTAGTTGAACAAGAAAGGATTCCCAAAGCTTTTTTTTTTTTTTTTTTTTTTTTTTTTTTTTTGTGGACAGTGTAGCTGGCAAAAGTAGGACAGAGGCAGGCAGAAGATCCCTACAGATGTGAAGATCCCAGTATAAAAAAGACTATTTGTATTCTGTTTTAACTACTCCAGGTAATATAAATTGTATTAGAGAGGGAGAACGATGCTAATTGTTCTTCTGATCCATTTAATTGTTTATTCCATTGTGCATATCTGTCCTTGGATAAGGTTTTGGGTGCTGCTACTTCTCTATTTAATTTTGACAGCTACACACTTAACTATAAGTAAAGAAAGGAAGTTTGAGGTCTGGTCGTGGTGGTGGTGGAGAGGGTTGTTAATGGACTTGAGTCCCAGAGAGATGCAGTAGATTTTGGCATTTGCAGCCAGTAACGCCTACGTTTTTGCTGCCCCCAAAGGAACAACTCAATAGAAAACCACCTTGTTTACATCCATGCCCGTAAGGCTAACCCAGATATGTTTTGTGGCACACTGCAGGGTACTCTTAGGAAATGTCTACCCACAGCACCCTGGCAAAGCCCATCTAACGCGTGTTCTTCCTCAGCATGTCTGCCTCAGCTTGTCTGATTTTGGCTTCTCAATGTGGGATACTGACTGACTTGTGCTGTGAGTCCACCAACACCTTGTGACCAAAGAGGAAGGAAGTTCGGGCCATGGGCTAGGAACCCTCCCTGCCTCTCCCTATTAGTCAGCTGCCCTCTTTCTTGGAAGATGTACTTGGCTGGGAGTCGGCTGGACTCAGCAGGCCTCGGGAAAATGGCCTAAACCACTATGCTGCAAGGGTAATGGTAAAGTGCTTTGGGGACCAACAGTTTGGCAAAATACATTGTTCTCTAGAGCATTCCATTAGGAGACAAAGCACATGTAAAAGCAATGTACACCTAGTCTATGCCAGGAAAAAATGTATTATTACTATGCAGGACAAAAATAAATTTATTTTCCCATTTTCTGGGATTCTGAGCAAAGAACAGGATGACTCAACATCCTACCGTCATTTAGAAATCACAAGAGACGGGGAGACTGTTTCCTGTACAACCCAATTTGACTTCTAAATCAATCATATGAGGGTTGTGCTGTCTTTTCTAGGATACACACAGCAGCCCACAAATGTGCTCTTAGCTTCTCCTGAGGTTAAGTGCTATTAACCTCTCTCTTAACCTATTAACCTTCATTTTCTGAAGTTCTGAGACCTGGCTTTTGGAATCCTTCAGTGCAGTTTTGGTGTGGACTTTCCTGAGAAATATGCCTGTGCTGGACGGTAATGAGCCATCATCAGCACTCAAAACACCTCCTGATTTGAGGGAGAATGTATCCTGAAAGTTATTTTCAGGATAGAGGGAACATTTAGCTCCTTCCTGCAGAGATATTTGTTCAAAAAATGCAGGGAGAGATGCTCAGGATTCTTTATCTCTCTCTTTTTATTTTTTTTGTCTCTTTGACTGCCATGTGAACATCCCTGGACAAGGATGGGTTAGTGTCTCGCTTTAGTAGCAAATTGTATTAGGCAAGGATTCAACTGGCCCAGTTCTTGGCATACAGTGATAGCTGTGAAAAGGACAGAAAAAGATTCTCAATATGAGGTGTGTGCCAAGTCTGCCTCCTTTCTTGCTCCTTCTCTGCCTGTGCTGATCCAGCAGCAACCATGCAGGACAACCCCCTGGCCTTGAAAAGCTGTCTCGTACAAGAGTGGTAGCCTCACTGCCCAGTTGTTACTGAGAGGTGACTGAGATGAGCAGACACCAGGTTTGAATAAGAGGACAGGCCTTCATAGATGCGAGCATGTGCTGTAGACCATTAGGTGATTAGGTGAACTGAGGGAGCAAAAGACATAGGACCGTAATGTCCTACTGGCCTTTACTTCTCAGCTATGCTATAACAGCCTAAATGACTCGTAAATATATGTTGCTGAACTCAGAGAGGAGTGGGTGTCCAAGCTGTGTGGGATTTGTGGGGCCACAAGCCAGCTTGGTCATAGGTTGCATAGGATGTGTTTTCTTCTGGCAAGGACTTTTCTGAGAATCGAGCTGCCCAGACTGCCTGAGGATATGCGCTGAAAAGGCCTATGTGGTCCTTGTATTTCCTGTGGCAGCCCAATTGTATCTCCATTTCCATGCCCAGTGTGCTCAGTGCCTTGACAATGTGAGTGAGGATTTGGCCTTGAGAGGACCACATGCCTGCTGAGACTACAGTGGCTGCGGAACGCAAATGCTGCCATACAGACCATGGTGCAGGGTGAGGATGTTTTGTGCACTGGTGGCTCCGTAGAGCCTTTAGAAAATCATCTTGCGCTTACTGTGAAGGGTAGAAGTATGAGTAGGTAACTTTGCATTCATCTTGGCTCTTTTTCCAGTGCAATTTTCTGGGAGTATTTCTCTTGCTGAGAAAAAGTAACACAACTAGGAAATGGGGAAAGACTCCACAGAAGCGAATATAAAAAATACGTTTTGGATTTGGACTATCTTAATATCCTAAAATAATACCAGTTCACCAAACCATGTCTTACCTCCAGCTGGCAGCTAGGAATCCAATGCCCTGTTGTTTTAGAAGTGTGATTGCCTTGTTTGTCTCTATTCCCTCGCCTGATGAACTAGTGACCCCATCACATTGTCTCATGTCAGAGTTCTGTAAATGAACAATTGTACAGTTCAGCTGTGAGCTGTTCACAGGACAGCTGCAGACAGAGAAACAAAGAAAGACAACATGTTTCCATTTTTTTTTTATTGAAGTTACAGCTGGTTTGGGGTACACTTGTATCTTGGTGACTGAGAAACCTAATTAGACATCCTGGAGTCCTGATGAAGTACATTTTATGTTTAGAAGAGATTTTGAGAATAGTCATCTGCAAAGACCTGGGTCCCATGTTACATTTACCTGTGCATTTTCTATGGCTGTAGAAGTAAGTGGTACATTTGCCTGTAGGAATTCTGTAAATGTTTGCCCAAATGGAAGAAATTACAAATACTTCCTAGCATTCAGTTCTAATATCCCTGAATTTAGATTTATGGAGGCAGCTGACTTAAATACTATGCTTGAATTGAAATGCAAGAAATGACATTCTGTTCACTTAATCTGTATCTTTTTCAGCAAATTCTATGTCAATAGACTGAAACTTAAAATTTTGTGGCTATTTTACATCTGGTTAACCACCATAGAAATCCCTGGTAATGACTGAATGCATCCCATTACCTGGAATATATGCTAATATTGTTCCCATTAAACAGCAGTCAATGCTATTCCCTCTCATTAGGTAAATAATTTCTGAGGGAGATATACTAATTAAGTGTTTTTCCTCATTATGTATTTCATGATTAAGTGGAGTTTACGATATTTACAACGGTGTAATTCCAACTGTTCTCAACAAACCATGCTGATATTTATAGCAATAGAACATAGAGAGAAATTGCTTATGATTCAGTGTTCTTCATTTCTAATTTTGAAGGGTATTTTTAGTTCCCTTAGAGGTGCTTTCATTCCCATAATGAATAAAATTATCCTTAAATTGATAAAGGGTTTTGGAATTCTCTGGAAAGTAAACCTTCTCATAAGTTTAAAATGTCATTGTTATTCCAGTTCTTTGAGAGATATATCCAGTGCGGTCTAGCAGCTGATTTGGGCATTTATAATAATAATAATAAACTGTCAGCTTTAGCGCTTTATTACTACATAAAGCTTCTTGATGCAAGACTATGGCTATCAGTTGGAACACTTAGGCTTGGAATAGATTTTTTGTTAAATCTTACGGTGGCTTATTCTCTGCCAGCATTACCAGCTTTTTATTCCTTCTTACTTATAAACCATTTTTCTAATTTCTGGTTTGCATTTTCTTAGAGGTGCCTAAAGCACTATTATCCTATTTGTAGCTCATAGAATTTTATTAAATATTAGCTTTTACTTCCAGCCCTGCTTCCAGCATGTCAACTTTCTGTTCATGGATGAGCTAACCAAGATTAAAATGTTTCTGTGTTTATCATTTGAGCCTGCGTAAATATCATACCAATTAAAATAACTTCTGTTAGAAGCCAAGAGTGGAGGAAATAATAGAAAATTAACCACCGAAGACAGAGGCTCTTGACCTCGTCATACAACAAGCAGCTTTGTGATCTCTCATGTACCTGGGATCAGGAAACAGAGTGAAGTTGCCTTTCATGACAACAGTTTGTCAGATTGTTGCTGCAAGAATTTTCAAACCATGTAGTTTTGTTAAGGATCTCCTGCTGTTTTGGCAATTTAATCTAGTTTGAATGTCTTGTTATTCCTGATTTCTTCTTTCACATTTCAAAAGGATTTGATCGTAGAAAAAAATGCTTGTCTTGCAGGGCTTTAGACAAGGTAAATACCCTTTTTCCTTCTTTCTTGTTCTCTATCCTGTGGACCCTTTGTTTTCCCTTTGCTCCATTCCTTCAAATCCTGTGCTCTGTGAAGCAAGAAGAAGCTCAGGGGTCAGACAACTTGTTCTGATTTTGTTCCTCTCTTAAATACCTAAAGCTATCACTACTCAAACTGCTTTTCATTTTGTTGACATTATTTTCTTATAAAAAGCTTATTAAAAGTAGTTAAGTTATTCTTTTTCTCTCCTTCACTCCAGTCCCATTCGGAAGAATTGAGGGATCTGCTTGTGTAGCTAACATTTCTTGCCTGATGAATGAGCTGTTTTTCAGACCATAGAAACTATTCAATATTTCTGAGGAGGCAAATATGATTTGGCAAGGATTGTCTATTTACAGGTGCTTCCATGGAGCAGCTGAAGTCTTCAAAAAAATTCTGGGCATCTCTGGAAGAAGCCCAGGAGGTTGGGGCATGCACTTTGGAGTTCTGGAGTCCTTCTTGCAGATGCATCCCAGAGCTTCATTACTTGTATACAAACACTACTCTGCAAATAGGCAGAGTAGATGAAATGTGATGTCCTACAATTCATTATTAGTCAGTCAGTTCTGAGTGGCTTGGGAAGACTGCAAAATACTGGAAATATTCTCAAATAAGGAAATTATATTTCCCTGACCCTCACTCCCCACACACCTTCATTCCCTTTAAGCCCCAGTATTGTCAAGCAAACTTTTAAAACACATATGCATGACATAGGCTTTTCATGTGCAGGTTATCCAGGGAAACAGGACTAAATATTCCCATTAGTTCTGCCCAGGACAGAGTACAGAGACAAGGTCAAGCAGCTCCTGCATTCTAGTGCACGTATATGCGTCATTCCTTGATTGCTCTCATAGATTTTTTTAAAAAATCTTTTATAATAAAAGAGTACTGAAAATACTTTTTTTTTTTTTTTTTTTTTTCAAATCAGCATTATTTCTTGGCTAACTGACAAAAAGTAGCCTAAACTTAAGTGACAAATAACAAGTATTCATTGCCATGACTTAACAAGATAAGGAAAACCAAGGATACCACAGATCAGCAATTTGACTTAGGGATACCTTTCTAAGTGTTTTTTTTTTTTTTTTTTTCTTTTTCTTTTTCTTTTATTTTTCTCTTTTACATCTCAATAATTGAAAAAAAAGCATTTTGGAAAGAGTCTTAATGTGTTTTGAAAAGTCTCAAACTTTTTTTTCTCTCACTCAGAAAATAAAATATAAATTAGCTCTTATTAAATTTTAGGGCCAGCCACACTGTGGCACGTGCCTCCCTCCTTGCCTTTATTTGTATGGGAAGTATTTTAATGTGAGGTTGTAAAAGTTTATTTCTCCTCATCCTTAATGTGTTCTCTTTATGTACTAATCTGTTCAGCCTTGACATCCTAACGTTGATTAGATCATAGAACATAGATCTGTATAGACCAAGGTCTAGCCAAAGATTAATCCAGCTGGCTATGTAAGCTCTGTGTTCTCTGATTATGAGTCTTAAAATACCTGTGAGAGGTCTCAATTTCTCTAGTGATGCTAGTGCAAATGATAGCTTTGTAAAGTATTGAGATGTTTAGGTATCATGTCTTCCTACCTGGTCTTTAATCCACTATGCATGCTACTTGGTTATAATACATAAATATCAATCAGATATTAGCCTGCTTCTGACAGAAGAGAATTAAATTTCCTGCCATTAGAACAGAATATTCAGATTGTCCACTGTTGTCATAAAGAGAGACTGAAGACAGAAATGCAGAGAGGCTGTTAAATGAAATTTGCAGGAAGTTCTCCAAAGGAACATGCAACCAGGTACCATGATGAGGTTGTGGCTGCAGCTATTCATAAAAACTGAAACTGAAACGTGATTCATTAGTGGGTATTAATAGTAGGGTGTTCAAAGAGCACAGTATACTTCCACAGGAAGATGTTACTGATGCTCACAGAGAAAGCTGTTCTTTAATATTCAGTCATTGACACAACTGAAATTCAAAGATGTCTTGATGATCAATTGTTAATCAAGATGTCAGTTTTGCAAATGAACTTCTGATGTTTACTTTTAAGGCAGAGATAAGTGCATCCTTGATAAAACTTGTATTGAGCAATAAGATATATTTCCTTATTACTTATGATTATTTTAATCTCATTGTGTGCTATACAGATGCCCAAAAGCCTTTCCCTGAAAAATACAAAATCTAAATAAAATAATTCAATTTTAAGACGGCCCTGAACCATCATTAGAAAAAAATAAGCAAAAGTAGTAGAGATAGCCCATTAACTGTAAATATAAATGTAAAGCCCTGTATTTGGAAGGTGTTCTGTCCATGTTGAGATTCAATGTATATGTTTTGTTCACACTACCGATCTCAAAACACCAAAATTATGCAACAGGATCTAGATGAAATCTGAAGAATCCTGCTGCATGCAATTATGCACACAAAACAACTACATTTTTTCTTTGCGATTTGCATTATGTTTGTAATTATGCAAACATAATATTTCTTTGTGCAGGCATACTGCACAGTTTTCTACTGTGCAGTGTGTTCTGAAAGCTGGACTATCTCAGAGCTTGGATGTTTGCATCATCTGCAGGATCTCCACTAGCTCCTGTTTATCTCCCTGCATTCTCTTTTATCATTTTTATTCTGGTTATGCTTTCAGAGTTCTAAAAGTGCACAGCACAGCAATGCAATTCCAAACAGAAGGTCACTTAGTTTTCTCCTCAGGGATATTTGAACATTTTTTTTCAGCTGTTCAGTTGAATAAGACAGTCTGTTTCCGTCTTTAGCATTGTCAGAGTGATGAACACGTAACATGAAGCTAAGGTGGAATGCCTGGGTTCTTGCCTGAAGAGTATTTCTACAAAGAGATTAAATTGTACAAATATTTGAACAAAAGCTTTTTCAAAGGTCTGAATCCAAATTCTGTGTGTTCCAGAGAGAAATTCTGTTCCCCATTTTCCTCTCTTCACACGCCCCTTTTGGACATTTTATCTGACAATTATAGTTAAATAATGTTACCATTAGAAGCAATGCTAAGGGCAATAAATTGAATAACAATCATTCTTTTCATTAGCTATAATAAACATGACAGCTAGCATTGTTAAACAGACAGAAACTACCAATCCTTTTTCCATGTCTTGCCAAAGCAACAAAACCCATGTAATTTCTAGATGGTCAAAAATGTTATTATATCATCAAAGTGCATAATAAAAATGAAGAAGGGATTGATGCGTTTAGGTACTAATAGCTATAGGGAGCCTATATTCAAGTGGATATCTTTTGATGTGTTAATAAATGGCATATGATCATGTTAGGTATATTAATAATATACGCTGATTATTAATAATAAACTCTGAAAAAACAAATCTGCCTAGAGTGGATGAGGCTAGTGTGTATCCATGGATGCCATAACTTAGCTGCATATGTAGAATCCAAGAAAAGAGGGATTACGAATTACATACAGAGCATCTTTCGTCAGTTTCGTTTTACACAAATTCAGAGAAAACGCAAACTGAAGAAGAACCTTTAGTCCCTATAGCTCATTCTTCCTTAGCTTGGATGTAAAGATAGTAAAATTTAGCACTGAAAATAAGTACCTTTGGAAAAAAATAAAGATGCTAATTTTTCCAACTACAGAGCGCTTTTCATTGTGAACTTCTTTCTCTTTTTAATATAATTTCACTCTCCATATTCTTCTGTACAAAGAATGCTTTCCTTGCCTCCTTCAAAACTTTTGGTTGGTATGGGCTTCCCTAGTCAGCTTCTATAGCAGGAAACTAGCCAGTGCTTCTTATTATGAAACCTTACTTGTCTGCTTGGGGATGAGAGAGCTCAGTGGTGACCAAAATGGAGTATCTGCCCTGAAGCTGCAGCTGGAGAATGCTGATCTAATTTCTAATGACTCTCTCTGTGATAGTCAAAATCATTTTTCAAAGAATAGCAAACATGGTTCTTCATGCCTTGAAGTTCACGGGCCAAATTCAAGTGGGAATCCCCAAAGGGAAACTATGCAATGGGTGCTCCAATCCGTTCAGTTGTTTTGCCACAGAAATGATAGACTGACTCAATTGTGATCCGCTAGAATTAAGAAAATATGAGAGTCTACAAATAAAAATAGCACTGCAGACAACAATTGCATGTTGTTCTGCGTTATAGACTCTGTTTTGTTCAGAGAAATCCATGTGATTGCTACTGGCACCAGGGTTTAAGTTTTAACAGAGAATGGTTTAAGCTTTAACAGAGTATTTCTTGTCTTATAAGAGTTTGCACAAACTCCCACTTTCAGTGGGAGGTTTAGTCAGAGTCTATCAGAACCATAAACAGCTGCTCTATCTTTCCCAATGACTACTTACATTGTTCCTCCATAACTAGGGATGAATCATAAACAAAATTTGCTATCAATTAGGCTTTTCTCTTTTCTTTTTCAGATCTTCCCGAAGTAGAATAAAATGTAAATAAATTACACAAAGTATTTGATATACTGATTGCTAATAGAAGGTGCATTTGGTTACTCCTCAATGATTCTTAGTAAACACAGATTATCACAACAAACATGTGCAAAACAAGGATCAATCCATGATCACCTGCAGAAAAACAGCTATAATTATGTTTGCTTATACAGAGGGTTATCAATATCTAGTCCAGGAGATATAGCCATATAGGATCTTGGTAACATTAACCTCGATCTCTTTATATGTCAATTAAGTTTCTGCATGTTATACATATAATCAAGATGGACAGTTTCCTTTCTTCTTTTTTTGTTTTTGTTTTGTTTTGTTTTGTAGAGAGTCAGTGCTTTTGCTTTTTGGCATCTACTTGAGGTCACTGCCTACATTGTTACATGGGAATCCACATATATCTTATTTATTAATTATTTATTGCAATTACTTGAGTGCCTGTAGGTCCCAACTGAAAGCAAAGCTTTATTGAACATGCATGTAGAAATATATTTCTGAAGGATTTTTATATTTGGAATAATTGAGATATAAGAGAAGCAGAAATATGAAGTGTAAGGTTGTCCTGGTTTTGGCAAAATCAAGAACAGAGTTCTAGCTCCTCAATTTCTGTCAAAACATCTTAGTTACTTCTTGCTGTACATGGTTTATCAGATAACTGAGGGTTTTTTGTTCTTTTTCGTTGTTGTCCATCCTATATATCTCTGTAAAAGAAGAAAAAAGATTTTGCACTTGGCTACTGTCATGATAATTCTGCAAGTCAGTAATGTCTTCACCATTGCTTGAACTTTGGTAGGAAATGACAGTGAGTGTGAAGGACACTGCTGTGAATTTTCTTGATAGAGGAAAAAATAATAACTTGCCTCAGGCAAGAGTTCTGCACTAGCAAATGTCAAAAAAATGGTTTTGCCTCACAAAGACTTCTTTTTTGGTGGATCCTCATTTGGGAAATAAGTTGTGATGGAAGACATTGCAGTATGAGCTTGTGAAGAGACTTGCATCTCTAAAAGGTTATGTTTTATATGTTCACATATCAAAGAACACTAACAAATATAAATGATTATGAATCTCATTATAGAACTGACAACACGCAGCATGCAATTTTTAAATATCCTTCATCTGGGCAAGAGGAATAAAAGTAGATCTCTTAAATATTTAATTAATTAACACACATTCCTGTTCTCTTCATAAATACCTATTGTATTTCTTAATGTGATTGACCTCAGGGCTTAATAAATAGCTAAATGCTTCAAATAAGTGAAATCAAATAGAGGTATGGAAGTGTAGTCAAGGCAATTTTGGAGACCACAGGAGATTAAGGCTGTGCAGCTTGTAAGATCACAGGTAGACAAAAGAAGGTTGTAGAAAGCCAGACGCAGCCATCTAGTCCAGCATTTTGCCTTCTCTATTCCAGTCAGATTTCTAATTTGTTTCTAAAAAAATCCCTTCAAAGGTAGAAATTATAATTTTATAAAAATCTATTTCAGTACTTTCAGTATATTTAACACCAAAAAGTTTTTTCTTGAAGTCTATGTTCAGCCTCCTTTATTACATCACAATTCCTTTTCTATATTATTTTTTCTTTGTAGCCATCTCAAACAAGAGAGTAGATTATTTATTTCTTTCCTGTTTGCAGCAGATTCTTACATATTGGAAGACAGCTATCACTTGCCTTCGAGTCTCCTTCCCCAGCCCTTTCTACTCATGTCCCACTTAGTCTTTTCATCTTTAGACTAAACAAATACAATTATTTCAATCCTTCCTCATTGTTCTTGTCTTGTAGACCTCTCATCATTTTTGTTTTTCTACTCTGATCCACATCATTTTTAAAGTCTAGTGACTAAAACCATAGTTCAAACACTACAGTTCAAGTATTTCAACTCTAGTCTGAGCAAAAAGGAAAGATTATGTGTGTCCTGTAATGTTACTGTCATGTGTATGTTCCAGTTTACCATCTGCTTTTTTTTTGTAATCGCATGCCACTGTTCCTTCATGTACAATTTGCAGCCTGCTGTAGTCCCCAGGATCTTTGCTGGAAAACTATTACCATGTCACATCTTCGCCATCTGCTAATTCCTGTTTGTGCAACTCATTATTCCCATCCAAATATGGAACCACACACCTGTCCTACAGGTGGAGGACTAGAATTGCAGTCTAATTTTTTTCCTAGACTATATTTTCAATCCACCAAGGTAATCATGAATTCTAATTTTGTCCTTCATGAAACTTATAGCTATCCCAGTTTAGTATTATTTGGAAATGTAGCAAGCATGCTTGCTAGTACTCATCAGGCTGCTAAGGTATGGTGGAGTGTTTGGTTTGGAACAAGAGTTAAGACTGCATCCAGAATCTAATGCTTCATTAATAACTACGGGAGGAATCTTCTGATGCTATGCTGAATAAATCTGTTTTCTAGATATTGAGGATGACATTTTTTATTAAACGTGCTTCCTGGAATCTGTTTTCTTTGTGCCATTGGCTATTTCTTGTCAACATTATCTGTCTTATATTTCTAGGCTCCTTTTGTGAAATGAAAGAACCTAGCCAAATGTAATTTAAAAAAAAAAAAAAAAAAAGCTTACACTTTACTGTTATATGGGATAAGGTTGATTCGTTGGCTGCTATACCAGAGCCATGCCTGAAATAAGTTAAGGGTACTCTTCTAATTGCTTAGCACTGTCACAAAAAAATGAATTGTTCTGAACTTGCTCTAACAAATCCATAGCTGGCAAATCCGTAAATCGTAGATACTTTTGGCTTTTCTATTTTATTGCCTCATGGAGTTAACCAACCTGGCAAGTTTCTGATTGCATACTCAGTTCCAAAATTATTGTTTCAGTATCTGAGATTTGTTGGTTGGTTAAGAATTAATAACAAAAGGAATTTGTGAATCGTTCTGAATAATGAATAAATTTATGCTCTGTTTGTAAACAATTTGTGAAAAGAAATAAAGTGAGAAATTCATTTAAAAATGTTGATTCACTCCACCAAGTAGGGCTTTTAACCCCTCTTCAGTCCTTCACAAATTAAGGTACAGAAGCAAATGTGGCTGTTTAGTGTAGGGTAGAGAAAGTCAACAGTAAATTCAGGTTCAGATGTTTAACTTCAAAAGTTTTAGCTTTCTGTGATTCGATGATGACTCTATTTTTGTTTCCACATCAATTTATTTTGTTAGAGTCTTTGAGGGTAAGGAAGTATGGATGGAAGGGCCTGGATAACCATACATATCTCAAATTACAATACCAACAGGCTTAAGCAGTGACGGGGAAAAGGATAACAGACAAGAACTGCAGTGATGATAGGTCGGGACTTACGGACCCATACTTGCAATTGCTCTGCAATTTGCCTTGGCGGTTTGATTACACACAATTATAATCCTGTTGTGCTTGTTGCTAATTCAAGAACACTGTTTGTGCACAATATATCATAGATTAGACATCACAGAGTGAATATTAAATGCAGAACATAAAGCACTAAGCACCTTGTAAGTAAATCGCAAGGGCAGGGCTGATACCATTCTAGATTTTTAAGGACTTTTATTTTGGACCACTGTCTTATAAAATGAAATGGTCATTCTTTATGCAGATTTACTAGTAGCAAATGCCAAAGTGTAAGAATAAAGATTGGCCATAATTGAAATACCAGGTGCAAAGCCTGGAAATCAAATAACAAGTGTAAGCATTAGAAGCATGAGAGACAAACTTAAAGAAAAGGACTAGAAAGGATTATTAAGTATTAAGATTTGTTATGTTCTACTGTAGATCTGATATCATCTGTTCTCTCCAAAGCACAAATCAACAGCAAGGAAATCAATAGTAAGCAAACCTACTGAAAAAGGTCCATAATAAAGTTTTTAAATAAAACAAAAAGTGAAAGCTGTAGGGCTAGGAACAAGAGTAAAAAATAGACTCCAAAAGAGTCTGCCAAACCAAGATGTTTTGCATATAAGACAACCAAAGTAACGAGCAGTAGTTACACGTTCGTGGGAGATAATACTACCGAGCTGAAGCTGTTTAGTGCTCATGCACAGGAAGGTTGTTCTGGTAACTTTTTCTATTCACCATTCTTTAGGTGAGAAATGTTACAACATTCTGTAACATTTCTTCTGGCTTTCTTTCCTGCGATATTGTCAGAAGTGGTATTTGGTTGAAAGATGCTCAGGCTCCTAAAGAAAAGAGGTTTCTGATTTTACATAAGCAGTTTTGTGTTTCTTGTGAACTGAGCAGAGTTCTGTGTGCTTGTGGCTGCACTTCTATTTCTACTGCTGATCTGGTGCTTGAATTGCTATATGAAAGCTTTTGCTATTTTCAGTTATATTTTAACTTAAAATGTCAACATTACAGACACCGTCTATGTGCTGCGACTGCACTAGCAGCTATGGAAAGTTTCATTTGATAGTCTTTGTTCTTCATTGTTAGCAGCAATGTCTTTCAGACTGCTTTTTTAGCTATAGCTCTAATCACTATGACTCACCAAAAATCCTCTTTGCCAGACTGGAGATGTTAGTTCTGGTGTCCTAGGCAGTATCAGCAAAGCCTTCTCAGTTACCTCCTGGAAGCTGAGCGTTTGGTTTTGTGTGAGAAAATAGCTAGTACTTTATACTAAGCCAGGCTGCTGACACCCAGATATGTTCTCATTTTTGTCCAGAAACATTCTATAAGCAAATACTGGCAATCTGCTTCATAAGGCTAAAGTTACCAGACGCTGCAGTGTGGCCCTAAAGGGAACACCATACATCAAGCAATCCCATGCATTTCTGGTTGCTAAAAGCAGAAAGCCAGCAGGTCCATAGGCACTGTTGATCTCTCCATGGCAAAGTACTTCAAGAGATTCCCTGTGTGGATGAATGTTAGGTGCATGGCACATAACCAGGTGTGCCACCTCACTGGGAAATTGACTTCATGACTGGACTTTATGTGGCTGAGCCATATGTGGGCTTTAGAGATGTGAACTATAGAGATGCTGGTAATTCCAGTCACAAGCACCAAAGTGCTTGTGAAGTATGGACATTTCTGACTTATTCGGTTGCTTCTGCTACTTTGAACTCTTACACAGCCATAGAGATTCATTCTAGGATCTATGTTTCTATCAGCCTGAATTTTGAAACAGGATCCTGGTTGCATAAACAAGTCTCTTCAAAGTCTTCCTCACATGTTACTGATACACGAAGTGAAGATTGGTGAGAGATTTTGAGCATCTCTCTCTCATTCTTTTGTCATGCAGAGTTTCCCTCTGGACCACAGGACGCTTCTTGTGGTTCTCAGGATGCCAGCAGAACCTTGAAATGCTGAGTAGACAGAGAGAGAAATATATTTTTATTTATTTGGAAAAGAGAAACTATATAAAGCAACACTGAAAATAAATTAATTTCAATTTAGAGAAATTTGTGAACAACATGCTGAGTATACATTCTCCCCATGGGAGCTCATGAGTGCTGGCACCCACTGAGGACTGGTATGAAAAACCTCATCTGTACAAACAAAAAGAAGATTCACAAAGATTTGTCATCCAAGTCAGTGAGGTACCAGCTTCAAGTTCAAATGCTCCAACCCCCAATTCCTTATATTCCTGTAAACCTCATCTGGACTTCATAGGCGAAGGTCATAAACTGACTGGTTCTGTCTGCCATGGCTCACATGTGGACCTTCCTTCTCCCAGCATTAGGCATAGGAACAACCTGTTCTGAGTTGCTGAATCTGTGATTATAACAACCCCTTGGTCTACTTGCTCACATTCTTGGGAAGCCCATCTTTCCTGGGAGCATCTGTCAGACCTGCTATGCAAGGGAGTGTTTATCATGTATTCCCAGAAGAGTTGTTATCTTCCCAACCTTGGTTTTCCAGCATGGAATATGTAACAGCTACCTGCACTGCAGTGCTACCCTTCCCCACTTCCTACAAGGGTCAAAAACATATTTTCAGTGCTCTTTTCTTTGCTGAGTTTTCCGAGTCATTAATTTTTATATTTGCCGAAAAGGACATGCATTCTATTTCAATGAAAAAGGCAGATTCTTTGGGAGCTCATCAGAAGTTTTATAAACTTGAACTTCTATCTCTCAGAGTCTCACTTGCTTTGTAGAGACTGTCGCACAGCAACTTACGTTTGAGCCTCCCCTGATGTGTTGTAGGGTATTTTTCATGCACTTGAAAATGAATAGTAGACTGCACAAAATATTCATACTTTTCCTCCCCTTGCTCTGTATTTTTTGCCATAGCGAGGCTAAAATGCAAATCAGTGGTGTAGCTTGGGTGAATTTCAGCAATAGAAGGGGAATTATGTAACAGCCAGAACCCTTCCATGAAACACATTATGTGATGAGAATATCCTCCCAAAATGGGTGCAATTATATTTGGAGTCAAGTATGAAAACAGTGTTCTAAGTTCTGCACTCTTCAATGCCTCAATTATATACCTTAAAGTGTCTTGAACAATTCCAGCCTGTGATTAGATGTGCCATGTGGGCTCTGTGCGTTATCACAGATGAAATGCCAGGCACAGGACTTTACTGCTGGTAGTTGTTAGTTATCCCTCTCGAGCTGTCAGGAGCTGCCTTTGCTTTTGCTAAGCTGCTTTCAGCTGCAGTCTGCTTTTCGTGCATCTGAAACAAAGGCACTGTGAGGGAAGGATGGGAATGAATGGGACGGAGCCCTGGGAAGCTTCTCTCTTGACCCACTCAGATCCAAAGTTTTCAGCCCTGAGGCCACGTCTGCCCTCTGTAACAGAACTCATTTGCTGCCTAGGGTTATTTTTCTTATATTTCACTGTTTGGATATGTTCTTTATTTTTATCAGAAGCAGTGGATACAGTTATATATTCACTGAAAACAGAGCAACTTTAGAAGAGTTGACAGAAGAAATTCACAAGGTTATATTTAGCTCTAGAGAAACCATCCTGAGACTCTCACCAAAGCCACTGATTCCAAAACCACTTCAGAAAAAAAATTGTAATGCTGTCCTCCCTCACACAATCCTCATCTGTGTACAATCATACCTATATATGCTTAAATATAGATAGTTGGTCAGAAGCAATTTCTGACTCTTTTCTTTCCTCTCTAAATTATTGTCTCTCCTTAATTTTAGTACATTAAGTTCATACAACTTTATATTCCTGTGCCTCTTCCCAGGATCCTTATATTGTATAAAAACACCTTTTAAAATACCGCTGTGCATACCCTTTTGACATGAGACTATTACTTTTTATAGTGTCTTCTTGCTATTGCCTGCTTCCTGCTGCCTCTGTTTTTTTTTTTTTTTTCTAATGGCAGCATTTTAAAATAAAAATATCCTTTCTTCATTGATTTGTGCATGATCAGTATAACAGTTGGTTTTCAATTCCTGTAGTTATAATATGCCTCACTAGTGCTTTCCTAATCTCCACAGCATTATTTTTTTAAAAAAAAGCTATTAGGTGTACAATGTTTGAAGATTTCCTTCTCAGCATATTTCCATTGTAGCTGCATTTTATGCTTAGTAAGATATTATCTCCAGGAGCTGTCTCTGTATTACCTTTCCTACTGACAAGAACATATATTGAAGATGTTCTTCTTTGTATGTCACATTATGCCTGAATTTAGCTATTTAGCTTTTGAACAAGCAGGGGGGGTTGTTGAAACATTTTAAAATACATGAAACATCATGGATGTTTGGTATAGGCAATTTTGTTCCCTTGATATTGCAGCGTTGTCATCTCCTAGGCCTTTCAACCCATTTAGCTGTAAAATATGGTGCCACCAACACCGCTGAAGAAAGATCATCATCCACCTAGTTAGAGAGAAGGGGTGGGAGTCTTTTTTGATACATAAAGATAATTTATATCTCAAGGTGAGAGGCAAACACAGATTTGCCTGTGCTATAATTTTAGAGAAACCACAAATTGGATGTTTTCAGTTAGAAGCGCGCTTTGGTTTTGATTCTGTTAACAGATGCTAAAAAGGTAGTTTCCTGAAAGTAATATATAGGATGGGCCTTCTGATTTCCCGAGATTTATGCTTGCTTGTTCTTGGCTGAGTTTCGTGTTTTGCTTCTACCCATACCCCTTCTCCACAAGTCACTTAATGCCTTCTTCTCTGTGGCCAAAAGGATCCCCAAGCTCTTTCAAGCACTCCCTTTTTAGTTAGAACTTGCTTGGCTTTAGAAATTTGTTGATGGCCATTTTGTAGAGTTGGAAACTCACTGGATATTACTAAACCTCTCTGTGCCTGTGGTGAAAAGAGCAAAGTATTATACTTGCTGAGAGATGATGGGATTAGGCTTTGTGATGACATAGAGAAGAATAAAGTATGTTTATTTTTTGCTTTTGCTGAGATTGCTGCTTATATGATTTCTCTGAACATACACAGTTAGAATTATTTCCTCAAGCTTGCAGAAGTTTGAATTTAGCAGGAATTTTTGTAAGGAACTTCTTATCTGAGAGGTGAGGATGTGTGTTTGAATTGTGACCTTTTACAGGTTCTTCCCTGTGTGGCTCTGTCTTTTACTTGGCTACCCACTTGCTTTCTTTTAAAACAAGCGGGTATGAACTAGTCAGCAGCCCCCTCTACCCTTATTATGCATATTAGTTCATAAAGCATTACCTGATAATAACTCAATTCTTCCAGTTTGATTGTGCTTTTCATTGCTTAAATCCTTCTGTTTTCCTCTAATTTTTTCACGTCAAATTTTATGTAGTGGTAGAAAGATGGAGAATCTCCATATTCTTCTGCTTTCTTCTCTCAGCTATATGATGTTTGTACATTTACCACCCTGAATGATGCATGTGGCATAGCTTTTTCCTTGGAGATCATAGGTTTCCTGGATCACTCCCAGATAGGATGTTGAGATTTTCATGTTAGTTTATTTTTCCAAGAATGTTTCCATTTTTCTATTCCATTTTTTCCATTTTCCCAGAATGGAATTTATTTTATTTTGTTTTATTTTTTACTTGCAAATCATGCCATTTTATTCATCCCTTTGTCCATTTATTGCACTAATATTTTTCATTAATATTTTACCTGTCCCAGGTTTTGCAACTTTTCAGAACAGTAGAGCTAATTCAGCTGTCAGCTATATTTGTTATTTCTTTGTCTGAACTAGGACTATATGACGCAACCTACACTTTGTGACTTGCCCAAGTCCCCCTTTGCATACTACCTGGAGCTTGAGCTCGTTCACATAAATCTATTGAAAAGAAATTTAGTCATGATCCCAATTCCTTTAATAATTTCTAAATGCTAATACCTAACATCTTTTCCTAGCATATTTGAAGTATAGCCATTAAATAGAGTAGAATGTAATTATCTTTATCCTAGGTGTGTTTAGGTGGCAAAAGAGGGAAAGACAAATTGTTCCTAAGGACTCATAGCAACGCAAAGGCTGGAATAGACTTAAGGGCTAGAACTTGGTGTTCTTTTCTTTAATTGTTGGTTGGAGAATGGCCTTGCTGTTTGGGAATCTCTCAGAAGGGCTGAAGCTGGGAAGTTATCCAGATGACTGGGTGGTTTTGTTAGGGATTTGGGGTGATATAAACCATGCTTTATTTGATTTTCTGGGGGGGAAAAAAGAGGGAGAGGTTCGTTTATTTTTATGTTCTGAATTATTGAGTCATTTATTATACAGTATTGTCGAGAAGTTCTCAGCTGAGATCACAGCCTGTCTGGGCAGCACAGAATAAAAATACATTGTCAGAACTACAATGCCAATGGATTTTCAGACTAAACAGCACGGTGATATAAAATGACTTGCCTAAGGATAAAGAACAGGTCAATGGCTGAAATGTGCATAGAGCCCAGACCTCAATTTTTAGCCCTGGCTCACACTGTCTGTTGGAATCGGCTATTACTCAGAAAGTTGGAGGCGCAGTCCCAGGCCTCCTATGCAGAATTTGACTAGATATAACATGGCATCCCCAGATCTGTATCTTTCTCTGGAAGATTAAAGCTTTTCCTAATCCCTGGGTGAATCTGTTTTCCACAAGTGTCTTGTATGTGGCAACATATTCATAAATCCCACATATATATGCTCTGCAAGCAAAACTTCATCCATCCAGAGTTTTTTTTTTCTATCCAGATTTTGGAGAGCAGAGTCCTGTGCTGGCAGCTCCAGTTTTCTGAATACGTGACTTCATGCTGCAGTACATGAGGCTTATGACTGTACTTGTTCCTCTAAAAGCCGCTGATGTTTGTCTTATAAAGCTTATTTCCTGTGGGAGAAATGGAAATGCCACACTTCCTCGTGGAGATTTTTTTAATTTCATTTTATTGTGGTTTTGATAAATAAAGAATGCAGGCTGGAGTGGAGACTAGCAAAGTACATTTTCTCTGCCAGACATTCTTCTGTACGGGCTGGTGAAACACATTTTGCAGCCATAATCCTTAGTCATCTGGCGTTGCTGTAGTAGCTGATGAAATACTTATTTCAGGAATCAGCATCAAGGTCCTAGCTTCCTGCCCATGCTTAATTAAGAATATTACTTACTGTTTGTGTACCCAAAATAATAAGAGGGGATCTCAGGCATTTGGTTGCCTTTGAAGCCTGTGAGCAAAAGGCTTGGCTGAAGACCCATGACCTTTCAGTAATGATGGTCTGGGATGCTGCTCAGAGCCCTCGCTTTGGAGCACCCGGCAGACAACGATGATCTTCCCCCTCCTGTCAATACAGTGAAAGAGGTAGGTGACACAATCTGACACTTTTATGACTCATTTAATCTCCAGGGTGACAGAACTCTAGAGACTTCTAAGCACTCCCTTCATAGGCTCCCCGTTGTAATCTGAAGGTCTATTTTTAGCTTTCACTTTTTCCAAAAAGGAAAAATTAAGATCAAGTACATTTAAAGTGCTTTCACAATAACTCTCCTTGAAGAGACTGGGTATTTTTTTTGACTGCTATATGATCTATTTTATCTTTCTGCCCATCCTGAAGACACCAGATCAAGCACTATGAATGCCTGGGAACTAATCACTTGGAGATAAATCACAAGTTCTCCCCTTGCTCTTTCCTCATTTGCACGTCTCCTTCCTCATTTGCACGTCTCCTTCCTCATTTGCACATCTCCTGTCCAGGAGGGCTAGGAGGCGGGTGGGAAGGGGCTGCAAGGTCTCTGAGCCACCCATAGGTGAAGTCCATGGAAACAACACGAATGTGGGAGCCACGAAGGAGTAGGGAACCGCTTCAAAGTGTTTACTGCTGTTGCTATAAACACCCTGGCCAGCTTGCAAGCAGAACACTGCACACCACCTTGTGAGCTATAATGCAGCATGGTTGGTATGGCAGCTTACTCAGCTACCAAATAATCTAGGGACAAATTTCTTTCTTTTGCTTATTTACCTATCCATCCTGTACTGGATTTTGGTATTTGGGGGAAAATATAGATCTCTTGCTCATATATTATTATGGTCAGATACTTCCCTGCTGACTACTGCTGGAATGGCTCAGGACTGATTCCATAAAAAAATGGTTGCAGTAAAGGTTATGTAATAAGTCGCTTCCTGCAGTCAATATTTGACCTGATAAAATAGCAAAGATGAAGGTCCAAAAACAGCACTGCACTATATTTCAGTTCCTCTCTGACTGCCTTAGGAAATGCTGTCCCTCTTTCAGCATCCCTCCTTTCAGTGTCACCCATGCAGGTGAGGGAGGCTGTGAGAGCTCAGTTCATTCTGCTCTTGGAATTAGCAGCAAGCAGTAAGAGATCCTCCCTTGTGGCAGCAACTCTTTCCATGGTGCAACAGGGCAGGGGCATCTTGGAGCATCCCCACCATCTTAGCCCTCCTTACTTGATTAGAGATCTAGTAACCTTCCTAGAAACCCACTCTTTTTCCATGGAAAGAGTGTTCAGCCCCGCAAGAGGGAACATTGCAGCAAGCAACTGGTTATAGAACAGAGGGGAGACAGGAACAAAGCTATGGGTGTTTTGACATTTGAGAAGTGGCTCCAGCTTGAGCACAAGAAGACCTGCCAGTGGTCAGTTTTCTGATCAGTTGTTGGGAAAGCTCTTCCAAGAGTCAAAAGCATGTTCTGCAACATTAGCTGATTTCCAAACAACGCAGTCATCCGGCACTCATTCGTCTTGCTGTCAGGACACCATACAGCACAGAAAGCAGAAAGTAAGCCCCAGGCAGCAAAGCCCAAGGAACAAGTTAAATATAACTCGATAAAATAGCTCTAATGACAATGGCAAGTAAGACTCTCGCATTAGCCAGAGAGATAACTCTAGGATAAAATACATATTCTTCATTTTAAAAATGAAAAAGAAAGAAAAAAACATGCTTTGAAGCAGCTTTTTTTTTGGCTATTTATAAACTTAGGTTTTTTTTCTGCCACTAACAGAATGCACACATTTATATCTGTATTGTTGTTACCTGTCTGAGCATCACTTTCCATCACCTAACAGAACTCATAAGCATTGACATATGAATGCTTCTCTCCCCACATGCTTGCTCCTTGAGATCAGAAGTGTGAATCTTCTAACATTACTATTTATTTGAAGAAAGAAGGAAAATATCAGAGTAAAACATGTTGACCTTTTGCAATCTTTTATTTTTGTTACCCTTTCAAGAAGGAAAAAAAAAAGAAAAAAAAATCTGAAGGGACTATTTGGGATTCTTTGCAGAAGAATCAGTGGGGGGTTGAACTTCTGAGATTTCTAGGTACCATGTCTAAGTTTGTCTGTAGAGAAACTTTGCTTGTCTGCGGAATATCTTTGCTTCTGTTCAGCTTTCAGTTTGCTATTTTAGATACCGTGTCTTCTTACTGCCTTGAAGAAATCCCAGAAAGACCTTTTTATGCTTTTAGAACAACTGACCTGACAATGTTATAGAATGAACAAACATCTAATTTGCTCAAATAAGTTGGAGTTGCTGTCACTTTAACTCAAGATATAATGCATCTTTTCTCGGTTACTAGCAGTTGTCTCCACCACTAATTATAATGTATACAGGAACTGAAAAGTCTTCCAAGTCTTATCTTAAGAAAACTTAATGTTAGATTCTTGACTAGCAGCTAAATTATTAGAATATTAAAGCTGTGGTTGAAAATAAATAACATGTAAGAAAAAAAAGTGTCTGAAATGAGTTTTATATTGGAAGGATCAGAACAAAAAAAAGGATAAATAATTTTTGCAGATGAAATTATGGTTGCTCAAGAAGCTGATTGATATAATGTGGTCCTAATTCCCCTGAGAGACTGAAAGAATGATGTGATCATACAAAGATGTTGCTGATTACAGAGCCTTTCTTGAAATGCTTAGCTCATGTTAAAGCATTACAAAAAGCTATTGAGGTTTTCCATGTGAACTGACTGAGTAATATTAAAATGTGTTTCTTTAGCTCACTTTTCCTTCCAGGAGAAGTGCGATGAAGGATGAATTTATGCTTGAAAGATGTGAAGAACCCACCATGGGACAAACCTTACCTAGCAGAAGTTAGGGCAAGGATGAAGTAGACAGTATCAGGATTTCAGGTGGGCGGTCAGCTCACTGATGAGAAGAACACTCAGAGTGTAGGAAATAGTTTGCATTTGATATTAATAGTACATTTTTGAAATAGAGCACTCTGCAAAGTCTGCTCTCTGTTTTAAGGTGTAGCTGTGTGATCTTTCTGATTGTCCATAAGCAAGCAGATGAAAATGATTGACAAATAGACTAATCATGGGAGATCACAGCAGTGTTAATGCTGCTATTATGCTTATTTTATGCTGGCTGGAAGAAAACTTATTATGCCCATTGGCATAGAATACATTGATTCAAAATATCTTGAACTAATAACAGAACGAATTTATACTTTGTATTACAAGGACTTTTATTCTGTATCAGCAGCCTGAAAGTTGGATTTAAAATGCTGTAAAACACTGGTCTGAGAACACTATTGGCAGAGAGAGTAGAGGGACAGGGACTACATGGCAGCCCAGTTGAAGGCTCAGAGATAACCAGTTTCCTAGCAAAAACAAGTTATCTATGTGGGCTGTGCAAGATGGAAAGGCATATGAAGAGAGGTGTACTACAAATATTAAATAATGTAGGAAATTTTATCCAAGGTGGTAGCCTTTGGATTTTTGACCCTAGGTATTATAACTGTCTGAAAATCACTACTAAAGATGAAGCCAGTTGAAACCAATACATGATGAGTAGGAAAAAAACTTGTGAACAGGTGTTAAGTTTGCTGCTGTGTCAGCATTTGGACAGTGTTTCATGCTGTTTTTGATGAAGTATTGAAAATGAAGCTCTCATGCAGCATTTAAAGACTCGGAATGTTTGCCCCTCTCCCCAGATAAATTCATATATAAATAAGGGGGCATTTATATCCTAAACCAATGCTATGAATTGATATGGGCTTTGAAAATAGCATGAGCCAATTAGACAACTCTCCTGAAATCAGCTCTCCCTCTCTGCAGTTGCACATCCTGCTTTTAGGGACTGAGAGGGATACAAACACACAGAGTGAATTGTTTGAGGAATACTTCTGCAGAGAACTAACTTTTGCTGTTGCTTCCTTTCCTCATGCTCTCTTATTTTTTTAGAATTCCAATCCAAGTGAGAGCCTTCGTTATTATGGTAAAACATGCCTGAATTGAGATATCTCAGGAGGTAATGCCTGTACTTTTCATCAGTGTTGCATCTTGACACTCCTGATTCTAGATTCCAAAAGGAACTTTCTTCGATGACCAAAACCTGATGTCTAACTTCCCTCTATCTGATTTTCTAACAAGTGTTCACTGTGTAGTCTTTGCAACAATAGTAGTGAATTAATTCCATTCAAATTTAGAGAAAAGAGCATAATGAGGGTCACCAACAAACTTCTAAAAGCAAATGGATAAAATAGAAGGAAGTTTTTTTTCTTTCACTTAAATGAATAGCCCATCTGCGCATGATTAAAGTGTGCTCTTATTTTATGCCCGAAGAAAAACATACAGATGCAGGTAAATTGTAAGATATAGAAAGGCTGAATTTAGTTTAACATTCATCTTGCAGCCCAAGGACTTCAAAAGTCAACAGATTTCTCTCTGTTCTGCAGAGGCATTCAGATTTTCCTAGTCTTTCATGTCCTTTGAATTCCACAGTGATCTAGATATATATGTTTTAGTTTGGATGGCAGCCATAATAGAATATGTCAGATAATCACATAATTTATATGATGCTTTTAACCCCCCTGCTTTCTTTATTACCAGAAAATAACCCCGTTTATATGTATGGGATGAGAAATAGTTGCATAGCAAATCACTGCTTTTTGTCCTTGGATGACAAAGGACTTGGTATACATTGAAAAGCATGGCTCTTGCTTTTAAGCTACAGGGGGATAGACTTTTACTAAACTGGTTTCCTGAATTCTTTAGCCATCTTTGTTCCTAGAAAGCATGCCTTAAATCTTTTTATGTCACCATCATAAAACTGGCTGAATATTGTGCCACCAGCACAAGACGTACTAACTTCCAGACAGCTGGCGATATAGACCCTTTCAAGTCCAGATCAGAGATACCATCTGCTAATCAAACTGATCAAAAGTGGTAGATTTAGAAACAATGATCTATGGGTTGTAACTAGACAGGAATTTGGTAGAGACAACATGGACTGGGCTTCAAACATTTTCAGTCAAAAGGATATCTCTGTTAGAGAAAAGAGGACAGGCAGGGAAGGAAGGCAAGGCAAGGCAAGAGGGAAGGAGAGATGTAAGGAAAGAAGGAATGGAGGAGGGAAGAAGAAGAAAAGGAGATCAAAAGAAGGGTGAAGAGGTGGGGGGGATTCCTGAGGGATGGTATGGGCATCCAACCAACTGGAACAATCAGGAGTAGTATTTGTGTATTGATTCATCTTAATGAGCAAACTCACTCTTCTTTGAGGACATAAATCTACAACATAGTCAATAACCTGTGTGGAAGTTTGGATCTAAGTTTTCCTTTTTGTCCTACTTTACCAGCTTTCCTCGGTTCTGTTGCAAGATCTATTTTTCTTTGTTTTGCAATGTATTTGCCTGCGCCAACGTATATGTGTTTTTTTCTAAAAGTACGATAAAGGAACCAGTTCTCTCTTTCCTTTTCTATTTTAAACCACACATTATTCCAGTAGCATGGCCATCATAATGTACAGTGATAGATGACTAGGCTCTGGTGAGCTGGAATGATTTATTACCTTTTCCTTAACGTAGGTCTTTTTGTTAGCATGTGTAAGAAGCCTTTCTTAATGGAAATAGGACTGAATAAAGCAAATATTTTGACAATGTTTTGATATTGTAAACAGTCACTGGCTTTCTGTTGCATATTAAAGGAGCTACCTTGGATATTTGGTTATTTTCAGTCAGTCACTAAAATCTGTCATGGAAATGCAGGTAGAATAGATCTGTTTCACAGGGATCTGCTACTTCTACAGAACCTTTTGTTTATTTTGGTATCCATTAATATAAAGTTATTTAAAACAAAACTTCATAGACCTTAATCTTTTGAAACCCTGCTGTACACCTAGCAATGAAAAATGGAATAACAGTAGTACATAGAACACTTAAGGAAAACACACTCTGAAATAAGTTTATTTTAAAGAGAACATATTTTTCTTCCTTAAAAGCCTATTTATTCTGAACACAAAAGCAAGGAAACAGACAAACCTGAGCTTAAAAAAAAGAGAAAGAAAATAAGCTGAATTACTTCCAAGAACAGATTTTGTTATTAAGTTTCTCTCAGAAATTTTCTGAGATTTAAAGTCAGTTTTTAACTTGTGATTCATCTGACTTTAAATGGGAATGGACATCCCACTAAATACAAAAGTTAACTTCAGCTGTACGCTGCATCTGCAGGAGTTCTGCAGAAGCTTGGAGTGAGCTTGGGTGCCAGCAGAGGCCCAGGGCCTTGTATTGCTGGGTCTCTAAGCAGAAACCTGATCCTAATTCTTTCCCAACCAGGTGGCAGAGGCTGCTTCTGTAACAGAAATAGTCTGAGTTTGCCACTGTGAATATTAGCACATACCAAAGACTGTGCAGTGAGTTTGTGTTTCTGGATGCATTTCTCAGCACCATCACAACCACAGATAAATTCACTTCTTGCCCAGGTAACTCTTCCTGAGTAATCGAATGTTTTAAAAATAAAAGTTAACAGGAATGCAGAGCTGTACAAAGCTTGGTTTCTGATAATGCAAAAATATTGCATAGATTTTATAAAATCCTTGTCCAATAGTCTAGTGCATATTAGTTTAGTTATAAATCTTCCTGGTCACCCTATTCCTGATTTTTCTTGACAAACTCTTTGGTGCTACTCAAACACATAAAAAGTTGCCAGTATGTTCCCTGCAATAAATTTACAGCAGTTTTGCTTCCATCACACTGGGCCTGAAAAACATCTGTTTTCTGTCTTCCTTTGCAAAGAAAAATAGTGTTTAAAAGATATTTAAACAGTATTTAAAATTTCCAAGGAAAGTCCCATTCATTATAAAGCCTAATAAATAGTCACTATACAGGATTAAATACACATTATTCAAAAAAGGAGAGCAGACAATTAAAATGAGGTTTTTATTTCTCTGTAACCTTGGCCCGGGTTCTCTTGTCAGATCCTCAGTGATTAATTTAATTTCATGTTTGCATAAAATCTGTGGAAGATCTACCACCTTGCCTTTTGCTAACACTACATTGAAATACAAATATTTTTAATTTTGGTTAACTTATTTATTTATTTATTTTGTAATCTCTTTCGTAAGGGAAAGTGCGCAAGAAAGTTATTAACAAATGAAAGAGGAAGCTGTCCAGTTGCAACAAACTTTTGTGAGGCTTCAAATGACTGATGTTGAATGACTGTTCCCATTCAAAAAGGAAAAAAAATATTTTTTTCTGTGAGATTTAGTGTCAAAACAACCAATTATTTGAAAGATCACTGAAAAATAAATATTCCTTTTTTTTTTTTTTTTCCAACTGACTCAGTGACTTTTTTCTCCTGTGCTTGTGAGTTTCAATGCCTCAGCTATTGGTTCTTGTCATTTTTCTTATCCTGGCATGCCACACACACACAAAAAAAAAGAGCATCTCCAAGAAATCCAACTTTAATATCTGCCCTTTTGCATGAGTAACCATGTCAGTGGCACTGCTGGGGGGAACAGTCAGTAATTTAGCACAATACATTAATGGTCACATTGGATTCAGAAAGGCCAGCTTTTGGCTAGCTCAGAAAACTTCTCCTCAGAATATATTTCAACAGCTGTAAACTCAGGAGCAGAAGTCATCCTGAACAAGTGCTGCAAGGATTTTACGTGGACCTTACATGGCTTTGTGCTTTGCCTCTGCTAATTTTAAATGAAGCTGTCCTGCAGTGTTTCTTGTCATGTCTCTTGTCTTTTAGCCTTTTGGAATGCTGCACTCTGCACCCCACAGGGATTTTAACTTGATGGGGAGTAAAAAGAGCACAGTTACGTGGGGCATTTGCTGCATGCGTGCAGTTAGCCCTGTCAAAGCCAGTCTTTCTGGGTCCCCTCCTCTGCCTCCTGCCATTCTGTCTTGCACCAGCCCCAAGTGCCTCACCGAGAGCAGTACTTGAGGACTAGGCACACCTGATCCTTGATGTGTCTTTCTGTGGTCCTGGTTATGCAGCCTGGGCAACCTGATCTCTTAAACTTGCTGAAGTAGCTGAAAATGGGTTTTATTTGTATGTGGAGATGTGTGTCTGGTTCAGTGTTGGAGTCTGCTGCTTCAGTTCGGATCAGTTAGTGATACCAGACATTTACAGACCACTCTCCTGGCCCTCCAAGATACTGTTCAAAAATGGACACATAAATTAAATATATAATAGTAGAACGTGTAAATAGGTATTAAATACATAAAAAACAGTCAGACTCAAATCCTGATCAGAAACTCATCCTCATTACTATTTGATCACATGGAAGACATGTAAGAAGGGACAACCTCTTGTCTTTGCACCTTCAAGTGCTCGCATAATGCATTTTCTTGCTCCTGGATAGCTGTCTCCATACCTCTAGGTTTCTCTTAGATAGGTTTCTCTTGGATGTGTTATGGTGTTGCTAAATATTCCTATTCAAGGTCTGTTCCTCCTCTATTTCCTCCTCTAGCTGTTCTTCCTCTGTTGTCTTTCACCTCCTCAGTTCTTTCTGGGAAGTTCCCAACACACAAGGTCATTGGTGGGCTTATGAGTGTACAAAATGCAGTGATTTAAGTACTGCTGGGTCATCTAAAGGCATCCCCCAAGCAGAATTACTAGAGCCGTTAAATAACAGTCATTGTGGTTCTTTAAGGTCCTCTGATGGATGTCCTGTTAGAGGGTATTTCCCAAATGAGCCCTTCCTGAAGACTTAAGAGGTCTTATATAATCATAGTTAAATAATTGTAAATTAGTACTTTTTGCTTAGAAGGTTCATGATAAGTAGGAAATGGTATTAGACAGAGGAAGAGTGACATGTGCACTGTCATTTTTAAACCGAAGAGAAACACTTTTCTATCTTATTTATTAGGCAGGAACTTTGTCCAGATCTTTCTACAGTAGCCATTTAAAGCACTTATGACTTTAATAAACTAGTAAAAATTTTTTTTTGTAGTATATTAAAGATTTTCAGGCAAGTTAAGTACAAAAGCAGAGTCTCAGAGGAATGGCATAAAATATTTGAAAATAAAATGCAAAAAAAGATGTCGTGTGATTAATGTGCGTGTTTGCTTGTGCAAGCAAATCAGGCTTTTCTGAGGATAAGGACTAAGAAAGGGCCATAGAAGAATTTTTTGGTGACAATAAAATCAGCGGCATGTGTCCTCTTCTGTCCTTCATGACAGGAAGTAATTACAAAAGGCAAGAAGTGACCTCAAGCGTTTGGTCCAGGCCTGAAGAATCACTCTCAAAATTTGAGCACAAAGAATGTAATTATAAAGTGCCTCAGCAGATGCTACTGAGCCTCTTGCAGAGCTCTGAACATTCCCTGGGCAGAGAGGAAATTCAGATCAGAAGCAAATGAGATGAGAGATGGAGAGAGAATAAATGTGTGTCTGGCAAAACAAGTCCCTCTAGGCTTCTGTGCATATCTAGGGCAGTAGATAAAAAACATGGTAATTTTGATCTCTCCTCTTTTTTTGGAATCATTTGTTTGTTTACTAAATTTAGTCTTTGGATCTTGACTTATGTGAAATTTTAGTAGCAGGGCCAATTTTAAATTCTTTTTAGAAGAAACCTTCATAAGCCTTCTTACAAAACTCCTTACCTGAAAGAGAGATACAACAGTCCTCAAATGCAGCGTCTTCCTAGCAGGATCACTGTCATGTAGCAGAGTAAATATTCATTGGAAGAATAAAGTAAGAATAAATTTTATTTAATTTATTTTTCTCACTTAATAGTAAGCATGTGCATGGGCCTGCTGCCCTTCAAATCTGAACATGTACCTCCTAAGAACTGTAGCCTATGATAATAACAGAAGACGAAGGTAATTTTTGACAATATCCAGAATGTGCTTAGTTTGTCAGGAAAGCATGACTGTTCCAGCATCCACATTGTCCTATGTGAAACTAATTCTTGTGAGTGCCATCCAGTTTTATCAGGGCAGGTTTTATCCCTATGAAAAGGCACCATTATACAATACATTGACTGCAGGAGGACTTACTGAGTTGCTGCCTTTGCTTCTGCAGGACATTTGCAAGCTGACTGCATGCTGGGCCACCCTAGGGAGAAAGCATGAAGGGGTTCTTCCTCCATTGCAAAAGAGATATTAAGATTCATTGGAAATCTGAGGTCCGAGCCACAGGTGAGAGCTGGTTCAGATGACAAACAGAATCCATTATGAAAACCTCTCAAATAGCAAGGTGCCTTTGTGCTCAGACAAGTACTTGGCCTTCATCCAATTGCAGCAAGATGAGAGGAAGCTTTTCCATGATTGTACCTAGAGCAAGATCAGGCCTCCGGTGCTGCTAGACCTTTCAATTCTTACTCTTCCTTTCAGTTCTTTATTCCACTTTTGCTTTATTCTAAGCTGCATATAAAAGCCATGTTGAGCATACTTTAGTGAAGAAATTTTAGAGCAACGCAACGCAAAGGCAGCTCTAAACTTCAGATACCCCTTTACCTGACAAGCTCCAATTATAATCAGCAGGTGCATATGTTAGGAATAGCAGAAGCTGAAAACCACATTGGCAGAGCAGGGATTTTTTCCTCTTGAGTCCTCTGCACTGTTTCTCTAATCAGTTGCTTAGCCTTAAATCAATTGACTTTTAATTTAATTGACTTTGACTGTAATCCTTTGTTCTTTACACAGTTGCAGCTGCAGCTAGCTTACATCGAAGTGTGCTTTCAGTGGGCCCAATCTTGGCTTTCTCGGGGAAGCAAAGCCCTTAAGATCTTTGATATTGTCTCAGGGAATATTTTTCCTGATTTAGGAATGTAGGGTCATTTATTCCATGGTTAGCAGTTTGTTTATTTATTTCATTTTGAAAATAATAAATGTCTGTCATTTTTACTGCTGCAGCCATGTCTGTCATTTTTACTGCTGCAGCCACTAATATAGCTTTGAGAATATTTCACATTTAAATGTGTTGCAAAAATAGGACTAAAGTATTAGTCTATGACTAATGCATCAGAAGTCCCAAAGGAGAAAAAATGTGCCAGTCCTTTGTAATATGGCTTAAGAATGTAAGGTAAAGCTCAGCATTGCACTTGTTTTGTAATTTCAAAATATTGTAATTAATTCTGTTGTGACTTGGCATATGCTTGTGGGGGCATATGGCAGGACTGAGGCAGTGTGCTATGTCAAAAATGGCTGTGTCCAAAAATGTCTTGTTATTAATGCCTTTCAGAGAAAACTGAAAGAAAGCTGCACAGGGTAATGAGTTTTTTAGACAGCTATAGAGTTGGACTTTGAGCTTTTTGACCAGCTTCTGTAACCTTCAAAACTTCTAAAAGCTGATAAATTGTAATAGTGAGCACTTACGTTGTGCTTTTGATCAAATGCATCTCCTCAGTGCATAGAACTGAACCTGAGCACTGGGAGGCTAAATGACTTATCTGCCAAGTATCACATGGAAGTCGTAGAGAGAACTGGGAAGAAATGAGACTCAGCTCACCTATTCTAACAAGACAATTTATTTCCTTTGTAGGGAGGCTTAGTTTACTTCAGCATGTTAAAGAATCTTTCGAAGTGTAAATACATGATCAAAAACGAGAGTTGGGAACTAATTCCATGGCTTTGACATATTTTTTTTCCTACACTTTTATATTATATTATTGAGTTCTAAGATTATTTGCATAAAACAAATACTGTTTCTCTGGATTTTTTTTCCCTGTAGTTAATTCCTCCTGTGCAAGATACTTTTTCTGCCTTTTTTTTTTCTTACTTTTCTATGGGAGTTAATTAAGGAACTGACTATTGCCTTGCCTACCAGGATAAAAGAACAACTGATGCCCTTCAGTAGGGTACCTGGTCTCATGCAACATCATGGAGACACCTCCTTTACATAAAATTTAAATGAGAGTGAAAATCATCTTGCTTTCTAGTTTTAACGTAGGAATTTTTGGAGATCATGAATACGTATTTCTCTACCTTCTTTTCTTTCTCCCTCCTTGTCTTTTCTCTCTATGTTCCTTTCCATTGTCTTACTTGTCATACTCCCCCATTGGAGCCTCAATCTCAATATTTATCTCTGACTGGGAAAGCTGACTGTGAAGGTATTTTACTAAAGCTCTTGTATTTAGCCAGGAGGTGCTGTTACTCCAAGTGCTTCTGAAGAATGGCCCATTCACTTTCTAGGCCATTAGCTATCAGCCCTGCTACTTTCTGCAAAGTCTTCAAGGAAATGAGGAACTGAGCATCTTCTCTTGAAAGGGTAGTAGTGAGTAGACTATGTATTTTTTACATACATCACACAAACACTGCTGAGCTCCCTGATGCTAGACGGTAGACCATGTCATCTAGCAGTGCACCCTGCAAGGCTGCACATCAGCTTGGCTCTGTCAGAATCACTGTGCTCCCTCACAACAGAAGAGCTAGATAACAAGTCACAGGGCAGAGCACTGTGTGACAAGCCTTGGTGCATCTGTAGAGTGAAACGCGAACCTGGCCGTGGGTAGTACAGAAATAAAGGGAGATGGAGAAAGGAGAAAAGCAGTAATTAGCGAAGACTTTGGAAGATGTTGACCCAAAGGGTAAATGGAAACACTTTTTGGCTAACACTTAAAAGAGGAAACCTTTCGACAAGGAAAGAGAATGAATGTTGGGGAGAGGGAAGACAAAACATATAGTTGTGGCCAGAAATAAACTTCTGGTTATCCCCAGTCTTTCACAACAAGTCAATGGGAGCAAGTGAGGAATGAGGTAAGGATCAGCTCAGAGGCTGATTTGTGGCATTCACACAGACATAAAAAACAGTGTTGTGTGGCAGTCTTTAGACAAGTATTTCACATTCTCCAGGTTTCCATCTTAAATGTCTTGAGTTGCATTCTTGTCCGTTTGTAATGGCTTTATTTATTTACTTATTTTGCTGTACTCAGTTGTTATAAAATCAGTTTTTAGAGGCATTTCAGAATTTAACAGAAGTTTACAGATTGTTAGAAGATGTTATTTTATGAGAAGCTTAAAAACTGCCTTAAGAATTTTTGATATGTATGCAATAAAAAACCCTCATATATCTCTCTGGCAATGGGACTTTGAGGTCTCCAGATGTATTTGGGAAATTGATATGGAATTTCCTTTCAAATGTCAGCAATTATTTAGCCGGCTGTTAGCCAACAGCTGTTTGCTGTGCTGCAACCTGTTCCTTTGCTACCAAATATTGGTTGTACTCTGACTTCTTGTGACCAGGGACTCTTTATTACTAACTTTACCTAGCCTCATTGTAGGATAATCACAGCTGCACTGGAATGTTGTAGATAAATCTACAAGAAAGAAAAAACATGACGTGTTAAAAAGGAACATGATGCAAACTGAGAAATGAGCATAACTTTCTGGTAACTCAGAAATGAGTATAACCTTCCCGTGAAAGGAAGGTTTATATTGGCAAATACTTGATATTCACAGAGGCATGCAATGGTAGAGGTTGAAAGGGACCTCTGGAAATTGCCTATTCCATCCCCCCAGTCAGGCAGGATCTGCTACAGCAGGTTGCTCAGGAGATTGTGCAGATGGGTTTTGAACATTAAACCTCACAATCCTTTGGGCACCCTGTGCCAATGTTCAGTTACATCTGCAGTATTTTTTTTAATGTTTAAATGAAATTTTATTTATGTTAGTTTATGTCCATTGCTTCTTGTCTTTCCACTGGACAGCCTTAAGAAGCCTCTGTCTCTGCCTTTACTCCCTCCCATCAGGAAGGATAAAACCTTCATGAGTCTTTTAAAGTTCCAGCTCTCTCAGCCTCTTCTCAGTTAACAGATGCTTCAACCCATAATCCTCTTTGTGGCTCTTAACTAGATTTAGTCCAGTTTGTCTGAGTCTCTCTTGCACTGGAGAGCCCAGTACTGGACACAGAACTCTAGATGTGACCTCAGCAGTGCTGAGTGGAGGGGAAGGACCATCTCCCTCCACCATCTCCTTACCCTCTTCCCTTCCACCTCCATATACCACAAAGGGAAGGATTATGTAGGAAATTGCTTCTCATAGGGGTAGTTCTAAAGAAGGTAGAACATATTTCTAAATATTTGAGAAAGTTTATTTCCTACTTTTCCCCAGCTGTTGTGTCAGTGTGTGCCAGGGTAATACCATCATAGTCATAAAATCAGTCATGCTACAGTCCCTATAAATGCAGAGCTGACAGTCTGCTAAGACCCAACACTTCAGTGGCACCATAATGTGCCACTCAAGCACAATACAGCCATTACTGCATGGATAAGAGGGTGTCAGAAACTGCACTAATTTAATTTTTTTGGGTACCACTTATGGAGGCAGCCACAACCATGTGTGACTCTTTGGGTAACTTATACTGAGTTTGCAAATTCTCAGCGCCACGACATTTCTATGATTACCCCGTAATCTCCCCATACTAGATCACAGAAACTATTTAGTAGCCCTGAAGTGGTGTTGTTGTTGTTGTATTTTTGTAAATCTATTCTTTGCTGTGCTACAGGAGTGAAGAATGCTCAACACATCACAGGAAGAAACTAGACCATGAGAAACCAAAGAACCAATGTTCTGGGTGTTCGTATTACTTTCTCTCCCAGATATATTTTCTCCTCAGTCTTCTACCATGTACAAGCAACATTTCTTTTTTTTTCAGCAGAGCCTTCATTGTGTTTTGGAAAAAAAAAATCTCAATTTTGCTATCAGGCTGCGTTTGTTAGCAAGGCCTAGTTTTAAAATGATTGTGCGTGTCTATAAATAGAACAAAAAAGACAGTTAATATTGAGCTTTTTGTAAATGCCAGTCCATTCATTCTGGAGCACATACTGTGATTTTGAAAGCTACATAGGTGACACAGAGACAGTGTATTTAACTGTAGTTTTCTAATAAATTTCTTGACTTTATGTTCATGTTTCTGTTTCCCTTTCATATCCTCTTTTCCTAAGGAAGAAAGGCAGAATCTTGAGATACAAATAAAATCTTTTAATAGTTTTTCTAAGTAGAAAATAAGAAGTTAATTAACCATACACAGAAGAATTACTGTTCAGAAAGCTTAGGTAAGTAGAGCCTGGGATGAAGCAGAAGCCTTGGATACAATAGGGTGGAGTGAAGAAACACAGATAATGACTGGAAAAATGAACTTCTAATGAGTCATATGTCACTTCTTCTTCCCATTCATGTTTCCAGCAGACTGTTGACATAGCTGGAGGAACTGATGAGCTGTAGAAAAAACAGAACCTTTTAGTGAAAATCTCTCAGGAAAGATAGAGAGAAGAGTGATGCTTAAAATATTAGATAAGCAGATTTTTTTTTCCTGAACAAAATGACTTAAAAATCTCTCTCCAAAATATTAACAAGGCAGTTTCTTAAGATGCTGTACTGAGAGAGATAGGACAGTATATTCCTCATTTTACTGCACATCTAGCACAGAGTGACATCTGCCTCTTGTGCTATTTTATCCAGAGAGTCACCAGTAAAATCAAATTTGTTTTCCAGTATGTCATTGTAAAATATTCAATTCATTTTGCCTGCCAGCAGTCACAAAGTCAGTTGAGTGTAATGCCTCCATTTGCTTCCCCTTGCTTACTGCTATCTTAAGAGGTTCATTAAAAAGAAAATTGTACTTAATTTCCATTTTTTTTTTTTTGTGAATAGACACTTTTTTTTTTTAAGTATTTGGTGGAGTTTGTTTTGGAAGACCATTTGTAAGCTCTGATTTAGTAATATACTAACTCATGTGCCATATCCCAGTACGCATGAGTATGCCAAAACAGCAATTCACATATGGGTAAAGTTGGGCATATCATTTGGTACTTTGTTGAAAGGCAGAGTAAAGATAAGTGTGACTGCCAGGGCTATTTGTTATTTACAGGCAGCAATTTGTACATACTGCGACGATTTCTTTCGGTCTGAGAGCTTACTCTCAGTCTGAGAGTAAGTTCTGCAAAGGTGATGAAGATAATTAAAAGGAAGAAAAGTCCTCAAAGCAGACAGAAAAGCAGATTTTTTTTTTCTTTTTCTTTTACCTTTTACTGCTTGTTGTAGAGAAAAAAGAACAAAGGAGCATTCAGATATTTGAACCCTCTCTGTTAATAACAATTTTAAACATCACAAGTACATTTTATGGCTACCTACTCAAGAGAGAAAGTAAATGTGTTCTGGAATTTCTTACCCTACTTTGCTGCTCTAGTTATTTTATTTTCTGGTCCCTGTGCTACCCAAGAGTCTATTATAATTTCTTTTATTATTCTATAGCTTTTGTTGCTTAGCTTGAAATGAAATACAGTACTGGAAAAAAAAATGCATTAAACATACGGTGTTCAGTTAGTGTGCCCTTGTTTCCTATACTTCTTTATTATCATATACAGCAATCTTTCCCTTCTACTATTAAGAATCCTACAGAAATCAAATATTTATGGAAAGGCTAGAAATGCCAGAAATGGTTAGTTAGTGAGGATTTAAATTCTTATATCCAACCCAAATCCTAGTGCAACCTTGACTTTCTAGAGGTGAAGTCAGTAGGAGCTGCAGCCTACAGCACCTCCCGGATATGGCCCGGTATCAAGTACCAGCGTGTTTTCTTCAGAGGTCCTCCTTGCTCTATGCAGATTTTTCCTAATTCTTCCACCCCACTATGATCACTTCCCAGGACCTTTCCTTTAAATTAAGCACTTTGCAATAAATTAGCTACTGAAGGTTTTATCTGGTTGGATCATTTTTAAATGGTTGTTCTTAGGAGCTGTATGTGCCCTTATGCTCTGCTGCCAACCCACTTGCTGCTCTGTCTGGGGGAGGCAAGTAGTGGCTGGGAGCTCTACTGATTTCTTTCTTCACTGTCAAACATCCTGTCTGAGTCTCTTAAATATTTTTGTCAGCCATTACACTTGCACATGGAATGAACATTAGCAGCATTCCCAGATAAGAAGACTAGCAGCAGGCTCTCCTGAAAGTGCTGCAAGCCTGCCCGAGCTCTGTAATCTACCCATTATCCAGAATGTGGTTTCTCTTCCCTGACTTAATTGCCAAAAAATTATCCTATCATCAGGGCAATAGGAATACAGAACATTGTAAAAACATTCCCTTTTTTTTTTTTTTTCCAGTAGAGATCAGCCTTCAAAATTTTGGGAAAGTTATCCAACCAGGAGCCCAGCGTGTTCCCTCACTAAAAACAAGGCAAAAGAGCAAGACAGAAATAACTCTGTGCAGACTTTTAATCTGATTTCATTAAAGGGTGATCTTTAGCTGAAGGAAAAAAAAAAAAGTGAGTCAGTACAGAGATACTCCCACTTGATTTGAACAGCCACTTTTGGTTTCATTTTAGCTTATTGGATGCCTAAAGCTTAACATGGTCTGAGCACCAGAAGTGGTCTGAAATGAGAAAAACTGTGAATTATGGCAAATATGGCTATTTCAGTATATCTGTATGTGAGCCCATTTACTTCCTAGTCAGAGTATATAAAATCAATTTACTGAAAGTCAATAGCAAGCTCTCAGGATGGATGGTTTTTGTTCTCACCTTGGGCCTTGAATGCTGATGCAAGTCATTACTCTGTTTCTTCAGTTATTCTGTCTGACATATGTCTTCTATATTTAAAGACTTAAAAAGCATTACTTCTATTTTATTTTTATTTGTCTTAAAATAAATTGCATAGAATGAAATTTCAGACAGAGATTGACAGTATGGAGGGCTGTGCAGTTATGTTGCTGCTGAACCTTTGTGCTTCCAAATTGATGATTAAAAAAAAAAATTCTTCAATGTAAGGTAATGTAAGGCTCTGCAGACTTGAACTCCACATAGTCACATGCTGCTTCATTGTGCTTTAAAAAGGTTAATAATAAAGAGGTTATTTGACTAATACATAGATTATAGTGTGGACTGCTATTCTATATTTGAGATTTAACTTTGTGTTTTTATCTTCTACTTGTCAATTCCTACTCTTGCATTTAATCCACAAATTGTATATGCATTCAAGTGTCATTATAATTTAATTTTCATTACAGCTGTGGTATTTGCAAAGAGAACAATTTGCCAATATGATGTATTTATTTTGTTCCCAGATGCTCTGCTGTGTCCCTTGAAATCTGGATCCGAAGTAAACAAAAAAGCAACTTTTTAAAAAAAAAAGGAAAAAGAAAAAAATAGAAGCAGTTCTATATTGTACAAAGACAAAGAGTAACTTCTTTCTATGAGCCATATCTTGTTATATTTTCAGACCATCAAAGCTGTATGGAAATACTGTAAGAACTGCATGTAACATAGTGAAATTTGAATCGGAGATTACAAAGATGATGAGAAAAGAATTCAGATGGCAATTGCTATTTCCTATATTTATACACAAATCTAGAAGTTATCCCTAGAGGACCTTCTGTCGACGCGGGGGTCTCGGACACTGCTCACACGACCAATGTGATCAAGCAGTGCCAGTTTACTCAGGGTTTCAATCGCGCTTATATGCAAGACTTCCCCGTACACGCGAGCGCTTCTTTACAATGATTGGTCAAGACCCCGCGTCCATGCGACTAACTATACAGCGTGATAGGCTAACAACAGAGGCTAACTAACAGTGCCCACATGTCCTCACATTTAACGACCGTCTTCCTCTACCTGTTTGTATTCAATTCTTTGACTCCTTATCTGATTGCTCCTTATCTTTTATTCAACAGTCTTTTCATCCTTTAAGCTATGTCCGGTACTCTGGTGCTCCTCTGGCGCCCATCTGCCCTTTTGTCTAGGCCCAACGCCTATCTGCCCTTTTGTCTAGGTTTGGCACCTACCTGGCTTGCTCACAGCATGACCACTGGCCTTCAGGAATCCCACAACCTTCTGTCCAAAACACCAGGCATAACAACAAAGATGTTGCATAGCTGTGGAAGAGAATTTTGTCAAAACTGAGAATCCCTCTCCTCCACCTCATCTCCCCCAAAATAAAAGTTATTTTCTTTCCCAAAGAACACTTCCCTGCCTGTTACTTATCATTTTCAGTTTGTCCAATCTGTTTTGGTTGTCTTGTTTTCTCTTCAGTAGGTGGTGCTACTGATGTGGGCTGCACTGACCTCATTCCTCATGTAACAAGTTATGTTTTGCTACTAGTGCTTATGCTCAATGAACTAATTCCCCCCATTTCTTCCAACCTGATTAGCCATATCCTAAAGTAGATTCCACTGACATAGATTTGTAACATGCTAAGGTTCATTAAATACTTAATTTTTCAATTAACCAGGAAGTACTGGTAACTTCTTTCAAGAAAAAAGTTACCTGACGCGCAGTTTTTGGCTCTTCAGTAGCAGTTATAACATCCTGAACTGCTACAGATTGAGCAGTTTTGCCTCTGAGAAATGAATGTACTAACAAAGGCCACAAAAAACACTTTAGTTCCAGTTTAATTACACAGTCACCACAACGTGTAAGTCTCAAAACCACAATCTTACCTCCAAATTCAGGTGATTTTTAGAAGTAATGATATTTTGCAGTTTTTCTTTATTGACTTGTCTGTCACTAGGGTACTTTTGCTGTATTCTTGCTGGGCAGGAGCCTCAGCAGCAATACAGGTAGGTGTGTGGGTAAAAATGAGACGGATGTGTTTATTGCGATATTCTATCTATAGCTGAAATAATTGTCTCGGCTGAGGCTATTTTGAGAAGAAATAGATATGACAATATCAAAACATTTCAGGAATTAGCTTCTTTCTGTTGAATTGCTTTTGCCAATTTATTAAAATCTTATAATCTGTAAATCAAAATGCTCTATTTTTCTAAGACTTTCCTGGATAGTATTTAAACAAAACAAAGCAAAACAAATATCTTCTATATGAGAGATGAAACAAAAATTTTGCTTTCATATTGAATTGGATAAAATGCTTTATTTGATTTTCTGTATTTTCCACTCTTTTTTAATTGACAGAAGTTTGAAAAATCAATTATTTACATCATTTATGTTAAGGTGGCAGATGTGCTTTCTTTATGACAGAGTTTACTGGGAAGGAGAGACATTTCAGCTGAGATGATCCTGCACATTGAACGCATGCTCCTAGGCATTTAAGTGCATTAAGTTTATAAGTACATCACCAGTAAGGGCTTCTCAGCAAACTTATCTCCAAGTTCCTTGCAGGGTGGTAGTGGTGGTGGTGCAATTATGTGAAATAGAAACAGGAAATTAACACATTTTCCAAGTGTACCTTCAGCCCTGGGATTTCTGCTGTAAGCAAAATCTTGGAGGAGTAAATTTCTTTTAATGCTCTGCAGCTGATCCATAATTCAAATGCACTGGTCTCACTTCACTCAGTCTAATTTATCATGTCTATTGTCTCTTTATAGTTAAGTAAGCTTTTCTGCTTATAGGCATTTGCAGTGTGTATATCTTTAACCTATACTATTCATATACTAAATTATACCGATTCTTACCCGCATTGTATCAACAAAGGAGAAGAAACAGACTGGACATCATATTTTAGGGGTAGATTTCCCAGTCATCAGGAAACAAAGGAAAAACAGCCCAATGCTGATCTCTCCAAGATCCACCAGGCAGAACATCATAGCCAGCACAGTGGCGGGCCTGGCGGAAGTGGGAATGGGAATATTCTCAACGTCAGGGTGGAGTGACAATCTGAGCTGCATTCGTATCTGTCTTTATTCCTATTTGTCCCGCTTCAACCTGAAACATTCTTCTCTTACTAACCTTCACCATCTCTTTTCACTTCAGGTTCATAAGACAAAAAAGAAAACGCAGCAATTGATGTCTGCTCCTGTGTTTGACTGTGCAGTGCACTTTTTCTGTGTGCATGGTCGCATTTTACAGACAAAAACCAAAAACATAAAGTGAAGTGGTGATTTGAAGCTGATCTGAATAACAAAACATTTTTCCATTTTTCTTTTATTTTTATATTGATTTTAGTGAATTTTAGGTTAAGGCCATAAAGCCCTTGATTCATAGATGACAGAATTGTGATACTGTAGGAAGATGCTTATTAGTACATGTAATTATTCACCTAAGCAATGCTAGCATTGTTTTCTTCTCTAAAGGTTTGCTCAGTAGCAACTGGCATTCCTAAACAGTAAACTTCTGGGAAGCTCTATTTTTCCTTTATTTTCACTATATTCCACCTCATGCAATAATTTCTTGTCTTGAACTGTGACGGTGTGCATTAAATACTGCTTAATTGTACTATCCAAGTTAAGTGTTCAAAAATAGCCCCTTTGGAGTAACTAAAGCTCCCTGTTGTCATTGTCTCATGTAAAAGTGGTATTCAGAACTATTTACTATATTTCCACAATCAGTACAGCAGCACAGTAAGTATTTAGTCTGCAACAAGTAAGCAAGCATTTAGTCTGCTAACTCTGTGCCTTTTAATCCCCACTCAACAGATATATCTATTCTGACATACCACATTGCAAAAATATATCTAACCTGACTTTGAATATTGCTCTTAGCCAGGTTGAAAAATACAACCTGATCAAGATGCGATCATGGTTTAAATTTTGTCTGTTTAGAGTGTAGAGATGGCTTTCCTCTGGATTATGATCTTATTGTCAAAGTTAAATTAAAATGAGTTATTGCTGTTGCTTCAGTTGTTTAAAAGTATAGCTCCATTTCTGGTTATTGCATTTTGTTCCATTCTTTCAGAATTTAATCTCCTCCCCCCATTCTTAGTGCATCTCACTGTCACTTGATGTGTTTAATTCATACAAATTGAAATGATTTTGCTCCTGTCTCCAAGCTGAACTACATAATCATTTATTTCAGAATTGAGTAAATATTGCTATGGAGAATCTTTTTGTGATTTGCTATCTAGTTGAAAGATAAGAAATATTATTTACTTTATGCTGCGTGTGCGCTTCACTTTATTGCTTGCACTGGTTATATCCAAAAACTTATTTCATCTTTGTTACCTTTCATAGTCAAGAATAAACTCAGATGGTTGGAAAGCATATCTAGAGGGGCTGCTTATTTGGAGGTATTTTAGCACCACATTATATTCTGTTGTATAGCTGTGAATAGGTGTTTTCAGAAGTAATTCTGAGCAATCTATTTACTTAATGTAACTTTTAGAAGTATTCAGGGAGATGAAGAATTCTCCAAAGAGATCCACACTGTGCCATTCCTTTCAGTATGTCAGTGCACTTAGAGAGTAGATTCCTGTGACTTGACATTACAAGACATCAGTATTTTGTTTTGTTTTTCCACAGCCTGGTAATTCTGATGCAGGTGAGGAGTGGTAATGACCTGATATAAATGCACTGCAACACAAAGAGCAACATGTACTTTGAGACTGAACGTGGAACATTGCAAATTCATTTGTGCTTCCGCAAGGCATATTGATTCCAACACCTAATGCAAACACCATTAAAAGTGTTTTTAAAGGACTGGCAAACATTTAATATATTTCCTTAATATACATGGATTACATGGATTATGACAAACTTTGGTTTCATCAGAAGAGTTTTCTGGGCTACCAAGATCAGAAGGTTATTTCATTTTTGCTTTTTTTTTTTTTTTTCTTGAGTTGAAGACTTTTTCCCTAATTCCTGTTATTTGCTTAAGAGTATGTTACTTCAAATCACTTTGAACACTAAAAACTTAGATTTCTCATTCTAAATAATTACAAAATTACATTTCAGATTTTATTTCATTTAGTTTAACCAAATTAAAGCAGTCATTTTAGATAAAGGGCTATTCATATGGTAAAATATTTTGATTTTCATCAAGGTTAACAACACTGGCCTTACAATGAACAGCAGGGATTATTAGTTCTTGAGGAATGCTTCAAATTTGATTCCTTGCTCTGTCAAGGATTAGATTTTGACTCGATTGCTCTTCTACTTGGTAAGTATCTCCTAATTATATAATGAAAAAGACAGTGGTCTGACGTGATAGACTTTTTCAGCTAGAGGTTACACAATTTTCATAAACCTCTTGAAACAGAATGTTTCTCCTGAACACGTTCACCTTTTTTTTGTGCCAGCCATCCAATACCTCATCCCTTCAACATTAATCGCAGTGCCAATTTCTATCTCAACAGTCTAGAATCACACATGACCTTTCATACAACAAACCCTTGCTGACTTAATGCAGCATATGCTTATGTTTGATTCAGTACACTTTACAGGGAAATTAGATTGTTTGATAACTTCTTTCATGGATATAGCCTTTGATTCATAGTAGATTCCATTTCTGTTTCTTAACCTTTGTTTTCAATATACCCTCTGCTGCCAGAGTGAATGATTTATCCGAACTCCAGTTTTCTTCCAGTGCCAGAATGTCAGCTGATGTGATAAAGTGCAGCCATAGGGTCATGGCAACTTATAGCCATAAGCTGTTTCTCACAGAATGCTGTAAAAGAGGAGACAAAAGTAAAACTGGGAAAGGAATTTTTTTTTCCTTTGTCATTTATAGAAAAAAAGAAAGAAAGGAAGGAAAACTCCCAACATGAGAAGTCTTTTATTTCAGATGACTTCTCTGAAAAACAGCCTCCAACCTTATGTCAATGGCTGTGGATTGTCTGTAGTACCACATGACTGACAGTGTTTCCATAAGCAGAGTTCTCCAAAGAATTCAGATTTAGCCAGCAGCTATGAGACATCTGAGTTTGGTGAAAGTAACTGATGGTCAGAGCAAGCTGGTGTCATCTCTGAAGCGAGATGCCACGCTGGGATTTTCTGATCCCTTTGTCAAGGCTATGTCACCCCTCAGCTGCGCTTTCATGTTCCTCACTAGGATCCCACTTTAGTCTTTAGTATGTGTCCTTTGCTGGTCATTGTTTGCAATTTTGTTGTCTTTTTATTTGCATTTTGGGGAGAATAAGGGAGAATTGCAAGAGGACAGGAAAGATGTGTATGGGTGCAGTGGGTAGAAATGCAGAAGTACTATAAAAAATAGCATCCCAATCTTTTGTTTTCTGAACTGTAAAGTCATGAAGCCAAAGACATACTAGGGCTGGATTCCTTTGTATAGCATTGGCTGTTGTCTCTATACTATGTATTTCCTGGAATTACTGTGTAATCATTGATTTTTTTTTATATCAGAAATGAAGTTTTGGTGTGCTTCAGGGATTAATACTTCACAACTCTCTGCCTGCAGGCAAGAGAAAGTGAAGTTATTCTTTTTAATGAAATAACTGAAACCGTTGCATTTGCCTTACATGGTTCATTAGTGGAATTTGTTTGCTCTCAGTAATTTTCACAATATGTAGTTCAGCATAATACACACAGTTTCATTAAGGATGAAAGGATGAAAGGGCCCTCCAGAAGAGTAGTAGAAAGACCCAACAGGAAGCTCAAGCGGGCATTTTAGAGGCAAGTTTATATCTCCTCCATCCATATAGCTTTATACAATCCAGGAAGCGTAGAAAGAAACACACACTTCAAAATACAGCAAAATTTATTTCACTCTATTACATGTGAGTATCTTGTGTTTGATATCTTGTCCAACTGCAATCATATTTCTGAAAAAAAAAATAGTTTGCTTTCATGCTCTTTGGCTAGATCTTATTTACATGAAAAGAAAATACTTGAAGTCAACAATACTACATTTTCTGGGTAGTTACTTGTAAAATCATCTGCAGATTTCTGTCATGTTAACATTTCTACAGAGGTTTCTGGCCTATTTTCTGACAAAAGTAATGTGTGCTAATGGAGAACTGTTTGGTGCTCTGTGAACCATTAAGAAATAATGACTTGATATTTTATAGGTGTCTCAGTGTCTGTTATATGTGTTTAATAACGTTTGTTGACAATTCATTCAAATGCAGTGCTTGAATTAATTTACGAAGATAAGTCAGCTGATACACCATAGTTGAGACCATTGATATAGTTTTGCCTATTATCTATATCCTCTCCAGAGTATCCAGTGGAATTAAACCAGTGAAGATCTCTCCCACTTCATTTTGAAGTGTGTGGGTAGATAATTTATTGGGTGCCAACTGGATGTTGTTTTAGGGATTGGATGATCACAGAAATCAGTGAAATATAGTCTAACTTTTTTGATTCATTTTGAGTCATCAGAGACAACAAATTATTGCTATCTGACTCATGCAGTGGCCTATATGAGATCTTTTGATGGTTTCAATCAATTCACTAGCAGATAGCAATTTACACTGCAGAAACCACCACAAAATTAACAGGCTTTAATTGGGCTCATCTTTGGCAGACTTTGCAGAGCAACCTGGAATAAAAAATTGGACTCATCTTTCTATGTCCTGCCTGGACCTTGCAGATGAAGTTGCAGGATACAGCAAAGACGGAAGATCACATTGCTGCTTCAATGACTGTTGCTGCCATGGGCATATATGCAGAATCCATTTTTTTAGAATTGGCGGGCTTTTTCAGGCACTAAAAATATTCTTAAATTAAGAGAAAATTAACATACTCATGTGCAGAAATACTTTAAGCAACTCATCTGTGTTCTGTATCAGGATATAATTTAGGCCTATAAATTATTTTTATTATCAAAAAAGAAAGTTAATCCTATATCATCTCTGGATTTTAAAAAAGGTTAATTTTCATTTAAATTGTTGACCCATGCACTCCTCATTTATGCATAAAAGAGAAGTAACAATAATGAAAGAGAGTTATTTAACAGGCTAGCCAGTCCAAATAGCTGCTATTGCTAAGTTGCCCAATTCATATAATTGAAATAAAAATATTGAACATACTTATATTTATCATTTTTACCAAAATTTAAAAGGTATTAGATAACTATCAAATGCATCCTGGCATATTTAAGCATATTTTGTAGCTGTTCCAGCTGTTTGATACTTATTTAGAGGGGAAAAGCTAAGGAGAAATGTCACAAGCAAACTGAAATTTTTAGATGAAAATTGAATATCCTGTTTACTTAGAAAGGATAATACAATGTGAGGTATTAACTTCAGTAATAAGGAATTGCTGAGACATTCAAAATAGAGAAGACAAAGGTCAGTGTTCAGAAATCATTGCACTGCATTACGCATGGTGACTGCCAGAGAAGTAAATATGACCAGAGACTTCTGGAGAATTCAGAGATTTCTGAAGACAATAGCCAATAGAACTAGAAGTAGAGGGGAAAAGAAGATATACTTATAAAATGTAATTAGAGATATAGAAGGGGCATACAAGGAGAAAGGGTGAAGGGATATAAGGAGGCAGCAGAGACCCTCACAGATAGACACCATCTTTGCATGGCATTTGGTTTAGTACCTCTGAGCACCACTGCAGCATGAGCTTTTGCTGAGATAGACAAATAACATTGCAGATACTGGGTGGGAAGATAATGAAACATCTTTCTAAGGGAGACCATCCACCCACTAAAACTTCTTGGAGAAGAATTTTACTTGCTGTGTGGAGTCTTACCTAGTTTTCCACTCATCCAAGAGCATTTAGAAATATTCTTCTGAAATAAAACTCCATGTAGTCAGAAGTATATATGGGCATGAGCATGTAGTCTTGGAGACAGTGGGAGACTTTGAAAGATAATAGAATTAAAAGGTAATGAAATCAGTTTTAAAAGCGGGGAGGGGAAAAGGTAGAAATAATGAAAGGGACAATTACAGAGTTCCAAGCTCTAAGTGGACTTCTTAGCACCTTGTCAAAATCAAATCTGCATGCTCTTGCACTTGAAATAGCACCTTATGCTGGTGGTGGAAGCTGCCAATTATAAGTACAGCAAACCTCAATGACGAGGAGACCCCTCAAGTCTGTGTGTGGAGGTCTGGAGGCCAAGACATGGGTAGATGGTTAAGCCCTCAGACTTTCTGTGAACAGAAATCTGTTCTGTTGGTATGAATATTTTGTACTTGCGTTTGACTTCTGCGGGATCCAAATAAAATATGTATTGATTCCGTGGAAATGTCAGGCACCTCTCTTGCTTGTCCTTGGAATGAATGATCATATGTAATGGCAGAATGTTGTAGCTATGAAACTGGAGAAATGACTTTAGAATTTGAAATCCTTTCTTTTAATTTGTGAAATAATTTCTGTCCTGTCCCATCATGTACCCAGGGAGAATAGAACTAAGCATTTTATTCTCATACCTTTCACCAGAATTAATTGAATTAAAAGGGATCAATTGAATTAATGTCCTGAGTGTGACTGATTACAAAGTATGACAAAGCAAGAAGATCAGACTGTGGCCATTATTGCTATAGGTCACTGAATCAAACTCATGAATCTTAATGTCATCCAACTTAGATGCCTTTGAAGTTGAAATTTTGTATTTTTACCTTCTCTAATACTATTTGTCTAATCATTCTTGCTTCAGTATCCAGTAGTATAAGTGTGCCTTACTATTTATAATAGAAAAATAAGGTCTTAAGGTCTAAACAGCTTGCATAACATCTTGTGTTCATTGTATTCATCCTCAAACATACAGGATGAAAGTTAATCTAATTAATTAATCTTCAACTGTGCAGACATGTAGTCTGTGCCAGTTCTTGTAGACCATCAGGAAGTTGGTTCTGGGCTTCCAAGGGGACTAAAGAACTTCTGCAACAATATTTTAGTCAAGCTGCTATTCATGGGGCTCAGATACCCACTGTGATACAGTTATGACACCTAAGGTGTCATATTGCAGGTATTCTTAATGTGATTTATAGGAAAGTAAAATGACAGGAAAAATCCCAAGATGTTTGTGCAACTTTTCTGACAGTTTTTTGTACTATCCCTCCTCCTTCCCCCAGCTGTAGAGGACAAGAATGTAGATCAGCACAGATTCCCCTGCTCCACCAAATACATTTGCCAAAACACAGTAACTGCAGATGCTCAGAGTTTAAGGCCTGTCAGAGTAAGTAAAATGGATTTTGCCTTGGCTTCCTAGCTGCCTCCTCCAGTGCAAGAGATTGAGCTTTGCAGCCATGTGCTTCCCAGGTATGTGTTGGTGCACAGAAAATGGTGATGCAAGCACGGAGATGGAAAGCAGACAGTGAACCTCCTTCATTATGTCCTGCTCCATCTGTCACTGAAGAGACTTGCTAAAGAAGTACCACTGAAGATCAGTGTCCAGGTTTCTCTATAATGAGGGAAACCTTTTACTTCTGTCTTTGTCCACCACATCCTCACGCCCAGGCAGACACTGTGGTGCAGATAGCGATATGGACCCAGCTGGTCAGGGCTCTGTCTGGAAGCAAAGGAACTGGGCAGTACTTTCTGGGCAAGAGCAGAGCAGATGTTCTTAACTGAAGAAGCAAGAGTTCTGTAACCCACCCTGCACATGATAAGTTCATCCTCACAAGATTTGTCTCCTTCACCGAATTTCTCATACAAGGCAGCGCTTAAGGACTGACTCTTGAAACATGTGTTTCTTTTGCTCATTGACTTTGCATTCTCATCCACTGGTGACATCCACTAGAGTTGGATTAGGATATGAAAAGGTTACATCCAATTTATTTTACCGTCTCTTGTGTACCTGTTGTACAGAAAAATGACTAATCCATTTTGAACCTGCCGATACTGTCTGTCTCCACAAGCTCTTCCAAGAGCAAGTCCCTGAAGATGACAAGAAACCCCTAAACCTCCATGAAGTTTTTGCTGCTGGGATGGTGAATTCAGCCTTTCATTCCCATGCACTTTAGGATTTGATACCTGGGCAGCAGAATGTCGTCTTCTCTTTTTCTTCTAGGAGAGGGGGAAGGTAAATGCTGTACAGAGCTGGTTCAAAACAGGGAGTGAAGTCTGGGCTGTCTTTTGCTGGATTTTTTTGGCTGTCCAAGCCAGTTTTGCCTATGCCTAAAGTGCTTAAAGCTGACCTTACAAACTTTTATTCTTTGGGGCGGTTAGATTGGTAAAAAATTGTAATCACTTCTCAGAAAAATCTAATTAATTCCAAAACTATAAGATGTGTTGGCAGATATTGGTGCAAAGGCATAATTGCATTCATGTAAGAGCTGCAGTGCCTTGCTTGAGAAGGCAGTCAGCCTTTTCTCTGTTCAGTATATCACTTGGTGCTATAATTTGAGAGATTCCTACTTCAGTGCTATCTCAGAAATAATTCCTGTTCTCAAGGTCAAAGGCGAAGCTTTATCTAGCATAGGCACGGCTGGCCATTTGTCATTTCCTACATGGGTAATCAGGAGTACCCTGTTAGAAAGACACAGAACTGTCAGTTTTGGAATGAAGATTTTTTTTAGTGTCTCATTTCACTATGGAAATTTACTTTCTTCTTCTGTTAATTCTCTAAGACATAAGAAATGAATATAAAAAAGTATATTCCTGTGAAAGAATCCAAACAACTGCCAAATATGATTCAAATAAGCTGTAAATCCTTCATGCTACAGGAATTACCACTTTGCTAAACCAGCAGTGGATACCTCAACCAGTATCCTCTTCAGTGACCCCCTCATTGAATTGACTATACATTGACTGAGGTCTTAGCCCATGTGCTGGGAGTTGAAGGGAATGGTCTCTCGGATGCTGGCCAGCATTCTGGCTCTAATCTCAGGTCGAAACACTGCTGTTATATCTCTCTGAAAGATAATTATGGCATTGCTAGGCCTGAATGAACTTCTCTTTGCTTGATGAGCTGTGTGTGTTTGTGGAGGCACAGTCATGCGGTGATGTCTGATCGTACAGTGACTTCGGGAACATCTCACACTTTGGAGACTGCTGTTTTCTTGAGATGATTTGGGCATGAATCTCTCTTGTTTTTCTGTTTTTTTTTTTTTTTTTGGCCTGTTTTGGGCTGTGATAGTGATGTCACCTGCCCCAAGTCAAGAACACTGGCATGGGTAGGAAAGCCCTTTAAATGACAATGCTTTTAATTAGCTTTTTATTCTGTGTCAAGACTGCAGAGCCTCTTAGGATTGATCCTGGCTTGAGAATAAAAGAAAGAGGACACTTTGGATTGAGTTCTTGTTTTACGTGAAGTAAAACAACTGAGCCAGTTCAGAGTTTGCTCCTTGCTTTACTTGCTAGAGCTCTTTTGCCACACTGTCTACCAAGGTATGGTTGGACTGTCAAGGAACTGTAACACTCCACTTTTAAGTATGGTAGTTTTAGCAGAAACTGCATATCGGAGCAAAAATAAGTGATTTGGACAGGTACATATGGCTGAAGTTGCTGGCTACATAGAAATAATTGTTCTTCTATGTGTAAGGAAGTAATAAAAATGTCTCGTTGGATTTTATGTTTTTAGAAAACTCTCCAAATTCTCAGTTTTGCTAGAAAATTCTTGACAAGTTTTATCAAGTCTGGCTCCCTAATTCTTGCACTCAGTGGTACTTAGAGCTATTAAATAGCAATCCTCAAAGGGTCCTATGTCAGTGAAGAGCTATCAACAAGCTCCTTGTTTCTGAGCTTCTCTCATGTCCTCTGTAACAGAAAGGAAGCAAACAGAAGTACAGGGTTCTGGTGTTGCTCAGATATTTGTCTCTACAGACAAATGCTATGCTAGGAATCTTGGCATGTAAATGGATTATAAATAATTTGTATTACCGCATGTGTCACCTATTTTAAACCCAAATCTTTATCTCGATAGTTTTGCTGGTGAATGTTTAATGCAGAATGAAAAATAGGCCTTCAAATTGATGAAGAGGAATTTATAAAACTTGAAAAGTCCTGAATAATCCAGATATATGCAAATGTTCACATTGAATGGCTGTTGGTGGAGTGGGTGACAGGTCCTGCATACATTTGTTCACACTAGTTACCTGAATTAAAGAACAAGCTCTGCTTACCTGCTGTTTTTGAAATCTTCTTTGGCACCAATAGTAACTACATCCAAGCAACTCATTCTTTCTCCTGAAAATTGCTGCTTTTGTTGTGGTATTTATAATTTTTTGGACAGAGGCACTAGAAAATGACTAGTCATGACTTTAAAAACAGACAATCAAAAAATTCTGAATTACCACATCAGAACATTATCAGTTCTCCCGCCATATGTCATGGGACACAGATTTGTGAGATGCCAGTCTGAACTGCAAACTCAGTTTAGAGTTGTATGATGTGAACCTTTGCATGCCCTGAAAAAAAAAAAAAAAGGCGATTCTTTACTTGAATTATTCCAAATATCCAGCCCTAGTGCATGCTGTTCTTTCACTCCGCAGACTACGAACTGTTCAGCAATAGCCTAGGCTTTGACACCAGCTTGTCTGGGCTCATGCTACAGAGGCTGATCCTTAATTCAGTATGGCCCTGTGTACACCACTTCCAACTGGCTGCAGTGGGAAGCACTTCAGGCTACAGTTCAATGAAGCTATGGCCAAGCCTTGAGAGAAAGAGGAGTGGGCCTGAAGCCAGCAATTCAGGAAATTATGTCCTCCGTCTGGACTGGGCAACTTCTATTGTTTAGTAAGTCTTGCTGCTTTGTCAAAGATTAATTCACTTTCAGGAGCCCCTGTGCTCCCAAAAGAGTCTCTTCTGAGTTGTCCCCAGTCGCTTCTCCTCCCAGTCTAGCCTTTCGCTAGAGTGTTGAATAGTCCCTGGAACTCTATGCTCTCTCTTCAACCTTGGACCACTCTACAAAGGCTCTTCTGTGCAGGTGTTTTCTGTCACTCTGTTCTCCCCAGCTGAAGAAAATTTACAACCTTATTTTGTTTTTATTATTTTCTCGCATCTCATGTGGCACTTTTTGAACTCCCTCTTCAGGGGCTGGCTGAGAACAACACGATGTTTTGAAATCACTTGGTTTCCAACAGTCACTTTCAGGTTGTTGCTGTTGCACATCACTGAGTGGGATGCTGCTGTCTTGACCAGAACATGTGTTTGGTGTTGCTATTCTTCCACTCAAGGTAATTAGTGCTGCCTAATGCTATGTCCTATTCAGAGATCATTTTGAGGCAAAGATTGAGATAATTTGGTCTTGAACTAGAGCTTCAGGATTTGGCTCAAAACTTCAACACAATATTTCTGTTGTCTCAGGTGGCCAAAACTGTTCAGAAAAAAAAAAACAGAAAACTAAAGTTTAGACCTCTTTATAAGCACAATATGACTCCTTCTGTGACAGACTTTCTTTGATAATAGACATGAACATGATAAAACTCTTATAGGGACATCTGCTAAACTCTAAAAGCTTAAGTTATCAAGTGTGGCTCAGCCTGCACCTTTGGTTTCCATTTCTCTGTTTTGTAATTGCCCCTCAAAGCACACATGTTTAAGAGCACATGGAAATACTGGCTGCATGGCAAATCAAGGAAAAGCCTTCTTTCCTGCCTTCTGCCTTTTTGTTGTTTTTGTTTGTCTTTCTTTTTACTGGTGGGCCATGGCACCTTATATTTAGATCAGAATAAGAGAATGAGAAAGCTATGCTGCCTCTCCCTGTCTGTCCCTGCTGGGAACAGGCTGAAGTTTCTGCTGTGGCCTGGACTCTGTCCATAGAGAAGAAGGAAACCACCAGATGTGGAGCCAAAACAGTCCATGAAAGGTGCAACATGGTGGGTGAAAAAACACACCACCTCTCTCTCTCTCTTTTTTTTTATTGTTGATTTTCTCATGCCTCTTTTTGATATACAGCTGTGACATGTTGGTCTGAATATTGCTGAATGCTCTTGTGATCCTAGCAGCCAACAAACCACCCAACAGAATGGCATAGCAGTATAGTTCGTATAGCAGTACAGTTGCGCTCCCATGGAGTCAACTTGCTTCTGAGGAGGAACTGATAGGAAAGGCCACAACTCCAGCCCTGTAATCCCAGGGCTGCAGGCTCCCCCTCCGTGAATGACAGCAAGCTTCTCTCTGCTGCGTTGGCTTATGTGTAGGCCTCGTTGCAGTGTCTCCATCTCGTGGCACCAACCGCTTTGTCCTTCTCTCCCTTTGCAGGACTACCCTCCACTCCTAAGAATTGATCCTAGCTTAGTGCCAGCTGCCTGCGGGAACTCAGTTCCCAGTCTGGGAACTGGGTGTCTTATGTGTAGTGGCCCGACTGCCTTTGGATTTAAATAGGAAGCTCCTGTGAACTTTCCTGGGCTCTGAGTCAGGCTGTGAATACACAGAAGAGTCTTGGCTTTTTAAAAGATTCTGGAGATCTTTTCCTTAAATATACAAACACATGTTATTGTTGTTTTGTTCTTTGCTGAAATTAAGAGAGAGCCAGGCCTTGTGGGTGAAACTTCTTCCATGCTGCATTCCCTTGGTTAGCTTGTAGTGCATTCGTCTTTCCAATTCTTCTTTGAGCCTTTTGTGTGACTGTCATGTTTTTCCAATGCTTTTCTCACTTTTCAGTTGAATTATATTTTCAGTGCATGGCTTGTGCTATATATCTTCCCTGAGTATGTTGAGAAGAAGTTTGACTTGAAGTATTTTTTCTGAGCTGTCTGGAGCAGCACCCAGGTATATGGACTTTACTAAGAGTTGCTTATGGGACCTTCCCTGTGGAACTGCAGTGCTTTGATTCCCTACCTTACGGTGGATCTCTTGCCAATCTTTTCAAAAACAGGAGATAAATTTTTATTGCAGAAAGGCACAGTTATGAATCAACAGGTTTTCTTCCTCCTATACCCTACATCCTTTCTCTTCCCAAAGGCAGGCAAAGTATTCCTACACAGCTCAGTGATACATTGGCTAAGGAGGAGAGATCGCTCTTTTTGTCCCTCCTTAGTTGGATTTGAGTGATCTGAACATTATCAGGATCCTAAAGCCAAAGAGACTGGGAAGAGTGTGGGTCTTGCACCTGTTTTAGTAAGGGGTGTTCCTGAAGCCTATTATCCTCAACCCATATATGTGAGAGCACTGCCATTTCCTGATTCAGCATGTGGCACAGAGCTTGCTAGCTAGTTTCTGAAGTCTCTTGAAACTTCAGGAAAGCTAAGTTGTCCATTTTCTGCTGTTATCTTGGATCACATTAACAAACTTTAGCTCTGTTTCTCATCAGTGTTTTGCTTTCAACAGCTCTTTCTAACATTGTGTAACACATTTCTTCAGTCATGCCAATCTGATAATAAGTATTGAGTTAAAGGGCTTCTGCTGAGCTGAGTTCTGTATTAAAAAGTGAAATGTCATTGACAGTAGTATGGCTGGGTAACTAGATAGGGAAAAAGGAGCAACCTTTGTGGCTACATGCTATGTAGCCAGCTGGGCACAAGAAAGAAAGGTGGAAGTGTCTCCTCTTCTCTTGTTGCCTCCCTAATGGGATTCAAAACCAGAGTCTTTCAGACCTCATGGTTAAATGCCACACCACCATTATAAAGTGGTGCTGGTCATCTCCTTGTTCCCGTTCCTTCTAGGAGGACAAAGATATATAGGTGAGCCAAAGGACTGTTAATAGTGGTCCAGGAATTGTTTTTTCCAAGTTTGCCAAATTTTCCTCCCACTTTTTCCAAATGTTGTTTTTTCTCTTATGTTGCATCTCTACTTCTTTCAGCGTAGTTGAGTGACAGGCATAGATTTGATGTTGCTTATGGCTGGCAGGCAACTATTGTCAAGTCTTCCCTGGTGAATTAAGTGTAATAACTAAGACACAAACTAGAAAAATCAGTGCTCAACATCTTCCTGTTAATACAGGAATGAGCGAGCAGCTGAGGAACTTGACAGATATCTTCTGGGATCCTTGTAAGTGAAGATAAACAAGAGCCAGGAGCAATGATGTCTTGCTCTTGCAGCTGTGTCATCTTTTAGCCACATATGATGCCCAAGAGTTGCTCTTGGAGGACTAGACTAGATGACCAAAATCTTTCTGGGACACCTTTCAACTGTTCTTATGCCTTGCTGTCTGGCCCCAAACTCACAGATTTAGATAAGAAAAGATACAGTGAAATTAAACTTAAAATCCTGTTATCTGAGTGCTCGAATGTACCCTTTTGAGATTACATAAAACTTCTTAGATGCACATTTTGGTGTTTTGTGCAGCATGATCTGTGACATACTTGTGTGCACAGAGAGTCTTAATTTTAGGTCTTATTTGGTAGCAGTTGCTTTACGCTTTTGTTTTATCATCTGAAACTGGTTAGCAATTACATGTTTTGACTAAGGAAGTTGCAATATAAATTTAAAACTCAGTCCAGTGGCAGAGCTCACATTATAGGTACAAGTGGGACATGCAGAAGCAACACAGATAATGCTCTTCCCACAAACTTGCTTTTGCATATCATTAGGAATACTATAAGTAGAAGCTAGCTAAAGGATTACTTTTTTTTTTTTTTTTTTATCTTTTTGTTTTGTGTCAAATCTCTGTGCTGTAGTGGGTACCTTACCTATGAGTTTAGGTGTCAAACTTCAGTATGTTAAAGTCTGGTTACTGAAACATCTTTTAAATCCTAATATGTTCCTTGTACCACTGCATCCTATAATTACTTCTTTACAGAAAATGTGAGATAATTTATATTCAGTGCCAGAATTTCTCATTGTGACAGCCAGTCCACAGATGAAATTTGTGTCTTCATAGCTTTGCTATGTTTTTGCAAAGTGACTGTCTCTGAAATGTTGATTAAAAGACTTTTTTTTTTTTGGTAACAAAAGGGCTCCAGATAGCTTCAAACTCTGGAATGATTTCATCTAGAGTATTTTGTTTTACAAAAGTAAGTTACAATAGCTTGTGACATATTAATGTGGCTTATTCAGCAGAGTAAGCCAATAACCAATTTTTATTATTTAGAGATATTAAAATGTTATGACCTATCAAGATTAAAACTTATTTTCTGAAATATAAAACTTTTTTGTTTGTAGTTGTACATGTTTAACTGAATATGAGATTATTTTGGTTGCATAAGTAATTCTGGAGACAAATTAATCAAGTCAGGACCCAAGACAAAATTGCATTTACCCAGGTTACAGTATATGTGACAGATGGCTGGTATTAAAGCAAAACTCAAGAAAAAAATGATTAAGGAAAACAATAGAGTTCTAATCTTCCTTTGTAGTGTTCAGTTGGATAAGGATTCAGATATTTGTTTATTTTGACACATTCAATGTCAACACATGCTCTGCTGTTATTCTATAAATCAGTCTGCAGATGGGCCCATCATTATTCATTTATGCAAAAACCTTTCTCATAAAGATGCTGAACAGAAGAAGTCTAAGATGGATTGGGTGATAAACACCTGGTATTGTAAGTCCTTCTTTGGGCCATACATCCTTGCCCTCTTCGTGTATGCTGAGGATGTTGGGAGTATGAAGGTCCTGCTTGACTTGCCTTGAGTCAATCTAAAGCATTGGCCAGCTGTCTGGTAGGAAATAAAAATTTGCTGTTCCTTTGGAATGCAGCATGAAAAGCTCCCTTTGCATAAAGCAAGCAGTGAAATACTGCAGTGTTTCATTTGTGAAATGGAACTTTGTTTAACAGATGACAGATTTTATAAGAAATCTACCTCAGAAAAGAATGTGAGCTACTCTGCTCAATTTTTCACATCCTTCTGACCCAGTGTCATGCTTGTCCACCTTCCTGTTCCTGGTGTGAGAGGAGTTAGTTATGTGCTAGTTGTCAGTAAACTGGTAATAAGTGGCAATAAAACAATTAGTTTCCTTCTCTCTGTGTTCCCTGCTTATCCCCTTACTTATCCTGCTGCTCTCCAAATGGAAATTTGGGAATATTTTAGCTGCAGTCCCAACCTGAAAATCTGGACAAGAGTCCAGCAAAAGGCCCATCATCTTTGTGCTTTGATCCCTCTTGGTAACTTTGCCGCCCAGGTTCATTTCATCTCTTGGATGAGAAGCCCAAAGCTCACTTGTCATCTTGGAAGGAGGCTGTTAAGATTTCACTGGTAGCATAGATATGCTACTGGCATGCTTTAGACACTCATTTCGGCTAAATGTAAGGAGTCAGTGTGATGATTTCACTTTCTGATTACAGAATAAATGACTAACACCCAATTATCTAGCCAACAGTAGTTAAAGAGATGTGTATTTCAGTCATACGCAGTAGAGAATATCGACTCTGTGATAGTGACTAACTTAAAAAATCATATCTTGAGAGGTAATGCGGAAGGATAAGTTTGAAGTAGGTAGCAGCTTTCTTCTGAGATGGTCACTCAGACCAGGATCTCCTGTGATGAACTCTCTCTTCTGTATTGGCCACATTTTGCATAGGGTATGGTAGCTAAACCATGTCAGCAGACATCTGCATCAGTGCTCAATCTTACTGCCTCATAAGGTGGCTGCACAATTTCAGTAATCTTTGCACGAGATCTCTGTATTAATTCTCAGTGCTTGTTTATGCTAGAGAAAATGTGCTTCTGTAAATCAATTCACATAATCCATCTAGCATGGGACAGGACAAAAGGAGTGTTAATTGAGTAGTCTGTGTCAAAAATGGATAGTAATACAAACAACTACTTTATAAAAAAATGCATTTTAATGGTAATCTTGTTATAACTGGACATAACTTTTCTGGCAATTTGTGTGTTTGTTATAGCTGTTTTAAGCCTACATATGGTTTATATGCAATTCCGTTCAGGAAGTCCAAAACTCAATCACATGACGGGCAGGGGGCAGGAGGCAGAAATAGTTGCTCATTGCACAATTGTGCAAATAACCTTTAGTGCAGAACTGTATGTCCTAGATCCTTAAAGAAGGTGCTTCAGCCACTGGGCTATGTGATCTTGCTTCTTCTGTATCATTCTAGTCAGCTCAAGTTATGTCAAAAGTTTGCATGAAAGCTGTACCCCGTTCTAACTTGTAGTACTTGGAAGATGACAACATGGTCTTTCCCCCCTTTGCCCTATTAATAGGGCAGTGGCTTGATGCAGGAGAGATGTATCTTGCACCTACTTAGATTAAGGAGGGCAAAGGCATGTTGCTGGGCAAGTGATCTAGTATTTTCTATAAAGCCATGGTTACTTTTTCCACTATCAGGGTCTGAAAGCAATCACACAAAGCAGTTAATGAGATCTTACCTCTACTGAAGCCTGTTGAGATTCACTGAGGCATCTTTTGAGTTTTAGCCCTGGTCAACTGTTGTGCCAAAGTGGAGCAAGTTGTCTTCTTGATATCCATCAGGACTCCTCACTTGTCTTTCTTTGAATATTACAGAGTAACAGCTAAGAAAAGAAATTCTGTGGTACAATAAGAGCAGAGAGAGCAATTTTCGAGCCCAGAAGGATAAAGGTGCTATGCATCTACTTAGCATGTGCCCTTTAGCATGAGGCAAAATTCTCCCCTTTCTTTTTGACTGAAACCTTAAGGCTTTCAGCTTGCTACCTAGTTAAATATAACTCTTTAGTAAAGATTTGAATCTTGTTTTGCCAGTTTTAATTACTATCCTTAAATTATGCACTGTCAGTAGAAAGTTCAAAAGTTTTATTCACTTCTCACAACTTGCACTGTGTAGTCAAGCATAATGGGAAGACTATGTATAGGAGTGCTTTATTATTTTTTAAAAAAGCCCTTCCCTTTCTCCTTATGCAAAGACAATAAGGAAGACCTCTGAAAATTAAAATTCCTGCCACATAAATCTTTCTGTGCAAATATGAAGACCCAGAAGTGAAATAAAAATGTGTGAGCTTGATTTTAAGACTGCTATGACTTTCATGGACCATTTAGATTTCACTCTTTGTACAGTATATTTAGCTGGTATGCAGCCTTTTAAGAATCTTCCAAGCCCACTTGGATGCAGTCCTGTGCCACGTGCTCTAGGTGACCCTGCGTGTGCAGGGGGTTTGGACTAGATGATCTCTAGAGGTCCCTTCCAAATTGAAGCATTCTGTGATTCTATGAATCTGGTGCATTTATTTATTTATTTATTTATTTATTTATTTATTCCTGTGTGTGAAATATCTACTCAAAACTCTGTTATTGATTATATTTTTGAACTGTTTTGTTTCAAAAACAGCAGTAGCTCTCTGTTTCTCAGACAGATTTAAAACTTAAAATGGTATATACTTACAATTTGCTTTGGGCTTGCATTTGAAAGCTGCATTTCTGAATATGCCAAACATTTTTCTCTACTTCTCTTTGCGTCTCTTGTTGCTTGTATGAGGAAACTTTGACTTGAATAGCTCAAAACTGCGGTATGGAGCAACAGCAAAATCACAAACAAAACTTTCTCGTATTGTCTTTTATGAATGCAAAATGGACCACCATCTTCATTCAGTGATGATCATCTTTGTTGAAGCACTATCCAAAAATGCTGTCAGCTGATAAAATATAAGAATATTTTTTTGAGCATGTGGAGATTGCTTCAAATTATCTACAAATTCATAATCAATGTCAAAATCCAGTAGGAGAAAGTAAGGCTTTTGGTTAGCAAGTGGACAACTCAACAGTATTTTGTAGCTTAGTGTGGCATTTCACCACATCCTAGGTGATGATCTGAAGGACCACATCCTCAGTGACCACAAATGCTCATGAACAGAAGGCAAAGATCTGTTTAAATTCTTGCTGCCTGAGATGTTTAACGTAGCCTTATTTTTTTATGGTAATGTGAAATCTGTCAACTGTGAGCCATGTTCACTGATGTATTCCTGTTTACTTAGATCTATTACTCCTTTTTATTAGTTGTTTAATTATTTAGGTAAGTTTGACTTAGGAATTCAGTGAGCACAGACCTCAGCTGAGCCCAAATACCTTTTTGCAAGATGTACTTTTGATATTTTTCCAGTCATCATCATGATTTGGCCATCAGTGGCCAAAATCAGACACCACTTGTTTGCATGTCACACTGTTAAAGTTGATCAGAAATGGCTTCTATAACCAAAAATAGAAAAAATAGAAACAAAGCCCATGTTAGTTGCAAAAGGAAATTTGAAATCTGGGGGAAAAATGGTAGATGAGGGCCCATTTGGAAAAAAGTGTAGTTCAACTAGGTTAGGAATTAGGTTATGTGTGAGAAAATGCATTTTACAATGCCAGCTTTACAAAGGAAATGTCTGCTGAGTCATGTATGCCGAGTATGACTGCTGAGGAACAATCCAGAAAGGAAATATTCAATGTTAAAGGAAGACCAAGGTTGAAAATATTCTGCTGATAGGATATAGAGTTATCCCAGGTGGGGTTTTTGCTCTGAGTACACTGGTGGTGATTCCAGAAATGCTCTGACAAATATACTGTTAGGAAAACCCAAGGGCATTAGAAGATTGGTCCTTCCTTAGATTTTTCTCTAATTGATGTCTCATACTTGCCAAAAAATTAGTGATGCTGGGAGTAACACAAACGGTCACAAGATATAGGTCAAATTCAGTGAAAGAAATGTTCATCTTGTTTGTAGTTGGGATGCGGAAAAGAAGCCTTTGAAGCAAATTAAGTCTAAGCTTATCTGCTGGTAACAGTAACACAAATGTGGGACTTTGTTTGTTTGTTTGTTTTCTTCTAATCCACTATCTCCCAATCACTGATCAACACTAAACACAGAACTCCCAGTAATTTCTGAGCCTCTGGGGCAGAGGGCTTGCAATGACAGTCCAGCGTGTGGTATGAACAAAGTAGGGCAGTACTATTTTTTTGAATAGTAATGGCTAAGGAGATGATTGCAGAGCCTGGAGTGTGTGGGGTGATACTGCACAAACAGCCAGGACCTGCTGCTTTAGATTATGTAGTCTTGCTTCAGTTCAAGAGTGATTAAAATATCTCAAGTATGTATTTCACTAGGTGTGTTTAATAATTTCTTAAAACAGTCCACAGATCTGGAAATAGGAGGAAAAATGACTATTTCATGTTATTTCCAGTCTGACAGCTTGATGTGAAATGCTTACTGAAGTGAGTCTCTCTTTAGTGTTACTAAATTAACAAATGGGAAAAAAAAAGTCTATATCACAGTATCAATGTGTTGTTTGGTTTAGTGGGATGACTACAGCAGTACTAATCACATCTTTAGGCTGCTGCTGTAACTGTTCTCTGTGTCCTGTTGACATGAGCACAGCTCTCTGGACTATGTGTTTTCAAAGGCTTTCGCTCAGTGGCTTCTAGTGGGAGTGAAGAATGACTAAATCAAGCTTCAGAGATGCTCAATATGTGAAATACCTTGTGTTGTAAGCATCTTGTCCCCATGTGTGTGTTGTTGTAGTTGTTAGGTGCTTTTGCTTTATTGTATCCCTTGTCTTGTTCTATATTTTAACCGTGGCAAGCTGGAAGTATGTGTAACAAACTTTGTAGGAATTTGAGAGGAAGTAAGCTGTATTTAAAATTGTTTGGCTAATTAATTTGCAGACAGTCTGAACTCTCCATCTTAGAGAAGAAAAAAAAAAAAGCTATAATGGAGTATAGCTATACAAGTGTACTGCTCGTTTAAGGCAAAAAACCCACTAGTATTGGTAGTGGAGCACAGTTTTACCTGAGGTGTTGAAATGGCCAATAGATTCAGACAAACTAACTTGTCCTGCTATGAATTCAACAAGTCTTAGTTCACTGGAAACCTCTTTTATGTCAAGTCTGATGCATCTGAATACTGCTGCTGGATAGTTATGTCTGTTAACACCACTGGATCCTTGCAATCAGCACTGCGTGCGTTCTTGCTATCACCTGGATAATCTGAGCCAGAAAACAGTACTGTAAAGTGCCAGCATTTTCTGCCGAAATTTTCTTTCTCATTGTAATTCTATTTTCTTGATTCTCTTATTTAGCCCATTATGTAATCTCGTTTCAACTCTACTAGTTACACTCTTCTAATTTTTCTGGATTAAGATCTACATCAGCAGTCTCTTAGCCTGAAAAAATAAGTTCAGTGCTCTCAGTACCTCCTCCAGTTATTCCTTCCATCCTACACTTTGCTTTTCTTCCTTACTATGAATTCAATTAATTCATAATTGCTAACTCAATTGTTAATTCAATTGCTAATGAAGTTAACCTCCTTTATTGTCTTTAAATATGAAACATCTACATACATGAATACATGTCAATTTTTATCTAGTGCATGAAACTGAAATGTCTTTTGCTCTCTCTACTGTGCTTAAGCTTCCAAACGCTCCCTTTATATACACAGTTTGACAGCTCCCTTTTCTCCCTTTGGAGTTCATTATAGGTGTATGTAGGAGATGCATATGTTCTGCTCCCTCCGCCTCCTCCATCTTTTCCTCCTCAAAGACAATTTGTTGTTTTTTCTTTTTCTTTTTTTTTTTCCTGAGGTCATCTTTTTACATTGGCAATATGCTTATTTTTTTCCAACATAAAGAACAGCCATATAAAGTCAGATAGTGTTTTTCTTTATGGCTTCTCATTATATTCACACAAACAACTTTGCCTAAAAATATAGTCACAAGAGAAAACTAAGAGGAGAAACTAGTGATATATTTCCTAGGAGTGTGTTATTGCTTATAGTAATTTGGCACTTTGAGAGCCCATGTGTACAGTTAAACAAAATTAAGGTCATTTGTGATCTCACTTACGGGCCCATCTTTTATACCAGTGATCTGGGATGTTACTTGTGGGGTCTCATGAATGAGGTTTTGGCCCAGTGATGATTCCTATCTTTATTTGTAAGAACTATAGAGACTTTATTAGAAAACACAAATTGAGCTGATGAAAAATAGATTACTGCTATCTGAAGTGTTTGATTAAAGCAACAAGTTCATCTGATATTGCCAAATGCAAATAGTGGATGCACTGGTATGAGGCACATTGTAGCAGGAAAGGTAGGCTTCAGTTTATGCTCCTGCCTTGCACTACTTGAAGCACAAACACCAGAATGGTGTAATTGTACTTGTGCCTCTTCACCACCTAAATCTGTCCTTGAGGTGGTACACTTGGGGCTAAAGAGGAAGTCCAGATAGCCAAGATCCAAAAAAGAAGTTTAGGGTGAATCAAAAAGACAAGAAACACACGATCGTTGTCAACAGTATCAATCATGAACTACTGTAGGTCCAGGAAAATTAATTCCTTGATAGGAAAGGACATGGTCATGCTGCATTTTCAAACCCTTACTAAACTGGTTCCCATAATTACAAGAAACACATGGGTAGTGTTAGAAGTGCTAGAGAGAGTTCAAGGAAAGGCCCTAAAAATCATTCTGAAGCTGGAAATTCAGGAATTCATTTCACATTCGGTGAAATGGGGTGGCTTGTATATAGGTAGTAAGAGATAGAAGCATCATAAGATTGAGTAGCTAGAAGCTGTAACTTGGCAATTTCAATACAGAACTAAAATAAAAATCTCTAGCAAATAATTAAGCATTTAAACAGCCCAGCAGAGATGATGGTGGACTTGGTGGTGTTTGACAATTTTATAAAAAGCTAGCTATTCAAAGTTAATTGTATAGCCTGAAAATACAGGTCAGATTTAGAACAAAGATTTTAACTGTAAAGTCTGAAAATGTTTATTGATGGCAGCAAACACAGACGTGTTATCATTAGCTACATTCAGTACACTGCTACAGTATAGTGAAATTTATGTATATATATATACATGCTAGTCACTTCAGGCGTTGTGCAGATTCTAAATAGTGCCTCAATATTTTGGCAAGTCAATCTCAAAGTACTTATATGACAACAGCAAGCAACTATAGCGCTGTGTAATGCATACTTGCATGTTACTGTTCATCTGGGGACAAATATAATGCATCTATCCTGACACTAAAAATGCTGAAACCCAAGAGAGCAATCTAGTTAGTTAATAACCCTTCCAGCTTGTGGAATCAAAGAGTTTTTTTGAGGCTGGAATTTGTTGACCTCTGGCAGCTCCCAGTTCTGAATATAAATGAAAAAGAAGTAATAGCGAGGCATAAATTACACCAGGCTTCAGAGAACTGTTTCCTTAGCCTTGTTCAGGATTAGAATTTATATTTTTAGGAAAGCAAAAACTGTTAAGAAATGTTCCCAGCCTTTGGGACAGCAAACATATGTGAAGTATGAACAAAACATCTGAAAGCCCCTTTCAGTTATTGTTGTCAGTGCATTATCCATTGTATGCAATGGCAGTTTCAATTCTGTTATTGTCCAGCTTCATGATTTCTTTCATACTTGCCTTTCTGTTTGATCGATCCTCTATGTTTCTGGTTCTTTTTTTGCCATTTTTGGAGTCTTCTATTCAGGGAAAGCAAAGAGGAGATAGAGGAAAGAGAAGAAATAGACTGTGAAATGGAGGGAAAACCACAAGAGGAGGATTTAAGTAAGTAAATTCTAGGCCTAATTGTGTCCTGGAAGGAATAAGTGCTCCAAAGAATAGGCAGCTTATATACTGGAATTGACTCAGCAAAGAGAAAAGGGAAGGTGTTTTGTTGCACACCTACTTGAACAAAGGTGATGAAAATTTACATTCTCTAGATGGGGTGGAAACATACCTGCCACCATTTCTTGCAGTAGCAGATTTTGAGTGAAACTGCTGGGCTTTCAAATTCATAGCAAACCGCTAAGGACTTTGTACAATAAGGCTGCTTCTATTTAAATATCAGCTCTTCAAAATCATTTAAATATAAAGAAGGTATAAAATGCACAGCTTCTGCTTCTTTTCCTAGACCCATTTTCATGTCTGTTATGTACACTATGTCTCCATAATCCACAATGATTACTTGATAAATCCATTAAGTTATCAGCAGGGCATATTTGCAGGGCATATCCACTCTCTAGATATTATTGCTGTTCAATTCAAATAAAGGTGAAATGGCTTATACAAGGTGTAGGCTAGAAGCAGTTTCCCACAGAGGCTTTAATTAATGATGGTATGCATGAATGAAGTAGGCTGGATAGGAAAATACAGTACAGAAAGTCCGAAGAATAGGTCAGTTTAGATTGTTATACTGTGTTTGGGTTAGAAAACAAAAAAAAATTAAAAAGAGGTAATCAAGTGAAGTTAATCCTCAAGTTAATCAACCGCAGAGGTTTAATTACTACTAAATTTGGTGTTGTGTGGAAAAAAAAATTCTGAAATGGGTTGTTTTAACTTTGAATTAAAGGAATCATCTGCAGATTGTCATTTGGTCTACCTAGTTCTCCCATTTGTTTAAATGAATTTGTTGTTTTGGTAACATATCTGTGTCCAACCACATTCTCCATGTATCAGGCTTACAAGCTATATTAAGAAGCACATGGAATTTCGGCAACACATTATTAAATACAATTATTTTGCCTAAACATAGCTGTAAATTCTTTTAGAGGTCAAAAGGCTAGTGTAATTGAGAGTCTAAACTTTTTTAGTCCAGGTCTAATAGTTATAGAAAAAAAAAGTATCAACACAATTGAAATAATTGTCACACTCGCATGCTTCTGAGTTTCTAGTGCTTTTCCCGGCCCAAGTTTCTTCTTCCTCCTTCCAGGTGGTTCATTTTTGCCTGTTTGCTATCGTGCCTATACACCATTGCTCTTTCTTTGCTGGTCTGCTACTCCACATTACATCTGAATGCATTATACATGGTGCCTTTTGCACATATTAGATACTATTTCTTTCGTTCTCCTGGTTACCCTTAAAATCATTTTTTTTCAGCACCAAGTCCACATTTCTTTAACTTGCCATTGGCAAGTTGTTTATAACTGTGGAGCATCCAGTGCCTGCCTGCGTCCCATCTGTTATCATCCCATGTTTGTACTCCTCTGCTCTGCATTCTCTATCCCATGTCTCAAGGTCTCTGCTATCACACCAAGTCTGAATTTTCCTACATCATTATGTTAAAGTCGTAACTATCTCATTTTACAAAGATGGGATTTGCAAGCAGTTTCTCTATGTAAAGCTATAGTTGTACCACACAAAGGTAAACAACAGTAAATTGTATTAGCCAAGGACACCATTAGCAAAATTACTGTTGCAGCTAAGTCATGTGAAGAGAAGGGAAAAAAATCCACAAACATTGCAGGCAGGTGAGGAGGCCTTGCAAAATAATTATGTTCTCTTGGTAGCACACTTGCTATTCTCCTCTCTGTGGCTACAGAGCTACAGAAGACCTGAATTTATGTTGCTATTGCAACAAAAAAACTACAGAAACTGGTTCATCTTGTTTATGTCCTGCTGTGTCACTATCAGCTCTTAAAACTGGTATCTCCTTCTGCCTGCAACTGGGACAAGCTGCTATTCCTGTTGTGAAACTTGACATGGATGTCTCATTGAAGTTGCAAAAAATCCTTATTCTTCTCAGAAGGACTTTTTCTTTTTATTTCTGTATCTTACCCTACTCAGAAGAACATGTTTTACTTCATTATTGCATTTGGGAATGAATGCTTTTCATTTTCATGAAGTATGGTGAGCAGTCATTCTAGTTGTTCAAGAGTAGCAGCAATTCCTGTTGCAGCAACCTGCTTTAAAAAAATGCCAATCTGGAAAGTCCTTATAGCTTCCTGCTCATTTCCCACTGCATACTTTAGCATCTTTTCTGACAAAGTTAGATAACTATTTTGTGACAAGCTGATGCTTAAAACACAATTTTGTTTTTTGTGGAGGCAATTCAGAGCCTACTCTTGTTCCAACCAAAAGAAAACCATTTGGACTCTTCTTTTACACCTATTTTTGAGAGAGGAATATTTTTTTGTCAAGTAGCAGGAGTGATTGATGACAGTTTATTTTTAGAGTTGGCTTCTTCGTGGTTGAGTACACATAGGAGCAAGCCTGCTGTGTCTGTACCCTGCCAATGCAGGTTTTTAGGAGATATTCCAGATGTTTGTGCAAATGAATAAAGCATTTATTTATTTATTTCCTTGTGCTAAATTAACCAAACACCTTTCTACACTTATACTTGATCATTTGTTGACCTAATTCCTAAACGTATCTGCAACATATTACATGGATGATTCACACCCTCCTCCAGGCAATATGGTACCAAAGCCTTCAGGAAACCCTTTGTTTCATCGATTTCCAACTTAACAGTCTAGCAAGGTGTACGGCAAGGGCACACGGTAATGGGGAGGAACGGCTGTGTGGAAGGGAGAGCAAACTATAGAAGGAGATCCTAATCTCCTGCCTCAGGTGTGTGCTTTGAGGCAGCTTTGAAACAGTTAATCAGCATGGGTTCAAAGATTCAGTTTCTGCTTCTTGGCTTATTTCATCAGGCCCTATTAGATGGTGGAAGGGAAAAATAAAATGCCAACATGAAAGTAGCTTCAAGTTGTATCTGTCACATTAAAGAGGCTCTGTTAAAATAGTGGTAAAAAGAATCCATTAGGGATTTGCTGGATTTATCCATGAAAGGATAGCTTTCCCCTGCCTGTGGAGAGGATGATTAGCAAGGCATGCACACACAGAGGCAATAAGAATTCATTAGTCCCAGGCCCCCAGCTACACAGTATTGGGCAAGATTGAATCTCAAGGTACAGCAGCTAGTGATATTACCAGTTTAAGTGATGAACTTGGGAAAAATCAGTTTTTAAAGCTCCCTGTACAATGTTTTTTGATTTCTTTTTTTAAAGATCTTGGTTTATATACACACAGAAAGAAATGCTTTTCTTTTTGTGTAAGACCCACTAATGGTTTGTGAAATGCAGCTGTATGTTATTGTGTTTTCATCCTCAATAATATACTTTTCCAAGGGTTTTATGGCTAATGCTACTATCTGATACAAACTAAATTAGCCCTGCCAAAAACATTTTTCATGTGACTCTACTTTCATATGTTAAAGGAATTCTGCTTCTATCTATTGCGTAGCCAGCTAGTCACTACACTTTCTTGATACTGTTTGACCGAGCTTACTTCCACAAAAATAGTACTGAAAGTTTCCTTCCCCATGTGACAAGTCAGTGGACTGGGTTGCAACTGTAACTGGCTTCATGTGACTTTGGCACACAAACTATGTGAGAAAAGCTTTACAAGCCACAATGCCAAGTGGTCTGAAGTGAGAAACTGCTGAATTACAGATTGCCTGTTTGAACATTAATTCAGTCCTTGTGCCTGTACACTTATGGAAATTTACATTTTTGCAATCATTACCTATTTTTTTTACACAAGAGTAACCTTAGGCAGTTCATGCTGAATGACATTTTCACAAATGGAACAGTTTTTCAGCATTTTATTTTTCTGTAATTGGTCAATGATAGTTTGGTGCTTTCTATTCAACTGTCTTCTGAGGAGCAGCTAGTTTTTTTTACTAGCTCTTCTGTGCTGGTCTGTCATTTTAGTACCTGAATACTTCATAAATATCAATTTGCTTTGTATCTTTTTTGTGCAATAAAGGGTTATTATTTCCATATTTCTACATGGATACCGAAAGTGATTGAGGTTGCAAGTATTCTCCGATTTTGAATATCAGATCTCATATGCTTGCGATCTCAACACTGTTGCACATCAGATTCCTTTGTTTCCAGCCATGTTAATAATAATTTGATGCTTTTTAATGAAACGTTTTTAGATTTTAAGAAAACAAACTGAAAAAAATCTGTCTGCAGGTATCGTCATTGGTATTAAGAGTCTGGCTCGGTTGTGTAGCCCACTTGATCTGATATCCTTCATCTATCTAGCCCAGGCTGCTTTTGCAATTTAGTGAGCGCTGCAGAAGGTGGGATGTGGGAATGTCAGTTTCCATTCTTGGAAGATCTTTCAGACCATTTCTCTATGAAAGTAAAGCTTTGATCCCCTTCCTGCAACCAGGAACCTGTTTCCTGTATGCTGGCTTGCACAGAACAAAGATAAAGCTTTGGAGGGTTAGATGGATTAGAGTTTCAAAAAAGTTCTGTAGAGATTAGGTCTGTATCGCAAACATTTTTATCGCTTGAGTCAGAAGCCAACCAACTGCAAAGAAAGATACTGAATCTTTATCTAATATTTGAGGGAAGTTGCAAAAAAACTCAGTTCTTGCAGAGTTGCTCATGAATTGGCCTGTACTCACTCAGAGGTCGGCTTAGGCCATCTGACAACATCTTAAGCCTTAGCTGGTCTCTTAGGGATGAACAGCCATCAAAATTGGCAGTGTCGAGAGGCCTGCTGGCCTCCTGTAAGAACTGAGACAGGACTGAGTGTCCAAACAAGACTGTTGAGTCTGTCTTTCCCAAAGCGTGTCTATATGTAGTGACTCATTGGCAGCCTCGTGACTCCTGTCCTAGGACATGTCTCCTCTCTCCTGCATCTCCCAAGTAGAGTCCTTTGCCACAGAGACAGCAGTCAGACAACAATTTATTAATTACTTGACCCCAGTCTGTGACTTCAGGGTTATTCAGCTCAGCAAAGGTATTGGAGCAGAGCCAGACTCGGTTATCTCCTCTCCATTTTCTTCTGGCTTACCTGAGACTTGGGCTGACTCTAGCTCCCATTTGCTCTGCAATGTGGTCTGTGGTCCTTCTGGGATAATAAATGGAACACTGTTGTGCAGCCTTAAAAATGGAGTTTGTCTCTGTTCCTTGCACATCCAGGTAATAATGAAAGTGTTTAAGATTTAGATTCCTGCTTCACTGCTGCCAGAATTAAGTGAAATCTTAAGACTGCCTGGGGCTGTACTTTCTCTGAGTGCTGGGTGAAAGCCAAGCTCTTGGTCTGTTCAGTCCATTTAAGGACATACTTCTGCTTGAGAGCTGTAATGCAAATGTCTGACTTGATAAATTAGGTATTATTTGGGAGATTTTTCTCCTTGTTGCCTTGTTTCAGCAGTTTTAAAATTTTGGGATATACTGTTTACTTAGGGAGGAGGAAAGCAAAGATTCAGAAGCATCTTTTGCAGAAGCTGAATCAGCAGGATCCTTTCTTGTGTCTTGGCAATTTGACTTACATTAAAGCTGGTAGGATGAAAACTTGATTACTTTTCAGGACAGATTAAAACTTGATTCTGAACCTCCTTAGTAGTTAATTTAGACCTTGATGCTGATTTAGATAGGGATCTCTGTCTCAGTGACTGCCACATATCATGACAAGGAAACTGCAGTTGCTTATATAAAAAATGAGCAATTAAATGATTCAAGGATGAGAAAACAATTACTAAAGTGAATAGCAGGAAGAAGATTTTTCTTCCTGTGACATGGCAAGAAAGAAAAGTTTAGCACTCCCCAGAGATACCTGAAGTTTGTCTAGTTGTCTAGCCTTAGAAACACATCAGTCTTAAAATCAAATCCATTGCAAGGTCAATAAAGCAGCAATAATGTTTGGAGAAGCAGCTGTTAGTGAAGCGGTATGGAGGAACTAATGCAAAACCTGAGGTGGTTGAAAGGTAAGTGGCAAAGGGAAATTACTGAAAGGCCTGGAAGAAGTCTTTCTTCAGACTAAGTCCCTTCTTAAATGTATTTGTGCTGAAGATGAAAAATTATTTAAGATTGAAATCTGCGTTATTAGTAATGTGTCAGTATAAACATATATATGTGTGTATATACATATATACTATGTACATGCACTTATATGTTATGTAATACCAATGATCATTATGCAGCAAGTAGAAAATGCTAAAGACATATCATTAGAAAATGACAGTAAGTAATTCAGAGGGAGATCAAAATACCAAGCAGAAAAAAAAAACAGAGATGGTGTACTAGAAAGTGGATAAAATGCAACAATAAAAATTCACTTATGGATGAACGACCTAGTAAGAATGTTTGCTTTAACCTGGGACTTGACAGCTGAATTTGTCAACCTTGCAGGATGGAGCAGGGAGAACACAAAGCAAAACTTAGGGGGACCATCCGCACAACCTGTCTGTGAATGACAAGTTGTGTTTTTTTTCATGGCGATGTTTCTGGCAGTAGTAAGGGCATGTTGTCACTGTGGTGAATTGGGTAAAAGGCTGTAACTTGCCAGAAAAACTTCAGCAACTTGAGTGTAGGTAGATTACAGCAATAGCTAATTTTGGCATTCTCCTCCACAACTCATTACTCATCTGTGTCTGTTTATGGAAGATTCTTGACTCTGCTTTCAAGAACTTGATGAAGATTTCCAGATGATGTTTATTTTATTTCTGCTGCCAAAACTGGAGGTCTTTGCCTTCTGTTGCAAAGGGAGGGCAGACAAAATAGGCAAAGAGCTGACATACTTTACTCAAAGGGAAAACTTGGTTCTGTTCATATGTGGCTGGGGCGGTAAGTATTATAGTTTTTTTTTTCTTTTTTTTTTCTTTTTTCTTTTTTGTACACTTGGTAGATATTGCCACTTATGCAGATATCTAAGTATTTGAAACCCTGAAAGTTAAACAAGCAATCAGTATGTAATAACACACCCTAAAGAAACCCTAATTTTATTTTGAGTCTCTGTGGCAGGAAATGATTTCAAGGAATGATAATGCTTCTATATTTCAGTAATGGCAATGCTGTGCTGGTATACAGTGATGCCACTAGGATAATGCTGTTACAAGACATTTCAACACTGTGCTCTGGGTATGTAAAATGCACTGAAGTGCTAAGAAGCTTACGTTGTCCCAAGGTAAGGAATAAGTCGATGGCAATTCCATGTTTGATACATTGGTGTGACTTCATGGGGGAAATGAGAGTACTGGTCGTGGCAAGTAGCTTTCCTATTTGATAAGTGAGGGCAAAATTAAAGTTCTAGAATCTCTCTCTGGTGCTTGGGAATTTATCACCACTTGCCCCTCAAAAAAAAAAAAAAAAAAAAAAAAAAAAAAAGAATCCTGAGTGTTAATTTGGCATGTTAACATTAGAGATACCCATGAAAGTGCATATGCATCAAAGGCAAGGTGTTCTGTGTGATAAGAGCATTAATCATAGTGACTGTTTCCACATGGTGCAAAGGAAGAGTATTGCACCTTAGTTAAACTCATTTATAAACCATTAGCTACAGTCTTGGTTGAACACCCAGAGATGATCTATATCCTGTATATAACCTGATCTAGTCTTTAACCAAAATCCAGTCAGTTCTTCTGGTAATTGGTCTCCTAGAGCACAATCCCAGGTCAAATCTCTCAGCTCCTCCCACAGAGAGGGATTTCGTACTCTAATCATTCTCAAATCCAGTGCTGATTGCTTCTAAGCCTCTTCCGTCTTTCTCCTGAGTTCTATATAGATGCCTTATTTCAATTTTAATGATTGAATTATTTGGGCAACCTGTATGTGTTACTTGTAGGTTACATTAATAAATAGAGATCTAGGCAGAGTAGTACCAGGGAATGACTGTTGCTCAAAGCCCTCATTATTTGTATTTCTAAAACACTACTTGAACTCAGAAGACAGAGTTTCAGCTGCCATGACACTCCCCGCTGTGTTGTTCTGGTACCTGTATATGTCCTTGGCATATACACCTTCTCTTTAAAACAACTCTGATTAGATAGAATCTGCTCTCTCATCTTTTCTACTCCTCTGCAGGAATTTCTTTAGTTTAATATTATAGGTCTAATAATGCTTTATATATACACCTTTATATTTGTTGGCTAATATTTATTGGATGTCTTAGGCCCATTTGAAAAGATGATAGTCTCCTATGTTTTAATACTCTTCATGACAGAGAAAATGAAATAATAAATTTGCACAGTTCCCTGAAATTTTGCAGTAGAGACAGCTCCACTTCTAGAAGGCACTTTTTGAAGCAAACATTGAGAAAAATGAAAGACCTACCAGACAAAGAATAAGGGAATATTAAAGAAGGGGAAGTGTTGGTAGAAGTGGCTAGGGATTGAAATAGAAGTGATGGGAAAATTTTTGTGTGACAGACTTTCCAGTGAAGACCTTCAGGATTATCGAGTCCAACCATAAACCCATCACCTCTAAACCATATCCCTAAGTGGCTCATCTGTGTGAGTCTACATGTTTCTTGAACACTGCCAGAATGGTGATTCCACCACTTCCCTTGGCAGCCAGTTCCAAGTGTTCACCACTCTTTCCATGCAGAAATTCTTCCTAATGTCTAACCTGAACAGCCCCTGGCACAACTTGAGGCCATTTCCTCTTGTCCTATCCATAGTTACTCTGAAGAAGAGATCAATCCTCGTCTTACTACGACCTCCTTTCAGGTAGTTGTAGAGAGCAATAAGGTCTCCCCCGAGTATCCTCTTCTCCAGTCTAAATAACCCCAGCTCCCTGAGTCGCTCATAAGGTCAGTGCCCCAGCCCCTTCACCAGCTTCGTTGCCCTTCTCTGGACACGCTCCAGCACCTCCATGTCCTCCTTGTAGTGAGGGGCCCAAACCTGAGCACAGTATTCGAGGGGCGGCCTCACCAGCGCCGAGCACAGGGGGACGATCACATCCCTGGTGCTGCTGGCTGCTCTGTTCCCGATACCGGCCAGGAGGCCCTTGGCCTTCTTGGCCCCCTGGGCACACTGCTGGCTCGTGCTCAGCTGGCTGTTGACCAACACCCCCAGATCCTTTTCTGCCGCACAGCTCTCCAGCCGCTCTACCCCAACCTGTAGCATTGCATGGGGGAATTATAGTCTTGAATTATGGAAATTATAATATGGGAGCTAGAGTCTTGACACCAATTGCCTGACCATCATGCATTATTTTGATTGTACTTAAGTAATGGTTAGTGATAACATAAACTCATGCCAGTGTTGGTAGCCTAAGTCATCTAAGGGGTATGCTCAAAAATCAGTGGTGCCAAATTTCTCTAGGAACAGAGCGGAATTGGATCTTTGGAATAAAAGGAGCATATCAGATGAACGTGCTCTGTTACTCTCCTGTAGGCCTTTGTGTAGAAAAAGGGAGAACGTGAAGAGGAATAAGTACAAATGAGGATTATTTTTGTCAAGAGTTAGATATGCTGCACCCATAGATTTTTGGGCAACTGCATACAGGTAGATGATTTAGGGAACTGTAAATCGTTCCCCATTTGGAGGAGAAATTAGGATTTGTCATTTTTTCTAGAATTTGGATCTTATAACTGTGTTGTAAGAATTGATTCTCTGCCTACAGGAAATAGAATTTGTGAATTGTGAAAGAGGAAGATATAGGTCATCCGGGGACAATCAGGATTACTGTAGGACTAGAAGCAGCACAGGCTCATTACTGCAGTACTCTTTGTAGACAGGCAAGTTCAAAGCGGCTCACCGAGTGTGTCCCTGTCTGTGCCTGCCGACCTCCTCTTGTGCTGCAGCTGCTTTGCAGAACAAGGGACTCTCAGGAAGGGCTTGGCTATTTGGACACACATTGCTTTACCCTTTCCAGTTCTCTTGAAGATTTTGATGGTGGGAAATCTAAGCCTGAATGATTGTTCTTTAGGATGTCAAAACATGCAATGCATTAACACCTTAAAACTGTTAAAATGGGCTACTCATACTGGCTTAAAAGAAATTTTCAGTAATTAGTTCTTATGCCTTGAAAGAAAAACAAGTATTTGTCAAACAGGAACACTGTGTATACTTCATAAAAAGCTTTTCAAAGAGGATGTTAAAATACCTTCCAGCATAACCGCAGTTGGGGTCTTGCTACCTGCAGAGACTTGTGTTTTAGCTTTCCAGTAAAACCTAGTGGCTAAAAAGATATGCTAAAAAATTGCTGGGCTGAAAGAAAAGCATTGGAGAGATTTCAAGATAAAAGATACAAGTGGAAAACATGTTGTCTGGGGAGATTTATACCATGCATGACATCTAAACTCAAAGTGTGTAATTGGTTGTGGAGTTCAGGAGACACTCAGGTAAGTCCATCAGCTTTTCCTTTCTTAAGACCCAATAGGGAAAAGGATTTAGCAAACTATCTAGAAAAGATTTTCTAAAGGTATATTGCTGAGCATCAGTTTTCAATTTAGCACAGGGAAGGATGGCACTACCTCAGGACTGAGCTGGCAAAACAACAAATCATATAGGAGATGAGGCCTTTGTCTTTAGTACTTTATTGCTGCACAGCATAATTTCATCTTCTCTAATCAGAATGGCTGTTCTTTGGAGTGAGAGATCATCCTCAATGCTTTATTAGGGGGAAAAAGGTACGACTTTGAGTTTGTGGAGAAGTGGGAATGAGCAGAGCATAATGCTGTATGATGTAACTGCATAATATTTTGTGGCCCCTTCAGAATCAGGCAAAATAAATAAATAAAACACTCCATGTTCATGGCAGATTTCTCCAGGCATGTTTACTTGTCTTTTGAAAATAAGCCTTCCTAAATGAGGTGTGGATTGTGTACAGTTTTCTCCGCTTTTTGATAGAGGAACCTCTCCATTCTGACAATCTGACGAGCTTGATGTTGCTGATCTACGAGTAGGACGAAGACTGGAAGACAAAACCAGAGAGAACAGGCAAGTTGACTGGCTGAGTAGACACATGGGCTGTGTCCTTTCTATCTCTGCTTTGTTCCTTACTTATACATCTTTTACTCCTCAGTTAAATTAGTAGAGTGTGATCTGCACTAGACACTTTTTTCTTCTGTAGTCCTAGACTCAGTTCTTCACTTTTCACTTCGCTGGACTAATGCACTGAGCTCTGCAAAAACTCTCCTGAAAACTTTTAAAAGAAAAATAACCAATGATGTAATCAATAGCTAAACAAAGACTCTTCCAGTCTACTGAAGTTTCCTGCTTTGTCATTTTCCAGTGTGTCTTTTTCTTGTCTGTTTACTTAATTATGTGCTGGCAGCTTAATAGACTATGAGAAATAGTGGGTTTAAATGCAAAGAAATGCTTGGTTAGCAATGAAAAATACTATAATGCTTTCAAAGGAATAATAGACCAAGAGCAAAACAGTGCTTCAGTTTAGTATAAGACATTTGTTATAAAAACTAGGACCACAGAAACTTGTCTGATGTTAGTGTGAATGTCATGTGTTCCCATAGGAGACCCACTGAAATTCAGCTGTAATTAATGTACTGTTGAAGCAAAGTGCCGCTGAAAGGTCATACTTTCTAGTATGTGTGTCCTTTCAAAACAATTAAGCATTAATCACTATTCTCTAACCTCTTGCGCAGCTAAATGCTATTCTGACAAAAAGATGCCATTTCTTTTTAAGCAATTATCTCTGTCAGATTATGTACTCAGCCTTTAAAAAAAGAAAATGGTATTTCCTTTATGTCACAAAGATCACTTGTAGAAGGAGATCTTGAAATTACCAATTTACTAATAATTCATCTTGCAAGTTTTATTGTTTGTAGATCTTTGATGACCTCAGAATAAACTGATTTTCTTCTATGAGTGGAAGGTGAAATATATAACTTCAGTTTCTGAAATGACACAAGCTTTTCTCCTAATTCTTGTGGTTCTGTACCATTTTTGCTTGGATGTTTCCCTTTCTGTAGCTTTGTAAATCTTTTATGTAAATGTGATAAGACAGTTAATTGTTTTTAGTTTTCTTCCATGCTTCCATGTTTACATTTAGATGAGTTGTGAGAGTTGAGATAAAGAGTTGTTTTTGTTTTGCAGCCTTCAGTTTTGGGGGAGGCTTTGGAAGAGATGGTACATATCTACCAATCACCATTTTTTTAAAAAAAAATTTGCAGCAGAAAATCTTTGTTTTGTGGGTGGATCTTTTGCACACCTTGAAAAACATGGATTTGTGGCCTGCCAGATGTATTCAGTCAAGGGGAAACTTCCCTACAGCACATTCAGAACATTAAAGTTAAAAATATGCAAATTCCCTCCCTGACCATGAGCAATATGGCGTATTGTTATGATGAAGCAGGACCAAGCTGACAATAAAAGTGTTTGGATTCGTCAGATTGAAACAGAAGGTATTGGCCTTGCTTAGTGGAAGAGCAACAGGTCAATTGGAAAGCTGTTGATGAAGCAATAACCACAGTTCTTGAACTATTTATCCACTGAAGCAATTTTATGGTTTCTTAGCAATTAATCATTTTAAATGGCTAACAGATCTGGTCTGTGGAGTAGATCTGAGATCACTAGACTGTGGTATTCTATAAGGAGTCTTGGCATGCCTCATAATTTATCCTAAAAAGAAATAAATGTACTTATGAAGAAAGGAAGCTCCTATAGGAATGTTCTCACAAGCTTACCTTTTTCCTCAAGGATATTTTAGCATGGACCATTTTTCCCTTTTAGCATTCTTCCCTATGAGCTTAAACTGTATATCTCTCTGAACCTGAAAGTCACAAATTATCTGTCACTGGAGAAGATGGGTGCAGCAAACAGTTATGAATGCACCAGCTTTCCTGTAGACACTCTAGGCTATTATTGATTAAGGAGGCACTACAGTATAAAGAAATTATAACTGAACAAATTTAACTGGGACCACAGACAGTGTTTAAGAATCAAGACAAAATGTCAAAAGTGATCTCCTGAAGCACTTATTCTGCCTGCAGAAATGCTACCTTGGCACTGGCACTCTGCCTCCTTCCCTATGTTGGAAATGATGGTTGTGCATTTGGATACCTGAATCCAGCATCTGTATGGATATCTAACCACTGGGTTATATTGAAAGAGGTGTGTTCTGTAGGAAAAGGCAAATATTTATCTGAGTCATCAGTATGCTAATATTTTACTAGAAGAACAAGGTCCATATACAGAACACCTGAGTCCCTGGCAGGAATGGGTGCAGTTTTTCTAGGATGGAAAGATGCCTTTGCAAATTTGTACTAATTTGATACAGTCATGTTACGATTGTAGCACACCAGCTTCTGTGAAGAGACTGTCTCGCTAGTGTGTCTATCAAGGAGCATGAATGTTAGGAACTTACTTTTATTTCTTAGCTTTAAGGCCTTCAGTTTTACCCGTTGTCTAGGGTTATCTGTACTTTAGGTCCTTCTATTTCAATAGTTTATTCACTTGCCCACCTTCTCATATCAGGGTTAACTTGCAGTAGAATCTAATTGCAGAATTAACATTTGAATCTACTGCTACAACTCTGTATATAAATGCTAAATTTTGTTCATTAAGTAACTCAAACTTCTGAGTTTTGGAGTTTGTCACTTAGAAATTGTTATCTTTTCATAGAATCATAGAATCATAGACTATCTCTTCTAGAGATCATCTAGTCCAAGCACCCTGCACACGCAGGGTCACCTAGAGCACATGGCACAGGACTGTGTCCAAGCGGGTTTGGAAGATCTCCAGAGGAGGAGACTCCACAACCTCTCTGGGCAGCCTGTTCCAGTGCTCTGTCACCCTCACTTTTAAGAAAATTTTCCTTAAGTTCCTGTGGAACTTTGGGTCTTTCAATCTGTGGGCATTACCTCTAGTTCTGTCAGTGGTCACCACTGAAAAGAGGCCAGCACCATCCTCCTCACTGCCTCCCTTGAGGTACTTATAGACACTGATCAGATCCCCTCTCAGCCTTCTCTCCTCCAGGCTGAACAAGCCCAGCTCCCTCAGCCTCTCCTCATAGGGCAAATGTAGCCCTGCACTGGACTCTCTGCAGCAGCTCCACACCTGTTTTGTACTGTGCAGCCCAGAACTGGACACAATGCTCCAGATGTGGCCTCACCAGGGCTGAATAGAGGGGAAGGAGCCCCCTTCCTCGACCTGGAGACACTCTTCTTAATGCACCCCAGGATCCCATTGGCCTTCTTGGCCACGACAGCGCACTGCTGCCTCATGGTCAACTTCTCGTCCACCATGACACCCAGGTCCCTCTCTGCAGAGCTGCTCTCCAGAAGGTCAGTCCCCAGCCTGTCCTGGTGTCTGGGGTTATTCCTCCGCAGGTGCAGGACCTTGCACTTGGCCTTGTTGAATTGCATGAGGTTTCTCGCTGCCCAGTTGTCCAGTCTGTCCAGGTCCCTCTGGATGGCAGGGCAGCTCTCTGGGGTATCGGCTACTCCTCCCAGTTTGGTATCATCAGCAAACTTGCTGAGGGAGCGCTCTGTGCCTTCATCCAGGTCATTGATGAATAAATTGAACAGGACTGGACCAAGGACTGACCCCTGGGGGACCCCGCTAGCTACAGGCCTCCAACTAGACTCTGCACCGCTGATCACCACCCTCTGAGCTCTGCCATCCAGCCAGTTTCTAATCCACCTCACTGTGCACTCATCTATCCCACACTTCTGGAGCTTGCCCAGGAGGATTTTGTGAGGGACAGTGTCAAAAGCCTTGGGGAGGTCGAGATAGACGACATCCACTGCTCTCCCCTTGTCCAGCTGATCATTCCATCATAGAAGGCTATCAGGTTAGTCAAGCAACCTTTCCAGTTTGTATGTCCTCCATGAGATCTTTCCAAGGAAGTCTAATTTTGCTTAAAAAAGGGTGGAAAAAGTGAATGTTTCTGCCTGCTCTTATCGTTCTGTGGGCACTGGAAGTGTCTCAAGTGACAGATAAGCTTCTGAAGGAATAACATATATCAAGCCTGGGAAAACAATGTTGTAAAGGAAGGATATCGTGCTGTAAAAAAGAATGGTTAAATAAAGAGATTTGAGACTTCTAATTTTTCTCCTGTATTCATTTGAATTTCTCTAGGTTTGGTTGGTAGCTTACTGCTCAGCTGTTGGGGCTACAATCAGCGATGTGCACATAAAATTCTGTGAAACAAGAATCATAGTTTTGTATATTGTGATCACATATAGTCTGCACAGTAATTTTAGAGCTGCTTGAAGAATAGAGTAGTGCAGAACACCAGAAAAATGCTAAGGTGCTTAAGTGGCCTCCCTAGTTGTGAACTGCAGAGGTGTAGGCCTGTTTCCTACTGATAAATCAAAGAGCAAACTTTGGCTTTCCGAAGCAGTAACTAGATGACAGTACTTTTTGTTGCAATGCATTGCTCTCAGGTAGCTCCAGACTCTGATAAAAGGCAAGTTCCTTTACATGGAAGAAATTTGAAATGAATATTTAGTTAATTACCTAATAATTGGTTGTTGAAGAGAGGAAAGTGGGCTTCAGGCTTTTAGACTCTCAACTGCTGGCAAGCATATTTTATGTAAAAACTTTGTCTTAAGTTTTTGATAATTAAGAAAATGAGAGACAGGCTGTGAAATTTAAAAACCTACAGGCTTTAACATTCTTAATGTGTCAGTGAGATCTGCAGGGAGTTGGGTCCAGCAGGGGCTAATCTGTCTGGCTTGTTCCCTCTAGCTTGTCCCTTTCCTTAGGAGCAGTTTCTCAAAGACATGGATTGTAGATAGACTGTGTGCATTCAGCGGAATAGTGTTGGCTTCAACCATAAACAAAAGGTCCTTGCAAAGGACAGAGCTTTAGTTTTCAATTAGGATGCCGTGCTGAGGAAAGTCTGAATCTGCAAATCTACCAGAGGATATAGCAAATCCTCTTCATAAGAAAAAGCCAGGTCTGTACTGGATGGCAGCCAGGTCTCGGTGGAGCAGGGGTTGTGTGGCTGTGTTCATGGGCATAAACACTCCTGTGAATTGGGGCTGAAGTCCCAAAGGCTCCTGGGGGTTTTGGACAGTGGAGTGGATTGAGGATTAGCTGGATGGCAGAGCCCAGAGGGTGGTGGTAAACGGGGCTGAGGCTGATTGGAGGCCTGTGGCCAGTGGTGTCCCGCAGGTGTCAGTACTGGGCCCAGAACTGTTCAACTTTTTCATCAGTGACCTGGACAGTAGCACACAGAGTGCACCCTCAGCAAGGTTGCAGATGACACCAAACTGGGAGGAGTGGCTGATACTCCCGAGGGCTCTGCTGTCATTCAGAGGGACCTGGACAGGTTGGAGAGTTGGGCAGAGAGGAACCTCATGAGGTTCAGCAAGGACAAGTGCAGGGTCCTGCACCTGGGGAGGAATAACCCCAGGCACCAGGACAGATTAGGGGTTGGCCTGCTGGAAAGCAGCTCTGCAGAGAGGGATCTGGGAGTCCTGGTTGACAAGAAGTTAACCATGAGTCAGCAATGTGCCATCGTGGCCAAGAAGGCCAATGGGATCCTGGCCTGCATCAGGAGGAGCGTTGCCAGCAGGTGGAGGGAGGGGATCCTGCCCCTCTGCTCAGCTCTGGTGAGGCCGCACCTGGAGTATTGGGGGCAGTTCTGGGCTCCCCAGCACAAGAGGGACGTGGAGCTTCTAGAGATGGTCCAGGAGAGAGCCACAAAGATGATTAAGGGACTGGAGCATTGTCATATGAGGAAAGACTAAGTGAGCTGGGCCTGTTTAGTCTGGAGAAAAGAAGGCTGAGATGAGATTTGATCAACATGTTCAAGTACCTGAGGGGTGATTGTAGGGAGGATGGGGCCAGGATCTTCTCTGTGGTGGCCGGTGACTGGATGAGGGTTAACGAGTATAAGTTGAAACACAGGCAGTTCCACCTCCCTGTGAGGAAGAACTTCCTGACTGTGAGGGTGACAGTCAGGGTGACTGTCACTGACAGTCAGGGTCAGTGAGGGTGGAGCAGGGTGGTTGGACTAGAGTTCTGTGATTCTATTATTCTGTGATTCTGTACACCAGGGGAAGCTGGTAAATCTCAGCGCTATTCCAGCTCCTATTTTCACCTCTCTGTACTGAGATGAGAAATGGTTAAAGAACTTCTCTTCTTTTAGAAACTGTAAAGGCCATGTAGTTGAATATTGATCACCATCAGCCTGGAGTGTAAGTGTTAAAAATCTTTGTATGTGCATAGAATAAATGCTATTCATTAGCACATGAGAATATAATTCATTTTTATGTTTCTACAGTGCTGGGCAGAGCGGTATAGTTAAGAGTCTCAGGTGCTATGAAAAGTGCAAATAACAATTTTTGGAGCTGTATTAGTTTTCATAGCCTTTTTTTTTTTTAAGTCTATCTTACTTGATAACTCTGTTATGCTGTCATTTAGTTAACAGAGACATGAAAAGGCAAATGTCCAAGTATATTGTATTCAGTGCTTGAAGTTTAGGGAGAACTGGCTTTAAAAGAAGCTGGAGGTTTTGGGAGTTTGTGTTGGTTTCTATGCCAAATACGCGTTTTTATTTTGCAGGCCCTTTAAAATGTCTCTTGACTTGGCATATGTAAAAAATGCATCAAATATCAAAATGATGGCTTAACTAAGAAGGTAGAATAGTTTAAGGAGACAGTAACAGACATAACATACAATGCACCTATCACAGAGATAAGTCCCTGTCAACTTTTAAAAGATGTGCCAGTCCTAAGCAAAAAGCTATCTAATCGGTCCTGCGTCCTTCAGAAAAGATCAATAGAGTGCTTCAGATGCTATTTGTCAGTGAAATTTCTTTACAGATTTCAAAACTGACGTGCATCATGAGATCAGGGTGTGCAGAATAATTGAGCACATCTACCTCAATATTCAGGATTTTGACTTTAGTGCAGTGGAGTTAACCCTGCACTGTGTTTACTACAGGAGTATATTTAGGACGTTCTTCACTGTACTTGTGCTTGTACTTATAATTGCAGGTTGATTGTGAATGTCCAGGAGCACATCTGCTATGACCAGGAGGCTGAAATTGTCTTATGATTTTTGTCAAACTCTGTTGCTTTTTTTGCTTTAGGTAGAAACTTTGTTTTTTGGGCAAGAAAACAGTGGTTTCGGCTTGTAGAGATATAACTTTGAGTGAATGGTATCTCCCAGCTGATCTGCAAGGTTCAGTTGTGGAAGACTCAGAAACAAAGCAAGAGTCTTTGGGTTCTTTCAGGCTTCAGAAACCAGGGGATCAGCTTATGCGTAGTGTTTCAGTAATCTGAAAAGTGAAAAACTGTCAGGGGCATCTACAGATTTCTTGCTTTTCAAATGCAAAAGAAACTTCAAAAGAATAGCTAGAAGTATATCCTATGGTTTCGTTTGCGGGAACCTGTATGTTTGTCATCAGAAGTGGTGATGAATAAAGAATCTTGCTAAACTGCAAGAGAAAGGGGACTCATATTTAAAATACTACTGAAGATCCAAAGGCATCTGTTCTCTGCAGCTATTTTTGTCCCATAGACTGTAGTGAAGTACAAATATGCTAGACATGATTCAACAAAAAGGAGAAAACATTCTCTTCCTTGAAAAGCAAGATGTGTGTGTGGATATATATGCAAGTGGGATATATATGTGGGGGTGGTGACTGATTAAAAAAGCAACATGCAACAAAAGATAAAACATATAAACAATTTAAAAAAGAACCAACTATAATTAGTCACATCTTATGTGAAGCTGAGTATTTCATGTGCACTTTCTGTATCTTAGTTTGCTATCTCCTTTTCAAATCAACCCTACTTTGCCCCTGGTAAAAAAAAAAATAATGAAATATTCATTGCTTGAGAGACAGACTGAAAGGGATAAGTCTCATGGTGAGAAGGTGTAACTGGTTGCGCTATTACTGAGCAGATCTGTGGGGTAGGCAATAAATAACTGCTATAAAGTGAGACCAGAGTTAATTCCCTTATCTTCTGAGGTGACGGTGTGCTGCCAAAGATTTTATTTGTTCTATGAAATATTAAATATTTCTGCTTTCCAGCAAACTTGCTGTATTTGCCACATATGTGGGCGAGGGAGAGGAAGAACATGCTGTTGGTTTGCACTAGGAGCTTATTAACTGTTGTCTGATTATCTGAAAGATCCTTCCGTGGGCTTTCTGGGAAGGCCTAGAGGTGTATTCATTACTGATACTTCATTCCAAAGGGTATATTTTTCTCTTCAAAAGCCATCTCAAGTATACTGTAAAGGAGAAACATCAAAGAAAAATCAGGCAAAAATATTGCAGTGAGTGTGATTAAATAATCAGCTCTGCTAAATGGGTCTAAATGTTTTCCTAGATTTCCTACGGTTTCAGCGCAAAAGTCCATTTGACAAGAATCAGCAGTAATGGCAGGCTTGCTGGTCCTCCAGACTGATCTTCCTAGCAGGGGAAGGAAAAATTGTCCGTATTCGATGTGCACAATTGCACATCAATTCCACCTGCTTTTTCCAGCCAAGGCTTGGTGCAACAAATAAAGCACATTCTTCTTCCCTTCTCTCCTCTCACCTTTGTCTGTGCAAAATAGTGCAGTTCATCCTCTTTTCCTATGGCTAGGCTTTGGCTTGCTGACGTAAATGAAAGCCTGGAGCTTGTCTCAGATATTCTGGGTAGCTATATGTGCCGTAGAAGATGGGCCTGATTCTCACCGCAGGTATCAGAAGTTAGGATAGATTATGAATATCATTTTACAGCTGGAGAAAAAGAGGCGGAAAGGCTGGGGTACTTTATTCAAGGCCCAAAATGAGTCAGAGAAAGGATAATAGGCCTTTCAAATCTCCGATTTCCCTTCCAGGTGGCTAGAGGGAAAAATTTCAGTATGAAGTCTTAAAGTGTTGCTTTTTTTCCTCCAGCTGGAGATGGAATTGACTCGCAGATGTCTGCCCCTCAGATGGGTGGGCCTAGAGAGGGTCAGGCTGTAGATCCAGGCTGAATTCCTGCTGCATCCCTCTCCAGGCAGGAACCTGAATATCCCCTATTGCTTCCCCTCCGTTTGGCTTTTTTTTTCCTCTCCCTCATTTTATATGAAATTGGGCCAAAGGTAGATTGTCTGACTTCCCACCTCAAACCACTAAGCTAGAATCATGAGTATGTATCCCTGCTTCAAACTGGACAGACAAGTGATTTGAACAGAAGTACTTACGTCTCAAGAGACTTCACGGGGAAAGAGTTATTCTGTAGTGCGGCAAGTTGCTTGTGAAAATGTTTTGAAAGGGGTTGTCTTCATGTGTGCTGAACTGAGATTTCCATCCACTGGTAGAGTGGAACTCTAGAAGAGCCCTCTGAAAGGAGCAGCTGGGCCAAAGAGTCCATCCTGTTTTTAAGGTTGTCTCAGAAGAGAGCTCTGCCTCTAAGCAGTAGCATGGGACTGGATAATTCAGAAACGGAGAAACTTCTATAATATATTTCTGTGAACATTATATTTGAAAAATAACCTGTTTTGTGAAAATATATTGTGGTTATTCCTGGTTTTTCTGGCCACCAGATATGTATATGTATATAAAATTATGTAGTTTAGTCTTTTTTAAAAAAATTACATGCCAGCACTGTTTGATATCTGTTTTCTGATATACTAAAAGGTCTGTTAGAATGTCTGCAGGTCTAAAAGATGCTTTGCAGCAAATTTGCAATTGAATGCACTTAAATAAGTTGAGATGTATTGAAACTTTGAAAATCTTTGAAACTTTACAGAATTGTGATAGCTGGCTTTGTAGGACTTTGGAGCTGCATTAAACTGATTTTCCCAAAGCTTTCATGCTGCAGGGCATTTTGGTAAGACAACTGTATTTCCCAGTGTTTTCCAGTGACCTCTGAAAACAGAGGCCAAGAAGATTGTCAGAACAAGGTGTTGCAGAAATCTGTGCTTTTTGAATGGAATAGGTATTTGAGGTCACACTGAATGCACAGAATGCTCTGGCATGTTTGCTTTTCTCTGTACTGTAGTTCACACAAGCAAATACTTCTTGGTCCATTTATATTTCTTCAGCCTTCATAACAATATTTGGCTCCTCTGAAAAATAGTGATGGATCAGATGGTGCATCTTTTGCACGGTCCCAGATGGGAAGATGCTTTGTTTCTCAGGCTGTTTAACACTGCCTCTGCTTTACATAGGAAGGATAGAAAATCTACAGTGCAGGATATATGATAAAGAATATTAATGCAGGATGCTCTAGTATTATGTAAATAAATTCGCTTCTCAGTAGAGTTCAGCTTTCTGCAAGTCAGAGCTAGTCCAGACAGACAGTTCGTAAGCATTTCCCTTTCAGCCTGTTGTACCAAGAGTTCATTTGCAGGCATAGCAGCTTTGTTCGTCTTCTAAAACTAGTCCAGTTCTGGCCTCCCATAGCAGAGAAGAGCTGTCATTTAGCGGCAGCAGCAGTCAAGGTTAAATGCCTAATAGGCAGCAAAGCTCTGTTTTTCAGCTATGCTCCACTGATTTCAAGGCTGACTCCTTAGTCAGTAAAAGGTCCTTGTCCTTGCTTATGCTGGAACAGGAGACCAAGCTTGCCTGTTTGCCTGTGTTTAGCATAACCCAGCTAGGCTGAATTCTCCCTCTCTCTCTCTCTCTTTTTTTCATTGGCATTTGCACACTTCAAATTTAAGTATTCTATACTTCATAGTAGTCAAAGTGCATATTACCAAAGTCCAGACTACTCTCCAACACATTTTTCCAACATAGTTTTTTCCAGCTTCCTATTGATTTGAGCAAAAAAAAAAAAAAAAAAAAAAGTCTCTGAGAAACAGATGTTTCTGTACCATTAATCCATGTTCTATGTTAGCTTTTCATATATACTAGCTAACCAACATTTAAAATTAACTAATTAGATGACAAATATAGTCATTATTCAGAACTGGGACACTGGAAAGGATGGAGCTGGTCTGCGTCATGAGTGCCCAGGCACAGGAAATGGGCTGGAAGGGAGCATGCTACCTCCCACCAAGCAGTTTCTTATTGCAACCATAGGATGCCACAACTTCCTCCTTTTTTCTAGGATTTTTCTTTAAAATGTCTTGACTGCACTGGATTAGCCTCAGGACATGGGCCTGCCCAGGTGGTTGTTAGCCAAGCAGTGTGGTGAGTGTTAGCTCTTGTGTAACAGGAGCAGGAATTTTGATCACCTGAGGAGCCACTGAGCTAATATTTCTGCACAGTGTTATCTGACCTGAAATCAGGAGGACTTTGTGTTTAGTGTTTCAAAGAGATTGCTAGAAAGACTGATACTATTTGCTGATAGGCCACCTTTTTGCAGCCTAATTTATCACTATAGCCAGAGATTAAACTGCTTGTGTTTGCATTGCATCCATGCACATGTGGTTGGCCGGATGCTGAAAGACAGATTAGCTACACATCCACTTTTGAGAAGAGCCTTTCCAGTAAACTGCGATATTTTTATTCATACCTGCTTTAATAAATTAAATTCTTAAGCAGTCTCTTTTGGCAATACACCAGAAGGAAATAATAATTTACATATCTCAGGAGAAGAGCACATAGGCTACTCAGACACAGAGGGAAGAAAACACTGAATGTTATGCATAAACAACTGCTGCATTTCTGCAGGTAATAGACACTGATCATTTAAGTTAGCTAGCTATTTATTACTTTCTATGGCATATTACTTTAAAGTAATATGGCAATTTAGAAGATTTTTGAACCAATAGGAATGTACTGCTGTAAAGATCCTTAATGACTTGAAATATATCCAGCTACAGTTGTTTATTAAATTTTAACTGGTATGACCTATAAACTATAAAAAGAAAATTATAAAATTAAGTTTCCAAAATACATAATTATGAATACTGATAGCTGGTCCAACTGCTGTTCTGTCCAATTCACACAATTATTAACATGTCCTGAGTTGACCTGTTTTTCAGTTTAGAAGTAATTTTTCTCAACAGAATGGGTGTATGATTACAGGGTTTTGTAAGTATTATTGGGAAGCATTTTAGCTTCAGATTGCACAAAATAAAATCTGAATCAGCCGTAGCTCTTAAAACTGGCATTTCTTTACTGATTTCCAGAAATGAAACTTACCTCAATCAGGGGCTCAGGAGTATAATTTTTGTTTTAAATGCACTTTGAGAGATGAAAATCATTTGAGGGTCAGTTTGTTGGATGGAGTTTTTAAACTAATCCAAATTTGGACGAGATGGCTCAAAAGCGGGTTTTGATTCTCGGCAAGCTTGATTTGGTTTTGGTTCTTGGGCTTCATTTTGTTGTTAGTTTGGGTTTTGTTTCATTCCTCTTATCCCCAACCAGCATGAACTATTGTGGAAGGTAGTCACAGCCTTAGTTCAGTAATAGAGTGAAAGTTAGGCCTTGGTGGCCAGGTGTCTGTATTAGCACTTGTTGCACTTGTCTGCAGGCAGGAGGCTGGGGTGGCTAGAGATAAGTTAAAAGAAGTAGCCAACCTTTGATTTGTGGTTCAATGCAGTCTCATGGGAGAGCCCAAGTACCAAGTTAGTATGCTGGAGAATCCTTTCTTGTTCACAGAAATATTTTTTTTTTCCTTTGGAGCAATAGTTTCTAGGTATAAGTGTTTCATTGTGTTCAAATAAACCTTTACATAAAGTCAAATGTGGCTCTCTGTGGCTCCAGGAGAATGGTGTACCAGTGAGGCTGTTTAGGGATGTTTGGGGAGGTCAGATCTGTATCCATTCATGCGATGACCAGACAGACTATTCCAACTCTGCAAATGCTTTTGTGTGAGAGCCTTGGTTTTGGTAAATCAATAGTTCTGGGTAAGTTGCTTTGCCTGACAGATTCCCAGTCAGTGCTGTTCTGACACTTTGTATTTTCTGTTCATACTGCATCTTTTCCATGCCCTTCATCTACTAGTACAGAAACAATTATTCTGTGACATTTTTTTCCATTGATGTTTTCTCTTTTAAATGAAGCATATACGGGGCAGTATTTTTATGGCTACTACCCCTAGTCTTTGACTGAAAACCCTCAACTTGCCATTTAGCAATATGCTTTAATTAGGTGCAGCTGAAGAGGAGAAACAGCATGAAGTAACATTTATAGTTCATCCTCATGCAAGTTCTGATATAGGCTACTTCAGGATAGCTTGATCCTTGCTAGACTTGCAGTGTTTGTAATTTATACTATATTTCAGTACCCCCAGGCTATTACACAGAGTCCCAGCAGTACAAGCTCTCTGTCTTCCTTTGCCTCTGTGCTGGAGCAGCCTGTATGAGAAAAAGCCAGAGGATGTGCAGGCAGCAGCAGACTGGCCAACCAAGCAGTATTTTCCCAGCGCAGAGGTAGTCTTCAAACAGTACTTTTGAGGATAAAGAGAAAGACGTTATGAGAGCTCCTTTGCAACTCTTTCTTCTCAGCTAAATGGTGCAATATTGGGTGATCTACTACTGCATTGTCATGTTTGACTCTATTATATATATATTGTTTTCTGCTGTTTGTTATAGTGCTAACTAATCTTCTAGCAGCACATTAGGAAAAGTAAATATGCTGTTTGTTTTCTGATCTTCTTTCCAGACCACTTTCTTCTATTATTTTATGAAAGTTCAAGAGCCTGAATCTTTTTTTCTTGTTTTTTCTTTCAAGGTAACCTGAAACTTTAATAGCTCATTTCATGCAGGGCTACCAGTAATAAGTAGCACGCTGCAGGTTGTGATCCTTAATTGCTGCCCCTGGGTAGAGGTCTGCTGCTTAGTCGGTGTGAGCAGCAACTCCAGGGTGAGCGTGAGGGCACTTGAGAGAACAGTGCTGCATCTTTACTCTGCTGGACATTTCCCAGAAATACTCCCTAAATTCAATTCCTGTTTATTAAGAACGAAAATGCTGATGGACTGAACATATATACTAGTGCCAGTCATGATCATGTAAATGGCACGTTCAGATTATACTGTTCTGCCTGTAATCTGCAGGAAAGGTGAAAGAGCCACTTCTCCTTCATCAGTCCCAGCATAAGATGATAACCAAGCGGATCTGCTAAATAGATTATGAATATGTTCATAATCTAATAAGTTGCAACATGAAGTTAATGTTGCAATATGCACCCTCAGCCATGGGAAATTGCACCCAAAAGCAGAATTTCTTTCAGTGTCCCCCAGAATCTGCTTTTTCTGCAGTGTATATCTGTAGAAATGTAGAGCCTGTTTCAGTCTTGTTGTGAAACTGGAGTGGCCTGAGTCAGCAAATGACCCTTTCAGGTCTACAGCCTTGCATGAGAGCGTTATAGTTGTTCATTGAAGACCAAACGTTAGTCTTAGATGCATGCAGCATATCTGAGTTGACTCTGTCTCTCAATGCTATGAAAATTCCCATTTAAATTGACCAATGGACTGGAAAGAATAAGGAAAACATAAAGGCTTATTTCTTCCAAGAGACAGTGCATGTACTAATACTTGGGAATCAATCCAGGCAGAAGTAACTGTAATTCACAGCAGATAAAAGTTGTTTGTTTGTATGGGCTGTGTTGTCTACATTGAAGGTGAAATTCACAGTCTTCCCACGGATCCCATATTGCAAGGGGTTTGTCTGGGCATTACCCACAGTACAAATATGTGTTCAAAATCCAACTTGAACATCAGGCAGCATGAAACTAACTTCTAAAAGGCTAGTCGACCATTTTGTTCTTTTTCCTTGCTCAGCATCATATATATAAGATTGGGCATTTCTGTCATTCCAAAGAGGCGAATGCAGTGCCTTATTCTAAGGTGAATATGTGTACAAGTAAGAAATGCTATATCCTCCAAGAAAAAAAAAAAAAGTAAATAATTATATAGTTGGAAAGACAGAAATTACATTCAGCGGACTGATGCAAAAAAACTCTTACACAGGCAAGTCTCACTTATTATTCTGAGAGTAAACTAAGTGCTTGAGGATTTGATCCATTTACACCAACTGGAAAAGAAGTCCTTCATTAAAGATTTTATTACAAACAGGGTTTTGCAACCATACTTAGGCTTAACAGGTTCAAGCAGAAGCAGTTTTGAAGCTCTTCCATTCTAACTCTCTCCTGTTGTTGTATTAATTGTGCTGTTAAACTCACAGACCATGAGAACAAGTGACTCAAAAACCACTAGATCATAGCAGCTGTGACATATTCCATACAAGACAACATTTATTGCAGTGATTTGTGTAATGTGGCCTCTTATCTCATATTTGGCACCCAGTGAATCTTAAAGCTGTTATTTCTTCTTCAAATTTCTATTTGGTCCTGTCAACCTTGTGGATATGCAGATATTCAGCGATGAGATACAGCCTGCAAAGCTTAACACAATAACAAACTTGTCACCCAATGATATGTAGAACTGAAGAGCTAAATGAGATCCCATATTAGCTCTCACTACCTTCTCCTCTTCCACTCCTTTTCCTTCCCCTCACCCTTTAAAAAATAGAACCTTGTATCTAGAAAAAAAGGTATACATGCAATCTGCCAGTGGTAAAATAACTTTCAGGTTCTTTTATTTGAACTGAGACTTAAAACCCTTGCTTTTCCTTCTTCTCACTGTGTTTTGTTGGTCATATTGTCCTTAGAGTTATAAACTCTAAAATGTTAATGTAATGAATGCTGGAATAAGAAGATTCATGTGAGAAGTGCTCATACTTTTTTGGCTTTATTTAGCATCTATTAAGCATCTTTGTGTAAGATTAAAAACAAAATAAAACAGCTGTCTTAGTTCCTGCTAGGAATATTTATTGGGCTTGCTATGTCTGGCTCCTTTAAAAAGCAGAAAGAGACTTAAGGAAAATTACTATTTTGTATCAGGAAAAACATAGCTAACTGAAATAGCAAGGCGGGCACAGTAAAGAACCAGCCGTCTTGGTTACATTTAAAATTCATTGATAGCCAAATAGAGAGTATTTCTGCTTTGTTAACCGTATACCTTTCATGCAGGAAAATGTGAAGACTGACTGCTGAGGAAGAGACTGGGAGCTAAGGGTATGGAATCTGTGATCTGGTTCTTGTTTCCACTGCTCCTGAAGAGCTTGTTTACTGACTGCGCTTGTAGTGAAACTGGTAGCAAAAGCCCAGCTCTGCTGAATGGAAAAGGATTTTCTTCATAGTGTCATTCACTATGCCTCACTTAAGATTGAATTTGTTGAAAAGATTTTTTTTTGAGTGCAACAGTGAATTTGAACATTCAGCAAGGGAATATGATATCTGTGAAAGTTTACCAGATGCCAAAAGAAGGAAGATAGCGTAGACTACCCATTTTTACAGGTTTCACTTTTTAGGGGTTTTGGGTTGAGGAGGAGCTGAGTTGCTCTGTCTAGTCTATGATTTGGGGAGCCCTGTCTTCATAAACATGGAGCATGAATGCTCATTGCATTACAATTTATTCATTGCTAGGACATTATTAAAATAAGCGAAGCCGGAACTCAAAGTTTATGTCAATCTTGCTGTTCGGTTTGCAAAAATGTTCTAAAACTGTAGAACTCAGCTGTAGTTGAACAAGGAGGGATTTACTTTGAAAGAAACAGATAATATTTTTGTATTCCTATGCATAGTTTGTTGTGAAATCAGTGACTTTGCACAGTGCTCGTGTTTTTATTTCGGCTACACACTGGAGGCTTGCAGGCCTTTTAATACATATTTACTTAATGAAGATCTAGTAAGGAAAAGGAAAGTCTTGGTGACTCTGTCAGAGAAAATTGCTTCAGGCAAGGAAATGGCAGAGGCTTGTGGAGCAAAACTGTATAATAGAGGGATGATTAAGATAGCTCCTGAGGCTAACCTATTAGTTCAGCCTCACAGTCTGATGGAAAAAAAGTACTTTAGGACCCCTTTCTCCCTCTTAGCAAACATCCACTAAAACTCTCCCTCCTGAGGACCAGATGGATGAGATTTTATTGGATTTTTTCTGCAAATAACATTTTTCACTCATACTCCTCCCTAAGAGCCATCAAACTGTGAAGAAGGGGGAGACTCCATACTTAACGTTTAGGTTCACTCTCGTCTTCCTCAGCTACTTTTGTCTAATCACCTCTCCAGAACACTGGAGTCTTGCAGGATTGAATGCTTTGCTAATTCTGAAACAAAGATCCACCAATGCCTCTGATGTGTCAAACAGCTCTTCACTCTCTATTTTGTATGACTCCATAAAGCAGAGCTGAAAGTCACGTGAGTGGTACCTGCCTTGAAATTTGAGAACGCCCCAACTCCAGTCACACAAATCATCACAAGAAGATCTTTCCTATTCTGCTCATGAATAGGAACAAACACTATAAAAATGGTTTTGAACTGGAAGAGGAAAAAAAGAATACATAAATCAAAAAGAACTTCAAAGCTGCTACTACATAGCTAGAAAGAAACAGACTGTCTAGCAGGTTGGCTAGGTGAGTTCAACAAGATTATGCAGCTGCGTTAATTTGCCCCCATCTCCTGCCTTCGGATCACTGGTGCTCTCTCAGATCTCAGCAGCAGATAGAGCTCTGCTCTTGTGCTTTGCTCCCTTCCATATCTTCTGTGTACACAGATATGAATGTTGGGTATGGGAAGGGAGACCTACTGTGCAGATCTGAGAGGCAAATACTGAATTTTGCCCTTAGACAACTTTAGTACAGTGACAGGCTTAAAAAAGCAAGATAAAACATAAAAAAAGAAGAAAAAAACCCTTTAAATCCATATATGCCTCTGAAAGTAGTTTCTTAAGGAATGCTACTACTGTTGCTTAAATAGCATCATTGTGCACACGTTAAGACACTTCATATGCTGCTTTTAGTCATGTGATCTTTTTCATTCTGGTTAGTAGCCATGTGGACTGCTCTAAAGTCACTTCCATCTGTGTGAAGCTCCAGCAATAAAAACTTAACAGGACATTGTGTGTTGTTAAATACTAGGAGAAAACCTGGGCATGACCACAAAAAAAAGATACGTCTTTTAAAAACAAACAAAACCCCCCACTATATTCAGTGGGGATCTGTGCAAGCTACTGTTCTGATAGAGCTTGTCTAGGACAGAAGACCAATTACTTAAGCAAAGACATTGAATATATATACTTTTTTGTTCATGTGGTGCTTAGAGGTGCTAAGTTACTTGTTTTGGAAGACTACCTTGTTTCTCCTACTTTACTATTTCTTTTCATATTTCGGGGAACTTTCTTAGCTTGCGTACATTTTCAAGGCAGTCTCAATCCCAGTTTTCATAAAATCTTAGAAATTAAAAGCTTTTGCATGCCTGGCAAGCTCCAACTGAAAACTGTGAAACCTAGGCACTTATGTATCTCTGAAGATTCGAGTTTTGGAAGCTTAAAATGCAAACATTCAAAAGCTTCTGAAATCATAGAATCATAGAATGCTTAAGGTTGGAAGGGACTTCTAGAGGTCATCTAGTCCAACCCCCCTGCACACGAAGGGTCACCTAGAGCACGTGGCACAGGACTGCATGCAAGCGGGTTTTGAAGATCTCCAGAGAAGAAGACTCCACAACCTCTCTGGGCAGCCTGTTCCAGTGCTCTGTCACCCTCACTGTTAAGAAATTTTTCCTTAAGTTCCTGTGGAACTTTTGGTGTTTCAATTTGTGGCCATTACCTCTAGTTCTGTTGCTGGCCACCAGTGAAAAGAGGCCAGCATCATCCTCCTCACTGCCTCCCTTGAGGTACTTATAGACACTGATTAGATCCCCTCTCAGCCTTCTCTTCTCCAGGCTGAACAGGCCCAGCTCCCTCAGTCTCTCCTCACAGGGCAGATGTTCCAGGCCCCTGATCATCCTTGTAGCCCTGTGCTGGACTCTCTCCAGAAGCTCCACATCCCTCTTGTACTGTGGAGCCCAGAACTGGACACAATACTCCAGATGTGGCCTCACCAGGGCTGAGTAGAGGGGCAGAATCACCTCCCTCGACCTGCTGGAGACGCTCTTCTTAATGCACCCCAGGATCCCACTGGCCTTCTTGGCCACGAGGGCACACTGCTGCCTCATGGTCAACTTGTCATCCACCATGACACCCAGGTCCTTCTCTGCAGAGCTGCTCTCCAGAAGGTCAGTCCCCAGCCTGTACTGGTGTCTGGGGTTATTCCTCTCCAGGTGCAGGACCTTGCACTTGGCCTTGTTGAATTGCATGTGGTTTTTCACCACCCAGTTGTCCAGTCTGTCCAGGTCCCTCTGGATGGCAGTGCAGCCCTCTGGGGTATCGGCTACTCCTCCCAGTTTCGTGTCATCAGCAAACTTGCTGAGGGAGCACTCTGTGCCTTCATCCAGGTCATTGATGAATAAATTGAACAGGACTGGACCAAGGACTGACCCCTGGGGGACCCCACTAGCTGCAGACCTCCAACTAGACTCTGCACCGCTGATCACCACCCTCTGAGCTCTGCCATCCAGTCAGTTCCTAATCTACCTCACTGTGCACTCATCTATCCCACACTTCTGGAGCTTGCCCAGGAGGATGTTGTGAGGGACAGTGTCAACAGCCTTGGGGAACTCGAGATAGACGACATCCACCGCTCTCCCCTCATCTATTTAGCTGGTCCTTCCATCATAGAAGACTATGAGGTTAGTCAAGCAAGATTTCCCCTTGGTGAATCCATGCTGACTACTCTTGAGCACCTTCTTGTCCTCCATGTGCCTGGAGACACCAGCCAGTATGAGCCGTTCCATCACTTTTCTGGGGACGGAGGTGAGGCTGACTGGCCTGTAGTTGCCTGGGTCCTCCTTGCCTTTTTTGAAGACTGGTGTGACTTTGGCCTTCTTGCAGTCCTTTGGCACCTTCCCCGTTCTCCAGGATCTTTCAAAGATGATGGAGAGCGGCTTAGCTACGACCTCCACCAGCTCCCATAGCACTCTGGGGTGCATCCCATCAGGGCCCATAGATTTGTGGGTATCGAGGTTCCTTAGGTGCTCTCTGACCCAATCTTCCCCCACCCAGGACAAGTCTTCCTCTCTCCAGGCTTCTTCTCTTTTCCCTAGGGCCTGGGGCTCTAAAGGGCTGCCCTTGGTAAACACCGAAGCAAAGAAGGCATTCAGCAACTCTGCTTTTTCTGTGTTATTCGTAACCAGGGTGCCCACCTCGTTCACCAGCAGACCCACGTTTTCTCTGATCTTTCTTCTGCTGTTAATATATTTGAAGCAGTTTGTCTTGTTATTTTTAACATCGCTTGCCAGATTGCATTCCAAAGGCGCCTTAGTTTTCCTTGTCGCATCTCTGCATTCCCTGACTACGTTCCTGTATTTCTCCCAGGGGGCCTGTCCTTTTTTCCACATTCTATATACCGCTGCCTTCTGCTTGAGCATTGCCACAAGCTCCCTGCTCATTCACACAGGTCTCCTGCCCCCACTGCCTGACTTCTTACACACAGGGATGCCCTGTTGCTGGGTGTGGAGGAAGTGCCAGTTGAAAACTAACCAGCTCTCTTGGGCCCCCCTTCCTTCTAGAGCTCTAGCCCATGGGATTCTTCTGAGGAGGTCTCTGAAGAGGCTAAAGTTGGCCCTCCTGAAGTCCATGGTTGCAAGGCTACTTACAGCTCTGCCACCTCCATGTTGGATCCTGAACTCCACATGAGTGGAGTTAATGAGTAAATGAGTTAGCTGTGTTACGTTTCAATGGGATTTAGCTTCTAAGTCTGCAAATTTTGTCAAAAGTAGAATTGTAGGGCTTTTGAAAACACTCTTCTGGGTTAATTGAAATTTTGTTGACCTGATGTAGCTGAACTGTAGCACTGTTTGGTGTCCCTGTCATTAGGACTGCTATCCTAGCTAGCATTAACTAATGTATTAAAAAACATTTTGTTTTGTTCAAAAATTCCTCATTGCCTAATCATGTAGGTCAGTGAATAGAGAAGTTTCCAAAATATTAGGGCAAGTAATTCACTAATTCTGAAATTAGTCATCCAGGCACTACTGAAAAGCCAAACAGAGACTTAACTGTACTTGTAGGTGGTTAAATATCCTTAAATACTCTTTTATTTGATTTAATGGTGCAATAGTGATGGCTTCACTTGCACCATTTAAAAAGGTTTACTAATGTGCTCTTCACTAATTTGTGATACTTCTGCACCACATTTTTTTCAGAGACGTGATTACAGAATTAAAAAAATAAGAAACTGCTTTTAAATTGTATGTATGACAAATACCTTTGTTGTTATTGTTGATTTTGTTGCACATTCTCTAATTTCGAAAAAAAATATTTTCCTAAAGTAAGACTGATGTGTCTTGCTTTATGTGACTTCATAAGGTCATTATGTGACTACTGTCTTCCATTTTTCTAAAGTCTATAAATTCAAATATAAAAAAGAAATATCAAGAGTGATATAAAAAAATGATTCTTCAAGTGATGGAAATGTAGTTTAGAAAAAGAAAAGCCATTTCCTGAACACCACCAGCTGGCATTAGTGCACTGTGCAGGGTTTCATATGTAGGTGCATGGAAATTTTGTACACAAAAAGAACCGATTTTGCACAATACGCTACGCAGGATTCATAGGATTAGACATGTATCGACATGTTTGTCCTCAGGGCAGATGTTCCAGAACTGAACTTTCAGCAATCCCGGGATAGGCTAGGATGAACTCTTAAAAAATGCTTTTTTTTTTTTTTTTAAATCTACTGTGACAATCTACTTGTCATAAATCTTTTTCTTTAGAAATCTATTATCTAATGCTTGGAGGAAGCATTTGATTTTGGTAGAGTTGCACCAGCCTGAGGTGCAACTTCAGCTTTTGCAGGTCAAAGAGAGACAGAGTCAGGGCGGTAAAAAGATGGTCCTCAGAGTCAGCTTCTTCTTTGCTCTGATTCTATGATTGTAACAAAAATAGAGTCTGAAAAAATTCTCAATCTTTGTAACTCTGGAAATCCTTCCCTATTTAACATTCATGTTTCATCCCAGATATTCTCTGATAGAAAAGTATACAATTTTTGCTTTAATTTGATAGAGTACATATGAATAGTACTGAATTTAAATAACTCTAACATTCTTTTCAGCAAAACAGCAAGTAACAAAAATACAAACTTCTTTCTTACAGTAATATCAGGTAATAATCTGAAAATGTCCCAAAAGATAGCAGTTCTTTTGTGATATTTTATGATAATTTGTATTGCCATTATTCACAACGTGAACCCAACTCAGTCTGGAGATGAATCCAGCTCTTGGCTGACAACATACCACAAATAAACCTGAGAGAATATGGATCACATGAGCTTTTTACTTCAGTAGCTCTCATATTGCTAAATTCCAGTTGTTTTTTTTGAAAAACAGAAAGTGCATGCCCCAAAGCCCTATCTGAATATGCAAAATATGAGACTGCACCTGGAGTGTTATGTCCAACTTTGGGCTCCCCAGCACAAGGAAGGCACCAACAGACCAAAGCAAGTCCAGCAAAAGGCCACGAGGGTGATGAAGGGTCTGGAGCATCTGGCATGTGAGAAGACGCTGAGTGCACTGGACCCTCTCAACCTTAAGCACAGAGGGTAGTGGGTAAGCGTTGTTGCTGTCTGCAATCGCGAAATGTGAGGATACAAAGAAAACAGAGTGAAACTCTTTTTGAAGGTACACACTAGGAAGAGGTGAGGCAAGAGACACAGATTGCAACAAGAGAAAGTCTGTTTAAAGTTTTCACTATGGTGATCAAATACTGGGAAAGTGCCCCAGACAATCTCTCTCTCTGGAGATAAGCAAAACTTCACTGCTGGCCCTAGCCCTGAGCAGTCTCACTTAACTAGGCCTGGTCTGAGTCGGGTGGTTGGACCAGATGATCCCTTCCAACATGTAATATTCTGTGAATTCTGAGGTTACCTTAGTGAAATTTTAAAAAAATCTAATTACTTTAGCCTTTCTATTACTTGTTCTTATTAATTCATCTTACAAGTGCCTTCCCAGTGCCTATATATTTTTATCCTCATGCTCTGCTTTTTGCAGAGATTGTGTGTATTTAGATTTTGTCTACTAATTCAACTTCACTGGGGGGATGAACTTGTAAATAGCATGTGAATGATTACTTGGATAGCCCTGATTCTTAGCAGATTCTTGTGCTCAGAAATCAATTTATCCAGTAAATGTCATGAACAATTCTTTCTGAACAATTTCTATAAATAATTTCTTCTTCAGTTCAGCAAGTGTCTAGAAGGAGATTGTTATTTCTTGGTTCATTTTGTTACACTTCATTGAAAACTGTTTGAGTTTTGTTTCTATTGTGTATGATTTGATAGTCAATTGTTGACTCTTTTAGGCTGTTGACCGCTTACATCCGATATTCAAAATTTAAACTAACTGGGGAGAAAAACAACAAAATATTGATCTGAATTGGAAGCTGAAGAACAGAAAGGGAGTGGAGGCCTTTTAGAAGGACTGGGATTTAATGTTCCAGTTGCAAAGGTTAAGCTTTCAGTTCCCAGTGTGGCAGCAGTGAAGCAGTGGAAGGAATAGTAAACACAGGGCATATGAGTGAGTCTGTGCGATATTCAAGGAGTATTGAAGGTTGCCCTGCCCTATCATCTGTTTTCTTTTTTTCATATATACCTCCTTATGACTGTAAACTATCTGTAGTTCAAACACTATTTCCTAGGAAGCAGATGGGTGGGCTGTGCTCGTAATTAGTCTGACAAGGAAAACCTAATTACCTGATTCCTTTTGGGAAACCTACTTAGGAGTGCTAGAGATGATAACTGAAAAAGATATAGAAGAACAACTTTCTAGGGCTTGTGAATTAGCCCAGGACAAACTAAATTAAGCTTTTGTGAGAAGATCAACTGGTAATTCAAGTGATGAAACTTGATAATCTAGTGGTGTATAAGAGGGGCTGCATTTGCTTTTGACCTGTAAAAAGTACTTATGGTGGAAGTAATCAGAATAGCATTCCTGTAAGTGCATGATGTTTATCTAGAACAGACACAATTGCACAAGCCACTCTGGTGATACTGAACTACGTCTATAATGGCATGCAATGAATACTTCAGTTGTGCATCTCCCAGTTGTCTTTACAAGCACACTGTTCAATGCATGAAAGACAGTCATGCTTCCTTGCTAAATGTTCAGCTAATACAGTCACTTTTTTTCTTTTTTCTATTTTTGGCACTTACTTGCAAGGTGAAGATCTTCAGAGGGACCTCTTAGTTTCATCCTTGTCCAGCAGAGCAACTTAGGTTATCTCCGTAAGAAGTGGAACAGGTGAGAGGCTAGAGGATCCTCCTTACGGGAAAATATAAAATAATCTGCACTCCTATCATATCGGAGAGATCTGAGAAAAAACAATTGTGGGGAGGTTTATACCAAAATTTGCCAGTAATGGCAGCCTTCCTTTCTAGTGTGGTTATGTGTGGCTGGTGTGTCTCATGTGGCTGCAGTTGACAAATCCCAGCATTTACTGAACTTTCATGGGGATAAATTATGAGAAGAAAATTGTCTTTCCATCTGTGAGTTTTTATGTTTCTGTAGATCTTCGTATGATAGTACGTTATCATACTAGAGCCTAGAAAGAAGCTCCAGCAGTGGACATGGCTCTAGCATTGGACATGGTCATAAATAATATTCTGATAGCTTCCTTTTCTGGCCAGTATATACAGTGGGGAATTACAGCCTAAATCTATAGTGGAAGGAAAGGAAGAAAACAAAAAGAGAATATGTTTTTGAACTTCAGTACCGAAATTATAATGACAAATGCTGCTTGGTGGAAAACAAGCCAGTCTTGATACCAAAAAAAAAAAAAGTGAAGGAATGAAGATTTGCTTTTTATTTATATTTATACTTTATGCGTAACTGGACTATTTTGTGCAGTAATGATGCAGGTTTTGTCCAGAAAAATGGTACCTTGTAAAAGTTGATGTGTTAAGATACACAAATGCAGTAACATCACAATTGACTAGGAGGATAAAGAAGTATGGATAAGTACTGAGAGAAGCCAGGAGAGTTTGCCAGAGAAAGTCAATGTACAGGAGAGAATTTGAGTAAGAACTTTGACTCAACAAATCTTGAATGCTTAATTGATTGTATTGAATTGATTTGTGTTCATCAAACACTCTTAAGCTTACCTTTGTATAAATCAGATGAGTAACAAATTAAATTTGGTATGGTTGGAAGGATTTAATATACAAATAAAGAATCTCATCTTGCAAATCCTTCAAGCATGAAACTCCCTTCAGGTCAGAGCACTTTGTATACTGCAGGAATACTGAACATACACAGTGTTTCTGTCAGTCAGTATCAAGATGCCAGATGGAAAAAAGTTCTAGTCAGTAAATAAATCATAAAGTGGAGAGATACAGAGTTGTGTTAGAGATACTTCTCTTTGAATGATGGTTTGCATAAAGATTCTGGTCTACTCATTCAAGGAAACAGTATTTTATATTTGGTTTTTATTTCATCGTTGCTTGGGATATGGTCTGTGGAACAGAGATGCAAAGGTTTTGTTTACTGGCTGTTTGCCTCTCTATAGGCTTTTAATAAAGGTAACCAAAAGGTCAGTTTTCCATTTGGTATTTTTGTTACTCCTGAACTAATGCACAAAAAAAGATTTTCCATCACTCAAAGGAAGATGGTATACACCAGAGAAAAGTTCTCCATTTCTCTTGCTAGTATCAAGCTAATGACAGACTTTCAACAGCTATGGGTCAAAGTAAATTTGCAAGTGAATCACATGGAATCACATTCATAACTTCTGTTTGACTTTGGACTCGAATCTCAAATATTTAAAATCAAAGGCCACCAGCTATGAAATGTATTTTGCCTTAACACAAACGTAATGTGCAATTAATTTGCTGCTACATTATTGAATTTAGTCTAGAAAACAGAATCAATAATTCCAAGACTTTACATGAAAATTATATCAGCTGTTTAAATGTGTTATTCTAACCTGTCTGGGATGAAGAGGCATAGCTTTCTTACCTAAAGATATCTGAGGTTTTGTGCACGTACAGAGAGAAGATATAGAAAATTTTCAGTTTGCAAAAGGCTTTTTTTTTTAAAACAACAACAACAACAACAATGAAAATCCTGTATATATTCTTGTATTTTTAATTATAGTGGTATATATTTCAACATGTCTTTAGTTTGATAAAGCCTTTGCTATAAAGAAAAAAGTCAAAACTTTCCTTAATGCAGTTAATTCTCTAGCCTGGTTTAAAGCCAGAAGAGTTACATCTCGTTGGCTTTGAAGAGTGCAGTAGAGTGCATGACTGAAGTGGCTCTGCCGCAAAACAAAATCAGGGATGTGGGGGGAATAGAGGAGAAAGGAGAAGTCAGTTTAAGTTTTGGTGGTTCATGTACCATCCAACCTGACAATGAAGTAAAGCTTTTGACTGAAATTAATCTGTGCAAAAAAGGGAGCTTAATGGAGTAGAAAAAAAAAGTTTTAAAATTGTCCTCTTCTGTTATTGCTAGGCATTTAACAGCTCTCTCTAATCCTGTCTTGGTACACTGCCATTTTACCAGGGGCATGGAAATAGGCTGCTGCTGCTGCTGCAACCTATTTTCGCTAGCGTGGAATAAAAAGCAGCCCACAGTATCTTGAAAAAAAAATCATATTGCCTGCAATGGTTATCACAAGCAGTAAATCCATTTAACATCAGCAAGCTTTCCCAAAGCTGTTCATTTTGGTTTAAGAATGTGAAAGTTTGTGCTCAGCAGTGGCAGCCTGACAATAATGTACCTGCAGAAAATAGGTCCTCTCCTTAGAATTAGAAACAGGAGCAGTAGGAAACGCAGTTGATCACAGAGTTTCAGCAAAGAGCTGATCTAAACTGTTTTGAGGACTATTCTAGTTAATAGATGATATTTTTCTTTTTGAGGCCTGACAGCCATTTGGCTTAAGGGGACACTCTGGAGAGCATCCTGGTAGCCTTAGCTGTCTCTTTAACCTAAAAGACTAATGAAACAAAAATTTGAGAATAACTCTCTTGATACTGCATCTTTAACTCTGAGACATCCTGTAATACATGATAAATAACCAATTACAGCCATGTCATGCTTACCTGTCTATTCCCCACTCCCAAAGCAAATATTAAACAGGGCTTAGGAGACTGTTTTTTGGATGAAAGATAAGTGCTAACTGTAAATGAACTGTAAGTAAACTGAGAAACAGGAAAGCCTATGAATATTTGCAAGAATAACAAGAGCAGGAAGATGTAACAAAGACGTCTGTAAACAAGGAAAAATCTAATCTTTTAGGCAAACCCTTGTTAAAAAATATTTCAATGCAAATACTGAAAACTCCATCACCTGTTTTAGATTTTTCATACATTGATATTCTAGACAAGTGTCTGTTGGTATTCTAAACAAGGGTCTGAAAACTGTATTGTAAGGAAAAAATAATAATAAAATGAAATAAACGGTCTAGCGTATTCTTTTCTATTGCTGTCCAAGTCTCTCTTGGACTTGACTCTAATTCATGTTTGTGGCTTTTTGCTATGTGCAATTTTAACATATGGGGAATTTCAGTTTGTACCCTGAAGAGTGTCAGTAAACAAACTTTCTGTATGTTGAAGACTGACCGTATTCAGGTCAGCTCAGAGGAACTGAACCAATTTGTACATTGGACAACTAGCTTGCTTTGATGACCTGGCCTAGTGTTCACTTCCTTTTATTCATGGCTTAATAATCATTACTACTGGTTCCTGGATCACAGTTTCTCAGTAATACTTTGTGGTATGTTGTGTCTTGAGCAAAGTCGATAAAATGTAAGTGTTTTTGATTTAAGAAAACAGTAACTTTGCCTGTGATTCAAACAAGGTTTGGTTGGGTGTTGTGTGACTTTAAAGCAATGGTGGTTAGTCTTTGACTCAAATGCATATTGTTTTGAGGTTAACTTCTGAAGAGCAGCGTTGCCCTAACAGGGGCCACAGCACTGCCAATGGTATTTCACAGATAGGATGTGAAACCAGAATTTGGCTTTTTTTGCCAAGTGCATCAGCATCCTGCAGTCCCTCTTGAGCGCCTCTTCACAGTTAGCCCCTGAACTGTTGCAATAAGTTAGTTGTTTTAAACATGATGGTTCCTCCTTCTTTGACACTGCTCAGGTCTCTTGCTCAATTCCTTTCCTTCCTTTCCTATGAACATTTCTGGATTTTGCTGCAGCTGCTTCTGAGTTGCAGTTGTTACACATTCTCAAATATACTGCTTCCCAAGTTACAGAGTAGTTTCTCATCTGGAAAAGTGATTACTACCACTGTTTATCTTGAGCTATATATAGATATTGGCTGCATCATTGCTAATTAAGACAAAATTACCCATAATTTTTAACTCAGGAGATGTTTAGAAAAGTTTGTTTGTTACTGTGCCTCTAGCTGCAGTTTGCTTCTGTTTTCTTCTCTTTTCAAGACTAATTTTGAATTAATGATTTCTCATAATCTGGTGGATTTGCAACTGAAGTTTTTTTTTTTTTTTTTAGACTGAACTGTTAACAAACCTTATTTTAGAAAACCTATATAAAAGGCTTTTCTAACAGAGTCTTATATATAATGCAAATCATTATCTTTATTAAACGCATGCTTTATGGGAAATGGGCATTGCATTTTAACCTGTAAGTTTTACATGCCTACTTCGGTGATGTTTGGATTTGTTAAAAATAGTCTGGCCAAATTCCAGTGTTTATTGTTGGCTGCCAGAAATCCTTTTCAGTGAATAATAAAATATTCCATTAGATAAATGTAACAATTGTGGAGAGATGTGCCAGTTTATCTTCAGATTATGATCTGAATGAAATGAAAAGTGAAGTAGTGCATCCAGCATGCATTTGAAGTGTTGTGGTACTAATAGCTTGCACTATATAATAAGCCATTTTTTTGCATTTTTCACACAGATGGTGATTCACAGGCTACCTTGTGCCTCAGAGCATTAGCCAGGAATCCATCAGTCAAGGGCCACCCCTGTAATTGTGCAAATACTTTAGACTCCCCAAAGGGATGCTGATCCTATTTCATTTCTCCAGATAAGAATCATTTTTCAGGTGACCATAAGAATAAGCTGAACAAAAACAGTATTCAAGCATATGACTTACCTAAGCATCCTGATACTTCAGCAACTTTTTCATCAGGTTTGAATATAATCCATGCAGATGATGGGAGCTTTCTAAGCTTCATTTTAATGTTTTCCTGAGTGGCACTAGTCCTAAATGTGTCATTTCCACTTACTTATTTTATCTAGTTTTTCTAATCAATAGATGAATGCTACCTCTCTTCCTCAGTGCAAGAATCACTCAACAGTTTCGCTTTAAAACTGAACATTGTGCAAGTGGCCAGAGACTACATGCAGAATTTGACTTACGGGGCTTATTTGCTGAGAAACACAAATGATGAGAATCAGTGTACTTGTCAAATGAGAAACACAAAAGAGTCTCTGACACAAATTAATTGCTGAACATATTTTAGGTAAATTCATAGGCTGGGTAAAGAAGATGTTAATGCATTGATATGTGAAAAGTGGAGTGATACAATGAGTTATCTAAGAAATCCAAATAGACAAGTTTTATGGAAGTGTGAGGCCTAATTTTTTAATCATATGATGTTGGTTCCTTTTCCTTTTTCTTCTTTTCCCTTTTTTTCTTTCTTTTCCTTTTCCTTTTTTTTTTTTTTTACTTTTTCGTAGGAAACCTGAATATAACTAAGTATAACTTTTTCGACTGTTTTTTTTTAAGTTTAAAGAGCTTTCTAATTCTCACTGTTCTGTAGTAGAAAAAAAATATTCTACATTCTATTTTTTATTCTACATGGTACAGTTATTATTGTCTTTTGACATTTCTTTTCCTTTTTTTTTTTAACTAAGTAATGGAAACATTGAGCCTAAATCTGCCAGTGCTCTGAGTCGACTTTGAAAGAGTTGGCTAACCTTTTAAAGACGGGTTAACCATTGAAGGAATCCAGATAAAACAATATAATTTAGAGGTAAGTGTTGTATTTTACCAAAATATTTCAGCTAGATAGGAAAGGCTGACGTAATAAACAACAAACGCAAATTATAACCTTGGTTACCAGCTCCTCTATCCAGGAGGTTATTTGATAGGTCATTGAATATGTAGGTAGAAATTTTTGTGCTTTTGAAGATTTCCCTCCACCTCTCTTCTGATTCAATTCCACAGGAATTATTATTTTCCTGAAATGGCAAAAATTTCCTGCAAAGAGTTTGCTTCATAAAACTAGAGTCATTTCCTGATATAGGAGTGCTTTGATATTTGATGGTCTCTTGAAATATTCTTAATCCCCTTTTGGAACTATTAATGAAAATATTCTTCTGTATTTCAACATCATTAACTCCAGGCCTGAATTTCAGTGCTGACTTGGCTTGAATGTATATGCTAAGCATAATCTAAACAGTCTGAAGCAAAATGATGCAATATAGGATCCAAATTATTCCATTTAATGACATGGAAGTGGAAATTCCTGGGATGTCAGTGTTGCTACTAGCATTTTAATAAATGCCACTATCAGTTTTACTGAAAAGAAAAATAGTACAATTCTGCTAAAGAGATGAGGAGAGTAAGAAAGAGAAATCAAGGACTTTCAGGAGAACTTCTGGATTCCCTGACATCTTAATAAACCTCGGCAAGAGCAAGCAACCATCAATATTAGAACTCATAACATGAGTTAGAGCAGCTTCTCCATTAGACCAGATGCTAAACTACCGTACAAAATCTGTTTCTCATCAGACCATTGCTGAAATACAAATCACACCCAGTCCCAGCCTCGGCATGCCTTCTTTTTTATCTGGGTTAAGGTTACATGAGAGAAGTAGGAAGGAGGTAGCTGCTTTAATATTAGCCTCTCTGCGTCATATCAAATGAATATTTACAGGGATGAGATGTGGATGCTGGGATAGAGAAGACTGAGATGGGTGGGAGCTGACTGGATCTCGTGTCCGTGCCATGAATCTCCAGAGCTGGGTACACTTTCCCCTTGATCTTGATGCTCTTTACTAGAGGCTACCTGTCATGTGTCTTCTACTGCAACACGAGACCTTCAACAGCATACTGGACAGGGGATTGTCATTTATGTTACTGTAAACTATTTGCAAATTGATTGGAGAAATCAATATTTTTAAACAGTAAAAAAACTTGCCTGCTTTTTCACAGAAGACTTTTGAATAACTAGAGCTAGCAAGATTATGATTGCTGAGATGAGAAATTTGGAAATCTATGCATCGGTTGCTTCATGAATTAGTTTGTTAGGAACTTTTTACCAACAGCTATGCTGGAATTGGTGTGTAAGAATCATATTGTGCTACACTTGCATAATTAATTTGTTTTGAGTATTGTGTTCATAGCTTCACTATGCATTCTGCCAGGCGATTTATGAGAAAATGTGGATAAAGACAAGCTCAGTGATTTCCAAAGGCTCTGCTGAGATTCAGTATGCTTTTCTTTTAAAAAATACATATACATATATTGTTCATCATTAATATGCACTATACCTCTTAAATTTGGCCCAGTGTTCAGAAATTTGTGTGTGGTTGAGACATTATCTCTTCTTTGGTATGGCAGAACCAAATAAAAGGTAGTAGTGATTCCAAGTCATGATATTTGTGGTTAAAATGCTCAGGATCCTGAGGTCAGGGTGAATAGTATTCCCTAGGGATGGCATAAAAGCACAGTCAACTAATAGTTCAGTAACAAGACTATTCCTACAGTATGATGCAGCAGTGATATCCATGATAACCCGCTAAAGCCAGGAAGTGAGAAAGATGGTACTATAGGACTGGCATTTACTCATGATTACTATTTTTACTGTCCTGAAGTCAGACTTTGGTTTCTGCATTGAGAAGGAGACCGGCTCCTCTAGGAAGTTTAGTCAGAAGAGAGCAATATGGTGAAGTATTCCATTGCTGTGTTGACATTCAGTGACCATGAAAACAAACATGTTTTATTTCTGGGCAGAGAAGATTCAGGTAGAGAGGAAGACAGAAGGCTGTTCTCTTGTTTTCTAGATGGATAAATTGATGTCTGTTACAAGGGTGAAGGTTTAGGTGATCTTCCTGTGATATCTGCACTGATTCCCTTAGAATTAACTATTTGTCTAATTAAGCCCTGAAATTTTTCATCTAGCATCTAACTCAGGTGTGATTAGTGAAGTGGCTAGATAAAAGTTTAGAGTAATGTGTGTGCAGTTATTGACTGTGTGCTTTCCATAGCAGGGAAAGCCATGTGTACGTGTGTGCATACAGTGCTTGGCACAGATGAATCCTGGCTCAAGCTCGCAAGTCGTACGGCACCCAAATAATTAAGAGTAGTGATGGCAACAGAAGCTAAAGATAACTGCACGCAAAGTGGAAGGCAGTATTGATAACTGTTGTTTTTGCATGTGCTATTCCCCAACTTGCATTGGGACATTACATTTTCATCCTAGACCTATCAGCTAGGCTACACAGCTTTACACACGTCTTTGAATATTTAATTTCAAGACTGACAAACAATTCAGTAAAGTGTAAAACATCATTTAACACTTTTTGTCAGTCTAAATGACACAAACCTGTGGCTCCGACAAAACAAATCTTTCAGGAGCAGACGGAACAGTTTAAATGGGCTTTGTTATCAGTCATGTCAGCATGACATGAGAGGAGAGAAAATGTGTCCTTTGAAAGCTTTCACCTTCAAGACAGAACCTACTTTATTGAAACATCCACAGCACAATTATTAGAAGCAGCTTTGGCACTGATTATAATTTTTGTTACTGCTGTAGAGTGACATTTTCAAGAGGGGATGTACTTATGCCACCTGTTAATGCAGATTTATGTAATAATTTTCAGTGCGAGTAAATGGCTTAGCATTCAGGGAGCTTTGGGGGCCTGAAATGTATTTTAGAAGAATATGGTGCTCTGTAATCGGTAAAGAGGGAAATGTTTTCATAGGTGGGATCACCTTTCCACAAAGTAGGTGATGGCAGTGTTCTTTCTTGTGCTGGAAGTGCCTCACTAAATATGGTGATTTTAGCTGGTAGGGACTGAAAGATATAGTGCTGGTAACCCATTTCTTAGGTACATGCTTGTAATGCATGTTGTCTGGCAATTCGCCCACCTGGCAAAAGGGTCTGGTTTCACAAAGTTTAAAGGATAGTTGCAAAGGCAGATGGGCTTGAGAAGGAGAGAGATGTTGGTGGCAGAACTTAAGCTATTAAAGAAGCAGAATCCAGGACCGCAAACATAGTCTGTGGTGAAATGTGTCCTGTCTGTGTCAAAGACACTGGTTCCAAACAACAAGTAGAAATGTAGTAAGTGATTATGGGAGGAGGCATTCGGCCTCTGAGCTGCAGTTCAGCCAGCTGCAAGTTTATGAAAAATTGAAAATTGGCCTGCAAAGTCTTGATATATATTGCTGGTCTGCATTTCCACTGATTTAAAGGTGCTAAATATAATAAGGACTTTCTTAACACTAGTTTCCCACATAAGAAATTGTACAAGATAGTTTTAACTTACCAATGAAAGGCAGCTGGCTAAGATAGATGAATAAAAATAAGAGTTGGTCAATAGAGCAATTTCTCTCTGAAAATGTCATGATGGCAGGAAGTTCTTCATGGGTTCTGGGAAATATATGAAGTGTTCACAAATTAATTTCCCGCTCTGTCTTATTCCAAGAGCAGAAGTAAATCACCTCAAATACTGTGTTCAGTTTGGAGCCTCTCACTACAACAAGGACATGGAGGTGTTGGAGCATGCCCAAAGGAAGGCAATGAAGCTGGTGCAGGGACTGGAGCACAGAGCTCATGAGGAGCGACTGAGGGAGCTGGGGTTGTTTAGAGTGGAGAAGAGGTCTCTGGGGAGACCTTATCGCTCTCTACAACTGCTTGAAAGGAGGTTGCAGTGAGGTGGAGGTCGGTCTCTTCTCCAGAATAGCTATAGCTAGGACGAGAGGAAATGGCCTCAAGTTGTTTCGGGGGAGGTTCAGGTTAGACATTAGCTCAAATTTGTACATGGAAGGAATGGTGAAGCCTTGGAACAGGCTGCCCAGGGAAGTGGTGGAGTCACCGTCTCTGGCAGTGTTCCATAAATGTGTGGATGAGATGCTTGGGGACATGGTTTAGCAGGATGATGTAGAAGGGTTTACGGTTCGACTTGATGATCTTGAAGGTCTTTTCCAATCATTATGACTCTATGACTCTATGAAATACTGGTAGACCTTGCACAGTTGAAAAGAACTGAGAAAACATAAACCCCATCAATAACAATTAAGTTGAAAAATGTTACTCTGCTTTTGCAAAGGAAATGCAGAAGAAAAGGCTTTTTCAGTTCACATGCTAATTTCAGAATGTAGATGTCCATGTTTGTAGAAGACAGTAGCTCTGTCGATGAGGTTTTTCAGTGCAAATATTATTGATTTGGATAATAATTTTTCTGAAAGCAATTATCATCTATTCGTAATATTTCTGAAAAAGAAAAAAAGAGTTTATGAGAATACTCCAAGGGAAGAGATAAAAAGACTCTTTTACAATAAAGGCTTCCTCAGGGAGTTTTAGTTAAAACATATATTTATATTGCCTGAGTGGAATAAGAGATTGAACCCCTTAAGGTCAAGTAAATGCATTTTAAGAGGCTATTAACTAATTTTGCACTCAAATTTTCCAGAACATATGTCTGACTCCAGCTCACATGCTTATCAGGACATGGAAAGACTTGGAGTAGATGAGGTGAATGCAGGATGGGAATCAAGTGTAGAATCAGGAGGTGAACAAGGTGCAATAGTATAATAAAAGATAGCATTGTAGCAGAATTGCTGAACAAATGCTTTGCATTTGTGTTTATTTGCAGAGAAGTTCTGAGGGAGATTCCTGCCTCAAAGACTCCCTCATACAGAGGGTGGTGTCCATGCAGACATTGGCATTTTTTTCCCCAAACTTTGGCCTTGTATAGAAACTTCTTTGTGTTAAAACTTTAAAAAATGGATTGCATTTAAAGCGATTACATTCTTCAGGTTTATTTTTGCTGCTGTTGTCAAATTTTTTTTTTCTTTCTTTTAGGCTCTATTGCTTTCATGTGTCATAAATAACCAGAAGTTTTCCTGTGTTTATTCAAGGAAGGAATCAGTTGTCTGAGGACATATTCACATGGCACAGTAAATTCCAGACAGACTGCTCTGCTCACATCCCAACTTCTTTCCCGTTTAAGTTGTAAAAGACTTAAATGTGACCTTCTGCCTCTCTCAAGCATGTATCTCTAGTCTTACCTTGCATGCATATGTCGTGTAAATTTACTCGAATGTCTTCAACACAGACCAGTCTATTTAAAGCACTTAACTCCTGGCTTATCATCTTTCCAAGCTTTCCTGAAACTATTGCTGCCACCCACATTTCACCTTGGACAACAGGATTTCTCAACCATACTAGTACTCAGCTCCCACTTTTCAAGTTGTCAGATAACTACTTAAGCAGCTCAAGCTCTGTGAGGGTTAGCAGAATTTTTTTCATTTGAAGACTGTTGCTGAATGTTAGTATTCCCAGAGTCTTGACAAAGGTGAGAATTTGCTCTTTGCTGATAGAGGTAGGCAGTAAATAAGACATTGAAAGAAGTCATTTAAAAATGCAGAATAATGGAGCACAACCCTCCCCTCCTCCTTTTTCTTTTTCTCTCTTTTCTTCTCTTTTTCTTCTTCCCCTCTTTTTGTAGCCTTGACAGAGCTTAGTGGCTGGTGAGCTCCCCTCCTGCACATCTGGCTGCAGATCCGTTACCTTTCAAACTCCATGATGCAGACAGAACAGCCACCCTTCAGCTACATGTGTAGGGAATGAGCCAGTACCTTACAAACATCCAGAGCGGATTTGCTAGGTATTTTTCTCTATGTATGCAAGACTGTCTTCAGTTTATGTAATGCCATTTTTTAGGGTCCTCTGCTAGTTCTTATGAGTGCTTAAACTTTCTGAGTCATTAAACTTCTTTCTCTTCAGTTTTATATAAATTTTTGGTGTTTGTGCCACACCTCCAAATTTTGTGTAAAAATAAAAAAACTCCTTTCTAAGACAACCCCTCAATATAGAAAATGTCATAACTGGCTTGCTCTGATGTCAGTTGGGGATAGCTCTGGTGATATGAAAGTATCTGCAGTGGAAACAGCAGAAATCCCTGACAGTATAGTTAATACTAAATAATGCAAGAATGCAGAGAATAGCCGTTAATGTGGTTCTAACCTTATACCCAGGAACCCTTTTATCCTTCTCTCAGTCCCATAGTTAATGCTTAAAGTAGCTTCACCATAACTATGCTGTAGTTCTATTCATAGCTTCAACTTATAGGCTCTTTAGATCCCTCAGACATTAATCTTTCAGAATATATACATGAATGCAGAAATATGAAGACTTGCGTCTATTATGCATAGCATATAGGAGCCTCAGTTGTTGTTACAAAACATGGTGCATGGGAGGAATAAAGCTGTAAGCAGAGTTGGCATCCAGAGCAACATCCAAAGAAAATAGTTATGTGACTTGAAGAAGAGGCAAGTGTCTGCTGCCAGCAGAAGGTTTCCTCTTCTGTCTGCACTTCTTAGGCCTCCCTATACGATCTAGCTGATGAATGCAAGATTACAATGAGAGAGGGGACAGCAATGTGCAGGCCACGGGAATGGGCAAGGTAAAAATCATCATAGTCTTCATATAGATCCATGGAAGCTGAAGAAACCATACCAGACTCTCTCTCCCCGGGCTAGATGCTGAATTGCTGTTCAAGGTTACTCTGTGCCCTGTAATTGCAGCTGGGTGTTCTGATTGCCTTTGACACTGAGCCAAGGTGCGATGTGAGGAACATAGCCGAAGAAGCAATTAACACTAAGAGGAGAGACTCTCTCCCAAAGTCCAGAGATTTCTGATGCTGTGTTTTTGCTGGGCTATTACTATAGCAACTGACAGGAAAATTGGACACAGAAAAGTTTCCTTTATTCTCCAAAATGTTGGAGGCACCAGATTTTTATATATTTTCGCCTTGCATTTAAGATCTTGCGATATTGAAGTGAGTGCTGCAGATTTGTGTTAAAAGTGGTGTTTGCATACTCATGGTACAGTTCTGACTCCGAACTTAGCTGTAGTTCATCTAGGACTTGGGAGAAATATAAAGAGTAAAAAAACGGTTTTCACATCCCTTATGAGGTACTCAAGATGAAGAATAGCACATTAGTAAAGGAAAGCACTAGGGGAACATAATATGAATGTCTTCTGCGGTACTGATGTTAGGTCACTGCACATTCATAAATACACATATTATATATACGTATGTTTGTGTATAATATGTATCTACATACACACATATACACGTGTTATACAAATATATATATACATTTTGTATATATACATATATGTCTGTGTGTATATATACACACACACACACACACACATATATTTATGTATAACTACTGTTTTCCCAAGGAGACCCTACTAGTTCTTACTCAAGAGTCAATAAAGAGGCATTTCTTACAAGTATGTATGTAGGTTGTAGTGAGAGAGCCTGACCTGGTAGATCAGGAGTTGCGGCTTTTGTTTTTATGTTGGTTAAACAGTAATTTTCAGAAGAGTGTGCCTACTATAGGTATGATAAGGGCTCCGTGGGCTTATGGGTTTTTCAACAGTTAATAGTAGCTGACTTTCACAAGAAGTAACTAATTTTAGAATATATTTTTCATAAATGCTGGACAGAAAATTATTTGCCTGCCTCTTTTCCTTTGCATATGTGTGCCTTTTTGTTAAGTATCTAATTTCACCTAATATTTAGACGACATTCTTCAACTTCTCTTTAAGCCCCTCTGCTATCATTTCTTTTATGCATTCTTGGATTTAATAGTTAGCCTTCAGGAATGGATCACTTACAGGCACTGAAGTGCTTTTATCAATATTTGATAACTAGAAAACTACAACAACAAAAAGTCCCTATCATCCTTCAAAACTGTAATATGTTTTCCCTCCTGCCTAGGAGAGAAGTCTAAAAGGCTAAAACAAGTACAGAAACAAAGCTCTTTATATTAGTAACATTATTTTAGAGGGAAAATAATACATGAGGTAGATTTAACAGTGGCTATGGAAATACCTCTTCTCATTTGTGCATCAGTCAGATTTGGTGTCAAAATTAAGGAGGATTAAAAATGGTACCTTTATTCTACTAGGGCTTGGATCAAATCTTGAAATTCTTCCTCAGAATACACCAAGTTTTACTCATTTTTTTTCAATTGTGTGTCATTGCACACTTTCAGTTCAATGCGGTTTTGCTTATGCAAAAGCTGAATTGATTTTAATCAACTTCCATAAGAATGCAGCAAACTCATCTTCAGCTTGAGTGGAGAGTGAAAATATGCTATATATTTTGCAGGGGTGTTTGAAAGGGAATGGGAAGGTCCTAATTTAATCATTAATTTTATATTAAAAAGGGTAATTTAATCTAGATTCTACTTAGTACAAATATTATAGTCAGTAAATCATATGCTATAACTTGAATCTCTATTTGGAGGATTTTACCTATTTGGAACAGCAACAGTGGTTAAAAGACTTCCAATATTCTTTAAGCACTTAAGGGGAATTAGTAGGAAAAAATATGGCTATACTTCAGAGAGGGTACTAGCATCTTTTAAGAAATCTACTTTTTCTTTTAATAGTGAAAATGAGAACTATCCACAGACTAGAGATTGCTCTTTAACTGTGTAAATGGCATTTTTCCCTTAGAATGAAACAAAACACTTTTCTAGGTTTTTGCATATGCTTTGTTCATTGACAGCATTTAACTAGATTCAAGAAAAAAACTTGTAAATTGCCATTATGTAATGAATAATTACATGTGAGTATGACTAAATGTACTTATCTGCTCATTCTTGCAATGACTATCTAATTTCAATTAGCTCAATATACACTCAAAGTGACTCCAACAGAAGTCAGTAAAGGCAGCTGAGGTGAAATCTTGAACCCCCCATAGTCAATTAAATCTTTGCAAGTGATTTTTAATGGGGCAAGGATTCACTGTATCTACCTACTGCGGCTAAATGAAAACTGAATTTGACCTCGTGGAGTTATGTAAGCATGTCAAACAGCTTGGAAATCCCCAGGGAAAGGGCTCATGACAGCAACATTAAAAGAATGCTGAACGGTAGAAAATTAGAACTCTTCCTATTCTGTCTACCACCCTTCTCTGTTTTCAGTATTATGAAAAATCAGTAGAGAAGGTGAAGAAAATATATTGAGTCAATAAATTGAGATTTATACTTTTAAAATATCTTGCTAATTTTCCTAATCAAATATATTTTGGGCAATCTAAAAGATGCAATGACATCTGGGAAATCTAAATGAAGCAAAGATGGGAGAAAGTCCCTGATCTACCCTTGTGTGGAGTGATAGCAATTAATTCTATTACATTATTTTTAATACCAGGATATTCTGCATAGGAGCCAACAGCCAAAACCTAGCTGTGAATCTGGCCAATTCATCTTTCTGCATGTGTGTTTCTTCCCTTTGAATGTGTATATGATTATTCAAAAAATGAATACATTTTCTCATTTTAGTTCTTACTATGTTAAGAAGAATACAAACGTGCTGAGGAAATTGGACTGTACAAAATTTCCCCTTCTCTTTCCTCAGTTTAATAGACTTGGTGGAACATGCCTCATGTGCCTGAGAAGGGTTGGTGATGGCTCTGCAGGAATCTTCTCTCCATTTCCAAAGCCTGCCAGCACCAAAAACAGGAGGTAAAAACGCAACCCCAAATCAAGAAGGTCTACAGGTATGGGATCTCACTGGTAGATCTAACTGGGCAGTTAGACCTATAATCCATGGGACCTGGGTGGATCAACTCTAGAGAAACTACCTCTCTGACTCGCACTTTGTGGACTCATTCTGTGGTTTTCAGCTGTTTTTCCCTATAATCCATCCCTACTGGGTCATGTTGTTGTTACTGCTTAGCCTAAGGAACTTTTGAGGAACACAGAACTTAAAAGCGTGCTTGTATTCCTGCTTGTTTAGTGCTATTTTGGTAGGCTTTGTACCTTGGCAAATGTGTTTATGAAGGATTTCTCTTAGGTTTTTTTGTAAGGTGTTTTGGGAAATATAGCCTGTGCTGTGCTTCTGACTTTATTAGCAAGATGGTTTTCAAGATGTTTTTAAATGGATAAAAGCTTGTAAATAAATGGAGTTAGGTCAGATTGTTACCATTTTTGTCACGTTTTCCAGCCTTGGACTCCCCCTAAGTCTCCCTCCTACTGCCAGTAGCTAATTCTTCTCAAGCTGCAGTCCTCCTATTCTTGCTCTTCTAAAATCAGTCTCATAGGAAGAAAATGGACTTCAAATTCCACCAGTGAACCTGGTAGTGCTTCTGCTATTTAAATTATATCCTGTAGTGAATTTGCCCTGTTATTATTTAGCTAAAAAAAAAAAAAAGCAAAATATAAACTGCTGAGGTTTATAAAATCTCTAACTTGTTTGTTTCGCCAATGAGTAGTGTATATGCTTGCGCTGTTTAATGTCACTGATAAGTCAATCTGTAGTTCTCTGCTCCCATTCTTCCACCACTCAAATTGACAGGTTGGAGAGAGAAATGAAAAGTGGGGATTTAAATACATGAGCAGAAAAGATTTTTTTTTTATTTCCCCATCATTATTAGCCTTCATTCTCCTTCATAAACTTCATAAACAAGATCAAAATATAGTTCTTGTGTCTTTTTTTTCCAAGCTAGGCAGTATCTCTTTTTTTTAGTTTTACTGTGTTTTTATCTTATTTTATCTTGAGTTAATCACATCCATCGATCCCATAATCTCATCTTGGGCATCTCTACTGAGAATGAGTGTAGTGGCTAGTTTTTGAAATGGAAATGAGCATTGTCTGTCTACTAAAGTGAGAATAACTGTTTCAAGCAGCCGTTGGGCAGACTTTATGACTAATAACTTAACTGTAATTCAGAAAGGCTGTTTCTCAGGTTAAATAAGCCATTGCCAATACTATGCAAAAATAGACACACACTTTTTTTGTAGGAAGTTGCATTCAGAATGTATAACAACATATTGCAATAAGATCTGCAGAGCTGTGAGCACAAGGATTTACTAACTGAGAAGGATTTTTTCTCCTTTAATTTTCTCTAATCTACTCTGTATTAACTGTGTGTCCAAAAAGATAAGTCACTGCTACTGGATTTAAGTTTTTGATTACTTTGGATCAAAACTTTCAAGTCTGTATGTCTAATAAAGTCCCTAAGCAGTCATTCATTCTGCTCACAAGAGGTCCTTCAACATCATCTGAGCACAGCTGATGATATTTGAAATTTCCTATTGCTGATGCAAAAGTGATTTTACCATAAGTCATTCTTGGTTGCAATTTGCACCAAACCAGAAAAAGAAGGCTGCCATAGCATGTTGATAAAATACTTTGCTGACAGCAGACATGCAGTTGGTATCACAGTTACTAAGACAAATGGGACAAGTGACATTACTGAACGAGATTCAAACTGCACTGATGAGGTCACCGGGAGGACGTGTGTCTGGGAAAGAGGCTTGGCCTTGAGTAATGGCCCTGGCTGAAGAACTTCCCAGGCAGTAGACATTAAAGCATAACAGAAACCACATGGGTTCCTGTCTGTCAGGAATAAAGGGCCAGAACATTAGTCTGAACCAATCTCTCATAATATACTGGTCGCTTCAGGGTATGGCTCTGTAAAGACTGTGTGACTTCTTAGTCTTTTTTTCCTGACTTCTGATGGACACAGAGCGCACAAAAGAAAGAGAATATCCTTGCCTTTGAGGTATGTACAGCAGTTTCTTTTATGCTGTCCTTTTGTGCTGCTCAAGGCTTTCCCAATAGCAGAATCTGTTCACAAAGCCTCTTGCTTTGTAAATGGACGTGGAAAGCTTGTCTTGCAAGAGGTGACTTTGCTAGGTGTAGGTGTGAGGATGTGGGGGGCCTACAAAGGTAGTGCAGTGAAGACAGTCAGACCAAAATCTTCTACTATTAAATATCACCTGCAAGGACTTTTGGCTACAGGACAGGTGTAGGGGTCTGAATGTACAGGCATGTGTAGATGGTTCAGAACAGAAAGTAATAGCATGGACCTAGTTGTACATTCACTTTGTTGCATACAAATTATTTTTACTTTGTAGCAATAAGAAAGTTCTTTTGGTGATGAAATGTCCCCCTCTCTTCCTCTCCTTCCTTCTCTCTCTCTTGCCCTCTCCTGCTTTATCACCTCCTTTTTTCCTCTCTCCTTTAGTGAAATGTCTCCATCAGTTTTATTTGCATCAGAACCAGGCCTTTTATTTCTTGTGTTTCTAGATATTGATGAAGCTAAACATGCCAAAATGGCTTTTTAGTAATAAGACTCCATGCTGCTAGAAGAGATGAGGAAAAGAGCCTCCTTTGGCTGATTGCAGTAACAAAAGGTTCATTCCACATTTCTGATTTTTTTCCCTTTCTCCCATTCTCTCCCAAATAAAAAGCCAGTGGGATATTTTTGTCTCATTTCAGTTTAGCTTTGATGCTGTGCACTGGCAGGATCTATAAATCCACCAAGTTTTATTTCAATATTTTAGATGTTATTCATCATTTTGAATCTGTGCCCATATTTCTTTCCTTGAGATCTAAGAATCAATTTACTACCCCTCTCATACCTCCCTAAGAACTCATATACTTATTCTTTTCTCTTTCCTCAGATCACTTTAGATATGTTATACTTATCTTTCTTTTAAACGGCATTTATCATGATGACATATAGCTAAGGGGAACTACTAGGCAACACCTTACTGATTATTTATCTTATCAATACAGATTAATCAAGTGATCCTGGGGGGTCAACTTTCCTATGGATCTATTACTTGATTTTTATTATTTAAAAGGTGTTTTTTTTTTTTTCCGGATCTTCTGGTTCTTATTTGACCAATGTATATATGCAACCATCTTACCTAAATGGGTTACCTTGACACTTCACATTTCCATCCCAAATCCACCCCAAGTCATATGGTCAAGAATGAAATGAAAACCTTCATCTCACCAGATTAGACACAAAATATGTGCAAAAAGTCCTCTGGGAAGAGGAGGACTTATGAGTAAGCCACTTGTGAGTATAGAGATTGGCTATTTTTGACTTGGCTGCACAGGGATGTCAAACTGAGCTCTTCTTCCAAAAGTTAAGGGCAGAATTTCTATGAATACTGCGGAGTTCACGCCACATTTATTGAATCGTTAGGGAAGCCTGTATTTGTGTACTGCTCCACTCTCATAATAGTTGCCTTTCTGTGCAGCTATACAGATAGCTGGTCCTTCAGGCTAGCCTATTCAGGCGGTGTTTTGACACATGAAATATTAAGCGCACATATGCAGTGGCATGATTCATGAGCGCGACCCTCCCAATACTGATGGGGTGCCAGCAGGCATCCCAGTAAATACGCATAGAGAGTGTGTAGGTGTTTCAAGTATTTTTTTTCCCTAAAATTCAAGCAGTGGAGTTCAATAAGAATACAGATGTGATAATTCTGCCCTGGGTGCCTCTCAGAAGATGAAAGTGATGCTTTAAGCTGAGGACAGAATGGAAAGAGCTAGAGAGCTAGAGCACACTGGACAACTTTGTTTAGCTGTGAATCCTTAGGGGTTGCTTACATCAAAAGAATTTAAAGACAATCCAGATTATGATGAGGTGGATTACCATTTTTATTCAGCAATTTCTCTGAGGCAACCTCAGACAGACCACAGAGTAGTAGATCTATAGAAGTTCAGGACATGGCAGAATAAGGGGTTTAGTTCAAAACTATGACCTTTTCTCCTTTAGTAAATTCAGTGCTTTTTAATATGGGGGGTTCTGTAACCCATCATTATTGTTTTGATTTTGAAGGAGAGCGTGGAGGAGATAATAGAATCTCATAAATGAGTGTATTACATTCTAGTCTTTTCTTATGCCTATTGCTTCGTTGCTGGGACTCAAAATGTTCTGTGATAGGAATGGAAAACAAGCACAATTATTCAGTGCCCTAATACTGTGCAGCTTTGTTTACTGTACTGGCATTATCTGCTCTTTTCTTTATAAAACTTTGCATAGTTAAATGTTATCTCTATGCTTAGTTGAAATAAAGGTCAAAAAAGCAATGTGAACAGTTCTAATTAGAATATGAATCTCTATGGCCCTACTATGGTTTGGTGTTGTGAGGCATCTGTCTTTTGTGCAAGCACTCATGCTTAACACTGCACTTTCAGTGGTATTTTAGACGAGATCTAAGCTGACCACGAAGGAATAAGAAGTCAGAAGAGAGGCAAAAGAAAGAGGTGGGGATAGGGAAGGCACTTGGCAAGAAATCCAGGAAGAGAAATGCAGTGAAATAGAGAAGTGCAAATGCAAAATGAAAAGGAAGTAGAGGGGAAATAATCAACACAGAAGGTAGCAAATTGATATGACAATTACAGGATGTGTTCTCCTCTCTGAAATATAAAGTGCTCCATTAGTATGGTTACGCATCTTAACTTCGCAAAGGCAAAACTGAAGCTTGGAAAAGCTGAAATGACTTTACTGAGGTGAAGGCTTGAGAAAGGAATAAACTGTAGATTTGTATCAAAACACTATACATAATGGATGAAAAATGACAGGAAACAAGGTAAGAGGTGACATTTTGCTGGTAAAAAACACAGCTCCATAGTATCGGTGCTAATTGTGATTAACTTTGTTCTGGATAGTCACTAAAAGTTTCTTTTCCTTTGCCTGCAGTAGGAGTTTGGATGTCTTAAAATAACCACTCCAATATAAATGTAAGTGAAATTAATTCTACCACAAATCGTTGTAAAAGTTTTCAGCGCTACTTTACTTGTCAGTCTATTAGTCCTTTAATAAAATGAACCTGTAGCTAATCCTAAATAAGTTTCTTTACCCTCTTTGAAGTTCATTAGGGCCACTTGCATCTGCAGTGTGTTTGTCTTGCATTATAGCTACAATTCACTTTTACCTTTAGCATTGCCTTAAGCAAAATGATTAGATATCTTTTTGAGTAACTGAATTTTACTGAGCAAAAGTGTTCAGGGAACAGTGCAAGTCACTGTTCCCTTGACTTGCCATGGTTATCTCAGCTCAACTCAAAAATGTCTCATTTTGTTACATTCAAGAATCTCAGGCCTATTAAAGAATCTCCTCAAGTGAAGCGTTTGAAGCATTCTTATGAAATTTTGTAACATGATTTAGTTTTGTTATATATTTTGTATATAGTATATTATATTATACTAATATATTAGTATAACATAATACAATATTTAATACAGGTAACCACGTTTGGGATCACTGTGGCATGTGATATGTAATACCTACATTTCTTTTTTTTTTTTTCTTTTCCCAGACATTTTGTTTTCTCAGTTTTAATTGCAGAGAAACGTCAGATCAAAAAAAAAATCTTCATCAACCATGAGATGGCAATTTATCCCATTTACATTAGGCACACTTTTTCAGGATAACTCACCTGCTGAAAGTACCATTCTTTCTCCATTAATGAAAGAAACAATAACCTAGTAGATCAGTTTTGACTAGGCACCTAACTCTCATCTGACTAAAACAAGGGGAGTGGTACTGACATATAGTAATTGCTTATCTTGTTTATGCATTAGGCATATGGGTTCATGCATAATCTGGAAGATTATTTGAAATAATTCCCTGGCTTTACCAGCATAATACTATTTAGTGCAACTACAGCTATGAAACTACTTCATAACCAGCGTGAATGACATTGTGGACCCAGTAGTGCCTGTAAGGCTACTATATGACAGAGGAAAGAAATTAAAGAACCTGTCTGTAAAGTAGCTTAAATATTTAATGAACTTCTTAAAAAAAAACAAAAAAAAAAACAAAAAACAAAGTTAGAATATTAGTATGAATATTGTCATATGCTATTGGTATGAATATGGTAGAGTGTTCTCAGTAGGTATAGGGGAGCTATGAAGAGTATTCTGGAATCAACTAATATTGGTGTCCAGATAGTATTGTAGATCTTAGCCATTTTATCTGCAATTCAAGATGCTTACACAGTACTCCTGCCTCTTTCCCAGGTATTCGTCCTCCAAATCCATCTACACTGTTTAGCTATTTCTCAGAGGTAGATTCTTTTCAGGGAACTTTTTGGTTCCTCACGAACTGGAGTTCTTTGTCTGAAGTCAAGAATTCATATGTGATGTAATTTTGCAGATGATACTGTGTACAGTTCTGGACTCCCCAGTACAAGAGGGACATGAAACTTCTAGACAAGGCCCAGTACAGAGAGACAAAGACGATTAAGGGACTCGAATACCTATCTTATGAGGAAAGACTAAGCAAGCTCAGCCTGTTTAGCATGGAGAGGAGAAAACTGACAGGGGATCTTATTAGCATGTGCAAATATCTGAAGGGAGAATGTAAAAAGGATGCGGCCAAACTCTTCTCGGTGGTGGCCAGTGATAGGACAAGAGGTAATGGGTACAAACTGAAACACAGGAGCTTTCATCAGCATGTGAGGAGGAACTTCTTTACTGTGAGGGTAACAGAGCACTGGAACAGGCTGCCCAGAGAGGTTGTGGAGTCTCCTTCTCTGGAGATCTTCCAAACCCGCCTGTATGCCACCCTGTGCCATATGCTCTAGATGTCCCTGCTGGAGCAGGGGGGTTGGACTAGATGATCTCTAGAGGTCCCTTCCAACCTCAACCATTCCTGTGATTTTGTGTGCATGAAAGTGGAAAGAGATAGAAAGCATGCAAAGAAGGGCTACGAGGATGATCAGGGGCCTGGAACATTTGCCCTACGAGGAGAGGCTGAGGGAGCTGGGCCTGTTCAGCTTGGAGAAGAGAAGACTGAGAGGGGATCTAATCAGTGTCTATAAGTACCTCAAGGGAGGCAGTGAGGAGGATGGTGCTGGCCTCTTTTCACTGGTGGCCAGCAACAGAACTAGAGGTAATGGCCACAAACTGAAACACCAAAAGTTCCACAAGAACTTAAGGAAAAATTTCTTAACAGTGAGGGTGACAGAGCACTGGAGCAGGCTGCCCAGAGATGTTGTGGAGTCTCCTTCTCTGGAGATCTTCAAAACCCGCTTGGACACAGTCCTGTGCCACGTGCTCTAGGTGACCCTGTGTGTGCAGGGGGGTTGGACTAGATGACCTCTAGAGGTCCCTTCCAACCTTAAGCATTCTATGATTCTATGAAAGGTCCTCCTCTTCTCCCCTGAAGCACTCCTCTTGCAAACCAAAGGCTCACAAATCAGAATATATCTTTTCCCACTGTCTTTTTTTTTTCTCTTGCTGCACTTAAGATTCCAGGTATGTTCCTCATGTAGTCTTCCTGATGATGTCAGCCACAGTGATCAAGACCCAAAGTATGTAAAGTCTGGGAATAAGCTCCCTATAGTACCATGAAGAAAAACTACACTGAGAGGTTTTTCTAACATCAGTCAGTGTTGGTGTAGGAGCTCATAGGGATTTACTGTAATTTTAGGATTTTTAGCCCTCATTGTTAATATCCTTAGTATGGGCCCATCAGGACTTTCTAAACAAATCCAGCCTTGCCTCATCCTTAATATGTGAATTTTTTACAAAAATCAGCATGGCTTACTCAATAGCACAAAAAAGTCATTTTTGTTGAAGTAACATTATATTGTAGCTGTGGTTGTTTAAAGAGAATGATTGATAATCTAGTAATTTTTTTCTACTTCTGTTGCTTGTTAACTGGTGATCTCATAAAAGACAGAGGTACTAACAGGTCAGTCTACTATCTTTCACAGGCTTTCTTATCTTTAATGAGTCTCAAATGCTATCTTATCTATACATTTTGTTTTGTCTTATGAGCAATGAGTGACAGGCTTCCAGACAATGCAATCTACATAGCATAGTTGTTCTTAAATGCTAATCCTCTAAAGGAAAAAAACAAAAGATAAGCTTTGAGCATTGTTTTGATAAAAGCTAGGGTTGGCCTTCCTAATGTAAATGAATGAAGCTGTAGATCTCACAGGTCTCAATAATCTACTTTGCCAGTCTAGGTCTGAAAACTATGTTTGATACCTAACAACTTAAAAACATCAAATGCAGTTAATATTAAGAGTTAGTCGTCGGTGGAAAAAAAGGATTAATAATGGCAAGCACTTGATTTTGAATCCAAGTGAAAGATTTGATCCAAGTCTGGACATTTGGATCAAAATAGATATAAATATTTTATTATTTTTTGACAAATTACAGGATTTTGTTCTGGTTTGTATTTTAAACGCATTGCAAAAACATGGATTTTTCCCTCAAGCGCTAATGATATTATGCTACGCTTTGAAATGTAAGATTGTCAAACAAATTGTTCCTTGTTTGAGAAAATATCCCTGTAAGTGAATAAATACGTCTAATTTCTATCTTGAGACTGACAGGAGCATTTTCTTCCTGCAGGGCTGGTCACTTGAGAAAAATAGTGGTCTGACAGGTTGGCTTTGATTGTCTGGTGCTCCATGTCACATCTAAATTCCTGATTTAACTTTGCATAAAAAAAAAAAAGAGGCTGCCCAGACTTCAGAACAACAGTGTTTAGAGAGAGAGTACAAAGTAGTTGAAAGCTCAATGAGTTTGAATGCTAAGGGAAAGGCAAAATGGCATAACAAAAGGTATGATGACTCTGACGAAAAATATTGTGTGAAACTTCCACTCAGGTAAACAATAGAGCACAAATGTTTAAGTAAATAAGAAAAATAACACATTTCTATCTCAAAAATAAGCTTGTAATTGAAACATATATGTGGTGGTACTTTCTATGCTGTCTTGAACACTTGGAATACTGTCTTGAAGGCCTCAAGCATATTTATCTACCATTATATTTGTGCTTTCTCAGCTACGCAGACTTATTCCTAACAAGAACTATGTTGAAAGATAACTTTGACCAGAACAGTTGCAAGTTGCAGGGAACATCACATGACTGCTAAAAAATCCTGCAGTATGTTCTTAGATAACATGGAATGATGATGGCAATCTGATGTGAAGAGAAGCAGAGAATTTAACAGTTACATAAAGAAAACAGAGGTAAAGACAGACTGGACACAGCTGGGTATCTGATACCTTTTATCAGAGGAACTGAACTATCAAATGAAGGCGTATAATAGACATATATTTTCAGTGTTTCTTGACAAACTTTTCAGAAAGGGGTCTTCTTTTGCATGTTGTACATGGAAATATAAATCAAAGATAGTTCTTTTTTGCATTTTATGTATCCCACCAATGATGGAAATGTTTACATAAAGAACCCCATGGACCTATTTTTCCAAATCTACTGCACAATAATATTTAGTACAGCAGTATTTGTATTTCTTCACAAATCATAGATATGTTAATATGATTCTTTCATAAGCAAAATACAATTATTGAATCCAGTTTTCAGAAGATATTTATGATATGTTGTCTGTTTACAGGAAATTCATAACTTGATGAAGTTATTGTGATCTTCAATCATTTTTCAAATATAATTCAGAGATATCATGACCTTACATACTGTTTTTGTAAGAGACTTTACAGTGTTGAGTCCCAAATGTCTTCTGTCAGCCACTGATAAAAATTCTACATCTGTAAATTTGTTTAAAATGGGTTTTAATCACACTGGGGAAATTCAGATATAATCATAGGAGATATTTATGATAACTCAATTCTGTCATTAGAAAGATATACAAGTCTTTTTACCCTGCTCTATTGTCCATTTTCAGGTGAAAGTCTGCTGCTTAAAGTATTACTGCAAGGAATATGAAAATAAATAAATAGTGTAACCGTAGTTCTTGCTGAAATGATTCTACTGTCCTCACTTTCTACTATCCTGTAGATGCTTGAAGCCTATGCTGATGTCGCTGGTAAAGTATTTGCAGGAAAACTATTCAATATTAATATGATATTAATGTGGGATTCTTGTTCTAGTGCATCCTAAATATAGCAGAGTCAGATAACCTACCTTGGTCCCTTTTTTTTTTTCCTTCTTCTTTTTTTTCCCACTTAACTGATTCTGTAGCTCTCTCACAGCTATCATCCAGTTCAGCAATTTTGGCAGTATTATTGTTTTGTTATGAATTTCCTAATTCAGGACAGTCTCTTCCCAAAAAGGATAGCTTGTTGGAGCAGGAATCCCATGATGGACTGTGAGACAGTAAAAAGAGGGTAGGGAGGAAAGCTGGCTGTAGCAATTTGATGAAAGTAGGGAAAGAGAGATAAATTCAGATAAGTCAGAAACTATTCTCCCTCAAATATCAGTAGATTCTTCTCTTTGTTCACTAGAGTTACATTTTCTTAAAAAAAAAAAAAGACTTTCCCTACTTTAGTGGAGTTTGGGCTGATTTACTGCTGCTGGCATAGGCTGTGTGAGACCTGAGAAGAGCTTGCTGAGCAGAGCAACATGAACACATGAGTATATTGGTTGTAGTCTTTGACTTCTCTTTCTTGCAAAGTCCCTGTCTTGTTTTCCCTTTCACAGTTGATCTTTCGGGTTTTGCTGGCAGTGGAGGTAGCTCTCCAGCATTTCATTCCAGTGGGAATTTGGAGCAGTGCTCAACAGCCACAGAAGCAGCGCGAGTTGTTCTGCAGCCTCTAGCCGCCTTTGCAGCTAGCATGAGCCTAATGGGGACTTTTCCCTCTTCTGTTATCTGTGTAGTTGGCAGGATTCAATGGGAATTTCCATTTTCAGAGGGTCTTAGCAATGCTTTGCCTAATTTTTCTGCATCTGTAATAATTTTTGCAAAGAGACTTTTCCGTGCCCGGTCGTACAATACTCCATTTCTTTACATCAGCCTCCTCAGAGCAAAGAAAAGCCTTTAACTCTCATAGGCTGAGATCAGTTCCAACAGCTGCTGCATTCTGTGCTTTATACAAGTCTGTGACAAAAGCAATTTATAGGTCAAAGATGGCAGGAACTAGAATAATATACAGAGCTCAGAGACTTGGTGGGAGGCAAGAAAGGTTAAACGCTGCTGCCCTATTGCTGTAGGGTAGGTAGACTACTGCTTCTGAATAAAAAAGTGCTGGTCCAGCCCAGGGACAGATTCAGTCCTGAGAGTGGGTCATGGTGTCTCTCGTGGAAGCTTGCACCACAGTGCTCCAGGTGCTCCTGTTCCTAGACCACAGTTCTGAGTCTTTGTGCACCTTTCTATTTTATTTTCAAATTCCTTCTAAATATAGAGAAGTCGTGGCTGCTGGGAAATAAGAAGGAGCAAGGTAGCAATATATTTAGCAGTTCTCTGATCAGGAAAACATGCCTCTGGTCGTATATTTCTGCATTGAAGGGAGAAAAAAAATCCTGTCTGTCCTGCTTACTGATTAAAAAGTAAAAATGAATAAGCCTGCACTACATGTGTGTAACCAGTGCTGCTCGGGACTCAGTCCACAAATGAACTTAAAAAAAAATACAAGCCCAAGATGGCAAAACTTTATGAGTTCAGCAGTTTGTGTCAGTCCGGATATGTGCCTAAAAGCGTGACAAGGAGCAGGACTTTCCTGAACCTCTGTGTTTAGGCTACAAATCTTTTAGGATGAGCTGTTTTCTTTCACTGTGTGTGAGATACTGGCTTGTAAGTGCTTCAATAAATAGTACTGCAGCAGGAGACGACACACAGCAAATCCTCAGCTATACTGAACCTTTTGTACATGTGGCACCACGGTGATTCTTCATACAACTAGGGAGGGGAAAAAGTGGAAAAATTAATTTGAAATAATGTAAGGAAAAGAAAGTGCAAAGGTTCTAGAAAGCTTGTTTGCTATGTGCTATTTTAGCTTAAAAAGAAAGTGCTTATGTATGTATATATATGAAAGTATTGCAACAGGCTGTTCTCTAGCAGTTTCTTGGCCATCTTTGCTCCTAATAGAAGGGTTTTTTTCATGTTTGGTTGGCTTTTTAAACAGGGTAGTCACAAGATTTTAAATCACACTCAGAGCACTGCTGCAAGAATACAGCTTTCTGCTGTTCTAAGCATACTTAGTAGAAATACATTTTTTTCACTTCACGTCAGAATAACTCTACTGCTAAGGATAAAAAGCCATGTACAGGTTCTACACTGTTTTGAGTTAAAACGCTGCCTTACAGTATAAACTAAAACAACGCAGAAAAATATCTTTTTATTTACAGCAACCTCTAAAGCTTACTATGAAAGAGAGGAACACCACATCATACCAAAGGACATATAATAGCCCTCTCCCTGTTTCTCATTCCTTACTGTTTTCTGTTCCAATTTTTTAAAAAACATGTGCTCCTTCTGATACTGTTTTTTTCTACAAGCTCTCAAGCTAAACATCTGACATTATCAGACATTAGCTTTATCTGTCACTGCCTATCCAAGGTCAAAACGTGTGTGGAGCCAAGGTTAGGCACAGCAATCTTATTCTTAGCTCAACCCACATTAGGAATAACTTGTACTTGAAACACGGTTTTCACACAGTCCTGGCCCACTACTCTGTCAGTTTGAGGCACCTGTGCTTAGATGATGGAGACAAACCTTGCCACTCTGTCTAGATCTAACCTACGAAAAAGATCCTGTCTAACACTTTGACTGAAATGTGAAAGCGTAGGAAGAATGTCTAAAAATATGTTCATTAGAAATTATCTGGACAAAATCCCCACCTTTATATACAATACAGAGTCTCTATGTAGCCAGCAAGTACAGATGCAAAAGTGTATTGCCAATATGCCTTAAATAAAGCTGTCACACCTTTAGCTATGAAGATTAAAAATGTTCTTCACTTTGCATATTAAACTGTGCTGTTTTCATAAGGAAGGTCTCCAGCTCATGCACACATTTTTCACTAATTTTTAGCCTACTAAAATTAGCCATAATTCTGAGTCAGAGCTGCTTTTGCCTCTCCCTCTTTTGTCTTGTTTGTACCAGTAATATAGGATCTGTTGATCAGATTATTTCCCTACCTGTATTTTGCAATTCATTTGCTTCTGAATTATACCACCAGCAGCACCTGTGCATAAATTTATGGTGTTTTAACTCCAAAAGAGACCATCAGAGTATCTGTAATGCTTGGGTAACTGGATTGTTCAATTCACGCTCACGCTGTTGTGGGGATATGATGTGTCAGCAAGGCTTTGCTCCACAAGGAAAGGGCCTTCTGGGGCCAAAAGGTCTGCACAGTGAGGAAGCCAGGTCACCAGTGCCCTCAGAACTGTGCTTCCAACATGCTTAGATGCAGTCGCTGCAGCTAGCAATTATAATTATTCTAGCTAAATAGCCTATCTGGAGAGAACAATTGTTTGTGTGAAAGTAGTTTTACTCTTTAACTAACCTTATTGATATTTTTTGAAATGCTGAACCGTTCAAGCTCTTTAAATCTGCATAATCCTCATCTTTTGATTCATTTTTTATGATTCTTTGCATCATTTCTGGTTCTTCAGTATATCTTTTATAAACATGAGGGCATCAAAATACTCCTAGCTTTATATCTTAACATCATACAAAGAAGTAAAAATCCTTCTCTCACTTCTCTTTCCTATTTTCCCCTTTACCTATTAAAGACCACATTTTTTTTTTTTGCTATAACATTGCATAGGAGTCTTTTATGCTGAGAGTTCCTCTTGTCACTCTGAATTTCTTTTTATTTAACATGTAGCTTTACATTTAGTCATAATAAAAAGTGCTTTTTTTTCTTTGCCTCAATTAGGCCAGGTTAATAAAGAAATCACACTGCCTTGTCCTCTCATGTCAGAAGAAATAGTCTTAGGTGACTTGTGCCAAATGCCTCTGCCAAATCATACCTTTAACACTATCATACCACACTAGGTTATAAATCAAACGCAATATGCTTCAAAGAAGTAACTATTTTTAGAGAACACATTTTTTTTTTCTGTAGGAAACCAAGACTACTGCAAACATGACAGAAAATGTGATTGCTAGGTGACAGTTTACCGGGTATCTCCTGATTTAAGTGTAGTTTTACAGTTAATGAACTAGCTGTTTAAGATTTTATCCAGTATGTCTGGCATGCTATCAAAGGTAGTATTAAATGAATTAACCTCCATGAAAGTATTCTATTATTTCACCCGTGAAAAAATATATTTCTCTCAAAAGCTTATGCTGCATGAGCATTAAAAAAAAAAAAATCAATACGTATTTTAGTACAGTTACTCCCCAAGTTTTTTACCCTCACTGAAGAACACTGCTCCTTGTGGACAAATTTTAATTCTTACTCTACCTGCCTTGCTTTTTTTTTTTTTTTTTTTTTTTTTCAGTTTTGACTGAAGTGTTCTGTTCAAGTCACATAATAACCATTTTTTTTTTTTTTTTTTTTCCTCTTGCTCAAATGAGTGTGTTCTCCTTAGTTCTGCTGCTCTTTCATTTTTGACTTCTGACTCTTTTCCCTCAAGTTCACTGGTCTTCTGGAGGAATAGAAGGGGACAGAAATGGTCTACATACCGCTTCCCTTGACCTCTGAAGCTCTCTGCTAGAGCGTTTATGAAGGCTCAGTGGCTGTCATCTTCCTACAGAAAAGTTTCATTTGGTAGTGATGAAATACTGGTTATATATATAAAAAAGGCAGCTTCCTACAAGTCACTCAAGTTACTTCCAAGGGGTAACATATATAATTTGTCACAATCTCTTTATGACATTCTCTTTGATAGATTATTTGCAGATAATTTTTGTATAGGCATTTTGCTGTTACTTGCAACTTTGCAATGAAAAAGCTGAAATGACTCTGTCTCAAGAGACTACAACCAATTATTCACTTTCCATTGTGCTTTTCACTATTTTGAGGCTTTAATCAATAACACAAAGCTTACTTGCTTTCTGTTTGTCTGTGGCTCTGTTAACACTGAGATTAAACTAATGGTTTTAAATAAAACAAAGACTTCTTGAAAAAAATCCATAAACTTCATTTTTAACATTTTGAAAAGTTAGTAAACATTTTAACTTTGATTTTAGCAGAAACTTTCTTCTGGATCAAAGCAAAATACTTCATTGGCATATGGGATTTCTATTCTGCCAGAAAAAGGAAAAAAGCAGAAAACACAGTGTTCTCAAATAAATAATGCACATGAATATCGATCTGATACAGAAGCCTGTAAGTAAAGCTGTTTCCACAAAAATATTAGCACTAACTCATGTGCCAAATAATCAAGTACATGGAGAGTTTATCGGTACAATCTAGATGCCACAGCTGGTGCTGAGTGTGACCTGTTTCTTGTGGCCCACACAATGAAGATGCAGAATGCTCAGAAAAAGGCCAATAAGACCCTTCTATCTTCTCTCCCCTTGAAAGACTAATGCATGGTTGTCCAAATACACCAGAGTTGGCTACCTATACACAGGTGACAACAAAGGGAGATTTTAGATGGATGAATGAGACTTTCAGTAGTGAATGAAGCATCAGAGGTTTAGCTTGCACTGCTTTGCTGTTGGGACTTACCTTGTGGTGCACTATCCACATTGTGAGATGGGAAGCCTCATGGAGACTCCTTCCACTTGCAGTCATGCTGTATTTACTAATTTTCTATATGTGTATTTGTCTTTGTATCTGACTACTGCACTACATTTTTGAATAAGTGGTTTAAAACTTATAGACGTGCTTATTCTTTCCACCTCATGTGGGTCACACAGTCCTTCAGTAGCTGTTACTTTTTCACAGAATCACAGACTGGCTGAGGTTGGAAGGGACCTCTAGAGGTCATCCAGTCCAACCCCCCTGCTCCAGCAGGGACACCCAGAGCATGTGGCACAGGGTGGCATCCAGGCAGGTTTGGAAGATCTCCAGAGAAGGAGACTCCACAGCCTCTCTGGGCAGCCTGTCCCGGGGCTCTGTCACCCTCACAGGAAAGAAGTTCTTCCTCATATGGAGATGGAACTTCTGTGTTTCAGTTTGTACCCGTTACCCCTCATTCTGTCACTGGCCACCACGGAGAAAAGTTTGGCCCCATACTCCCTGCAGTGAAACAAAAACAAAAGAAAACTTCAACACAATGGGTGCCTTATTTTCCTATAATGTCACATGCCTATTCAACTCAATCACAGGCCTAGAAATAACAACATTGCACCTGCTTTTTCCTAAGTGGACTAATAGGCTTTGCACAATTCCTCAGTGAGCAAAAAATCAGCGCCAATTCTCCTGAGAGCTAGCTGAGACCCTGCTCCCAAACACCAAAGGCCAAGCAGCATGTTCCTCACCTTCCCTCTGGACCCATGGACTGTGCAGAATCTTGAAAACCTTTCCAAAACAAGTCTGCTGAAGAGAGGTATTAAAACAGTAGAGAAACTTTCTGTTGGAGCTACAACATAGCCAAAAGAGGACATTTGAATGACAGAGAAAAAGGAAGATACATCTATGATTTACATAGAGACTTTACCATGATTTTGAGGGCTTTTTTAAACACTGAGACCCACTTGATATTTCCCCCCTACACACATATTTTGACTTCCACATTGCTTTTTTTTTTTTCTTTCCTGTACATAGCTGAACAAATTTTCACCTTTGGAAACAACTTCAAGAATGCTTTCTCATTTAGTAAGTCTGCTGCTTTGTATATTTTCACCTCCTTGTGTTTGAACTCTTGAACCAAAAAGCCCTTATAAATCAAAACAAGGCCAAAGGAACAAAACAGAAACAAAACAAAGCAAACAACCCCCCCACCCTACTTCCAGAATTTCAAGTAGGTTGAACCTGGGGGATTAGACACGCTGATTGAACTGTGATACTCTGACTTAAAATTTGTATCATTTAATCCTCCCCTAAAGGTAGAACTTCTCATTTACTCATTAGCAAAGGAAAAATATGTTGTCAGCTCTAACAGATTTCCCAGGCAAGTTGGCTTCAAAAAATGCACATGCTATTGATAATAAACTGACTGCTTGCCAACAGAATCTGTCTCTGTGTTTGCATCGACTGCCTTTTAATATGGAGATTGGAACAAACCAATAACTATTGCTTAACACAAATTCACCTAAGACCACAGAAGCAGTCTACTGTATAGTTACCTCACTAGCAAAGGGATGTTTTCAATACTATTAGAGCAGCCCTAACACAGTTAAGTTTTTTTCTTCTTCACATTGAAATTCACCGTGAATAAAAGACAAACAAAAAATGCCTGTACATCAGCATCCACACACTGTATGCTGTAGTACCATTTTGCCATACTGACTGCAAACCTCACTTCATGACAAAACCATCTTCATGCGCTTCTCCTTGCTTAGTGACACATGAGCACTTGGTAATTTTACAATGTAAGCTATGCAATCTAAATATGGTATATTGAAAAACAATTCTGTGTAATCAGTAGTCACTTTTTTTCAGATGACTTTCTCTATGCACTATGAACCACCCTCCCATCACATACTTGTGCTCAGATGCTCTTAGGTAGCCTCTCAAATAATATCATTTAAATACAATACACTTCCAGCCATGTGCATGAAAACCAGGAAGGAGAAACAACTACATCCTTAGCTGGCAAACTGTCACAGACACTTTCACCAACTGTGACTCTCTCCCAGGATACTTACCATCCTCCTCTGTCTTGCAACCATCATACGAACAGTGTTTACAAACCTCAGTACAGGGTTATTCAGCCACACTCAGCATTTAGACTTCTAATAAAGGACATAATTTTGAGGTGCTGAACACCTATAAAATACATAACACATAGTCAATGGCAAACATTGGACAGATAGGATCTGTCACTTTGGGAAGAAAAAGTCAGTTTTGTTTCTTCCATTCTGAGATTTTTTTTTTTTAAGAACATTCTCCTCAAGACTTAGAAAATGTCCCGGGTGAGTAAAATTAGTTTCTAGATCTTAAACCCCCTAGCCTCTGTCACGGCACACATGTACATTCATAAGGCCAGAGTCATAAGATGAAATCTGCTTCTTCATTTTTCTTGATTTACACATAGCAAATGAAGAGGCTCTGTCTGTCACTTTCTACCTCCTAAGTATTTAACTTCCTCCCTGTAAGCCCTTTGACAGTCAATAAACCAACTCACAGGTTCCCTCCCACAAAAGACAGCCAAAAACACCCACCTACATTATTATTTTCAAATCACTACTAGGCAGGATATTCTGCAGTGAGGATAATTTGGAACATGTGGCAAAAAATCTACAGTGAAAATACTAGCTTTTCAAACAACAAAAGATTAAAACCACACTGTACTGAAAAAGAAAAACTCCATCTTACTAAAACTCAGAGTACTATTTTCAGCATCCTGTTAGTATTTTTAAGAAAGATGTGAAAGTTAAAGGATGCCAACTTATGGCAAGCTGCATGGCATTTTTACTAGCTTGACATAAAGCCAAGCTAGGTTTCAACCTCTTTTCCTTACCAACCTGTATTTTCACACAGAACTTATTCGTGGCTTCTTTACTGTTATTAATGCTTTATTTCAAAAAATCAATAAGCAACAAGTTGCACAACAAACAAATTTTTCTTTTTTTGTGGAAAAAATATTAAGGTTTGATCTCAACAAGATTAAAAAGCTTGCAGGAACATAAGTATAGTAGAGTTAGGGTAAGACACAGATGAAAAAGGTCTTCTATATCATACTGTGCCTGTGGGGACTGGAGATTTTTGAGCTGACACTGATGATGATAGCACTAGAGTAAAAGATGATATAAGTTTCACCTGTGTTCTTTGAATGAATTGGCAGAGAGTTAGTGCAAATATTTTAATGTTTTGTAGTAGGGCTGCAACAGTGGGAGTGAGAGATACGGAGCATCTTCAACTGGTTTGTTTTTTAAGAAAGTGCTACCGATACTGTATAGTGCCATTAACAGAAATAAAGTAATACTTGGCACAGAGATTGGTTCACTAAAACAGTGTTTAAAAAAATAATTGAAAGGGAATGCTATTATCTCCAATTTATTAATCCAAGAACTAAGACAAAGACAAGGCAAAAGATTTGACCAAAGTGACTCAACGAGCCGTTGGGACTTCCAACAGACCCCAAAGATCCATTCAGAAACTATAATCTAACTACTATCTATAGTTTTGGGGCAGAGGACAGAAAAAAAGAAAACTGCCTTCATGCATTGGATCCCTGGGAGATCTTCAGTACAAATTCTCAATATGAAATCATCATCTACTGTTTGGAAGATTTTTCCAGTTTCCCCAGTGCCAATAGGTCTCTGAAAACCTGAGAAAACACTGAAAGTATTTAAGTTGTAAGAACAGAGAAAAAGAGAAGGTGGAGAGGGAGCCAGATCACTAAAACTCACTGCAAGAACTACCCTGTCGCTGGAGGGCTGGCACCCCTGGCTATCAGAGACCTTGGAGCAGACCATGACTTTCTTCATGTGGCAGAATACTTTTTTTTTTTTCCCTTATTTTTTTCCCCCTATTTTCTTCTACAGATCCTAAAATACTAGTTTTTACATAACCTCTGGACAGATAAGTGAATACATTGCCTCTTCAGCACTCTGGCATTAGTCTCCACAAACTGTTTCTCTTCAATTGGTGCTAAAAGATGAATTCACCTAGCAGGATATATGAGGATCTCTGAAGACATTTATCCTAAATTACTGCAGAGAATTGAATTTGTAGTTCAGCTCAAACAGTAACAGTCTCTATTTAAAGTCACACAGAGAGATACCCACTGGCCTTGTGATACATGTTTTCCTGGATGACCTTTGGCAGGTGTCACTATCTCCCCTGACAGAATAGCAAAAGACAATGCAGCTCTAAATAGAGCCCTTCTTTGTTTGGTTAGTTTCTTTTATTTTATTCCGTAAATTAGTAGAGTTGCAACTATTGATACATTCATGACGTATAATCTCGCCCAGAATTGTAAAGCATCTGGGCCATTAAGAAAACCTGCATATAGGAATCTATCGGAATTGCTATTATTTAGCTGTGAAGAAACAGAATAATGTGTCAAATATTTTTTGGCCAACCTAGGAGATATTTTTGACAATCGCTTCTTTTTGCAGAAAAGCAATTTCACCAGCGTCTGCATTAGTATTTATATGGCTTCCAGACTATACTGAATCGTCAACCTGCAGTTCTGATGAACATTTGTTGGAGTTTACGGACCATCTGTAATAACTTCATACCCAGAAGCAGTGCACAAGTGCACATGGACTGATTCAAACCTGAAGAATTATTTTAACTTTGTAACAATTTTGATTCTAGTAAGTGCTAACTAGCTTCCTAACTAATTCTATGATTTTTTTTTCAAAAGTCTGATTACATCAGGTAAAAATAAAGTTAACCAAGCACATAACTTGATTTAGAGATTAATTTTGACTGAATTAAACAACTTTTGTCTTGGAAGAGATAAGATAATATGAACTGTCCCTTGACAAAATACCAGATCAAACTCTTCCCATTTATAATCTTCTGTAGAAATAGGTATGAATTCATCTGGCATTTCTCATACAGAGAGACACCTTCACTGTTTTTAGGAAAGGTTTGAAATTGGTATTAAAGCAGCTAGTACACACTATTTACTTGAATTAATTAATGTGAAAAACAGAAATATGCCGTTCCCTTGTAGGACTATCATCACAGGCTTTCCACTCTACGAATACTCTGGGAAGGCATCAGAAGGGTTTAAGAATTCACCTCTCTTCCCGTGGAAGCACCAGAGCAGGACTTCTACACAGCCTTGGAACATTCTGGGAGTAATTCCCCTGCTGTCCATACAGCCATTCCCCAATGCCGAGGCCATGAGGTTCACAGCGCCTCAGCCAAGGATCCCATGTCCCATCTTTCTAACCAGCCCACTTGCATTTCTACTCCCCACTCTACCTTGTATAAGGTATTTCTGAAGACATTGGCCTCTCAGACTCCATCAGGGAAACAAAAGCGAAGTGACTCTTTTCCTGCCAAGAGGATCAATGGTTTCCTATTGTGGTGGCTTCAGACCCAGATGGGAAGCTTTTTTTCTGGAGATAGGCTTTACTGAAAGAGGGTGCAAATCTCAGTAATAAGGTTTAATAGCCTGGGATAGGAACTCACACTAGAGGGTCTAAGAGTCACTTCTGGCTTTAAAAAAATTCATGACTCTCCATAACACTTAAGTCTTTGAAGGGACAAATGACCATTCGAGTTCTATATTTTCAAAAGTAGTAAATATTCAGATTACTATAAATTCTCATTACCTGGAATAAGAAGAAAACTTTCAGAAAGAAAATGAATTGCCAGAATAGCAGGCGATATTTTCTGTGATATAAATGTTAGACTGTAAAATGCCTTTCCAAGAATCTCTCTAAAGTGGCTAATTTAAGATGAGTGAAACAAAAATGCTAAACATGTATTTCAGTTTTCACTGACAATCTGGAGAAATGAGTGAAATAATGGATAGTTTACATTTCTAAATTCTATAGCCAATGTTTATATTCTAATACTGAGAATATACATAGGTCATGCAGAAAGCCACAGGTTATCTCACTGCTTCACTTGTGCTGCAGGATATGGCCTTCCTTAATGGGAAGCACTGATGCATTCATCAGTGAGGAGGCAAAGAAAGAAAGTTTCCTTACTGTAAGTAAAGGAAATCAACCCACAATCAACTAAAGGAAATCAACCTTTTAGGCAGGTACAAGCTCAGAACTTAGTGTATGAACATCACCCAGGGAGATATCCCTTCTCTTACAAAGAGAAGGAGATTTGAAGAGCCAAAATTCATCCCTTGGCCCTTCACAGGGAAGTTCTTATGTAGATAGGAAGTTCCTATCTTAAGATTCCTCTTCCTCTTTACAAATGTCTGCCATTTGGAAGACTAATTCTGCTGTGATGCAAAAAAAAAACCAAATATCTTTGAGCTAATATCCATGTATTCCATGTGTGCAAATCACATCAGCACTCACTTAACAAGAGTAATAACTGTACTGAAAGGGTTAAGGTTTTCCTCAGACATATGGTAGATCAAAGTACTTTTTTTTGTCTTTTTTTTTTTGGTTGTTTTTTTAATGCTGAGCAATCTTTGTTGATTTACTGAACATGAAAAGATACTTTTCAGTAATTTATAGAATTACCTTATTCTGCTTTATAGGAATATTGTCTGAAAGAGTACAGTGAGACCAACAGTGCTATGTTCGCAAGAGAGGATAAATTTTTAAAGTGCATATCCTAAAAATGCATATCCACTGTTATCTTGCTTGCAGAACTGAAGAAACCACACTTTTGATTCAGATTACTTACAGATGAATGTTTTATTTCTGCAGAACATTATAGATGGATTTAAGCATACTTTAACTTCAGAGACACAGAACTAATTCTGAATTTAGTGTGAATTTCAATCTTCACATGCCTCTAAAAATCCTCTATACTTGGAATTCCAGTTAGGATTTTGTATTTATATAGGCAAGATCGTATAATCAGATGCACGGATTGTTCACAAAATGAAAATTAAATTAAATGATTACAGATTTGTGGTAATGGAGGGAAAAAAGCCAAAGGGACGCCATAGCTACTTGCAGAAAAGACTTTCCGATGAGTGCCATAAGTAGACCTTAGTCACTGATAAATGTGCTGCATGATGCATTTTAATTCTGCTCTGTTGCACATTTCCAAAAAACAAGGGTAAAGTCCTTTAGAGACAACAAAGAATAATGTTTGACAAAATTATAGATTTGCTCTAAATAGTAACTTCTCTTTTAAAACTGTTCCACTGCTTTTAACTAGTCCATTTGTTTGGCATATATAGATGTGAATATTCTTACTAAATAAAGGGGCTAGTCCTGCAATACTTTGCTGTTCCCCCTGTTTTGACTGACTTTCACAACCTTTGGAGACACTTTTCACTTCTGAAAAGTGTCTTGTCTTCCGAAAAGACAAACATACTGAAAAAAAGAACACACCTGTTGCAGAATTGTCCAACCAAAAGATTCCTGTTTACAGGAGGAAAGAATTTTGTGGAATCTACAAAATACAGGAAGCAAATCAGAAATAATACGGATTTCATTTTATACACAGCAGCCAGGAAATACAGGAGGATCAAGCGTGGTAAGAAAATTCTGGAGGGGAATAGGGGCATTAAATAAGTTTTCCTATCTTCTTAAAAAAGCTATAAACAGGCAAATCTGCTCCTGTATTTATATAATAAACCACGTTACAGCTCATCATCAGAATGTGTGTAAGCTGGATAGTTTTTGCTTTGGGCACGTAAAATATCATTATGCAGAGGTGGTATTGAGGATGTGGGATATTAATTTGGTTATCTGGGGAGAAAGAAAAGTCATTAGAAATTCTATTAACTGACTAATGACTTTAATTTTAATTTTAATTTTGAAGAAGAGTAATGAGAACTTATAAACATTACAAAGAGAAGGCTGTACTGAGCCTTGATCCCTCACAGTAAAACAGAAAACAGAAAAAGTAGGCACAGAATGGAAGCAGTAACTGCCAGCATCTGCACAAGGTACAGTAGTAACAATACTTCCTCAAGGCATCTGGGGAACAATCTGGAGGTTTCAGACTATAGTTTGAACTCAGCCCTCTAAATTCACAGGATGCATTTTTGTCATTGGGCATGCCTGGAACTATTCCTCATCCTGTTGCTAGCTTGAATCACTGGAGAAAAGGAATGCTAAAGAAAAACAAAATTCATGTTCTGCCAAAAAGAAATGGGCATGAGGGTCCTAGCCACTGCCAGTGACTACAGAGCCCTGGATTCTGCTCTCTGCTCCTAATGATGCTCATTTTTCATCTAACAACCCCAATGCAAAATGCATGAGCTGTTTCTGAAGCAAGAATATGAATTTAGGGCTCCCCGATCCTCCCCTCTTCCCCAGGAAAACTTCTCAGCACTGAAAGCAGAGCCAAATTCTCTCTTGCTCGCTGTTTCCTCACTCCAACTAGGCTTTCTCCTTGTATTCCAAATGGTCCACTGGATTGAGACATAGATCTAGGAAATAAGAGCTGTCTGTTGAAGTACTTTCAGGGGGACCTTATGTCCTTCCCCAACTGAACAGGCTGCTACGAGAACACAAGATGTCTTGCCTGGGATAGATATAGTCCACCTAGCCTGTATTTGGTCTTTAGGAATGGCTTAAGGAGGGTACAGAGTCAATGGCTGTGCTTTGAGCTCAACTCAAATATGTCAGGTCTGAAAGACCAGGTTCTGAGGCAGAACTCAGGACATTCCTCACTGAAAAAGATCGCAGGCAGCTCCCAGTGAAACCCTGCTCTTTTTCAGCAGAAAACTGTTGTTCAAAATCAGGCATGATTTTAATTTAAAATGCTTGCAAGATTGGGCTGTCTTGCACAGTAGGTGATCTGATACATTTTTTTGAACCTGCATGCCTGTCATAAAGAAAGATCCTGGGTGACAGAGCCCATAAAGAGGTGTATGGCAATGAAAGATGTTCACATTTTAGAGGAGTGGGATTTGAGCTATGCTTGTATCCTCAGCACTTCCTAATGAGCAGCTATACCAACTGCATCCAGCATGAGGCTCACCTTGGGCAGCTGACTTAGCCAGTGCTGAGGTGCAAAACTCATCTCAGGTCTCAGCACAGAGAGGTGATGATACTTGTTCAGGCAGCTGCCTTCCATCATCTTCGAGATGTCATGGAAAGTGGGGAAAGTGCCGGAGGACTGGAAGAAACCATCGTCACACCAGTCTTCAAAAAGGACAAGAGGGAGGACCTGGGAAACTACCTGGGTGAGGCCAGGCAGCCTCACCTCCATCCCTGGAAAGGTGATGGAGCAGCTCATCCTAGAGACCGTCTCTAGGCATGTCAAAGAAAATAAAGTGATCAGGAGTAGTCAGCATGGATTCACCAAGGAAAAGTCGTGTTTGACGAACCTGATGTAGCCTTCCACAATGAGCTGGCTGGCTGGAAGGACGATGGGCAGCCATGGTTGTCTGCCTTGACTTCAGCAAGGCTTTTGACACCGTAGCCCGTAACATCCACATAGGAAAGCTCCAGAAGTGTGGAATGAACAAGTGGACAGTGAAGTGGATTGAGGACTGGCTGGATGGCAGAGCCCAGAGGGTGGTGATAAATGGGACTGAGCCTAGTTGGAGGCCTGCAGCCCGTGGTGTCCCGGAGGGCTCCGTACTGGCCACAGACCTGTTCAACTTGTTTGTCAGTGACCTGGACAAGGGCAAGGAGTGCACCCTTAGCAAGTCTGCAGAAAATACCAAATTGGGTGGAGTGGCCGACACTCCCAAGGGCTGTGTTGCCATTCAGAGGGATCTGGACAGGTTGGAGAGTTGGACAGAGAGGAACCTCATGAGGTTCAACAAGGACAAGTGCAGGGTTCTGCACCTGGGCATGAATAACCTCAGATACCACTATAGATTAGGGATTGACCCACTGGAAAGCAGCTCTGCAGAAAGGAATTTGGAAGTCCTGGTTGACAAGAAGTTAACCATGAGTTAGCAATGTGCCCTTGTGGCCAAAAAGGCCCATGGAGTCCTGGCCTGCATGAGGAGGAGTGTTGCCAGCAGGTGGAGGGAGGGGATCCTGCCCCTCTGCTCAGCTCTGGTGAGGCCGCACCTGGAGTATTGGGGGCAGTTCTGGGCTCCCCAGCACAAGAGGGACATGGAGCTTCTAGGGAGGGTCCAGCGTAGAGCCACAAAGATGATTAAGGGAGCATCTATCATTATGAGGAAACACTAAGTGAGCTGGGCCTGTTAGCCTGAAGAGAAGACTGAGGGGGGATCTGAGCAACATGTTCAAGTACCTGAGGGGTGGTTTGCAGGGAGAATGGGGCCAAACTCTTCTCCGTGGTGGCCAGTGATAGGGCAAGGGGTAATGGATATAAGTTGAAACACAGGAAGTTCCACCTCCATGTGAGGAAGAACTTCTTTCCTGTGAGGATGACAGAGCCCTGGAACAGGCTGCCCAGAGAGGTTGTGGAATCTCCTTCTCTGGTGATCTTCCAAATCCACTGCCCTAGGTGTCCCTGCTGGAGCAGGGGGCTTGGACTAGACAATCTCTAGAGGTCCATTCCAACCTAACTAGCTTTTAAATAACCAGATTGGCAAACAGGTTATTGCTTATAACCATCCTCCAAAAGAGGTCACTTCCACCAAAATATCATGTATTTTGTAAATTCCACATGATCTTTTCTGTTGCATGATTTTGCAACATGTAACTCCTGGCCTGCATTAGGAGGAGTGTTGCCAGCAAGTTGAGGGAGGAGATCCTGCCCTCCTCTTCATCTCTGGTGAGGCTGCACCTGGAGTATGGTGTGCAGTTCTGGGCTCCCCAGCACAAGAGGGATGTGGAACATCTAGAGGGGGTCCAACGTAGAGTGACAAAGATGATTAAGGGACTGGAGCATCTATCTTATGAGGAAATACTAAGTGAGTTGAGTCTGTTTAACCTTGAGTGGAACAAACAAGTTTGTGTCTTTACAAATAAGGGAGTTTCTCCACATTCTTTGATTGATGAGTTGGACAAAGGAGTATGTGCACGGGGGAGGACTGAGCTGAGCCAAGAGTGCATGGGACAAGGGAGCATATGCCAAGAGTCAAATGCCTTTACAAATGAGGGAATTATTCCCCATTCTTTGGCAAGGGGGACCAAGGAGTCAGCTGACCTCAGAACAGGACGGAGGAAGTGGAAGTTCGATATAGTTTGGCCGGGAAGTCTGCAACTGCAGAGCAGGTGAGAGAGAACCTGCCCCTCTGGCCCCCACCCCCTCCCCCTCCAGGAATATGCTCTGGTGGACTCTCTTTATTTGAATAAAGTTTTAGGACTCCTGTCTCTTTGTCAACATTTGGTTCTTGTCAGTGAAATTTTCCACACAGCCTGGAGAGGAGAAGGTTGAGAAGCGATCTTATCAACATGCACAAATACCTGAGGGGAGAATGTAGAGAGGATGGGACCAAACTCTTCTTGGTGGTGGCCAGTGACAGGACAAGGGGTAAGGACAGGAATTTCACCTCCATGTGAGGAAGAGCTTCTTTACTGTGAGGGTGATGGAGCACTGCAACACGCTACCCAGAGAGGTTGTAGAGTCTCCTTCCTTGGAGATCTTCAAAACTGGCCCAGGTACCAGCCAGGTGTCCCTGCTGGAGCAGGGGAGTTGGACTAGATGATCTCTAGATGTTCCTTCCAACTTCAACTATTCCATGATTCTGTGAGCTCAGAGAAATGCAGTTTATTTGGGGAGGGGGTAGTAGTCCTTTAATATTGTTAAATTGTCCCTTGACATAAAAGAACTAACAAATCTGCTAAAATGGAACAAAGACAAAACAAAAAAAGAATACACAAAAAGGCATCTTACGGCAGATAAAAGAGAAGAACTTGAAAGTGTCAGTAAACTTTAAATGAACTACTTTCTCCTTCTCAGAGAAAATCAATTATGGGCTTTTTTTGCCTGTAGTGATTTTTATTGTACTTCAATGTTTTTTAAAAGTATGGTAACAGAATACTATTGACTATCTCCCATCTGTCTCGTCATTAATTCATCTTATTCTTTGAAAAAAAAAAAGATTAAACAAAATTCCCTTGGTGTTTTCACTAAATATCATTAGAATTGATTTTAAACTTGATATTAATTAATGTATCGTTATGTACAATCTGTTATTTTTCTTGATTTTAGTGATGTACAGTATAGAAAAATGTCACAGGTAAATAACCTAACCAATAAGAATATGTCAGCAAAGAGTATACTCCACTAGTCAAACATCTCCTTAACCGTACCAACACTTAACTTTGTAACTAATCATAACATATGCCTCCTGACTGTAATTCTGAAGATCCTTTGAATGTGCACTGGGTCCATAACATAGACAAATGTTTGTATATACTTGAAGCACTAGAATTTCGATCAAGCAAGCACCTTGGGAAATAAGACATTTATTATCTTTTCGCAGTGATATCTCTTTTTGCTTGGACTGCCTCCAGCTCAGGCTCCAAACTCCAGGATCCGGGATCACTGGGGCTTCAAACATTAGATACAGTTCTTAGCAGCTCATTAGCTGGGAGATGGCTTTAGTGCTTAGCTGGGGCCTTCTGGCACAAAATAGAACATAGCAGTTTAGCAGTACCTAGGTGAGGGTTTTAAGGGTGTCAGTGATATTTGAAAAGTACTGTAGAGGGTTTTAAGGGTGTCAGTGATATTTGAAAAGTACTGTAGAGGAGAAAACTGGAACAGCTGGCACTTACTGACTGTAGCCCAGATGCTCTGCTGTATTGAGATGCATTTTAATGTAGCAGAGAACCAGCATAATAGGAAAACACAGTAAAGATATGTGACTAAGACCAGTGTTGGAATTACCTATCCTTGCCAAGGTCATGGTGAGGAGGTGGCAAGAGGGCATTCAAAAGAAAAATGCCCAGCATACCAAGGACCCAGAGTTACACCACAAGTCTGTCATGGCACAGTAAGCAGCATGCGTAGGATGAAGTGGCCAGAGGGAGTTTGTAAAGTGTGTCAGGATGGGAACAGAAAGGGAGCCACATATGGTGCTCACAGAAGTCTGTATTAATATGAGCATAAGAACTCTACTGCAGAGTTTTAGTAATAGAATTAAGGATTCATAATTTTCTTCTCCAAATTTTGGATAAAGAACTGAACTGCCTGCTTCATCATTAAGAATGCACATAGGGACAATGCAGTGGAAATTTTGGTTCTTTACGCAAGGACATGCTTTTCATTATTTCTGGTTTTATTTTTTTAAAGATTTTTGTCAATTCTCCTAAGAAAAACTGTTTTTTTCTCCCCTGAAGGTTTGTTGGGTGTTTTTTTGTGTGTGTTAGATTATTTTCCTGTGCTTTCTTCAGTAGTGAGAGTTGACTTTCCTTTGCCATTTTTTAATGGTACTGAGATGTCATGACAACTAAGGCCAGCTGAAGAAGCTGGTATACTTCTAACCTTTTGGAGCATTTCAGGAGGGCAATTACCCAGCCTCTTGGCCAACTGATAATGACAATTGTGTTGTTTTTCATCCACTTTTTCTTTCATTCTAAGACCCTTGAGCAGAAGACAAATTGGAGCAACTCCCTAGAAAACTATTGAATGTTCCAAAGCTGCTCTAGTATTCTCATCCCTGGAGTGCCTGGAGATCACATAAAAACACTTTTTAAAATTAGAATTATTGGTATTTTCTACAGCAAGAAGATTTTCTTTTGAATAGACGTGAGGTTATTGCTACTTATCTAGTATGGTAGCCATGTTTCCACATAGATCCATTCCAAGATATGGGACTTCCTTACTTTTTAGGGATAATATTAGATGTTTGGTCCCATGATATATTTGACTGGAATGCAAATATCTGCAAAGCCAGTATTTGAACAGAAGTTCTTTGTTAGAGTTACCTAAGGAGGAGTCAAAACAGGGCCAACAACTTCAGTTCCTGCCCAGAGCCAGAGGAATCATAGCACTGTTTTTGTAAGTGATCCCATTGCCTAACATAAACAAATTGTGAGTATGAGCACCCACAAAGTACCAAAGCATTATGGTCAGCTCTGGGAGAGGAGCTTGAGAGGGGAGAATAGCCCCCAAACAGCTTTTAATTACCCATCAATCAATTTGCACAACATTTAGTAGAGCAGCTATGAGCACAGGATAATTCTGCAGAATATGAATGTTATGCAAGATCCGTATATAGACAAAAGAGAACATCTGAAAATTGGTGTGAGGATAGAGGGCCTTTCCTGTTCTGGAGTACAAATGTATAGATGTACCTTAAACATGCTTTTTTTTTTTTTTTTCTCTAATTTGTTTGTTTGTTGTCTTAAAAAACAGATACTACAGTCAAGGCAAATGCTATTAAAAAAAAAATCTAAACTAAAAGCCCCAGCCTCAAGTGGATCAGGACTTTTCTGAAATACTGAATAATCCCATTAGAATTCCATCAAGATAGGGATGTAACAGAATAGCTCATTGAAAATCTTCTAGAAAAATAATACGGACGGCATAGCAGCTAGAAGAGATAGAATTTCAGAGGCAATCAGCTAAGAAGGTTGTTTTTAATTACTATTTTAGACCAAGTATTTGTCTCTCAACTTCCACAGGTCCACAAAGTATAGGAAAGCTGTTACCAATTGTTTTGATTGCATAAGTTCAGCAAGGGCAGTGAACACTCTTATGAGTCTCTTTTCTACCAGAGGACAAATTAAAAAAATGTTACCTTCCCCAAACACACTCCACTGTAACTCCTCTACGTAAACTTCTTCTTTTAGCTTGTCCAAGCCTCCACTAAAAGAAGTTGTTTTAGAATAATACCAGAAACTGTATTTTGCTACAAGTTCCCTGAGGCTTGAGAAGCAGCAATCCTATTCCTAACCCCCAAAGGAAAGAGGCATCTTTAGAAACTCAGGAATCCCAGATATTTCTAGATCACTGTATTTGTTAACACAGGAAAGCCTGTCAGCAAACACTGCAGCACAGTGGTGAAATACCTTCTCCAGATCAAAACAATGTCCTTCACTGCTCTGGGAGATAAAGAACAAACAAGACAAGACAAATTTATCATCTCCCAGAGGGAAGTGGGGCCTCTTTCATAAGCACTGTCTGACACAGCATATAGATCACGGGGAGGGAGAAGTTGCTCAGTGTGTATCTCCATCCCTTTCACCCAAGCATAGAGTGACTATGTCTACCTTAGGCCAGCTGTGTCCTATTAATATAATCTGAGATCCACATCTCTGCAAAGCACACATAGCTCATCCTCTTGCTGCCTTCCTTTTGACTCTGGACAAGAGCAGCCTCTGAATAATGCCACCAACCTTCAGCAGCCCTGACACATGATTACCATCTCCAGATTGGCCAATGACAGCAATGCCCCAAAGAGCCTATTTCAGATCAATGCTGTGCATTTCTGCCTTCTCCCCAGGTCAGGCTGCCATCGCAGCGTTCATGCCACCAAACCACAGTGACAAATTAACTGCTGAATTGCAGACACTGCACCACAGGCTCTTTTGCCAGGTCATTTGAATAAAGAGCAGCAGAACTGCCTGCTGTCAAGGTTTAACTACCTCAAGCTGCCCCAGCAAAGTCAGGTCAAGGCACTTGGCTTGATGTAGTTAATTTGCAGCAACTAGAAAGCAGACCGGCTCAACACAATGTCATCTCAATCACCTGGTCTGACACTGCCGTCTCAGCAAATTGCTAGAGTCTAAGCTTTACCACATACATAGCTGTTAGATTTGCTGAAAAAACAGCAGCTCTGTAACGTCTTTATCACACGCCTTTGACTACTTCAGCTTTACCTTACCTTCTAATCCATCCTGTGACCTATTTTTTTTTATTGGCAGCTGCAAACAGATAAAAAATAACCCGAAAGGTGCATTTTCTCTACTGTTTTATACATGTTCTTTGCCCAGCTGCTGGGGCAAAAGCAGATTAACTTTGTGTCTTCTCCTCATACTGCCTGTCAGGTAGTCTGAAGTCACTGTGAGAGGGTCCTATCTTAACAGATGCTGCTGTAACATCTCCTTCTTCCAATTCCAGCTCAGCATCCAAACAGGCTGAAGAAATTTATTGAGAGCTATCCAAGTGCCCTGTAGGTCCATCTATTTTTAGGATGATCACATTTGGGGGGATTAAGATACTAACCTTGATTACTTCTTGTAAGATTTTCCAGGCATAAGGCTTGAACAAACTATTCAGCCAATACTTGTCTGTCTTCTGCCTATTGTATCTCTGCAGAGGTCACTCAGTGTCTTGCAACTGTTTTTTTTTTTTTTAAACTCTAGTGCCTTGGCCGTATATAAGGGAATATCTGCAGCATAAAAATAGCACCAGGTAGATAGCACAAAGAGAAGGTATTCTCATTTTAAGGAGGTCATAGATATTCTCAGTGTTGGGAGTGAGGTGTGCTATCTTGCAGCATTCTCCAGCGAGTGCAAACAGCAGAGAGGTGGTAGAAGGAAGGCAGGTGACTATGCACAGTAAGAGAGCAAACACAACCAGTGCGCTGTAGATGATCAGTCTGAAAAAACCTGGCAGACCTTTTTGCAGAATGGCAGAATGCAAGTGCTTTGTGAGTCAACTAGGCCTGCATAAATTTTAGTATTATGTAAAAATAAAAGCATGTTCAACCATACTCATTTCCCACATAGCCCGTGCACTTTATACATGTCTAATAGAGGAAAGCAATTCAATAAATACAGATATTAATCATGACTGCATTCCCTACCAAGTGCTATTGTCTGCTTGAGAAAATATTTGCATTGGCTTGCCCCAATTTTAAAAATACTTAATTTCCAATTCTTTTCCATTCATTTTCTACATTCCATAGGAAAATGTTTTTTACTTATCTCTTTCCCTTTGATAGTCAATTTTGCTTGAGTTTATTTGATAAGTTTATCAATACAAGTGCACACAGCTGTAGCTGAAGAGCAGCTGAAAGGCATGTCTGTGTCAAATGCATGAAAAGAAGAACATGGTTAAAAGGCAATCATTGGTGCTGCCAAGGCTTTGATTATACAAGCTTTAATTTTCAAGTCTTAGTAGCAGTATATACTGACAGATCAGAGCACTTTCCAATTTTGTTTTTAATGTGGGGAAGCAGGAAGACACCCTGTGCACACTAGAGTTAAATTACATGTTTAGGAAAAAAATGTACTTCTATCACAAAACTTTCAAAGTGATAGAGTATAATCACCTTTCAAATCATATAGAATAACAAAAACTCTATTAAGGGTGGCTTAATAGTTAGAGCAAATGGTTAAAAAGGAATTTTATTCTCTGTTCTCATGCAAATCTCTTACTGCTGTGAGTAGTTAGTTGTGAGCCATTGTCTCCTCCATCTGTTCCCAAAATAAATTAGGAACTCACTGAACTACAGGGCCCTTGGATTTTCTAAGTTTCCATTTCCTCAACTGTGAAACTGGAATTGCTGTTTGAGGATTTAAAGCAAGGATTTTAGAGGGTGAGAACCATGCGTGGCCTTGAATGCATGCCTCTGTGCACACACAGAGCCATAACATCTTGCCACAAAATGTCCTTGGCTGATGCACAGTGTGGGCTTGATCCCGCAACCTGCTCTCAACTTGAAGACTTGTTTTTCATGCAGCTCCAATAAAATTCGTACGTCTGTCTTTCTACCCCTAGGAATTGCATAGAAAACTCTTTGCTGGTGATTTTCATTGTTTCAGAGGGATTCTCCCCATTTAAGTGTTCTCAAAAGAGAGACCATCGTCAAAATGTTGGGTCATTTTAACTACATTTACTGAACTGTGACTTAAGTGATTCTCTGAGTTGTAATTCACTTTTCTAGCAAACTATCAATGGAAACACATGCTCAACTGTTCCACAGCATAAGCTCGTTCACCTAAAAGCAATTTTAAAATAATATAGCATCTGAATAAAAGTAAAATGTACAGCTTTTAATGTGCTCCATACAGGATACGGCACTACATCAAGTACTTTCTAAATAGACAAGTACAAACAGCACCACAAATGTGGTTATTACTCACTGCCCAGACCAACAGGTGTGGAAATGATCCATTTATTCCTACTTTCCATACTCTGTAGGCAGGAGCCATGGATCATGATGAATGTGACTTAAAAGTGAAGTGGTGGTTGGGAAAGCATTGCTCATTTATTCGTTAAACTGAAACTGTAACAACTGATTCCCTGAATTTCTGTGGTATGTATTTCTTTTCATAAAAGAACACAAGGTTAAAACCGTTTCATTATCCTCCAAATATACATTTGCTTGCCATTTCTTGCCATCCACTTTTCCCTCTCATTTGTCCTGAATACAGCCAAAGTAAGTAAAACTGTAGAGCTGAATGTCAAGAATTTAAAGTGAGGGATGTCACTCCTTAACCACTGCATCTAGAAAGCTCTGAAGCACCACTCTGCCATCAGTACTACAGATCACAGTTTTTTGCTATTGCTGTTATGTGTCCAATTATCTAAGGATGCATGTAAATGTGGATTTATCTTCACCTACATCTTTCCTTCACACCCTCCCAAAGAGTTCTGTCATAGAGTACTCTATTATCTAAGCAACTTGAAGAAATTCTTTTGAAGTCATTAATATATATGTATTAATATATACCTAAAAAGAGCTATAAAACACAGAACTTGGAAACCATTGCTCAAAGACTTATTCAACACCTTTTTAAAAAAATCTCGGTTACAGAAACAAATCCTCCCTCTTTTTTCTTATAAGTACTGCTGTAAGTATTACTTACCCTCAATAACTAATGTTTATAATGAAAATTATAACCATTGCAACTACAGAAAGTCAGCTTCTTCATTTTTTTACTGCGACCTTACTACCAAATTTGGTAAGAGTTTTCCTTTTACTTTATTTTTTTTGTCCTAGCGGAGAATCAGAATTTCATGAAAATATTTAATGATTAGATTATAACATTGCCCAATCAGCCCAATCTTTGAATTTCAGACTGATAGATTACAAAAACCACTAGCAGCTGAAAGCCTAAGCGGTCCCTGTTTAAGCTACAGGGGAACCATGGCCTAAGACGTGTTTACAAATTTCCAGATAAGTGGAGTGCGATTTTTGTCATGAAAATGCATGAGAAAGAGAAAACTGGCAAGATGCTCAGACTGACTTGTCAGTAGCTTCACAATCAAACTGACAAAGTTCCATTAAAACCACTTAAGAATGAAAGAATGATTATTATCATCAAGATAAAAACTATACAGTTTATTGTATCTGTTAACCTTGATCTAAAGACATTCTTTAAATAGAAAACTGTTTATATTCTTTAGTACTGCATATTGGTTTTGTGCATGTACCAGTGCTTAAGTAAGATAGTACTTTTAAATGATTTTGTTTTGAAATGAATTTTGACAAGTTCTGTTGTTCTGCTTTCTTTGAAATCACAGGTACTTATCTGAATTCCTGTATACTTAAATGCACTCAGTCATTCTCTTTTGAGCTTAAATTTTTATGTGTAAGCTTCCAATTCAAAGGCTTTTCTGTGGATTGTTTCCTTTCTAATATAATCCTCAAGTACAGCTCTGGCCGTTAGAATGGCTGAATGAAGTATTGTTTATGAGCACTGGTTGTTCAACATATTTGGAGGCAGAAAACAGTTTCTTGCTCTAGATTGATTTGAAGAGGTTAGAGAACAGTGATGCTTTTATGGCATGTTGTATTCCCATTTTCTTACAAATCTTATATTGTGAGGAAATGCCTACCTTACACAGGTACTCTATGTAAGATGCAAATGATGTATGTAGTATCTACTGCCAAATATAATTCCTAAACAAAAATCTAGCTGAACACAGAAATGCCTAGATCCTGTTTTTATGCCTGCATTCACCTCTCTGGCATGAAGTTAACTGCAGGCCAAACTCCAAATTCCTGTGTTCAGATCATCCAAATATTGTTAAAGAGTGAGGAAAGAAGCAAAAAAAATCTTAATGGAAGAAAATAAATTTCCAGCTATTTTCTTTACTTAACTAAGTAGTTGGCCTTACCTTTTCAATTAACAAGGAATGCATCCCATGTACTGGATAGGCCAATGGACCGCCAATGGACCACTAATCTTTTTCTATTTGCACAATAGTAAAATGTTTTCTTAGCAACACTGTCTCTCTATATACCTTTTCCAAAATAATGCTTGCAAGTGCTACATATTTCTTGAGAAATATTGTGGTACAGAACACTTCAGCTGAACACATTTTAATCTGAAAGCTAATAGTAATTTTTCAAAAATACAAAGTTGTTACTTAAGTATGAAGTTCCATAATAAATAGGTATATAAAGAAGGAGAATGTAATTTGTGATAGCTTCCAGAGAAGGGATCTGGAAAGGGTGAATGAAACCTTCCTTGATGTTCAGCTTGTTTATATTAGTTGCTATTAGTAAAGCAGATTGTGCAGTCAACAAAAAGCACTCTTAGCTGTTAATTTACTATTTCGGTTGAATTTCCTATCTATCTACTGCATTTAATAAGAACACTAGAAGAGCCACAGCTATTAGATGCTGTGCTAGGAGCTACAAAGAAGATGCATGAGAGCATCTGTAAGCTCAAAGCACATTGCCATGTCCCTGTCCCAACAAACAAGACATAGAAAGAGTTGCAAATAGAGTGGCGAAATAGGTGAAGAACATGTCTTATTCCCTAAAACAGCTGTATGAGAAACATTCATAAGAGATATCCAAAGGACACAAGATTTGATTCTAAATAAAAGGCTAAAAGAACTTGAATATTTCACTAAAAAGGCCCCAAGTGGTTAAGACATGAGAGTACGATAAGACATATCATTGTTTTTCTTGCAGGAAAGCTATTACCAGAGTTATTAGAACATGGTCAGAATTGCTCATCATGGTGTTAGCAAAAGCCTACCCTGGATAGAGGAAAGTGGAGGGGGCTGACTTGAACCCTGGAGAGGTTAGAGGGAATGTTTGCTTTCTTTTTTAAACAGGAAGCCAATATTAGCTAAAATTACTATTGTCATCACTAAGCAAGATGAGATCAACATTTTCAAACCTTGTGCTTTTTCAAGGAAATGAAGATAACAAACACCGGATCTACAAGATGAATGTAAAACTGATTTCAGGCAGAGGTTCTTGTTGGCAGAAAAAATTACCTACCTGTTTTTCTCACTTTCCTGAGATAGTTTTGCTTAAAAAAATAATAAATAGGAGATTATGCATATCAACTGTTTTATTTTTAGATTATATACCTTCAGAGACATTCACATTTAAACAAAGTATAGTTTATATATTACTTTCCATTATTTCTATGCGTAAAGGTTTAGTCTATCTTAAATCTCCTAAGATATTCTAAAGGTTTAGTATATCTTAAATAATAAGATAGCTACTAAAAAGATGATATAGGCAGGCTCAGATCTAGCTATTTTAAATAGCAGCAGAGCATGAATGAAAAATAGATGGTCACTACTTTTTTTTTTTTTTTAAAAAAGCCAGTGTTAGAAATTAATGTCAGGGTAGCTAGGAACTTGCTGGTGTACAACAGTAAAGGCAAAACAATATAGCACAAAGAGCAGAGGTAAGTAACATCCCTACAGTGTTAGCCAGCTGCAGGACACCTACAACTGCTAAGTGAAATGTACAGATTCCAGCAGAAATAGAGAGGAATAAAGCTGTTGGGATGGCTGTTTATTCAGGAAGTTCCCAGAGAGGCAGTGATTACATCAGGCCATAGCGGCGAATCCCCAGGACAGCTAGAAATAATGGGTTGAATACAATCAGACAATGTGCCAAGATGTACCGAGTACTTTGTAAATTTCATTTTGACCTTCCTAGTTAGCTCTTAAGTTTGAAATTTATTATATTAATGCTAATGATCATTAGCTGCTTATGTTATATTTGGTTAGCAGGAGAAGGGATGAAAAACTGTATTTTTTAAGGAGCACACAATCTGAGCCCAGCTTTATTGTGTATGACAAACAACAAAAAAATGCTGATCAGCAAGACAGTTAATGAACCAAGCCATTCCTCAATTCAGAGCAACTCAATCCAAGACAACCTCTGCATTGCAAAGACATGACATTTCAAAACTTTGTTTTTTTCCCCTGCAGAAAAATGTCTAGAAAAACACAGGCACTTTTGCTACTATTTCCGGGAAACCAGGAGCTCTCCTCTTCCCTCAGGTTTCCCTACTTTCAAAATTTTAAAAATGTTGATGTGGTGTAGGAAGGAAAGTGGAGGTAATGATGGAAAGGTTCATCTTCCCAATTTCAGTGCCATTCCCTATCCACCAAAGCACACATTAAACAGCATCCCTTGAGTACAGCCAGCACATGCTCTAATCACACACACACACAAAAAAAAAAAAAAAAAAGAAAAAGCCAAAAGAAGGTTTCACGCAACGTATGTACTCTTTAAGTCTGGCACCAGCAAGAGCACTCTGAGAACAGACAATTTACTGGATGATGCAGCAGTGGGTTTCCTGGCCTTACATTAATACAGTAGCTAGAGATTTGCCTGTACTGGTAAAATATCTGACCCGCTGCTTTCACAACACTGCTCCAGGTTAGCAGTTTTAGAGAAAGATTATTCCCTGCTTTCACAGGTATAGGTGTCAGAGCTCTTCACCACCCTGACAGCAAGTTGCCTGCACCTAAAGAAATGGAGGCAGCTGAAGTCAGACTTTATTGTAATAATGATTCTCTATCAATGCCTTTTTCACTGTGCTTTACAAGTGCTAGCGAAAGAACATGGGCAGGATCCAGGATACTAAAGGATTTGGGCTTTTCTGCAGGTGAACTCTGTCATTTACACATTATAAAAGAAAGAAAAAAAAATCTATGTCAACCCTTCCCTTCTCTTCAGTAGTATTTCACCCACCAGCATACATTGTGTAGTTACATTCAATATTAGCAGATTACCTCCACATATCATCTGAAGGGCTCTTGTGAAACCAGCCACAAAACATGCCTACTGCTTTTATGTTGCTTCTTTCTACATAGTATTCTGATTCACTGCCATATTCAGAAACATTATCTCAAATTGATTATTGGGAAGAAGATATAGTTACAAATTGATGCCTAATTCCATGTTTGTAAGCTATTGATCATTCAGAACACAAAATCACATTAATTTAATAAGATCTACTACTACTCTTTTCTACTACATGAATCCCCCCTTTCAGATCATTCACACAAAATAATAAATTACAGGATCATGGATTTCTAATTTAGAACTGTAAACTCTTTGCGACATATGGTAACGAGAGAAAAACCTAACATAGAAGTGTAATACTGAATATCACATTGTCAATAACATCCCAGTGTTCCTTCTTCTGTTTTCTCAAGCTCCAGACATTGAATTGGCTATGTCCTCTTGCATTGATCTTAGGGTCACTCACTTGCATGCCTGTATGTGGGGGAAATAGGAAACTCTAACTCCTTACTCTGGAGTCCTAGCAAATATGTTTTAGCCGCTTGTATTGGTTAAGTCTTGTTTTTACTTCAGGACACACTCCATTCAGGATCATGCAACGCAGACTGTGAAGGCTGTCATAAGGACTGCATCCTTGGTGAAGGGAAAGGAAAACATAAGCAGAAGTAAAACAGTGACAAAACATAGAAAGCTCCTTTCTCTGCATTTTTCCTTCCTTACGCTGACTGGCACTGTAATGCTTTAATTCACTTGAGACGCCATAGTGCACTGTCCTACACTGTAAAATGGGAACAAGCTCAGCTGCTTTCTGTAGCTTTCCTAGGAAATTTTGTGGTTAATCAGATTCACGTTAAAAATTCACATTAAAAAAACAAAAGCCCTAAAATATCAAGGCTGTCTTGATATTCGTCTAAGGTGTATGCAGTATGCAATAGTAATTGCAAGTAGTTTATTACAAATTTACTAGAAGTATGCAGTAGTAAACTCTATCCTACAAATGTCAAAATCCTCTTGCAGCGACCCTTCTAGCATTTAAGAAGACCTTTTTCTTTTTGTTCCATAGCCATTTTCAGGGGCTGAGGACACTAATCAGCCCTAATGGCCATGAGTGGCCTCATCCACATTGGACATCCACATTGTCCCTGGGACTCGATTCAGCTCACTGAGGCCTCAGACCCACAGGAGAGCTGTCCTGTGTGGGATGGTGCCAGCCCCAAGCTCAGCAACTCATAACAAGAACAACTATTTTTGTGCTAGCATTGCTGCAGTAATACTAGGGAGTTTAAATTATGATGGTGGATAGTGACATATAGCCATAGAAACATTTTGAATGCCATCAATTTAACACGGGCATGTGCCCAAAGACTTTGATTAACTATTATTTTATTAAATGGATAACTTGAGTCCCTGGAATTGTTGTTTTTCTCTTAAGAGTATAGTAATTCCCAGTTTAGATTTTGTTTTCTTAGTTTATTACAAAGTTATCATTATCCCAATTTCATATTTCCCCTTATAAATTAATTAAGAATTTCTAAACACTGAAGTATGTATTTATATCCCCATAGACATTAACAACAGTTCAACAATTCTGCTCAGTTCTTGCACAAACTGAGAGGAAAACCTCTAGCATTTTTCTGCTTAACATCAGATATATGTATGCATTCAGTGACCAATGCATATAGGCAACACAATAAAAAGTAAAATGTTATTTGTAGTAACAGATGGCTTTTTCCTGCCTATCAATGCACAATGTTACAGGTATTAAGCATATAGCTGTACTTAATTATAACATTAAATCTTCACCGTCAGGAACCCAAGTACAGAAGAATGAATGGCAATGGGTCACTATAGAGAAAACTGTATGGTATTCTAGCCTGCATTCAGGGTAATTAGGATTAGTTAAATACATGAAAAAAGTACTTATACCAAAAATGTTATGATCTAAAACTTATCTGACTTTTCATTTCAGTTAGTCTAAGACTCCCAGTGACAAAGAAAGTCATTTTATAGTAAGATCTTTCTCATATAAGGACTAGGTTATGTTCTCTGGAGTCAAAAAAAAATGACCTATGACAGGCAAAGAAAGCCTATGCAGAACATATGTATTCCCAACATACTTCCCTTTAGAGATGTTCATGACATATTCATGATCTAAATGTCAAGTGAGAGGCTTAAAGCGTGCAATAGATGCTCATAAACGTGGGACTGTCCTTTGAGATAATGAGATTGTACTTGTGTCAACAGACAGAAGTGCCTAAATCTTTGCCTTCACAAACTAATTCATCTAAAAATATAAAGAATACAGAATAGACTGAAAGAGGCCAAAACCAAGAAGTCATTATGGACTTTGACAGCCTCCTAGAAGAGGATTGCTGTAAGGATGGTAAATGCCACGGTGTTTTTTGCTCAAAAACTCTGTTTGATGAGAGCTAGGGAATGTTCCTTCTTCATATGAGGAGGAACTTCTTAACAGTGAAGGTGACAGAGCCCTGGAACAGGCTGCCCAGAGAGGCTGTGGAGTCTCCTTCTCTGGAGATCTTCCAAACCCGCCTGGATGCCACCCTGTGCCCTGTGCTCTGGGTGTCCCTGCTGGAGCAGGGGGGTTGTACTAGGTGCTCTCTAGAGATCTCTTCCAAACTCAACCCTTCGGTGATTCTGTGAAAGGAAAAGCAAGAGATGTCTATTTGTTGGAATAGTAAAGACAAGCCTACTATTCCCTTTCCATTTCTGTTATATAGATGCATGTCGGTTTTATATTTTATCACCAGCAGGAATTCCCTGATGTCAGGAGATTTTTCTGCTAGGCTTTTGCTGCCAGTTTATCCTTATGCTGTCTCTGTATAGTTATACTTATTCTACATGATTTACAAGTATTCCTGTTTCACATATCTCTATGTGGAAGAGAATGTCTGCATAGATGTGGACTCAATTAGGATAATACTAACAGGTACAAACTTAGCAGTTTTCCTCACAGTTTAGTACAGTTTTGGATTGCATATCCTGACACATAATGATTTTATGTAACAGAACCAAAAATAGCTTCATCAATATTAAAACACGCAAATTATATCTTTTTAATAAAACATTGTCATTTGACTTTAAAATGTGCATCCACCTCTGCTTTCTAGGAAGAAAGAAAGATTCTTTAGACAGTATCTTATTTAGTTATGAACTATGCAAATCCTAGTCCATCTTTCTGCAAGTAGAAGACTACAGATTTCTATTTCAAGGTCTAAGTCAGCTTTTTCAGTTTTATGATTAAGTCCATTGTTCATAGAAATGGCATGAATGCTTATATAAATGCATCAATACTCAGCAGTTTTCTAAATAGGTACAGAATAAATGTTTATTGTTATGTCTCTGTGTACATATTTCCTAAAAAAAGTAGGATATTGTAGGATTTGTTTCTAAAACTAAGTAAATGACCTTCCTTAATTTACTTTTCTTGTGCAGACAGATCCAGCACATGCTGAAATGTATAAAAGAGTATTTGGACAGAGAGAGACATAAACAAAAGATGAGGCCCTACTTGAGTTGTCAAAGCTGCTTATAGCCCTATTGTCTGGAACAGAGGAACTCCAAGAAAAAGAGAATTTTGCTTAAGAATATCTGGTAGAAATCTGTAGGTTTATGTGGTAAACTTCTTATTCAAGTATGTGTATCAAGAATGAAGTTAATTATCTTGAGCACCATTTTCATTGTTAATGAAATAAATAAACTGCAGAGTTAGTGAAGGAGGTGTGGGACAGAGGGGAAGGAATGTATGGGAAAAGAAACCTTTTCCTGTCTGTATAGATTCTGATAAGAGGTACTTTGAGAGTTGCTTATCTGACTGTTGCTAGCTAAAGTTGGATCTCCAGGCTAACTCAATGCAAATGAAAGCTATCTGGGGAGATGCTAGCAAACTAGGCATAGAAGGATGTCAGTTGATCAGAGGTGGAAGGTGTGGGAGTTGTTGAACAGGGTAACTTGATAGAGGTGAAGCAGCTGCATCTTCATGATCCCAGGTCTGCCTCATGCATAGAAGGCCCCTTTAAGGAGTCACCTTACGCACCCGGTCTGCCCAGTAGCTGGACCCCGGATCCTCTGCTCTCCAGCTGCCTCGTGCATCAAGGCTCGCAAATGCAACAACTCTCTCAAGGAATGCTATTATCAGTCCTTGTTAGCCAGCAAAAAAAATAGTGGCAATGGTAAATGTCCATTAGCTAACTTAGTTGTTATTAAAATAACTTAGTTAAGTTTAAGTTGGAGGCCCTCTTATTAACAGCTGCCAAAGAATGTATTAAAGAGGAACGTTTAATCAAATTGCCTTTAGAAAGAAACTAGTAGCTCCATAATGAGAAATTACAGATTTGCACCAAATCTTAGGAAACTGCTAATACTGGGTGAAAAAATCATAGAATCTAATAATCTTACAATAAAATGAGTTGTCCCCTATACTGACTGAAGAAAGACATCTATCCATCCAGAAATTAGTCGGTAGTATAACCTCAGGTCGGACAGTGTGAATCCAATCCTCAGCCAATGGAATAACTTGCTGGAAACATTGACTTTTCCAATTCAGCAATGGAAAACTCTCAGAATCCAACTTTTAAAATGATCAGTGTTGTCTTTTCTTAAAAAGTGAGAAAAGTAAAGCTGCTTATTGCCTTCACTTACATGAGTTATGATTATATGCTGGCAGCAAATACTACTTGAAATACCCAATGTGGAATGCTTGGAAGTCTTTTTTAAAAGACTTACAGATTTAACTATTTCTTTATTACCTTAAACATGTTCTTAAGATCTAGAGCTAGAAAAATTAATAGCAGTAAAGAAAACAGGTGTCTTCTTTAGCAGAAATCTGATTTGCTGCTGAGTGTGGAGTTTCTGAAGACAGAAGAAAGCATTTTTAAAATAAAGCCAGTTAATTAAACGTAAGCAGGTTATTTTCATTTATTTGAAGAATCAGTTTTGCAAAAGAAATTACGCAGCTTTTTCTTATGCTTATACTAAGAAAGCAAACATAATTACTTAATTGATTTGATAAGTTACTTGAAGACAAATGCCCAGCTTCTTCTTCCTTTAAAACTCAATAAAAATAAAATTTTATTTGCATGTGCTTTTTTTACATCATAAATATGTAACACCTTCCCCTGACCAATTTGCTTTTAGCAATTATCTCAAGCTTCCTCTGGGCTTGTTAAGTGACATTTTGCATGACAAATCTTCCCATCTCATTTGCATAATATATTTCAATGAATATGTTCTTTTACACTTATTTTTCCATGAAAGGGAGTAAAAATGCATAGGAGGAAAGATAGAAGGAACATTTCACTTCACCTACTGTTATGCTGTAACTTTAGCAGAATCCCACATATCTTCAAGAAAAAAAACTCTTCATTTTTTTTACCTCACCTTCAATTTATGATAAGCGATATAATCAACTTGAGGATAGTAGAACACCAAAAATCTAAAGCCATACAATTCTTTTTTTTCTTTCTTTTAGAAAAATAGAGTGTGAAAACCAAAATGTTGTCATCATATCTAGTGTTTGGCAGACATATACTGTGCAATCTTCATGCAAATATAGTCATCATTCATATATTTCTTTTCCTGAAAGCTGTAGTTTTAATCTGATTAGATGATGTATGGTAATTATTTACTGACTCTCCATATACACAGCCATTCTCTTCCAAAGAATCATATAATTCCATAAGTTTTAGGTACTTTTAGCACTGTTAATTAATTCTGTGTTAAAAAAAAAAGGGAAAAAAAGGGGAAAAAAAAAAAGAAAATAAAAACTCTATCCTCTGGTGTGTTCCTTCTTCCTTTTTTTTTTTTTTTTTTTTTCTTTTTATTTCTCCTGTATTTCCAAATTAAGCTTTTAGGGAAATGTTCTTTTATTAAAGACTTTACAGTTGGTGATTTTATTATTATTGTTATTAAGCAGTTTAACAAGAAAATGAACACTTCCAGAATTGTAAAGTCTTAGAGTGCTTCTTTCAAATCAGACTACTATATAAGCTAAAAAGTGATCAAATGAACAGATTTTGAATTTTGAAAAGAAATATAATCTTTGGTTATGGATGAAGTTTTAGATTTATGTCTTCCATATTACATAGAGAGAGTTTTATGTATATTTGTTATTGTTATAAGCATGATGGTCTGAGATGTGAAGAACACCCTTTCTCCTCATGAGCGCATGCAAACCTAGCTGACAGGTTAAGAAAAAGGAATGGGGAAAAGAATGAAGCAGAGACCCTTCTGTTTCAAAAGCCTGTGAAGTAATGGACACCTCATATACACTAAGCAAACACAGGAAAAAGTTCCATTTATATTAGAGGTGCCACGGTGTTGTCTGCAAGCTGAACTGAAAAGCTACATTGCAGGAACACTAGAACAAAATACTTCAAAGGCTGCTTTAAAATGATGGCAATAGAAATAAAGAAGACTATTATTTTCCACAGAAAATCACCAAAAAGAGACTTTGTTTTAACAACATTTTACAAGGGCATATCAGAAGACTAGTTAAAGTATCAGAAAGACTAAGATCATTCAGTTCCCTCACAGTACTATTTTCTAAAGCAAATTTCAACTTTGCACTGAGCTCGTAGTAGAGCCTACTTATTTTTTATGATGTATCAATCTTTTCTATAGTGAATGCTGGGCCAGTGTCCAAAACTCTCTAATGCTCTGAAAACGCTTCTAGTGCCTGAAAATTTCAGGGTTTCAGTGGCTTCTGCAGATGGTTATTCCATTTATAGAAGCTTAGTTCACCTAATTAGACACCAGAAGTAAACAGTCATGCAGCAAAAACTGCCATTAATTCTTAAATTCACATTGAAATCCACACAGTCTATCCATAAATTACAGGGGAAAAGGCTACAATAGGGTCTAGGGAGTAACTGTGACTAACAAGTTGAGCTGAAAAAAAATTGTTTGCTCACAGGCATTCTGCCAACAGAAGAAAAGCCATGTACTTCCAGCAAACACCTAGTTGTCTTCATCTGCATAATGCAAGTGCTGTCACTAACAGCTGACAGCAACATCCTTCCCCTGGGATAGAAGCCGCTGTACTTCTAAGGATGTTATGTGTTGGTGCAATGGCCTGAGGGAGAACTTCTAACTACTGGTAAAAGCTCCAGAGGAGCCCAGAAGCACTGCAGTGATCTTAGAGCTTGTTTGTGCCATTTCCATTGAACTTTGCTTATTTATATTCCCTCATTCTAAAAAGCTAGTACAAGAAAATACCACTTGCTGTAGCAGGTTTATCTGATGTGCCAGCTGGAGGAGCGCTCTGTCTCAAACTTGCTGAAAATTGAGCACTTAGGTACACTTCAGAAAAATGTGCAAGAAACTTTATTAGGGATATGACAACCAGACCAGGTTGGAAAATACTCCCTGATCCATCTTGAAAGATACCTTTCCAACATCTTCTGCCTTTGCAGTAAAGCTCAAGGATTTTTACACTTAGCATGGTATATTTAAATCTATTTAGTATTAGGTAGATTGTGGTGAGGCACCATGCAGAGAAAATCAAACCAACAAAACTTCACTTCACAGTTCTTGGGGAATGTGTTGGTCCATTCTGCCTACCATATTATTAAAACTAGACATAACGTATGTCATATATTCTTCCTTTCCCATTCATCTTATCTCTCTATACCTAAATCCACAGTTTATTACAACCCTTTTAAGATTCTCAGATCTGTCAGAGTTTGCCATCAATCTTTAAAAGAAAATTTGCCTTACATATGGATGTGCGGATATTTATGTATGGAAGGAAGAGACAAAAGAGTAAATGAGCTTTCTGGAAGCAACAATGAAGTTTCAAGATTTAGAAGTTTCTAACACTTGCAAAGATTGTGTTTTAGCCCACTAGCTGTAAATAAAATAATGAAAACATGAAGTCTCCTAAAGGCACAGAAACCATAAGACCAGTAAATATAGCTGAATTTGTTTAATCGGTAGTTATTCCATGCTTAAATTTAGGAGATGTCACTAGAAAGTCAAAAAAAACCCACAGCATTTATTTACATTTAGGTATTAATTAATGTATTAATGTTCACATTGCATCAGTATCCAGAATCTTAATGTAAGTTTACCCAGAGACTTCCAGTAAGTCCTTTTTGTTATTGTTCCAGAGGAGGTATGAGTACATGAGCATAAAAAGCAGACAGCCATTCTGAAGACTTGTGTCTTACACCAGACAAGTTAAACACAATGGAATCCTCAAAAATTTCAGACAGTTCTTATATAACATAATCAAATATTTTTTAATGAACAAAACTAACCTTAAATATTCAGTGCATTTTTGCTCAGTCCAAATCAACTTTTCCTTTGTTTTTGTATAATATTTGTCCCATTTTTGAACAGACATTGTCATTTTCAGTAGATTTGCTGCTTGCATCCATCATGCCTGCTGCATATCTTTGCACCACATATGAATATTCAGTTGTCTTTGTTTACCGTCCTTAGAGATATCCAACATTATTATACATTTTATTTTCAAATACGATAATTTATTAGAAGCTGAAACAAAATCAGTCCAGTTATAACAGCTTTAAAGTTTTCCAGAAGAATATGAAGTCACTCTGAATTTTCTCAGCAAATATTTCTGACCACACATATCTGCCACACATAGTGAATGCAAAGTTTTGAATTGCTTAGTGAAGACTGGAATGTAGAAGAAAGAAGAAACTGTCAACATATGCAGAAAAGCTTGTGCTCTTCAATGTCACTGCACAGGGACAATCCTGAAGATGGAGAGGTAGTAGAGGTAGGAGAACCAGAACTGTTATGGAGCCCATTAGCATTGGGAAAGCAATTCTTCAGAGTCCCCCCAGTGCACCAATAGCACACAGAGCCTTTTTTAAACAGCATATACTGCCATATCCCTCTTTCTTACTACATACACACACAGAGATTGCTCAGTTAATCTGAGCCAACTGGGACAACTGTTATTTCCCCCTGGCCCCACGAATAAAGTCCTTATTCAACAATCTTTCTGGATGAATTCACCTGGTTTTGGGAACCTTATTCTAGCCTAGCAAACACCACTTTCATAAAGTCTCTTTATAAGTCCTGGTTAAAATTACGTAATAATGAGTTTAGATCCAGCGGTTTAAAAAACTTATTCTTACAATGAGGTCAGTAAGATGGAGAAGATGATGACGTACAATTCGGTGGCTGCAGCCCAGACCAAACAGTCAGCAAGCTAAGGTAAACAGTAATAGTCTGACTTTGGTCTGCTCTTCCTACCTGCACCTGCTGAAAGACTCATTCAGGCACCATATGTGAAATTAGGGTGCTCAGTATATACTATAAAAATGGTCTGCAGTTGCCGTGAGCTTATTAAATGTTAACCTGTTCATTAAGAAACAACCCACTCATTCTTCTCTCTGCAGATGTTTATGGTTTGTTTCCATTGTGCAAGTCACATATAACTACTATCTTAAACAAAAAAAGGCTCAAAATACAGTCTCTGAATATTACAAGGTGCAACTATATTTAAAAAAATCCATACTCAGATGCATTTTCCACTTACTTTCCAATCAGGCTCTCAAACAGAGACATTTATGTAGTCATATTTTACACCAAGTTCTAAAGAAGTCAAGAAAACATTGACACCTAATGCTCTTGCTGAATTTCACTGAGATTTGGACACTCTGATCTTATAAAAAAATTTGAAGTCTTGACAACAAGTATCAATCATTATCATTGTATTTCAAGTCCACATAATTAGATGCTGTCCTCTCCCCAGCAAGCCAATTTCTGTGTCTCTGTTGTATGTCACCCCATGTTTTACCTATGTCAGTGTGCAAGTTTGAGATAAATAAAGCAAGACAAACACTCAAGATTATATTCATCAGTGATTGCAGCATAGGACTTCTTGTACCAATAATTTTATTTGTAGAACAAATTAGGGAGGCAGTTCACCATTCTCATGAAATACTTTTCTATAAGTAATGGAAATATATGTGTTTTTTAGGTATGTAAATCTTAAGGACTTGGCCAGAGAATTTGTTCCAACACATAGGAACACATGCAGTAAAGCAGCCAGAAGCAGATTCCACATGTCCTTACACCCATAGCCACTCATTTTGTGGTGCTTAAGATAACTTCAAGAAGCTGCTATTTTAAAGCAGTCTTTCCTGGAAGAAAAACAAAACAATTTGATCTTGAAACTTCAAGCCCCAATTTTTCAGTACATAGCACAAATAACGATAACATATCAATCAAGAATTTTATTTTTCTGTTCACAGGGATACCAACTAGCAAATCCAAGCATCATGACAGCAGAAAAAAAAAGGAACTCAATGCAACTAAGACTAAAATTCCAGAACAGACAAAGTCAAAGACTATTGTTTTCCATTTTAAAACCAAAAGACAGAGATTAACAATTTCTTCTACTACACAATCAAGAAACACACTTCTTCCAGTACTCTCTAATGCAAGCAAGAACATCTTACTGGCTTGAATTCCCTTCCATTTATGCCACTTTGCATTTTTAAATGCAGCTTTCCTGCCTTTGGCTTGTATAAGTGGAAGAGAATTTTGCTTTCTTTCCAAGTCTTGTCTACTTTCAGATTTTGAGAAAAATATGATCTCAAGGTGGGTAGTTCATATATCATCTTTGTCTGTTCCATATGTCCCAGCTGACATCCACTGTGACAGAACAACATATTTCACACTTCACACCTAGTTGTTCCTTTTGGAGTGACAAAATACAAATAATGGTCGAATATTGCTTTAAAATGTAGGGGTTTGTCTTCATAAGAAAAAAAAAAACAGCAGTTGTTTTAAAGAACTAATATAATTTCTAGGATCACTTTAAATGATTCTTGACATTTTACCACTGTGCATCACTAAATGCTATGCTATAGAGTGGGAGTCAACTGCTGCTGCCTCTGCGTTTCCATGATTAATGTCTCAAAACTGATAAAATGGGCATTCTGTGGCCGCTTGGGCATTCTGCAGCTGAGGTCACCTGGCTATTGGAAAAGTGTCAAGTGGAGATATTTGCAATGCTAATTCCAAATATCAATAACTGCATTACATATTAGATTAGGCAAAAACAATTGGCTTTAAAGCACTTTTTTTTTTTTTTTATGAAATGGAAAAGCTCTTTAAATTGGTCCATGTAGGCCACAACCCTTACTTCATAGCAGACTTGAGGAGATAAGTTTTACTCTAGATTGTACCAAGCTAAACATTAAACAATTCCTCTGCATAAGCTGACCACTCTTTTGGCATCTATAGTGTATGTGAGAGCCCAGCTCAGTTGTATTTACGTACTGTGAGGCAGAGATCACAGCTGCTGCACAGCTAGCTCCTTAATATTAAATTAATATTAAATAAAAATATTGATATTAAAAGCACTAGCAAGGAAGGATTTCACCATAGCATAGGTCTTTACCTTATGTTGCATGCCATTTCATAAAAAAATTGTCAAGAACTATCAGTGTATTTATAAGATTACCGCATTCAGTAAGAGAATGCAAGAGAAGGCAGTCCTTTTGCCCCATTGAACACCAATTTTGTTCATATATATACAAATTGTAAATACAACTAAAGACCCCATTAGCTCCAACATGAATGCTGACCCAGTATATGAGCCTTTACTTGACCAGACAAGAAAGACCAAGGAGAGAACGGTTGTTTATTGTTCCTTAATTTACATTTAAATACTAAGCTCTTTGGGATGCTTTTTATTTGGCACCTTGTACATTACCTAGCATCATTTATTTTTGAGCAAAACCAAGACTCTTGTATATTTTTGGTGACATTGTGTAGATTTTTTCCTGGTACTTTTTATTAGCTGTTCCCCATACATCACCAAGTAGGAAGCTCTAAAGTTAGGAATACCTCCAAATTTCTGGGTCTGAAAAGCCAAAAAGCAGAATGGGTCAGCATATACACTTCTTCCACACATTCTGCTTGACACTTCCATCTCCTAAAATAATTATCTGCATGCATTTGGCACAAAAACGCTGCCTAGGCCCACTCCATGACTGAACATGACTGAAACACACCTGCTGAGTTAATTCTAGGAGGTTCAGAAGATGACAGTGTTTTGATAGTCATTTCCATATCTCAGAATGAACACTTCAGATAAGATGAAGAGAAGAACCTAGTGCTTCCTACCTCCTGCAGCATCCTGGGGAGCCACTAAAACCAGCTTAACAGGAGCACAAGAATAACAAATATCTTCTGTTAAGCTGAAAAGAAAATGTCCTGCAAAAGCACATAGAAAAAAAAAAAACTTACATAAACACCGTTACTTCCAGTTTAAGATACAGGATTTAGAAAACCAAAAATGTTTCAGATGGGTATACAGAACTGTCACTTTCAACTTTAATACTTTGTTTGAGGAGGCTGATTGCAGTTTCAGGAAGATATGTATATCATAGGGTGGATAAAGGACCACTTAATGTAAGAAAAATCAAGAAATTCATCCTAGAAAGAAACTAAAGGCCTAAGTCTTGCTTATCACTAAGGCACAACAGAGGGACTATGGAGAAATCAGCTCTGTGCCCACAACAGATCTGTTGATCGACATTTAAACATCCAAGGAGTTTTAATTCCAGCTACCTATAAGGTAAAGACAAAGCAGCACCAGAAATCTGAAGCATGACAAAGAATGGCAGTTTCCAAAATTTTAAAAGGCCTTAAAACAATCTCATTTGAACTACTTACATAAACCTTAGCTCGAATTTGGGATAAGTTAAGAGAATGAATGATAAATTTTCAATTGATGCATATCTATGTCATATACTGAAATGATGTTAAAGTTATCCTGTATAAGTCACCCAAATATCACCCTCACAGCTTTTCAAAAATCACTAAATGTGTGGTCAGCAAACTTAACTTTGTGAAATATTTTTGTATTGCTATAGCCCCTGTCTTAGAAGTTAAGAATGACTTTGATTTATGCTTCAAATCAGAGTGATTATCACAGTGAGTAACATGGGAATAATTTGATTCCAACATTGATTCTAATAAATGAGATATGACCCCAGAAGCAAAATTCCTAACATACAAGGATAGAGCAGACTCGTAGATCCCTTTAGACATTTTAATTCCAAAGCAGAGCCAGTCAAAAGTCAAATGATTGACAAATTCAGAAGCTACATTATTCTAGACCTGCAGCCACTAGAAAAGAAAATATTTTGCCTTCTTTACAATGAAAGTTACATTTTTTTTCCAGCTCAGATGACCAACTACCCTATCACAAGCAAGAGCTAAACATTACTACCATGGTTATATGACTTTTGCTAGGTAACTTTTGATCTGCACTACTGTTAGCCTCTGAATGCAAGGATCTCTGAACACTATAGTCATTGCACTTAATCTCATCAGCTCCCTGGAAAATATTAATAGACAAAACCTATTACACTTCCTCCAGAGTAAGCTCTAGTAAACTTCGTGATATTTGGTTTAGTTAACTTCTAAGATTAGAAAACTCTTGTTTGAAATACCATACTGAAAATTTTCTATAAAGATTTCCAAGATAAGTCATGCATGAAAATGACCATGTTACTACTAGATGATGGGATTTTAGAGAGAATTTTATCATTTCTCAGAATATTTGAGAAACTAAAGACAAAAGCTTGTAAAGATTTAAGTTACCAGAAAGAAAATCTTAAATATATCAACTGAAGACTGGTAGTTAAATGGAGTGTTGGGGCATCTAGGGGCATTTGGGGCATCTTTCAGCTACTTTTTACCTTGCTACTGGCAACTCTAGAATTAGTTTACTTATGCTGGCCATAAAAAAAAAAAAAAAAAAAAAAACTGATGCTTGACGTTAAGCCAAAATACAAAAATAGTTTCTGTTATGTGACTTCACTTCTTACTAATATTACAAGCACTATTGCAGGAAGAACGCCGAGTTCTTTAAAGGCTGGTAGCAACATAATTCACAGGAGTCCTGGAATCTGCTTTGAAAATGTTTCAGCTTTGCTTAACACTATTTGCATAAATAAACTGCACAACCTGTACTTCATGTTTCTTCGTTGCCTCTAGGGGCCTGATGAGGATGTGGGAGCCAGCTCTGCTGTGGTCTGTGTGTGTGCTCCAAAGCAAGCAGAAGGTTTCTATCTTTTTGTACCACTGAACTGACATGCAGCACCAGAAAATTCACCTAGAGAAGACAGGGTGAAAAATGGGAGTTTCGCTTCAACTAATAAGGACATTTAGCTGAGCGAATTGATTTAGCCTTCTCAAAATGCAGTGTTGTTTTCAACATTTTAACAAGGGCAAAGTTGCTATAACAATCAGTGCCATATTCTTTCACAAAAATGGCTTGTGAGTGATCAAAGTAGTGCAAAAGGATAACAATTTGTGCATTGTCTTCTCCTTCACCCCATTTTCAATTATATTGCTTAATTTGGGGGATAGTTGGTTTGGAAAAAAATATATAAAAGTATAAAAATATATTTTTTAATGTAAAAATGTATTTAAAAACATTTACTATAAAGAGAATTAGTATAATGTATTTATATAAGAAATGTCAAGTGCCCTTGTCCTTGAAGAGAGATTAAAGTCAGACATGTCAGTACTGATGTATTTGGCGTTGCAGATAGAACTGATGCACTTTCCTAAACTCCTAGCAGCACACAAAAACACTCAACATTAAGAAATACTGTCAAGAAAAGAACAGTGGGTCATCAGACCTGGGCACATTTACAGAAATGAACCTCAATTTCAAAATGTGGTCATATGGCAAACTCTTAAACTAAATCTTTTCTCCAAAAATAGGTCTATCCAGAAATCCAACTTCAATTTCTCATATACAGAAATTTCTAGATATACACATTCAGTTATGCTACAGAATATTGTTCAAGTCAGTCAAGGTTATCCAAGGTATTTGGATCCTCCTGTAAAATTACATGGGATGCTAAATATCTAGAAGAGGATGGCAATGAGAAGTTTGCACATCAAGATCCACTTGCAGAAGTTATTCAGGAAACAATTCTAAGTAACAGAGCCAAAAGCATTATAAGGAAACCTGGATAATTTGCAAACAGAATGACAGGCTGAACTTTGTAAAACTGCCTGCTTAGTGGAAGTACTACTCTGTAAGCACAGTGCAACTATTGGATTAGTATTAAAGGTAACCACCTGCTCACTAGCTCTCAGTCTACACTTCTTTAGGAGGCATATGTTCATTACTATCGGCTGAAATACTAGTTTGAAAGAGTTGTCAAAATTTCTTTTCTCTCATTCCTGTTGAGATACAGCACTTCACTAGTGAATGTTTTGCTGAACCATTTGTGGAGCTCACAGTGTGGGTCCTTATAATTAGGATGATTTTGCAATACTGCTGACAGCACCGTACCTGCACTTTGTCAAACTGATTCCACTCACCTCCGTAATACACAGATGAAATGAAGTTGTTACACTCAAATGTGTCAGAAAAGTTATTCAACTTTCCTGAGATGCCTGAGTTGTTCTGGCTAAAGTCTGAAAAAGTTGCTTTAATATCTCCATTAATTTTTATTACAGCTCATTACGTATTTTATATCATGGAGGTGGTTCTTTCAGATATGACATGACAATTGGCCAATCCTTCACCAGGAGTTAATTTCCAGAATTAATATGATTCAGAAAAGCATTTTAAGTTGTGGCCTTTATTGACTGTATGGAAGAAAGACAGTCACCCAGTATAGAATATAACCCAAATTCTTTAGCAATAGCAGAGATTAAAGTAAAATTGCTTGTTTTTTCAGAGTATCTATTACAAAGGGTTGACAAAGCAAAGCCTTCCCTTTCAGCAAGAACTGACACAGTCATCAGTAACTGGTCAATGAAAATCTTTTTATGCATAATTTCAATAAAATACAGAGATTGAGTTCAGAAATGCGAAAACAATTAGCTGTTTTTATGAACAATTCATTAGAATTCCTTAAAAACTTTGAACATAATGAATCTAAATTAGAGTCACTGTGAAAATGAAAGTCTTATGAACAGATACTGCAAATAAGTGAGACCTGAGTGACATCCATTCTGATAAATTTCAACCAGCTCTTTATCTATTACCCTCTTCCATTGTTTGCTGTACTATAGGTTTTTTATATTAGATCTTATAACCGAGGAGCCAAATATTTTATAAGATATGGAATCCCATCACATTTTCTTTCTTACTTGGTTTGAAGAGACATTTTAGAGTCTTGTAAATACTGGAACATTTTATTCTATTTTTAATTGAATTTAGGTGGGTGTGTTTGATGTAAGTGATGGTTCTTTTGGAGAGCTAGAGAGATAATGGCTTGTATCCAGCTTCCATTGAAGTCAAGGGAAGCACTTCAATTGATTTAATGGGTCTTGGAGCTGATCCAATATGCTCTTTGACTTAATTGAACTATTCCTGGGAGTAAGTATAATGCCTAAGTGCTCTTATGCAGTGAGTGTTTGTAAGGTCTACCCCTTAGATGTGAGTATCTGAGAGGCAGGAAAAGCCACTGTCATGGTATGACTACTTCTATATATATGCATATAATCACACAGAATGCAGCAACGTTTTTGCAAGAATAAAAATATTTATATCATCAGTGCTGAACAACAGACAATGATTTTGAATTTTGCATTTCTGTGAAAAATAAATATAGGACTCTTTTTTTTCCCCCCAGATTGTTAAAAGCCAAACTCTCAAGTAGTTGATTCTATATAGATATACTGCTGTAAATCAGATTTTGTAACTAACTGTAGTCATTTTTTGTGTAGTCAATAAGAATACAAGATAACTACTATATACACCATTTTCCTCCTGCAAGATCTTTTGTCTATGAGATTAAAAATGTAGATCAAATATTGAAACTGTGGCTTGTTATGTTTCAGTTATAATCTATTAAACTTTACTCACACAAATCTTTCTAGTAAGCTATCAATCTCTACAACACTATCTACTGAAAATGTTAAATACCTTTAAGAGAATTCACTATGAGCCATCACCATTTGCTTTTTAAACAACAGATTTTTAAACAGTTTCAAAATTGCTATTAAAAGTTTCCAATATATCACCTCCTTTCCCTACCAAATGGTGGTATTCCTGAGACTTAGGTTTGACTCTATCACACACACACACAAACATACAAAACTTAAATTTAAAACTAGTTCACAGTTACCAAAGTAATCATTTCTGAACTGCTTCCCACAGCAAGAGTTCTCTGACTTTCTCTTTCAAGATTTCACAGATCTTAACTGGTGTTCCAAAATACTCTGAAAGTATTACATTTTCTGACAGTTCATACCAAGAAATAGAGTTTCGAACAGCTAATGTCGGACATTTTTTCACTGCATTTCCAAGTGAAAAATCTGCCCGAGTAACTGTCGACTGCGTCCCTCTGCAATATAAAACCTCACTGGGCTGAAAATTATTGGTCGCTCTCAGACATGGACAGAAGCATGCCTGTTCCCCAGCAGCTTGGGTCCACGACACTGTGTTCTCCACACAGCTACCTCGTGTCCAATCACTTTACCACCAGCTCTGCCCAAGCTGCCTTACCCACTTCTCAGTCCACTCCATGCCTCTGCTAGTTTGGCAGCAATCAGGTTGCCATCACACCAACCTACAGCTCTACAAATCTGAGCCAGTGACAACCTCCCTGAAGTGCAGGAACTTCTCTGAACAAACCCTGAGACAACATAACCTCTCCAGAAAGCCGCCACTTAAAAGCATTAGCTTTTAGCTATGATAGCTGTGATAGTCCAATACTTCTCTCCGTCAGCAACTTTGAAAACGTGACTGCAGTAGACTTGCATGTGAAAATCCATTTCATGGGATCCTGTGTGACCCATCAGCTACAAATATACCCTGCTGAATGCTACACAGTCACACAGCTCCTAAAGAATTGCTACAAAGCAACAGAACTCAACACTTACAAGCACAAAAATAATAATTAAAAAAAACACCAGAAGGTGAAATTGTAAATTGTAAATGCTTGGAATGTTCAGAGAAGAAATTCAATTCAATTCTATTCAATTGTAACCTATGGGGTTACAATTTGTTTATCTTTCCTGTCTTCCTCTGTCTAGCTCTTCCTCCTTCTCTTTCTTTTCTTCAGTTCTTATACCCACAAATCCATGGGCCCTGATGGGATGCACCCCAGAGTGCTGCGTGAGCTGGCAGAGGTCATAGCTAAGCCGCTCTCCATCGTCTTTGAAAGATCCTGGAGAACAGGGAAGGTGCCAGAGGACTGGAAGAAGGCCAATGTCATGCCAGTCTTCAAAAAAGGCAAGAAGGAGGACCCAGGCAACTACAGGCCAGTGAGCCTCACCTCCGTCCCCAGAAAAGTGATGGAACGGCTCATACTGGCCGTTGTCTCCAAGCACATGGAGGACAAGAAGGTGCTCAAGAGTAGTCACCATGGATTCACCAAGGGGAAATCTTGCTTGACTAACCTGATAGCCTTCTATGATGGAATGACCGGCTGGATAGACGAGGGGAGAGCGGTGGATGTCGTCTATCTCGACTTCACCAAGGCTTTTGACACCGTCCCTCACAACATCCTCCTGGGCAAGCTCCGGAAGTGTGGGATAGATGAGTGGACAGTGAGGTGGATTAGGAACTGGCTGGATGGCAGGGCCCAGGGAGTGGTGATCAGCGGTGCAGAGTCTAGTTGGAGGCCTGTAGCTAGCGGTGTCCCCCAGGGGTCAGTCCTTGGTCCAGTCCTGTTCAATTTATTCATCAATGACCTGGATGAAGGCACAGAGTGCTCCCTCAGCAAGTTTGCTGATGACACCAAACTGGGAGGAGTAGCTGATACCCCAGAGGGCTGCGCTGCCATCCAGAGGGACCTGGACAGACTGGACAACTGGGCGGTGAAAAACCTCATGCAATTCAACAAGGCCAAGTGCAAGGTCCTGCACCTGGGGAGGAATAACCCCAGGCACCAGTACAGGCTGGGGACCGACCTTGTGGAGAGCAGCTCTGCGGAGAAAGACCTGGGTGTCGTGGTGGATGATAAGTTGACCATGAGCAGTGTGCCCTCGTGGCCAAGAAGGCCAATGGGATCCTGGGCTGCATTAAGAAGAGCGTCTCCAGCAGGTCGAGGGAGGTGATCCTGCCCCTCTACTCAGCCCTGGTGAGGCCGCATCTGGAGTATTGTGTCCAGTTCTGGGCTCCACAGTACAAGAGGGATGTGGAGCTGCTGGAGAGAGTCCAGCATAGGGCTGCAGAGACAGTCAAGGGTCTGGAACATCTGCCCTATGAGGAGAGGTTGAGGGAGCTGGGCCTGTTCAGTCTGGAGAAGAGAAGGCTGAGAAGGGATCTGATCAGTGTCTATAAGTACCTCAAGGGAGGCAGTGAGGAAGATGGTGCTGGCCTCTTTTCAGTGGTGGCCAGCAACAGAACTAGAGGTAATGGCCACAAACTGAAACACCAAAAATTCCATAGGAACTTGAGGAAAAATTTCTTAACAGTGGGGGTGACAGAGCACTGGAACAGGCTGCCCAGAGAGGTTGTGGAGTCTCCTTCTCTGGAGATCTTCAAAACCCGCTTGGATGCAGTGCTGTGCCACGTGCTCTAGGTGTCCCTGCGTATGCAGGGGGGTTGGACTAGATGATCTCTAGAGGTCCATTCCAACCCTAAGCATTCTATGATTATATTCTATGATTCTATGATTCTTTATTTCTTCTCATTCCTTTTCAATTTGAAAGCATCTCTTGGATAACTCTCCTTGATTCTATTTTATAAATAACAATATTTTCCACATTCTATTTGTGGTTCTCCATGTATTCCTCTCTCTGTCTCTTTGGATTCTGTGAGTGCTATGATAAAAGAGAGTACAGAAGAGGCAGGACAACCTGTAACTCAGTAACTCAACTCTACATGGTACAAGAGGTAGAGGCACAAGGGAATTCTGTACATGTTCCATTCACAGACAGTAAGCTGAGGTAACTCTGCAAAATAGGATATACAAACTGGCCTAAAAATGCTTTTTATTACTATGGTACATTTTCTCCCATATACACAAATTCAGCAGAAAAATTTCTCCGAGCAAAGTCAAAGTTACAGTATACTCTAGTAATAAATTTCCATGGCCCTTCAATAATCCCATTGCTCTTTTCAAGTCATATAGTACAAGATTAATTGCTGTCCAGCTCTCCTCTGCCAAACCCATCAGTTTAATGTGCATTTCAAAGCATTTACATTTGCTATTTTTCCAAATTTTATGCATTGGATTGAGTTCATCTAGAAAATCCTTTAATTTAACGGAGTTAATAGTAGAGTGAGTGGACCACCTTAATTCTTTTTAAGACTTATTCCAGCTGAACTGGCTTAGTGATTAACAAATTTTAAGGATAATGACAATAGTCTGGTAATATTGATTTAGTGGCCAAAGATTACATCAATAAGAGAATTGCAAATGCAAATTAAAACTGCAAATTGCAGTGACCCATGACTATAATTGACTTAAATACATACTGAGCATAAATAATGAGTTGCATCACACCTGAACTGTATTATATTACCATCTTACAGGCACAGCTACATGAACAAGTTGCTGAGCCCACATGACAATGAATAAATATTAAACCAAAGCACTAAGACACTTATAAGATATTGCACAGAATAATAATAATAATGCACTGAAGTTTAATGCATAGCAAGCTGAGTAATAATAATGTCCTCTTTATAATATTTTCTGTGGCTAGAGAATAAAATCTTCCATTAGATGAGCGTATAACAATGTCCAGCCGTTCAAGCTTTTTAACCATAACTGGCTTGACAACCTTGCACATTGGTGCAAGGCATAACGAGCTTGGCATTCCAAAAAACTCTTGAACAGATCAATATGTACATTTTTCTTGAAATACTGAAAAAAAAATGTATACAGAAGCAGTAAGAAAAAATGAAAACATCAAAATTTAAACGATGAGAGAAACTCCTTTTGCTCTTACAGGTGGCATATGAAAAGTAGATACTATTACTATAGCCATTGAGAATACTGCCATAAAAACTTGCTAAGATCATCAGGCTTGGGTCTCTGAGTACAGTGAGCCAATAAGTGTACCTAGGCAGAGTTCTTTTGTTGTGCAGTACTTTGCATAAGCATTGAGGTGCTTCTGAGACTTAGAAATTTGAGCTAAAGGGAAATAAGAGATATGAAGTGCAACTAACACACAACTGTTGGGAAACCAACTGGCAACATCTCAATCCACACAGCAACAAGAGCTGATCTTCACTAAGTACTGCAAAGGGAATTAATGTCCTCATGATCTCTATAAATCTACAGAGGCAGAAAATATTTTCTGGGCTTAAACAAGACATACAGCCAGGCAGTTAGCAAAGTAAAGCATCTTCACCAACACTAGCCTCTTCAGTACCTTGCCCCTCTTTGAAGTTCTGTAGCGGATATGTCACAAATTTGTTTGAAAAAAGTGTGCCCTGCAGAACACACTTGAACACTTAAAAAAAAAAAGACAGACAGAAAGACAGACAGACAGAAAGACAGACAGACAGAAAGAAAGTGTGTTCTGCAGCTCTGAAGATTACCGTTGTATTTAGAGTTATAGCTTATACCTACAGGCAGGCCTTGCAGGGCTTTGGAGAGGAGTGGTCTGGAAGCTATGCAGATTCACTGTAAAGACCACCACCAGAGATCACAGAGACTATGCAACTCCACCATATTTTCCCTAGGAAGATACTCTATATTTCAGAAAGTTAAATCAAATGACGCTAGGGAATTGTAAAGTCAGTTCAAGTATCTTTTCTTCTAATTAAACTCATTTAACTTCCCTGACAAATTTGACTAACTTCCAGCTTTTGGAATGACCTTCTAAAGGAGACAAAAAGTGTGCCCAAGCACCCTCTGGTTGAAAATGGTATTTGACCATCTAATCTGATCTAATACCTCAATATCAATGTATATTGATTGTTAGTTCAGTTCTGCAAATATTCATAACTGTTAAGACAGTGACGTTAGAAATATTGTGGTCTTTTAATTAAATGCCTCTACCCATATGGCCAACTTCAGAAGTGGCATGTCAGCAAAGGCGAATGAATATAGCAAAACATCAAAAAAAACTGATGATAATGAACTTCATCTCAGACTGATCTTACTTTAACAAACAGGCTTTTCTCTTTCACCTTCCTCAGAGTTCATAAGGATAGTGTTAAACAGGAGATGAACTTATATTTTGAAGTATTATACTGACAATGTTGTTTCCTCACAAACATTTATGCGACGTAAATTAAAACTTGTGAGAAATTAGAGCAATTTGAGAACAAGACAAATAAACTAAACAAAATAGTTCATGAAAACATACAGCTTAATTCCTTTTAAAGCTCTGATTGTAAAATATAAATTTATAAGAAGAATGTTCAATTTCCACAGGTACACTGTCTGATTAAAGTCTTACTTGTACTTTGCTCCTGGAATTTAAAAAAGAAAAAAAAGGCAAAAAAAAAGTTGTTTTTAAGAGCTAGAAGAAGGATTTTTTAAAAAAATCAGAGTCCACTTTCCATATGATTAATCATTCAAACAAGCAAAAAAAAAATCTTATTATCGGATAAAACTGGTGTTTTCTAACAGGAGGAAACCAAATGTCAGAAACTGTGTGGTCTGTTAAATCCTATGATTTCTTTTGATTAAAGTTAGCCATAATTAAAAGCTTTAGTCAATGAGATTTAATTGTATGGCCTGACTGTTATCAAACACTTCCGGGCAAGAGGCTAAGGAAAAAACAAAGGAAACACAGCACTCTTCTCTATTCTTCTGAACAGGATGATGTTTCAAGAAGGAAAAAAATTGAAGTCACATTCCTAATATTCCATGAGTTTAATAAGGTCTGAATTCAGCAGGTGTAGGTCTTTTGTTTGTTTTTGTTATTGTTTTTATTTGTAGGTATGCACAATATGAATCTTTGCAAGAATAGCTCACTTTTAAAGTTTATGTCTTGCCTTCAGACACCTGATATTGTGAAATGGTGCCCTGCTTTCACTTCAATTATAGTCTTGTGACTGATCAGCGCTTTGGATCTGCTCACATCTTTTTGATTACAATAAAAGTGTGATAGCACAATTAAAGACATTAACTTAAAGCATTCTCACAAAAACTCAAAACTTTTTTATCTATCCCAGAGAGTATAATTTAATTTGACAATTTATAGCTCTGCTCTGCCTTCGCTAACTTGGAGAGCCTATCAATCTTATAGTATATTAGAAACAGTAAAACTGAATTTTAATTTATATAAATAAAGTGATCACTGCTACGAAATAGAGTATAACCATGTATATTATATATATATGTATGTACGTATGTATGTTTAAAAAATTAACCTTTCTACTATACAAGGGTTATTTTATTCTTTATTCTTGTATTAAGGAATACTTTAAACACTGAAACACAGAGAAAGCAGCTATGCCAGGTTTTAGACAATTCCATTACCTGAAGTGGATTTCTAACCTTGACAACATATTTTATTCTTAAGAGACAAACCCATTCATAGCTCTGCCTGAGGTGCTTTAAATCCATATAGCTGATTAATGCCAAGCTTATTGAAGTAGCCTGTATCACCCTGATATTCAGCAGCTGCCACTTTCAACAGTGAGCTAGAAGTTACTCAAATCTTATAAATGCTGCAGACTAAGAAGTCATTAAAAAGGAAAGAACATCTGTTGCCTACAATGTACAGTAGCTGAATTTATTGCAGCAACCCTTTACATTTACTACATTCCCACATTTGCTTTTCCTAATATCTTTTTTGTCTGGCAGCAAGCCATAATGTTATTGCTTTATATTCCCAGTCAGTGCTAACCCAACTGTAAAATAAATGATGTGAGCTGTTTTAGAAACACTGAAGTGGCAAAATGCTACAATACAAATTATAGTAAAACTTCCCCTTTCTAATCATCAAACACAGACTTGCCAGAGAGTACAGCTAGAGCAAATTTGAGAGACATTCTGAGGAACAGAAAAGGCAAATCTTGGATTCTAAAGTGCTAAATAAGCTTTCAATTTCTTAGAATTTCAGAAGCCTTCATCACACTGTATGTAATCTTCTTATTCTCTGAAAAAATGAACATTCTCACTCTCTGGAAAAACCAGAGAAACAAGATTCCTGAAGAGGCATAAAACCTCAAAATTCTTCAAAATTTTAAGAAAGCAAAATTGTAACCTGTGTCTTGCTTCTCTGTTTCTCTGGTACCAGGTAAAAACTCCATGTTTCTTAACAGACCATGGAGTTTTCTGCCATAGAAGACTTTGACTCCCAAACCTCCATTTTGCAGTAAGATATTATCGGGTAGCATATAGTTTCACATTCTGCAAAAATTGCTTTCTTTGTGGATTTTCTAATTCACCAACACCACACAAAAAGCCCTATGAAAGAATAGAAAGATAGAAAACAGCTTTATTACCATGGTTGTGATGAAAACCAAGGTCATTATTTTTCAGCCATCTGAACCATATAAATAAAGTTAGAGAACTTTAAAGAGAATTAAAGAGAACAATCAAGATAGAAAGTCACTGGTTTTAAATTATCATTATAATAGCACATGAACTTATACAGGTGCATAGACTAACCAATGTTTACTTACTCCGGAAACATAAAGCTCCACAGAGATAGTAACCATTTCAAGAATGCCATCCTAAGCTGCTTCTGAATTCATGGTAACCATATATAGCTCATGAACCACTACCATAGAATTAAGAAGTCTGCCTCTTCCAGTGATGGAAAGTTTCTCTAGCTACAAAGAGAAGAGGTTGGGATAGTCCATTCTACTCTTAATGGCTTTATGTTTCACAGGTTAAAAAAATAACTAAAAATAATTAAAAAAAAACAGAGTCAGGTCTCCTCTGCTTTGTTTTCTATTTAAGCATTCCTTTTATCGGAAAAGAGCCTGGGGGAACACATTCCTAACAAGGATTTTAGCATGTCCCTTTAGAATTTACTATTACTTTGCATAAGCTAGCAGTTTTGCTCTCTGTTAGCAATGCAGTTAAGTGAAAGAGGAAACTAAAGAACCAGATTGCTTACTTAACATAAAGGGAAGTTTTGGTCCCCAGATCATCATCTAATGGAAGTTGTTCAGTATCTTAGCTAACAACGGCTGTACAAGAACTATATCCTCTCAGCAATCAAAGAATGTAGGCATCTTCTTTCTCTGCTCTAATGGTTAAGAGAAGGATTAGTCAAACAGACTTTTATTTTGTGGTGAGCAAGAGAATAACAGGTTTTTAATACTTCTTTCCCCCAAAGAACCAGGAGCATAAAGCTCTTTCATTTTTTACCAGTTGCCCACAAGAAACATAACACAGGTGGTCACTCTCTCGCACACAGGCCATTAGCTCTGCTTGCTAGTATATTCACTAGAACAAACAACATACCTGAGTCTCCTCATGTGCATACCCAGGGAGTTAATTCCATTAGCCTGTAGAAAAGACATAGCTAGCTAGGAAAGAAATGTACAAAATCCCCTCCATTGATATAAGACCCCATTGGGGCTCTGCCTCAATTTATGGTGCATTTATCTATGTACTCAGCACTTTACATTTCTGTAGCTGGTATGATGTTCCAATTGACTTAAGAACCTAAATTTATTTTACTAAGCTACCAAAATTGATGAACTAGAGACAATTTTCATTTGTTTATCTGTTTCAAAGAGTGATACAAAGGACAGGACTGTAAAATGAAAATTTATGTACTCAGGAAAGCAGAGCAAGAGATATCATTATTTTGATTCCAAATGCCTTAAAATAACTTAGAGAACACATTGCTATGTTACTTGTAGGAGGCATAAAGATTCCACAGGGAGGGCATTTTATAGCCTAATTCACTTTTCACCTCAATGGAAGGCACTATATAGAAACAACAGATCGGCAGGCCCAAATAACTGAATACATGACTAAAACCAATCTTTTCCATGTTTTTCTGTTTGCCCCCCGGATTTTTTTTTTAATATTAGAAAAGGTAAAAAAATAAAGCTGGGGCCTTCATACAGGCTCTTTGACAGTTATCTTTGCCAGGTATCTTTGACAGAAGAATAAGACACAATTGTGCCTTTGGTTTATTGCTCTGGTTTGCAAAGAGGATTTGAAGTTTATGGTTGTGGGCAACATTTGCGGGGGTAGAGGAGAAGCAATTTTCTTTAACAGAGGGTTGCCCAATGACGCAAGTCATTGGGTACATTTGCTGCTGGAAGGATGGCTCTGCTACCTTGAAGAGGAACACATTAAGAACATAGAACTCTAGGATAAAAGTGCTTGTGGTTTTCCAGATGCAAGGTGAAATTCTCAAGCATAAAAGAGGAAGCTCCTTAGTCTGACTTGCTGAATAGCTAGTTTAGGCTCCCAGCTTTCCCAGAGCATTAGGCTGAGCTCACAAACTCTCAGAAAGGAGCAATACAGGCTGTCAGATGCCACCATCAGACGCTGGGAGCCCCTGGAACACCAGCCTGCACTGTCATAGATTAACAGTCTAATTCTCTGGAAAATGAGTTCTGTCTGCCAGCCTAGCTTCAACTGTAACGAAGTAGCCAGAATTACCTCAAAATATAGCTTGGCAGTAGCAAAGCCCATCTTGAGCTCATCCATATTTGCCTGCAACAAGCAGAACATGCATTAAACCAGCAGCCCTTGCTGTGCTGGAGTCACACTTAGATGTAAGCAACATCGACACATAGCAAACTCAGCATTGCTGTCCTTCCTAAAACACAACTTTGCACACTTGCTTTTATCAGCTTACTCTCCCACCATGTGACCTCTCAATCATGGCCTCTGTCCTTAACTCAGAGACCCTTCTATACCCCATTTAATCTAAAACCAATAGCTCTTGTTGGTCTGAAATCTCCGCATCATGTAGTTCAACACTCATAGCAAACAGACGGTCTAAATACAGCCACAAGGTCTGTGTTGGTGCTAGTCTTAAACCATCAGTCCCTTTTGAACACAGCTATCCACCGAAAGTCATGAGATCCTAAACCTATCCCACCACCTTAACATTAGGTCAGAGATCTAAACCAACTAAAGCCCTTAACAGGAGAAGACAACATTGCTAGCACCAGCTGTAGCACAACCCTAGCAGTTTTACTTAGAGCCAGGCTTAATCTATCACAGTGACTCCTTACTGGAAGGCACACAAACCATCTACACCTGCACCTCCTTTTCTAAATATGGTATCAGTGAATCCATCCTGATGCAGATAAGCTGAGATTCAACTTGTTAATTATGCAACTCATTTGCTGTGAACAATGTGGATTAAAAGGGAGCTTTAAAGAAAATGGTAGAAAATAATTCCTCTTGCTAACAATGCTAGAAAATAACTCCAGGATGCCTGGCTCTGTTCTTAAAACAAGTGAAGAATAAAGCTATATCCTAGCTTGATTTGAATAGGTGAGTGAATGCAGCACCTGGAGGAAATGAGCAGCGAGGCAGCTAGTAATATGTCTTTAGGGAAAGTTGAGAGATTTAGCTAGCAGAGCCTCATATACAGCTCCTGCTGTTTACATCAGTGTGACTTTGTCCTTGGCAAGTGAGACTTGCTTGTGAAAACTCAAATCCTCCCTGTGTATAGGATAGGAAGCTTACCTGCTGTACACAGCAAGTCCGATTAAGATCCTGTAAGATGCACTGTTTTGCTTTTGGGCTGTAGAAGTGCCTTTTTTATTTATTTATTCACTGGGAATTTAAGGATTAGTTGTGGTCTGTATAATGATAGACTAAAGCAGCTATAGTTGATAAGACCTCTACAAGTCTACAATAAAATACTCAAGAATACTTAAGATGATGATCAGGGATAATAGAAGCAATGTTCTCACAATACCAACACTTGTACAGTACAAAGGGTTTATTACATGTACTGGCTATTTGAGGCACTCTGAAAGGGAAAAAAATGAAAGCACTTCCTCAAGAGATCTAGATATTGCAACCTATTTAGAAGTGCTCTTCATATCACTAGTCAGTAACAGTTGCAGAAGTGTTACTGTTGACATAGCCATAGGAGGATTCCTTTGACTCATGACCTACTAGCAGCACTTTTCCCTTACAACAGTCTTGGATCAAATCTGCATGTATGTACTGGAAGAAATCAATACAAGTAACATCTATGCAACTCTTCTGACCTACTTATTCCAGACACTGATTAGCCGATGAGTCTGCTCAAACGTCTGGCCAGCAGCTGGCTAACGCAAAAGGACAGCTACACTTCATCGAGATGCAGCCAGAGAATGCCAAGATGTTCTGACATCCTGATGGTAGTCATCTTTTCTTTCATTTCTCACTGTATACATTAGTATTTCCTCATGCAATTGGGTGCAGAAGTTAATGAGAAATATTCTTCTTCATGCTACTGTAGATGCTCTAAACCATGCTAAGAAAACGTATCTCAGAATGTAGTGGTCCTTTCTCTATATCCAAATATCTGGCTGTTCTTTCCACATGTCACCTGAATAGGGCAGGCAGGAATGCACCCTACTGTGCCCGAAGGCATCTTTTGTATTTCAGTAGCAGACAGAAGATACAATGAAAGGAGCAATTTTTCTTTTGTGCATGTTGAGTGCATTCAAAGCCTCATATTACAAACTGGTACATTTTGAGTGATTACAGATACAGCAACTCAATAGCAAAACTCTGCATACTTTTTTTCTGAGCCATGAAAAAGACAGCTGTGTAAGGTTTTTGGAGTACAACTTCCCAGTTGTAGCTAATATTTTTTCCACCTGTGGCAATGTGGACACTCCTGAGCCACGACAAGATAATTTATTTGCATTGGCTTTCATATATTGCTACATCAGAACTTTTTATTGAATATTCCCTTTTGAGCTGCTACTGTATGAACAAAGAGCATATTATTTCTTGTATCCAGATAAAAGGCAGTGTAGCAGGTTTTTTAAGCTAAGAAGGCACAATGAAAAGACCTCTGCCATGTAATTTCTCCTTCCCCATCAGCTCCTCCCTACACACTCTGAAATCACCTGATTTCTCTGCAGTTTGATTTCTGGCAGCTGTGGGCACTTTTGTGGCACCTGCTGTGCCTGATGGTTTCTTCCTGACTTCTTCAATCAATCAATCTCAATCCTGAAAGCACAATGACATGTAGCTCTCCTTTGGCATCCAGTCAGTCTGAAATGGTACATTTGTGAAACAAGCTGAGCTCTTAAATGTGAAGCCTAGGAAGATGGGAACACATACAAAATATCGTTAATCAATGACTTTTCCTGCAGATTCAACATAATCTGTCAGTATGTCCATTTTTCTAAAAGCAGCTTGAGGCTTTAATAATTAAACTAAAGATTTTTGAAAATAAAGTTACTTATGCTATTTTGTCTCCTTTTTTAAATAATGTTATTCATATTTCAGACCTGCGTCACTATTCTAATAGCGTAAACTGATTGAATTCTCTGAGGAAGCAGGAGGAAGAGGTATGCACTTAAGCAATCCAAACAAAACTAAGTTCCATTCATATAGTTAGAGTCCTACAGCACATATCATACCAAAGAGAAATGCTGAGAGGTAATGCCAGAGGAAAAAAAATGCTTCTGTCACAGGTATTTTTACAGAGTCTTTAATTTTGTGGGAATATTTTGCTAACGACTTGGTTCTTCTAGAGATTTGCCAATTATGAACATTTTATAAAGAAAACACCTAGCTTTAATGAGCTGTACCTCAATTAGGAGAACCTCATGAACATAACCAAGTCCTGTAACTATCTAAATCTGTTCAGACTGACTTCAGGACAAAACACATGTGAACTCAAAGAAAGACATATAGCAGCAGCTTGTGTTCTCTACCACAGATTTACCCCTGAGAGTTCATATATAGTGAACGAGAGCATTTTTGAGCAACAAATTCCAATGCAAGATGCAGATCCATCCAGCAAGGCACTAAATAAAAATAAGGAACTCCTAGTGCTTTGCACAAAGGACTATTCTCATAGGAAAAGAATAATAATCTCCTATTTTTCAGCTTTGATGCAGAAGTCAAGCACAGCTTTTCCTGCTTGCAATATTTCTCTGAATTGTCAGAAAATAGCAATTAGATCATAATCTGACAGGAACTTTTAATTGGACTGAAACTAGGTCAAAAAAATGGCTGTATTCTGTTACATAGCTGATATGTAAATTTGTTTTTTTCCTCCTTTCCTGTTACAAAAGTGATATTTGAAAATCTTGCGTATTACGCAAGACCTTTAGCATAACAAGGTTTTCCAAGGTGCAAGACAAGCTGTTTTTAAATTTGTATTCACCACCGAACTCCAAAATGAAGTAGAGTAGACTTCCATATCCTTCAGAGAAGCAAGGCAGTGCACCTCGGAATACAGTACTGTGTAATCTGTTAACATAGACGCTGATATCCCCGTAACAGTATCTTACAATAACAGTACCTCTATTTCTCATTTGTGCTACAACAGAGCAGAGATCATGCTAACAGGACCAGTGATGGATTATATCTGTTCTCTTTAGTTAAAGAGCAAATAAGACTACTGCCTTGTCCTTGTTGCTTGTACTGGCTCAGCTGGGAGAGGCGGGCAGCATGGCTAAGTTCAGCTAAAGAAAGCTTTTGGACTGGGCAAAGGAGACAATGGATGAGAGAGACAATAATTTGAGTGTAATTTTCTCTCAAAGGTAGTGAAAGCAAAGGGAATGAGATAACAAAGATTTTTTCATGGGGGGCAGTGGAGTTGGCCTGGGACTGATATAGGCTAGACAGCGAGAATTGTTTCCAAGTTCTTGTCTTAAGAGTCGCTCCCTTGAAAGATTTTGTTGATTCAGTACCCTGGACCTAGAGAGACCCCTTTCACTACTCTGCTGTGCTGATACTGATGAAAAGGTGCAGGCTGTTCTCTGAGGAGCTTTCTCAAATGCCTGTCTCAATCCCATGACTCTCCACCATTTATCATTGCATGTTTCTGCACCATTTTTGCCTTATCTTAATTTACGTTAAATGTACATTACAGGTTAATATGCACAGATTATGTGGGCAAAACTGTAGTAAAATAATTCCACTTAATTCCAATGTAAAGGGAAAAGTTTGATACTTTGGGTCAGATTTTTCTTGGATGTAACCAACACAAGGGCCTCTGCTAAAAGGCTTCATTATTAGAGCTAAATAGGTCAAAATCTTGATTCTACTTAATGCCAGTGTAACTGAGAACAAAACTTACCATTTAAGTTAAATGGAAAATTGTCTTCAATGGGATTTGGATCAGGCCCATAAGCTTTAGTTTTTGATTCCTGGTCTGAAAGAGAAACTTTTTTTGTTGTTTACTACTCTCAAAAGGTCAGAGGTGTAATGAGTCTTCTCAGTTTGAAAAATAAAGCTTAATATGCAGAAATGATTGAAATGTTAAACTCCTGTAAATTATAGATATTAAAAATTGCTAAATTCAGCACTGCTTAGGGTCCTTTATTATCTGTCACTTGCATGAACATGTGAGTAATTGCAGTTCTCCATTTGCTAATGCCACAGCACTCACCTCATCTGGCATGCTGTTTTTTCTCTTCCATAAAAAAACCCACAATGTAAGAAAGGGTGTTTATGCCTTTCCATAACTGTCTTGCAGTAAACTTTCACAGGAAAATACTACAGTGGCAAACATGTGAAAGATGATAAGAGCTATGCTTCAATCAGGATACAAAATTATTAATTTAATTTGTGCAGGCATCTGACTGCATCTTAATCAATTAGGCCATGATTCTTCTTGAATTATTTCTGTGGAAATGATTTTCCAAAGCTGCCTCTAAGCACAAATTTGGCATTCTCTCACCCTTCTTGCACAGAAAAGACCCAATGAGGAGGATCAATTTCTTGCTGTATCAATGACAAGAAGCCTTACCTTACTTTTACCAGGACTTGGGAAATGTTTCCTCCTGAATCACTGTCTAGTTTTATTGCAAAAATGGATCGGTGTTATGTATGACAGTAGCACAACCAGAATGTTACCTTCCAACTTCCTGCCTACAGTGGAGGAAAACTCTTCCTGCACAACATGGCCACATATAAAACACAAAATTCCTTTATAAAACTTAAGATATAGATATCACAAAACCCAGGATAGATCCTTTTCTCAGGGAGCAAAGATCAAAATCTGTCTACCTAGATGTGTAAGGGAGCACAGCCTGGAGCCCAGGAGCTCACATAATCCTCCTCACATATATGCAGTGTGCTGCAGTTGCCAGTTCAGTGGTTGTTACAGGCCTGCCAGTGCTTTCCAGCTAACTCTTGGAGAAAACAGAGAAACACTGGGGGAAAAAAAAGTATCTTCTTGACAGTCAAGTCAGACCCCTTAGTCTTATGGCACAGTTCGGAAAAGCACAGCTAAAGAGGAAACCTACTTCTAAGGCCTCAAAGCAGTGTTCACACATAAACACTGAAAATATGAGTTTTTTTATATGGATATACTTCCCACAAATCACTACTCTCTATTTCTAGCACAATCCAGTTATGAATTTGCAGTTCCTATGCCTATACGTCCTCTCTTCCTTCAAAAATTCTGAAGTCAAGGCAGGGAAATGACAGAATCACAAATTTAAATCATTAATACCATTGTATTAGTCCAGCATAAAAAAAGCAACAATTCTTCAGACATCACATATGCCATATGGGAAGGAAGCTTTATGAGTCCACTTGCATTACAGCGTATCTGCATATTATGGCACTCTACAGCTTGAGGCTGGCGTGGTCTTTTTAAGAAGAGATCTTAGGACCAGCTGTTCTTGCTCTCAGTCCCATCAAATTCAATACAAACTTTGCAGTACACAGTAGGAGCCAGGGTGACACACTGCCCTAGTTTTAAAAGAATACATGTGGGCAACATAACAGTGAGATGACTAGGAAGTTCTCGCTCTCCACTCCCACAGAACCAGTCATCGTAACAACCCAGCACTTGTATTAAACAGGCACGAGAAGATGCATCTCTTGTTTATCTGACATTTGTAATTTGTGCCTCTGATAGGACAAAAACTAAATAGATTTCTTCATGGTGGCAATTTTTTAAACCTTATCTTCCCTGCCAATAGGTTGTTTTTCTCACTCCTGTTTATGTTTTAAAAGATAACTGAGTTATCATGATCCAGTTTTTGCCAAAACTAGCAAAAACAAGTCACATGCAACAGCAAAAGACAGCAACATCTGAATGATTTCCAGCTATATGAGAAAACACGGTAAAAGTAAAACCAAGTCCTTTGTTACTTACATTACAGTATGTGCATTTATCTCAATAAAACATATATGACTTTAATATGAAAAAGACTTTTTTTCAAGGTTTTTTCAAGAGTACTTTTTATTATTCAAATATATTGAATAATTTAATAAATGTTTGTGCCATTTGTACAGTATTGAAAGAAATTTTAGCAAGAAGTACAGCATTCCAGTATTAACTTCCTCAGAGTATCTCATTTGCTTAGTTTTCCACTAGAGATATCCATCATTTCTTTGTTTCTTTCTGTGCTAAGCTCTGCAGATTCCTTCTAAACTCTAGCAGTGAGTGTATCTGTTATTTTGTTAATAATAATTTCCATTAAAAAATGTCACTTCATTATCTAAATCTGTTTTATCATTTTAGCTGCCACTGGTATAGAAAACTCAGAGAGGTGACAGTCAGATTTTTGTAAACACAGTTGACCTGGTGATTCATCAAGTGACAGAAATGAATGGGTAAGGTGAACAAATGTAACCTGGGAGTCAAGAGGAATATTTATGCATGCAGAACCAAAATTTTCCTGTTTACAATTATGTGGTTCTATTTTACCCCTTGCTGACATCTTGAAATTCATGAATTTCAATGTGACCTCCTTTTTTTGAAGGGCACTGCAATAGAAATGGTATTTGATTTGAAATTTATTTTTCCTCTGTTGGAAATAGGACTCAAAAACTGCAGGGGATTCAGGTGAATCTAAGGACAAAAAACAGTTGCTAGATTTTATCATAATATTGATAATGTCATGGACAGGAGGTACAAACGAGCTAGGTAATGAAGAAATTGAGATCATAATAACTTATTATGTGCCTCCTGAGGGAGTAAGCATAGGTACTTCATGCCCAGATTCCTATCTGTCCATGACACTATACTCTGTTTGAAAAATCAGAATAAAGCCTTTAGCGATATGAAAAGAGGACAGGATTAATTAGAATGAGAAAGAAAACTGGGAAGATTACAAACAACAGGGAAAAGGAACTTGGAAAAGGAATGGAAATATGGATATGGGACAGAAAATGATGTTTCTTTGGAAAAAAAAGAGAAACTGTGAGAAAATATTAAAGGGAGGGTTAAAATTAGGATATTGAAGGACAAAAATAGAGGTAGTGAAGAGCATGAAAAGAGATATGCTAGAAGAGTTACAGGATTTAGTTCCTTTCCTCCTATAGAGGTACCATTTGTCACACAGGAAATGTTTAATCATGTCTTGGAATGATCTTTCTTCCCTGTTGAAAGAACAAGAGCAAACATCTGGAAAAGGAAAGAAGACAAAGTCTGAAAATTCATTATTAGTCAATATGAGCTACACCAGAAGCTTTATGATCTTCTTGTAATTCTGAATCATAAAACTTTTACTGAGGTCTCAGAGTTGGTTTCCATTTGGAGATCTTCTGTGCTGCATAAACTTTAGAATGGCTGGTCGTAGGACTGGTTTATAAAGATACTTAACATTTCTGTTTCTTTTGCTCATAATGGAGAAAGGGATTGAGCCAGTTACTACTTTTTAAAGAATGCTGGACTAGCAACATTTAGTATCATCATTTAACAGACTAATTTTGAAGACTGTATGCTGTCTAATATTTTTCTCCTGAATAGTACAAAATATTGTAACCCATCGGCAGAGTGGCAGAAATTGGCCATAAATTTATGAGTTCCATTTTCATATAACGCACTGTCTGCAAGTGCTTCAATCTGATTTATCATTTCAGTCATTCCTATTCATTTATCTCGTGATTTACAGGTCCCATTTGCTGATGATTGTCTTCTCTAGTGCCTTCTGTTTATGTTTTCTTAACATTTATTTATTACAAAAAGAAAGGAAGCAGCTGTTCCTTCAAAGCACAATGCCTGGCTTTGGAGTGGAGAATAAGAAAGTATAAAAAGTATACGAGAAGACAAAGCATATGCAGCACTTTCATAAATGACTCAAAATGGATTCTACTAACCCCAAAAAGGAACAGTTGTCTAAAGAAGGTCATAAGCTAATTACTTACCTTTTTGTGCATTAACAATAACAAGAACCATAGGAGAAAGAACACTAGACAATCACTTTAACATTCTATGATGAGATCATGACAGGGTAATAAAGGGCTTTCAGTTCTTGTCAGTAAATGCAAGAATTTTATGCAGTCTTTTAAGGAATAAAAAAAATTAATGTCTTCATGAGATGCAGTACTAAACACAAAAGAAACGCTGATAAACATCTTAAAACTGGACTCTTCGAGTCAATTTTCAGAAATAAGTAGGGTGCCAGTGTCCTTTAAAATTTGGTACCTAATAATCAGACATCTTAATATATCTTGATCCATTAAATGTGGGCATCAATCAAACTTAAGATGTAAGATATAGAACTTTAAAAACAGTCATCTTTGAAAATTAAAGTTTGTTTGAAATGAAATATGAGATGGGTCCATTAATGGCTAAATACACTGTCAGAAAGAAAAGGAAGGTTTATAATGACATTAAAGATAGGCTTCTACATTGATAAAATGTGAGGGAAAATATTATAGGTATATGATTATTCCTAAAATAATAACCACAAGTTCAGGAAATTTAGAGTTTGAGTAATGCTCAAAGATGGATTGAATGATGGGCAAGAAACTTATAGTGAAGGTAGCCAGAAAAAAAACTTAATTCTGTGGTAGAAGTCCTGTGGTATAACTCATTTGGCTATACCTGAAAGATGGTAGTATTTATGATGTCTGAGATACAGCTCATGAAAAAAATAAATAATAATAATTGGATTCTCTCTTATTCCTATTTTCCTGCTCCTGATATTTTTAGAAGGAGGCAGCAGGGAGGTTGCCCAGTTGTATGGCAATGAGAGAGCAAAATGTTATGAGCAGTAAAAGCCCCAGAGAGTATAAAACATACAGTCATTATGCATGGAAGCAAATTATCACAATTGGATTGATTAACAATTGAATTGCTTCTTCAGAGTTGATGGTGCAATAACTTGCTATCAATAAAACATGCCTATATTCTGAACATCACAAAGCCTAGCAACTGCTCAAATTTGACCAGAACCTGTTGCACAATATGTCCAGCATTTCTGTAATTGGAGATTCAGCTGCACAACAAAGCTGTAAACCTTCATATTGGGAAATGGATATGCACATTTTTTTTTCCTAGAGGCAGCTCTAATCTTTGTTGTCTGCTGGTCATCTCAGCCTAAAATTTGTATCTGCGTGTACTTAGATGAATGAGTATAAAAAGACCATTCTTTTACAGAATAGGCACGGCCAGCCTATTCCTCTTCAAGATAATATTAACAAGACGTAAATACTTTGTTGTTATATCTAATAAAACAAACAAACAAATATAAAAAAATCCATTACCTGATGAAGAACACTGAATCCTTCTCCATATCCCTTTTGTGATTATCCAGTATTACCACGTCTACCTCTGAGTTTTTGGATCCTACACAGCCACACAACTGCTTCAGAAACCTGCAACGCTTTGAAGCACCTGTTAAAAAATAAACATGTAAAATGCATATATTTGTATATAAACATGAAGATCTATTGGCATGTGTATCCATATTAACAAGATGGTGGTAGTTTCCCCGGTCTGCAGCATGGTGCCCCCTCCCATGAGCTGGGCAGGAAGGCACCAGGGCCATGGACTTGCTGGGAAGAGGAGCTTTAACAACCATCACAGCATTGCCCCAGGCTCCCCTCCTGCCCAGCCATTGCAAAGCTTCATGTTGTTTTTCACTTAATTAGAAATTGAAGGCATATAGTATCTTGTTTGACAAAATAATGAAAGCGATATATACTATCTTATAGTGTCTTTCAAGGTACACAGGAAAGAACCTCTGCTTCACAGAGCCATTCATAAACTCAGCATGTAATTTGGCATAATGAAATAATTTTGAACATGATCTTTTTTCTTTCTTTCTTTCTTTCTTTCTTTCTTTCTTTCTTTCTTTCTTTCTTTCTTTCTTTCTTTCTTTCTTTCTTTCTTTCTTTCTTTCTTTCTTTCTTTCTTTCTTTCTTTCTTTCTTTCTTTCTTTCTTTCTTTCTTTCTTTCTTTCTTTCTTTCTTTCTTTCTTTCTTTCTTTCTTTCTTTCTTTCTTTCTTTCTTTCTTTCTTTCTTTCTTATCTTAACATCCACAGAACCCCTTGCTTAAGCTGTATGTAGGCATAACAACAGAATTTTATTTTCTGTGTTTGATGAAAAAAAAATGGTCCCAGTGAAGTAAGATTTCCATTGACTTCAAAGAGGCTAAAATTTAAATCTAATATGTATTAATTCCTTGCATGGCCATGAGGAAGTACTGTAGAGTACATCTTTTCTTTCTCTCCTTGCCTATGGGAACTGATTCTCTGCACATAATTCAATAGAAAGGTACAATCAATCAATCAGAGCTGTAAAAACTTGAGGTTTGTGAAGGCAATCTGTGCTAACACTTTGCTAAAAAACATTTAGCATGTTTAGCAGAAATTTTAGCAAGCAGAAAAGAAAGAATTCTGGGCTAAGTCAGAGCTGTATATTTCAAATGTTCATTTTTAGTGCAAGCATTTGTGAGAAACCAAGAACGTGTGAGTCACCGGGACAAAGTCTGATAGAGAGCATTACATGGGATTACACTACATTTCTGCAGAAAAGTGACCTGCATCCAGAATGAGTCATTTGTTCATTCCCCAGCAGTAGAGCAAACCCAGTCCCAGAAAAAATAAGCATACCAGACATTGTTGCTTGGTATTACTGGCAATTGCAAGAAAATTTTCACTGTATCTACATTGTCTTACCCATTGACCAGACATAAATCAAGTGACTCCTACTTGAAAAATAGACAGTCTAATGGGGGGAAAATCTCTGAATAGGTGTGACTGAAAAAAAGGCGACATTGTCTGTCCAGCCTGTAGACCTCTTTATTTAGCTATTCTGCGTTTATTCGTAGCATCCAGAAATGGCCCCGGTACGAGAGCTGGCTGCAATCACTTTATATTAGAAAAGATGGTTTTCCTTTTTTAAGGAAGCAGTTCAAAGTTAGTTTTGTTCAAGAATGTGTGCTATTTTTTACATTATCTTTTCCATATAGAAGTAGGCTAGAGAAAAATATACTTTTATTTTCTTCTTGGGAAGATATTTGTGTCACAATGAATGCTAATAAGGCTACTACTTCCATGATAACTTCAGGAAGACTAAGAAAGGAGCAACACTCCTATCTAAGACCAGTTGTGAAAAAGAAAATGGAAAGGGAAAGGAAAATTCAGATGCAGTACCTCAAATAATTACTCTCTCAAAGAAACACCCACACTCCTTTGTCATCTGCAGCACCTATAGACACTAATGTAAAGTTATATCAAAAAGGCTTCTTAGTCTTGTAGGAAGCCCTTCACTATTCATGCAGTTCAAATTCAACTTGCTTGAATCAGATCCTGCAGGTTTTTTTCAGGCAATTTTAGAATAACGAAAAGAAATGACAAGTGAAAGGAAGGACATTTTAATCTAACCACTTTCAGTTGCTGAGTATAAGTTTGAGAGATATACACACCCTGCAAAAATCATTACTGTGTAGCTTCACCAGTTTTTCTGACATCTTAAAGGCTTCTATCAGCTACTGATGCTCACAGAGACTTCTTGATTACCACAGTATATGAAATACAGTATTGAAAGACTGAATCACAACTCATTTCCCAGTTGGGAGGTGCTTGAGGTTGTGGGGTTTTTTGTTTGTTTGTTTTGGTTTGGTTTTGATTTTGTTTTTAATTTTGGGGCTGTGCATAATTGTCACCCAGGAATACTGAAATCATCCAAATAAGCACTGCTTTGTTTTGTTTGTTGTGTACATTCTTTCAGATACTGTTGTCTCATGAGCTCTAAAAATATAAGAACTGGAAAAAAAAAGGGGGGGCATGCTTTTAAAAAACTGCAAAATTGAGGGAGAAGCTACACATGAAATGTACAACATGTACGAGAGAAGAATAGCACAAGACATGGAATCTATAACTTTGCGTGGTGAAATTATGCAAAACTATCTGCTGTGTTAACAACCCTTAAATGGTGTGAATTATCTTGTTACTATACCAGAAAAAAAAATCATTTGATTAGCTTACAGTGTTCACTAATTTGGGATGATTAAGCTGTTGAGCGCAGAGCAGAGCAATCAGTAATAATGTTTCCATACACAACTTGTTTTCACACAGCCAACAACTAAATTGGCATTATTAATTCTTTCAATTATAACTGTACTTATTACAAACATATATATATATTTTCTAGCTTCTAAAAGGACATGTTACATTATCATGTGTATATATCATGCGTCTTATATAATACAGTTCATAAGCGTTACCTAGGCAGTTGTAAGTGCTAATTTCAGTATCTTCCTGTAATTAGAATTCTGTAATTTATCACGTCTATCTTGGTAAAGATGAGTCTTGAGAATCAATATTACCTGCTTTCATAGATCATCAGAAGTTCAGCTTTTATCTTAACTGAATTATGTAGAAAACACTAAGATAACTAATTAATACAGCAAAAAGATTAGTGTACTTTGAGGAGTGGACCTTTGTAAGGGCTCATCACAGCAAAAATATTTTATTCTTTAGTGCAATTCATTATACTAGAAAGGAAGTGGCACAAAAGGATTGTTTTGGTTATTCTTGATCTAAGATTGATGCATGATCGCTACTAACAAAGCAATCCTACTGTATGCTAATTTAATGGTTTGATAGTTCATTAACTTTAAAATAATAGCCACATTGTTTTTAAATTTAGATGTTTAATATTCCAAAAATCTTCTATGACATGTACTAGTTAAGAGTTAGCATTTACCAATTTCATTAAGTACTCTGCAGTTAGTATTTCTTGTGAGATGTGGTCACAGAATTCATGGTGAAGGAGAACATAGATCATCACTAAGATAATGAAGTTAGTAGCATAGAGTAGAAGGATCTTGTGTGCTACAAGATGTATGCAGGTTTTTAATACACAGGTAAATAGTTACACTGAAGCTAATTCTTCATTGTATCTTGGTATTTGACTCCAAATTACTACTTTTTAAGTTTCCTACTCCCTGAAAAAAAAAAGTACTTGGCAAGAACTTTGCTGATTTAAGTATGAAAAATACACGAAATTGGATTAAATACAACAAAGTGTCATATTTTCAATCATTAACTTTACAGAAAACAAGAGTTTACACAAGTCAAGAATCCAGTCTTTCTATTGAGCTGTAAGGATGTCTCAAATACTTTAGTTCAACATATTTCAACATATCATATCTCTCTATAAATACATATATATATATCTCTAAAGCATAAGGCATATACCATATGCAATACACATCTTCAGTTCCTAAATTTGCTTGCTTTGTAAATGTATTTCAAATACCAGTTTCAAAAGTTTCCTACAATGTTTCATTTGGTAATATAGACAGGCAGCAAAGCTTAAGATTTATGCGGAAACATTTTTTCAAAAAGACACTTTCCTATTGAGAAACATGTCAATAGAAACATCGCATATGAGAAATAGCAAGTTACTTTGAAGATGCACTCACTTTTAGAACATCTCAGATGTTCTGAAACATTTATTATTCACAGAAACTACTTGAAATCTACTGACTACTGCTCCGAGTGCAGGTTCTGGGTTAGCACCAGAGTTGTTATTCAATAACCTTGTCGCATTTTTAATGTCCTTACCTTCCTTTATTGATGTCTGCTTTGCTAAGAAATCATAGTCATGTAGTAAAGGATTTTTTTACTCTAATTTTCCATTTATTTCTTTGTCTTCAAATTTAACTATAACAAAAGCAATGCAGGATTATCAACACTGAAATGGGAGGAGACACCCCAGTCAGCTGCAAGCCTTACTGAAATAATATTTTTTCTCCACGGCACCACCAGTTGATCTCCTGAAGCTTATTTTTTTCCCAGGCCCATAAACTGAGGGGCTGGTGGACGACAAGTTGACCATAAACTGCTACAAGGTCTATGAAAAACAAGCTACAAGGTCTATGAAAACAAGGCACTAAGTGGAATGTGGAAGTTTACAGATCTATAAAGCCAGTTGAATGGAAGCAAAATCTATTAACTTAACCTTGAAAATTAAAAAAAAAAAAAAAAGCCTTTTTGAGAGAGAACCGGAGTGAGAACTGCACATGTATATATATATATGTATATATAAATAAATAAAAGATATATGTCTATGTGTATATATATATATATATATGGATGTGTATATACAGACATCCAAATGTGAATGTCTGCCTTCTCTACTCAGTTGTCTTATGGTACACTACAAACCTGCCCACTGAGAGCATACAAGCACTTCAAAAAGCTTTTGCACAAACCTTTTTTAAACCTACTTTCTGTGCATGAAATCTTTGCATACTCACCGTTTATATTTATAAAAGGGAATATATCTTTTGATTCTTCATCACAAGGGGATTTTTAAGTTAAGATTCAGATAACTGAAATTATTTTCATAATACTTTACAAATCGGCCCATATATTTTATCTGATAGACAACCAACACATACACTTATATCATCTTTGATGTTCATCTATTCTATTTGATACTGTACAGGTTGTAGTATCAGGCAACTATTCACACTTGCTCAAAAGTTATCAAGGAGCATACAGTAATGATTTTTAGTCAGTAAGTGATGCATTTACTAGTCATACATAGTAGTAGAGTAGAATGCACTGGAAAATACACTGAAAGTATCTAAAGGTATTTTTGTTAAGATATTGGAATCTTAACTGGAATCTTCACTGGAAAGTGATAGAACAGCTCATCCTGCCTGCTGTTTCCAAGTATGTGGAGGACAAGAAGGTACTCAGGAGTAGTCAGTATGGATTCATCAAAGGGAAATCATGCATTATTAACCTGATAGCCTTCTGTGATGGAATGACTGGCTGGATAGATGATGGGAGAGCGGTTGTTGTCATCTATCTTGACTTTTGACACCATCAGGGTTTTGACACCGTCCCTCACAGCATGCTCCTGGGCAAGCTCTGGAAGTGTGCGATAGAATGAGTAGATGCTGAGGTGGATGGAGAACTGGCAAGAGGGCAGAGCCCAGAGGGTGGTGATCAGCGGTGCCGAGTCCAGCTGGAGGCCTGTGGCCAGTGATGCTCCCAAGGAGTCAGGCCAGTTCAATTTATTCATCAATGACCTGGATGAAGGCACAGAGTGCTCCCTCAGCAAGTTTGCTGATTATACCAAACTGGGAGGAGTAGCCGATACCCCAGAGGGCTGCGCTGCCATCCAGAGGGACCTGGACAGACTGGACGACTGGGTGCTGAAAAACCTCATGAAATTCAACAAGGCCAAGGCAAGGTCCTGCACCTGGGGAGGAATAACCCCAGATACCAGTACAGGCTGGGGACTGACCTTCTGGAGAGCAGCTCTGCAGAGAGGGACCTGAGCATCATGGTGGACAACAAACTGACCATGAGGCAGCAGTGTGCCCTTGTGGCCAAGAAGGCCAATGGGATCCTGGGGCGCATTAAGAAGAGCGTCTCCAGCAGGTCGAGGGAGGTGATCCTGCCCCTCTACTCAGCCCTGGTGAGGCCACATCTGGAGTATTGTGTCCAGTTCTGGGCTCCACAGTACAAGAGGGATGTGGAGCTGCTGGAGAGAGTCCAGCATAGGGCTGCAGGGACAATCAGGGGCCTGGACCATCTGCCCTATGCAGAAAGACTGAGGGAGCTGGGCCTGTTCAGCCTGAAGAAGAGAAGGCTAAGAGGGGATCTAATCAATGTATATATATATATATATGTATGTATACCTGAAGGCAGGGAGCAAGAAGTACAGGCCAGCCAATAGAACTAGAGGTAATGGCCACAAACTAAAGCACCAAAAGTTCCACAGGATCTTAAGGAAAATTTTCTTTACAAAGAGGGTGACAGAGCACTGGAACAGGCTGCCCAGAGAGGTTGTGGAGTCTCCTTCTCTGGAGATCTTCAAAACTTGCTTGGATGCAGTCCTGTGCCCTGTGCTCTAGATGGCCCTGCGTGTGCAGGGGGGTTGGGCTAGATGATCTCTAGAGGTCCCTGCCAACCCTAGAGGATTCTATGATTCCATGATTCTATGATCTTATGTGATTTGTAAGTGGAGGCACATCATCTTTTTTGATTGACTTCCATTCTAAAACAGTAATTCTAGCTGTTAAAAAAAGTTTCAATAGCTTCTAAGTTGGCTATTATCACTCTAAAAAAGAGATCTGGATCTAGATATCTTTGAAAATATCATTGTTTGGTGGAATTCAATGGGAAAATACAATCGCAGAAATAAAGAGAAAAAAATCTAGAACAAAACAATTACACCACCAAATATGTCCCATTTGCCTCTATGTCCTACATTCTGCACAAGGATGCACAAGGATGCAATTATTTCATATCAAAAGGATATGATAGAGCTAAAAACCTACAAAGCAAGGCAGCGAGAGTTATCAGAGCTGTGGATCAGCATCCATATAAAGTAAAATTAAATAGACAAAAACTTCTCAGCCTGAAGATGAGGCAGTTGGGGAGTTTTATGTCACAAGTCTGTAAATTCCTGAAGGTGAGAAGAAAGAGAATGATTAAAGTACCTTTTTTTGAAAATACATAATTACAATGCAAAACTCGTTACTACAAGACGCTCAGGAAACACCGTCAGTTAGCTAAGAAAGCAGTAGAACAAATAGATTAAGTGCATTGAATGTGGATTCAACTTCTAGTTCAGAGAGTTCCTGAGCAATTGCTGGGGACAACAACTTTCCCCTAGAAATACTGCACTGCCTTTTCCCCTCCATAACTTTCTCTGGTAGCTAGTGCAAGCAAGGGATGCCAGGACCGAGACCAGCCATCATCTTCCTTAGCACACTTTGGCAGTACACCCTCATCCAGGCTCTGGTGACAGATGCGTCCCCTACTCTGATCAAAGAGTCATCTTGGGTTATGCAAACATGATAGGCTGGAGGACATTCCAGTAAGAAAACTGGTTTTCCTGAGGTCACCTGTGGCGCTGCAAGACTTGATAAAGAGTTATAAGACAACAGCTGTTTTCTGAGCAGGTTGTGGTGGGGAGAAAGTGAGAGATTTAAAAGCAAATCATTCAAGTATAAAATCAGGGGAAAGTCGAAAAAAAAAAAAAGAAAAAAAAAGGAGTTGCACATTGCATCCCTAGAAATGCATTTGGGAATGAGTTTGGGATTTGGGATTTTGTAAGCTGGGGAGCCAGCCTACAAAATCGTTTAGCTAGGAGACCGGAGGATTTTATTTCAATCCTTGTAAAAAACAGCATGTAAACTTTGATTCTTTTATAGAAGACTTTCCCCTCTTATCATAGTTACCTAGGAGTGCAGACTCAGTACCACACTGAAGGAAACATGAGATCCCTTCTGGACTTGGTTTCCCTATATGAAAGAGTTCCTCAGTGGGAAATGGTCTGTCAGATGAGTTTGGTATTGAAATTGTTTCTGTGCTCATTGCTTCAGCCCTCTCAGAGTCTGAATTTCTTATTAATAAGGTGACTTTGTCCCTGGAAATTAGTAAGTGTGGTAAAACAGATTATTATACCTGTTTGAGCTCTGTGACCCACAGGAAGATCAGGTAACAAACTGACACTTCCTAAATTATAGTGTATCAGTCATTCATGAGGGCATGTAGGCTGGGTAATGGGTAAGAGTCAAGTACTTTCTGAGCTCCTCTCTTATTCTATTTTCTTTCAAAATCAGCAAGAAGAGCACAGTTTTAGGGAGAATGGTGTTGTGAAATTGTCCTTGGAAATGACAATAAAACTTAAAGATACTGGATAGAAGAAGCAAATAAGAAAAATGCGTAAAAATTCACTCCTCAAAAAATAAAAAAAACACTTACAAGGCGGTTCAGTCTGTCCTGTTTTATGTATAGAAAACTCTTTCGACTCTTGTTTATTATGAGTTCCTCACCCGATTCTGCCCATCCTTCCTGAATTTCTCCAAATTCATCTTCTCCATGAGAATTATTCATTTTTTCCACTGTTACTTGAAATCAAATAGAAATCCACAGTCCCTAAATCCAAGACCTCTTAAGTATCTTCTGTGAAGATCCTAGTGCACTTTGGGGCCCTATAAAACACTAGTTTACTAGCAAAAAGGCCATTTAGAAAAAGCTCAGAGCAGGGCAACAACAGTATTTGTTGTGATCAACACTAATGTCCAAGTCACTGTGGAACGTTTTCTCTCTTTTAGTTCCTTTCCATTCATGATTCTCTTGTTTGAACTCAGAAATAGTATCACTGCATCAATACCACCAGAGGAATATGAACAAATTTAAATTGCAAGGAAAGGCAGTTACACAAATAGATAAAGCTAATCCACACATACATTTCTCTACCCAGCTTGCTGCACAAAATCTCTCATCCTTGAGGAATGCTCGTAATTTAACTTTCCAAAAAAGAGAGTTATTTCAGGATACTGGCTATGCCCACATGAAAAATCACTACTAAACATGTTTTATAGAATTAAAGCTCTCTGCTATTTTAATAGCATCTACAAGCTGGATCTGTAAATCAGGCATTTCAGAGTAATTTCCTCTTTTTTTTTTTTTTTTTAATTGAAGTTAAAAATAAAACATGAAAAATATCATTCAAAAGTTAGAGAAGCAAATGATTGAATGCTTTAACGACACAGTGATTATTACCGTGCTGCATTTGGGAACTGTCAATAAGAGGTTGATTTCTTTCGAAAATGGTCCCATCTTATTACGGCTTTGGGCTTCAAGGATTTTTGAAGATTGTGCTTGGCAGCCACTTGCCACCCATGAACCGTTGCCTATTAAAAACAGATTATAATTAATTAGATATAAGACATGATATTTGCAGTAGAGTTTTAAATAGGTATATTAATCCCCCTCCTTATGTTAAAGAGGAAAAGGTATCATTTCCAAAGGCCTTGACTTCTGAACGATTCAGAGCATTTTCTCACACAAGGCTAATGGAAAAAAATCCTTATTGTAATTCACATGAAAGAGAAAAGTCATAGTGTCACTGGTGAAATAGAATGATTTTCTGCAGTCTGCTTTTTAATAAATATTGTCATTTAACAGAAGAAGAAAGCCTTGTAAATGGCTTAAGGCTTTGCTCGGATGATACTTTTAAGTACATGTGAATAACTTCCTTGTTGAATTCTTCAACAATATTATTTCCAGACATCCCTGGCCAGGACAATCTCCTTGATGTCTGTTTGTGGATGCTCCTATATTCCAGCCTTGCTTCACTTCTCTAAAATATATATCTTGGTCACTATTCTCGGTCTTTTTTTCCATCTGTACACCTCAAGCTGTGATAAGTAGAGAGGTGAAGATAAGTTGACTATGCCATCCACATGCTGAAACTCACCTGAATCCTTTCAAGAGCTTACAGGATGGCTCAGTGAATGTTGCTAGGCTGCAGAGCAACAATTCGTGTTTATATGCTCTATGGTTGTCCTGCAAAAACTTTGCAAGTGGTTGTAACAAACTCCTGATGAGTGATGAGGGCACCACTAGGTTCTCCTTTTTAGTGTTACCTCATTTCCTCTAGAAAGGAAAGACTGGCTAGCCCATTACAGCAGTTTCAGCAGAAAGAGTCTTATTCCCCTCTAAAATGAAATCCAATGCATGAACATGCACCACTTGCCACACACTCCAAAGGTACTAACATTATACATAAAATGTTGGCTTGGCTAATTAACTTCTGTACTCAGGATGAGTAGCACAAAATTCATATTGCTTGCCTGAGTTCTTCTTAGTCTCCCAGGCATTCATAATTTGGGATTTCAAGCTATTTTTGAAACCCTGTGACAGTTAAGTTCTTATCATTTTGGTTAAATGTTTTAACAGTGTCCTACCAGAAAGGAGCATGTGATGTAATGGGCAAAGTCCAGCAGAGAAATGCATGGACTCCATCAGTACTGACTTTTGACAGCTAAAATATGTATATTTCAGCTCTCCTGCTCTTCCTTGCCTAGGGCAGAGACAGTGCACCATGCTTGCACAAACTGATCTCGAGCTGCTGAAAATATCCTGATGTTCTAAATATGGCTTAGCATCCAACATAGCATTCCATATTTTTAAATCTTCAGAAGATGTGAAAAGAGAACTCACATGACAAGAAAACTTGTCAGAATTGTGACATGTCCTTAAGTTTTACAGTATATTTTCCTTGCTTAGAAAGTAGATATTCATCTTAGATATATGGAACGACTGAAAGAAAAATGCTGATGTAAACTAGTAGCCCTGTCTTAAAGCAAATTATAGTACTTTTGAGGCACTACTATTAACTGACTACAGTGAAACTATCTTTCAGCTAGCCTACTTGCAGGCTGAGGGAACTTTTAGCAACTTAGAAATGTCAGATTCATTAAGGATTTTGGCTGAGAAACTTCATTTTCAGATCTTTCATTAATTAGACATCTTGGTATGTGAGCATATCAGCCGTGGTAATGAGGAGGAGAAGGAAATCATTTGCATTCAGTGTACATTAATCGAAAAGATCTAGATGTGCTAAAGATCTGCTGATCCTCTTGGAGAAATCTACTGTGGCCTGTGGCTTACACAAAAGTAGAAATACTTTTTTTTTCTTGTTTGTTTTTAATTGAACCTGTGAAAACAGATGTAATGGGCACATAGATGAATTATCTTGAAGTGCTTCAGAACCACACTGTGTTAATAAAGTGGCAAAAACACAAAGAATGTGAATTGGGCAACTTTTTGTGTATACTGTTACTTTGGCATGTTTTGTTAGAGGCTAAAAATGGGAAATAAGAGTTCAAATGGATACCTTGATGCTAAGATAAAGTGAAAATAGAATGTCTATTAGTGTCATAGGTTTCATTTTTCCTCAAATGTGACCAGACAAGAATTCAAAGATGTAGGAAGTAGGTCTTTTTTTTTTTTTTTTCTTGACGAGGCAATAACAGAACAAATTAATGTCCAAGATGACAATTCAAGTTTAGCAAATAGAACACTTTCACTAGTTATTTTAGTTTTTGATCTTCTGACCAGACAAACATATTTAAAAAAAAAAAAATCCCAGACCTACAGACACAACCTTCATGACTGATCTACACTCTTGTTTCAAATGGAGAGCGATTTGAACAATTAAATTTCTGGGTTTGGTAGAAAGTAATATACCATGGCTGAGCAATGAAGACAATAAACGGTGCAATCCCTTCCTCTATGCTTTGGCTGCTGCAAGGAACTCAAGAAAGCAGCGTACGTCTAGCTCTTCAAACCCTATTCTTTCTCTCCAATTGCATTCCTTCCCAAAAAAAGAAAGCTTCAAGATTTTTCTCTGCAATCTAGAGCAAATCCACTTCTATCTTTTGCACCCTAGAAATTTCTGAGTAAACATTTTCATCCTGCTTTAGTACTTTAAATTATGTATATTTTAAGAAAAGAAAATATGTCCCAATTTAGAAAACCTTTAATTCTTTTTTTTGTCCAGCACTTACTTTGCTAATGTTACTATATTCATGTTCAAGGAGAAGAAATGATGGCAATCTGTGCAACCTGGATTTTATGCTAGTTAATTTCTTTGGAGTTGGTATTTATTTATTTATTGACAGTTTGCTTACATTAATCTCCATGCTGTCTGAGCAGCTGCTTATTGTAATTTTTATATACAAGATAAGAAAGAATATTTCACAGATGTGTATGGGAGATGAAAGCGTTCTTTTGGATATATCATGCCTAGTTTTAAAAGGCATATTCATAAAGATTTTTAATATATGAATTACATATCCAAATACAGGAGAAGAATTTTATTCTGAACCTACAGTGGTCTAACATGTTGACAAGCACAGGATAAATATTTATTTTATACACACATTAATGATTAATGATTAATCCTGACCTACTCACTGGGTCAGTGTCATTCAGTTCTTCATTATATATGTTGCAGATGTCTTAAATTTTTAAAACAGCATTCAGAGAGATGGGTAGATTTTTAGATTCACATCAAAATATAAATCTCATAGTTAAGCAAGCTCATAGAGTGTTCGAAGCCCATCTATTTCAGGGATAAATCCAATATGTAAATAGAGAAACACAAAATTAATTATTACTTATAAAATGGTCAGACAAACATAACATAAATCAAAAGCTAACCAACCATGGCTGCTATCATTATCACAAAGTGAATTGCAATCATTTGGAGATTGGATGTTTTTATGATTAATATAATTTGTACTGTCTGCTTTTCCTAAGTACTTTCACAGTGAAAATGACCACAGGAATGATCTCTTCTAGTAATTTCAAAAGCAAGAGGAGGTCCTCATGCAAATTACTACCACATATATGAAATTGTGATATCTTCTAGTTTGAAACATACGTTTGCCTGATTATTTGAAATAATAGTAAGAGTCTTCTTATGCAGTATAAGTAATAATAATGGATCCTTAATTGATATTTAGATGTTAATTAAGCAAAGACTCAGCTCTCTTCTGAGGTAATATTACTGATACACAGCAATTTAAGGATACATGCAAGTCTGCTCAGAAAACAGTGTGCAAAACACCTCAAAATCCAAATGTGCATAGAAAAAAAAAATCAGGTACATCCCTTCCGATAGGGTAGGAATGGACTGTTTGGAACTTACTGAAACACAGTAAAATACATAACTAGCCTGATTAAGGGACAAATTGCCACCTTTGCCATATAGGTTTCAGCTCTTTAGCTGGGTGTAGGTTATAACTTCTTAACTGCAGACCATGACTATAAAAAAGACAAAAATCCTTCTGCCCTAGCAGGGACACATTCCATGAGGAATAAAGTGGAAGAAAGTGTGTAAACCAGGCTGTTTGGTTCAGGATCATCTAAGAGATATTCCTGTGATGTTAACTGATGACATTACAGTATTTGCAGGGAAACTAGTATGTTTCTCTGACCTCATATTTGGAGAGTGATGTCTCACAGAAGTACTGAGTTGCAAATCCCGACTCAGCGTTTGAAGAAGAAGAGCGAGCATCTTGCTCCACTACGACAGAGCTCACTGAGGGGCTCTGAGGGACCAAGAAATTGAGAGGGGTCTGAGATAGCAGAGAGTAGGGTCCTACCCGGCTGCCGTGTATATCCAATACGCCCACCAAGTGATAGAAACTCCCAGAAGACTGTTTTGTTTTGTTTTGTTTTGTTTTCCTCCGCTGAGTTATCTTGCCTTAAACTAGTTACAGACAAGGCTAAGTGTTACTTCCTTCACCAAGATAACTGTGGTCATTATACCTGAAAACATGAAATGCTGCATAGCAGGTATCCGCATGGCAGGTTTGTTCATGTGTTTATGCACATGAATGTGCATAACATATGTGCATTCCTCATATTAGAGCAATCTAGACATCCTACTAATGATTAAGTAATTAACCAGTCACTGAAGTGACACCAAAGATATCCACAAAGCTGTGGAGTATTTTCATAGTACTTTCAGCCTTGGTGAATAGTTAATTGCAACTATTTGGCATAAGTACAAAAGATGCAGATTAAAACAGGAACATTGAGGAAGACATTTGGAAAACATTACCAAAAACAAGATTTCATAATTAAATTTTCTGAACACTTTTTTTTCACTCCGTTATATGTAAGGGTAGTGAAGCATTACCAAATCCAAATGCACAGAAGTCTTTTCTGCAAAGACACAGCTCAGTGAATAGGATGTTATCAGTCAAAACATCATCATGGTTTTACACTGAAATGACTGTTTTTTAGAGGTTAGCAAAACTACGAATAATCATTCAAATTAACATAATTTTTTGAGATCTAATTGAGTGCATTTACTTAGGTAGTAAAACTGGAATAAAGTTAAGCCTGAATTCTAACTCACCCACTAGGCTTCTTCATCTGAGGTTATATTTTAACAAGTCCACCTGAAAAAAAAATTATTTTAATTATATTAAGTTATATTCTTTCACATAAATTGGAAGCTTAAGGATTATTTTTTGTTCCTATCAATGTAGATGTTCCATTGACTGCATTCGTGTAAAAGAGGCAGGACAAGAAAGAGGACAAGATCTTGAAGCTCTGTGGGAAGTGCAATATTTCCCATTTTGGATGCAATGAGCTGTTAGATAGGTTTAGGTGTTTCAGGAACTGCATCAAACATGAATATTTATAAAACACTGGGAAAACAAACAAGCAAACAAAAACCTTGAAGGTAGGAAGTTGAATACTGTTTTTCTGAACAACTGACTACTGATTCAGAGATGTTCGGAGCCATTGAGTTCCCTCTTGTTTTTTGATTACCTCATGACAATTCTCCTATTAAGACAAATACACATACTAATACAATTAACAACCACGTTCATAAATTATTACAGAATATTAATTCCATCATTATACATACATTAACAATTCCATCACAGTATCAGTTTGTCCCTTAAGAGAATAGAAAAAGTTTTTTTCTTTTCTTTTAATGTTGGGACTAACAATAATCCCAAAGCCATTATTGTCTGTAAAATATTCAACAGCCAGCTTCTTCATTATTTTATATTATCTTTGAAGTAATGATGTAAATTGGAGTTCTGCTACTTTCTTCCAAAAGTTAGCTTAAAGACATATGTTGCTTAAAATATTCTCTCAACTATGCATCTTTTTTTTTTTAATCTAAGTGACTTTTCCACATATACACTTATAAAGAATAATTTGGTAAATGAGCTGAGAGGCTATGTCTTCAAATTATAGTTTATAGTTCAACATATAGTCACTAAGTTGAAATACTTTGAATGGTAAAGATAGTAGAGCCATCAAAGCCCAGGAAGGCTGTGCCACTGCAACAAAGCACATTCTCAAGTACATAGAAAGCAATGCACTGGACTCTTCTGGGAAAAGTACCCCAGATAATAAGCCCAAGATTTGTAAGTCAAATAGAACAGTAGCAGAACATGAATCTTTAATCTAAGTGACACTAAATCTGTGTTCAGCAAGTTGGATCCCTTGCAGTGCCTTCAAGATTTTTCAACGGTTTTCTGAAGGAGAAAGAATGCATAACTAATGGCCATGAAAAAGAAAGCTTAAAGAGTTACAGTGAACTCAGCATCAGAAAAAAAAGAACCAGAAAAAAATATAGTTCAACAAGCCCTTGTATTCTCCAGGAGGCTATTGGTTATGCAATAGATATTTTCTTAGGACATAAACTAGGGTTTAAACAAGACAATAAGGTAAAAGCCCACTAAAGTGATGTGTGGACCAAGCCTTGTCAAAACACCATACAGCTGTTTACTGCATCCTATGTTCTCATGTAGCATGTGGGTTATTGTCGATTATTTATATGCCATAATGATTCTCAAAGTGGAAAAGAATGTACAACTGTAAATTGCACCAGCTTTCATCATTTTGCTGTTCCAAATTAAAATGTCTGTAGTAGACAAGCAGATGACTGAGTGTCTGCCTTTGTGGAAACAGATACCCTTCATGCTCACCTCGAGGAACATTACTGATGTACGCTCAGCTACGCACTTTTGTCCATCCGTGCCTGTGCGATTCGTGGGATTTTCATGCTAAATGCTCTGCAGACAAGAAATCTGTTTTGATATTTTGGTGAGAAAATACAAAGAGAAAAAATGTCTATATATGCTAGCTCAGGACAGAATAGACTAAGTTCTAATTGGATAGGAAATTTTTTAAAAAACAGGCCCTTATAGCTTTCTGAAGTATTTGCTGAACTGTATCAACATTCAAAGTCAGGTGAGAAATTAAATAGGAAAATTACATTAAGTTTACATAGTGCTGGTTTCACAAACTTTGCACTGCTACTTCTATTAAGGCCAGAGAAAAGGAAATTGCCAACATAAAAATGTGAGATGAGAAGTCTCACATGTTAGTTATATAATCACAATCACCATGCTTTAAAATGTTTTGAAATACAACACTTATATGGAATCCACATGAGAGGATAAAGAAAGAGATGTGAGCAAATATGATATTCAGGATACAGTGGTGGTGTCTTCAGTGTAATGACAAAAGAAGGCAGAAGGAGGGAAGATCAAGAGAACTGGTTTGCCAGAGTGAGTTTGTACAACTGCATCAATATTCAAGAGAGATATCAGAGACACTGTAATTTAGAAAGCAATGACTTTCAAAGATGCAAGCATGAATAACAAAACTATAATTCGAGAAAACTTGAGAAAAAATAAACTGAAAATGGAAAAAGTGCCCTATTGGCAAATACTGGAAATTTTCTATTGGAATAAACAATTTCTTTGGTAGTTACTGCAACATAAAACCGCTCCTTTCTTTACATAAGCATGTATGATAGCATTTTTCTTTTTCCAAGTTTGGGGGTAATGTCAAAAGTTTGGTTCTTTCTTAATATACAAACGGTTGCATGAGTCCATAGTAGAGACACACACGCAAACATAACTTTCAGTTAAAAAATATATTTGTTGAAATGTTTAATTATCTGTTTAAAACTAGTACATGAGAGAGAATTCATATCATTTTTACCTAGAAGTCTCAGTCCACCAGTGTAAATAGTGATACAAGCTAAGGTTCAGCAGATGAGCAAATTTGTCATTACATTAATACTGAATATGAAATATATATACAGAATATTTGTATGTGTAATACATAGAATACATTTTTATAAATATTAATTTAATACAGAATAATAGGAGTTATGACCAAAATCTACTAATGCTGACAAATGAATCAAAAAAAAAATTGGTTAATTATATCGTCAATTTTATTAATGATGAGAATAGAACAATTAAGAAAAAATACAGAAGTCAATAAATATGAGAAAATGGTGTGCAGACTGGCACTTTAAAATGTCCATTATCTTAGGTAGCAGCTTACATCAGAATGAAACTCAACAAAAATAGAACAAGAAAACCCATTCATTGTCAGCCCTCCTAGCAATGAGATCAATGAATCTGAATTAAAACAAATGCTCGCAAAATTTCTACTGCTTACAGAAATGAGCCATTGATGCTATTTTTTAAAACACATTGTAAAAAGTAAATCTTACGATAGCAAAGTGCTTGCCAAACTATTATACAACATTATCTTGGTGTCAGTAAAATAAAAAAGAAAGAAAAAAGCACAAAAAAGAAATATATCTCTTTTTAATTATATACATATATATTTCATTACAAGCATAGACTCCATTCAGGATACTCTTTTGTATGTAATAGTGTATTTCAAGTATTTCACAGAATTGTTTAAAATCAGAGGAAGGGCAAAAGGATGATTGCTAGAGAAAGTTTTGCATGTTGGTCATCCCAGAGGACAGGAATGCAATACAAGAATGCAATGCAACCCAGCCCAAAAGAAAACTCAGGCTACAAAAGCATTGGCTCTTCTAGCATATACATCTCAGTCTCGAAACTTCCTGATTATTACCATAAATTTAAACTATTTGGAAACAAGGTTTTCAAGGTACTAAAACTTTTATAACACTTTCTCTTTTTTTTTCTGTCTGCTTCTCTCTATCTGTGAGCTTTTAATTTTATTAAACACAGCAGACATTCTCTTGAATGCATACACCATGCATTTTGTGGACTTATGTTTAACAACTTTAAATAAATAAAAAAAAAGATGTACACAATTAAAATAACATGATGCTCAAACAGACGCTTTATCCTAGAGTTCACTTGCCCACTGGTCTTTTTATCGTTACTGCTTTTTGTATGATGGGAAATATGAGATATCTTTTTAGTGTTATGTAATCTATTTAGTAAGGAAGGAGGTAAGTTTTCATTTTAAAAGCTGCAGTAAATAAGTGTTTATAGGGGCATGACATGCTTTACCTTGGCATTATTGCTTTCTTAAATTTCTTCTGCCACCAATAAGAACAAGTTATTCACGTATTCGTCTGGCAAGTCTTAGAAAAACAGGACGATGACAACAGAAGAAGTAGCTGTAGGAATGGAATTATCTTTTTATTGGATTATTCATATCTCAGTTAAGCTCCCCCTATAGTAATTAAAGAGTAAGACGTTCATCTGGAGGATAAATCATTTCTGCAAAATAGCAAGATGAGAGCAGAAGTAGAAAGGAGGGGGTGAATACTCTGTGACTAGATCAATTGTTTGAAATATTTTTTTCTATTATGCATTAGGTGTTAAAAGGGATTATGGAAATGTGATGGGATAGAGACGAGTGCTCTGTTCTTGTCTCAAATGACTTTCAGGACAGCAATTAATTGAACTGTTTATCACGTAGGAAGGTCACACAAAACATGACTGTCAGAAGACTCCAGAATAAAGTGCATTTCATGCTAAAATAAAAGCAGACCCTTATTTTCATTTATATATATATATATATATATATATATATAATTCTAACATCATTATTTAATCTCAAAGGAGAAATACTTGTCTTGATGATGACAGAACTGTTGAAATCAGCAACTCATCCACTCTGTAGTGGATTTCTCTGCAGGCAGCTTTATATAATATTGCAGAAAAAATACATTGGTTATTGCTGGATGGGGAGTAAGAAAAGAAAGTAAGGCAAACAAATTGCATATATGAAAGAAAGTTAAATTTCTAGGTTACAGAATTATGCTTCCTCAAATCAAACCAAGCTCACTGGCAATTTCATCAAATGCTGAGACAATAGGGCTGTGCTCTGAGTGCTCCTCCTAAGAGCTGATTGCCAAATCCCAAGGAGGGAAACTACTGATAGAAGGAGGCATACCTTTTCATTTTCTTAGGATTTGCTCCGTGTGCTGCCAGTGCTGAGTTCACCTTGGCAAGTGTCCTGCAGAAGGGACAAACTTCGTAATGAAAAGAAATAACTAACGTGAAACTTTGCCTTTCACTCACCTAAAGGATTTCTAAGGCACTGCGGTGCCTTTTGTGACAATGAAGATTTTCTCAGAAGTTTTCCATAAGGTGGACAGTACTAAGAGACTCTTAGAGTGGGGTTTAGTGATGAAAGGCATTTTAGTGATGAAGGTCCCATATTGGACTTTTCCTCTTGGGGGGAAAAATCTTGCTAGCAAATATCCAGGCATTGGTGTCTGATTTCTTACATCAAAACAGGAACAGCCTGGACACCAATACTTCCATCCTAAATATCAACTGTGAGGAATAGAGCCCTTGGTCTTCCCTCATACTCATGCTGAAACCTAGATTGTGTTCCCTTGGCTTATGAAGATGGGGAGCATACAGCTATAGCTCTCAAGAGACATAAACTGTCCTGCAATATTCACTTTTACATGCGTATCGAGTTTTGCCTGCAACAACTATGTATGCACAGTTTCTAAAATAAGATCTTTGTGCAGTTCAGGTAATTTTATTTCCAAAGACAGAAATTTGCTCTTGGCATACATTAAAATTTAAGAGTTTTTTTTCTAAGAATGCTTCACGTTTCTTTTCTCTCCTACCCCCTCGAAAACTGATTGCTTTGATTATTTATAGAATTTTTTTTCTGAATGTACATGAAACTCTGCAGCTTTACAGGGTGAGCACTACACACAGTGAATTAAAGCACGATAACACTCTGATTTAGTCCTATCACTCCTGATATAGTCAAAATAAAACTTCACTGGAAATTATATTTTATTTAGGATATATTTGGAGGTAATCTCTTAGCGGGTTTTTTTAATACAATAAATCACATTTTCAATTATCTTCATTTTTATAATGCGTCTGTATCTAGCTGCCTTCTGTTCCTGCTGATGTTTTCTGAAAAGTGGGTAATACCACAAGTTTGGAAGCACAGGCAGCAACCCGTTTTGTGTCTGCTTATGGAATTAAGGACAGTCTTTGTCACTGAGTTGAACAAACATTAATCTGAGAAAGTATAGGTCACAGGGAGTCAGTCTCTAGGTTTTATCTAGAACCTTGGCAGAGAATGTCTGAGACAGCCACGTCCTGTCACTTTTCAAACACATTGTCTTATTAAAGGCTGAATCAGCAGGAAAACCTAATCAAAGAAAGAAGCATCAGCCCCCAAGTCTTTTGTTAAGTTCACCACCTTTATTAGCTCAATATTATGAGGTCCTTGTGGTATTTGTAAATTTGCACAAACAGAGACTTGGAGGAAGGTAAAGAGAATGTGGCATAGGCAGTCCCTTAGGACAAGAATGAGGAATTTCACCTACAAAAAGAAGATACAATCTTTGCCATGTGTGCCATTCTCTTCCTAAGTTGTTTTGCTGAGTGATAGTAAATTTCAGAGCCAGTGTCCAGTGTCAAGTTCAAAAGGTATTTTCATAAAAAGCTTTTATGTATAAAGATGTTTCAGCCTTCTGGGATTCTGCTGTAAGCAATGACCCAGCTAACCCTGAAGTGCATTCAGCTCTCTCAGTTGCTTTCACTGATCAGGAAAGGCCAACCTGAAGAAGTAATTTTGAAATACTCTGTAAGTTTTTTTGGTTGAAGACATTTTTTTTTATTAGAGTGGATTTAAAACTCTATAGAAAAACCTAAGAAAGAAGTGGCTTCCCATTGCTCAAAAGCCTAAACGGCTTTAAGTATTACTAAGAGCAAATATTCAGTTCAATTGGAAGTAATCTTTTTCCATTTTAATCACATGAGTATTTATCTGTCCTGTTTTTCAGTAATTCTTTTTTTCTAGAAAACTCTGCAATCTGTTATCTAACAAGTGCCAAACTCCCTTAACTCCCACAAAGCTCCAACTACTTCTTTCACAACCATGTTCTTACTTTTAAAATGAAAACGGGCTATGGAACTCAAGCTGATCTACAGGGCTTATTGCACTGAAGTTGTCACATGAAGAGTCGTCGCATGAAGAGTTGTCACATGAAGTCCCTGCATTCACAGAGAGGTAGGTCCTACTAGGGCTACTATAACCTCCCACTGCTATTTTAAAAAATCTCAGTGTCAGTAAAAGAAACAGATTTGATTACTGGAATTTTCCAAACAATTTAAGGAGGTGAGAGATCCACGTTGCCCCCAGATCAGCAAATACGAAGTGCTTTAAGATTTTCATATGGAGCTTAACTCCTTTGCTCATCACAGTAGTTACTAGTAAGATGTGTGCAGAGTTCTGTGGTGAATGAACTGAATGCTCTCAAGAGGACATCTCCAACTAGTCCATAATAACTGAGATTCCTGTTGTTTTTAAGAAGACAAAATCTTTCCTGCAATCTCTCTAGATTCCTATGCTTCCCTGCTGCTCATATTTCACTTATATATCATTCAGGTTTTCATTTCATTTTTAACAGGTACTACTGGATGAAAATATACATGAAAAAAATCACTTTTTCCAACAAGAGAGGCTTTCTGTAACATTTTGATGTTGTGATGTTGTGCCTAAGCAATTACAAGTTAGTCATAAAAATATTGAAAAAATGTCCCAAGCCCCAGAGGATTAAACATGTAAGGTATTGTGAGGTAAGGTTAATAAGAATCTTAATCATTTCAAAGGGCTCCACCTCTGAAGCCTTTGCCATCTTGGTGACCTTTGTTTCCATTCAGCCCCCCTGGACTAATACATCCCTATATTATGGTGCAACTCTGGCAGCTTGTGCTTGATGTCAACAGCCCCACACTTAGCCTGGAAGCCTCTCAAGAAACCATCAGCTGCCAAAATACCAGCAGCATTTCCTCTCCATTTTGGGCAATTGAGGGAAGCTGAAATAAGCTGCTTCTGCGATCCCTCTCTGAAATGAAAGCATCACAAGTTTACTGAGCTAGCCCAGTCAGAGATGGCACCCAGAGCTTTGGTAGGCCCATCGGGCACTGTGTTTCAGTCCTGATAGATTGGCTTTTCTAACAGAGTTTCTTAGCTGTCTATACCTAAAATCTAGAAGAAGGATATACTCTCTCAGCAGAGCCCAATTCCTGTCAATGTTGCAACTGCCTTATAAAAAGCCTAGCACCTTTACGCAACACTAGCTGGCTGGAAAAGACGTGGTCTGACCCCTTCAACATTCCTCACAGAGACTCCAAGCAAGGCTGGTCCTAATCTACAACGCCATTATGTGTGCAGTTTAATTTAACAGGTAGCGGTAACACTGCAAGTATCTTTCTGCAGTGTGTTTTCGTGCCCACCTTGCTGTGTTGTCTTTTTTTTCCATGTTGAATTGCTTATATTGATTTTATATTGTTTAGTCTAATGATTTTTCTTTTAAAACCCACTTAGTATGACTTATGATCTTCCCTCCTCTGCCACAAATCCAGCTGGAGGAGACTTAATCTACCAGTAAAGCAATTATCTGAAACACCATCTCCAAAGCTCTCCACCCCACATTTCTGCATCATGCCTTCAAGATGTGCTTTGGGGTTTTGTATGCTGCCCTTTCTTACTCCTGTCACCTCCAATTTTGCTGCTTTATCTCTTCATGTGCACTCTCTCCTTTCCTCTGCCCTTCTCAAGCACAGCTGTCCAGGACAAGCTCACCCGTGGCAGGTGGGCTCCCCTGCCCTCTTTTAGCACTTGCCATGAAGCTGATGCGTTGGATTTATCCACAGCTGCAACCTGGGAAATGTCTAAAATCTTTAATTGTTAGAAGTGGTTGGCTTGTCTGGGTTCGCTTGTCATCTGCATCATCAGAAACAAACTATCAAAATCCTGGGGAGTCATGATTTGAACCAGCACTTTGGAGAAGTTTTCCATGTGTGCCTAATGAAATCAGGTTACAGGGTTTGATCTGCTTCTGTGGTATGAAACTACAGAGCCATGCGATTCATCAACAAGCAGGTAGTTCATCTTCCCATGTGCACTTCACAGTTTTAAAAACTAAAATGGCAAAAGAGCAAGCTATGTGGGAGAGATTTTTGTGGCTTTTGTCATGGAAAAATCTCATTTGTGGTTTACATTTTTAGAAGTATATGAAAGGAAAGAAGCCTAGCATCTCTCACTCATGACATATAGCTGTATAAAGCAGCAAACTTTATGAAAGGCTAAAAATAATCATGCTTTTTTGTTTTCAATTAAAGATGAAAATATAACAAAGCGGAGAATCAACTGATACTTCTTTGCTTTGCTCTAAACTGATTTTTGGACCAAGACCTAGACTAACAATAAAATATTTTTATTATCTCAGATTACACAATGGAAGCAAACAGGTTTACCTCCACTCAACTACTGAGAAGCTCAAAAATCAATAAAAATGTTAACCACAAGGTTGGAGCAGTCTTACCCTACTGCAACAGGGATAGTGGTGGTAAAGGAAATGAACAGAATATACAAGAACAGGCAAATCTTACTTGCCATTAGTTTGATGAAGCAGAAATTGCAGGTGTTGCTAAATCAATAGATTATACTAAAATAGTCGTATTTGACAAGCTTACCCCTAAGATACTGCCATTGTGGTTGTTTGTTGGTTTCCTGTAATTTTTTTAACACTGACAATTGCCTCTTCCCCCTGTCCCTTGCCCCCCCAGTTTATATCTGAGTAATCAAAACCAGAATTTTTCCCAGGGACATATAAGAAATAATTTCCTTTTAACAGTGAGTCCAAATGAAAAACAATCTTGCTGCTAAGTTTGTCTGATTGGTCCAGTTAGACATGCTGCATGGCACATGTTAATGAATCTGATGGTGCTTCTTGCCTTTGGCTTCATGTTTGGGTGAGGTTATATTTGAGTGGCCTGTGTTCAGTAAGTGCTCAGTCAGCAGCTGTTCCAAACTGCAGACCCTAGAGCATTCCTGCATGCTGTAAACTGAGATACCTTTCCTCTGAAACAGGCACAATATTTGGATTCTCCAATGAAGGGAAGATGTGATAGATAGTACTGAGGAGCCCACTGACCCAGAGTCTTATAGACTGCTTAAAATTAAACAAGCACTTCGCCTCCACTGGGCTAGGGAGGCCTGAAGTGTTTCTTGTCTCCCTTTTAAGTCATTACATTTGTTCAGATATGTAATTTAGTTGTGCTTCCTGCTTTGTGTCTCTTCATCCTGATAAATTGAAGAGCTCATGTATCATGCAGTTTGTTTTCACAGACTTCTTTTAGCTATGGTTTCCTCATGGGAATACCACTCACCCCCAAATAATTAGATTCTGTTTTAAATACCATGAATATGCAGTACTGCAAAGTAGCTCTATTTCATATCTCCTGAAGCTATATAAAGCTCATATCTTCTGAAGAAGTGAGAGTGACACTCAGAAGCATCACCAATTGTTCAGTGCCTGGGAAGAGCAGAATAACTCACAGCTATCTTGGCAAAAGCATATTTTAGCTCATAGAAGCCCATTTTTATATGGGACTAGAGGAGAAAAGAAAAGCATTCAACATCTCTTATCCATGAATTCTAGCCAAAATACCATGGTTGCTTGGCTCAGTATGCATTCTAATTTTATTCCCAGCAATATTATTTCAAGGCATACTCTGTACAGAAAATGTTAAACATCAATGAGTACAGTACATGCACTTTGTGTTTACTGTGGACACCCTTAAGGAAAAAGAAAAAAAAAAAAGAGCTAATTAATTTTCATTAGTACAATTATATAGAATGTTTTCATCTCTCAGATCCAAAATACAGTACTTACTTGGCATAATATCGCTGAAATCACTGAAGGGATTTTATTGCTGTTATGCAAACTGCGAATATAGAGGGCAAATTTTGCGCACATCAAGATCTTTTTGACTGTCATCTTTCATTCAGGATGACGGGGCTAAAATAAATGCAGCACCAGGAGTAGCATTGCATGGGTAATGTTTTTAAAAGATTAATTATTCTTGAATAATTCATTCGGTGTGTGTGTCAAACAAAAATATGTCTTGAAGGAGCAGGCAAGCAAAGGTCTTTTCCCTTATACCACTGTCTCCTTTACATGATACCCTGCTCCTGCAGGCACTGCAGAATAAAGCTTATTTCTTGTCCCTTTGGGAAACTGTAGGACAGTTGCCCATAAAAATGCTCAGGCAGTGCCTCATATAGTAGTCCATGGTCCTACTGGGGCCTGTCTCATTCCTTTCCTCCTTCAACATTTACATCACGCCTCCTCATAAATCTCACAGAAAGGATTTGCCAGGACAGAGGGAGCATCTGTCTGCAATGCTAGAGGTGCTGGAGGCATGGGGCTGCTGGGTAGCAAATGCCACCACTTGCTTGGAAGATGCTTGGAGAAGCTGAGTGCCCTGAAAAGTGCATTAGTGTACCAATGATTTTGATCACATGCACTCACTACCAGGATTACATGCTGACAATTGCTGGGGTGTTCTACACCACCCTTCAGCCCCCACAGCAAGAAGAACTGCTATTCCTAGCCTGATGCGTCTCCAGACCCACAGAAATGCATCGATAAACTTGGAATCTTATTTGCCCAGAGAATTAAGCTATTAGAAAGCCATCTATGAACACTTTTGCCTGCTTTCCTACATCAACTAATGATGTATAAATCTAACAATCTTTTATAATGTAGATCTGCACCATGGAGCTGATTGCTTTGTACACGCAGGAGATGCAAAAAGAAGTCCCTTTGTTAGAGCCAAATCCCATTGTCCCTACAGGGCAAGGACCAAGAAATCTCAGAGCATTAACTATTACTAATAGTTTATAAATTAAGAAGCCCTTTCTTGTAAACGGAATCTTTCTAACTTACAGAAAAGAAACCACAAGGCAGTTTGATGATTTTATACTAAAAGAATTATCACCTGCCTGCAACTCGCTCTAAAGTATTCAAGTAATTACAGATTGGCTATATGATACATCAATTCTATATGCTAATCTGCTCACATCCTTGAAGCATCTCAATCTCTAGTGAATACAGTACAAACAGATCAAGAGATCCCACATGCATTATAACAAGATTACAACTGCTTTTAATTCAGTCTTGCTGACCTTCCAGCAGTGAGCTTAAAACAGCTGAAAAATGAACCCTTCAGTGATAAGGCTGACTGTCATTGAAATTTAATTGTCCCTGGTGTTGCTGTGATTAAAGGCCTCACCTTGTCAATGCTTGCATTGGTTTTGATAGCACCAATAACCAGAATGCTTTATCAGCTCTGACAGTCATGCCTGAGAGCAAGTACTTAAAACAAACTAGTTAAAAGAACAAAAATAACCTAGCTGCTATTTTTCCTAGAAAAGGAAAATTTACTTTGATTTTTTCCTATCCAGGCTTCTAGGATCTGCAGTTTAATTGTTCCAAATACTTTGCAGGGGGGGCTTCAAAATACAATAACTTATTCATGAACTGAGTTCGCATTAAACTTGCATTAAACACACACACACACTAAAGAAAAAAAAAATCAAAGCAGAGTGTCAATGATTATTTCCTATGACAAATAAATATCACAGGTGGCAACTTACCCAGTGCCATACTGAAAAGCATCACTCTGCTAAAAAAATAAGGAAACATATAGTCACACACTGTTTAGCTTTTAAGTGGAGATTAGTGGTAAGATACATTTATATTTCAGAAATGTTAGTAGTTAAATTATCCAAGTACCAATTCAGTGAAAAAAAAATTTGAAGAGAGTGATAGGCTAAATTTACTTCACTTCTCACAAGATAACTGGAAATGGGCAGAGGGAAGGTCCTGAAACATCTTTGCAGAAGACATTTTCAATAGAACTCTCCTACACGTTATAAATTTTTTACTTTCCTTCTCAGAGCAAAAAAAAAAATCTGTTTTCAAGTGTGCAAATGGTTCACATTAATTTCAATTAGCAGAGCAAGGCCAAGTTTATAACATACAATGTCAGGGCTTCCTGACAAGGACAGATAGGAATAGAGGAGTAGGTTGCTTAGGAAAACTAATACAAATAACATAAATGGTATTTTTATGATGACTATGTCAGATATGAACTGCATGAAGAATAAATGGCTAACTAGAGGTCATGAATTTAATAAGATGCAAATATGTTGAACTGTTTTATGATATATGATATTTATAAAGTGCTGCAATAGTCCTGAAAATGGAGCTAGCAGCAGAAAGACTCTTGGCGCTGGAAGAACTGTGCTGAGTGATACTTAGAAAGGGATCAAAGTGAAGTCTTGGAGTGGGCAGAAAGCTACCTCTGTCCTCCGGCTGCCTTTGCATTGGAGTTTCCACCCTGACAATGGGAAGAGAAAGCAGATGAAAGATAAAAAACGGAGAATCTTCATTGCCCATTCTGCACTCCCCAACTGCCTGCCCCCGTGTACCCTACTTCAACCAAGGGGAAATCTCACACTGAAAAAATTTCCCATTATCACTGTTCTATATGAGCAGTTTCCAATTTGGTAATGAAGAATTTGACCATCTCTCCTGGTAGTCTAGACACACAGAAAATTTTAAATAAAAAATGAATTTAATTTGAACATGGCCAAATATGGTAAGTGGATTTTGCTGAGATTGTTTGCGGCATTGCAGATAACCCCTTTCTGTGTCTGCATGTAAAAGCAAGTCTGGAGCATCTGGAAGTTCAAATTTGCTTTTCCACTATTGCAGGTCAATTTGGAGACTGGTGGAAATGCAGTCTGTAATGAATGTAAGAGCATAGTTTCTGAATCTAGAGGTACTTAGCAAATGAGTATCCGGAATTGTTAGTCGTATATTGACCCTTATCAAATTTCAACTGGAAAGATTTGAAACACAGAACCTTACCATTGAAACAGAAAAGCAAATCTTCTGGTGCATTGATTTCTAAAACTACAACTCCTTAAGGAAGGGCAAAAAGGCAATCAGAAAAAAAAAATTTGATGAATGCAAACTATCAGAGGAGAACATTATGTTCTTCAGGTGTGTATCTAGAAAAGGAGAGAATTAAAAAAAGTACATCCAACTTACCCTGTCCTATAGGGCTCAATCAGGCCAAATCCAAATCAGTATAAAGGCAAATATAGAAGAAAAGACAAGAGTAAATTAATAGAGATGAGATCAAGTCTGCTACTGGCTGAACCAGCGTTTCCAGTGAGACACACTCCTTCCTGCTCCTAGCCAGGGTAGATGACTACGTGTAGACACGAGAGTGCCAATACCTAAATCATTCCTAAATATCTTTAAAAGAGAACTGAAATAGTGGATTTTCATCTTAAAAAAAAACAGAAAAAGAAAAAAGAAAAGAAAGACATATCTGACCACTACTATAACATTAGGTTTAAGCTTTCAAACAAGTCCTTCTTCCCCCTCCATTTCCCCCCCTCCACCCAATTTTTCATGATTCGTGGGCTCCTTGGCAGTTCCAGTAAGGTATAAAATGGAGAGTGAATGGTATGCTAGTCAAGCTTCCTTTCATAAAGATTATGAAAACAATCTGTGGCTCCTCGGTTTTCCATCCCTCAGGTGTCTTTTAGCACAGGCTGAAGTTTTTCAAAATATTTAGCCTTGTTAGCTGAAGGTGTTGTTCTATCTGGCCAACAGAAGGTCATAACTCCAGTCTTCAGGCCTGCCACAGAGCCAGCTCATAGACAAGACAGGCAGAGACAATGCTCTTCTTGGCGGCATCTCCTGCGCAAGCTTTGCCTGAAACTGCCTGAGCAGTGCTGTAATGCACATTCGCAGAAAAACACCCTACATCACTGCCACAGGCATCACCTGAACATATGCATTCCCCAATGAGATACATCCATACAGAAGATGCTACCACTGTAACAATTTCTTGTGACTGTACTTCTTTCTGAAATGAAATGTTTTTCCTTTAGAGCTAAAATTCATTTGCTCTAAAAGATCAGTAAACAACAAAAAACAAAGACATATACATAAGAAATTATGCATGCATGCGAAGACATGATAATTTGTCTGAGATGAAACACAACCTCCTTATTACCTAAAATACATTTTCTTTTTTTTTTTTTTCCAGAGACATCAGATTTGGCATGTGAAATTATGAGATCACTTTTGTAATCTAAAGAAGTATGAAATAATAGAATCTAACTTCAAGTCACAATATTACTAATGCATTCCCTCCATTCATATTCATTTAATCCAAAAACTCCAATGTTATTAACATAAATTAATCTGTAGAAGAGTACATTTATCTATTACCTCCATGCAAATGAGGAATAATTATTAATTAAACTCAAAATTCAGATTGCCCATCCATCTACACACTACACACTAACTCAAACACATATTTTACATAGAAAAATTCCAGATTTGGGCCCAAATTTATGATCATGTTAATTCAGGAGTTGTGATTCTTGTGAAGTTAAGAGCTAAAATTGACTAAAGGAAAAGTCTAAATTTTTTTGATGTCGTTCTTTTTCAATTTGTAGGTTTGAGCCTGTCAGTACTTGTTTGTACTTCTTATCTATCCACTTATCTATATCTAGCATATAAAATGCATAGCCCCACCACCTATCAACACTATTACCAATGAACTGGAGAATATATTCCAGAAGTTGGTTTACCAGTATTTTGATATGTAATGTTTGGTAAAATTTTTACAAAAATTGTTCTTGAGCTCTCTGAACCTGCATATTCAAAGCATCCACACCCAGCATCCCTGTGTGTAAGAAGTCAGGCAGTGGGGGCAGGAGACCTGTGTGGATGAGCAGGGAGCTTGTGGCAATACTCAAGCAGAAGGTGACGGTATACAGAATGTGGAAAAAAGGACAGGCCCCCTGGGAGAAATACAGGAACGTGGTCAGGGAATGCAGAGATTCGACAAGGAAAGCTAAGGCGCGGTTGGAACACAATCTGGCAAGGGACATTAAAAATAACAAGAAAAATTTCTTCAAATACATTAACAGCAAAAAGAAGATCAGGGAAAATGTGGGTCCGCTGGCGAACGGGATGGGCACCCTGGTTACAAATAACACAGAAAAAGCAGAGTTGCTCAATGCCTTCTTTGCTTCGGTGTTTACCAAGGACAGCCCTTTAGAGCCCCAGGCCCTAGGGACAAGAGAAGAAGCCGGTGGAGAGGAAGACTTGCCCTGGCTAGAAGAAGATTGGGTCAGAGAGCACCTAAGGAAACTCGATACCCACAAATTCATGGGCCCTGATGGGATGCACCCCAGAGTGCTGCAGGAGATGGCGGAGGTAATAGCTAAGCCACTCTCCATCATCTTTGAAAGATCCTGGAGAATGGGGGAGGTGCCAGAGGACTGGAGGAAGGCCAATGTCACGCCAGTCTTCAAAAAAGGCAAGAAGGAGGATCCAGGCAACTACAGACCAGTCAGCCTCACCTCCGTCCCCGGAAAAGTGATGGAACGGCTCATACTGGCCATTGTCTCCAGGCACATGGAGGACAAGAAGGTGCTCAAGAGTAGTCACCATGGATTCACCAAGGGGAAATCTTGCTTGACTAACCTGATAGCCTTCTATGATGAAATGACCGACTGGATAGATGAGGGGAGAGTGGTGGATGTCGTCTATCTCGACTTCACCAAGGCTTTTGACACTGTCCCTCACAACACTCCTCACTCCTTGCCTCACTCCTGGGCAAGCTCCAGAAGTGTGGGATAGATGAGTGCACAGTGAGGTGGATTAGGAACTGGCTGGATGGCAGGGCCTAGAGAGTGGTGATCAGCGGTGCGGAGTCTAGTTGGAGGCCTGTGGTTAGCGAGGTCCCCCAGGGGTCAGTCCTTGGTCCAGTCCTGTTCAATTTATTCATCAACGACCTGGATGAAGGCACAGAGTGCTCCCTCAGCAAGTTTGCTGATGACACGAAACTGGGAGGAGTAGCCGATACCCCAGAGGGCTGCACTGCCATCCAGAGGGCTGCGCTGCCATCCAGACTGGACGACTGGGCGGTGAAAAACCTCATGAAATTCAACAAGGCCAAGTGCAAGGTTCTGCACCTGGGGAGGAATAACCCCAGACACCAGTACAGGCTGGGGACCGACCTTCTGGAGAGCAGCTCTGCAGAGAGGGACCTGGGTGTCATGGTGGATGACAAGTTGACCATGAGGCAGCAGTGTGCCCTCGTGGCCAAGAAGGCCAATGGGATCCTGGGGTGCATTAAGAAGAGCGTCTCCAGCAGGTCGAGGGAGGTGATCCTGCCGCTCTACTCAGCCCTGGTGAGGCCACATTTGGAGTATTGTGTCCAGTTCTGGGCTCCACAGTAAAAGAGGGATGTGGAGCTGCTGGAGAGAGTCCAGCACAGGGCTACAAGGATGATCAGGGGCCTGGAACATCTGCCCTATGAGGAGAGGCTGAGGGAGCTGGGCCTGTTCAGCCTGGAGAAGAGAAGGCTGAGAGGGGACCTGATCAGTGTCTATAAGTACCTCAAAGGAGGGAGTGCAGAGGATGGTGCTGGTCTCTTTTCAGTGGTGGCCGCTGACAGAACTAGAGGTAATGGCCACAAACTGAAGCACCACAAGTTCCACAGGAACTTAAGGAAAAAAATTTTAACAGTGAGGCTGACAGAGCACAGGAACAGGCTGCCCAGAGAGGTTGTGGAGTCTCCTTCTCTGGACATCTTCCAAACTTGCTTGGATGCAGTCCTGTGCCACATGCTCTAGGTGACCCTACGTGTGCAGGGGGGTTGGACTAGATGATGATCTCTAGAGATCTCTTCCAACCCTAAGCATTCTATGATTCTATGATTCTATGATCCCAAAGTGTGCCATCTGTCATATCCCACAGCATAGTTCCTGAGGGGTATTTCGAGGCTTTCAGGTTCAGTTTATTGTAGAGGTACCAAAAAAGGATGTTCCTTAATTCCTTCACAGACACTGATAGTGATTGACCTTCCTGCAGTAAATGTAGTTAATATATTCAGCTCTTAGTGTCGGTAGGTGATATTCTGCGAGGACCATGCCTAGAAAAAATTATAAGAGATAGGACATGAAGAAGGAAATACAGGAAACTCTGTTCACAATCATACCGTAAAAGAAAAGAACATTAAAGTCTCCTTAATATACGATTACAGCATATTATCTTCACTCGTCGCTCTTTTCTCCCTTTTCTCCCTTACGGAAAGGTCAGGACTTTCCTTCTCCAAGTGTTAAAAATTTGTGGTGTTATATCATCACAAATGTTTCTTCTGTTTGCCTTTAAATCCTCAAAAAAAACAGATGAATAAAGCTTTTCAGAGCAAGTGTTATTCTTTTTTTGATTTAGCTTCACAATATACAAAGCCCATTGACCGAAAATTAGGAAAAAAAATGTGTTTAATTTATAAATGCTTCTATTTATTTCTATTGTTTCTATTAACTGACTACATGTTAAAAATGTTGTCAGCTTTAAAAATCTTCCTAACCAATTCAGAGTGCCAGCAGAAATTATAATGGTGTTAATAACATTACTGCATTATTACTCGTTGTCTGAGGAAATGCTAATCTGTTGTTTCGAGTTTGCTGTGGGAGCAGCTGGGCTCCTCCTTCTCGCCCATACACCCCTCAAAATGCCTGCCACACTCTCAGCACAGTGTGCCCACTTGTAGGGAGACAATTAGGCTGCTTTTCCTTTTGAAGTTTGAGACTGCAAGAAGATTTAACTTCTCATTTAATGAGGCCTAGCATTCCCACTGGTTCTTTATTATGATCACCCTTTGGCAAAAAAAAAAAAAGTAGAAAAGAGAAAAAGAAAAAAAAAACCCAAACAACTAAAAGAAGCATCTCTCCCCAAACCTTACTGATGATGATGCTGAATTTGTAATCCCATTCTGTACTCATTTATAAAAAAATAAAATACGAAAACAAAATAAGAAAAAAAAAAACTGGCAGCCTGGATTCATGGCACAGTATTGTCACCAGAGAAGAGAAGGAGGGAGAAGGAAAACACTCTACCCAATCAAAGAAAGGCACTACAAAGCTGCACTTTGCTTCTATTCGTGCTTTCATACAATATGTCTTCAGCTTGTGATTGGAGGCACATGTGGCAAATTCTAGGCTTTTCCTGAAGGCTGTTGGCTTGTCTTGCTCACACACACACTGATTTGTAGAAGCTCTAGAAACCCCTATTTTCCTTCTCCCTGGGTTTGCACTACCTTGGCACACATAGTAGTCACCTCCACAAACACCACCACCCTGCTGTCCACAACCACCCCCACCCCTGTAGTTAGCACCCTCCAAGGGAGCATCCTGTGCACATGAGCATTGCCATCAGCTCCAGTCCACTGAAAATGCAGCTTGTGTTGTTCTTCTTCCCATGGAGATATCCTTGAGCCTGGTCCTCTCCACTGCTTTCCACCTCAAGACACTTTGACTGTTTCTTCACTTTGCTGACAAGAGTTCTTGAAAAACTTACAGCCAGCCCAATTAATTTACAGACTATTAAAACAATAAAGAAAAAAGAAAAAGAAAAAGAAAAAGAAAAAGAAAAAGAAAAAGAAAAAGAAAAAGAAAAAGAAAAAGAAAAAGAAAAAGAAAAAGAAAAAGAAAAAGAAAAAGAAAAAGAAAAAGAAAAAGAAAAAGAAAAAGAAAAAGAAAAAGCTTTTCAACTGGCTAAGTTTGCTGGGTTTTAAGCTAACCAGCTCCTCATGTACTTTTTCGTGTTGGAATGGAGGTAAGCCAGCACCAGAAAGGTTTCCTTGCCAGGGCCCCAAGTCCTGGTTAGATTCTAATTTCTGTAGCACTGCTGTTACAAAACCAAGTAATAACATATTTAACAATAACAGGAATTAAACAAAACTCACTTTGTGATGTAGCACATAAAATAACACTGTAGGGATTAAGAATATACGTTCTAAGATGCCACATGCAGATCATGCAGCATGGTTGATCAGAGTACATAATATTTAAAAATCTGACAAGTACAGTTAAAAGTAATATTAGGAAATGCTTCTGAAATCTAAAAACTGTTTAAAATCAGAAGCATAAATCACCAGGAACCTTTAAGACATATTTTTTACTGTAAATTGTGCCAATAAAACTAATAGGAAGAGAATCAGCAATTCTCACACATTTTTCACATATGTACACTGACACAGAAATATATATGCCAGATTCTTACAGGAAGAATAGCATCTAATTTCTCTTGCAGTTAACAGAAGTAAGGCACTTAATTTCACTTTGAAGTCTGGACAGATTAGAAAATTAGCATCCAGCCTTTGAAAAATGCCACATGCTTCTTGGGACATATTCAATAGCTGGCAGAGCAGCGAATGCTTAGCTGAAAACTTAGCAGATGTGGTGGACTTTAATTATGGTGTTGCAGATAAAGAGATAGAGCTGTGAGTTAACATCAGTCAGCTATTATGCTAATCTGTTATTTAAAGCTGTAATCCTCAAAGATGGGTAAAATATAATTTGTGCCCTTTCCAACAGAACACTTCGTATTTCAACATTGTATTTCTGAGCAGCTGTAATAAGTAACAAAAGCAAATATCATAGGATCCTGGTTCTTCAGATTTGTTCGTGCCATCATCCTAGGAGCAGATTTCTAATGGGTGTTACTACACAAACATCAAACATTAGTCAACACAAAACTTTGACTAAATTTTGCAGGGTATTATTGAAGACAGGTGATGCCTGACATCAAGCATTTGTTCCCAAAAGAATTTCAGCACATTAGAGGTGTTCCAGTAGCTGGCTACATATTGAGCAGAGGAACACGTCCTGGAGCAGTATTATTTTCCAATTAGTTGGAAAGAGTTTCCATCAACTCTGGAGAAGGAAGGGACATGTTGATGTCAACAGCAGTAGGCGGATTAGGCTGCTCACCCATCATGGATAGTGTTTTGTGCCAAATATCCCTTTTATTTGGGTAAATATTATTTATTTGGATAAATATATTTTGTTGGATGGATGGCAGAGCTCAGAAGGTGGTGATCAGTGGTGCAGAGTCTAGTTTGAGGCCTGTAGTTAGTGGTGTCCCCTAGGGGTCAGTCCATGGTCCAGTCCTGTCCAGTTTATTCATCAATGACCTGGATGAAGGCACAGAGTGCTCCCTCAGTAAGTTTGCTGATGATACCAAACTGGGAGGAGTAGCCGATGCCCCAGAGGGCTCCGCAGCCATCCAGAGGAACCTGGACAGACCAGACAACTGGGTGGTGAAAAACCTCATGCAATTCAACAAGGTCAAATGCAATGCCCAGACACCAGTACCTCAGACATCAGGACAGGCTGGGAACCAACCTTCTAGAGAGCAGCTCTGCAGAGAGGGACCTGGGTGTCATGGTGGATGACAAGTTGACCATGAGGCAGCAGTGTGCCTTTGTGGCCAAGAAGGCCAATGGGATCCCGGGGTGTGTTAAGAGGGGCGTCTCCAGCAGGTCGAGGGAGGTGATCCTGCCCCTCTACTCAGCCCTGGTGAGGCCGCATCTGGAGTATTGTGTCCAGTTCTGGGCTCCACAGTAAAAGAGGGATGTGGAGCTGCTGGAGAGAGCCCAGCATAGGGCTGCAGGGACAGTCAGGGGCCTGGAACATCTGCCCTATGAGGAGAGGTTGAGGGAGCTGGGCCTGTTCAGCCTGGAGAAGAGAAGGCTGAGAGGGGATCTAATCAGTGTCTATAAGTACCTCAAAGGAGGCAGTGAGGAGGATGGTGCTGGCCTCTTTACACTGGTGGCCGCTGACAGAACTAGAGGTAATGGCCACAAACTGAAACATCCAAAGTTCCACAGGAACTTAAGGGAACATTTCTTAACAGTGAGGGTGACAGAGTGCTGGAACAGGCTGCCCAGAGAGGTTGTGGAGTCTCCTTCTCTGGAGATCTTCCAAATCTGCTTGAATGTCATGTGCCATGTGCTCTAGGTGACCCTGTGTGCACAGGGGGGTTGGACTAGTTGGCCTCTAGAGGTCCCTTCCAACCTTAAGCATTCTATGATTCTATGATTCCTATTTCTATTTCCATAAAGAATGGTCAAATACATATATCTTGCTTTCATGATACTTGGGCTAATTGGCTTAAATCTGATTTCTTTTTCTCTGTGAGATTTACTTTCCTTGGCCAAAGGATCGTTTTAAATGTTACCTAGAGACCCACCTAAAATTAATCCAATGCCAAAAAATTAATGTTTTGCATGCAATTAGTCATCTTGAAAGGAAAAGCAAGCCCCAGACTAAATGTATAATACTCTGCAACAGTTCAGGGACACCATTAACACCCTTTCTATGTCTATGGTTGTAGCCAATTAGATTATCTGTGCTCTTCATTTGCATAGCCAACAAATACAAAGAGCTAAATTTATATTTAGTTGATATGTAGTGGAAATGAAAACCAACTACTTTCCCTGTGTGTGCACACATATATCTTTTCAAAACCTGGTGCTGGCATTTAGTTGCCTTTATACACACTAGTACCATCTGATAGCACAATAGGGATTTCTTAATCTCTACATCCTTCTTGGATTAAATATGGTTATTGTTGAAAAACTATCATGGTTTTTGAAAGGAAAATGAACAAAAGGACAAAAACCAAGCAATAGACAGCAGAATAAAAATCATGAAAAGGGCATCAATCATCTCTGCCAATAATACTAGTGTTACGTGGTATTAGTTTGCCTTACTATTAAAGTATCGCATTCAACTCCCTATGCGGAGATGTAGAGCAACCCTCTCCTCTATAGAAATAGAAGATTTTTGATCCAGAATTCTGCTTCCTTGCTGAAAATATCAAAGAAATTTAATATCCATACAATCACCAAGCTGATCAATACAGCTAACATATACTTAATTTCTCCTATCTTGTTTTCAGTTGAGATGTCTTTATGGTTTTCTTTTGGAGAAGTCTGTCACTTGCACTCTTGCAAAGCATGAAGTACTCCTTTTGTCAAACCTTCTTCCCAGTTTGTGGGAATATACATGGTTGCTTGGAAATTCAGACAGAGGTTGAGTTATATTTGAGAGGCTGGTGCAAGCCTACAGTTATGCAATACACAAAATGAGATTTTAACTGAAATGAGTTCTGCTATATGAAAGAGGGAGGAAATGCTGGAGCGAAGATTGTCTAAAAATATCATTTCTGAGTGTTTTGTCTGTCCTGAGAACTAAACACTCAATTGCACAGTCTTATAAATAGATTTATTTTTCCATATTTGTCATCATCATAATTCTATTTCAATCTTAACCTGAAGTGAATGTTCCTTGCTCAGTACATAATTACTAAAATAATTTTGTAGCAGAATATAAAAATTACTGATTACACCATACAGGGTAGATTGTGCCTCTCTTGTTCATATTCGAAACCTGTTATTGTCTGAGAGCGTAATTTACTATGTGGGAGCTACAGAAACAGCCAAGGATAAAATGCAGAAGAAAGTTAGAAACCCTGTGCGCCAGATATCCAATTCACTTTCCATAGACTGTAACATAAAAACACTTTGGTTTTTCAGTAATCTGGGTATCTTCTGTCTCTTCTGACATCTTTTAATGGAGTTCCTCTGCATTGCTTGCTTGAATGTGTGAAATAACAAACTCTCCTCACAAGTGTCCCCTTTAGCACATTTAAGTGGGGAGGAGCTCTCAGAAACTTCTTATTGCATTGAGCACTCACTCACTGGCAAGCACTGGAGCAAGCTTCATCATCAAAAAGCTGCTTAAGTATTTGCTTCAACTTTAAATTAAAATGTTTGGAGCTGAATCCTAAGCCTGCCTTCAGCAAGCTATAGCTATATGAGAGATAACAAGTAAATAGCTTTGCTCCGCCAACATTTAATTACAAGGGATGGAAAAATGAAATCCTTGCTAACATCTGAAGCATTTCAAATTCTCCAATGGTCTTTCAAATATAAATTATGATGATTCAGCTCTAAATAGGTTCTTTGTAATGCCCTTATTATGTCTGTTGTTGCTGCCTGAATTCTTAACCTTATACCACAGCAACATATAAACCTTTTACACTGAATAAAACTCCAAAACAGACAACTGAGAGGGCAGAAGGCTGTGCTGAGGCTGTACTGATGAAGCCATCATACAACGGAGTGCGACTCTGGACAGCCAGGGCCCACTGCTGCTACCCTTTCTCCTGGTCCTTCTCCCCACTGCATGCCGGGAAGAAAGCGCAGGGTTCAAAAGAGAGGCTCCCGGCCACAGGGGCCTGATGGTACACGATACCTCACCCAGCTTCCTGATCCCTGCCACAAGTGCAAAATAGGCATGCATGCTGCTTTGTGTTTCAGTATTTTGCATACTGAAAGAGAAAAGGAATGTTCCTTTCTCTCCCTGGAGGAGATTTGGGAATCCCTGCAATACAATCATTTGATCTTGCCCAAAGTTCAAAAGAAACAAATCATACATTTATTTATTATAATATTGTTTTTTCCCTAAATCAAGTCCTTTAGCTTTCCCAAGTCAGCCACATAAAGATCTAGTGTAATTCTCAGACTTAACAGCTCTTCCTTCAAACAATAATAATTATGTGGTTGCACAAACAAGGGGATGTGAGGCACTATTTTTTTTTATTGGGTAGTTTCTTCCCTATAAATATACCACTCTGTTTTTATAAAAATAGAAGAGCTGGTTTCACTCTCTGGGGCTTGAGATAAAATATATTTTTTGGCCAGTGTCACTGCTTACTGCATGTGGTCTTACCCTTCTATTGGAAAATGAACTCTTTGTTGTACCAGTCTGAAACTGGAAAATACACAGGTGGAAGAACCCTAACTTTTCCTGAAATCCAAGGTGTCTTAAACATTTAGGATATTATGTCGCTGTTAAACTGTTAGATTTGGGTCAGTGTGCTATTTCTTTTGAGATTATAAAACCATTCTGACACAGATTTTGATAGTATGGTGCTGTTTCACAGTGGCTCCTGAAGCTGGCAAGCTATAATGTGTTAACAAGAAAAAGCCTGGACACTATTCTTTTTGGATACTGGATGGAACTCACAGATTTTTTTTGGAAATTATTTGTAGCAGGCTTTCAAACATTATGAATCATTCTCAACACATACACAGCATTTTGCCCTAGCTGCTTCGAGATGTATGAAATGGGATGCTAAATGTCTCTAGCAATTACCTCGCTGACTCTGATTTGCTATCTGCATATACAAATGAGGAGAAAATCAATGTAGTGGTAAGAAGAAAATCAATACTGTATTACCTTAGATTACGCACTTTACTGGAGAAGACATCAGTACTGTAATGCCTAGCAGCTATTTACACTTTTACTTCATATAGAAACCAAATTGTGATAAATTTCTTTCCTTACATAGGACAAAATTTTTACTTGGTCGTAGCAGCTCTCCTGCTCAGTCAGGATGGACTTTCCTTTTAGATGGTGTTGAAGTTGTAACTCCCAAATCTTTATGAACAAAACTGAGAACAAGAACGGTAGGGCAAAATTACAGAGGGTAAATGGTAGACAAAAAAGTGTGCATCAACAGAGTACAAGCTACAGGCCCTTCATTAACTTCTCTATTCCCATGACAACATTGTGCTCCAATCTCTGTTTCATTTTCAGTGAAAACTCAGAGTGAGTAGTGGTTTCACCATGGAACAGCAGTGACATATCTAGTGATTATTAGCCTTATTATTTCTCATTAACAGGTGATTATGTAAACTCTTCCATAAGCTTACCAAATGTGAGCTGCCTATTAGAGTGGAAACTGTTTCTAATTGGGCACTGAACATGCAATGTAAGACCTAAAAGAAGGAGAAGTGGGGCTCACTGTATTACATAAATCAAGATGAACAAAGAAAACCAACTTTTCACATCCCTCTGTCTTCTGGTTTCAGCGGGAGTCGGAACAGATTCATAAATATTTCACTGAGAGCTGAATAGAGGCTCAAAATAGCAAAAGATCTGGTCCAGCATTAGGAAGCAGGATTGTCAAACAGCTTTTAATGTACACTTGTGGTTTCTTTTATTGCCTGCAAACCTAATTGCTTATTAATTAAATGTCAGGCCTCTCATATTCATGAATCCATGAATGGCAGCTAAAAGTAGAAAACCCATCAAATGCTGTGAAACTCATACTAAAAACTGTGAAACTCATGTTAAATTGGCCAAAAATGGAAATACATACGGGTCTCAGAACAATAACTACTTTCCTCAGGATGCAAGACTTTTACCAGGAAGTCAAGCAAGGGCTACACACTACATTTGCACATATCTTGCATTAATTTATTTGGCAAAATTGTAGATGGAAACCGTTACAACAGCTGAGTACTTGAATATTTATAAAACTGCAAATAGCTAATCTGTATAATTTTGCTTTCTGAATCAATACTAATACTGCATCTAGTGTTGTTTCTCTGCCTTTTTCTTAGGCCAAAGACTTTTTCAGCAGTATAAACGGCATCTTTCAACCTTTTTTTTTTCCCCTGCTAAACTTTATTTATTCATCCATAATGCTAACTACTCAGCTTCAGGGAGTACTTCTTTATTTTCAGCTGGACGTATTTCAGTATCTCTGCTAGCAAGTCACTGCATCAAAAAGCCAGATTTAATGGCATCTCAAGAAAACAACCTAATTCCATGTGCAGAAATCAATCGTTTTTCCTCACGAGGTGAAGCCGTGCTCCTGTTCCATGCTGAGATGCTGAAAAGGGAGGACAGGATCTGACCTCCTGCAGAAGATCCCAGGGAGGTCACAGCTGCTTGTTCCAGAGGGGCAAAAAGAGCAACGGTGAAACCCAAACTGAGCATCTTGCCAGGAAAATGCCTTTTAACAGGATTGCAAAATATTCAAATTTTGGATGGCAGAGTTTGAGGATTTTCTTATCCCTTCTAATCATAAGGCTATGTACTCTAGAATTTGTTTTTCATTTTATCACCATGTTACAAGCAAAGTAGGAATGAAATATTAAAATGCTGTGAGCACACCAAAGTTTGAGAGAACTGCAAGTACTTTAGTTGCCTTCACTTCACTCACTTATTAAGCAGTCACTAATCCTTTTAGTTAATATTCACCCAGAGCTATACTTTAAAGAACTAAAAAAATCACTCTGAGAGGTCTACTGCATTTGAAGAGCTGTTTTTCTCTGCCTCTGTGCAAAACTATTGCTCAGGAGTTTTGCTGTAGTATTCTAATGCCTACACAGAGGCATTGTTCGCTGTGCTTTTCCTCTTCCCTTCTCTTCTCTTCTCTTCTCTTCTCTTCTCTTCTCTTCTCTTCTCTTCTCTTCTCTTCTCTTCTCTTCTCTTCTCTTCTCTTCTCTTCTCTTCGCCTCATTTTTTTTTTCAGATGAACAGGCCACAGAAATGATTGCTTTAATTGACATTTTAAAATCTGCTGCAGTAAAGTGGACAAAATCCTCATTTGCTATGTGTCGTCTTTGCTGTATGCCATTCAATCTACACAGTCCCAAATCTGTATTAGCCAGTTGCAGGCATGGTATTATATCCAAGATACTAGTAACTACCATACATAATGTAGTAGTCAGACATATGTACAAAGGTTTTTTCTTAATTCCATGGACTTCACCGTAGCTAATAACATTATGTGAAATCAGGGTACATCAAAAGATGCAATTACCTTAAATGGAATCCACTGCTGTAATACAGGAAAAGATAAAACAACCAATATTCTACATCAAAGCTGTTTCAGAAACAATTGTGACATTTTAGAGAAGGAATTTATAAACTAACAACCTGGACTACATGGAAGGAAATGGTGTTCCGTAATAGAAAGTGCTTGAAATCTCCTCTTTTTGTCAGCACAAGCACCTACAGAAACGTATAACAGGCGTTTTCTTCTGTTGATATACTATTCTATATTTTGCTTTGCTGTCTAAACACTTTCCCTTCCTTCTTCCCCTGCAGAAAAGATGACTTATTCATAGACATGCTTCTTGCCCTTTTCACACATAATAAATTTGTTCCCAATGATCTGAAACAATCAAGAAATCAAAAATGTCCTGATCTGAGTGAAGGCATATGGACACTGAGTTAATAATCCTCAATAAAGCTGTCTAAGCTCTATTGCCTTGCCTAAGTGCTTTGGCAAGACTCTTGCTCTCCACAACCTGTTGGTGAAAGATATTGTCCTAGGATCAGCAGATCCATGGACAGATCTATACAGGGACAGGGTGGTCTTCACTTTCCTCTTCTCCTTTCCTTTCCTAAGAAACACCTCAATGTCCTGTTTGCCCTTTCCATCACTCAGAGCTGATGCCTAGAGAACTGTTCATAATGAACCCATGATTTTTTTCCTTAAGGATAACAAGTAAGGAAAGCATCTAATGAAGTGAAAATAGGCTTGAGTTAGCCCTGTGTTACTTCGTCCTTAGTGATACTGAATGCCATTTGCCATCTCATTTGCAGTCATGCAGCATTAAAGGATCTTTCTGCAGCATTTCACTTTCAATATAAATATTCCAGGTAATTTTGTTTCATTTGCAAACTTTGTCGCTTTACATCTTTTTTCCAGATCAGTTATGAAGACATTAGACAGCACTTCAGAAATATCTGTGAGTCTCTATTGACCAGGAAATGGAGTTATTTCCTTGTAGCCTTTGTTCCTCTTCCTATCATCAGCATGGATGCAACTTTCTCAGTTTCTCATGTTTCTTTTAAAAAGCACTAACTAAATTTAACTGAGAAAACTGCTAATGTTATAGGGAAGCATGAGCCTGAAGAAGATAGTTCTGAGTAGTTTGTAAATCTGGGTGCACCTTGTTCCAAACTGCCCTGAAATGCTGGTGATTTTGTCTGACTCTAATGGGTTCAGAAGACCAAATTTCAGACATTATTATGAAGATGTATCTTGTGTTTTGTACCATCCTATCTACACATTGCTTTTTTTTTCTTTTCCTTCCAAGCCTCATTTAATTTTAAACCTTATTTAAGCCTTACTTAAGCCTAAGATTAATCTTTTTTCCATGTTTCTATTCTCTCCAGTTGGATAAATAAGCTTTTGTAAGTACTTGTTTCCAAAGCCGTACTTTTTATGCATCTAACATTTTCTATAACTTTAGGATCACTCACCTCTGAGGGGAGAATGTTAAGAGGATGGGGCCAAACTCTTCTTGGTGTTGGCCAGTGACAGAACAAGCAGTAATGAGTACAAATTGAAACACAGGAAGTTCCATCTCCATGGAAAGAACTTCTTTCCTGTGAGGAACTTCTCTGTGACGGTGACAGGCTGCCCAGAGAGATTGTGGAGTCTCCTCCTTTGGAGATCTAAAAAAAACAACCTGGATGCAGTCCTGTGTCACATGCTCTAGGTTTCTCTGCTTGAGCAGGGAGATTGGACTAGATGATCTCTAGAGGTTCCTTCCAACCTCAGCCACTCTGTGATTCTGTATAACTGCACAGACTTTATGATTTTATGATACTTTACATTTTTGCTGTGCGAATGGAAGTTCCTCAGGACAAATTGAAGACATGATTTAATTCCATCGAGATTCTTAGTGATATTTTGTGTAGATTAATTTATACCAACGTGCTATGCCTATCTGTATCTCTATTCCAATTATTTTTTGCTCTGAAGTTACTCAAAGGTTTTCTGTAGAATAGTTTTACTCATAATCTGCCCCAGTTCGTTTAAGTCTGATCCCTGTTTCTCCAATTTAAAACAGTAACCATGTAGATAATGCATTAGAAACCAAATCAAAATGATGAATACATGTATGTATGTGAGGACACATATATGTGTGCATATATATAATAAACAGACATGTATTTGTATATATGTATGTGTACATGTTTATGGATATAAATATATATTAAAATATAAAATATATGTAATTCTCCAAATATGTTCCACCTGAAGACCGTTGAGCAAGAACAGTTACTTCTCTTGTGAGTTATTGAATTACTCTTACCTGGACAAAGAGAAATCTTAATTAATTGCCATGAATTAGTTTGCATGACTTTCAAAGACAAACCTATAGCAAAATCTAAGAGAGTAACTCTATAGAAAAACCACAAAACATAGATCAGTGTTTTATTTGTTTCACATTTTTTCACAGTAATTATGGGGCATTATTACAGAATCACAGAATGGTTAAGGTTGGAAGTGACCCCTAGAGCTCATCTAGTGGGACCTCCCTGCACACACAGGGTCACCTAGAGCACGTGGCACAGGACTGTGTCCAAGTGAGTTTGGAAAATCTCCAGAGAAGGAGACTCCACAACCTCTCTGGGCAGCCCGTTCCAGGGCTCTGTCACCCTAACAGTAAAAAAGTTCTTCCTCACATGGAGATGAAACTTGATATGCTTCAATTTGTACCCATTACTCCTTGTTCTATGGCTGTCCACCACAGAAAAGAGTTTAGTCCCGTCCCCTTTATATTGTCCCCTTAGGTATTGTAAATTTTGATAAGATTATGGTGTATTATCACACCTTATCTGGGAAATAAACACATCCTGGTGCCTCTCTGAGGTGCCTGTAGACTAACACATGCAACACAGGGAACAAACACAGGAGGCATTAGAGGTCTGCGAGCAGTTGTAGGGCTGTTGTCTCATGGGGTCATGGAGATGTGGTGGGAGTGGAGTGCTGCCATGAAGAGATAGGGGCTGTTTAGGAAGGCCAGGGTGGTGCCAAGGGGAAGATGACTTCTATTGGAAGGATGCGTAAGGCTCCACCTGGGGACAGGTGAGGGGCCAGCTGAGAGCTGATGCTTCAGGATTGATTGGCTGATGTACTAATGAACATATGAAGGACAAGATGGTGAGCGGGAGTGGTCAAGGACTTATGAAGGGTAAAGCATGCTGGACCAACCTGATAACCTGCTACGACAAAATGACTAGCTCCTTGGATGAGGGGACACCAGTGAACATTAGACATTCATTTTGAATTTAGGAAGGCTTTTGATGCTGTCTCCTGTAACATCTTCATGGTCACACTGATGAAGAGGAGCTAGCAAGGTTAACTGAAAACTGGCTGAACTGGTAAGAGTCCAATGAATGGTCACGGAGATGTCTAAAGGACTGGAGTATCTGACATATGAGGAGAGGCTGAGAACGTTTCACCTCAAGATGGAAAGGCCCTGGAGGATCTTCTTAGTGTGTATACATACCTGACGGGAAGGTGAAAGGAGGGTAGAGCCAGACTCTTCTTAGGGATGCCCAGGAAAAAGACAAGAGTCAAGGAACACAGACTGAAATCCAGGAAATTCCATCTGAATTTCAGAAAAATCTTTTTAACCTAAGAACGGTCACACACTGGAATATGTTTCTCAGAGAGATTGTGGATGTCCTTGGAGATATTCAAAACTCGACTGGACACAGTCATAGGTAACCTGTTCTTGCTGACCCTGGTTGAGCAGGAGGCTTGGACCAGATTACCTCCAAAGGCCCCTTCTGAACTCCGTGACTGTGACTATATGACTGCTGTTTTCAAGCAGAACATACACACTGAATTTATCATCTCTACATCCTTTTAGTGTTTTGGGTAGGAAGAATGTCAAGAATGGAATGTCATAGTTCCCTAACAAATACGAAGACAATGCACACAGAAGCACTTTGACAGAAGAGAATGTGTCAGAATGTGTTATGGTCTTATAACACATTTTGAACCACAGAACACGACTCTATGCAATATTAAATGTAATCTTAAAAGAAATAGTTCATCATATGAAGAAAGTTTTCCTCATTTTAAGTTACTCATGCCCTCAGATAAAGGAGGTTGTTGTTGTTCTCTTTCTATATAATGCAGGAGAAGACCTCATATCTTCAGAGTTAATACTATAATCACACAGATTTTGTTCATCTCCTCTAAATCTATGATTCTGTGATAGTAATAATTATTGTTCTCTGTTAGTGAAATGCATTGACATGAAACACAATAGCCTGCTGGAGAGTAGTTCTTCTGTGAGTATATCTATTTATTGTTCTTTTGTGCCTGTCATTATAGTGCTCTTAAGCAGATCACAGCAACCAGATCTGAAACTATACTTTCATTGTAATTGTCCATTTCCAGTTGTTTCCAATTTTCCCTAATATATATCTTTGGGGCCAACATTTCCTATACTAGGTTTCTGTTTAATACATGAGTGTTTTTTCACACACTGTACCACAGTTTAGTTTCAGTTATGTGATCATGAAAAGTCTTTCTGTTAGTATTTTCCAAACAGAAACATCATTCTCAGACAACCCAATAACTCAGAGCTAGAAACTCTCAAACTGGAAAGTAGCTTATTTTGTAGAGATCACTACTATCAAGGTGGCAACATATTTAGCAAATAATTGTTTAAATTTTCTGCTTCACTATAAGCAAAAGTGATTCCAAGGCATTTTCATGCTAAGTACTCACTGGCTGACGATTCAGAAGGTTGTCAGCTTCATGGAGCAAACTGAATCTACTAAAAACTCATCTAAAAGATCATAATTTTATAAGGGAATGCAAAGAATTGTGGCTGCTAATGACTTGGAGCCTACAGCTTTTGGAAATTCTGCCAAACCACTACCAAACAAGAGGATTAGAGAATCCTGAATTTCAAAACACTACAAAATAAATTCCTTTTCTTTTTTATCCCCCTTGGTTTTAAAAATGTCAGATATGAAAGACTAGGAAGAGTTCATATATTGCTGTACCACAGCAATGTCAAGCACTCCAAGTAGGCCTGCACCACAGTTTTCAGGAAATTTTATTATGAGCAAATAATGATGATGCAGGTAGACCAAATTAATTAACAGCCAGATCAGTTATTTGACTTGAGTTATTTGACCCTAGTACTGCTAGGGAAAAACAAATAATAATAAAAATATCAAATTTAGAAAACCAGAAATTAAACCAGAAGTTTATCACTGCAGACTTATTGCAGCAACAGAGAAGCAGAAGGAGGCAGAGAGTGCAGAGCCATGCAGAGTCATCCTCTGAGATGGCTTCATCCTAAACATTTGAATTTTTTTTAATGCAAGAATGCATTTCTCATTTGCTCTGTTAGAAGTGTTTAGTCAAGATTTTCTGACCAGGAGGGATTCTTCCCTGTAATAAATGTCTGCTGAATATATAATAATGTTCTGAAGAAATCTCTCAAAAAGCAATTTATGAATCCGTAATGCTCCCACTTCCTTGTGTGGCCTGCTTTTCAGTTTATTATCAGAGTCTTAGCTCATACCTCCAATCTGCATGAGATATATTGAGCTGTACTTGATGACATGCACTTGGGAAACCTCTGCCCTGCAGAATTAGGGACAACAATATGAAGGTCAGATTTGTTCCTTATACACTGGGTTTACAGCAAAATCTCAATGTGGCATTGAGGAAAAAAAGTGATTGTTTATAAAGAAAAATAAGGCAAAACTGAAAACATTATGATCCCATTGCACTGAGCCTTAAATGATTCAGTGGCATGCCTGAAAAAGATTATGTTAGCAAGCAAATAGAAATGGGATTTTTTTTGACATCTTAGACGTGATTTTCAGTAAAAACAGGCTGCACAGTCCTTAGCTATTTGCATTAATGGTTCACCAGCTTCTCTGGTTTGATGAAGGGCTGCAAACACTGGCTGAGAGCAATTCAAAAGGAATAATTATATCACCCTGTGAATTAAAATCTCACCCCCAAAATCGGGCAAGTAACAAGAGCAAGGGAAGCCGCACTTGATTTCTGCTGTAAGATGGAACTCAGTTTTGCAACAGATATATTCAGCTTCACAGCTTCAAGACATAAGGGCTGACAACAACAGCAACCAAGGTTAACCAAGACATATGCTTTAAGGTACGGTCCAAATCAAGCACAGGTTTCCATTGCTATGGCTGGGTTCAGTTTCATGTTTTCCTAGCTTTGCTGCAAACATGCTGAAAGGCGGCTGGAAAAGGTGAAACTCATTCTTGTTTTATCTTATATATTGCAGAGTACTGCAGGGTGGTCAGCAAAACATAGCTGCACTGAAATCAATTAGACTAGTGTGCAGACCTTAAGGCACTTTTCATGGCTACAGCTGAGCCACTAAGGCAGCTGGCCACTCAGTGAAATTAAACATAGTAAATTAAAGGCACATGTAATTGGCTCTCTTTCTGTATTTATCACTCCCTTCCTTTTGAGTGCATCTGAATATATTTTGGACTGATTTCCTAAAATCTGTTTTGGCAGAATTCCTCTGTTCTCTTTCTTGTACTTTCCTGTAAGAAGGACCTCAGTGAGCACCTCAAAATAGATTATAACTAGCATTAAACTGAGGCATATATGCAAAATGGTCCTTCAGGGGCTTGCTGGCCCCACAGTTATTTGTTTGCTTCAGTCCAAGGGGGTCTCAGAGGAGACAGGATTGACTGTTATGGTCTGAGCTGAGTCTTTCTATTCCATTTTGTGGGCCTGAGGAAATAATCTCTCCTGTTTTACAGCCTTGGTTGAAGTTGGTAATGAAAACAAATATGTACAAATGAAAGCTATCTTTTCAGTCCCCAGACATCTCTTTTGACTTTAGCAGCCTGGCAAAATCTGTCATTGGTGCCATAATTACCATACTAACTTAAAAAGTGCTCCGATTCCATTTCCTTCAGTGCCTGACACATCTGTCACTGGTAAAATCAGTGCTCTCTTGCACTGGCTAATTATTTCCTAAGTGGCAAGGTAAAACTTAACAAGTAAATGCAATATTGATGCAGTAAGAACTCTGGAAGTGCCACTTTTCTTCATGAAGGTCTTCAAAATTACCTTGTTATGAGATCTCCCAACTAGACTAGCTGTTTGGCTATGAAATGCCTTCACCAAGCAAGAGAGCACAGCTTTAACTATGTGGAAGATGGGAGAAGGTCAGGCTGTAGCCTTATCCCTGCACAGCATTGCTCATGGACAAGCCGCACAGCATCCTCCCTCTGTCACTAATTTATTGTAGGATGCTAAAACACATTAGCTGTTCCACATTACCCTGCCTTACCTCCGTTTCATTTGCACTGGGAAGTCCAGCACATGTTGTGGTCAGCTCTAAGGACAGAACAGCTCCCCTAGGACAATTTCTGCCCTGCTCTTCTGCGCAGGTGCTGCCCAGGACAGGACCAGTCCTCTGCAGCTGGAGAAAACTGATTGGCCTTTCAAGGAGAAAAACAGGCTTTGCGTCATGTTAACCTTGGGCTAATTACTCCACACATCCTCACTACATTTTGCCAAGCTAGGCAGCTCTTGTCATTTATAAAATTGATAGATGGAGCTGACACAAAAGTGCATCAATCAACACCAACTTTAGAAAGTAAAAGAACATGCTTAACAGACTTAGAGTCCTTTGGTAAACAAGAAGGATTTTCATTATCTTTAACTTAATGGAATACCAAATGTTAACAAAAGCAGAGTCTTTCTGACATATCCACATTAATATACCCCGTATTTTCTAGAAAGCAATTAGCTATTGGAGACCTTCTAAGGCATAATTTTCTTTTCTTTCTCTCTTTTTTTAACATGCAATTTAAAATAATTAAAAAACTCTCTTCTTTTATAATATCTGTGGAAAACAGAATGATTTATTTTGCTTCATGTACAAAATGCACACCTCAAAAGATATGTTCAAAATTTGTAAAAATCCTCCTGCAGCACAACAGAAGAAACCTTTTACCAGAAAAGCCCCAGAAAAGAAATTAAAATGGAATTTTTATATAACATTTTATACATCCCAGCTGCTTCCCTAGGTTATTTTTATCCTTATATCCCAACAGGCAGTTTTAATCCAGGCAGTTCATGTCCTGATAACAATCTAGCTGCAATGGCAGAGTTTAACATAGGCTGCTTAACCCAGTTGATGTTGTTCTCAGTGCCAAAATCAGCTAGTTTCAGTGCTGAGACCCTCGTATAAATAGGTTTTCTCATCCGAGCAACAGAAGATTTGCCCAGGGGAAAAATATTGACAACACACCAATGACCTTTCTAAGATTTAGGATGCCTGTCAGCTTAGCTACTGGATTTGTAGCCTTACAGGAAAGGAGTGAGTTTGCTTTTCAGTGCAGGTGATTCTGCCCAGTGGTGAAAAAGCTCCTCTTTTAGTCCAGCTTTGCAAACATTTCACTCAAATTATGCATTTACTTACAACTTCAGTTTACATCTTTCCCTTTTTTTTTGTGTTAGCAAATCTCTCCTGATGCACTCTTCTTGAACATCCTTCATACTTTCCAAGGACGAAAGGTGAGAGGAACAGTTTGAAAAGTGGGAGAAAGTAACTGGGAATGGTGCAGATGCGTAGACGGGGCTCTGGTGGGGAAATAAAAAGGATCATGCAATCACATAAGGAGACAGTAGAGAGCAAGGTGCAGAGCTGCTGAGTCAGTTAGGTTGGCAACATGAATCGCCACCATTTGTAATTTTCCAGATTGATTTAGAGGTCTCTGCCTCTCCAGTGCAGGCCTCATGGTCGTTGCGCAGGAGGCCCAAGTCTCCCCTGGCCTCCCCAGGCAGCCAGCGAGGCCAGGAGCCATCGCAGCAGCCCCACACGGCCACATGCCACCATGCTTCTCCTCCACAGGCAACTGGCAATCCTGAGCTGCCCGTGTGACATGCTAAATTATCAATGAATTCCCTCTTGCTTTTCCTCTCTCTCTCTGCACCCATCATTCTTTAAAGAGCTGCTCAGTTGACCTGACAGGTCAGTTCTCTTATCCCTGGGAGGGAAAAGAAGCTGGTTTATTTTCATATGAATCTGCCAGGCTTGATTCATCTACTTACTACCATGTAAACAAGTTGGTGCATGTGCTTCAAAACAAACCAAAAACAAACCAAAACCAAACCAAACCAAAAAAACACATTAGCCCCGTATCACTAAGTCAATGCATTTCCCCACAGGAGCACAAGAAGTATTGGAAAAACAGCCTTTTCCCCTCCACTTTCTCTACATGGCCAAGGGATTTGCTGAAGATACCATGGTCTGAAGTCTTTTCTGATCCGTTTATGGATCCAAAATTGGACTGAGAATCTTCAGTCTTTTCTTCCCAGACTAGACCATTTCTAAACCCAAAGAGGACAGCCTGAATCCAGTAGCCAATTAAGGTTAATGCAAGGCTAACAAAAGCAACTGTACTTTGTAAACCAGACATTGCAACCAGCAGAGGTTAACACATTTAAGAAAAGGGCCTTTTCAAGAAGGGTCATATGGGGAAGTTTGGGAGGGAGCTTCTCAGCAGTGTGGCAGCTTTGCAGACCACTGAACAGACCTGAAAGGCAAAAGCAACTCAAGAAGTGCAACAAGAAAGGGTGCCCTTGCTGACTCGACAGAATAAAAAAATTATGTGAGTGCATAACCCCAGCGAGAATAGTTGTACATTTTTCTGAGCCATGTTATTCCCCAAGAATGCCCTCAATACAAGGACCAAAACTTATAACTCTGAATGTGAGGAAACTAAAGATTGGAAGCTTTTATTATGGAGCTGTCTAGCACCATTAGTGATGGCATATTAGTCTTCTTCCAATGAGCTCTCCCTTGCCTCAGCCTCACTTATAGATATAATAGTGAGGACAGAAGAAAATTGAAATAAAATTGGAATTTCCTTTTCAGGGAGCTAAGTGTGTGCTGAATTTAACAGTATTCCATCTCCATCCCTCATTTTCATTCTAGTCATGCATAGTTTTCCCAAGTTCTGACCAGGAGAGGAAGAGATTTTTAAAGCTGAGTAGAAAAATCCTGATGAAAATTTTCTTTCTGTTTCATGCGCCTTTGCCTGCCTCATTCTGGGGCAAACGTCCATAAAAACTGTCTGCATGGATTCTATTATCCTGTCTTTCAGCACAGGGCACTTTATTACATTTACTTTCAAACATTCCAGGAATGTTAGGGAGAGGTGGAACAAGCAGTGGAGAACACACTGAGGGGGAAATATACTGTATTTGCTCGATAGGGAAGATATTATGGGGAAAGGGTTTAGTAGATAACCCTTCTTTAATGCTGTATACACTATGCATTATCCTGTCAGTGGATCTGATAATTTGAGGAAATTTTCAGAAGTGGTGAGCCTCAACACTAACTGCAGTGTGGTGTTAACATCCTGAAAATACCACAACATGTGTCCTTCCTGTCTCGAATTTTTGTGAGAACAGTAATATCATCAGAGACATCTTACTTTCTGGAGTTACTCAAAACTGTGGGGAATTACATGTACATATACCTCAAAATCAGGTCAATCGAAATTTCTGACAAGAAAAGATAAATCTTTGAAATCTTTGAAATAGGTTTTAGTAAGCATAGATATGATGGGAGAAAAAGAGGAAAGCATGAGGTTAGCTGGTGGAGAGAGAATAGGAAGGTGGATATCTGGAAGGAGCAAGGTATTTTGGAGTCAGGGATGTTCAGAGCCTTCTTGCTGCTGTGACTTCGAAGGAGACAGGACAGATCAACCTTGTGACCTTACAAGGATATCCTGCTCATTCTAACTTTAAGGATAGCCCTACTTTTTGATAGAGATACTTTCAGTATGTACCTACGGAAGAATTTTGCATCAAACAGGGAAAGAATTCTGCCATAGCTATTTCAGGGAGAGATATTGAATCATTCAACTAAGAAAAAAGTCAAAAAGATACTGAAATGAAGTTTTAAAATAACAAAACCACTCCGTAGCTCTCTATATTTTTTTCTCCACTTAGTACTCAGAAGGACTATCCTGTGTACTGCACTAGTGATAAACAAGCCTGGTTTAGTTTCATGACTGTACTTACTTTCTGTAACTTTTCCCATCTGATGTGACTTGTAATATAGAGAGTTTTCATCGAGTTCCCTCGAGTTTGCCTTTCACAAGTGCAAAGCCTAAGACTATAACTTCAGGAAGGACAGTTTAATTGATTCACATCAGCTCAATTCATCAATTCAGCCACATTCAACGTACACTAACACTTTTATTAACAAAATACAGTAAAACAGGAATTTAAGTCCATTAATGCCTCAAGTCCAGGGTTAGCTATTCTAATACAAACGGTAGAAAAAGTGGAAATCTGTGATTCAATATGTGTGTACATATACATATATATATATATAGAAAATATATGGAATAATTCAGGCAAAAAGCACACTTCCCCCATGAGATGAATTAGTGAGTGTTATTGCTAAGCTGCTCTCCATCATCTCTGAGAGGTCATGGAGAGTGTAAGAGGCACAGAAGGACTGGAAGAAAGCCACCATCACTCCAGTCTTCAAAAAAGGCAAGAGGGAGGACCCTGGAAACTACAGACCAGGCAGCCTCACCTCCATCCCTGGAAAAAGGGATCTCTAGGCGTGTGAAAGTAAAGAAGGTGATCAGGAGTAGTCAGCATGGATTCACCAAGGGAAAATTATGTTTGACCAACCTGATAACATTCTATGCCCGAATGGATGGACGATGGGAGAGCCGTGGATGTTGTCTACCTTGACTTCAGCAAGGCTTTCAACAACATCTCCCATAACATCCTCGTGGGGAAGCTCCAGACATGTTTGTTACATAAGCGGACAGTGAAGTGGATTGAGGACTAGCTGGATGGCAGAGTTCAGAGGATGGTGATAAATGAGGCTGAGTCTAGTTGGAGGCCTGTGACCAGTGGTATCCCCCGGGAATTAATACTGGGCCCAGTGCTGTTCAACTTGTTCATCAATGACTGAGGGCACAGAGTGCACCCTCAGGAAGTTTGCAGATGACACCAAACTGGGAGGAGTGGCCAACACTCCCGAGGGCTGTGCTGCCATTCAGAGGGACCTGGACAGGTTGGAGAGTTGGGCAGAGAGGAACCTCATGAGGTTCAACAAGGACAAGTGCAGGGTCCTGCACCTGGGGAGGAATAACCCCAGGCACCAGGACAGATTAGGGGTTGCCCTGCTGGAAAGCAGCTCTGCGAGGAGGGATCTGGGAGTCCTGATTGACAACGAATTGACCATGAGGCAGCAATGTGCCCTCGTGGCCAAGAAGGCCAATGGGATCCTGGCCTGTATGAGGAGGAGCATTGCCAGCAGGTGGAGGGAGGGGATCCTGCCCCTCTGCTCAGCTCTGGTGAGGTTTTCCCTTCTAGGGAGGGTCCAGCATAGAGCAATGAAGATGATTAAGAGACTGGAGCATCTATCATATGAGGAAAGACAAAGCGAGCTGGGCTTGTTTAGCCTGGAGAAGAGAAGGTTGAGAGGGGATCTTATCAACATGTACAAATACTTGAGGGCAGAGTGCAAAGAGGATGGGACCAAACTCTTCTTGGTGGTGGCCAGTGACAGGACAAGGGGTAATGGGTACAAATCAAAGCACAGGAAGTTTCGTCTCTGTTTCAGGAAGAACTTTACTGTGTGAGTGACAAAGCCCTAGAACAGGCTACTCAGAGAGGTTGTGGAGTCTCCTCCTTTGGAGATCTAAAAAATCAACCTGGGTGCCACCCTGTGCCACATGCTCTGGGTGTCCCTGCTTGAGCAGGTGATCTAGATCAGGTGGACTAGATGATCTCTAGAGGTTCCTTCCAACCTCAACTACTCTGGAATTTTGTGATTCTGTGATTCTGTGGATTTTATTTCTTGGCTTACTGAAGCTGAAATGTTAATGTCTTTGGTTATTTGCTTTGATTTTTTTTTTAATTCATAGGGATAATTGCCTTTAGCAGCAGTAGCTCTAATTGTAGCAATTAACGGTGTCACTTTTTCCTCTAAAAAAAAATCCAGCTGAGAGTGTGAAAAGAAATTATGAAAGAAATGAGATTAAAAGTACTGAAGAGTTCCCATGATGGCATGTTTCATTTATACTTCCACTAAACAAAGAGACAGCAGGATGATTTTCATTTTCAAGATTACTGTGAAGTTCTGAGTAAAAAAAGAAAAATAGAAAAAAATCAGCACATAAAGGAATCACATAGGCCACAGAAATTTCTACCCAGCCTAGAAGATTATCTATTCTTCACCTGAACAAAACCTCACGGTTTCAGTTCATAATTGCCTTTGTCCTGCTGCATTTTGTATCCAGAGGGAGATCAGTGGTAACCAAATCTTACAGACTACCAAGAAATAAATATCAAACTCCTGGCATCTGCAGTGTGTCTTACTTTATTTCTCCTCCCTAAACTGCCTATTAGTACATCTGATCTTCTCACTGAACTCCACATCTTATGCTCATTAAATGCAGCACTTAACTGGGAAAAAAAAAAAAAAGAAAAAAAGAATATATAATCACTTAAATTTCCAACTTTTTCCTGAAATTTTTCTAGGCGCATGTGCATATGCTACATATGCAACCTATACGCAAGCATAACTGCTCCAGCAACTGGTTCATCCTCTGGAGAATGATGGAGGAGCCCCATAGCCCTCCTCATGCCCCATCCTTCCCCTGCATAAGGGCTGCAGCTCATCTGCAATGTAGCAAGGTCCTACCCTTGCTGAAGGAGCACTTTGTTAGGCAGACAAGGAGTGCAGTGGCAGGGAGATCACTTTTCCATATAGCTTTCTGTTTTTTTTCAGTCTGTCTACACTGAGCAAAAGGGTATCCTACTTTCCTCAAAGCCAGGGCAGCTGCTTTATCTCTCCTTTTGAAACCCATCTCAAAACCCCACCAATCAGTTATGGGAGTGTTTAACACAGATTCTGGGCCCACAACAGGAACTAAGTCATCCCAGCTGTGTCAGCCCAGTGGAAAGAGCAATACATTTTTGAAGGAAAGATGAAGAGGCAAGATGCTTGGGTGGCCTTCAGATGAATAGCTGCGGTATTCCTAGTACGGCTCTTGGGCTCTGTTTCCGATCCCATTAATATACTATAACTAAGCAGCTATATATTCAGGTCATTTTTAAACCATTCCCTCCAGCCAAACAAGCTGCACCTCTCCAGCAGCTCAAGTATGATCTCTTACTTTTAGCCAGCACACAGTGCACTTAATAATCTATTATTAATCTGTTTGAATTGAGACACAGCATTTTTTTTTTCATTAAACACTGATTTCCAGCTCAGCATCGCTTCTTTGCATGTCATGTCACATCTTAACCTAATGGAAGATGGCCAGCTGAGAAAAATACTGCTAGAAGGCAAAAAAGAGAGGAATATGTAGTTCCTTGAGTACATATCATGAACAGAAGGCCTCTCTGCAGTTGAACCTAAGTACTTTCACTGTATTCTCAGACTTTCCTTTTATGCTCCAGCAAGTAGTACGATCAAAGTGAATTTAATTCTGGGGAGTTGCTTAGGTGCTCTGGCAATCTGAGCTTTATAGCAGGAAGGGAGGTTAGGGGCAAGGAGAGAGATGCTGCTGTTTTGTGCAGGCTGTAAATATCCGCCTTGCAATAAGGAGGAAAGTCATTGATCAGACACCAAATGTTTTTCTAGAGAAAAAGGAAAAAGAGGAAAGAGAGAAGAATCAAAGTAGTGGGAAATGAAGAATTAGCAAAAACGTAATAAAATAGTTAACTGGAGAAAAGGCAGAACATGGAAAACGTGCATAGGAAAAAAACAAACACATCTGAAGAAATCTGGAGAAGTCTAAGTCAGTTTGGATCTTTGGAAGTTTTGAGTATTGATCTCCTGTTAGACACTAATATCAAGTTTTCAAGCTAGAAGGTTTGTAGAAGAATGTAGATTGGGTCCAGTGAAAAACTGCAACATAGAAAAATATCCAAAGAAATTAAATTATGATTGTGAAAGGAGTACAGGTTCAGGCTCTCTATCAGTTAGTTGTATTTGTTCTTAACCATCTGTTTCTCATCTTGAATTAATATTAGCACTTTCCCTGGTGTGGCTATGGAGTCTTAAATAATTCTGCTTCAAGAAAATAGCAAGCACAACAAACAGGTGGAAGTGGCCCTGATCAACATGAGTGATGTCCAAAGGCATTGCTCTGGGTAGCAGGAGCATCTGACAATGTCCCATCTTCTTCAAGCACATGTCGCATTAGGTTGTGTGAATGCCAGGGCTGCAAAGAGAAGAAAAACAGATTACTCATGTCTAATGACATGACTATAAATGTTCAAAGAGGGAAAACAGTGAATCACATTTTTATAGATTTTTTTCATATAGGAATTATTATTGTTTCAGAGGAAATTCATCTAACTGATCAAATATCATCTATTCTTCACATGTTTTCATTTCAGGCTATTTTAAAAGGAAAATGTTTTAAAGAGGATAACTTTCCTTAAAGCAGTGCTCAGGGGAGTGATCCAGCTGCACTAAAATGTCTGGCAGCTGAGTTCAGTTTCCTTTAAACAGCAATTTGTTATAGCAAATAGAGACCGACTGGCAAGATACCGAATACATTTGTGCTATCAAAATATTAGTACAAGGTCAATTTTCATTAACAATTCCATCCCACACATTTAACTTATTAAAGGTCAGGCTTTCATTTCTATGTACACCATCCCAGAGAGAGCTCTTCCAGTCCTGAACTGACAGTATGGATACCCTACAAAATGCCTCTGTATCATTATGTTCAGCCCTGGTCACTGGTCCTCTGCTGAAATCATGAAAACATCGCCTCAAGCATACTTAGGTTATGAAATCTAATGCATTGCTGACTACAGTAATAACAGTAGAGGTCCACATTCATCCCCCTGTGGCAATAACCCTAGATTGTTTTTCAATAGAGGAACAGAGCAGCTTCAATGAGGACTACATGGAAGGTGTTCGTGATGTGACATTATCCTCACTCCTGGGATTTTGCCCTGGTAGGTTCCTGACATGTAAAACTTCACAGAGTTTCCTACAGCTTTGATGTAAAAATGGACAAGTATGGGAGACTTATCTTCCATATTTCTACGGAAGGTTGTTCATCACTTGGTGCTTCTCTTTTAATTATCAGGTCAATGAATACTTCAAATAATTAGCACCTTTTCCTTTTGCATTTAATGAGAATATGCAGCATGATGCCTCTCTCTTGCTTTTTCTAAAGGGTGTGTTTGCCTTTGTAAATGCAGCAGTTTAATATTATATTCTTTTTTTTTCCAAACTGCTTCCATGAGACATGCTTTCCCTCCCTTCCATGGAGAATTAACAACAATCCATGGCTTCATAGTCAGATCTGTGAAAACAGCAGTTCAGGTATAATCTTTCATAGGATTTTAGCTCCCTTGCAACCAGGAAGAAACTGGCAGGGTACTGCAGGAATAGGAATGTGCTGGACTTAGGGACTGAACTGGTGCAACCTCATGAACAATGGGAGGCTGCTTTGTCTTAATTCCGCTCGCTACTGCTCATTAGATGGAATGGACTTTGATTTTGATGCTTCCGAAAAGGTGTAATGCATAACTTAACCCTGTGTGCAAATCATAGAATCCTTAAGGTAGGAAGGGACCTCTAGAGATCATATAGTCCAACTCCCAAATGCCACAGGGAAGCAGCAATTGCCTCCTGCACAGTGGGACAAGTCACCAGGAGAGCGGCCTGCCTGCCCTCCATTGGGGCACATATGTCCCCAGGACCTCAGAGAAGGGGACAGATGTTTCCTCGTTACTAGGAAGGCAGCATGTTGTAGAGCTCATGGGGAATCCTAAGCAGTCCACCGCTTTTCATCTTTTTAAATCTGCCATTGTTTTTAAGGCGGTTCTCTTTTTTGTCTCTTTCTGCCAGAGGTGGCAATGTGATTATTTCAAGTATCCAAAACTGTACAAGTTACTTCCTTGCAAGTAGTTCCCTTTGGATTAGATAAGAAAGATTGATGAGTTCAACTATGGTTCAGGTTGGGGAATGTGAAGGTAAATCAGATAGATAGAAAAACTTCCTACACTCAGGATAATTCCCTGAGAACCCTTGCGAGGCCTTACATTTTGCAGGTAAACCCTAAATTCATTCTCTCTATGTAAGTAAAAGGATGCTTGGGAAAGTTTGGATGCTCTGCATATCTTTCATTTGGTTTCAGCTTTGACATTACACTCGCTGTAGCCCTCCCCCTCCCATGGTGTAAGCAATGCAAGCAAAAATGTTAAAATATTAATTCCTCAGTATCTGGACCAACAATTGTGTTTCAGGAAGAATCTCTTCCAGTAGTTTCACTACTCTTTAATCTTTACAATCACATATTAAATGACAGCATGGCTGTAAGTATAATTGATTTATCCAGAAATCCTGTTTGGGATCTCTAGCCAGAGCAGCTGCAAAGAAACTTAGAATTTACAAGCCTCAAACTGGGAGCAGTTTTAACACAGTTGGCAAAGCTGAGAGAATTATATTATCAGCAATACATACAAACAGACTATGATCTGAATCCAGAAAAAGATTTTTTTTTTTAATGCAGACTGAATCTGCTAAGACACTGCATCCAAAAATACTGAAATGTTCTCAGTTGGTATTCATTACTCTTACTCATAGGACTAGCCCACTCAAATAATGTCAGCCCTACAGGCTGCAGAGAACTGAATTCCTACTTACGCTTTCAAGAAATACAACCGGAGAACACCTGGCAGTGCCATTTTGCAAAGATCTGGCAGCTATCGGAACCATGATTTTTCTGGCACATTTTTTTCGTGTGTGTTTTACTTGAGTGTGTGTTTTACAAAGTGTCTTCAAAAAACTAATATATTATTTGATTCCTTTGCCATTTAGCTGGATATTTATACTGGGAAAGGGAACATGCTTTACAGCATAAAAAAAAATGTAGTTTTTAAAGAAAAAGAAAATCACACAACCCCCGTTTTTTTTTCTGCAGAATTCAAAGGCAGTAATCTTCCTGAACTAAGATGCTGCTCAATGACCAGCATCTGAACTAAGCTACTTATGATCTTTAACCCCAGTGATCCCAAGAACTACTAAGAAACACCATATTTTCACCAGCCTATTTCCTTGGGCAGAAAGTGATGGCTGAGATATAGTGATACTGGAAGTCAATCCTGGAGATCATCTCGCTTTACACCACTGAACATGACCTGTGACTTGGGACATCACTGGAGAGAGCAACTTTTGTCTCTTTATAGATTCAAGTCCAGGTCATGCTGAGAGCAGCATATTTTCTTACCTAGGGATGTGAATTTCCATCAGAATAGGTGATGCCATACCCGCATTATGCACCATCTCCACTGAAATCCAGCAGTTTTTTCTGTAGTGGTGGTGGCAGGAACTCATCACAGGCAGCACCGCATCTATGCCAGCTTGGGTCACAGAAGAAGAGAGACTGGGGTATGAGTGAATTATGACAGCAGGGGCTGAACATGAGGTTTGAACAGGTAGAGACAGTTCAAGTTTGATATGGAGGGCTTGTGCATGCATCTGTGATAGGTTTGACCTGCAGCTATGCAAACAATACCCATGAATGTCAGTTTATAGGTAGCAACAAGCACTAATTTCATATGGCTGTGTTAGAAATAACAATAAATCAAAGCAGAGGAGATGCTTTTGAGACAGAGAAATCATCACTGCAGAGAGAGACAAATCACCAACAAAACAGTTTTATTTAATGGTTGATTTTATCTGCTAATTTCAATAAAAGGAAGAATGGTAAAAACGAGAAATGGTGCACGAAAGATCTAATATTCACAGCAGCTTTGCAGATGATAAGCAGAGTAATGTAAGGGAAAAACATGAATGTTTCAGGCTTTCCTTCTTAGCAAATATGGCAAAGCTAGTGAATGGGCATAAGATATTTTGGGATAAGTACTCATTTCACATAATGCAGAATAGGCAGCTGTAATTGTGCAAAGCTCTAGGAGATCTTTCAGAGATACAGTATGAGGTATCTGAGCAAACTCTATTATTATTTTCCTCCCGCTATGTTTATTTCAAATGTCACACGTGGTGATGGTTTCTCTAAAAAAAGGTATTGATAGGTTGCATTTAAGAAGCCTAGTATTTGCTATCTGCTAACAGATTCTCCCCACCAAAACACCTTTGTAAAGTAGTCTTTGTTGTTGCTGAAATATTCAGGTAATTTTTCTTTTAGTACAAAAGGTTAGGACAAATAGGTGACATCTCCCTGATCTGAACCAAAAATGAATGGAGCAGACAAGCATTTGCTTAGCAACAGCATAATGTTTATTACTGTCACATGTAGATAAAATAGAATTTGTTTGCCTTTAATGATTTTTATAGAGATTTTAAAGTCTCAAATTGGCTTTTCACAAATAAAATGCATTCAAAGCCGTGTTGTAGATTTTACAAATGTTATTTATAAAGCAAAGCACCATTTTGATCAAAGGAGATGATAGGCAATTTTTTGAGAATCTGAATTAACTAAAAATGACTAATTTAATGGCAAGGACAGATTTGGCCTTTAATAATCTTTCCTTTAAAACTGTGATGATGTTTCTTAGTTATAAAAATATAGCCAGCATCTTAGAGTTATCACCCTTTATGTCATTTCAGTACACACTTATATTGCTGCGAAGGATTCTATCCATATGAACACACAGTTTTAAAGTCAGTATCACCATAACGTTGTCATTTTATTTTTATGATGTAGTGCATTTATTAGTAGGGCTTTCACTCGTTTAATAATTATTATTCACTCTTCAAAAAGGTTTATTTAAGATAGCGGGTTTACCACAGCATCTGCTGCTATTGTAAAACAAGGTTTTTTTGTGGATCAGCAGCACATAGAGGCTAGACAGAAAGAGCACGGCAAGCATCACTTCAGGTTCAGATTTCCTGTAAAATGAGAGCCCTCCCTGGCAGACACTTTCTCCTTTGTTCCCATTTCCACTCCTTTTAATTCTCTTTTACAGTGCCAGAAAATGTGTGCTCATAGAAACCAGCCAGAGGACCCATATATGGCACATCTTCAAGAGAAATATTTCTGTAACAAGGCAACAAATTTCCAGGCAAATGTAAGAAGTCTGCAGTGGGGCTGAAAGGCAGGGAAAGAAGCCAAATGACCCAGGCATGTGCTACCTGGAGAGTCTTATGAAACTGACCTTTCACATGGAAGTGCTGCAGCCAGATTTTGCAATAAGCTTAAGAGATCTCGTAGCCATGAGTGTGACAGCACCCACAATCCCAGAGAAAATACCATGTGTGGCATACACTCCCAAAGTATTTCAAACTTTTCTGCATTTCTCTGAATATGGAGCAATTTGCTCTTAACCAATTTGAAGGAGTAAAATGGCAAAAAGACAGCAAATCCCGTTTTCATGAACGACTCTGCTAGAGTTTCATAACGAAGGGAATGTCATGCTCCTGGTGCCGTTCCTTTGGGTTCCCAGCTAGCGCTGGAGCTGCAGAAAACAAACCTATTTGGGATACCCCCTATTTCATCTGTAGTTGGAGAGAGTTTGTGTAGCAAAATATACCACAAAAATATATTATTAAACTTAGCAGTTTGAGCATCACAAGCACAGACCTTCACCACCGGACTCAGGGCTATTACAGCTAGGAATCATCCTTTTCTAATTTATTCAGAAAAAATAGGATCTACTCTTCCATAATTAATAGTCTTGGTACCATCCTGATGGAAACATTGCATGGAATTTATTTTGTAACATAAATACAAACCGACTCCTTAGAGCCATAGGGTTTGTAATCATTTCCATGTAATGCAACTGTAACGCAACTAAAGGAATGTGTGAGAATAAGGGTCACAAGCTTTCCAGTCAGTGCAAAAGCATGAACATCCGTACCCCATTAGTTAACTGTGTTCACTTAGGAAACAAAAATGTGCATTCATCTGTTGTTTCTCTACTCATACTCAATACACTTTGAATCAAAAACAGAAATGCAATTAGTGTCAAGGAATACAAACATGCTGTGGAAGTTCTACCCTTTTATTCATCACTTTGTTTATTGTCTACTTTGGATCATTTGCACTGAAATTAATTTAGGATCTTCTCAGCTGGCAATATGGGATGTGGCTCCAGGATGTTCTGATTGCACCCAAGCTTTGCAATAACTAACTTTACTTTCTCAATAGTGATCTTCCAGGCTTCATGAATTATGTCCCTTTTTATAACCTGATTTCAGAGAAGTGGAGATGCTGAAATGCAGCGAGGAAGCATGATGTCATAACACTTCCTGGCAAGAAACTGTAAGTCTCTCAAGAGCAAATCTGTTCCTGTGAGATTTCCAGACCAATTTCCCAAGCAAAGAGCTTTGATAAGAATCTGAACATCAGGGCACTTCATCTGAACTCGTAATCCTTTGAGGTCTGCCCTTCACTAATCTTTACATGTAATTTGGCTCTGCTGGAGAAGAGTTTAAAGATCTCAGTAACGGAAAATACTTACCAAGGAAGGTGCAAGGTTTGCTAAATTATGGGAGTTTTCTGAGGAATAACATGACACTGAAATCACCATTAAGGAAGGTGGAAATGTGGAAGTGGGATGAAGAGCTGCAGAGACAACGTACATATAGATAGGAATGAAACTTAACTTTCTCCTCAGGATTTGCTGTGAAGCATGCAATTGTTTATGATAATTAAACAATGAGTTTTATTTCAGACTGTTTCATAGTCCATTTCATTTTATGATACTTTTCTAACATGTTAACATTGAAAATAACATATATGACCCCCATCTGCCTAATTTGGAAGTCTCTGTTAGTACTGCCATTTTAAGCCCACTCTGCAGCACACTCTTGTTGGTTTGCTCAAAGCTTCTTCCAAGAGTATCAACCTAGTTCTCTTTTTATGAGCAGAGAAATAGATGATTTAGTTCCCTTTTCCCTTCTCACAGAGCCATTTCATTTAGGAAGGAAAAAGAACCAAAAAGGCTGCTGAAGATTCAAAAAAATGTCGAGCAAACCCTATATCTATTTGTCTGCACATTCTTATTTGAAAAAAAAAGTCAGTGTCTCTCAGGATTTTGTTCTCTTTTCGGTCAGTGGAATTACAACCAAATATATCTTGCTTCACATTGATTTTTCTCCTTTTTAAATCTGTTTACTGTTTTCTCTATAATTCCTGGAACTGTTTCAAGAGTTAAAAGACAGGTATGAATACTGAGCCACAGGATTCATTGCTTCTCAAGAGGCAAAAATGAAACTGGTATCATCTGGAAATGTGACTGTCGCCCAACTCAGTAAGAGGGCACTAGATATAGGGCGGCCTTCAAATCTTCCTTGTAATCTATACGTACATACCCAGAGAGCTATTTATCTTAAAGCGATTGTTCTTAAAATTAAAAGGGACAGAGAATGCTATAGCAAGGAAAAGCAACTTTGGAAGAACTTGTCTCTGCTATCCTTTGTCCCATTTCACGTAAAGTGTTTTGTTCTTCATGCAGAGATACTGAGCTTTTGCCAAACCCTCTAGCATGTGCTGAAAGCCAGATGATATGTTGTTATATGGCAACATGCATGCATAACTTCCTTCAAAGCACTCCAGGTGAAATACAAGGGATCAGGACTACAGCAACCCAGCTTCCAAATGGTGTGCTTTTGACACATTTTCTTATATTCTTACTGGCAGGAGATGCACTTGTGCATCTAATATAATGTAATAAGGCTTGATTCCTAAAATGGAAACAGCTAATTTTTAATTTGTCAGACTGTAAGAATTTGTTAGTGATATTCTGGGTCCTGAATGAAAAGTTATTTCTCCATGGGCCACTGATATCCTAGTTCTTCCTACAGGTAGCCCAAAGCTCTCCCCTCAAAGAGGCCACTCGAGCACCACACTGGAAACACCACATGGCTGAACCAGTATGGTCATTCCTTTTCATTCTATGGACAAGATAGGATCCAGCATTTTTCTTTAGGACTAGCAGTCGAGCCCACAACTTTCATCCAACTGACATAATGAAGCTGCAGCCCCATTTCTTCTTGGGAGTCACTTGTAAATGCAGAGGCTGTCAGACTGCAGGGGAATCTATGAACACTAAAAATGCTACCACTAATTACTATGGCAACTCTGAAAATGCCGGTGTTAAAATTAGACACTTTTGTTTATATTTCTTCTGGAGGAAGAAGAAAACCAAAAATGTTTTCTATATCTTACCTACAATGAAAACATCTACACATATTTACATTCTTTTCATTTAATTTCTTTAAGTCAAGATAGGAACCTAATCACAACCTGATCCATGTCTGAATCACAAGCTTCAGATCTGAAATCCATTCAGATTCGTATCTGAATCACAGATTCAGATCTGAAATCCATGAAAGATTATACATGTGAAGTGAAAATATTCTATAGCAATATTTTGCAGATAGAATTAAGCAATGAGGAGTGAAAAGCGGCCTGAGAATTTTTTTTCCACTCTTACTTATCTCACTAGCTATTAAAATGCTTTGTTTTCAAAATAGCAAACAGCAAGTTTTCTACATTAAGAAATGGAAACTTGTAAAATGTCATACATTGAAAAAGCTAGAGGAATGACAAGGGTGCTTTTAAGCAACAGAGAACATAATCTTTGATGATCTAGAATTAAAATTTAATTTTAAGAAAGATTGATTTGTGGAGTGGGGGAAATAGCAATTAAAAATCAATTGGAAGGATATCAAGTGTGATTTCCACCTTGATCTCAAGAATTCAGGTTGCCCAGGATAAAATTAAAACTGAGCTACTCTACAGTTTAAAAGGAAAGGTAAAAATAATATTACTAGAAAACCTTACAGATTTTCCTTGGTAGGCACTTTTAGATAGCCTTTAGGTAGCTCCTGCTTTAATTGGATGTGGAAATGAGGTCAATAAAGCATGAAGGCAGCAGAGCAGAGCAGGGGCTGCTGCCAGACGCAGCCGCTGTGCTCACAGAAGCAGCCAAGCGGCCGATGGAGAGGCAACCCTGCACACAGCAACTGCTTTCCATCCTGCGTGTCAGAGCCTGCCTCCCCAGCCCTGACCCTCTTGGATGGCGCTGCAGCTCATCTCCACCCATTCATGCAAATCCAAGCCCTGGGAAGTGCATATGGATAGAGCAAATTGGGCACATGCAGGTCCTGTTCTGACTTTGAGCTGGGACAAGCTGTGAGCAGAGTCAGAAACCAAAGATAAAATAACTAGCAAACAGGATTTATGTAGAAATCAGCACTGCTTCTCATGAGCTAGGTGTCACATTCAGGCCTTAACACTAAGTCTATCTTTAAATTTCAGACATGCTCTTCCCATCTTTGAGGTTCTCTGAGCAGAACCATATATGTTTTGTCTGTCTTGAAAGAAATAGTCAACAGGGAATTTTTGACAAAGGACTGAATGAGAGTATCAAAGAGAACGTGCCCCCTCTATTTTTAAGTAATTAGATATTGCTCAACAAACAGTGGTGAAATGGTGTGGGATTTTATGGCTCTGCTCACAGCTCTCTCAAAAGCCTCTAGCAATCAAAGTGATTCTGAGTACAGTCATCCATCAGTTTTCATCAATTTACAGTTGCTCACAGTGACCCAGGTCTACAGCACAGCAATGATACTATCCACTGTGTTATCCATGTGATTTCTTGCCTTTATATGCCTAGAAAACATGCTGGAATTTAGACAAAGACAGGCTTCTTGGCAGAGCGGGGAGCTGCTCTCCTTCCCTCTCTCACTTTTGTCACAGTTGTCAACTAATATCATGGAAATGCTTTCAATCTGCCTTTCTGCATTAGCCCATCATTAGTTTTACACTTTGTCCCTTCATCGATGCCTCTTAATTATTGTATTTTTTTTCTGTAGTCTTTGATAAACTCATGCCATGCCCCCTTTTCACATTTTCATCCTGCTGAATTGAAGGTGATGTTTCCAGGATTTGCAAACAGTGTTAACGCAGGATTAAAATACCCTGACACACACACAGGGTTTTGTCTGGATACTCATATCAAGATGTTCATGCTAGTGCTAGAAAGGCCAAAGTCCAGTACTTGTGGAAGGGAAGAGAAGATTTTCACATTGTGATTTCATTACGTTTTATCTGGACCTGGTTGTGGGCTTCATGCCAGGACCCTGGCAGGTTCTCTGCTGCCTGCGTCCAGGTAACCATCAGATGTCCCTGACTCCTTGCCAGCAGGTGGACTGCAGGAATAGACTGTAGCTTTATAACACTTAAATGAATGGATGTGGGGAGGTAGACTTTGCCCACTGCAAGCTGAAAGACTCCTAATCTGTAACTAGATACAGCTGCAAACACAAATGTTTCTCTGAGGACAACTTATAACTGACAGCTTCAGAATGAGTGTGTTCAGAGGGACTGTGACCTTCTCTACAGACAACCTTGACAAGACAACTTTTTTTTATTATTATTATTGGTCCACTAAAACCAACTGCTTTTTACTGGCACTGTTTCTCTCTTTTCCATGCAAGAGACATCAAAGACAAAAGTGTGCAAAGTTTTTATATGAGAAAATTAATTGCCTTGTGCTCTGAGCCTGGTAGAGGGGCATTTAAAGTAGGAGATATAAGCAGCAGCAGGGGTAAGCCTCTGTTAAGCAGACACAGGGAATGGTTTTCTGGGACATACGCATTTAGCCTTTGAACACTCTGGCTCTAAGCTTCTAAACCCAGAACCATTCAATTAAACTTTGAGTTGCAAGGGGATTTAGCTGCAGCACTCATTGATTTTAATAGGAATTGCATGGCTAGAATCCATGCATTGCTTTGCAAATGCCTGTGTAGCCATTCAGTCAGTTTGGTTATTTAGCATTTTTAGTGACTGAACTATTTATACCTATTAGAAAGCAATTGGAAGTCACTACAAAGTGATTGAAATTATTGTAATATGCATTCCCCTATTTTCATGGTTAAAGTGTTTCTAAACCTTGGGAGAGATCTAATGGTTATCATGTTATAGAGCACTGTCACTACAAAACTGGCCTAATTAGACCCTGTATCAGTATATATTTTTATTTTAAAATATGTTATTATTATTTATGTCTAATATAAAAAAAGAGTAAAATAAAGTAAGTAAAATAAAAGTGAAAATCATAGAAAGCATTTTTCTTGCTGTGGTGTGCAGAAGCCTGCAACAGGACTTAGCATCGGCACTGTGCACGGTACAGACAGACCAAAAAGTTGAATAAGCCCTAGAGGCCAGCTAGACATGCCTCAGATGACAGGGGAAGGCAGCAGAATGAGGCTGTCTTAGTGAGCAGTGGCAAACTGAATCTGACCAAAAATACCTGCACGAGGTGCGTAGTTTAAAGACATAAGGACAGAATTCTGCAATATCTGGAGCTGGGCTTGGTTTGTTGATCATCAAAGAGAGGTGGTGAATAGAGCAGCAATGCACTGGGCTGAGCTCTGAAAGCACAGGAGAGCAAAATACATTGTAAGGAACAGAAAAGGTAACTGGTTGCCATGATGCTGTGTTCCTAATGTTCTGTGAGTTACAGTCCCTTAATAAAAATTAAGGAAACTGTATTATGCAAAGCAGAGCATGTGTTAAGCAGTTGAAGGTTACTCCACCCAGACAGGTACCTTCCGCAAGCCATTGCTGTTAATTGAAAGTGATAATGCTGAAACTTGGGAGGGTTTCTGTGGGGACAGTTGGTGATGGTGATGATGATGTTTAATGGCATCCTATTTCCATGAAAGGCATCCTGATCTCATAGGTTTTAGCAGGCTGTCAAATTACATCACTTTGATTAAACTTTGAGATGTGAACTGATTGTTCCTAGGATCAAAATGTACTAGTTGACAAAGCTAGTCACACTTCTGCTTTTGTTCATGAACAATTCCTGTGGCTCTAGAAGCTTTTCACCAGCTTCTGCCAAGCCTGGTCCTCTGAGCCCTTTCAGCTCCAACACACACAGACACAGTAGTAGACTTTCTCAAACAGTTCCCCTAATTCAGGGCAATTTGCACCCCTACCTTTCCTGTAAACAAGTTAATAATCTTAGGTAACATTAATCGCCACAACTTCTCATTCTTATCTGTGCAACTGTAACACGTAGGGGCTCTGGGCATGGTGCAGGGTGCCATGGAGGAGGGCTCTGTGGGCACCCCATCATTACGCCTCCCCAGTCACTGGCAATTTCCTGTCAAAATTCATCTCCAGAATCTTTTCTACTTTTTCTTTTTTTTCTCTTGCACCCACTGACAGGCAAACCTGAATCTAGGACCACACTCTTGGTGTGACTTGGCAGTGCCAGAGCAACCCTTTTCTTCTCCAGCTAAAGCAATGTTTCCACAACAGGTATTTCTGCCAACTTGTGCTTCTTGGAGATGTCCTGCTCATCTCACCAGGCCAGAAACCACTGGCTGATGTAGCTTTCCATGAGATATCAACAGTACATGCAGTCATCTGAGATATTAGCTAGTATCTCATGTGACTGACCAGTCTTGACATAAATTAAAGCAATTAATGGGGTTGCTGCAGCACATATTCACCTGACTTTTGGACTCTTGCAGAAAATGCGACAAGCTGAACCAGAGCAATCCTTTACCAATGTCCTCATAAGGTTTTGCTAACTATCCAGTTCAGGAAAACCACCAACCTAACAGTCCTAACAACCTCTCATGGTCCAGGTGAGGACTGTCAGCAGCTACCATTCCCTCATTCTACATATATATGCATGTCAACTCTACCTTCATCTTCTGCAAACTTTTAAGCTGTGGCTTAGTTTCAGTAATGAAGCTTTCCTGAGTGGTTAGTCCCTGGTCTGCCCCTTCTAATATATGTGGGAAATCTGCCACCTCTGAACCTGGTATGGTCTCACCACCTGCACCCCTATTTTCTCTGGATTCTGGAGGAAAGTGGAGTTTCTTACCTGTTTAAGCCTGTGTTTTCCCTTCACTTGCACCTGTGCACAGTCTTCCATAACATCAGTAACTGCTTACCTTGCCAACGCTGAAGCTTTGTAAAGAGTGACAGACCTCAGAGAGCTACATCTAAAGTTTGTCTTAACTTTCAATTCAATTTTGTTCAATAACCATCTGTGTTTACATTGGTCAGTCTTGCTTTTTCCTAGAGAATCTTTACTGCAGTCCTTTCCCAAAAGTTGGTCTTCCCATGCCACAACAGCAGAGCTTCTGCAGAGCTTCTGAGCCAGTTTAGGCATTTCAAACAATGTCTGGAGTAGTTGTAATCTGCCAACTACTGTTATACAAATGACATTCATCCTTCACTCTATTATTCTTCCTCACAGAGATATATTTTAATAAAAACTCCCTGCAGAAAATCTCAAAAATCTCACATCAAAGCCTTCTCATCTGTGAATGGACCATGAAATAATAACAGAAATCCCTTCTGTCTTACTCTGAAAGTGAAGGCAGATGAAGAGGCAATTGTGATTCACTCATACAGCTGAATGAAATTTGTACAAACTTCAAAAAATCCTAACAACTAGGTTATTCAAATACATTACAAAAAATACGGTTTACATAGAACATGGCCTGCTGCAAACTGCCTTATCAACCTGATTTATGAATCCATTCTAGTTAAAAAAATAAAAAAGCCCTCTAAGCCACCTCAATACCTCACCAAGATAGGCAAGACATATTCTGGGCTGAAGCACTGAAGTTCAGTTTCTCAGGAACTGAAAGAGCTTCTGGAAAACACAATTAGTTCAGCTCGCTTGTGTCTCCCCACAATGCCCTTAACTTTCTGAAGGTGGGTGAAAAAGAATAAAAATATTTAAACAACGACAACAACAAAAACAGTTTGCAAGAGAAAAAAGAATACTTAAACATATTTTGTAAGTAGCATCATAAGTAAAATTTCATTACATTAGAAAATAGATGCAGGTCCAGACCCTGTGTCATCTCCAAATGCAATCTCAGCAAGTGTTCACACAGATCTCAGATGCTGTTTACTATGGACCATCAAGTTGTACTCATCATGTCCATCTTGTTTAGCTTATGACCAAACTCAAGGTTATCATAATATCATTCAAGCTATTACACCAAGTTGAGGAAAGAGTGTGCCACACTGTCTGATGTGGTATGTTAGACAGGAACCATAATATCTTGGCGCTTCTCTTGCAGTGCTGAGGCACTCTCAAACACAGTTTAGGAGTTAGGTTCCAGCTCTATGTGCTCTGATTCATGCTGAAATTAAATATGTAAGCTAACAAAGGAGTTCTTGTCAAGAACCCACAGAGTATACTTCTAGAAAAAAATATCTAATTCTTGTGGCTTTTAAAATGCACTGTCTGTATTGCTGATATTAATCTGCAAATCCTGAAATTGCTACAGTAATCTGAAACATACGGCTTGTCATTGCAAGATCAATTGCTTTTTAGTTACAGGAAACATTAGGGCACTTCTGCACTGAGTTCTAACAGATGCTTCAATCTTAGAGGCATCCTCAATAGCTTTGCAAAAGTGTCATTTCTTCCTCCTCCTAACTGTTAGAATACCATCAGCAGTAATCTAATTGGCTACATGCTGCTCCCAAGAGCTCTGACTTGCACAATTCTGCTGGTGAATTTGTTCTGACAGGCTTACGATGAGTTCATTTTCATATATCCTTCTTGGCAGTCCTGATGACCACCACATATGGAAAACTTAAGTAACCCAGAGCAGACAAAAAAGAAAGTAAATCTATTGAAGGAGCCATATACTACTTTTTCCAGGAGGAAATATCGCTGCCTAAAAGACCCCAAGTACTGGCAAAACAGATTTTTCTTATTTCTATAATCCTAACAGACAGCAGTACGTACAAGACTCTTCCCAACAGTGTCAGTAACACTCACCATAGTGCATTTTCTTTTGTAATCAAAATGTTACTATTGCTCTTTGATGGTTAAGGAACAGGTGTGCAGGACTCCAAAGCAAGCTGAAGTTATATCCATTAATAGCCAAGATTATTTAAAAAGATTTTGAATAACCATGAAGATTTTGAAGGGCAAGTGATTTAACCATTTATTAGTAGTAGGTCTTTGTCAAAGATTTTTAACCCTCAGGTATGTTAGGTTATCAACACAATACTGGTGCACATTACGGATATCTCCGGCCATGCAGGTAGTTAAGCTTCTCAGCCTTTATGGTCTTGTTCCATTCTCAGCGCATAAATGCCTTCTTAACATAAGTAGCACTCTTGTCTCAATTATTAAGAACAACAAAAAACTTCTTTGAGGATACATCTGCCCTATGAGGAAAGGCTGAGAGAGCCTGTTCAGCCTGAAGAAGAGAAAGCGGAGATGGGACCTGATCGGTGTATATAAACACCTCAAGAGAGGGAGTGAGGAGGATGGTACTGGTCTCTTTTTAGTGGTGGCCACCGATAGAACTAGAGGTAATGGCCACAGACTGAAGCACCAAAAGTTCTATAGGAACTTAAGGAAAAAAATCTTGACAGTGAGGGTGACAGAGCCCTGGAACAGGCTGCCCAGAGAGGTTGTGGAGTCTCCTTCTCTGGAGATCTTCCAAACCCGCTTGGATGCAGTCCTGTGCCACATGCTCTAGGTGACCCTGTGAGTGCAGGGGAGCTGGGCTAGATGATCTCTAAGGGTTCCTTCCAACCTTAAGGATTCTGTGATTCTGTGATACTATATCCTCTTTTACTGCTCACTCATGGATCTTCCGTCTCAGAAGTCATTGGCTAGGACTGGCATGGACAAGATAGGCTCTGGACAGAAACTTGCACTGACTATTTTCACATACACATTTTACTCTGCAGATGTTTCTCAAATGATAATCCAATAGGGTTTTTAGCATGATGATTTGGATCTTAAGATATGTCTATGTTACTAATCCAGAGTGAAATCAGTGATTTCCACTAGAAAGCTGCCTGAGTTTGAAATTCTGACAAAAGAAAAAGATATTGCTGGCAGCTTTCCCAGCCATTTCTTCTCACATATAATTCTACTGCATTTTTAAAGAACATAAAATTGTTTCAAGAGGATTCAGAAAAGAAATAATAAACACTGTGGTACCATTTCTTATATAGTAATTTACAGCAAGATTATAATCCAGGACTTTAGGAGTGCAGATTTTGGCCTGTTCAGGGCCCTGCTTGGAAGAATCCCATGGGAAATAGTTCTGGGAAGAAGAGAGGACCAGAAGGTCTGGTTACTTTTCAAGGATCCCCCTCTGCAATTTCAAAAGTGGTCCAGATTCCAGATCCCTCTCAACAGAAAGTCAAAAAAGAGTGGCAGGCAGCTTGTATGGATGACTAAGTAGCTCCTTGCAAAACTCAGACATAAAAGGGAGTCTACCACGGGTGAAAGCAGGGACAGATGACTTGGGAGGAATGTATCTGAGTGTGCTGTGGTGGGGGAAGGGCAACAAGAAGCACCTCCATAAGAATATCAGCAGCCAAGAAATAACAGGAAAAAAAAAAAAGTGTGGTGGCTGTTGAATAGGACAGGGGAACTGGTGACCCAGGACAGAAAAAATAAAGAGGTACTCACTGCCTTATTCATCTCTGTCTTCTCTGGTAATATGTGCCTTTAGAAATCCCAGTCCCAACACTACATGGAAAGTCTGAAGCAACAAAGACTAACCCTGTGAGGAGGAAGTTTGAGTTATAGGACACTTAAGCAGACTAGAACAAACACAGATCCATCAGACATGGTACATCAGTGGGTGCAGAGAATGATGAGAATGATGGATGATGTCACTGAAACGCCATGGTCGTCAGGGAAGTTTTCTGAGGACTGGAAGGAAGCCAATGACACTCTTATCTTTAAGAAGAACAAGAAGGAAAATCCAGGCTGGCCAGGCTCACCTCGACCTCTGGTAAGACAATGGAGTCTTACAAACCATTGCCCAGCCTATGAAGGGCTTGATGGTTGGGACTAGAGGTTCTTGGGACTAATCAGCATGAATTTATGAAGCGAAAGCATGCCTGACCACACTGATAGCTTAATATGATGAAATTACTGTCTCAGTGGATGAGAGGAGAGCAGCAGACATTGCTTATCTTCACTTTAGCAGGTTTTTTAACAGTGCCCCACATCACATCCAAGTAAACAAACTGAAGCACAGCTATAAAAGTAGACAGTGAGATGGTATGAAAATCAGCAGAACTGCTAAGTTCAGTGGGTTGTACAAAGCAGCACAAATCCAGCTGTAGTTCAGTCAGTAGTAGTATACCCCAGCTGTTGATATTGCTACCGATAGTGTATAATATCTTCAGTAAAATAATGGGACAGAAAGCATCCTCACTAATGGTGAAAAATTAGAAGGACATTTTGAGACACCCATTCACTTGATGATTGTGTTGCCATTCAGAGGGACTTCAACAGGCTGAAGAAATGGCCTGACATGAACCTAGTGGAGTTCAGTGGAGGGAAATGTGAAGTCATGAGACTAGGGAAGAATAAGAAAAGGAATAAGAAAAAATAAGAAACAAGAAGAATGAAAAAAATTACTCTCAGGGTAGTCAAACACTGGCACATGCTACCAAAGAGGTTGTTATGAATTCTCTATCCTTGGAGATATTCAAAGCCCAGTGGACACAGCCCTGTGCAACCCGCTCTTGCTGACACTGCTGGAGCAAGCATTTGAACTGGATTATCTCTAGAGGTGCCTTCCAGCCCCAGCTATTCTTTGACTGTGTGACCCTGTGACATATGTGTAATACACCAACCTGAAGGCCCCTGGGAGGGTGCTTGTTCATCTCTAGGGAGCCCACCAGCTTTGTGAAAGGGAATGTGACCTGCAGAAGCCTTGCTGACCTCCCATCCTGGGAGCTCTCACAGAGCAAGGTGTGGAGTAGTGCCATGTGGGTGCATTTCTGCTGTCATTTTTCCTTTCAAAGCCTTTTTTTTTTCTAACATTTAAACATATTTTGCAAATGATGTGATCAAACAACACTTAGTTTAGTCTAATAAAGCAAGATAATCACAACCTAGGTGCTAAGCACCTCTCTTCATCATTTTCTCTCTCCATTTTAGAGGGCTCACTCCTGTGTGTCACTGAATCTTTTAACATCTGCTGGAATCAGTGGGAGTCTTGTATGCTTCAGCCTTAATTTTGGAGATGTATTTTAAAGTCTGGAAGATTTTGTCTTCCTGGCAAGAAACTCAAGCTGTCAGAAGAAGAGACTAAGGGAAGCAGTAATAAAATTCAGGATACTTTAAAGTGAAGTGACAGGCAAATGGAAACGGCTTCCAGTGGAGCTGGGAACTCATTCAACAAAGTGCTGTAGTTCAGCAATTTGACATACCAGTGACATCATTACAGTGTCTAACTTAATCATACTTGCATAAATAACCTAGCAAACTAAGTGTTGAAAAATCACTTTATCTGGAATATCTAATACTGGATTAAATGCATGTGCTCACAACAAGAGTTGCGCCCAAAACCTGATTCTTTCCTATAATGATACTAAAAAGCAAATACCTTTCCGAAGTCCCCTGTCCTACCTAAATTTGTCAACGGAGTTGACAGGATCTAAAAACACTAGAAGATGGAAATCTGAAGGTAGAAAGGAAGGCAGGAGAAGTCCCCAGTGCCAGCATTTTGTCTGATTTTTGCTATTTTAGGGCATACTAATATCAAAAGAAGAGAAAGAATTTGGTTCAGAAGACCTAGACTAACATTGGCATTGCTATTTCTCTACCACTAAGTAACAGCTACCAGTATTAAAAAGAGCTCGCTTGTCTTGTTTACCACATTCAGAAAAAGAAAATCCCAACAATCTTGAAAAAGCATGCTACACCTAAAAAGAGTGAGGGTAAACCAAAATGAAAACAAAGGCAGATAGTTTAGATTCTCATACCAAAAAACCCCAAACAAATAAAGTGATATTTTAATATCAGTTTGTCGTTTGTACCCTCACTCATTGCAGATAAAACATGGTGGTTCTTGCTGCAGAAATCTTTCTCATGATCATTTCTTAAGCTCAAACAGCAGACAAAGTCTACTCTGCCCAAGAATTACTTAGGTTATATCTACCATGGCCATGCTTTTCTATTTCAATTACTTCTACATTATTAAATCTTTCCAAGTCTTTTTCCTGTTCTCTTCCTGAAGTTTCTTTCCTTTTATTGCTTGTGATATTTTTAATCCATCTATTTTATGCTAGTTTTTCTCTTTTCTACAATCTTCCATCTATTGTAATGTCTTTATGCCCTTTTTTTCTCTCTCACATCATTGGCACTCCCCTTCTGCATATCAGGGCTGGTAAATATTCTTGACCACAGACCTGAACTGCTGCTTCACAGGGAAAACATTTATCCAAGGACAAGTGCAGGGTCCTGCACCTGGGGAGGAATAACCCTAGGCATCAGTTCAGATTAGGGATTGGCCTGCTGGAAAGCAGCTCCGCAGAGAGGGATTTGGGAGTCCTAGTTGACAAGAAGTTAACCATGAGGCAGCAATGTGCCCTCGTGGCCAAGAAGGCCAATGGGATCCTGGCCTGCACCAGGAGGAGCGTTGCCAGCAGGTGGAGGGAGGGGATCCTGCCCCTCTGCTCAGCTCTGGTGAGGCCGCACCTGGAGTACTGGGGGCAGTTCTGGGCTCCCCAGCAAGAGAGGGACGTGGAGCTTCTAGAGAGGGGCTAGCATAGGGCCACAAAGATGATGATGGGACTGAAACATTTATCATATGAGGAAAGACTAAGAAGTGAGCTGGGTGTGTTTAGTCTGGAGAAAAGAAGACTGAGAGGAAAATTGATCAAAATGTTCAAGTACCTGAGAGGTGATTGTAGGGAGGATGGGGCCAGGCTCTTCTCCATGGTGGCTGGTGACAGGACGAGAGGTAATGGGTGTAAGCTGAAACACAGGACATTTAATCACCTTATGAGGAAGAACTTCTTGACTGTGAGGGTGACAGAGCACTGGAACAGGCTGCCCAGAGAGGTTGTGGAGTCTCCTTCTCTGGAGAAGGGTGCCACCTGGGTGCCACCCTGTGCCACGTGCTCTTGGTGTTCCTGCTGGAGCAGGGGGGTTGGACTAGATGATCTCTAGAGGTCCCTTCCAACCTCAACCATTCTGTGATTCTGTGATTCTCTGATTTTCTTGGTTCCTTATATGAATGCCCATGTACTTTCCTTCCTGCTACCCACCCATATCTGTTCCTCTGGCATACAGATAGTTTATGCTCCCCGTCCCTACCACTTGCTGTATGGGATTCTTTCCTACTGCTGCTGGATCCAAACCCAAGCATACCTGGAAGTCCTTTACCCAAGCACACCTAGAAGCCCCTTTCCCAAGCTTGTGATACGAGTCCTCTGGTCTCCTCTTTTCTTCTTTCAAATTACGGTCACTTTAAAGAATATAATTCTGCCACGCAGACCAAAGCAACGTGCCAAACAGAAAGGAAGAGACCTCTTCTTCTCCTACTGTGTGCTCTCTTTGCCCCCTCCCTATGTTTCTGTCGGAACAAGCTTCCCTCTGCTGGAGTGCTGGATTGCTTTGGGAGTCCTTCCTACATGAAAGCCAGATCCAGGAATTTACTCTTGTGCACTTCCCTTCAATGGTTTGTTAGTGTGGAAACAATTACTGTGATATAGTTGTATAAATTGCAGAAATCCTTCACTCATTTTTACCAGAAACCTCTTTTTCCAAAAATGTCTTCCTATAACTTACCTATATTCTCCAGATATTCTCCGCTCTCAGTACATGTTGGGAGCAGAGCTCATTGCATTTCACTGCTGGTGCTCCCATTGGTAGTTTTTATGTAAAGAAGTTTGTCCACTTTGGTGAACAGAAAATATTCAGAGTCATACCACACATTTATTCTGGCTTTCCCATCAAGCAAAACCATCACATCAATTCCGTGGATTAAAAATTGAAGTGAGCCTACTTTATTTCAGCTGTGTAGCTGGGCTTGCTAAGTTACACCAGAGTTACACCACTACCCACAGTCTCTGTTTAAAGAAATTCCTTTCCTGCCTTGAAGCAGTGATGTGCCACCAAACAGGCACATCACACGGCAGGAAAGCTGTAATGGAAAGACTAGAGCATCCAAGACACAGATAGAACAAACTGTCAAAGATCTCACGCCTAGTTAAATAACAATAAAGTGTGTCATGCTTAAAAAGGGAAGAGGAAAAGTTGTAATTGCTGGTTAAACTTGCTCTGCAGTGAACCTGAGTTTAGTGCTCAGAGCAAACCGTGTGTGAAAGGTCTCTAGTTTTGGTACTGCTCCAGATGGTTTCAGCACTTGTCACTACACATGACTTGAATGCAAAGCAAAGTGAAAAGAGCTCTGGGGAAAAAAAAGAAAGGAAAATAAAGCTCTTTGTTAAGAAGTCATCTGTTTTAGTCTCTTTTTAAAATAATACAAAACCACACATCTCTGGATTTACAGAATTTTTATCCCTCTATGAGTCTTGCAATAGTTTTTCTCAGTCACTTCTTTCACATGAAGGGACAAAGCAATCCTTTCAAAAATACCAAAACACACAGCATCTCCTCCATGGCTGCCTGTCCTACCCTTCCAACCCTTCCTGAGTGTAGTCCATGCCCCAGTCCTCCTTCTCCTCAATATTCCTCAGCCACTTGCTCTCCAGTGTCTTCTCCAAGTATTCCAAAGAGCTGTAGGCTACATTTCTTTCCTACCTTCCAGCTGCACACTTACACTTCATTAAACCCTAGTGCTTTTCCTTTATATGCATAAGGCTTCCATTTTTCATTGTCCTTTCCACTTTTAAGCTACTTGTGACTAATAATACCACTGTTTCACCTACCAAACTGATCCTGCTCTAAACTTCGCACCATTTATTATCTCCTGCTGAGGATGCTAACAAGCTTTAAAGGTGAGGCATGGGCTGGAGTGGAAATGAATATGCTTGCCCAGAGTGTTTAGCATCCAAATTGGCTCCATACAAGGAAGCACTAGGTGGTGGTGGGACATTGCTAGAGCAGAGAAAGAAGGGGGCTGCAATGACAATTCTCACTGAAGTGACTACTGAGAATTAATGGACTAAAGGACTTGTTCCAGAGCTCTCCTAAACTACAGAGAACACATTAAGAGCAAGGCAGTTGTTAGTTTTCTAAGTCAGCTACATAAAATGGCAAAATGCCCAAGCATATGACAAGCCAAAGACCCACATAAAAAACTTGAACAATTCCACACACTCCTTAAATAACTGCAAATAGGTGCCCTAAACTTAAAAATACTAGACCAATCCACAAGTGCATACTTGCATACAAGAAATTAATTCTCTGTACTCTGTCTGGCAACTATTACTATTCCACAAATCCTTCCCTAGACCAATTTCTTTCTGCCAACTTTCTGTTATTTTCCTTTGCATGTTTTACTTCATAGTATTAAGAACGCTAAAACTGAAAGCAACAAAAAAGTGTTATACATTGGTAAGTTCGTACCAAACCTAGTTGGCTGTCGTATGGTTATTGCATTGCTCCTTTTTTTTTTTTTTTTCTGAAACTGGTGGTAGCACTGTGATTGTTCCACTCTGCAACTGCTTCCCAGTATTAGCATGCTGTAAGCATAAGGCTGGATCCTCCAATATCTACAACCCTCAGTACAAACTCAGGTTTCTCCATCTTACATCTGCCCAGCGCAGCCCAAGTCGGTAGAATTTTCCTCACCTGGCCTGAAGTCTCGTGTGAGAAGCATCAAGTTTTGGTTTTGAAGCAGAACCATTCTCAGCAGTTCTCTCCCTTCAGTATTTCACAGTCCAGCCATCATCATCTTCAAAGCATTTGAAGTCTGCTTGTCTTCTCTTTAGCCAAAATAACAGCATGCAAAATAGGCAGGGGTTATTGCTCCACATGACTCCAAATAGGGGCAAGAGCAATCATGGAGCCTTCCTGAATAGCCCATAATAAAAATGTGATCTCAAGCACACTTTGGCATCACTCACCTTATTTTTTCTGTTTTTTTTTTTTTTTCTTCTTCTTTTTCTTTTTTCTTTTTTTCTTTTGACAAAATCCACTAAAGGTCATTTTCCTGCACTAAGTGAAGCATTTGGAACCCAGCTCAGCTAGCATAAAGCTCTTTCAGGAATATCTCCAGATATCTCCCATGGTGTTGATGGAGACCTAAGGGCGCACACAGAAGCTGTAGCAGGAGCTGCACTTGACACGCAGTTCCTTTTAGACTGTGGACTGAGAACGGCCTCACTGGAGCTCCTCCAAACCTGTGTGTTTAGAGGTCTTGCACACTCACGTCACTCTGATACCTGCTCTACACATGTAGATGCTCTGCCATAAGAGAGACCAAAAATAGCTGCTTCACAGGACTGTTTTGTGGAGAAAGTTACTCTGCCACAGGCCATCTGTGCACAGAGGCCCTCATCTGGAGAAATTCTTCCCATCAGCACTGAGGGGAACAAAGCCCAGCAGGCTACAGTACATCCTTTACCAGTGCGACTGAGCTTTTCTCTAAGGCTAAACAAACACAAGCCTAGCAAGGATGCTTTAATTTAGCATAAAGTTCCTATAAACAGCAAATTTTGCTGAATCATTAGGGATCTGGAAAATAATACAGCAGGATGTACAAGTTCAGCTTGTATTCTCTAGTTCGCAGAAGTGCTGCCTTACATCCTAATGACCATTGTTTATTTTAGTAAAATAATTATGGAACCAATATATTCACTTCATAATGAAAAAAAAAGTGGGGGATAAAGAAAAACCCAAAGTTCTATTTGTTTTTCTAGATGCTAAGAAATTGAAAGCTTTTGCATTTCCTTGCCTTGCTGAAATTACAAGATGAAGGAGACTTAGAGGGAGGGAGGAAGCAATAATATTCAGAACACTTTTAAATTACTCCAGCAGGCAAATGGAAACAGTTTGAAGGAAGAATGGAAACTCATTCAGCAGAATCTCCAAGTTCAGCAGTTTTCTATGACAGTGACGTCATAAAACCACCATGGTTCCAAAATTTCCAACTACTGTAGTAATATATATTGCAAATGGGAAGACCCTAAGAAAAGTAATATGGGAAGGAGAAGCTTGAGTCGCAAAAAGTCAGATCATTAATCAAGTGATTGGATGCTGACAGAAGAGAATGGAAATAAACTCACTCTATGAAACAGAAGAATTAAAAAAAAAAAAAAAAGGATTGATTTAGCTTTATACATTATTTACAGACCTAAAACCCTTCAGTGACATTCGGCTCTAGTAAATAGTTCCACTTTTGTCATGTATCTCCTTGTGCTACAATTGAAGACCATAATCACCACTGCTACCCTAACATTGTGGCTGATTTTGGTATGCATTCATTATAGCATATTTCACATATATATGCTATGTATATATATATATATATATATATTTTCTCATCTGAAAAATAGAGCGGAAACAGAAATCATTCCTCCAGTTGGTGACTCACCAATCCTCAAGTCCGTAGTTTTTTTTTTTCCACTAATTTTAATTGATTTCAAGTTGCAGGAAAGCAAGAAGATAGTGACTGCAAAGCTCTTTTAGCTACGCTGTCTTAAATATAGCTTTGTTCTTTGGTGCAAAACTCTCTGTGTGACAAACTAAGTATTAACTAATCATTAGAATCATCTTCTAAGACACAGAAGACATTTAAATGATCTATTTATTCTATTTAAGGTAAGTGGTTGTTAACTCCTGCTCCTGGGAAGTCTTGACACGTCCTCACGACTGCAGCACGCTTCTTTGAGCTGTTTGGGCAGCGCTGTAATTTCCGCAGGAGCTGAGGGGCACCCTTAACCACGCACCCATCCATGGGCATGCAAAGCCATCTGGCCTTGGGGGAGTGCAGGAGGTGCTTCTCCCTCAGCACTGCTTCTTGGGAAGACCCTTTCCCACAGGACTCCCACACTGTGGCAGGACTCCGAGGACGTGGTCTCACCCTCTAGCTGGACCGAGGACTGGGAGTGCAGTTCCTGTCCTGCCTCCCCTTCCCTTAGGGAGCAAATGAGTAACATCAGCATGAAAATGCGGACCCTGTGCCACGTGCTCCAGGTGTCCCTGCTGGAGCAGGGGTGTTGGACTAGATGATCTCTAGAGGTCCCTCCCAAATTCAACCATTCTGGGATTCTGTGATTTCCATCTTGGGATGGGGAGGACCTGTGCTGCCCCAACCTGGCAAAACCTCTGTTCAAGAGCCTCCTCCCAAGGCCATGTTTCCCTTTTGCACCCTCCTCCTTCGTGCTGCCCTGGGCTGTCCATGTGCAGCTCCCTTGAGATGCGGCTCCAGGGCTGAACCCCTTATCTCCCCAGGCACTTCTCCCTTCCCTGCTTAGAGAACAAATGTTCTAATGCAAGGTGTACTCGGAAGCTCTTAGGAAGCTCAAACTGAATGTCTTTCCTTCACCTGGAAGATGCAAGCGTTGTATTAAGTAATGGGAATGGGAAAACATGTCAGAATGGGGGAGAAAATAGGAGAAAAAATATTTTTTAAAATTTTTTATTTTTTTTAAGAAAGGCAGTGTCTGAAAAGCCAAAGTGCGAGCAGTTTACATCCCACTTCCCAGCAATCAAACCTGGAGAGCCTATTTCCAAGCTTAGGTTTTGGAAAAATTAGTCATTGTGTTGTATTGTGAAGCCATTAACTACGCATATACAAAGAGATATAATACACACTAGAAATTTCATTTTACAGTCAAGATTATGATTAAGACTGGACAAAAGCAAACAGTCAATTAGCACAAACATCCCCATATTAATTTATACATTGATAAAGTTAACACTTTTGTGCTTTTTTATTTTTAATATGATCCCCTTTAGAAGGCATAATATTCCTTAAATGAACTAACACAAGTTCTCAAGTTATTTCAGGACAGTTATTTCAAAAGACAATGCAATATTTTATAATGAACACTTATAATCAAGCTTTTAACAAAGAAGTAATTCATTATATAAACAAATGAATCAGTCAAACACTAAATAAATATCTGCAATGGTAAATACTAGCATTTTGTTAATATCATGTAGGACCTGATCCTGCAAGCCCCCTATATACAGTTTCATCCCCATTGAAAAACTGGTTTAATTTCTTCTATTCTGCTATTTTATTTTGAGCTGAACAAATACTTTCTGCCCATTAAGTGAAGTCAGTGAAATTAGCACTGGAAAACACCCAAACATGTAATGATTTCCTTAAATATGCTTGTAAATCATTATTTTTATTCATGTTTATGGAATCATCACAAACATTTGTCAGTGGCTATTCATTTTCTGATATTTGCAATCTGAGTTGCATCAGTGAGTTGAGATTGATCAGATAAATCATATGTTCCTTGTTCTTGGCTCTCTAAGTGAACAAAGCATGAGTTTTTCTGGCAAAATTGCAAAATGCAAATTTAAAGAGAGCTTTCCAAGAATTTATTGCATAAGCAATACTGTATTTTTCTTTCCCCAACATTTGAGTTAAGAGAGTGGGGCTGGCAAGGCAAGAGTCTCCAGGAAAATAACAGAGGAGGGTCATGAATTATGCCTGTTAGGTCCATATTACCTCCTCCTCTACCAGAACTACCCCATTGTCCAGGGCATTGGGAAAAGCTTTTTTTTGAAGCATACCGGCGGTGTCAGAAGAGCCACTGGTGTCACAAAATATAGCAGTCTTCCAGTCAGATCATCTGCCTCAGCTCGTGCATGCAGTCCACACTGACCTTAGCAATATAAGCACGTGCTACGCAAGAGGGGTGTTTAACATCACCCTGCCTCCAACTCTTTGCAGTTAAAACGTGCCAGGATGAGAGGGGCTGGCACGCTAACTCTGACTTGACTTTTACTCCTTTTTTACAGTGATGGCTTTTTCCCTGCATGGTAAATCCAAAACTGACAGCCACAGATAAGAGGTTTTAACTGACCTACGCATCCTCAGGAATGCCTTAGGAAAGTCATATGGTTAGCTTCATACAAACACTGTGCCAGTGAAGGCTACTCATTTGTTTGTTTTTGGAAAGTGAGCACAAAAGAGGCCAGCCATAGCCAAAAGCATTATTTAAGCATATCACAACTTAAATTCCAAAGTTACTTAATTTATTTGCTCAGTTCAATTTGAAATATAGTTTAAAATCAACAGTACTTAAGTTCTTGGATGGACAGCTTTATATCAATTTAAGTTTGGCTGAATTCTGATGATTTCTTGGACTCCTTGGAGCTCCCACCATATGAAACCATGAAATGTTCCAAGCATGTAGTGAAAAGAATGGCAATGATTGTAAGAAAACTCCACCTGAACTGAGAAAAAGAACATCTTTTGAAATAATTTTATGTATATATATATATTTATATAATATATAGGGATATATACACGCATCCACACATACATACCTATATACATATATATATATATCCCCATATAAATATCTCTCTAAAATACAAAAATGATATTATCTCTTACGTTGGTATCATTTTAAATACTTTACTCCATAAATCCATAATATGACAACTTCAGACTGTTCAGAGAGACAAATCTTAATAAACTCCTACAACCTTCATTAATATAAATATAATGGCAAGGAACTTTGACCAGCAATAGTAGATTTTCAAACTTAAATAATTATTTTACAGCTATTTTAAATTTTAACAACAAATCGTTTCTGCGTACCAATATTCATGGACAACATAAAGAAAGATGCAGCTTTAACTTTCAACACTCTGTATCAAGTGCAGCTTTAAGAAAGGAATGTAAAAGAAAACTATATATTAGACTCATTCTAGGAAGAGAAAGAGCAACTTATACTAGGTGTCTGAAAAAAAAAAGAATACTGTACGTCTGCACTTTATTATAAATAACCATGGTATGCCTTAGTTTGTTCTTGCCAGCAAATGAAGGACATCATTGGTTCACAAAGCTTCTAAAGTGTACATGAGTTTTTGATTAAATCCTGTTCCTTGTGAAAATAAAGTTCATTCATACTTAGACTGAACAACAATGAGGAGCTTGATATTATAATAAGACATTTAAGGACCTTGGTAGCCAGTACCAGTTGCATTTGCAAGTGACTCCTCAGTTTTCTTTTCTTTTCTTTTTTTTTTTTAAAAAATAAAGGTACAATCATAGTTATTTATTTACTTTAAAAATTCTAAAGATGAAGAAAAGTAGTGTTTATATATTTAAGTCCTCATATAAATTATAAAACTCAGGTTTATGTTACAGAGTTCCTTCCCCAGAGGAAGCATAAAGCACTTTTGTGGTACCTTCACCAGTAAATATTTGTATCGCATTAAGTCTGAGAAACACAGTAAAGATGATATTGCATCCCAAAGCCCAAAGAGAACATTCTTCTGATGCAGTCTCTTGTAAGGAATGAGCTCCATGGGATCACAATTGCCATGACTTGACTGAATTTGAAATAAAAGAAACATGAAAGGTGGCACCTAACCAGTTCAATAGGAACAAAAAACATCAGCGAACAGCAGACTCATCCTGTTTGAGGTCAACAGTCTTTGGAAGACAACGAGGAGGGAGTTTAAAAATATGACAAAAAAATAAAATAATAATAATAATAATGAGGTAAACTCCCCTAAAAAGGCAAAATGGGCCAGGATGTCAGGAGAGAGTTCGATTGTACCGGACACCCAGATGTTTCTCTAGCCAGAGTTCAGCGAGCTGCATGGTAGAGGCAAATGTACTTGCTTTGGACCCCAAGCACATTTTATATTGTTTCGGATCTAAATTGGGATCACACTGAACTGGATGAAAAATATGTACAACTCCTACTTCTTGACTTCTAAAAGCCTTTAAACCAGAGGTTATCACTTTAGTAAAGAGGTCTACATCCTCAAGTCCCCAGCCTTGAATTGAGGTATCAAATCCACCAGCAGTTAGCAGATCACTTTTATAAATACAAGTGATTCCATATCCATACTCTCTCCAAAATCCAGTTCTTTTTGTGAAAACAAAACTACTGTCAGCTGGAGGGCTGCCTCCATATACAACTTTTGGATCATATTGGCTAAAGATGATAGGGTAGTAAACCTGTTCTCCCTGAATAGTGTTATCTCTGCATCGCTGGAGAAAGTCTGATGTGAATATCAGATCAACGTCACAGAAGAGGAGCAAAGTGTCATTGTCAAACCGCGATGAGGCCATTTCAAGGCCTAAACCTCTAGAAAATTCTCCTGCCATAGGAATCAAGGTCATATCGGCCTTGGGATACTTGTCGCTATATTCTTTCAGCAGCTCTATGTGTTTGCTGGGGTCCTGGCTAGACTCTGAACCAAAGAGAATTATTGCCAGCTTTACATTCTGCCCAGGAATCAGGCAAGTCTTCTCAAAGTTATCCATAAATCTTGAGAAAATATCATATCGTCCTATGAGAGGGACAAGAATATGTATTTTCTTGTCACTGTGTCCTGCAACATCTTTGGTGCCTTGGAATGATGAAAAAATCTTTAACGAATTTGAAAGAAAGGAGAAAGATTGAGTGTCAGTGTTGGTATCTTCCAGTAGGCTTCTTACATCGAGCTCCTCTGCTTCTCTGAAGAAAGGTTTGCTAAACAACTGCTGAAGGTAAGCATGACGTCTCACTGGAACTGTAACTTTCCTTCCTTTGTGCCTCTTGTACAAAAGCAGTAAATCCAGGATGTACTCCACGCCATGCATAGGGTCAACCCTGCGATAGCCGTACTGTATTTCCTTGAAGTCAATGAGCCTTCCCCTAGACTTGGAGTTCTCGTTGATCATTTCCATGACTTGCAGGACCGTGTCATCCAGTGCGGCCCGCAGGACACTGCTTAGGCTCTGCCGGGGCGGCTGGTTCTCTGCTATTGAGTAGAGAAGTTTTCCTGTCAGGAAATCCCACTCGATGACTTCAGCCCTGTCGCGTGGCTGGAAGTGATTGAAAGATGGCATCACTCCCAGGCGCTGGTCTTCCTTATTTACTTGGCTGTTACTGAGCTTGCTCATCAGGGCACTTTCCCTGTGGAGCTGGATGGTCCGATAGCGCAGCTCTGAAATTTTGCGGCTCAGGATGTAGTTGTGCAGTCTGTACTGGTAGGCTGGTCTTTTGTTTGGATGAAGTGTTATGGCCGTATGAATTTTGCTGTTGTGAAGATCTTGAATGTAACCCTTCCGGTTGTGTTCATAATTTTCATGGAACAACTGCTGCATCTGGAAAGACAGAGAGGAAGGAAGATATTGAGATATTATTAAGATATTATTTATGGATGCTTCTACTCAGAAAAGGGGCTCCTGTTAGTACTACTGGTAATTAACGATTTCTAGAGACACTAAGTTTTATGGTTCTATGGCAGTAAGGGTGACAGAGCACTGGAACAGGTTGCTAAGAGAGGTTGTGGAATCTCCTCCTCAGGACATCCTCAAAATCCGCCTGGACATGACCCTGTGCCACATGCTCTAGGTGACCCTGCATGTGCAGGAGGGGTTGGACTAGATAATCTCTAAAGCTCCCTTCCAACCGTAAGGATTCCACGATTCTGTGATTCCTTTTGGGCACAGAACTTTAAAGTGTTCAAGAAGGAATTAATCATTGTCTGCCTCCCTTTCAGTACTGCCCACAGCGAGCAAATACTGTTGTCTAAATAAATCCAGGGGCAGACACCTTGACCATATTGACTAAACGAAACAACCAACAAAACTAAACCAAACACTTAGTTACTAACATATTTCTGATAATGCAGGCTGAGCACCGCCAAGAATGAAACACTAAGTCTCCAACTACATCTAAAACCTTATTAGTACAGATCATTATTGAAAGCTTAGCAGCACAGAAGATCGTTTCTTAAAGAAGGTCGTGGATTTATGTCTGAGGAGAGCAAAGCTGCTTGTATTTCCTACAGCGATACGCAAATAGATTGTGCTTCTAAATGTTGATTAAGCATATGGATATCATTTCAATAAAACTGCTGTTTTTTTTTTCCTTTTTTTTTTTTTTTTTTTGTTCCATGGAGACAAACAATTTAAGTGACTGAAATGCAATCACTGGAATATGCATGTTTTCAATGATACATGCATATGAGTGCATCAAATAAACTGTATGTCATGCTGGTATAATTTACCCTGAGTATTTTCAACTTATTTCTGAGGCAAGAAAACACTTTCTACTTCTGTCCTATTACTACCTGCAACATATTCTAAACAGCAAAGAAATATAATCTATGGCTAATACACAAGTCCAAGATTTAGAGTACCTGGCCTGTGTATCTTTATCTGTCAATAGCTTTAGTAAGAGCAAATCATAAAAGTATCTGACTCAGTGTCACAGATCCAAAAACCGGTCTCCCAAAACTTAATGAATTTATTACTCACTTACTTCAGTGAATACTTAAACAGGTTGCACTATGGAAGAGAAAAATACTAATTTCATAAATAGATTTAAAGCCCACAGTGCTTTGCTAAGTGAACACCTACTAACTCCACAGCAACAGAATCATGTTCCCATGAGTGACAGACAAAGGAGATGAGGCTGCTCTTTTTGATCCAAGACCATACAGATCTGTAATTAATACATATAGAAATGTGCTAATTAGATAGAAAATGTTCAAAGTGGTGTTGTGAGATCAAGTTGTAATCAGATTTTGAGACTGGTATTGAAGTTCATCTTTTACGAGCTGAGCAGATCAAGAAAGGTGGCATCTGGTAACACAGTTATCTCAGGCTCCAAATGGTTAACCCATTTTACTGCATTTCTTTCTGGAGTAGAGGCATTGAGACTAGAGGTAACTTTAAACCTAGACTAATAAATGTAAAACAATGTAAAATAGCTTGCAGCAAAGTTAAGATCCATGACAATAACTATTACATTAGCATGTACAGGAAATACATACTGCCATATTTAGAAAAGCAAAGCTTTAATGCATAATTTCTAGAATCCCCCCTCCGCCAGTCCCCAAATGCTTTAACACATACAGCTATTATGATTAGTCATCTTATTTTTTTTAGGCTAATATCATAATATGGAGAAAAGACTATTTCAGAAAAATGCCTCAAACTATGTTAAATTTGCCTGTAACATACCAGGTATCTCAGACAAAGCACAGCACTAATAAATATATATGTATGTATGTATGTATGTATGTTTTGTAGTTGTAAAACGACTCAAACCACTCTGCATTCACAGAAAATGTCTGTCAGAAGCTCTCCAAGCACATCTGTCCTGCCTGTGGTCTCATCACTTGGAATAAGATGCTGGAACTCAACAGTTTGGGCCGCTTCCTTGCTGTCACAGCGAAAGGTTTTAGAATTACACAGTAAAATTCATGCTTAAAGGAAAACTTACGCTATGAATTTCGGAATTTTTTTGTTTCTCTCCAAAATCCTCTAATCACAAAGCATCACTCCATTTCCCTTCTTTCCATCCCCCAATTGACACTCAGTGATACTTGAATAAAACTCAGATGACCATTACTACCTATGCACATACACCTATGGTCTTGCCACATTCACGCATATTCACATATTTCTTTTAAAGCAGACAGTTTATTCTATCTCCCATTTTTTTTAAGCAGATGACAACTGCCCTGTGTTGGGGCCTTAGCGCTTTTTGCAAGAATATAAGGAACTGAGGTAATGGCATTCGAGGTCACCCAGAGGACAAGAACGTGCTTGTGGACAGTTTCAGGGGGCACTAAACCGGCCACAACCAGATAGACGTCCAGGAGACCCAGCAGCAGAGCACCGAGAAGAGCGCCAATCAGCTGCAAGCTAGCGATGCATGGACACTATAGCCTAACCAATGAGAATGCTGTTGCTTAGCGCGTGTCTGCGTGTACGATGTCGGAAAGGTAGAAAGTTCTGTTGCAGACACTAGTAAAGCGAATTGAACCTGCTTCACATTGAAGTGTTGTTCATTCCATCTCGCGGGGTGGGCCTCGGCAGCCCTGTAAAGCTAAAAGCTGTCCTTCTGTCATGGTCATTTTTCCACACCCCTGGACTTAACTACAAGTTCAGCTTCACAGCAGATTCATTAGCAGCACTCATTTAATAGGAATATTCTGTTAACATAATAGTGCATTTCTATTATATTCCCATTTCAGATGCCTTGGTTTATTAGATATGCTCCAGTGAAATCACAGTAAGAGTATGTACTCCACTATACTAATGAATTAGCTTCTGATAATCAACAGCAGATTAGCAGCAGTAATGAAAATAATTTTGAATCAGGTTAGTAATACAGTATTATCACACGTATACAAACCAGTATTTGTTTGCTTTCAGTGCTACCACTGAACAATTTTAATACGTGCCAGTATTGACAAAGCAGTTTCTAACATACATGCATATAAGTGAAACTGTAAACTCTATTTTTGAAAATCATGAACAATTTTCATACTGCTTTGTCTGCACTGAGTAACTTAATGTGCTCCTGTTACTTCCTTGGATTCCCACAGGCTATTTTAATACAGAAAATAAATAAAAGGGAAGGAGATGCATTTCTGCTTGAAGCATTATGCTAAATACTAACAGAATACTCAACTGTGAGATGAATTCTCCCCCCATTTGAAAGCAACGATACAGCAAAATGCAAACTTGCTTGAAAGAGCCAATTCAATTAGTTAGCTCAAATTTCAGTTTTTTTGAAACCTCTTCATAATAAAACATTTTTGAAGAATTTTTTGAAAACTTTTTAGCTGCAGAATCAAAATCTGTATTAGAATTACCAAAGTGTTTTGAATTATTACATTTTGTCTTGCTGCAAAATAGAAATTTGTTTTCTGTGTTGTTTCATTGGAGAAAAAACGTCTTCTCACCATTCAAACTGACATCTCAATTAATGCAGGTGTAAGTGATCCCAACTTTCCTTGATATTTAGTAACACTATAGTCAAGCTTAAAAAGCAAAAGAAAAAAATATTAGTTTTCCTGTGCAATGGCCTGACATGCACAATACAGTCACAAGTGATCTAGAAAAAGAGGTGATTCAACAAGATTTATTGACTCTAAATTGAAATTACTTGGAGTGGTAAAAGGGAAAGCCACCTAAAAATTGTCCTGATTTTGAGTGGCTAGGCAAGAAAACTGCAGATGAAACTTTGTGTAGATAAATGTAAAGTACTTGTAAACAAGGCAATTCTATCTCTGAACAACCAAGGCCTATGAGCTAGCTGCTAGTGCTCTGGTAAGAGAAGTTAGCTGCCCAGCAGACTATTTATGCAAACACCACCTTGATATTTTCAAAAGCAATCATCAGGAATCACCAGAAGAAGCATAGAGGGAATCAGAAATATTACTGCATTGCATAAATCCATAGTGCACCTAAACCTTGAATGCCTTTTCAACATCCTCTTTTCCCATCTGAGAGTGAGAATTTAGGACTAGAAAGATACTGACCAAGGCAAGGAGATGATCACTGGCATGGACTACAAGGTGACCAAGCAAACAGATGGAGACTTTCCAGTGAAGAAGAGAGTTGTCAGACAAGAGTCAAGCCAGAGGTCTATAAAATAAATATCATCATAGAGAAAGGGGAGAGGAAAAATCACCCTCTCTTTCAACATACTTATAGAACATAAAATTATGTCATCCCCATTCAGAAACAGAAAAGGATGTACTACGTATGTTCATTGGTGTAGCAAGCTGTAGGTATTAACATTTTACATGGGTTCAATGAAGGAGTAGACAGCGTAATGGAGGATTTGCATCACTCCTATTTATTAAACACAAGGTCTGATCTCTCCCACTCTGACACTGTCAACTGCTGCAGCCTACACTGAGGAAACGTCACCATAAGCCTTCACTGTTCCTACAGCCCTCCCTGTGTTACTTCTAGCGGCTGCTGCAGAGAGAGGTGCCACTGGTCTGGCATGATACAGCTTGCATTCACTGAAATTCAATGAACAGGAGCAGGGATTCTGCATTCAGAAAAGGGAACCACATGTTCGTTATTCATACTGCATGACTCCTTTTTTTTTTTTTTTTTTTTTTTTCTGAAGGGTTTGCTCCCTTCTGAGCAGTTCTTACACCACAACTAAGATGACAGTTGGCAAGGATTTCTGCTTGCCTCTGTTCCTGCTAGCCGAAACTAGAAAATTGTGAGAAACTTGGATAATCTAATCATGCTCTAAGGAACTCTGAATTGCAAGCAGGAGCAGAAAGAAAAAGAAAAGGGAGAAGAACTGAATTAGAATAAATGCAATGCTTTATTACCATGGCAGAGAAATACAATAGTTAATATGTAGGCACAATGTAATTTGCATTGCAAAACTCTGAACTCATGGTAATCTCCATGATTTACCGATGCAATAACAAGTGAAAGTTCTTATTACACATACACAAAAGCCCAAACCAACACACTTTTGTTACTGCAAGACTATCACGTACAAAAAAAAATCTGCAAAAAAGCCAAACACAAGAACAAAAAAAAATCTGAATGCAAATGCTGCTTTTTAAATTAACACATTTTTTATTTTTAGTGTTGTTTATAAAAAATATTTCCCATTTAGCAGGTAAGATATGGAACTTAATCCTCCATCCACCCTAGCTCTTTTTAACTCTACATCGCTACTAAAATGTCCAACATTCTAAACTTGGAAACATGTTTTTTAATAAATTAGATATGAGATGAATGGGAACTATTCCTTGGCTTTCTTCAACCCACTCAAAGATTTTAAAATTTAGAGCTCTTCCACAACATGTGAATACATGTCATATTTCCAGGGACCTCAGGGGTATGAAGAACATACATAATTTCATAAATCCACTGAGTCCAGGATAGTACTTCCTGGCTGAATAGTGTCAAATTTACTACCTTAATTGAAGGACAAGGAAAAAGACATATTCAGGTAGCAAGAGGCATGACAGAATGTTACGTTGAAATGAAGAACTAACAGTTTGGAAGGAACTTACTACAAAAGCTTCTGAGGAAAATATGCACAAAGTGATGCTGGCACAAAACCTGGGACACGGTTAGCTCATGAGTCAAAGCTGGTGGCATCATCAGAAAAGAAACAGAGAAGATGCCCCACAAGAAGATCTGGGGAATGCAGAGAAGCAGCACTGCAGAAAATCTGCAGAGCCCGAATTCTGCACCTGCAATGCGAAGATGTGACTGAGTATCTTTGGAAAATTGGCATCTTGAACTGGAATGGAGAAGAACAAGATAAGCGTATTTGTAGACTCTCAGGTGACACGGCAGGTCATGGGAGGGTGATGCCTCCACAGAAAAGGAGTAGAGCCTAAACAGGCAATTTTACATGTTTCTGCGCTGCATGTGACCGTATTAGCGCAGATCAATGACAAGGACTGGACCTACCCTATGGGAAGATGTTAATATTAATTAGTTTGCTTAACCTAGCAGGATGAAAAAAATGGTATTTTTTATAAAATTAAATTCATAAGAAAAAGAGAGCACACACACAATGATGGTAGGTACACCTGGATAGGAAATCAAAGGAAATATTTGCAGCTGCCTGGAGAGGAAGATTCTGGATCAGATTTCCAATGGATCCAATTTAGAGTTTCATCAGGTTATATAAAAAGTTAAGACTGCTTGTGAGTAGGGCAAGCAGTGACTTGAGAGATCCCATCTACTTCTCCTAATGACACAGCATTCGACATTTAGTGAGAGAGAATTAATTACACATTAACTGGCAGCAGCCAAGCTCTTTTGAGATAGCCATTACACTAAAAATGCCTAGCATCATCTTTCTATTCACAGCCATTACGCATCACAGCTTCCTTATGTTGTCACTGGGTCTAATACATAACATAAAACAAGTCTATATCCCTAAAATCAACAATTAGCAATGTAATAACTTTATTATTTTATAAGCAGCCCGATTGTAGTTTATAACGTATCTGAGTTGCAATGTCAGGAAACTTTTGACACAAAAACAGAATAAGGCTTCATTATTGAACGTTTGGCAAGAGAAAAAATCTGCCAGTATGTTTATATTATGCCCATCACTTTAATATATGGCACACCCAGAACATAGTGAGAACTGGAGTGTAATTAGTATCTAGCAGTGACTGTAAAATGCCATTTATACAAGAGTTATACCTCACTGAAAGGCATGTCTGCTAGTTCTTAGAGAAATAACTTTAAGCCCCTATGGCTGCAGAGACTGCTGAATTCTATTCTGTTTTTCACACGTAATTTAGAGACACATTAACTATTTTAAGATATGTGAATCAATGGCTTTGCTGCTGACATCCTTCCCTGATGAACCAAACTTATGTTTTGATTCCAGCCCTGGTACATAGGGGTTGGTAAAAGGAAAAATTGCAATCATTGATCACATAGGTCATCATTTCAATTGTTTCTTGAGCACTGGGACTGAAAGAACTCCTCAGAAAGAGATCTCACTTTACTCCAGAGTTAGCTAGATGTGATAGCGTGCAAAATAAAAATTATTTTTTTTTGTAAGAGTAGAGCTGTGCTTTAACAAATTATTTAGACAATTTTTTTTGCCCTCCCCTCGATAAGGCTAATAACTGAAGGTTAATAAGAAACCGTTCTGGATGATTTTTCTCAAGTCTTCTTTCTCACAGCAGTCATGACTTGGACTGAGACCAGCTCAGCGCTTTTCTAACCCTGCGCTATCAAGGGAAGACTGGATGAAAGAAGGTCACTCTGTTAAGATTAGTAGGGTGTTTTTTTTTTTTTTTCTGTTTGTTCTTTATGGACAGGTTTTTAAAAGCAAAACAAACAAAATAGGCACTGTCCCCTCCCCCCCCCTGCCCCCCCCCCACAAAAAAATAAAAAGAGCAGCAAGCATACCTGAAATGGAAGGAAAACGATTAAAAAGACCCTGCTGGGGAGAAGGAAGAGCTGAGGTCTCTTCCCCGTCTGTCAGCTCTTAGGCAAAACCCAGATGTGGAAGGACTATGTCAAAGGCGCTGACTTTGATTAACTGTCACCTTCCTGTCTCAGCTTTCTGAGGGGTAACATTTATTCTCAAATAGCTGTTTGGTAAGGAGTTGCTCTAAAAACAAACCTTTCTTTCAACAGCATCATATAGAGCTCATTAAAGCTGAATAACTTCTTAGAGCAGTATCTCTACCAATAATTTGGAAAGTATAATTCTCTACATATCAAAATTATATTTTATGATTGAAACAGCTATGATGATCAGTGTCAGATTTGCGAGCTGTACCATTTGATGTTTTTGTGATGAGCTCTTAGGTTATTTGCTATGATGAAAGTGAAGAAAATCCATTTTCTTTACAAATAGTAGGACCTGAATTTCAGTAATGTCTCTGAAACATACAATATGCGACACGCAGTATTTCATAGGCTCTCATTCAGCATTTCAGGCACAATAAAAAAAGAACTCTTTCTTTTCTATGTGAAACCCTTAAAATATTTTATAATTAAAATAGCATGCTTGATTTCATTATAATAGTTATTAATTACCATTAATCTGAATCGAGTACGTACCACATACTCGTAGTTAGAAAATATATATCACGTTCATATCATTTCAAAAAAAATGAGCATTACAAAAACTTCTTCCCCATAATTACTTTCAAGAAGACAAAATTCACCTTCAGCATACATCATTAAAACTTCAAACGCTCACATACAAAACTCCATCATGGCATTTTAAAAAAAGAGTTTTATCTACAAAATACTTTTTAAATATGCAGTTAAGAATATGCCTTAATCCCTAATTTTAAGCAGCAGAACAAGAGAAAAGTTACTTTGCTAACATCTCCTCAGGCTAGAAACCCTCTAGAAGTATTTTGCAACTGTCATGGAATCATAAAATTAACATTTTTTTTCCTTTTAGTAAAATGAATAATTAACAATTTAATGTGATTATAGAATTATTTATGAAAGTAAGTGAAAGATACCATTAGCAGGATTGCATAATACATGTAGTTTAAGGTGTGTAAACATTTTGAGTTCTCAGTGTGAAGGATCTAACCCTTCTACACACTGTTAAGTAGCAAAAAAAATCAGAGCCTGTTTGGACTGTCTGGTATCCACCTGCCTCCCTTTATGGCACTTTGTTTTTCCTAAGCCTGGACTCATTTGATCCCTTGTGTCCTTATTCTGCCAACGCTCAAGGCTCAGCAAATCACTCTAACTTGGTGTGCTAATAAACCAAGGACATAACTAGTGTTCATGCAAGACTACTTCCCTGCATTAAGTAAATGCTCCTAATGCCTTTTCAACACTTACTGGCTAATGGCTTCTCCATGGGAGTGCAAGCAACAAAACTGCATTTGTGCAACTGTTGCAAGGAAGGTGGGATGAGCAGTCCAGCACCCGTTAAATACGAGCTTTGGCCTTCACAAAGGCAACAATATTGAAATCCTTTAAATCATTAGTCCTTGACACTTTTGCATCAGAAAAAAAAAGGAAAGAAAAAAGAATAAGAAAAAAAAAAAACCTCTTTAAATGTCATACATTTGGTCTCAAATATCAAACTGTATCCTTTGGAATACAGAAGAAAACAACATGGTCATTTGGAAACTGATTATCACCTGTGAGTCATTTCACTGCCTTTTTTTTTCTCTCTCCTGTGAAATGAGCTAAGCACATCTGTTTAATGATAAACCTGATCAAAACATAGTGTGGTACATCTGTATATCCAATCAAAGATCTGAACACTGTAATTATTCTTGTAAGCAGCTTAATAGCTCAAGAGCTATCAATCAATTTACAATTATATAAAAACTGAAAGTTTGATAATTTTCATGCTATATGGGTATTATTACATTTGGACTAACAATATCCCACTTCACAGGAGTAGCCAGGAAGGAATTTTCACTTAATTTTTCTTTTGCTATAGAGACTTTGGCTATGAGCCATTCCAATATTTTCATATGTTTTCACAAAGCAGGCTGGATTTCTCGAGGCTTATGATTCTTTAATCTGATATTCTATTACGTAGAACTAGGAACATTTAGTATCTTGTGCTGTTCAGTGGACACCCTTTTGCATCCTGCAATAGGATGTACTTGCGTGTATTGGTGCCTATAATCTATAGGGATGGCACAGCATCTTTTTGGCACACATAAACCAACGTGGTAGCATCACTGCCTCCATTTGCACCCTTGTCTTAGGGGATGCTAAAAAACTCAGCCATTTAGTGAAAAAGAGTAGCGAATTTTTCTCACGCGCCTTGATTTTATGGCACATAATAAAAACAAGTCACTCTTCCTACATACTCTATGCTACAGATTACTCTCCATAGGTCATCTGAACGCACCGGGAGAGACCAAAATTTAGATAGCTGGAGACAGCAGTGACCTCCTGGCTACGTGTACGAGGACCATGTTACAGGAAAAATCCTCGTGTTATTTTATAAGGTTTGATTCTCCAAATGAACTAGTGGGAGAAGAGTATATCTGCATAGTGCAGCAGCCTCACACAAAGGCTCTCTGGTATTCATGAGAATAAATTCTCATAAATCTCTTATTCTCCATAGGAGAATAAATCTAAGCACATAGTCTGCATGCCTGCAGCTTGCACAAATTACTCTGCAGCAGACACTGCATGTCTTAGGTTGCTCTACAGAGAAGTTCTCAAATTCTTTTTGGCTGACTCGGGTCATAAATCCCACTTCTGCAGTTCCTAATTCAGAAATTCAGATGTCGCAACAAAAAGAAGCCTTTTTTGCTTCTGGCTCATTTGAAGACAGTATAAAGAAAAAAACAATCAAGCTTCAGGACTACCAGCGTTTCAACATTGAGTTTCAATGTTGAGAGGTAAATGGCTTTGCATTAGGTATACTTCTCTGCCTCACTAATTCATATCACTGGCTAAATGAAATGAGCTGAAGAAAAGCAATTATCTGCATTTAATATTCACAATGTATTGTTAATATAGCACATGAAAAAGAAATGCTCTGTGATATTATGTACAGTCAATTATTAGAATAAAAGTTTTTCCTTTTCTGTTTTGATAGGCTTTTAGGAGACTGTACAAGTATTATTGTTTGAGGTTAAAATTCAATGAAATAAAAAAAAAAAAAAGCTTTTTTACTGTTTTTTTTTCCAACTTCTACCCAATTTTCTGCATACTCAGTCTTGATACATAAGACTATCACAGCAAAAACAAACAGCTCTACCCATTCCCAAAGACAAGAGCATTTAATTTCCCATACTTTAAAAAAGTAAAATCCTGTACTGTAACTACAGAATTTATCCATACAAGTCATGTATCAAAAAACTTTCCATTTTAAATATAGTAATATAATTATTCACTAGCACTTAATTATAATTTGCCTTTGAATGGCAATAAGTATTCTCCCACACCATTCTATCAACCCCAAAATTCATGTCTTCTGCAAAAAAATGAACTTTGTGAATTTTCTTGGAAATGCTGTTAATCCAGAGCAGCCTGATTCAACGTCGATTGTCGACCTTAAAGCTGCACGCCGAGGAGAGTTCAGGAAAGCACATGCAGGGCTTATTTCTGTGAACCTATATGTTCTTTAGGCAACCACTGAGCAGCAAGCTCACTGCAGCAAGCAGCAAGCCGCCACTGCAAAGCCACCGTTGTGTCCCGCACCCATCTTGTGCAGTGAGACTGCGCCTGGGATACTGGCAAAGCTGGGATTACAGCGTTTAGCTCCTGTGGAGGTACAAGCACCAGTTTCCTGCAGAAGGCAACTTTTCAAATACTAAAGGGCTGCCAAGCAGACGAGCTTCAAAGGGACTGGAGCTGTCAAGTGGCTCAACACAGAATCATTCAGATCTCTGACTGCTCTAAGAGCAGATGTATAAGAGAACATCTTATTTGCCTTTACTGTGCCTTGTATATGATTACTTCCAGAGAGAGTTTCTCCACGGCTATATGTAAATTGGAAAATAAAAGCAGCTCAAAGTGTTTTCATAGTGGAAATTATTCATAACTCATAGCGGCAAATCAGATTAGTAATGAAAAATAACTCGAGCACTGAAACGAGAAAAATTGTTTAAAAAATCTTTGAGGTCCTCAGGAAAAGAAAATGAGATTGATTGGGAAAAAAACTGCAACTCTATCCGTTTCAATACAATCCATAATAATTATAATGCATCTGAAAGTTCATTTATTGGGAGGCAGAGTCACGTAGTTTATTTCCTTCTTGTTCCTCAACTACAATTTTCCTTTTTTTTTCTTTGCTATCTGAAAAAGTTATCATTCTGCTGAAAAATACACTTCAGAAAACTGCTGCTTTACCCTTTAAAGCAGCTTTTCAAGGCTCTAATTATTATAAGAAAATTCAATACAGCTGCATAACCAATTAAGTGCAAATTTATACTCCAGCATCGACAAGCAGATAATGCAGAAACAACATACAAAGTAGAGCAACCATAATTTCCACAAAGCAACACCGTGCGTATCAACCAAACAAATTAGCTGCCTGAATATATCACCTACTTGTTTTTATTAATGCCTAAATTCCCTATAATAAAAATGGCATAAGAATGACCTCAAATGTCTTGGTTTATCCAAAGTGGCAATGCTTCACATCCTACTAGCTTAAATATTTTAATTCACCCACTCTGCTAGCCCTGTGCGAACAGATTTTTCACAGGAAATAAAGGCCAGAAAGCTATTATAAAGAGACTTAAATAACTGAAAGCCTTAAAATACTTGGTTATCTGTTTAAAAATAGAGATTAAGAATTCAGTGTGCAACACCCAGTTGAAATTACGCTACACCAGGCAGCATCAGATAAAAAGATCACCAAAGTCTTTCATATGGAGCTGGCATAAGAACACAGACAGGAATGGGACTCAGGGGTAACATGTTTTCTGAAACCAACTGATCTAAAAGGAGGATCTAAAAACACTTTTAGGGGAACCAAACAATAAGAGACCTCCAAAGTTGCCTAGAAGCCTTTGGACGGTTTTAGTGAAGCCATTTCCTTGCTTCAAGCACTGCAAATGATGGATTTTCTGTCTTCTGGTAAAAAAATGCAAAACGCTGACAAAACCATGGCTGGGCTCTCACTTCATGAGATTTTGGGAGCTCTTTCTTTGACAATGAAATGACAGGTCACACGCGCTGAGGTGCGCTTGAGCCCAGCCATCAGTTATGTCTATGCATTTACATGGAAATGGCTTGGTAGGCTTTGCCCTGCAATTGTGAACTGCCCAGAGCTGGCAATACTGTCACCTACTTGTCTTGACTTGGCTTATATTTGATTAAGAAAGAAGCCACAAATTGCACAACTACTATGAGGCACCAAGCAACACCCAGTCCAGGAGATGCCAAATCCTTTAACCTGCATTGAATGAGGGAGAAAATCTTCATTCCTCCACCCAACTTTCCAGATGTCCAGACCCCCAGCAAGCACCACCAGCCTCCTGAGCTGAGCTGCTTTTAGCCATCCCACAGGTCCCCCAGCTGCTTCCAGACCTTTTGTCTTTTTAGATTTAGAATTAGTGTCTGCCTCCCAGTCTGATTTTTCTATCTACACATACAAACATTAACTTTCGAGAGGACACACACAGCCGGCACGGCTACGACAACACAGGAATAATTTACAGATAACGGATGGGGGAAATCAGATGTGTCTATTTATTAGGATGATGAAGCAGAAAATCAGCAGACGCAAAACACTTTGTGTAATAAAGTACATTGCGAAGTACATTAAAATACATTAGCAAAGTGCAGAACTTGGCGTGAATCTAAGAGGATTAAGTGCACAGAGCGCAGGAACATCCAAGCGGGCGGCAGAAGGGACAAGAGCGGTGTGAGCCCTTGCGGATCTGGGACAAAAGCAATTTGGCAGCTCAGTAACGGCCCGTCGCAAGGTCTTGGCACCAGATCTTGGCACAAAGATCAAGACTACTGAATCTAACACTAATTACTCCGCACAGAAAAACGTCTTCAGTAAAAATGAGAATTTGTATGCTCCTGCATATGCAAATGCAAGTGCAATCGTGAAAAAGCGCTACTCATTAACAGGCTGGAAGCAGAATTTCATTACCTCTGGACAACAAAATAATTAATAGGCCAGAGGAAAAAAGAGCATAGAATAGAGAGCGTTCTTAACTTGGTGAGTACTCCACACAAACACTTAAAATATAGTATCAAATCTCATTCTTAAGCTTGTGTTAAATAAGAATGGACACAAGTATGAGTGGAGCCACATGATAGGGACCAAAGCGCCTGTCTGCTGCTACTGATTAAATGCTCTTTTCTGATAAGTTAAGCATAAATTTGCAAGCAAACTCTACAAACTTTGAGAATGATTGAAAATTGGGTTTAGTGGCTGGGAGAATTAGAAGCTGCTTCCCAGATTTTATCAGTAGAGAATTTTGCAGAAAGCTGGAGAAATCAGAAATGCCTTAACACTCAGAGCTCGCCAAAAGAAACAACAGGAGAACAAAACCAAAATGTTAGGATTTTTGGTAATGCTTATCCACCTCTTTGACAAAAAAGGCTGATCAGCAGTCTGCATACTAGTAGCCTGCATAAGAGGCCAGATCTAAACTCCCTTTGATTTAATTTTGCTGCACTTGTACTGCATCCAGCCATTATTCAGCTAAAGAACTGAATAGCATGATCTCTTTGCCAACCTAGTTTTCCTTTCTTGCATTGTCAGTAAAACAACAACAACAGAAAAAATAGATGTTTGAATTAAGACTTTAGTCCTTATAGTATAATCAAGGGGATTAAGTACAGCTTCCTTCCAGCTGATTTTATTAACATTAAAGTTTATGATAAATTATGAACTACCCTTGAGCTAAACATCCAATTAAAATAACATAAGCATGGCAGGATGTCTGTTATAATGTTTTTCTTAGAAGAAATCCTAATTATGTTGCCATTATACTTTTCCACAGGCATAGCTGCGACTTCTGACTGGATGGGATGAAAATATAGCATTAATTAACATGAATGCAACCTCATTACTTTACTGAGAATTAGTCTTACACTAAAAATAAACACAACCCAAGACCATGGAGTTATATGCTTCATTAAGACTGAAGAAGTTGCATTGAACTGTAACTCTTCATCTTTCCAGGATTATAAAGTAACCCCAGGAAGATATTTCACTTTTGAACTTCTAGTTCAAAATAAAGCTTTAAATAGAAAGTTTAGGCACTGTTTGGAATTGCAGTGATTTCTTTCACCAAATAAGCATGTTGTATTTAGTCAGTTTGTAAAATGAATTTTTTTCCTGTTAACAAACTCATATTTAAACCTTACCATGTTTAATCCAGCTATGAAACAGCTGCTATATGCTGATGTATTTCAGTCACTACCAGTCTCAAATATAATTACACTGGTGACCTAGAATAGCTTACCAACATAGTAATAATTAGCAAATCCATCTAGTCAAAAGTGAGTATTTTAAGAATCTTTCTACATTAAAAAAAATAGGTTTCTTTTTTTCACATTGATACAAATATAGAGATGAAATGATGCAACTTACATGCTTCCTAATTATGTACATGTAGAGAGATTCCAAATATATTCTTCTTCTCTTTCAGCTCAAAAAAACCTGCAGGTTTATGAGCTGGACCTCAATTCTCCTTCCAAGATAGGCGTACACACACACAATTTCCTTACTCTTTCTTGATTTTAAAATACCCACATCATCAGTTTTGCTGCAGGAAGAAGTATTTTTGCAGTTTTAATGCAATCAAACACAAACTCAGGGCAGGAACTCAATATTTTTTTTTTTAGGCAAAGAGTTACGTTAAAGGCAGAAGGATATACATTTGAATAATATTCTGCCCAGATGTGGTTCATAACTATCCTAAAGCTCAAAACTCTGAGCCTCTCTAGTAAATTAAGCAAACTCACTTAAAACCAGACATGGAAAAAATCTGCTTATGAAATAAAATTTATAGGAAATTGCTTCCTAATAGGAAATAGTATTAAAAAAAAGAAAAACCACCACAACCCAAGCCCATGTCTGACACCTCATCAATGGCAATTTTAATAGGCTAAATTCCTTAAAAGGCATACAGCCTTTTTTATAAAAGACTAATTCAGTTGATTTTAAGACAAATCTAAAAATAACTCAGAAAGATGGAATTTTAGTCCTCTTTTTTTCTTTTTCCTTGTCAATCCTTCCCACAAAAGACTTGGAACACAAAGCAAAACTTAGGCATAACCCATACATAGTAAAGACCATCCATACTATTACGTTTAATAGCTACTTTAGCATGCTGCAATTTAGGATACTAAAGATCTGTTTTCCATGCAGTCTTAACTGTTAATTTGTCACAAATAGCTTAGAATAGACCAAATGGGTGGGGGAGAAATGCAAATATACTTAAAATACGAAGTTAACCAAAAGCATCACTTTGTATTAAACACTGTTCCTTGTGAACCCTGCATACCAGCTTTAGGCATCTCCAAAAGCACACAAAAAACATAGGCAAGCAACTCTAAGGTTCTGCCTTCGCAAGGTCCAAATAACTTACAGAGTATTTCTGAGGATGTGGCCACACAGTGACTTTTTAAAGTCCCTTTAAACGACTTTTGTTAACATAAGACAGTCACGAAGCCCCTGACTTTGAAGGTCTGCAGGCTATAAAATCAAAACCTCCTGGAAAAGGTCCTGTAGTGGCAGGAATTCATCAGTTAGCATCTGGGAAACCCTTTAGTTTTATAAATATTGATTCAGTGGGCAGCAAAAAAAAAAAAAAAAAATCAAAGTTGATTCTGTTCTTATGGCTTTTTTGCCAAACGTATCAAAAATCCAATTACGATAATTTCTATTACCTTGCTCCTATCTGCTTAAATTACCGTTTTTCTCATGCTATATCACATTCCATTTCTTAACAGGCTACTAACACTCTGAGTGTAACTGATGCAATATCTTAAATGACTACCTCTCTATTCTTAATTCCTATATAAATAAACCCAGAAGAGCCAGAAGTCATATACAGTATTGTTAGCATAATACCTTCATTAGACCTGGAATAATGCTTTACCTGCTTATTGCAGAGTGTGTACAGGGAACACACCTGCTGGTGAGTCCTACTACCTACCTGCAAACAAAATACACGTTTACTGTACTTTTTTTTTTCCCAAATTGAACATTTATTATTATTACTTTTTAAATAAATTTGAAACAGATTAGTAAAATGCAAGAGTGTCTTTCCAACTTAAAAAATGACTCAGGAGTTTTACCATTAAGACACCATGGTAAAGGCTTGTCACCATAAAATCAAAGAGTTTTTCAGAACACTTGTTTTTAAAGCTCATGATATTAACACTATTTTTCTAGAGAGACAGCCTCGTGGGAACTACAACAAGCATATCAATAACAAAGGTCAAAAGCCTCTCTCCTACATGTTTACCTTTCAGAAATGGATTATAAACTCAGTAAATTCAATATCCCCAGGCGAACAACCCAAACTATCAAGGATAAAAACCTGTGTGAACACAGCATTGGAAACAAAAATAGCTAAAACATGTGTTACCCAGAAACACAAAATAAGTTACAAACTCAATCCCCAGTCAGTATAATTTTAAACTTGAAAATTAAGATTCAGATGTTAGGAAACATGAGGTCCTTTAGCAAAGGACACCTCTCCTGCTCCCCGCAAACTTAAAACAAATAACTGCTAGCCCTCCCATCTGATATAAATTACTGCTCTGCTCTAGTTCTGGACATCATGAGAAATTTCAAGATTTTGAGATCAAGGGAGACAGGATGTCCTGGAAACATCCTGATATGGCAGAACAGCAGCACCAGGCTGTATAATATCACAGAATCACACAGAATCACAGGATCGTTGAGGTTGGAAGGGACCTCTAATGATCATCTAGTCCAACCCCCCTGCTCCAGCAGCGACACCTGGAGCACATAGCACAGGGTGGCACCCAGGCAGGTTTGGAAGATCTCCAGAGAAGGAGACTCCACAGCCTCTCTGGGCAGCCTGTTCCAGGGCTCTGTCACCCTCACAGTCAGGAAGTTCTTCCTCATATGGAGATGAAACTTCTTGTGTTTCAACTTATACTTGTTAACTCTCATCCTGTCACTGGCCACCACGGAGAACAGCCTGGCCCCATCCTCCCTACAGTCACCGCTCAGGTACTTGAAATTGTTGATCACATTTCAGCCTTCTCTTCTCCAAACTAAACAGGCCCAGCTCACTTAGTCTTTCCTCATACGATAGCTGCTCTAGTCTCTTAATCATCTTTGTCTCTCTCGGCTGGACCCTCTCTAGAAGCTCCCCGTCCCTCTTGTGCTGGGGAGCCCAGAACTGCCCCCAATACTCCAGGTGCGGCCTCACCAGAGCTGAGCAGAGGGGCAGGATCCCCTCTCTTGACCTGCTGGCAACGCTCCTCCTGATGCAGCCCAGGATCCCATTGGCCTCCCTGGCCACGACGGCACATTGCTGCCTCATGGTTAACTTCTTGTCAACCAGGACAAATATGACTGAATAAGTGTTCTAGTTGAATGACGGGTTCCCTAAATTCTCATAGAGAATTACTTTTTTCTTACTAAAGCACAAGGAAATATTTTATCAAAAGTCTAGTCATGTCTACGTAAAATATTTTGTTTTACACCAAGTTTCTTATCACAGCTACTACTATAGCATCTGTATTTGATAAAGGTTGCTCTTACAGCTATTTGAGTATTACTTTTCATTGTGTAAAGATTTGCTTTGAAGACTGCACTTGAGATTTCAAATATTTGAATTTGCAATTCTTTCTTCTTCCTTTTATTTATATTTCTCTTACTCATTTTGCACCACTTTACTTCATATCTTCTTTCAGCTATAATCACAGCAGGTTTTTCTTTTCTTTTTCTTTTTTTTTTTTTTCACTCCAGAGAAACAAGGCAGTATCAGGCAACATGTCCTAGCCTCAGGGCATTGCAAATTTCCATCTTTTAGACAAATTACTGATCCTGAAGATTAACTTTATTAAGAATTATTAATCATAATATTTGTGCTTCCTGTTTGCAGAAGAGTAGCCAATGTCTCTTCTGTCTATGGTGGGCAAAACCACTTGATATTTTGTATTTGCAGATGTTCCTGAAGATTTCTATTTGTAGAAGAAACACCTTCACAGAATCACAGAACTGTTGGGACTGGAAGGGACCTCTAATGATCATCTAGTCCAATGCCCCTGCTCCAGCAGGGTCACCTAGAGCATGTGGCACAGGGTGGCATCCAGGTGGATTAGGAAGATCTCCAGAGAAGGAGACTCCACAACCTCTCTGGGCAGCCTGTTCCAAGGCTCTGGCACCCTCACCTTCCTCATATTTCCTTTGGACATTACACAGATAGAATGTTACAGCTAAAAAAGAGATTGTAAAATTTAGGTCTCCCCAGATTTTGCCATGTACTTTTTGAGAGGAGTAATTTTCGAAAGTCAGCAATCCAGCTAATATAGGGAGATCTTTTTTTTTCTTTTCTTTTTTTTTTAGTCCAAGATGCCCTGGGTACTTCTAATCTAATCTAATCTTCTAATCTAAACTCAGAGGACTAAATACAAGTTAGGGATTTTTTCTGCCAAGGTATTTCAACATATATTTGAAATAAAACCGAAAGCACAGAAGTCCATAATCTGATGAATAAAAAACAACAACAGCAACAAAACCAGCAATAAGAAAAACAAACCCAATTCTTTGGATTACAGATATATCTACTACTAAAATAAACAAAAAATCGTTGTCCAAAATACCCCTTTCCTAAAGCATGGAAATGGAAGTAATGCAGTAAATGGTTTTAGAATTAATTTCTCTTTTTTAAAAAGTTATTACTCTTTTTCTCCTTCAATAAAATTCCTGCGGATTTTATTCAGAAGGCATGAGCATGCAGACCATGCCTGCCTCCATTACTCTATGGTAGGATGTAGCAGGGAGACAGAAGCCTAAACTGAGAAAAGCCTGGAAGCAGGCTCATGGCTTCATTTTGACAAACCTTTGAAGGCAGCAGTCCAACTTGCACTTGCCTGCTCAGCAGAATGTGTATTGTATTTATAGACATCTACTTGTATGAATGAAATCTTTGCTGACAAAGGCAAAAATACAGTCACTTACACTAGCAAAGTGCTTTGCACAGCTGTTCAAGGGCTACAAAATATTACAAGTCAAGCTGATTTTACATTTGGTTATACTTTCTTTTACAGATGGGTTTCTTTTTATGGCTGGAAAAGACAATTTTAAAAATATATTTTAATTATCTCTATTCCATCTGTGCAGTTTAATTACTGATTTATTTCCTTTTTTTAGTAAGATATCTATCTACATGTATTTAATTACTGCCTGTAGTGAGGAATGCAAATAACTTCGTTTCCTTCACGAAAATGCATCTTTTCAAGACAATACAAACAAGAACATGTCATCACAAATATCTAAACTAAATAAGCTATGAACTGCAACTGCAATTGCTTTTACCATTCCCTGTATTTTATCAGTTTATTGTAAAAAAAAAAAAAAATCTTCTTGATGAGCCAAAACAATACAGACAGACAGTAGCACAATGTATGATTCCTGCCTCATTTAGCATACAGCTTGCCCAGAATGGCATTACCATTGACTCTGCATCTACACACAGTCTACCTCAGGGCTTCTGAAAAAGCCTATCATTTTTAATGTAAACCCTAAGACACAAACAGGGTAATTTCCCTGTTCAACCCTGGAGAGACCTATTCTGCCTTTAATGCAATTCTGCATGTATAAAGGAAACTGGCACCCTGGAGAAGGTAGTTTCCTTTAAGCAAGAAAATCTATCGTGGGTTAGCTTATGAACATTTTTCGGCCTTTGAGATCAACCCTTTCCAAAGGGGATAGACATTTAAAGGAAATACAACAACATAGTAAAGAAATATTTGGACTGATTCTGTTCCCAATTTGCAGTTCAGAGTTATGCATATACATGTTTAAAATTTAGGAGAGTGTTAACTACTTAGAACTGATCACCTGAATTAGTAAAACTAACATAGTTGCTCTAACAGATACCACACTTTTTTTTTTTCTTAACCTTTGCTTTTTTCCATATCTAAGACGTTTCTCATCAAATAGAGTGTAATAGCCATTTATTACTATAGCTGATAAGTTATTTTCCTTTCTAGGATTAATTGCTGAGTAATAACCATACATTTCAATGGTGCATTTTACTAGCTGAAGCTAGTAAAGCTTCAGTTAAAGTAAAGCTTCAGTTAAAGTAAAGCTTCAGCTTCAGTTAAGTAAAGCTTCAGCTAAAGCCTGAAGAAGTATGATAGTATTTCCACAGACTAATATGTATATTAATCCAAATTTTAAGTCTTAAGAATGCATGTTACTTTCCAATATTCCAAACTGCATGAAATTGTACCTGAATAGATATCTTTTCCATTTCAATTAGCAATAACCAACACTCAATACTGATGATAGAAAACAAAAAGGATATGCTTCTAGTCGCTTCAAATAGCGTCTGTGTTTACTTTATTGGAGCGCTGCTGTGAAATATCAAGACTTTCTAATCACCCTAAGAGAGCAGAAATGTATTTCAAGAAAGAGAATTGCCCCAGAGGATCCTGCCCCCAAATTGCACAAGCCAGAAGGTGGCAGCAACAAACGACATCAGCTTTAAGGAACCATGCTATTATCTCTTTTCTTGTAACTCACGCTGAAGAAGTTTGAAAACTGTGCTTTTGTTCTTTGTGTGCTCGATCTTAATTGAAGCTTAAGACTACATTTACACCAGCTGTCCAAAAGCATGAAGATTTACAAAAATAAATCATTAATCAACCCAACTCGTCTCATCTGGGACTGGTAAGTAGGGGTTAGAGCAGTTAGCCCAACAGGTTGTACTTCAATTACTTTGCTAACTTTAGTCTCAATGAAAGCAGTCACTGCTAATTCTTATAAAAACATTCAATAAGATAAGACAGGACACGGTAAAAACAGACAAAAGGAAATGTAGTTATTTCATCAAGAGAAACATAAAGGAAAAAATTTCAATTTAAGAATGTACTCCTTATCCCAGCATTTCTTAAATCTCAAAATAATAAACAGAACTAGTTTAGCTGATCACCCTATTCTCAAATCCCCAAATTTTAAAAAAGCCAGATCCAAACATAAATAACTATATTACTATGCCCATTCCCAAAGAGCTCCAGGTAAATACTCAGAATGTCTCATGATAATATTCAATAATGCTGGCTCTCCAAGAGCAAGGTCTAAAACCAGTTATTTCAGAAGGTGATAGGTTATAACCTTTGCAGATTTTGTTGATGCCGTTTCAGGCATCAGTCAAAAGAACTACTACTATGATACCCTACTAAACCATTTCTGACCTAAGACTTAACTGAATTTTCTTCCAGCTGAATTCATGACTATATTTCTTTTCTTTCTCTACAGGCTTCAAGGTGGAACCTCAGGTTATGTCTTAGTTTGCAATTACTGTAGCTTGATCAAAGGTGAAACTTTGAAGAGATAAAATTAGAAACAGGTAGGAGCAGGCAAGTTTGTACAAGACGATGAAACCAAAGCTGAAAAGGGAAGAAAAGTCAACTGCAACAAGGTTTCTCCTCCTCCTCAGTTAGTATTTTGTGCCAGGGAACAACATTACTCATGCAAACAGTGATTCAGCAAGATAGAATATGAGTAGTATCTGATGAGCTATGATCAAGATAAAACTTTAAATACCTTTTTGGAAATAAAAGCAAGTTATGAATCTCATTTAACAGGTCTCACTTCTTGACCATCACTACCTCCTTTTGCCTTAACTTCGGATGACTGCTGTCCCCAAATCTCTTTTTCTAACTGGAAATGTTCACACAAAGAAAATATATTTGCCTTTCAGACAGCAGCAAGGTGTTGCTTCTGTCAGATAGAAGAAGAAAAAAAAAACTCTACAATTTAAGAATGTATTTAAATACAATAGGAGACATCTCAATATATTCTCTCTGTATACTTTGGGTTAATATATGGACTCTGATAATATCAAATCGGAAAACAAGAGCTGGTAAGCTGCTGGAAGGGTACTTTCACATATTTAAGAAACAACTGATACTTTTGTAATGCAAGGCTTAGCCTAGAGTCACCCATGCATTCAGGTTTATAAATCGTTCTCTAGACAAAACCTATGCTACTGAATTCTTGAGGTAACTCCTCAAAATAAACACTCCAGGAAACCTTGCGTAACTGCTTTATTTTACTAGAGAGTTGACTATATAATCTCAGGAAACTAAGCAGCTTTGCAGAGGCATGCATGTTTTGCATTTTAAATGAGATAAGCTTAAAATTGTTTTCAACATGAGCTCAGGTCATGTTAATTTTCATGAAAGCCTCAGACCAAAAATAGTCAGCTTGGCAGTCAGACTTCTTCAGATTTTACGGTTTGCGTTTTAGTGTCTCTTGTCACAAGCATGACTATCACGTGTGTTACTGGGAAAAATCTTCCAGATATTACTAGGAAGAATAACCATGAAAGTATTGCTAAAAAATTTGTTAGCAAACCAATATTCTCATGGTTGTTCCTCCTAGTAATATCTGCCAAAGCTGATCAAACTATGACTTTCTCATCATATTTTTCCACCTTTTATGCTTTCTCCTAGCAATGTTTTAGCTTTCTCATACACAAAACAGTGCAAGAAGCCAACAGTTTTCTGCAAATTGAATTTTCTTTTAATTTGAAAAACATGTTGAGAACAACTAATAGTGCTATAAAAATATAGCAACTGCTATTGTTACTGCTGTTGCCAACTGAAATGTGGGCATCTTGTAGATCGTATTCACAATACAATTGTTCTTTGGCACTCATTTAATTTGCAATATCAAATAGCATGAGGAATAAATAGCAATACTAAGGGAGGCATGAATAACAATACTAAAAGCACTTCCATTGTCTGCATGTAACTCCACCTGTGGCATGTGTACAGCAGCAATAAAATTTTAAGGTGGATCTCTAACCATTTCAATTGCCAACATTACAGCCTAAGATAGCTGCAAGCAGATAAAAACAGATTTTTTTTTCTGCAAGACTGTTCTCCTTGTGTCTTTTGCTTCACACATGCTACATGCCACAAAATATATGTTTATATTACAGCAAAAAAAGATTTTTTTAACCTGTATTTTCCAACTGTTTTCACTGTTCATGAAAATAGACAGTATGGGAACATGTATGGGAGAGGAAACTGTGTTAAGACTATATAGCAACTTCGAGGTTGCTATATAGGGAAAGCCACTAAAGGTGGCTCTTTTCCAATTAAAAATATGGAAAAAGAGGAAAAAAAGAATCTATGAGAATGCCTATTTCAGTTGTCGTATCCTATTGCCTGATCTGCAAATTCTACTATGCCTGAAATGCTTTTTCAAAACATGGAGTTTGAAGTTATTACCCAGAACATAACAGAATATGGTAGTTTGCACACAAGACTTTCTAAGACATCCTTTATCTGGGAATTTATTCCCAAAGCAGATAGTCAGATGCTAATTTTCTATTTCAATATTTCCACTAACATTTCCAAGAGAAAAACAAATATAAACAATTAGTGTCCCCAAAATTATCATAATCATCTATCTTCTGATTTTTCAACCAGTGGGGTTCCCAAGCACTGGGAAAAAAAATAGACATGTCACTATTAGAAACTTTTGAGTAAGTGAAGTATGCATTGCTATTCCCTACTTTTACATGTCAATCATACAGAAAAAGAATGGCTTCAAAGACTATGCAAGGGAGAAAAAAAAACCCTCTGAGCTTTCAAGGAAAAAGTTTCTCATTGCAACAAGAAGGCTTGAGCTTTTCTTTGTTGACTTTCTAGCAGAAGGCATCTGCTTTTGGTTAGCTTTTTCAGAACCTCTTTTCCTGGGCATCTGATCCATGTGCCAAACATGCCTAAAAAACACTGAAACGAGATTTCCATTAGGGAACACCTTGCAGCTGCAGGACACTGCAGTATGACACCTTTCTGCTATGTTAACATATTTTATCATACGCTTTCTGAAAGAAATGGGGTCAAGCAGGAAGAGGACAGGTCATGTCTTTCGTTTTCTCTTTAAATTGGAGACAAAAAAAAAAAAAAAAAGGGTGCTGGGGCTGAACAGGAGACCTTACAACAAAACCCTTCACAAATACGCTGCTGCAACATCTAATGGTAGAGACTATTTAACAGCTACATAGAATATATATTTTTTTAATGAAAGAAAAAACCATCTTTCCTTTGACATTCTGAAAGCTAGGAAATACTCAGTCCATGTATGAACTGATATAACATCAATAAAAAGCCATCTCTATCTTTATTATACCTCAAAGGTCCATTAAACAAACAGAACAAGTACAGATAAAAAAGAATGAGAAGAAAGACAAAAATGTTATTGTTAGGAGTTTGAGGAACCATCTTTAATTCCCTATAAACATTAAGACTTCCCAAGGAAGGCTAAGAGCCGTCTTTCCCATAAACTCAACAAATACAAAAAAAAACTCTCTACAGTTTAAAAAATAACCAGGGCGGCGGGGGAGGGAGGGAGGGAGGCAGGGAAGGAATTGCAGAGACTGTCGAAAATTCAACCTTTGCTTAAAAAATTGTATTTCAATTTACTGGTTTCCTCCCTTTCTGCATGTTAATGAAATGTTTAGAAGATTTAAGTAGCAATTATTTGCCAGATATATGGGTCTGTACTTGAATCTCAAAGCCTGCATAACTGCTTAGCATTTTTCAGTGGAAGGATCATATTAATCCAATTGACTTTTTGGACTCCTCTAGGCTAGCAAAATTAATGTACTTAGAACAAACAGATACTTCCAAGGCAGGTTTTTTTTAAGATGACACTTGCTTGAAGCATGGAAAATCTGTCAGTTATCACCAGAAATAAATGAGTTTTTTAAAATGTGGTGGAAAGCTGCTTAAGCCAAAGGTTTGAAGTACTCCAAACATGTGGAGATACCTTCACAGTCTGTTTGCAGCTGTCAGCAAATCCACATGTTCTGTCTGGGTCCATTTGTCACACAGTATTCAATGAAATAACATCTCTTCTAGAGAAAGGGATTTGAAAAGTCAGGCAGACAACCCTGCTGGATTGTTTTTTCCCTTAGCAGGCAATTATGTTGGTTATTCTAACACTTTCCTTGCCTATAACAGCGATTGCTGCTGGTAGCTTTGAGAGCACATGAACAAGGACATACCGCAGGGTTTCCAACCAGACACCGGAAAAATTTTAGTTGTAACCATGGGCCTCCTTCAAGTGTGGAAGTGCAGACTGCTTCCACTTTAACTTGGAAACCTTATCCAGAAAGCATTTTTCTGAAGCTTAAAATCTGGAAGTGTGGCATGGGAGATTCTTCATCATCATGCGTTTCTCCTCCCCATAGGTATTAAGGCCAGAAAGTTGTTAAGACACTTCAGTTTGGACTTCTGTGTTATGTATTGAATTTCCTTGAATTGCCTCAAACCACCTAAAACTTCAGATTGAAATTTATCTTTTTTTAAATCTTTTAAAAGATAAATTTGATAAATCCTTTCAAAAGTTAGTTGCCCCGATTCCTAGGAAGTGTGCCTTGATTCCTGTCCAGATTTGCATTTTTCAAACTTTTACTTGCTTTTGCATCTTGCAACGCCTTTGGGATGGAAGAGTATTTACCAAACCAAAGTGTCTTACCCGTGTCAAATTACTGTATGAAAAGGGATTAGAAATGCCTAAGGAATGCAAGAGCAAGGAGGAGGTTTTGTGGAATTCCTCAAACTTCTAGAGCAACTTAAGCACATGTGGATTTTAGCAAGTTTACCTGTATTTACCTAAGAATAACCAAAGATTAATGAACTTTCTGAGAGTGAGGAGTCAGTGTATGTAGGAAAAGAGAGAAGTAAGAATTTCTATCATACACCAAAACTCTTGAATTTTCTGTTTTGCTGCTCATACATGTGGCTCATGTATTTCTAATGCTTTGTCTCTTGCACACATACAAGTACGGTGCAAAGTATTCGCACAAAATACATTATTATACATTATTTTATCATTCAATTCTCCTTTCTGTCTAAGCTTTATTACTAGAAAAAGCTCTAATTTAAAAGACAGAGAATCAGTCTGTCTTTAATGTTCTGGGACCAAACTAATAAGGCTTCAGAGAGAGGTCAGCACCAATAAAAGGCACAAAGAAAATACTTACAAAAAGCACTGTGATTCATTTCTCATTTTCTCAAACACCAAACTGTATTGATTCAATCAGCCTTTTAATGTTTCATGTTTTAGCATTTTCTGAAATACCATAAGGAAACAAAACTCCTTGCTTCTCAAACAAGAAAAAAAGATGAATTTTCATAACCTCTCCTAATGGAATCTTTAGTTAGATCCCCGTCTTGCTAAACATCAGATGCACACAGAAAAATAGCTCAAGTCTTCCAATCTAGGCTAACCATGGTGTCCAAATGACAAGACCATTACCAAATTCTTCCACTAGCTCCTCAAAACAGCATTAGTTGATGGCGTTTCTACAGGCGATGCACAAGAGAGGCTACCTGCAAGCAGCACACAGTGGGGAAAGGCTAAGCCGTTGACAAGAAGGGCACAGGCATCATGTCACAGAGGCAAACAAAAAATACGAATAGAGAGAAGGAAAGGTGAACATCTAGAACAGGGGAAAAAAAAGACACAACTGGAATACAAACAAACAAAGTTACACGTCTGCTCTTGCCAGCTGAGCAGAGAAACAGGGATGAAAGAAGAAAAAATAAAAAGGGGAACAATGCAATAACAATGCTTTAAGGAAAGGACAAGGACTCACCCTCCTGAAATGAAGCAAGTGATAAAAAACAAAAATATCTGACCACATAAAATGATGGGTGTTTTGTTGTCACAATACTGCTAGTCTCAATATCTGTTTATTTTTTTATTTTACCCTGTGCAAAAAAAGCAGATTGTCTTTATTTTAGTTATTTCGCTGCATAATTAGTATAGAAATTATAGCATAAAAAACATAGAATCTCTGTATAAATTAGTATATTTAAATTGCTAGAATAATCTTCATTTAAAGAGATTTCTAGAAATATATCTCTGGGATGCTGCTGTCTTGAGCATGGACCGTCTACGTGTTCCTCCTTCATGGAAAACTGTTAAGTTTCTCTCCTACATCCTCAGTAGCATAAAATCCATAAGACAAGACATCGTGTGAAAAATACTGCAAAGCAGTATTGGCCAGAGATTCCACTGAATTTAAAAGTTTATATTATAAAGAAAATTACTAGATCCATGGGAAACTAATAGGGCCTTGCCAAGCCAATACTGTAGGAAAGAAAACAACTGGAAAGTTTTACTTTTTTTTTTTTTTTTAATGGTTGGTCTCTTTGGGAATTTCTTGTTTTTGCAGTAAATTCAGGATGCCCAAATTTGGTTATTTAATAAACTGTTACAAGCTTTAGCATTGGTAAATAAAAAGTAAATAACTTTTTTTTCCTATTAATGTATACACAAGATTAACGTTTCATTTCAATAGTCCATAAGATAGATAGGGTTATTTTTTACATATGGCAGTTTTAGTATTGAGTAATTTAGCAATGACTTTCCCTTATTATACATATAGTGGGAAAAAAATCTCAAATTTTGAATCACCACCATCTATAAGCCTGGCAACAGAATTCACTCAACAGAAATAAAATAATAACTTTGCCCATTATTGTCTCAATTCCACAGGGGGGAAAAAAAGTTAGAAAGGGCTGTGTTAGAGTTTGAATAACTTTTCTTTTTCCTGGATTTGTTCTCAGACATAAAAACAGCAGGAAATTTAAGCCTTCTCTTTTTAAGATTTTGTTTTACAAAGATTATGTGCATGCAGCAAGACAGCTCTGTTTTTTCTGCCTTTATCTGGAGACACTTGGATATACTGAACTGATAGCAAATAATATAATTTCCTTAATCCCTTCAAACTGTAATTGAGGTATTAAGCCAAATTCAGCTTTAAACATTAGGAAGAAAAATCACTTCCTTTTCTGCATCAGTTTGTGTTTGTTCCTTAGCTCAAAAGATAATAAATGACACGGCCCTGTCTTTTTGCCTTCTTGGGGAACTACAGCCAAACCACATATATATAAACATATAATTTTTTAATGCACAGTAATGAGAAATATTTCAGATTTATTATTTGCATATCATATTTCACAAATTAAAGAATGTATATATATGAAATGTTTTGTATTTTTTTAAAGAATCCTTATTTTATACTATGTGAAATTTTGCATTTAAAATTCCTAGCATGGTTAGTGAAAGGAGAACACCTATTAGCATTCTAATTGTCCTACAAGTTCAGCCACGGTGTTTTAATGCTTACAACCATTACTTAAAACAACAGCAAATGTAAGACTGCCTAAATAAAATGCACATCCAACTGTGACAAACTTGCAAAATCTTCCATGGACAAGCCAAATCCAGAGATCCTCACTTCAAAATGAGTTTATACAGACGTGTTTGTTTATTCATGTGACAGGGAAATCACTGAAGAACTCCACAAATTAGATGAACTCACTACGCTGGACATGTGAAGGGGTGCTTTTACCCAGTTATTTTCTGCACTGGTTTTGAGACAAGAGTGATGACAGTCATCATGTGGCTTAACAAAGCTATCAGCTTCTTAGTCTGGCACTGTCTACCACATAGTTTCTGAACTAAGCATCATTTGTACCTCAGTCTGGTAAAATGCCCTTCAGCCAAGAAAAAGAAGCTGTAATGTCATCTCCTTTTGGAACTTACTCAGATTTGGAAGAAAACTTTTTTTTTTTTTTTTTTTTTTTAAGTTGGTTTGTTCTTAGGCTGAAAATATTATTATTACTGTTGAACTAATTTTAACATCTACCAGATGCATCCACATGTCTGGTGCATGATTGCACTAGCTTTGCGGAGGTCCTGACTGTACCTAGAAGAGGAAGGCTGAACTCTACTGCACCTGTGCAATTATTTTTTACTGACTAAGCACGAGAATCATGAACGGTTCTCCATTACCCTGGTGCAGCTGATTAGAAGAACGTTTTAGTACAAAACAGGACTCACTGGTGTAACAAAAGATCTCTCCACTGAGCTGCTGTTGCCCCTTGAGGCAATCGCAGCCGCACATAGGACCCAAAGGACAGATTTCACCCTACCTGTCCTCCTGGGCACCACATTTGCCTGCTCTATTCATCTTTCCCTACCCAAGTTTGATACCTGTCTACACCATATCGGCTTTACTCTGATCAAACAATTGTTACCTTCTGTTTCGTGTGCCAACCTGGCCGGTTTTTAACTTGTAGTGTTGACAGTTCTCAACCTGTGTTTGATTTTAATTATCTTAGGTTATTATTTCATCCCATCAGGAAGTGTCAGCAACACTGCTGGGATGTTTAATATGCTCCTTCAGTTGTTGTTAAAATTATTGCTCTACTTATCTCTATTAGCAAAAATATTGATAGTGATCTTTTAGGACTTTTTAATTACCTCTCTCAGCACCTGCTGTCCTTAGCTCCTCCACCTTTTCTTACTCACTCCATCTTAACCTCAGCACTGTAATCACACTTTTTTTCTTCCTACACTGCCATGCATACTTTCTTTCTCCCTCCTCTGCCATAGCTTCCATGTTTAACACTTGCTTTACTGAAGGAAAACATCAGAAAAACAACTTCAGAAAGACAAGTTAACATATCCAAGAGCAACTTGGCAGCCACTAAGCCAACCACGATCATCCATTCTCATGCAGGAACATCCCAATAGACTAGACCCATTAAAGACCACAGCTAAGCTTACATTCAACAACCTTTTATATACTTTTGCTCTAAGTATCTAGAGCCAGTAATTTTTTCACTATTTATGTTTGGAATTACATATACCGAAATTGAGTTTTCTATAAGCAAAACCATAACTATTATAATAACCCAACATAACATACTTTCTGTAACTTTTGAAGTCTTCTGGTCCTTTTTTTGAATTATTTTCACTTTTCAAAAGGTAAATACTATACATATACCTTCAGGAAACATTCTTGAGTTTTCTCTGGAGAAGCAAAAACACTGCCTTTCTTCTATTCCCTTTATCCATGTTTCCAAAGATTTCACTTGCTTTGGTGACCATACTCAGAGCTCAAGTTTGGCTGTTTTCCTGTTCTGACTCCCCGAATCCTTCCTAGAGTTGTTGCTTTCCAGGACACAAAGCCTCTAACCATATCATGTAGGAAAGGCTAGCATTCCTTGTTCTTAAAGCATTAACTCTTCACTTGCCACTGATTAAAAAAAATGTATGCTGGTCAGTTTTACTACACAATGCAGCTAATTCTGCTCTCTTTAAGCCAACTTTTCTATCATGCCTTTTGCCATCTTTGTCAGGTCTCTGAGCAGAAATCTAAATTCCTAGAAAGATCTTATGATAATCACTCCCAGTTTTTGGAGATCTGACACATGCTAATCTGTATCCTAATGCCTTTAGCAAGCACTTTATTCATAGTATTAATGCTATTAAGAAAAAGAATGCCATAGAGTAATTAAATACTTAAAAAAAATTAGTTCTACACAATTTACCTTTATTAAGCACATCTGAATCTAATCGAGGAATGCAATTGGATCCGGCTGACAATTTTTATTTTCCATATAGCAAGTCTCATTAATCATGTTCTTTGCTTTCAGGTCTAGTGCATTCTCTTTCATGATTTCTAACATACAGTGGAAAGATGCCACTGAACCTAAAGTTGTTCATTTAGTTCCAGTACCATTTTTCAGACTAGTTATGCAACAAGGAACAAAGGAGCAAAAAGAGTCATATAGGTGTTGATGTGCAGGTTTACAGAAAATGAATAAAAAATAAGCTTGAAAATAAGTTTGATCTGAAAAGGGAGAAGGGCACATCACTCCCTAGCGCCACCTCACAATATGAGGATGAAGCAAGGCTACCTCTCTATGGACTTGCCGAGAGGCACCACTGCCAAAACGTAAGAAAATTCTCTGGCATCTGTAAAACAGCTGTCCAAGTCTACAGCACGCATGGCACGATCCACGTAAGTAAAATATTTCATGAAGTTACTAATAAAAATACAATAAGGTCTTACCGTGCCACTATTTCAACTATATTCCTGATGCTGATAAAAAAAGAAAAAACAAGATGAAAATTACTTTTTCTTTTATCAGCCAAAGCTTCTCGTCCTGTCCATCCCCTTAAGCACAAAAACCATTTTGCTGTTTACAGGACATGATCAAAATGTCAAGCTGGAAAGAGTAATGTCTTAGTTTTTGCTGAAGAAAAATATCACAAAATATTCAGGTCAAGCAGTTTTACAGAGAAAAGCAATCATAAGAGTAGCCACAGTCTGAGAGAAGGCAATATGCATTTTTTGGACTGCAGCAGTTAACACTCCAAAGTGAACAAAGGTTCTTCTGTCTGAACATAACCCACTAAGGCCAGCAGCCAAGAAAGCAAATAGTCTAACCTCGCTTTTACAGTAAATTACGTAATTTCACAGTTATAGATCCTATTAGCAGATGACATCATGTTTTTGATCTAATGCTTAAAACTCCTGGCTAAAATCTCCTATTGTGAGCATACTGCCAAGGGCTTCTTCTTGAACACTGTACTGCACGTTACAGTCATCATTTAATGCACTGATAACTACAAAACTGTAAAATAATACAATAAAATGAAAGCTCTGTTTTACCAATAAAATGAAGAACTAGAGTCAGATATGAACTACACAGAAATTAAACACAACAGATATACTGCATGCTTTCAAAGCAGCTAGTGTTTGCTGCATGGTAGTGAGGAGGCAGAAAAGCTAGTGTTTGTTTGTTTTAACAAGGCATTATTATTAAAATGAAACTGGAATGAGCTCATAACATGCATGGAATACATTAATCAGGTAAGACCTTTCCCGGGAAGGTTTACTTGTATGATAAACCTTAGGTAGGAATCACAAGATCACAAATTTTAGTATACAGGTAGCTCCTGCTACAAAAGTCTTCTCACATTTCAACTAACGTTATACCAGAGGAATCACTTCTGTTATTATCACTTACAGCATAAACTGGAACTGAGGAAAAACTGAAATCCTCCTAAAATGCCACCAGTAATTTCGGGATTCCAAAGGGATTGCTTTAGGAAACTGACCCTCATATAGGGCTATTTGTGCCAGGATTTGTAACAGGACACAGATGATTCATCTATAAACTCAATTCTGAAATTATTTTTTGCTGAAGAACACAGTATTACCAAAGAGGGAGCAAGAGAACACTGTCCTGCTAATCCCAGATTACCTTTTGCTGCATATTACATAAACACCTCTGAAAAAAATAAACACACTTAAGTTACAGGAAAAAAAAAAAAGAACAAGAGTACATTCTAAAGTAAGTAAAAAAGTAAAAAAAAAAAAAGTAAAGTAACTTCTTAAGGTTGTATGCAGTGGTCTTCAAAGACACACACACATGCACATGCACACACACAGTCACTAAAGAGGTTTTTTGGGAAGGGTAATCTCTGTTTTCAACAGAGTTTTCAAGCTTGAAGGCAAATGTATCATTCTTGACCTACCCCATTCTTAAACACAGAGCGATGGTATGTAAGACAACATCAGCCTAAATTTACCATCAAATGTTCTTCTGGCCACAATCTGTGAACACATCTTCTTGGACTAAAAATCAAGATAATTGATCTCTTCTGATTCTAACATCTAGTGGCATTGGTACCCAGCTAGGATAAGACAACAGAATGCAGTTCTAACACACATTTCAAAACACTTCAATTTAAAACTTATGAACTTCAACTGCCAAGTTTTCTGAAATTGAAGTCTAGGGATTCTATGTACTATGATTTCTTGAACTAGTTATCAGAACCACTGCAAACTGTTGTTTGCTTGGCTGTTTAACCCAGATTTGTCTCCTGAGAATCTAATTTTTATATATAATCAGATGCTTTTCTGCATTTGTTATATTTCAGACTCTAAAACCTTTAACCTTTCACTTTACCAGGCAACCAAAATACACTATACGAATCCCACAGTAATGGCATAGGTAATGTTGTAAGGAAACAGAGAAAAAGCTCCTGATTTTATGGTGGCATCATTAGGTTACACGGATTTCATCTCTCAGAGATGAAAAGAGAGATTTCATCTCTCTTTTACATTTCTTCTCTTTCCGGAAGCGAGAACTCCTAGACTCCTGCACATATATTTACAATTATGCTTAGAATTTCAGAATTTTAATAGTAGCATTCCAGTATATTCCATGTAGTCTCACTATAAGAGAAGCCAAGTCAATTCTAATCAAATTGTCAATAATCTGGTCTGGTTTGCTCTCATATGATATCTGCAACTTATTCAAAGATGAATTATTCTACAAGCAGATGATCTATACAGCCAAAAGAATATACACTTGGTTACATGAACCACAAAACATCTGCGGCAGACACGGCCTTTCTAGATAACTTCTTAAGCAACAGATAGGTAGCAGCGTCTCCCAGATGTTTTTCATTTCTCCACTCCCAGGTACAATGTATTTTGCTTGGGCGAAAGGAGTTGAAACTCTCATGAGTTACTAAACGTGGCTTATAGCATGTAACATCCTCCAACCCCACTAGAGATCTACGACATTAAATACATCTGCCAAACGTATGTCATGGCATAGGACTGCTGTGCAAACCTACTGTTACACTGCTTTTTCAAGCATTGGCTACTCTCTGTTCTCCTCCATCACAAGTTCATTCATCTTGGCAGGCAGCTCCGCACAAATGACCAGCAGCTGCTGTGTCAGTAGATCCTGGCAGCAGATGAGAATCCGCTTTAACATTATCTTAACATTATCTGTGCTACCTGTTTCAGTTTCCTCTCTATAGAGAATGGTCAGCATATAAAAAATTCATTAATTCAAATGTAAAATAACAAACAAAATCAGAATAAGTCATACTCTTCCTTCCAGCACAGGCAAAAGCTTTTTGGTGCAAAATAGTCGCTTAACTCCTTGAAACACAGTAGGAAACAGTGTGACAGTAAATCATGTCACACTTAGTAACAGCAATTATTGAAATTATTAACAGTTCTTAAAAAAAGAAGAAGAAGAAGAAGAAATAGGCTTGCAATTGCTTTATAGATAGTAACACCAGAAGGGAAAGATCCATCTCTAAACAGGTCCTAACAGGATTATGAGCTATGCTATTGATAGAGAATATGCTGATAACAGTCATCCCACTGCTACCGCTATGCCCACAAATGCAAATAGATATATCTGAAGAAAGCATGAAGCCTACTAAATCAATAAATAACCTATGTGTTAAGGAAAAGTGAGGGTTTATTTTTGATTATTTTTTAAGAAGAGAAAAGGTTTTCCTTTCTTCCTCCCACACAAAAATTGCACAAGCTTTGGAGTGTGCCATAAAGCAAATGGAAATGAAATTCCACCCAGTGTGCAGTCTTCTTTTTAGGGTAAACTCAGTGTGACAATATTGCTCTTTCTGTGTGTTGAAGTCAGTAGCAAGTTGTTTATTTTCTACCTTGAATCTTTGAAGTGAAAAATAAAATGTTTTCTGCACTCAGTGGGTAATATTTAAATTTGCACTGTATCAAGAAGTACATCTCTCCTAGCTCCTAAGAAGTTGGGATTTTACACTGCATATCAGAATCCATTTTCTGGATCAGCTGCTCAGCAAGTAGCTTCCACTTTTCCAATGGCAGGTGTTGGAGCAACAGTGTCCAAAGCTTTCTACAGCATGAACTGCTTTCACCTTCCAGATGCGATATACTATTTCATTACGAGTCCTGTTTCACCGCCAGGATGCATATAGCCAAGGACATTGTGCTAGCAAACTGAAAACAAGCTTGAATGCAGAATAATTTCAGGCTATGCTAACACCAAACTAGTTCTTAATATATCCTAGGTATAGTAAGCTAGGTAAGATGGCACTGAACAGCTAGCCAATATAACGTGCTTAGTGGACAAACAATACTGCAATACTGATTTTAAGATGAAAGCATACACTGAATATAAATGAGTCTAAATGGGACTGATATATTCAATCTGCATCTTCTTCAACGTGTTTTTGAGGGTTCAGCTGACCTTCTTGTCTTGAAAATATGCAAACCAGTAGAGTACTCTTCAAAGACAGAATTTCAATAATGCAAAGTGACAGATAAGAACTGATAGTACTTCCTTAATTCTTCTTAGAAAACACATTTTCAAGTTCGGTAGCATTTGTATTTTATCACTTCCAAAGCAGTGGGAAAAAAAATGATTCAAGGGTGATATTCAATGTTCTAGATCTCATAAAACAACTGTTGCCCAATGGCAGTCAAAAGAGAGGAAAACCAACAAACACCGCCAAAATTTGTTCTGCTCTTTCCTTTCTAATACAAGATAACTTTATATGTTCTGGAGCAAAACCATGTAGAGTATGTGAAGGAAATCAAGAAAAGCAGAGTTTAGGGACATGGAGAAGTAAATTGCTTCTCAGTTTTTTACCAAAGTTTTATTTTTTGGCATACACACAATGAAGTGGGCAGGTAGGTCCAAAAATCAACTTTTATCTGACTTCTAATGATGCTATGATGAGTAGAAAACAGGGACCATTATCAGAATCACTCAGGCCAGGAGCTGCAGAAAGATGACAAAGTCCTTCCTGCACCTGCTGAAAATCCAAAGGTCACAAATAAGAGGAGTAGTGTGTATCCATTAAAGAGGAGAAATGGAGAACCACAACAGGGTATGTAGGATATGAACAGAGGGCACCCTCAGCAAGGTTGCAGATGACACCAAACTGGGAGGAGTGGCTGACACTCCCGAGGGCTGTGCTGCCATTCAGAGGGACCTGGACAGGATGGAGAGTTGGGCAGAGAGGAACCCCATGAGGTTCAGCAAGGACAAGTGCAGGGTCCTGCACCTGGGGAGGAATAACCCCAGGCACCAGGACAGATTAGGGGTTGGCCTGCTGGAAAGCAGCTCTGCAGAGAGGGATTTGGGAGTCCTGGTTGACAACAAGTTAACCATGAGGCAGCAATATGCCCTCGTGGCCAAGAAGACCAATGGGATCCTGGATCCTGCACCAGGAGGAGCGTTGCCAGCAGGTCAAGAGAGGGGATCCTGCCCCTCTGCTCAGCTCTGGTGAGGCCGCACCTGGAGTATTGGGGGCAGTTCTGAGCTCCCCAGCACAAGAGGGACGGGGAGCTTCTAGAGAGGGTCCAGCTGAGAGAGACAAAGATGATTAAGGGACTGGAGCAGCTATCGTATGAGGAAAGACTAAGTGAGCTGGGCCTGCTTAGTCTGGAGAAGAGAAAACAGAGATCTGATCAAAATGTTCAAGTACCTGAGGGGTGACTGTAGAGAGGATGGGGCCAGGCTGCTCTCCGTGGTGGCCAGTAACAGGACAAGGGTTAATGGGTACAAGTTGAAACACAGGAAGTTCCACCTCCATATGAGGAAGAACTTCTTTCCTGTGAGGGTGACAGAGCCCTGGAACAGGCTGCCCAGAGAGGCTGTGGAGTCTCCTTCTCTGGAGATCTTCCAAACCTGCCTGGATGCCACCCTGTGCTATGTGCTCTGGGTGTCCCTGCTAGAGCAGGGGGGTTGGACTAGATGATCCCTAGAAGTCCCTTCCAACCTCAGCCATTCTGTGATTCCATGAGAAGAGAGATGCCAATATATAACATGAGCTCTACATGTCATCATTCTTTGGTCATTGACAAAAAACAGCATTTTTTTATATATACAATTCAAGGGAAAGAGAAATAATTTGGAGATCCAGGTCCAACTGTCTGCTTCTTCTTTTAATATTGGTAATACTGTTTTCTAACAAGTTGTTCAAAAGCGTAAACATATAACTTCTATAGAAAGTCTCATCAGCAATATAAGTTGAGAAAAATTCTTAAATTCCAACTTTTTCAGAGCATTTTTTTCCTTCATTTCTTGTTATGATTAAAAGAAGTCTGACATCTCTGCTTGTGGCCTCAATTCGTCCCAAGGAAAGGACAAATGCTGAGTCAAAATGTGACAAGGAAATACTTCACTGCTGCTCTTACATAACCCAAAGCAAAAACATTAGAAAAGAGGAAAATCCAGCAAATATGACTAACACATCTGTAATACATAAGTAGTAACCCTTTCTTTCAGCATTACTATAATGCCTATTGTGTTCAGTTAGAAAATACTAAGGATAAAATGAGGGATAATATTGGTAACTTCCAAGGCCTAAAAGACACGATCATTTAAAAGTGATTGAAAGAACCGAGAATGATTAAGAAACACACTCATGCTAAGAATTATTGTCTCCATTAAGAATTAGTATTAAGAATTAAGAATTTGTACCAGTAATGATTCTTTGTAAAATGTCTGAAGATTCATGAGATAACAGATTATAAACAGAAACATCTTTTTTTCATATAATTGCAGTCTAAAAAGTTCTGAATTTTAAGTAGTATCTAAAGTCAAAAAAGCTGTCCAATGAAGCACTGATTACTACCATATTAGAGTGAAGATCTATGAAGATCTGGAAGGAGATCACATTCTTTCAGGAGAACTTCTAGTAACCTTCAAGTTTTCTAAACTATTGAAAACCATTACTCATTTCAGTAATAATGAAAAAACAATATGGTTATAACTCAAAAGTTATGTTTTGCTTCATTCTAAAATACAAAGACAGGTCAAAATATTCATGATGCCTTTCATGTACCAGCAAGTGAGTGCTGTATCTACTCTTAAAACTATCAAAGCTTTTGTCAGTTAGAATAAAGTGTCTTTCCCTTATGTTTATCCCCTGGAAGACCATTACAAACCTCTTGCTCAAAGGCATGCAGGTTTATTATACATCTTGCATTGCTTTTTTGGTACAGTTTGACTGTTTTGCAAAGAGGAGAAATCCAAAGGTTTTTTTTTTTTTTTTTTTTTTTTTTTTTTTTTTTAAAGCATTCCCAAAGGCAAAAAGGCTGTAACATTGCATTGCCTCATGAAAGACAGAAGAGCTCTTCAGGACATTGAGAGAGGCCACAACACATTTCTGTAAAACTTGAGAAGAGCTGAACAGCACCAATACAACCATCAAGAGCAAGCACCAACATTGGAGAGTTTGAATGCATCGGAGATTACCCAGGAGCTCAGAACTCCCTTGTTCACATTCAGAGAGCAGTACTTTAACCTTAGCTTTCATAGCTTTCATGGGGAAAAAACAAGTCCAAACGAACAGGCATACACACAACCCGCACCTGTAAAGTGAGCACTCTAGCCTCCTCATAGTGTTGAATTTTGAACTTTTTGCACTGATAAATAGTAAGATTTTTCTCTTGTCTTTATTCCTGATACTATAGTTTCAAAATTATATTGGGACTACTTTTGACTAACAGACAAACAACATCCAAATCATAAAGAGGCAAAGCAATAATCAGCAATATCAAATAAGACCTTGGCATTTTAGTAGACATCTAATGAAAATTTCCATACTGTATCAGTGGTCAAAGACAGCAAGTAGCATTTTAAGAGATAAAAGAAAAAGAACAGAAAATGTCAGTACCTTGGTCAGCAAATCCTCGTCTAGTCCTTTCTCTTTACATATGGTAATAAAGCAGAGAGGAGGAGAGAAATGGACATACAGTGAGAAGTGTAGGAAGGGAAGTGATGGAGAAGAAAAATTTTATGAGTCATATGAATGCCTGAAATTAAGAGACCACAGGAGGAAAAATCAGAGCAATTACTGGAAGGGTTTTATCCTTACTAATAAACAAAATACAGCCTGGTATAAGATACCTAGAAGAAGCCATGCACAAAGTCAGGAATATTTTGGCATCATTATAAAAACTCAAGTCAGCAAAGCGAAACCTTTCATGATAATGTGAGAAGTGAAATGAGATTCCATGACTATAAACAAGAATCTACATTTCAAAGACTGCTTAAAAATAATAACACTTACAGAAAAACATTCTCAGTATCATTCCAATACGCTAATAGGAACATCTGTTCAAGATCAAGTCTTCTGGTCTTAGAAAAGGACAGCCCTTTAACAATACTCTGAAGACTCACATTTTTTATCATTCGTTGTATTTTAGTGAGACTTTTGATTATATATTATTCATTCTAATTTACTACCATATAAAATCAAGTAAATGCAATACTTAAGTTACTGCTTTCACATCCTTTTACATCCTCAGTTTTCTCTTCTTTGAAGTAGTAATCCTCATGTTTCCATTTCTTATTGCAAACCATGATTTTTCCACTCTCACGTTTTTTAAAATCTTTCTTCCAGCACAGAATTGTATTTGCTTCCACAGTACTTTTTAAAAAAATCCCAAACCCTCACTCCCTTTCCCACTCCCTTCCCCCAGTACAAATAAGGAATATTAACATGTGATTTGACATATTAAAAGCAACAAAGTAAGCACTGTGGGAAGGCAATAAATCCAGTTTTGAAGTTGAAATATTAGCTATCGCCATGCTCCCAATTGATTAGGTGTCAGCTAATATATTACATAACAAAGCTTCTCCCTCTCCTTATAAAGAAAAATACACAAAGTCCAACCATCAGCCTAGGCTTGCCTGCTAAATTTTGGTCACTTCAGGGAATACAAGTTTGAAGAAAAATGAGTGGTGGTGAACTGGCGGTGGACCGCTCATGTGCTGTGGTCCAAGACAAACCCTTCAAGCACTCAAGGTTGCTTCCTTGGAGGCATGAGGGAGTAAAATACACAGTAGAGTAGTAATGCCTTCCTGGCATTTAGAACAGAGATTTACTACTATTTGAATGGCCTAAGAAAGCTCCTGTTTTGTATGTGCCTTTTTCTTGGTAATGTTTAACCATACATGCATGTTTCCATGGCCAACATGACCCAGGATTTATATCTAACAAGTCTTTGCCACTGGGACCCTTGCTGTCAGAGGACACACTGCCTTACCATGATCATTGATGTGACCTGGGAACAAGTTCACACTCTGCATAACACATGCTTCACTTTTTAAATGAGCACATGCTTTCTGTACAAGACAGTATTAACAGTTTGAAAAAGAACAGACTTTTAAATTGCTAAAAATATCTACAGGAATTCAGCTAAGCTGAGGGAGTTTTATCCTAACAAATTCCTTATTAAAGGAAGCTAAATGAAACTAAGCTGCACTGAAACCAAATTAAGCGTTTCTGTCAGTTTAACTAAAGGATTTAACCAAGTTAAAGCATTTGAACTATGAAGATTGACCAACCTTTGGTTTCTTACCCTCAGAATGATTTCCGCACATTCTGCGTGGACACAAATGCTGAACTTTCACTGCAATTCCCTTCTGCATCAAAAGAATATAAGCCATAGTTATGGGAAAGGGCTACATGCCCTCTGAAAATGCGCCCTAGTTTGCCCTTCCGTGAGCTTAGGAAGGACATCATGAAATAGCATTAATAAACTTTGCCGGTATTGCTAGACATGGCTAATATGGTAATTTTGGGCAATCAAACAAGTGGTGTTTTTGCCATCTTTGCACTGAAAATTCATAGATGAATTTAACTACATTCGTACAGAACGTGTTTCACAGAATCCCAGAATGGTTGAAGTTGGAAGGGACCCCTACAGTCTAAAAGCTCGCTTTGCACTTGGTCCAGACCTATCTGTCTTGTTTCTATGATCTAGTCCAACCCCCCTGCTCCAGCAGGGACACCCAGAGCACGTGGCACAGGGTGGCATCCAGGCGGGTTTGGAAGATCTCCAGAGAAGGAGACTCCACAACCTCTCTGGGCAGCCTGTTCCAGGGCTCTGTCACCCTCACAGGAAAGAAGTTCTTCCTCATATGGAGGTGGAACTTCCTGTGTTTCAACTTGTACCCATTAACCCTTGTCCTGTTACTGGCCACCCTGAGAAGAGCCTGGCCCCATCCTCTCTACACTCTCCCCTCAGGTACTTGAACATGTTGATCAATTTTCCTCTCAGCCTTCTCTTCTGTAGACTAAACAGGCCCAACTTGCTTAGTCTGTCCTCATACATATGATACACGCTCCAGTCCCTTAATCATCTTTGTCGTTCTGTTTGTATTAGTACAAACTAATTAGTATCCACTACAGGAGCATTCTCCAAATATTTGCAGGAATCCACAGTTGCTCTTAATCAGATTAAAAAAAAAAAAAAAAAACTTTCGACCCCCTATCAGTGTATCAGATGTATGTGGGTTCCCCCTCATAAAAGCACTGTCCCAAAATGGGGCTGGCAGACATGGGGATTCAATGAGTTAACATAAAACAGCCAGTCTGCAATACGTCATCGGAGTCCAACTGCTCACCATGCCTGACTGGACAGATACCAGAAGAAACTGTAACTTACTCACAGAAGCAGAAGACAGAGAAGTGGAAGATATGGAACAAAAACGACAGTAGTGAAAAAAGTACCTGGCACTGCAGGATACAGAACCTGAACTGCTTAAAGAAGAGCCTGTGAAGCCACCGTCTCTGTATCATGCTCTGGAGTTATCTTTCCCCAGTTAGCCCAGGAAGAGCACAGTGAGGCCCATCGATTAAGCTGATACATATCTAGCTCGCACGAAGACCTCGAGGTACCTGACCAGAAAACTCCTATCTGTATCTTAAAAGGAATTATTATTCTGTTATTACACCTATCTTGCCTCACTTCAAGGAGAGAGAAGCAACACAAGGCACTGTCTTAGGGCGTTCACCTAAAAGATCACCCCACCAAGACCTGCACTGCAATGCTAATCAGACGGGTTTACTCAGCATCCACTGTTAGCTTAACGTCTTACCATACTCATAATTAACTGCAAGACAGCCATAGAAATAACAGAAAAATATTTGGATAATAAGAAATAGCCTGTGAATAATATTTAAAGTGCAGCAATAATATCTTGATGGAAAATGAGCTATGCGGAAGTCCTTGAATGCTGACTGCACCTACACATTGACATAAAAATTAATAGGTTATGGAAAGCTAATAGAGAGTATTAGAATTGTAAGACTGCATGTGAGGACACTGACAATGATCCTGGAGGTGTTCACAAGCAAATATCAATATCCAAGTGCAATAAAGCCTTAAGGTGATAGCTGTATTCCACGGTAAAAAGCATCTAAAGCATATAAAGGATTAATTAACAAGCAAAGAAAACTGGAGACTACTTGGCATCCAGATTTCTATCTATATGCATTTAAGGCTACACTTAATAAATTCTTTCCCTTCCTGCATTACTCTATCCTACAGTTACTTTTCCTCACCCAACCTAACATCTAACTGCAAGTCATTACTGTCCTTCCAGACAAGCAGACAACTCTTTTTTTTTCCATTCAATGATTAAATAAAAGATGCAGGCCATTCTTGCAAACATTCCTGATTACCCAATAAGGAGAGCAAGGATACTGGTTTGGCAAAACAGTACTGGGAGAGTAACACTTCAAAAGGGTGTTGTTTTGCCCTTTTCAACTTTGCATCACTAATAAAACCTGTCCAGTAGCCTGTGTGGATCTCAACATGCAATTTACAGCACACACAAAAATGAAAGCTGTAAGCTTCTTTTAAAAATGAAACACTTCATTGCACAGGATTTTTTTTTTCCAAGGAAAACATGGTGTAAACAAATCTGATTGCACTAACTTGCTGTTAAAGAAAAGATGAGATAGACTGTAACATTGTGGACTGTAACAAATTTGAGTTTCTGAAGTCACCTTAAACTCTTTCAAGCAAGTATTATATATACATGTAAATAAACAAATACACATGCCTATACATATATACACATATAATGTATAATTATGTAAGTTTTTATTAATATATAATTTTATTATATAATATGCACTTGCTGCCTTTGCACAGAAGTAAAGTTATTCACCCACACAGACAACTCCCATCACTGCGAACAGACAGAAGAGCTCCTTTCGTGCACGATTTTGAGGGCACTGGCATTCATTTAAGTTGAGTGTCAGAGGTGGCAGATTCTATGTTTGGCTACAGAGACATGCTCCTAGTTTCCATCAGCTTGAAAAGATTTTATGGACTGCAATCCATTTGCTCCTCAAATCTTGTTCCCTCATGTGAGCTAACAGTGAAGCGCATGGAGATGGTTATTCTCTATTTTGTGGAGCATTCAAATTTCTTTACGCTGCCAGAAACAGATACCTAGAAGGATATGTCATTGAGGAAGAACTTGCGCAAGGAGACATATATGCACAGTAAAAGCACGCAAAAAATACATATCTCTTCTTTAGCTTCAACACATGCTGAGGACTGCACAGCAGTGAGGCTTTGCCATGGCTTTAGGGAGAAAACAGGTGGATGAAGGCAAATAACTTCTGTCCTATTCTCCTGCTGTTAAACTGCTTTTCTTTCCCCCTGGCTAGGCATCTTACAGTGAAGGGCTTCCAAGAATCCAACACTGCATTTCAGTATTTTCTTTATGTCCTCCTTCAGAAGGACAAATAGGTTTTTAAAAGTCTAAAAGTATTTCTTTGAAAGCAACAGTGCAAGCTATACCTCTCAGTTGATGTATTACAAGAATTAAGCAGTTTGGTATTCACAGAAATAGGAAATGGTGTGGGGGGGAAAGTGAACCAACTTAGCAAGAAATAAAATGGGAAATTCTTCTGCTTGGAGAAGACCAGGTCACCAGCCATCATTCTGCAGGCAACCATCTTCTATTTCATATGTCTTTTAAATTATTTTTAATCAGAACATACTGTTTCTGTGTATGAAGCTTCACAGGAAAATAAGTCAGAGATGAATGTCTAGTGCTGGTGTTTTAACGCATTAGTTTCACTCTTTTTCTCCCCACATTTTAAATCTAGCATATAATACCCAGCCCAGGGGCTTAGCGGGCAATCTCACACTATGGCCCAATTAAGCATAATGTTCCTCTCCCTTTTCACGTCAATGCAAAAGCCATGGCACAGAATTCTCCAGCTGAGAACTACTCCACATAAAGCTCTTTATTAGCCATGTCCTTCGGGACAACTTATTTGTATTTACAGGCTTATCAAATGTGAAGGGATCTGCCATCGCTGGGCCAGATATATAAAATGCCTTGGGAAAAGAAAAACCATGTTCATGCTGGGCCAGCACAAACAGTCAGGCATCATGATACAGAAAACCAATTAAGTGAATCAGAATTGATTTGGGGAAAAAAAAATGCTTTGCTAGCTTTTACGCTCCAAATGTTGTTAAAATTTATTTCTATGAAAAGTCTATGAATTTGCACAGTACCTGCAGAAAGAGCTTTTCTGTTTAATGGCTTAGATTTTTAGACCAAAGTGAAAAAAATCAGTTAGTATGGGTAGTGAGAACAGAGTGTAAGTGGCCATAATTGACAGACTCAGTTTAAAAACATACCCTGATTGCAACTAAAATGCTAGTATTGACATACTTGAAGTTTTCCGATTAATTATAGAAAGCAATCAAGCTCACAGGAACACAGTCAAGCAACCAAGCCCATAGGAAGATTTTTCATAGGACCAACACGGGTTTTTCAAGGTTGTCTCCTAGACCAAAATATGTATTTAAAACATGATGGCACCTATAACATATGGCAGACAAATTTATATCTATATAATCAAGACAAATCTATATCTATATAATCACAGCTTGCTTATTATAGTAGTTTAGTAGTTCTAAATAAAACAAAATTAGCACAGTAAGTTTCGCATGCTATCTGAAGGTTCAAATGAATTACTTTTTAATCTCTAAAAATAATGAAGATGACAATTGCCTCAAACAGTAAAAAAGTACTACACTATCAGTATATATTTATAACATAACAAAGCATTTTGCCTTTTTTGCAATTGTGAGATACTTTCTTTTTCATCACCCCCTCTATATAATTAACAATTAACAACTGAAAAGCATTAGGCACTAGATTGTGTGTGGAAAAATATACTTGACTTTCACAGGAACCATCTCCTCTTCAATATTTTTCCTCATGCATATATGCCACTATCAATTCCAGAAAATTATAATATCCTCATTAGTTTTAACTTTCAGGAAGAGATGGCAACATCTGGTAACTGGCGACATACTGGTATTATTTCAACTTTAATGTCTCCAGGAACAAATGCACTCAAGGAAATCCCTATAAGTCTGCTTTTTATTGTGGGAACAGCAGCTGGACACAGGGGAATGGAATCTGAATGCCGTTACTAGATAACTATGTCCATTTTACTGGCACTATTTTGATAGGCTAATCGATGCTATTCTTGTTTGCACGACACTGTGGTCTTCAGCCTCCATTGCTTTATGCTCTCACTGCATTTCATGGTCAACACAGATCACTTTTTAGTAGGTTTTATAAAGTTCTGCTGTGGAGGTACCTCCATTACAGTCAAAATGCATTTCCAGTGCTCCATGAAGTTTCAGTCAACACACATCCTCAGTCACTGAGGAATGAAATAACTAAGCAGCCACGTAAAACGTGAAAAAACTTCCCCCATCTTCCCACCAATTTTCTCCTGCTGGGGACCCCCATGTTCTCAGAAGCATCCACAGACAGGCCCTGGCTGTATGATGGTCACTTGGGCTGATTCAGGTTGAAAGTGTTAGTTTAAAACTGCGATTTGCCACACAAATCTGTGAGGATATATAAATAGTTTATAACAGTATGTTAGGAAATGTGGAAGTAAATAGTGCTAAGCACTATCATCACATTCATTTTCACTTTGAGCTAGAATATGAAGAGCACAGCACAAATCAAGATTCCTGCAAGCTATCAAGTGATGACAGACCTCGATGCAACTAATATAATTTTAAAGGATTTTTTTTATTATTTGCCTTCAAAATACATGATTTTTCAGAAAACCTTCTGCTGGACAGCTTTACTATGTTGTTTATAGCAAAAAGAATCAGGACTACATTGCAGCATGCCATCTATCCAGCTGTAAAAATCTTTCAAATAAAATTGCAAGGGCAAGTGGTAAGAATAGAAACTTTTTAATTTATTTTATAAGAACTGTGATTCTGTGATTCTGTGAAATATGGACTTTTTGGAGAGATATGTTTACCCATGTTTATGCTGAGAGATAGACAACTTATTTATCAGCAGTAGGTGCTTGTAAAGGTCTACCTCTAAGAAACTGTGTTTTTTATCATAATGAAACCCATTCAAAATCAAAGATACTATTTTTTTCAGCATTTGCTTAATTGTATTTTCACCTGCCACTAGTTCCTCTTTTTTTCATTAGATTTAATGAAAATAAATTCTTTGTTTAACTGAGTGTCTCCTCACTAGTTGTCTTTCCGATCCCTGGGCTCTTATCTTGGTAGTACCAAGTTTCTTGTTTCAGATTACTGCTCATTTCTCACTCTCTATTACATCCACCCGGATGGACTCTTTCTGGGACTTATTTTACCAGATTTCATTATGATTACAATCTAATAATGTGTTCCTTAAGCTTCCATTTATTTCTGTTCATTCACCTTTTTTTGATCTTTTGTATTCAGGCTCGGTACTTTCCTTGCTTGGTAACAGTAGAGATATAATGAGAATGCACATCTTCCACTCCGAAGTCACAGGCTAGAATACTGGCAATTGTATCCATGAAACTGGGAGAACATGCATGTGTCGATGTTATGGTAAAGAAACTGTATGTTTAACCACACCACATCAGTCCCTAACACAAGTCCTAAAATCTGCAGATCCTGTAACATTGCTTTTAGTTTCATAAAAAAACACACCTCTTGTTTCTGCATGAGCTGCACTTCTTCCACAGTTTGCAGGACAAAGTGTGTGTTTTGTTCCAGAGACTACCTTCAAACATCACTGTAGCTGCTGTAAATTCATTAAAAAATATGGTAACATTCTGTTGCATAGGTAGAGCATAGTAAACCTTCACTCATAACTGTAACTTGTGTTAAGCCAAGCATGTTGCTTGGAGTACTAAATTACAAGTCCATATTTCCTCAAATCTTACTCAGATTTAACATCTGGTACTCCTGCCAACAGAAGATATATTTTTTCATCCCATACAATCTTTAGATCTTTATTAGGTATTTTAAACTACTCTAATAACTTGGTACACTGCACTACATGAAGGCAAGTTTCCAAAGACAACTCCAGTGAAATTCAGTAAAATACAGTAACCAAAAGATAACACTGCACAGCAATTAAAATGGTGAAGTGACTGTAATGGCATAACCACAGCTTTAAACAAAACAACCATTTGAAGCAAGGTACCACTTAGAAAGAAAGTAAACACTCAGTTTTAATGCAAAACGTGGCATCTGTGAGTATGCTAATAACTGATTTTGGATGCAACAAAGACTTAATACAGAATTCTGCTATAATTATACTTCTGCTACCATGGCTTTCTGTAAATTGCAATATCCATGGTCAGAAAATGTAGTTCAAACTCTTTAAGGCAAGTGCATAGTTCTTAGAGACTTCTTAAAATTTAATTCTACCTGGTGGCTGTGGATAGATATGCAAAAATATACTCAGTATGTATTATTCAGTTTTAAATGCCCTGCCCTTGACCATTGTCTTTTAGCTTCCCTAAGTGCTTCTCAAATAAAGTTTTTCAAAGATGAAAAAGTAATTCTCTACCCTAAAAACTAAAGCCAACTTGAATACTACTGGACCACAGCAGGAGAAGTTAGCAGCATATTTGCGGGTGCAATTCTGGATTGCAGAAGCAGTATTCATTACTGTCCATGCTGCCAAATTAATTAGATTTCTTTCAATAAAACATGTAATATTTTATTGTAATTTGAAATAAATGCGATAACTGAGCTGTATGATTATATGGATTTCAGTTTTTCAATTATCTAGATGAGGTTAACTGGAATATCTTGGTGATGGATTTTTTTTTCCTCATTCTTGTTTCATTTTTAAACTAGTCTTAGGAAGAAAGAAAGACATTTTGGAAACTTAAGAATCCTTTTCAGGGAGAAAATTTTAAAGTCATTTGTACAGTTTAAAGCATGTATTGGAGGACGCTTGTTCCTAACTGAATCTTTGAAAATGGAGAGCTCAAAGAAAAACTCATCTTAAAAAAGACTTTCTAAAACTGCTGAGACACTCTGTAAGACGTGTATCTGTAAGTACACTAAGAGAGCATGGTGTAGGACCACCAGCAGATTTTGGAAAGACTTGCCTTTAATAGGTACCATCACCTTGCATTATAGGACACATTTGCATTATACAAAAGGTATAAAAATATATATATTTGCATTATACATATGCAAATTTATATGTTAATGGATATGTTAAATGTTAATGTATATGATGAAAGTTTTCTATTATACCACAATTCTTCACACAAGTAGAGATGTAAACATATTTTACACATCATAACATTGCCATCAAACAGCTTTCACAAAGTACATCAGCAAGAGAGAATTGGTTTTATCTTTTCTGATATCAGTGAATTCAGCTGATACTTTTCTGAAGAGCAGAAAATCCTATGATTAAATTAGCTGTCATGAGAATATCTGCTGATCATTTGATAACTGCAGCAGAATCTTCACTCCTTATAGCTCTGAACTGCCCTCTGATGCAACTCTGCCAAGTGGTGACTACCCCATTACTCAAAGTGATCAACATGTTTATTAATTCCCTGAAGTCATCTAGCACAAGAAAGTTACAATCCTGTCAGAAGGGTAAAACTTCACTAATTCAATCTCACTCAGGAGAGTCCATGGCAGTAAACATTTGCCAGAAGGACAACACATATTGATACAACATTTATTTAAATCAAATAGTTAGACAATGCACTGAGCTTTTAATCAAACATTTAGCAAACTTTTTAATCAAACAGTTAGATATTTAATCTATTTTACTTTTTGAACACATTTGTTTGTATATATTTGGTGATATGTAACTTGCTCATTTAAGAAAGAAGGAAAAAAACACTTGATAAATTTTGTAAATATTTTGATAGTTATAGATAACAGCAAATGTAGTATATTGTATAGTCTCTAGCATACGAACTGTTTTTCACCATGAAAACATCTCCATCTGAGAAAACTATTATTTATTCCCTGCACTTCTGCTAGAATTGGATTAATGATCCTGTACATCCAAACTCAGCTCTGTTTTTTTTTTCCTTCATCAAAAGAACATCTAAACCAAGCAAGCGAAACATAAAGGTAGTTTTGGAAAGCAACATATAGTACCACTGTAAGTTCACCACATGGAAACGCAAAGAGAATAAACTCTGTATCTGTCTCAGAAAAAGATCTGAAGCAACAAATTATAGGAGTGAACATAGAGAAATTACGCAAGCTAAAAAACTAGACCTGCAATTTAGTTAATCCTATTAGTACTTTCAAAATATATCGTATTAGTTATTTCCTAGCGGACAAGTTTCACCATTATAATGGCACTCCTTTTGTTTAAGTTGGAAAGGTGCTCATATTATCCAAGACAGGGAAAGACATGACTTCCAAAACCACAGCCCCAGTCCTTCTGGAAAAGCAAATGAGATCACTCGGAGTCCCGACTGCCTCATCACACTTATGAGTCTCTCAAACTGCATCTATCAGTCTCAACTCTAGTCCTCTCCTGTTTCTAGCTGATACTAATGTTCAAGGCAACAACACCCACAAAATATATCAGAATTAACAACATGATCCTCATAATAAAGTAAGCAGTGAAATAAAGAGATTAACTCCAATAACAGAATATGGGAGAGTGAAAGAAATAATCCACAGGAGAATAACTAAAGAGAGTTTAAAATTACGGTAATTATGCAACAAAGAGCACCATACACAAACATGGTAACCGGTTAATATCAGAATATCAGAAGAAGGCAGAAAGGATATAGACTGCAAGCAAAATCTACATCTTTTCAGCTGACAACGAAAAGAAATCCAAGAAAGGTACATAAGCCTGAAGAGAGAATTAACAACAAATCACAAAAGTCTCCTGAAGAATTTTCCTGGCAGGTTAGTTAGATCTTGTAAGAAATTTTATGATTTACTGGCTACAATGCAGAGTTACTTTGGTTACAATTACTAATTCATTAATCCATTTATCAACCCAATTATTAATCCATATGAATTTCTAATTTTACTTAAAATAACACTATTCCAGCTCATTTCTCTAATTAATTGTATAACTATCATAAAACTTTAAGGCAACTCCATTAATAGTCTCATCATGCAAAATGCTGCCCTTTATTTTCAGTATATACATACTTATAATATATATGATACTATATATCCAATTAGTACTCAGTACCTTGTGAGACAGTTTCCATCAGCAAGGCACCAAAACAGTAGATATTTTAACATTTAATTTTCTCATGAGATGAGAAACATTTCTTTTGCAGATATATCGCTGGCCAATGCTCTTAGCAGATTTACTGCATTAGATCTTCATCATATGTATGTATCATCATACATACATCAACTTTCTGTTGCATGTAGAAACATCAACTTTGAGCCTAACAATGCACACTGTTAGAAGTCAGCTATTACTTTCTTCCTGTAATTGCCAAATGCCACATAAAAGAATTTGCTCAGGAACACTCAAGCAGCTCCATACTATAAATAATGCTGCCCGTGACAAGTCATATCTCTTCTGCCCACCTTAAGCGTCTTCCTCTTACACAGCTTGCTCAAAACACATCACTGGACTGAAGACTATGTGAAAACACAGTGCAGGGTTTGCCTGGCATACACCAGCAGTGCAACTTTTTAATCTGGCCACCCAAAAACGACGACCCAAGACGACGCTTGACAGATGGGAAAGGATGGAGGAAAGCGGCAGGTTTAGTAAGAGGTAGGAACCAAATCACCATCTACAAGCTAATGTTTGGGTCTGAAATTTCTTATTAAAGATGGCCTTACAATACCTTGTCAAAAATATGCAAAATTCATCTATGCTTTTTTATTAACACACAAACACACATGTAGCTGCGTATAAACATGAGATTTGTAGTAATGATGTCTGAAATGCAGAACTTGATTACTTTTGTAAAGAGCCAAGTTTTACAACTTTTTCAGGAATATGGTAACTTTTTATACATATGGAGAAGCACAAAACAAAACCCTCATCTCACACAAAAAGGTAGCCTTTAAAGGAGTTTATTTAAGTATATCAGCCATTGATACAAGCAACTTCAGTCTCATAACTGAATCACCATGACAAAACAACTAAAGCACAATTCACATGTGCTTTCGAACCTCTCCCTTGGCAACACTGCTTGCTGATTTTGCTCTTTTAATAAACTTGTCTGATTTCTAAAAACAGGGGATGTTCAAGATAATGATCTATCAAAAGAATCAGAGGAACAGTGAGATAAAATAAATAGTGCCTGAGTAATTAAAAAGAAAGAAAAAAAAAGAGAAGAAAGTAAAAAAAAAAAAGAAGAGAAAAGAAAAAAAAAGAAGAAAACCTGTCTTCCTGGCAAAGATCCAAACTCATTAAAATTTATCTTTTGGTAAAACATCAATTATAAATATTTCACAGCAAGGCTGCCAACTGCATTCCAATGCTGATCAACCAGAAAGTGTCACTGCTGTATTTTAAAATATGCAGAAGTTTCTGCACCGAGTGGCATCTTGTAGCCAAATCCCACGGGTACAGGAGGCTCTGCTCTGATGTGTGTGCTGCACAAACTCCCCTTTTAAACACACAGAGAGCCATTAAAGTCAAAGAGAAAGAAAAAAAAAAGATTAAAACTGGATTAAGAGAAAACATAGGTCAGAGCACCTCAAGGTCAGAGCACCTTACATTATATATAAAAAAAGTATTATAAATATATATTGTTATATTATATACATATACTCACGCACACATATATACACATGTATATATATGTATGTATGTATTTTAATACAAACAAAATGATAGATATTTTTAATATCGCCATGGAAACAGACTTTCTTGCTATTTATAATTGCATGCATTCACTTTGACAGTGCCATTTAAGTTTTTTTTTTTTTTTTTCAAATCAAACTGTGTTTATTAACCTGCCCCATATCACTCCCAGTAGCTACAATTGGGAGATTTGCAATTTTATAGATGAAGAGTTGTTGCAAATAAATTAACTGTAAGGCTGATACTAATTTGGGTACCACGCTATTTTATGCTTGCAGTCACTTGCTCCCTTCATTAGGTAGCATTGCTGTTCCCCATGCAAGAGCTCCATCTATGTATTTCTGAAGCATTATTTTTCCTATACCCAAGACAAAGAGCACACAGATAGAAAACAGGAAATTATAATGCATATGAATAAGAACAAATTAAGCTGGGGTGGCTAGTCTTCACACTGACATTTTTGATGGTAACTCTGCCGCACACCTTTGAATAAATAGTCAAATAAGCAACCATTTGCAGAAGTATTTTAACTACCTTTTTTGAAGATGTCAATGCAGTCTAAAGCATAGATTTCCAGCTCTGTAAAAATCAGAAGCATTTTCTGTGAATGCTCTTACTAATGTTTTACAGATTAAAAGAAAAATTTCTAGACTTCTTCTACCACATGGAATCAATAAGATACAAGGACAGAAACCTGTGAAATTTCACTCTATAAATTATTATTTTTTTACATCGGCTAACACCAGTTAAGACAAGACTAATCTGCTATCAAAGTGCATGAAGCCAGAAGAGATGCATAACTCAACCAAAAAGAAACTCAGTGTTGCCACTTGATAAATTTGCATATTCAAGATTTTGACAACACAACAGTTAGTTAAAAAAATCACTGTGTCCCCCTGAATGTTTTATACTTTTTATGTGGAAAGGTGGAAAGTATCCTTTTTTTTTTTTTTTTTTTCTTTAGGACAGTAGGCAAATGTTAAGTTTTATCACTTAGCAGCACCTTAGGCTTACTCTATTTCAAAGAAGGTAGTCAAAGATGATAGCATGATTTTAAGTTACTATTTTGCACAGTGAAAAAGCATATGAGGGTTTTTTAGATAGTTACTTTATCACATCACTCAAACAATTATGTCTAAAACTCATCAGAAGGAATAATTACAGCTACATGACAATTTGATCATCAGCAACATACTCCAAAAAGCTTAATAAATCATTCACTTAGTAGCCATTGGAAGATGGGAAAAAATAGTAAAGGTAATTCAAAAATAACACACAAACTAGAAATGAAAGAGAAAACATGTATAATTTATTCTACAGATGCTATAGCTGACGTATACTTCTTGCAAATGGAAGAAGGCTGATAATGGCCAGTGCATTAATAAAACCCCTCTGACAAAACCAGATAACCTGAACATAGCCTATACCGAAAAGAGAAAAAATCTTGAGCCTGCACATTCTCAGATGCTAAAACACAAACATTTGCACTATTCACATAGTTTTTGTTATTGCTTTGTTAATTTAAGACAACTTAGCCCCACTTTCTAGTATCTCACAAGCGTAACCAGTGACACATTAGCCAGGCTGAGGCTTTACACAGAATCCCTCCATGGCTTTACTGACAAAGGCAAGTACTGCACCTCCGCGCCAAATTCAGCTACCTTACTTCGGGGAAATAGAATAAGCTCTAACACTCAGATCACCTAAAAACGAGTTTCATAGAACCACTAGTATAAACCCAATTCCCTCTCATTTCAACTTCCCCCTCTCTACAAGATTTCCTAAGTAGCTAAAAACCATTGAAATCTGCAATTGCTTGCATTAGCCAAATGCTGCCTAACAAACTAAATAATCTCTCACCACCAGTAAGAAAAAAACAAATAAATAAATAATGTGTCTATAAAACAACATAACCTTTTCCAAGGTGCATTCAGAAAATAGGAGAAACTAAGGTTTGCAACTAAAACTTAAAGCAGTGCTCTCATTTGCACTACACATTAAGGAACATCACCTCCACTTAAAAGGTCTAACTGGGTCTAAATCTAATTTTCTTTACTGACTGGAACTCACTCATGTTTTTAGTGTTTCATCTTCCTTATCTGTAGATATACATATACATGCAGGCATGTATTCGCGACTTCGAATAACATAAACTTTGCAACTATTTTGCAGATTTTTCACCTAGTTACCTTCATATTTTCCTGCTCATTTTCGCTCTTCATATGAACAAAAAATTCTATCAAGCAGGGGCTTATGGTAAAAGGGCATCAATGTTCTCCATTAGTAAACAGTTCTCTTGCTACATCCACGTCCATATATAAGCACTGTGTCACTGTACTACTCAATATTAAATTCTGAAGTTAAAACTTCAAATCTGCACTACTCATTATTATGATCTGAAGTTGGATTAGAGTGTAAAAAGAGCGCTGGATGAAGGCAGTGAAAGGAAATGGACAGTGTGGATGCTACTGACCGTCTTCTCTTCTTGATGTAAAATGAAATCCAAAGATGGGGAAAAAAGCTAAAAAAGAAACAGGGAACTATTTTTCAGTTAAGCAGATTCCATTTTAACCCCAATGATTACCGCTAAACTCAGCAGAACAAATTTCTGCAGCTTTTCATAGTGGAAATGTTTCTTTGATTGCTTTCTACATAGTATGAAAGATGCACAGGAAAGATTACAGGAGTTAGACCATGAATCACTGCTAAATGGCAGAAGCTGGAACCTTATCTATACAGAAAGCTGAAGTTTGGAATGGTCAACACCACTGGCTTTCCTGTTTCTTTGGATATTACACACTCTATGACTGCGGCATCATAAGAACAGATTCACAGCATTGGCAAGTTGTGAATCGTTAATTTGAAATGGCGGGAGGGAGAAATTGCTATTCTGGCAATTTCAAGGATAGAAAGATTAAATGTATTACGTCTGATGAGTTTGACCATGGAAAATGAATTATAAAGAGTAACTCTTCCTCAAAGAGGCACTTAGGTATCTCCGGTAAAGTATACTTGAAATATACAATTCTTTCAGCACTCCTGTAGAACAATGACAGAAGTGAGAAACTACTCATGTGAATGAGACCATAGATTCTCCCTGGAGGAGAAAAAGAAGATACTCTGCTTCACATGTGTTTTCCACAAGCATATAACTAAAAATAGTTGACATACAATGGTTCTGTAGATGATGTGCAAAAAAAATCCTGTGGCTGAAATCCAGGAAGGTGAATATTTAATCCTAGCTATCACAGATGTGTCATGTTTAATGTTTTCAGGAACTGTATTTTTTTTTTGGTACATTTGTCTCCACTCTTCCACTGCCTTTCACTAAAGGAGTAAGCAAAGACACTCATAAACCATGCACATGTCTAGTTGTCCAACAGCACATTTTAAACACCAAGTGACAAGCCAGCAGGGAAATCATATGGGTTTTCAGACTTTAGTGTATTGCTTAGCTGTCAAAAAACAAAACAAAACAAAACGCAAAAATATGTTTTCAGATAACAGGACATTATCATGACGTTTATCTCTCTCTCTCATGCTGGAGCAAGAACGCCAGAAGAACTCTGACACGTAGAAACACACCGACTCCAAAAGCAGGATCCATCAAGAAAATAACTGGTCATCCAATGAAACAGAGGTACATGCTGGACAGGGATTCAGAATACCAAAAGGCTCAATCCCGGAAAGAATGGATTTGTCTAAAACTGGGTCTCCAAAATGGCTTTAGGCACTTAGAAGAGTGTAAAGTCAAAAATCCAGTAAGATCTGTATTTCCACTTTTCTGTCTACAGAAGACTGATTTTTGCATCTCAGACAGCTTTGAGTAGGGTAAACTTTACAATTGTAGGTTGGCAAAGATAAGCAAATTTAAGCACATTTGGAAGTTTTCACAAGCAAGTTGAGGAGAGTTACAGTGTGGTGCAGAGTTTACCTGGATTCCTCTCCTGAACTCATAAATCCTATTTTTATTCCCATTCAACTTTCACTGTTGAAGTTCTTCAGTCTGGTTCAGTTACTTCCACCATTACAGAGACCTCCACAGTAATGCTGAAAGCATGTAGATAGGTAACTTTCAGAATAGGTGCTACACTTTCTCCAAAAAGACAGAATTACATTGAGTAAAGTTTTAACTGCTGACTAACTGACTTACGGCTGTAATAGTAGACTACCTCCTGGAAATATAGATGACTGCTAATGAATAGGGACAACAGCATATACTTCTGCTTCAGAAGCAATAAATGTACCTGTTGTAATCCCTGATAATTATTTGTTGCCAAAGAATTAACATCAGGGCATTTTAAAATTTCAGTTCTTTAGACTGCATTTTATGTAGCAAGAACCTGTAATATCATAATAAGTAATTCTCTTTAGAAAAGGAATCAGAAGTCTTAACAGACCATGAAACATACAAAGCACCTTAAAAAGAACCTTAAAAAGAAAAAAAAAATCCTGGAACCACACAAAAGGATTTTTTTTAATATAGTCATTGCTTTATTTGAAAACCCAGACTGAATTATTTCAGAAAATGTTTAAGAAAGGATTCAAAAAGAAACTTTGAAGGATACCACAAAACCGTATTCAGAAAGAGCTTCAATTAAGAATTCTCTTATAAACAAAATTACCCAAGATGCAAGAAAATCAATTCTACCTTCCAAAATACTCCAGATTTACATTGCTTGTAAAGAAAAGAAAAAAAATCAATAAAGCCTTAACAATAAGAATCTCTAATTTGATTATGGAACAAATTGTTTCGGTTTCCTTTGCACATCTACTGAGAAGAAAACAGATCTGACATTTGTAACAAAGCTCTGAAAGATGCTGATGGATTTCCTTCTGTCTGGCGTATTTGTTGTTTATCATAAAAACAGAGAATCATCTCAACACAAGAACACTAAAGATTATTTCATCTAGTACGTTTCAGAAAAATTTTCAACAAAAGATGTCTTTAGCTACTCCTGAAGGTACACAGAACACATCTGAATGAAAAATTTTTACACGATTTAGAGTTAAGCAAGAGATCAACAGAACCTCTTTTTAAAGCAGTACTTTAAAAATTATCTTCTTTCCTTTATTGATAACTTTCAGCATTTGGTAACATCTTAATTTAGTAGTTCAAGTTTCCTAAAACTATTGTCAAATAAATATGGATGCAATATTTTTAATAAGTAAAAGCAATAAAGAGAACTCTCCCTATTTCACCCCTTCTGCCCCTGCAGAGAGTAAGACCATTACAGTCTTTTTAAATAAATGTTTCAGGTTTTATTATTCAATCATAAAACTGAAAAATAAGGCAAATCCATCCTGTTTCACAAAGATATTTAACTGTTAATGGGTCTAAACACTTAAAATTTTCATGAACATCTAGCATGCTGATAAAGTGACTTCTAACCAACAGCTTTCAAACACGGCAGTTCAAAAACTGTACAAAATAAGATAAAATAACTGATTCACCTTACACTTTTTTTTTTTTTTTGGATATGACACATATGACACCCAAGTGTAAGACGTCTCATGCTTCCCTGCGTTCCTTCCTCAAGACATTTTCAAACCAACTCGACAGACTTGAAGAATCCCCAGGAGTCAAGCTCTTTTGGGAAGACAGGGAATGGCAAATATCCCCTGCATTTCTCTGCCAGTACGAGGCTACAGAGACACCCTTGCAGCAGCCTGCTACAGAACAACCTCCTTCTCTGGAAGGAAAGCAGATGGTGAAGGCTGGCAAGGCGTGGGGTGTCTGTGTCAATGGGAAGGAAGATGTCACTAGGTTAACGCAAACTGATTGAAGTCACAAGACGCAGTTTTTTGAGGGTTTGAGGGTACTTAGCTCACGGGACCAACAAGCTATAGGATGGAATACAATCAGTCTTACCTAAAACCAGGTAGGCAAAGTTATTCCTTTGTCTATTTCAAAAGCAACAATTGTTCAATTGTTCCTAGTCAAAGTTACCGTATTTAGGGAAGTCAGCATCTTTTTTAAAGTGTCAACAGTTTAAAAAAAAAAAAAGAATTAAAAGACCCCAAATTGTTAACAGTGAATTCTGATAAATGTGTGCCGTCTTTCATTGAATGAAGACTGTCAGTAAGAAGGTAAATGCGTACTTCTGGATAGAAAAAGGCAACAACGCCAGTTATTGCTATCATCTGTTTTACAGCAGTGCTCAACACTGCTCTCCCTAGACCGCCTGAGGACTATTACTCTACCCCTTGGATGACAGGAGAACTTAAAGCAGAGCCAGGCACATGCAAACATGCTGTCTATGGCGGCTTTTCTTAACCACACAGCCTTAGAACAGAAATGTAATTAGCTCTCACACCTGTTTATTGTAGATTTGCAAAACTGGCTCATGTAACTGATGCCTGACGAACAAATAAAACATTAAGGCAATAACTGCGTACCTATCAAATCAAATAAACATTGTATTTCCTTCATTTGTATTGCTACAAAAAGAATGTGAAGCTCCCATTAAAGAAAACCACAACAAAGACAATAGCCTTTAAGGAAAGTAATATTACTGTGAATTCGTACCATATTAATTGCTGCAGATTTATCAGTATATTTATCAGTAGTCTCACAAACCATCTATCCTTTGGCACCAGAAATTACTTCATAGCCAAACCTGTCAAGCTTCATTTACAGAAGTCAAAATGTAATCATTCCTTCTGTGGAGTAATAAGGGCAATGGAAATTCTAATATCATAAACAAACTTAGTGATTTAAATACAAGCGATTTCATTCTACCCATTTTATGAACAAAAGTATTGTACAAAAAAAAATGTGACAAAAAGAAAGTAACTGAGGGAAAAAAAAGATATCCTAAGTAAAATGAACACATGTGTGGGCATGAGCCATGACTAGGATGTAAAGGTTAGACTTATACGTGAATTGCCTCTGGGAAAAATTCAGGTAATGATGGATGGAGTTAATGACTCTGCACTGCGGGGCTGGAAGCTACATAAACCAGAAGAGCCAATGGGAAGAAGGCAATGTAATTCACTTTGGATTCAAATAAAATAATTTTGCACTTGCTTCCACCAGATAAATATCAAGGTGAGAGAAGAAAGGAGCGCAGCTGGAGCCACCCCAAGTCTGAGCTCGTGGAGAGCAATTGGAGGAGAACAGGGATGAGCTGAGTTTCTAAGTGACCTGCCACCGCAGCAAGCCCTACCTCAGTATCAAGTAAATAATACACATGATATTAACAGAACAAACTCTACCAAGTCTAAAAGCTTGTGGCAAGGCACTTTGCACAGTGCAGGCGATTTTATATAGCCAAAGAGTTGCAAACAACCTCATTCTTGGCCATGATTTCCCACTGAAGTTGAACAGTATATAGAGGTAGCATGATGACACACACATGAAATATCAGGATTTGGAGGAATTCATTAATTAGTGGTGGAAAGAGCTAAGGAAGATATTCTAGTTGCATCAAAAAAAAATCAAGGAAGAAAATTTATTCTGAGGAATAAACATGTACCTCTCTGATACCAGCAAAACACTGCACACGCAGTAACCAAAAACGCTGTACAAACCAAGTCATACTTATTACACACAGCAAGCAAAATCAATGAAAAGAAGAAAAACTTCCACCCTTTACCAAATGTTCCCTGGTGCGTGAGAAATGGAGAGTACAAACTTCCCAGTTTCCAAAACCAGCTAGGAACGTCACTGCTGTTGCCCACAATTACTTAGCCCGCCAGGTCTGTAAATATGGAAAACTTCAAAAAGACCCTTTCTCCTTTAGTGTTAGCAGATCTCTCGCCAAACTGCATGGTAAGAGCAAAGCCAACTGAATTTATTTCATCCAGGCAACATCATTTCAGTATCTTTCCATTATGCAGCACTCACCATGAAACTAAAATCAAAACCTTCTGCATGAAAAATAACCAAGTTTTTTTTTTTCCCTAATAATCAGCATATTGCAATATGGCCTTGAAAACAAGGAGGGTAAGCAGTAAGAATCATAGAATGCTTAAGGTTGGAAGGGACCTCTAGATGTCTTCTAGTCCAACCCCCCTGAAGGGGAAAAAATAAATAACAGAGCTGCAGTTTGGTTGAACCTTTTTTACTTTCCCCTTTTCTCTGTCACAAAACCAATTCAGAGTTATGCAGAATGCTGGAAGAATGAATAGTATCTTTGCCATTAAAAGGAGTATTTTCATAAAAGAGGAAAAATTGGAAACGTCATTCTGGAGCAAAATGTGTTACCTTTGTAATACTCACCCCTCCCCTACTTCCCTCCCCCCACCAGCCAAATTACACAGGTTTTATGATTAAAATCAGGATGTTGTAGTTAGCCATTTCAGAATCTTTTGAGAAATCACCCTAAAAAGGAAAAAAAGAAAACCCGAAACTTGCACATCTCTCTTGATGGAAAAAACACATCTCTCCAGCAATCCTTCTCCAGTGAGGACAAAAATACAACCTTAACTTAATGCCACAAGATTACTGAGGCCACAGCAATGAACCATGCATCAAAAATAGAAATGATGCTAAGAAATGTTTAAAGAATATTTTAAGATTAAGCCTTACCTTCTGTCACCCAGCGAGAGCAATCTACTAGACTTTTCTCCCGAGATGTGTAGTTTGCACATCAAGAGGATAAACCAGCTGTTACAGGGAGAAGGCGACAAGCACTGATTTCTGTTCCTGTTTTGGTTAACGAGGCTAAATTCTAAGTTAAAAATGTAAAAGGCGGGGATGTCATTTACACAAACAGAAGCAATCAAGCAGCTGGTGAAGGTATTATTAATAGTTTTGTTTTTGTTTTCTGGAATTAAATGGCATTTAAGTGCTTTATTATTTTTAAATTAAAAAGCTGTTTTACGATCTAACTTCTGCACTTGATTTCATCATGCTTTTTTAACGCCTCTATTAATCATAAATCAGCTTTTTTTGGTAACTGTTCTGATTACAATGAATAAATCTTCAATATTTTGGAGTTCATAGGGCTGCCAAAATAGTTATGAAAATAGCTCAGCTTGGGAAGTTGTTTGAAAAGTTAACCACCTTAGCACAGCACTGCTTGCCAGAACATCTATAGCTCTATATTAAAGCAAAATGGATTTTTATTGAGTTTTCCTGTTTGTAAGATTGAAAACCTAGAGCTAAAACCCCCTTGCAAGGACATGCAAGTCCTTGCACAGGAACAGCAGGAAATGCTGTCCTCTGAGATCTTCCTTCTCCATGAACACAATTTTCTAAGCAACAAGCAAAACTGCAATAAGCAAAATCAAAAAAGGTTCTTTTTTTTTTTTTCCTGTTTGGAGATAAAGGCAAGATACTATGTTACTTCAAGCAAAGCAGAAGGGAGATGGCATAAAAACCAAAAATATTTGGGGCTTATTAATGCCATGCAATAAGGAAAAATACTTAATAAAAATACATTAGTGCTGCTTCCGATCAGATCTTCTTCAGTAATGGAATTAATTCCTAGTTTCCAACAACACACTGTATCCTTAGGCTTCTACACAAGCAAACTGAATCAACTAGAATTTAAAAATGAAAACCTGCTCTTGCTTAATGTGTGTGTATATAATATAAATATATCTTCATTCCTGCATAAATGCTTTGGTACGAGATTAAACCAATGCAAGATGCATACACACACACACACCCCTCCCAGGAGTTAAGTATGAATTTGTCTCCTACTGACAACCTATTTGGGCATATCTTGTATCCATCTTATCAGAATCCACAAGACATTTAAGACCAAAATTACCATCCAAGCTAGTTGCCAAATCCAGGGCCAATGCAACTCCCCAAAACATTTCTAACCCAAGTAATCCACTGGACTACATCCAAACTAACAGTTTTTGACTACTGGATTATACAGAGATTTTAAATAAATTGTTGGAAAACTAAGCAACACATTCCTCAAATTAAATAGCGAGTATCAGTCTATAGCAATGACAACATTCCCACCTACCACTTACTTACAGAAAAACAGCTTCACTGCAAGCAGGGATTTGATTTGTCAAGTGTGGTGTTTATTATTTCGGCTTTCTCATATTTATAATGAAGTCATCTTACAACATTTCCACATTTTAAAGACTTACATAGCCTGTCCCAAATGAGCAAGTGCTAATAAACAAGGTAAGACCTCAAATCCCGCATCATGTCTTTATTCAGAATATATTCAACACTTTGGTCCATGAAAACATTTTAATCCCAAATGAGTTTCAAAATTTTCTCTCCAATTTTACCAGTACTAACCTGAAAAAATTCACAACTATGATTCTTAGCCACTAGCCTTTTTTTCTTCCATATGCATATGCATTTTTTATATATATAGTATATATATATATGTATATATATATACATGTATATATATACATATATATATACATGTATATATATACATGTATATATATACAAGGGCAATCAGAGCCCATGATGCAAATTCATACGGTTAATCAATATAACTAAATGCTATTTTTTTTCTAAATTTAATTTACTAAGTTTTTTTCTTTAAAAGTTTTTTTTTCTTTTAAAAAAAATCTCTAGATATTTGTTGATTGCAGGAATGCTTCTTTAGTTTGAATCCCACTGCTCTTTCTAGGGCATCTATACCTGCTGAAAGCAATACCACTCCAAAGTCCCCAAGGCGCTGGGCAGACCAAGCCAATAAGCAAAAGTCCGTAGCAAACCCAGCTCCTTTTCTTTAACACATAGCTCCAGGAGCAGGATAGTATTATTAAAATGAGAGAGGAAAGGACTGTGCTTCTCAAGAGTTAAGGAGTCCGCATATACAAGCATTTGCCTGTGCACAATTATCCACACAGATACTCTCTGGGCCAAAAAATATTAAAATTATAAATCAATAAATAAAACATCCCAGTAGGAAAGTTTTCAAATGGAAATTTCTATCACAATGCAAAATAACCAGGAATAAAACAGCACTGGGCCTTACTGGCTTCTTGAGCAAATTCAAGCAACTTCATTTCAAATACGGTGTTGTCATACAGCTTTCTTCTCCTTTTTGATACCGCACAAATATGAAGCAGCCCCCTAGTTTAGTCAGTGAATGAATGAGGCTGAAATTAGCTGAAATTGATGAATTTTATGCAGCTTCACCCAAACTAAATCTTCAATGAAGGCTGCACTCTTCTGATTGCCTTTAACGTTACTTAGGTTACTTCAGGTCAAATTTCATTTCTTGGTATAGTACTAAAAATAATGATAAAAATAATTTTAACCTAATTCAGTAGTAGTATCTGATGCTTGGATGAGTTCTATTCAAAAAGGAGATGGGAGAAGGCAAAAATGCTCTTGCTCAAGGTCCTGTCCCCCTTCTTTCTTCCTTATACTAAGGATGGTGTCTCTCAGATCTTTGTCTACAGTTATGTTTCAGAGAATGTTATTAAATAATTTAGCATGTTTCCACTCTGTACATATTTACATAAATGAAAAGCTTGCAGCCTCTGTACTTACTAATACCAATTATTAATGGACATATATAACAGTGTTGGCAGTTGCTTTTAAATGTATAAAACATTAACCCTCCATAATGTTTCCTTATGTATTTCGATAAAGAGATCAAAGCATTTAAGTATGTTCAACTTTAAGCATGTGAGTCAACCTGCCAGCTGTGTTTGTGTAGTCAGAGCTAAGATTATTAGAAGTGTCTGCTGAGTATGCATCTTTGGCATTTATGCCTAAATTCAGGCTCAGAGTGAACTGAAGTTTTGCCCGTAAATCCATCTGGAACTGTAATTCTACTCCTAGAATTCTAGTTAAAGATTTTTAACATACACCGTGATTACAGTCAAAACACCTACATTCTACAATTTAAAAATAATATGTAGTCTTAATAATCATATGAAACTGATTATCCAAACTATCAGTAATAACTGCAGTTTGACTCTGAGAAACAAGTGAAACTAAACTTTAAAAGCTTCAATCTGCAAATTAGACAAATGCTGGAAGCTTGAGAACAGGTTTCTTGCCCATAATCTCCAGCTAACCATCCTTTCTTTACTACAGAAGTAAGTGTGGTTGCCAAAATTATTATTCATATAATAAAAAGTATATAATAAATAAACAGTGAAAACGCTACTGACCATTTTGAAACCTGAAATTCTTCTGTAAAGTCTCTTCTGATATACTGAGCATAAATATCAAACCAAATATAATTCTGCGAGACTGTTTTTGGCAGTTTTAAGCTAGCAAAGCAAAGGCCTATACAAATCAAGAAAGCCTGCAGAAGTAATCAACCTGAAATCTATTAAGTTTATTGCAGGTCCTTGTAATAAATGCAAACCAAATGTTACTGAGGCTGCGAATACACCCATTCATAATGGTTTTTGAAATGTGGTCTATAATGACATGCAGAAATGTGCTATGTTATGCCACCTATTTAGGGAGCATTTAAAGAGTTTTCCAGAGCTCTGCACTCACAAATTTCAAAAAACAATTTTAACTTAGCAAGTGTGTAACTAGGAAGTCTGTAGATCATTTTAATAGAGGATGAAATCACAATGCAATATTGTAGACCCACTGTATGAAATTTCAGCCCTGCTGCCAGCACACGTTTTTGCAGCTGGCTGCAGAAAGGAGTTACTTATGCATCCTCGCAATCTGCTCCAGAGAGCAGCTCTCTGAGGAGCAGAAATCAGTCATTCAACTCAGACGCTGAGAGAAAACCACAGAGATAAAACAGGTAGAAGTGTATCATTCCTATTTATCCTTAATTCAAGCAGTGCCTTTCAGACTTGTGGAAGCCAGAATAAATGAATGCAATAAGAATCAGCTCATTTATAATTTTACAATTAGTGTCCATGACTGAATGCAAGGTAACATTTCCATTTTCCCTTTGCATTAAGAATATTTCTGGGGAACACTAGAGAAATAAGAACACTTTAGCAAATCCCTGGGTACATTTTTTTTTTTTTTGTCTTCTAAGCTGACTCCACTTTGAACTTCAGTTGATTTAATTTCATATCCTCTAAGGTATTCTACAAGTTTCTTGATTGATTCCACCTAAAAGCCTGATGCTGCATTTTACATAACAGAATTGCATGGTAGTTTGAAGAAGACTAATTTCTGCAATACTTTTAGAAATCAGTTTGCTAATAGGCATCACAGTTCATGAAGGAACTAGCCAGAATAATTAACTGCCGGTTCAGAAAAACGCTGTGTCCTTCATAACTTAAAAATATGAGAAGGACAAAAGTAACTACTTCATGAATAGGAAAGTACTTTTAATGTATTTAAAAATCTAATGCTCAAGAAAGAATAGCTGTTAAAGAAGCTACCAATTCAATTTATCACAAACATGCTTCACATGGCAACTAAAATTTATATCACAAAGGGCTGAGCCCCTAACGTCCACTGATTTGTGCCTGCCTGAATCAGTGGGACTGACCTGAAGGGTTTCTCTTCATAGGTCTAACACAGGAACATCTCCAAGACCCCTATACTGAACTAAAATGAAGTTAGCCCAGCTCCCCTGAGCGCTCTGGCCTAATTATGGCTGTTTTGCTATACTGATAAGCCCATGTAATAACTAATACCTAAGAAAACTACATCAAGAGAACAATGCAGCTTTGTCCACTGTTTTAGTCCAGCTATATCAAAGGAAGAAGAAACAAAAGGCAAAAAAAAAAAAGGTTTTCAAAAGGAGATGCTTCATCTGCAATGCTACTTAGCCACGCTTAAACAATAGCTCCTTTGTCCTTTTATCTCTGAATAATCCAGAGCTAATTCTGTCACAGCTGGAAATTGATAAACCAGTTGAAAACATGGAGATGATAATTCTTTCATAATGCAGCCAAAAGCTCTCATCTATGCCCTCTTAATGTAAACACAAGGGGGGAATAATGAGGAAGGAAAGAAGTCCCCTTTTACTATAATGATTTTCAAATAAGAACACCTGTCTGACCATTACCCATTAACTAGTAATAAATCCCACTTCCTACACCATGTCCTTCTCCAGGTAGGATTCTACAATAACAGAGAAGAATCAAGTACTGATGGAAAAGGCATTTTCACAAAATAGTATATTCCATTATTCACACACACACACACAAAATAAAACACAGAAATTATTATAAGATCACTATGGCAAGCATGAATACAATTTCTGCAAATGAAGTGTAGCTTGAGTGATAAATCTTACGTAGTACTGTCCTGCTCTAGGAAATCCAAATCCCTCAAATGCCTTTAACTATGCAAAACAGGTCAGGCAGAAACCAGCATCTATGTAAGATATTATTTGCAAACAGTTGCCAAAGCTCCCAAACCTGAGGTATTGTTAATTTCTTGGTCTGCGATCAAATTTCATAAAATGCAGCCACCACAGTTATTTAAAAAGTCATAGTGATATTACAAAAAACTATTAGACAAACGACTGTTATGCACAAAGTCCGTAAATGCAGACTTCAAAAGGCAAACCCATCTGACATCTGATGGGCGTTAAAAGGCTAACAACAAAACTGGTGAAGTGCGTGGGGAAAAGCCTACCAGGCATGGCAGAAAAGCCTATCAGAAATGTGACCATAAGACTTCAGGCGTTTTCCCTAACAACACAGTCTTGTGGAGGCAGGATAGTTCTGCTTCCCTAACACTTGCAAAGACTCAACTCACTGAAGTTGAGACACTGGCCTGAGGGGCCAAAGTTGCCTGAAGATACTGAAATAACCACTGTGTGAGGATGACCATCACAAAGGCACGTACTCCTTTCCAAAGGGTATAAAGGACAGAGTCTAGTAATGATGAGCTGCGCAGTGACCAGGAATGACACCTGACCGGCTCCTCCACCAGGACCCTGAGCATCCCTCCCCTTAACCTGTGATGTGGGGCTGAGGTCTCTCCTGGTGAGACTGAGTCCCCTGTAAATTCAGAGTGTAGGAATGCTCAACTGCAGCTGAGTCCCCTGTACACTCAGGCTGTGGAATCGCTAGCATTTTCATCTCCTTGCAAGATTGAGAGGCCCCTGTACACACAGGGTGAAGTAACGAGCTATAGCATTCTACTACATTTTATTTTTATTTCTTTGCTTTTTTTGCTAATTGCCACTTGAAAACTACTAATTGGTAAGCCTATCCCTATGACAGTTGTGCCAGTTAATGGTGGATGTTGTTATAACAAAGATCTTGATCTTATGAATAAAAACCAACCAACAGGCCTCTCTGGATTATTTTACTGTCTTTAATGTGGAGCTAGCACAACAATGCCTGAAGGTGGTTAACAGACCCAGTTAAGAGGGGTCCTATATTCCCTGTCTTCCATACATGTTCTTTTAGAGACATACCCCATGCAAACGTTTACAGGTCCATATGTTGGTGGCCGGGTTAACACCAGCACAAACTGATTCCTGGCTTTGACAGCGGGCAGCAAAGTATCTATTATTTCTTGCAATGCAGTTACAGTCCAACCTCCTGGTAATTCCATTTTTCTGGAAAAATTGTTCAGGTATTTCTCTCTATCTGCAGAACAAAAGCAAATTTCAAAGTCTTGAAAATGGCCATGAAATGAATTCTAATCCTCCTGTCATGCTATCAAATACACTCCTCTTTGCTAAGGATACACAGGCTACTCCAAAGACAAAAGCAAATGTAACTTGTAAGTTTAAGCCACATAATTTCATGAAGGGCATTTGTGAAAAAGATGATGCAGAAAAGAATAATTAACAAGTGAAATGAGCAATTTAGGCTAGCTCAGACAGAAATTACGGGCTTAATACACAGACTCTTCAAAACCAATTCTTGACTTGACTAGATTTTAATAGAGTTTCCTTCAGATTTGAAACACAGAGTCACTCTATCATTTCATACTTTTCTTCCCGCAGACATCCAGAAATTACTCCCCGTCTCCCTCTGCAATTGCTCAGCTGCTGCCTGGGGAACTCGGCTGTGTTGTGTTGCAGCACGGGAAACAGGCCATGCCGCCACAGCGGCCCTTTCCGTGCGATGCCTGGCACAACAGATACAATTTTTCCTCATCGCTGGTGGGAGATGCGCCGTCTCTCCAAGGCAATGAAACATTCGATAGCTTTTCGCAGATGGGTTGCCCAAGTGGGTCCAACTTGATCAAAGAAGGTTGCCTTTGAGCAAAAGACTTTGCATCCATCCTCTCACTGCACTAAAAAAGCACAGGCGGGCACTTGCTTTTACAGCATCTCTTGGGGAAACACAGCAAAGCATGGTGCAAGTTCCCCAGAAGGCCAGAAAGGCAAAGAAAGCCTCAGCACTTTGCAGCAAGCTGCCAAGCACTTCTTTCTCCCAAGCTAATACATAACCAGTGCCAGCTCCACGGTCCTGGGTGCTGAACCTCCAAGGAAAGATCAAGCAGATACTTCTTAAAGACGCACAATTAACTCCAGCTTATGCTTCATGCAGATTGCTTTTCCTTGCAGGATATCCATATTCAATTTAAATTGAATTTAAACTTTATTCAATTTAATATGAAAGTGTATCCTTGCCGCACAGTTCTGTAAACACCCAACAATTTTAATGAAAATATACATATATTTTTATACATATACATATATACATATATTTTGAAACAACAGTTAGAATGGCTCAACAAAAGCCATTCAAAAGAATGTTACTATCATGTTCCTTAAGAGTATGTGGTGGAGTCTTTAACTTATCCCTATGATTAATATTTAGTTGTTAAACCTTCACTGTTACTAATCTTGTCTCACTGATTTACAAGGGGTACCTGTTTTCAGGAGACTACAGGAGTCTGAGGTTTTCTTCCAAACACAGCAAAGTCTGAGATTTAGCTTCACTGAGCATTGACATTTGCTTTGATAGTAACTGGTCCCCTAGGCTTCTTCCACTGTAACAAATGCTTGTAACTACCATCCTAAATATTTCATATCTAAGCATCACATCTTTATTTACATCTTTAATAAAAGGTAAAACTGGAATGTGTGACTGTTTATGTTTGTACCATAGACCAATATACAAAAGGTATTAACGGCATTTCTAGAATCATTAAAACATACTAGTAGGCTCAGTAGTGTCTTATACAAATAACCATTTGGAAATGTCTTATAGAAATAACCATGAGATATTTTAATTATTAATTTGTAATTGTGTATATATACGCTATTATTGGTATTAATAGTATTTTAGACGACCTAACTTCGCTGCTTTTCTTAGTGTACTACCAACAGCAAGGCTGAGTTTTGACAATGACATTTCCTCCGAAAGAAACTTCAAAGCATTTTTGCTGAAGTAAGAGGATAAGCACATATAGACACCTACAATGCGAGGATTCCTCCTCACCTCCAAGCCTCCTACAGTTAATGCTGCTGTGTGGCACGAACTGCCGACAACAGAAGAATTGCTGAAATGGAGTATCTTCTGAAAACAGATTTCAAAATATAGGAATTAAATACAGAGTATGCTGCTAAGGTGTATTTGGTGAGCATCACGCAAGATCACACTCTAACATTCAGTTTCTATATTGTGCGTATCTGTGTATGCACATACATTGTAACCAAGTCAACTACATAGTAGATTTCATTGAAAGGCAACCTCTTTCTTTTCATTCTTCCCACTTTTCTAATGCTATTAACACCTATTCTCCCAAGCCCAGCTCCAAGTTGGATAAACAAATTCCACAGAGCCAGAGGGCCTTCCCTTTTCACTGACAGGGTGTTTTTCATGTTCCGTGCTAAGGCTCCATGCGCTGCACTAGCAGCCAGTTTCATTCTAGAAGCTGTATGTAAGCTCTTCCTCATCATTTATTCCTTGAATCATTAAGGAACTAGAAAGAAAAGTTTTCTAACAAATCAGAAAATAAAAATTATCTTACTGTTGAAAATAAGAAGGAAAAATACCAGCCTTGGGGAAAAAATTAGAAACATTAAAAGAAGCATGAAAAATATAGACTAAAAGTGAATATGGATAATATGAATGGCTGAGATCAATATAACATGGATAAGAACAGACCTGTAAAAAGAAGAAAAAGTAGCTGATCCCTAAATCTTACAATTTAAATTGTAAGATAGCATCAATGAGAATAGTGTATGTCCTCTTTAAATATAATCCTAAAAAGAAATGTGCATTTATTCCACTTTTCATGCAGGATAGATAAAAAGAAAAGTACAATATCAAAATATTTTCTTCCAGCATTCAAACGGAAATTTCTTTTAAATGAGAAATGATAGGATTTCTGACCACGGATTTTAAAAAACAATGTGATCTGTCCTACTGAAGTTGTATGTTTTTAATAAGCAACTGTTCTAATATTCTGCCTCTTCTTCTCAGGCATACTCTTACACTTTAGCTGGAAAAATGCATTTGGCTTCTAAATACATATAGTTCCTATTTCTAATTTTCAAACAAGAAAGGTCTATCTTCAAATGGAAAAAAAAATCAGCCCTCTTCATTTCACACAAGGTTAAATCTCAAAAATTAATTGTTTATACCTACTTCAGTACAAATATTTCTCAATGTTTAACATATTTTGAAAAATAATTATCTTTTTCTGTGCTTGCAATATTTTCAGATACTGAAAACCTAAATGAGTGTTGAAGCGTATGATGATGATTGTTTAAGACTGATCTTCAGGAAAACTCACATGAGATTCTTCTCTGCACCAACAATACCTCTGCTTAGTATAGTTGCAAGATTTTTCTTTTCTTTAAACATGATAATATTAGAACATGGACTTCAGCTATGGTAGAAAAAAACTTTTGGATCTTTGGACCTCTCTACCTTTCCAACAAGGTTTTCTATCCAAGAAAATAAAAAAACACAGAAAAATTAAATCACCTTTTCACTTTTTTTTTTTTATTCCATTATACTTGTAAAAACTATTTAATCATCCTATTTGTGACATATTCCTAGATATACAATTTTAAGTCATGATAGTTCTGCAGAACTATGACACGTGTGTTGACAGGTAGAACATGCCATACTCTTGCATTTGGTGTATACTGCTAATAGTAGAGAAACTTTGCAGTTTCTGTACACATCTTCAAAAGGATAAAAATTCAAGATCCAAAAATCAAATTTTGCTTTCTTTGTAAGAGCACCATTTTAAGAGATGCTGGCAAGGTTCTTTTTTTTTTCTTTTTTTTTTTTTCCCCCCAAGCCAAATGTTAAATCCCAACTCTCTCCCCCAAATAATCTTCCAGATTGTTTTTGTGATAGACAATCTGTAGCAATCAGCCAGCAGCCAAAGCAGGACTCATTCTGCCAAACAGGTTTTCAATTCTCCTGACAGTAATTATGCAAGTCAATCAAACTGAAATGAAAGAGAAAAAAACAAAATTACCTCCTAAGCTCCCCTCCATGGAAAAACATATCGGCTATTATCAAAGTTCTAACTGCTAATATTCAAAGTATCAAAATGTTAATATTTACAGATGATACAGGCGTAACCAACAGAGTAACGTATTTTTTTTTCCAGAAAATTCTGTTTTATCTCCATCTTCGATTAGTTTGTTGGAGAAAAGAAAACCCACAAAGGGCGATCAGATCACAGCATACTCAATCTGATATATAAAACACAGTTAAAAACCTGCTTGGCTCAAACAGGTGGAAATCAAAATAGCAATTGGTACATTCTGCTTCATTTTAGGGACAGGAGGAAAATTCTCCTTTACTGCTGAAAATGGACAATGTTTAGAAGACAGCTTATTCCCCAAGCAGTTCATAGCTCTGATGTTGCAGAAATGGTGAAACAACATACTTGCACGTCCCCGGTGCACTGACAAGAAGTCACCTAGACAGTATCTAACATATAGGGCATTTTGTTTAAACAGTGGTTAAACAACGAAGCAACTTCCTTGTAAGCTAGAAGGTGCCTGGAGAAAGGTAAATAGCGCTGACCATGTAAATAAAACTTTTATGCCTCTAGAGGGATAAGAGTTCATTAAAGATTCTAGTATTTAGTATTTTCTCACTTTTCCATTTCTTTGCTATCTTACTGCAAGGTGCCAAATGGAGGGAGATGCGCTAGAGGGAGAAGTGTTAGCATTAATAATTTTGTTTTTTCCTTTGTCAGTACCAAGTGATTAAGCCCTTCCAGACTCTGAGGGAGCCTGCCTGTGTTGTGGGATGGGCAGAAAACGAGGACAAGGGAGGCATCAGGTGACAACTGCTCCTTGGGGCACTGACTCAGCCACCTCATGGTCCTCCTGCCCTCTCCGCGACCCAGGACGTTTGCCCTATAAACTGGTGATGTCTGTCCCAGATGCTCTGCCCATAGACACAGCTTGATAAAACCAGCACTAATTCACTCGTGCTTCCACATGAAAATTTGAAAGGGCTGCAAGGCTCTGAAATGTTAAGCAAGATCAGAAAGAGGTTATATATATATATATATATATATATATATATAAAAACCCTGAGGTTTTATTTATGAAGCATAAGTGACAGAAGGGGAGCTTCCTTCCTTCAGTTACATGTAAATCAGCAAGTTCACTTTTATCAGGAAGTTTACCAAATTCAAAGTTGGAAAACCAAAGTAAAGCCTGCAAGATCATGACATACACAGAGCTGATTTTCTACACTAAACCCCATTAATCAAAAACCTAAAACACAAGCAAAATCTAAATGGATTATTCAAATATTTTCATTAACTTTTTATTTATATAAAGTTCAGTGAAAAGTGGAGTTATTAATGGGATCATGGCCCAATTCTCAAATAACCATAGTCTTTTTTTATCTAGTGATACATTTCTGCAGAACTAGAAACAGATAAGAGTACAACAACTGGCTGGTGAGATTCAAGGAGGTTGGCATACAGTAGTGGTATACCATTTGATTCTATTTCTTACAGCAGTGCTTTTCACAGAATCACAGAACGGTTGCGGTTGGAAGAGACCTCTAGAGATCATCTAGTCCAACCCCCCTGCTCCAGCAGGGACACCCAGAGCACGTGGCACAGGGTGGCATCCAGGCAGGTTTGGAAGATCTCCAGAGAAGGAGACTCCACAGCCTCTCTGGGCAGCCTGTTCCAGGGCTCTGTCACCCTCACAGGAAAGAAGTTCTTCCTCCTGAGGAGGTGGAACTTCCTGTGTTTCAACTTGTACCCGTTACCCCTCATTCTGTCATTGGCCACCACCAAGAAGAGTTTGGTCCCATCCTCCCTACATTCACCCCTCAGGTATCTGGACAGGTTGGTCAGACCCCCTTCTCAGTCTTCTCCAGGCTAAACATGCCCAGCTCGCTTAGTCTTTCTTCATATGATAGATGCTCCAGTCCCTTAATCATCTTTGTCGTTCTAAGTGTTGCTCTAATGTCGCTCCAATGAAATCTTTTCTCAGATTTCATTAACGGATGCTTTTTAAAGATTTGTACAAATACTGTCAATCATACCTTTCTTTCTCTATTAACTCAATTAAGTCTCCAAAGCAGAATTTTATGGATGTAAATAGTTTTAATTAAACTCATGAAAAAAGCTCAGTATGCGTCAATGAAAAGTTTAGCACATAGTTTAGCAAATGAATAGTTTAGTTCAGGTGCAGAATATGCATTCCAATTCCCTATGGAATTTGGTTTAAGAAACAATTTCGGAAATAATATTTTATTTGAAATAATAATAGCAGCTTCAGGAATTCCATCCACACTGCAAACACAAAAACATTTGAGAGATACAATATAATTAGAGAAATTATATTGAATATATGTATTAGACTCCAGTCACTCCTAACTTTTTGGAGCAAGCAGCTACTTTCCTCTTTCCTCCTCAGCCAAGAGGTGTCTGTAGGGCCATAAAAGGGAGAATTTCGAAGTGAGAGATGGGAAAATGGCGACTCATCCAAGCCCAAAGATGGGAACAGAAGACACACTGCTTCTGAAGGCAGTTTAGGATGAAATGAAATCAAAGTCTTGGACTCAGAAGGAAAAGCTTCCTTCTTTCTCATTTCTTCTGAGTTTTCTCAGTTTCACCACCTGGTCTGATTTATCATCTCCCAAGGCTATTTGCAAAACCACTTTCACCTCAGAATGCTCTGCTACCCTACTTTGCCTTGAGCAGCATAGCCTTTAGACACCCCTGGCTTTTCTTTTGCATGTCTGACCTAAGAAATCCACATTTTCAAAAAATCTTAACTTGTAGTACATTCCACAGAGTTAACATTTTTTTTAGGCCAACACTACCTAAAAGGACTGAGCAAACACAGTCAACAGTAAAATTAAACCAGATCACACAATAGGAGCTTCATGTTACCAAAAAAAAAAAAAAAAGGTTGAGAGGTTATTATGTATGCATGTTTTTTATGAACAATAAGAATGTGAAAAGTTCGTAAGTAGAGACAAAATTGGTTTGGTTGTATCATGAGTATGGTTTTCCTGAAAGAAATCACTATATGCAGCTATATATTGCATTTTGCTTCAGTTACCGTCAGTAGTAACTACCAACTTCCTACTTATTAACATATGCTGCAATACCATGATATTGTACCACGGTTTGTGGTTCTCTTCCCTGGTTACCTTGAGAATATTCACTGCAACTGTAATTAAGATTGGACATAAAGCAGATCAGTGCATTTTATCCACTTTCTTGGCTTTTGGATCTGCTGCTGAATATTTTGTCCTTAAATCAGTTTTGGACTCATTCACAGTGCCTGTACAGGAAGCGGGGAGAGTGGGAACCCTGAAGATCGGCGCAGCCTGTCATGACCAACCAGCAAGCTATGCAGCAGGGAACACGCTCCACCCCAAAGAGATCACCATCCCCAATGCTTGTCTTCTTTTTTACGTGACTAACCGACGAAACAAAGACATTTTTCAATGCCATCCACATTCCTCCAAGCATTAGAAAACTACAGGTTCCTGAGGCAAAATATGTAATTTCTCCAAACTATTTCTGGGCAGTGAATGCTTCAGTTCCACACTGATTGCTGGCCATAGCTGGGTCACCTCCTAGCAGCTTGAGAGCTATATTATCAGAAGCTTAAGTTGATCAACTGAATTCTTATTAAACATGTTTATAAGAAGCCTCACTTTTCCCAGGTCATACTTTCAGTCAACAGTACTCAATACCAAAATTTCAAAATAGCATATTGAATTAGGTTTTAAGCTTCAGTATATTTTTACTCATCCCATTATCCATGTTCCAGGAATCATAAATCAAAAACGCATGCTTGCTACAGAACTGCATTTCTAACGGAAATACTGTCAAAGGAAATCAAAGGGTAAAGTAATCAAAAGGGTAAGTGATCAAAAATGATGCAAATGGTATTTTTGAACTGAAAATAGAAAGCTTCTACCACAACACCTGGAAAAACAAATTATACATCAAAAAGAAAAAACAAAAATATTATTCTGTTTCAGCTATTGAGTCAGAATGCTTTTTTTCATCTTCCAGAGACAATATTCTCAAGGTTTTGTTTTATAAGAGAATTTTTGAGAAATCCAACAGAAAATAGAGGAGAGATGCAAAGAGACACCCTAAGAATGGGCATTTAAAGAGACAGAAACTAGATTGAGAAAGTTGCTCTAAAGTAACAATATTAGCTTCACCGTCGTAGAATTGGATCCAACAGGAAGAAGACAACCATTCTCCTCCTCCAGCCTGCTCATTTAACTCTGCAGCTTGCATATTCTTTCCATCAGGAGCGTGCTACAATAATTTTGCTTATAGTTGTCAAAGAGCTATAGATATTTTACCTGAGCTTTGTATTCATACAGTCTTAAATAAGACATAAAAATCCCAAGTGTCTTATTGATAGTTTTTAGAACACTTACCAAAAGTCAAACTAAGTCACGGAAAATTTTCTGTTAAATTCATGCATGTAAGCATGTTTTCAGGCTGCATTTCAGAATGAATTACTGCAGACTAAAACCCCCACTCTTTTAGTTCTTTTTAAACCTCCAGGAAAAAACAAATTATACATCAAAAAGAAAAAACAAAAATATTATTCTGATAAACGTCCAGGTCCAAGTACAAAAATGTTTAGGTTTTTGTTTTGTTTTTAAAAAATGCTGCAAAAATTGGTTATCATATCATGTAACAAACTCTGCAGCAAAGAGAAAAAGGGTAGATAAATCTCACCAACAAACATATGAGCATATCAAAGACAACAGAGAAAGAAAAAATGATAAAACAATCATCCTTTTTTTTTATGTACAGAACATTTGAAATACTTTGAAATAAAATGCAATTCTCTCTGGAGAGGAAATTAGATACTGGTAAAAACTCTTGTAATAACTATTAAAAATACCGTGGGAAAAGAAAAAAGCGAAGTCTTCAAGAAGCAGAATTACTTTAGGAACACTACTGCAGTCTACATTGTAGCAAGAGGACATCTCTGCTAGAGGACATGTCAAGACACTTGACAAAACCTTGGATCTGCTTTCAACAGAGATCCCAGTCAAAAAACATTAGCTGAGGTGGAATCCGTGGCTTTCACTAGAAATGAAGGAAATCTGCAACTAAGCCTAAAATATCAGGGATTAAAAACATGAAAGCCCACACAAATTAATCTGTGAGGATCATTACAATTTTGTCATATTAAAACAAAATGACAACAATGGAAAACCCTCTGCTTCAATAATCCAGCAAACTCTTTCGAAAATTCCCAATTTTAACCAGAACATTCTTAACATCCTATGTTCAAAACAGGTAGTAACACTGATTCTGAAACATTTTCCAGGTCTTTCTTTTTCTTCTTGCTCTGTACTTTAAAAGACACCCAGAAATTTCTTTTTAAAATATAAAGGAAGCCAGAATAATAGACTTCTCACTACTACTTTGTTTATTCAAGGTATATGCATATTTTAAAACTGAACCAAAATACTAGGTGTCTGTCATGATCTAACAGCTACTGCAGTTTTCTCTCTGCGCAGTTAAAAAGGGAAAAAGTACCTTTGACCACCACAGGTTTTCAAATTGATACAAATATAAAAATTAAGTATTTTTCATATGCCTAACTATGCAGAGAAATTATTCCTCCAGTTTAACTTCAGCACAGCTTTTGTAAGATTTGAAATATAGCTGATGACTTAATTTTTCAGCTGTCCAGCAGCATCTCAAACTATTGCTTTGCTCCAGCAGCCTCACCAAGTGAATTACACACTGTTTAAGGAAAATTCTTAGCATTCATCTCCCTTGACAGTGTTTACCTACCTGAACAACGTGCTCCTTGTTTGAGTGCTGACCCTCATGCCTGCCAACTAAGCTACTCATGGATTATCATAGAAAATAACCAACCAGGCAAACATAGTGGGAAGAAAAAAAAAAAAAGAAAAAAGAAGTAAATCTGACTGCACGTTGATATCTACTGACAAAAAATGAAGTAAAAATTGGACTGAGTTCCACCTACCAAAGGTACATCAATACAAAAAAAAATATATATAAATCTATCTATAAATTCTGTGGACAGAAATATACAACATATGCATATATTCTATGAGATTCTTGTCCAACTACTAAAAACTCCAATGTTGAAAACTTTGCAGATAAAGTTTAAGGCTAAGAACAATTAAAGCCAGAAAACTCTTTAAAAACCTCTTCAGTAAAACAGTCTGCACTCAACTACTGTGAAATCAAAACCAAAACATTTCAGTTGAACTCATATGCTCTCAACACATTTTTAATGAAAGAGAATTTCAAATAATTCTTTTTTCATCCTGTTTCTTTCTCTACTTAAAGAGTGCAATTCTGTAAAAAGTGTTACTGTGGATCCTGTATTAACTATCAAAATGTTTCAATGGATCCAAACCTGTGGGAGAGACGAGAATAAGGAACAGCATGAAACTGAAGTTTCATGCAGACAACTTGCTTTCTCCTCTCATTCGTAAGATTGCAAATTTCTCCCAGTTTTCTGCAAACCAGACATGAATAGCAATGCATCAGGGTTTTTTTTTTTTTTTTTTTTTTCTGGTATATCTACTTTCTCTTGATTAGTCACAGAATTTTCCTGCAACTGCATTTTCTTGTGCAGGGTAATAAGTGAGACCAGGTATGACAGAAAACTCTGCTGAGCATCCACTATATTACTGCAAATTCCTTATTTGAACCACTCCCTTCCTGGGCAGCAGCGGGTTGGGGCTGATTAAAAAGGCAGAGGAGAAGCGAATCGCCCTCTGTGATGTACACATACGCACTTGGCAACATTATGGCCTCACGCATATATTAAAAGATACATTAAAAGGCAGTTGTCAAATAGAAGCAACCTCCGCATAATCCTCCCCCCCCCAAAAAAAAAAGTACAAAAGGGCATAAAATAAAATAATTAAAACAAAAACATAAAATAGTGAATCAGATCCTTCTCCAATTTCTGCTTCCTATCTCAAAACTGCAGATACATCAACATTAGGTGAGACTGAGCCCTTCCAGGATCTGAACTGAACAGTGCATACACTGGTGCAGAGCACATGAAAAAGTGTCGTAGCACTTAATGGCAAAATGTTACCTCCCCAGAGAGAATATACCATTAGACAAGGTAAAGAAAGCTAACAGTGGAAGTCACAAGCCCTGAATATCAAAGAGGCTTCAAAAGACACTGAAAGGCATATAAAAGAATAAAAAATGAAATTATAGAATGAATAATAGTGAAAGATAAGAATAAACACAGGATAATAAGGAGATTAATGCATAATAGGAATATGAAAGTGAATTGAGAAAGGACGCCTGGAATATGACTTTGAACAGCTCTTCCTGGACACCAGTCTCAGGCGGAAATAATACATTGTGATGAACACAATAGATTTCATGTGAGATTGCAGTAAAGAATAAACCTCAGAAAAAGGGTTCTGGGGAGACAAATAAGATATATATAAACTCAAATGTAAAGGAGGACACACCGAGGAACTAAAGAATCCTCCAAATTGAAACCAAAAAACGTTGTCCGTGGTCAGCATGAACACAGCTACCATTCTACCGCTGAACACAGGACAGAGCGGAAATGGGAAGCAGTTTAATACAATGACAGACTGAAAAAAGCATAGCTCCAGAACCAAATTGTAAGCGTAGATTTGCAAAAGAAAGTCTTATCAACTGCACTGAGATGACTACCACTTCCAAGAGAAATCTGAGCACCTCCAATTTCACAATTAGGAAACCACAAACCAACCAGAGTCCAGGCAGGACCTGCATGTTCTCAAACACCATCTGAGGGATGTAACACAACAGAAAGGACTCAGATAAAACCAAAAAGTTGGTACTTTTCATGGCGCATTGATGAAATGAAAGGCGTAATAAGTTTCTACACGTGATCTGGGAAACAGCACTGCTAGGAAATTTAACAACAAAAACAAACTGAGATATAATTGCCATAATTACTTCATAAACTGCCATAAACTGACTTTTTTTTTCTCTCCTTACTCCAAAGGAAAACACCAGTATCTTGTTGTTTTCAAAATATAGTGTTGCCTCTGGGAATAGAGCCATATTTCTGTTTATGATACTATGCAGAATGAGCTCCCTATATTAGTGATTAATGTACTGTGAGTTGTCCATGCATTCTTTCCTAGAGCGACATTTAGGATGAGCAGTCAAGAACATCTCTTTAACCTAATGTTAAAATGATACAGTTTTAGTTAACTGCAATAGCAAATAAAATTTAAAAAGTATCTGATAATCTGCATAATTATGGTTTGCTCTGTCTCTTTTTTCTCTGGTTTCTTACACTCAACTAGTGCCAGCTGCTTTACATAAAAAGAATCCTAGTGTGCCTAATGTGGCTAGAACATTAAAACACTTAATAATAAATTAAGTATTATTGCAACACCCACCACAAATGAAATGAATGTGCTATGACTGAAAATAAGGTTTATTTAAACTAATGTTACACTGACCTTTGCATATATTCACTCAAAAGTGCAGCCGTAGAATTACCTTGAAGAATACCAAGTTCTGTACTTACTCTTCATTTTTATAAAGCCTCACTATGTAGCAAGGAAATAAAATGCCACATCCTTTTAAATGAATTACTCTCCTCTCAATGTAATGTTTTAACATTAAGTTCAGCATTTTTTCTTTTATTGTTTTATAACAGTCAAAGCCTCGTGTTTCACAGTAGATTTGTCTCATTACTCATCCCTGTGTTTTATTAAGTCCTCCAGCGACACTGTGGTACTGAAATTATGAAATCTTCATGATGATTTTGGATTGCTAAAAGAGAAAAACCTTCAGTATTATATGTGTGTAGCATGAGCTGCATAATCTGCCTGAAATGCTGTCTGAGCTTCTATTATAGTTTCCAATACAAATGTGAACAACTGCCACCACTCCTCTCTTCAAAAACACAAGTTGACAGCTGTGGTGGAACGGAGCAGCCTTTTATTAAACAATACCTTCTCCTTTGATATCAGAAAAGTTACCACAGAAAACAGACTGTACAAATACTCCCTATTTTGCAGTGAAACAAAGACACACAGAAATCTGGCTCAGAGGAAGAGGCAGGCATTTTGCAAGCACATGTTTGCTTTGCAGAGCTCAAGAGCTTCTCTTCTTCAAGAGGGGAGCTGGAACTCATCAGGGTCGTCTTGGCAGGCGAGAGATTGAACTGCTGAATGAACAAAGTAACACTCTGTAAAACTAAATTAAAGAGGAAAAAAAAAAGAAGAAAAAGCCAGTACCTCACTACAAAACCAGAATACTTGTGAGAAACCTGCAAGTTCCATTTCTGATGCAAATCATAGCCCTGAATATCTGCATGCATGCGTGCATCTGGCATGCATTGATAATTCAAGCTTCACTGTATATAGGGTGAAAAACAGACTGCTTTTAAAATAGTAAGCCTGCAAACTGACAATATTTCAGGAAAAGAAAACAAAAAAAACTTAGTTATCTGCATGGAATAGGAAATGAGCACATCTCACATTTAAACATTGTCAAAACAAAGTTAAACATATACTTATAAATAAAAGTAATTGAAATGTACCTTTAGCTGATGCTATTACTGCGTTCAGACACTCCAATGCACCTAATTTGCCAAGTTTATTAAGACAGAAATCACTGTTAACTTTTTTCAATGAACTGTCACTGCAATTAACACATCGATTTTAAAACTTAGGTCTCTTTTCTGAATCATGACTTACTCTTCCTCTTTCCTTAATCACTTGTTTCTCCTGGTGCAGGTTCTCATCATTCCTTACTTGGAGGAAGACACAAGTGGAAATGGGACAAATCACCTGCAATGAGCACACAGATCTGGCTCCAGCTGTACCCAATGCCACATGTTTAGTCTGCAACAGCATGAAGCACAAAACCCTGTTTTCGGGAGCTTCAATCTAACAAAATTTGAAAATTGAGAGGAATCTAGAAGATTTTCTGCTTTTTCAGAAGAAGAAATTTCTGAATTTCTTGAACTTAATGTAAATAAATCAGCATAACTGCCAGGTGGGACCCCGAAGAGACCTGTGAGTTCAACATGCTCTTCTGTCCATTCTCCTGGGGGAAGAAAAGACACTTACAGAGTGCATGAATGTCTGAAGGATAAGTCCTCTGCATGAGCTTAATACTAAACCTCACCATATTCTCCTAAGTCTTCACTGACTTGCCCTCTTCTACTAGTCAGATGTTCCTGCTTTACAGTGCGTGTCTCCTAGGAGGAAATCTTCTTGGACAGCTCTAACTTACCAGTCCTTTCAGTAGCCCCCAGTGACTGTCATGCTCTATCATTTCTCACTTTTTCCTCTGTCCAGTTCATTTCTCACTTTGAGTTATTTTCCATATACTCTGCAAGACATTCTTCTATTATGAGTTTTAGCATATGACATCTCAAGATAACCAGAGGCAAAAAGAGACAACAGGTTTTCACAGTGTGCTGTGCTAGTGCTTCCTCTGTATGTTACAGAAAAACAGCTTCATTTTCAGCTATAAAGTAGATTCCATTGCTCCATTAATGTGTTTTAACAGGCATTATCACGTATCTTAAATGCCTTTAAATTATTTGCCATCAATAAAATAGTTGTTTTGGTCCTAACTTTTTAAATGAGCCAACTGTGAACTGGCTTAAGAAAAGATACCACTCAAATCCTAGTCCGGGTAGTTTCTTACTTATACCAAACTTATTCAAAAAGATGTTTAGGAAGCATGCACTAACGTGCTAAATTATAGCATTTTTGATTGTAAAAGCATTATGTACAGAGTACAGTCCTTACTATAATGTACTATAGAAAAATGTGCAGGAAACCAGAGCAAGGCAAGCAGCAGAATATTCCATTTTAGCCCCTAGTAAATACATCGCTGAGGTAAACTGTTTAGAAGCAAAGAGAAAACAATCACTTTATGGTTACTGATACCATCTAATATTTTAATACAACATGCTAATGCTACAGTCTTCCTTTGCTCTTTAACTATTTAAGACTAAGTTACTCCTGTTTCAGAGAGACAAATCACCTGAATTCATTGATGGATACGGAACACTAGCTGTTCCAAGACGCTGCACACTGCAAGGAAAAACCTGAAAAGAAGAACATACAAAGTAAATATATTTTTGATGTTGTCTACATGTTTCGTCCAAACAATACATAAGAAAACCTTTTCTACATTGCATACGGGGAAGGATGCTGCTGTGCTGTGGTTAACACAGCCACCTGGCTGCTGCCATGTCACTTGCTCCATGGCTTGCATTTGTGGAAAATTTATGTACACCCCTTTCTTGCTAGAATCCTCCTAGAATACACCTTCACCACACTCTTCACCACTAAGATCCAGCATGGATATTGTCACCATCGGCCTCAAGGTATTTTTTTTTTTTCTGGGGAAGAAAGGAGAGAGAAGAGACAAAAAAAAAAAAACTCTAGACAACAAAAACAAAATTGTTTTATCACACAAAATGCTCTTGCAGCGGTACAGGCAACTCTCTGCAAGAAAACAAGTGTTTGAAGTGTGGTAGACACTGAGCTAAAGTTGCTTTCTGCCATCCTTTTGGAAAGCATGAGGCGGAAAACTATTCCCATAAAAGCCGAAACATTTTATGATATGTTTAAACGACCGCAGTTGCAAAGCGCAAAACTCAAAAGATGAGAAACAGTAGTATCTAGGTCCCCAGGCAGTCTTAATTTGACCATATGATTAGTACAACATAATCTGTGGATATATGCCTCTCCAAGAGGAATGATGCTTCCTTGAGCACTCAGAATCTACTACAGCTGTTAGCAAACAACTATCCAGTAACCTTCTTTTTCCTCCATCGGCTTTAGTCCTTGTGCATGACTCAAATTAGGTTCCGAAGGGACAAGCATTAGTTTTTCATAGGCTGTTCTGAAGGCAGCACACAGTCAACAGGCCTCGTAAACACTATTAACTTCCCTCCCCACAAAGGGCTGTATGCTAAACACACATATTAAGATCCTAAGTGTGCATAGATCTGCATAAATTTGTGAGTGATTAAACACATAAATCACTATGCAGTGCTAAACACTGTTCAATACAGTGGCAGCAGTGAATGTACCAGAATTAGAGTGATTTTGGACTTCAGTTATTCTAGTTAGTTCAGTCTTTGCTCAATAAAACATGCATTAGCCACATGTGATATTGCAAGTGACCCTGCCCTTTTAGGCATCAAGAAAACCCAATTTTTTCTTAACAAAATAAACAAATGGTTAGATGGCCATAATAGCAGAACACTGAAGTCTTTAGCCTTAGTTGACATCAGTGAGATGTCAGTAAGAGATGAAGATCCTTAAAAATATGACCAAAGTGCACAGGCTCTAAAACAGAACTATCTGTATTGGCTCATGTCACATTCTTCACCATTTCCCTCTCTTCAAGAGGTCAGATATTTAGAAGATATTCCCAGGCCTTAGTTCAGACAAAACACATGGTAGAGTTTTTAATAAACTTGAAGGAAAAAAAAAAAAGGCCAAGATGTATGCAGATATGCATTTAAGACCAGCTTTAGCTCACATAGAAAGAAAACATACTCTTGCAGTACATAAGTACAATTTGCAAGGAATTATGTTAGCAGTGAAGCATATCTAGACCACAGCACTGATGTAAGCATCAGGATAACAATTTAACAATTTTAGACAATGCTAAGTCACCAAAAACAGTTCTGTTTTCTCTCTCCAAACTAGATTTGTGAAGACTCTTGATATGGAAGAAAAAAAAAAAAAAAGAGGCAGATTTCATGTTTTTTTAGTTACAGTTGTGCCCAAAGTTGTCAAGAGATTTTAGATAGAAATCAAGATTAAACTTTAAAAGTAGGAGAAAATCTTATTGCACAGATGTACCAAATGCCCTGGAACTTTATAAACACTAGTTGAAGACAAGGGTTTTACTTTCTGTCCTTCTTCACTCCCTTGCACAACGGCTGTATTTTATTTAAATCACCCCAAAACTGAAATTACCCAAATTGGTAAGAACCGAAAACTAACTCCCAACTGGTATGTTTATACTGATCAACTACTGATCAAAAAACAATGACTACACTCTCTTCAGCTGAAGATACTAAACAAAGTAGGGTGATGCCCCTTGGCTGCATCTCAGGCACTTGCAGTACCTGAAAGGTGATAGGTACTATCTGCAGCCATGGCACAGCTGCTTGCAACAAGCCTTGATTCAGTTAGTTTTGGAGCAGCTTCAGTCTCAGAATTCATCCCTACAGTCTTCCAGTCATGTAACATCAATGCAGTTTATTTCATCTCATATACATATTAATATACCTGTATTAATATCAGTAAAATAGGATATTGTACAGTATACACTCTACATCCATACTTCCCTCATGTAAATATACAGTAGGGTAAAACAAGGTGCCTTTGATTTAAATTTTAAGACATGCAACCTACCAAAAACTACTCTTATTTTGAAGTTGGGTTGGCGTTACTATTTTCATATTGCTGCTCACGCTGGTACTCACGGCACACGGTACCGGAGCACAAACAAGGGCTGAGCCAAACACTGCCAGCCCATGCTGCAGCGTGCACTTCAGGGATATTATTTGAGAAAAGAAAAAAAGAAAAGCGCCCTAGGGTAAAGGCAAATATGTAGTGACTAAGTATGAGCCTTCATTTTTAGCCCGCACCTCCTTCAGAATTGTGGGCTTTTATGAAAATACTTGCATTTTCCTAGCAGCCAAGCAAACATTTGGCTCATTTTGTTCTGGCCTCAAATAGGGAGTCCTTACCTGCTGGTTGGAATTCTTGTACAGCTTTATAAATTTATTCCCTTTTTTCTTTAATTGAGAAACTATTAATACAAAGGACTAAGCTCTGTGCAACCCTCCAAATCTTTCTTCCGTTCAGATCACCCAACTACTGATCCGTCACAAGTCTCCTGTTTGATTTTCTGTTTTTAGAGCATCTCACGTAATGGCAGCTGTGTGCAGCACTTGATTTACTCCCTGAGAAGGTTTTCTGTTTTAAATCAGAAGGATCACCTAATCCTGTCTCCAACACCTTCAACCTGGTCAATAACTTGACATGTCTGAACACTGCGTGACTGACTAGCTGCCTTGGCAAGTGTATGAAAAAACATTTCATGTGATGCAGTATGGGCTTTTTTTTTAAATTAACTACCAACAATTAATATATCTTGTATGCTGAATTTCTGGATTCTTTTCAGTAACATAGATACTAGAGACCTAAGATTAAAATTAAAGCTTCCTTAAACATTTTCAGTGAAAGAGAAGAGCAGTAAAAATACACTGGGCATTTGTATTTTGCTCACAGAGCTAAGCCTGCAATAAAATGGTATACTACAGCAAGGAACAGGCTATGAAGTACCAAACATTCTTGTTCAACATGGGAAAATGCTAAAATGTTACAAGTTTACAATAACTACATGGCCCCCTTCAAATGCTCCTAAAGCACATCCTTGGAAAAAAATTTCTTTCTCTCTGGAGATTAAATTGGCCACTGAAGATTCAATGGAAGGTCACTAAAAAGGGCATTTGCACATAGCGTTTATGGGAAGTCAGCACTTCTTTCCATGGGAAATGTACAGAATTATCTTATTGGTTCCAAAACTTACAAGCTATTTGATACAAGTAACTATGCATTCTTACAATTTAAAGGCTATTTGAACAAAAGCATCCATATTAAATTGAAACACTGAACAAAATTCTTTACATTTGTTATATTAGAAAATACTGAGAGAACAATTCCCTCTCTGGGGGTATAGGGCATGACTCTCAGCATCTTTACTCTCAAATATTAAATCTATACACTACATTTATAAATCAGATCTCCTGATCTGATTCTGGATTACATTCTGCAAGTACTGTATTCCATAAAAAGTACAAACATACACTTTACATTTTTCCTACCTTATATGTGTATGTGCGTACATTCTTCCAAAGCAAATTAGAGAAAATGGCAAATACTATCTGGAAGTATTTTAAACCTCAGAAGCCCATACGAGCTTAAACCAAAAAGAAAAAAAATATATAATTAATCAGGTTGAAAATCCTGAACATACTGCTCACAGTTTTGTGCCTAAATAAAAATATTTTCTAATCTTTGTAATCAGATTGCATGTCACTCATTTGCCTTCCCTTTGCCATCAACTTATTTTTTTTACATATACACCTTCAAAGCTGAAAATATTGTTTTCTTCCCTCTTGTCATCTCAAGCACCTCTCATTTCAGGAGACTGGTTTTGTGCTTCTTGTTGTTCACAGGTTCACTAACTGATCCTTCACAGCTCAGGATAGCTTCTTGCAGGAAGAAGAATATGTTTCGCTCTGTGGTAATGAAAGTTGGTGGGCATCTGTAGCAACAGATCTCCCTCCAGCACTGCAAAATGCTATGGTTGGCTGCAATGTATTTGTGGAAAGATGGAAAGAAAAGAGCTCAACAGTGCAGTTAACTTGAAAATGTACATTATTCCTAGTGTTTTCCTGGACACTTTTCTGAATAAAAATGTGAACAGATTCAGTAGTACCCTGGGAAACAGATAAAAAATATGGATGCACAGATGAAATTAGAGATTGCGTATCATAAAATAATTAGGGTAACATCAGCGAGGATTTTCTTTTCCCAGAAATGTTACATTTATCCTTAGAAGTGTGATTCACTTCCTGTGTTTCAGGATTTTGAATCAGAAGACAAGGCCAAACTATTGAATAAATGCTTTTCCACTATCAACTCAACACATATAGACTAAATATAGACAATTAAATTCATTCAAATATTAGTACAGAAATATTATTATAGAGAAATACATTTTATATGCAGTAAAGACTGAAGGGTGAGACTGAAACTTCTGGGGATCCATATTAGATGGTATATTGTTTATACGATAACAAAAAAGGCTGCAAAAGGTAACTGTTAGACAGACTACCACAAAATAACGTCAGGAAGTCAGGTTGTGCTGAGGGAACATATTTATGAGAACTCAATTGGAGGCAGGTAGTACAAAGGCACTGAAGAAGACTGAAAGAACCGAACATAGCCTGCAGTTTTAAACTTCACCTTCCGGATGCAATTATAGCACTGATGGATAGAGCCAGGGTTTCAGAGGCACACACTCTGATCCACGATACGCACTTTTTAAGTGAAGCAGAAATAGATCAGACTGACAGTTCTTAACGCTAAGCCCTCTTTGAAGTCTTCTGTTTTCCAGAAACATTACACTGAGCTGCAGTTTTAAAGAGTGAGTTCAAGCTCACAGAGCAAAAGAGCTCCAAAACTGAAGGAATACAAAGAGTACTTGCAAAAAATATCTCACCTTTCTCCAACCCTGATGGAGCATGGAAAATGTTTTCGAGATGTGCCAGCCCCTTGCCTATGTGACCATGCTAAATAAAAACAGGAAAATAGCCACATAACTAAAATACATTTCACCAGGATTCAAATCCACAGGCAATTCGGTTCCCACACAATTGAGCTAGAATCTTCCTTTCCCCAGCTCTCCACAACCAGACAGTTGAATGCAGTATATGGACTATATATAAGCAAAGGCCAACTTGACTGCTATCTGACGCACAATTTCATTTACTGTAATCCAGCTGAAGCAGGCAGAATTACTGCGCCTGAACTACACGCCACCACTTCTTCTGCATTTCTCTCATCTAGGCCACTTCATTTGTCTTTTTATTGTCCTGAAGTCAAAGTACGAAAATACCTGCTCCAATGAAACAGGAACATCATCACTGTCATTTTCTAACATGTATAATATTTACTGCACTGAAACGCAGCCTTGCACTAATCTAAATTACCAAAGGCTCAAAAAATACCAGCTGTGCAACTTCATCAGAAACTAACTTTACTTCATATTTAACCTGCAGTAAGTTTGAATGAGATTGCATACTATATTTAATAATATTATTCATATATATGTCTTTTAAAAACTGTTACTGATGAATTTCCCAAATAGGACTTAAATTATTAATATTCAAGAAATAATTGCTGCAATGTTAGGAATAACAAATCCCATCCTTGCAGCAGATAAAAATGCTCAGAAGTACTCCAAGACTCCTCAAAGTAAAACTGGCAGAATTTGTCAAACAAAAAATGTTTGTACCAAATACATAAACGCACAAAGCACCTGCAAAAGTTCAATGGTCACGCATGCACGTATTTACTGAAGTAGGTATAAAGACTTTCCTGGTTAGATCCTCCCCACTCTGCCACCTCCAGAAGAGGTCCTCTTCTGGAAGGCAAGTTCCCAGGCATTGAAGCTGCGGGACCGATGGGGAGACAAGTGCAGGCAAAAGAGAGAAACTACAAAAGGGAGGGAAAGGATCCTCACTGGTTTTCAGGAAGAGAGAAGAGAAGCAACCAAGGTGCAGGCCAACACGGTAAGTTGTTGACACAGTCTTAGTGTCTGGAAAATGCACTGTCTTCTCCTGACCACTGCATGTCGTGAGCTCCCCAACACCACAAACATACTCAGCTGGGCCTCATTTGGACTCAGTTTCTACATTTGGGTGGTCATCTATATGTAGCCCAGATACAGAATTTAAAAAAAAAAAAAGATAAAAGATGCACAAAGAAGAAGAAAGGAGACCAATTTCTAAGCTGACACCCTCAAAAAAGACAGTGGAAAAGAGCAAAAAACTGGCACTCAGTCGCAGGCTGGAAAGAGCAGCAAGGACAAGATCAGAGAGTTAAGTCTAGGAGGTATCGCCAAGGCTTTACTCAGATTGCCCCCAGGAAAAGATAGTAAAAAAAAATCCAGAGCTACACAGGAATCCAGACACTTTAGTACTCACTTTCAAGCACTGCCGTGGGACCTTACAAAACATTTATTTTCTATTTATCTTCCAAATGTAAAAGACAAGTGCTGCCTAGTGAGTTGTTCCTGCTGAGGATCCTCTGCAGCAAAGTCATGACAAACCATGCAACTCCTCTGCCACATAACAGTAAACAGTGCACATAAAACAAATATTCAAGAAACCTGCAACCTCATCCTAAAGGACATAAAAAACCTCCTTTAGCAGAAAAAAAAATGAAAGAAAGTTAATAAAAATAAACTGGCAAATTAGCAGCCTTTCTATCTCTAAAAGAACACACTAATATTATTTCTACTTAGTCTTAGGTTCTATCAATCATTTTCTTATCCCCCTCCAAATGCAAAAACCTAAACTGGCTTATATCTCATAATTGAAGAAATTAAATTGTCAACGCAGAGATATTAATATAAATCAGTTATGTAAATTAATGGAAGCTATTATAAATGTTTCACACTTCTAAAAAACTGTTCTATAGTTGATAATTCCACACTTCTTAGAATAGCTTCATTCTGCAATCATTCACACAACTCTAAGTGATAAAACTTGTTAAAAACTCTACTAATGCTTGTTAAAATTCATAACAATCCCTTGATGAATGTAATGACTAATTACAATAAAGGAAAAATTATTTCAAGCAGGGAAATGCCGAGTAGCAATTAATTTCTTTATTTCTATTAATGTATCTGTAAGAGTAAAGCAAGTACAATCTGTCTTCAGATAGATGATCCTGACACACCACTTAGGGAAAAACCACCGGTAGAGCTTTAGAGCAGTTGTTTCTACAACAATGGCAGAAGGTCACTGAAGATGAAAATTGTAAAATAAAATTCAAGCAAAAACAAACAATGGATTTTTTTAAGCAAGTCAAACAAACAGCAATACCTGTGATAGTCATTACTCTTAGTAGCAAAATATAGCTGCCTATTTATTAAGTCAAAATTAGAAAATACTTCAAGGACAGATAAGATAAACGGTTTGACAAATTCTGCTCATAGATTTAGCAACAGTCTTTTCTTCGGGGGTTTGCTGTCAGACAACCATTCAGAGGTCTCAGATTTATGCTTCTGTTCTTTCACCAAGGACAGTTAATTCATATTTCTATGAATGCTGCAAGACAACATGAAAGCTAAAATAATAAAATATTACGCAAATCAATTCACATCTACTTTCTGATTCAATAAATTCCTAAAAAATGTATCACATTATAAATTTCTTCTGCCCTAGTGCTTGAACTGGAGCACAATAAAAAATCCTGCACTATGTATTAGTTTTCTCCTTAATATATTCATATTCATATAAATAAAAGCACTAAATAAAGAAATGCGGAAGTCACCATTTAGTTATACTTTCACCCCAATTACAGAACTGACCTCAGTAAGTCCTACTACTAACATTTGACATGCCATCTCCCTCTTTGCAAATCCCAGAAAGAATCTGTTTTACGGAAATAAAACTTTAGTTTAAAAGGTCAACTGCTTTTCTGAAAAATTGATCAGTATTCTTGTTACTATATCAATATGTTGATATAGTAACAGCCATAGTAACAGCTAAATCAGTATGTTCAATTACAGTTACATTGTATGTTGTGAAAATAGACCCATAAGACCCAATAGACCATAAAGAAGCCCCATTTACAAACTAAACACCAAAGTGATATATTCAGATTCGAAGTCTGAACTTCAGTTTTCCTAAGCTGAACAAAATATTTATTTAAGACCCATCTGCCATCATGGTGGCCGAGCCTGATTTGCTCAAAATAATCGGTTGCATTTATAAGTTTTGTGGTTTAATCCCTTACTCTCTGACATGGACTGAAAACAAATTTCATAGAAAAATTGTGATTTCAAATCAAGAAACTACATCCAGGATATATCCAACAATCTATAAGGCTGGATTTCCTTTGACTCTCTCTGCCTCATGTTAGTGCTACATTTACAATTCAGGATCAATTAAAATTTCACGCTTTTCATTTCCTGATAAATATATACAATATTAGATGCCTTTACACATCAAACATGTTTAACACAATTTCTTTTGTTTGTTCGCTGTTTCTTCCTAGGCATGCCATTTTCTAACAACACAAATAACAGTCGCACTGGTCACAAAACACAGCCTAGCTGTAAGACTCTACCACCTAAAAGTCATGGTTTTAGCACATGCCCATCTAAACTATCTAAACTCTGCCTGCTCAAGACATGCAACCATTAAGAGCACCATAAAACACAACATGAAAGAGTTCAAAGGTGAAATGCAGGTCTTGCAAACAAAGCAGGACATTAGCTGTGGCAGCAGAAGCTCATGTTTCACAAACTATGGAAGAGTTTAGATTAAGTAACTAATTAAACAAATAAAGTGTTTAAGATTAGTTCCTACCCGGATAGTAGGTAAGCAACTGAAACACACTTCTAGATAAGCAACAAGATAAAGTCATGGAGGGAAAAAAAAAAGGTTAAAAGCAAATGTAATGCATATAGCAGACTCTACGGGAAGCACTAGAGACAGGTTCAGGAGTGCGTGCCATACTGCCTCGCAGAGTCACCTCGGGCACCACAGTCTCAAACAGCCTCTTCTGCACCATATCATTCAGGTGAAACTCTCTGACTGGGTTCCTACCTTGCCGTTGCGTCTGTCCCCTACCTTCCTCTTCCTCCTGTTCTCCAGGCTTTAAATTTGAAAATTTTGACTGCGTCAGTCACCTTCACCTGCACAGAGAGGGGTCAGTCTCAGAGCCCTTCCGAGCTCTCCAGCATGGCAGTGAGCAGAACCACTTCTGGAGCAGGGATATCTCTCAATTTCACTCCTCAGGTTGAGAGAGTCCATAAATGCAACAGATTCTCACAAAGTGATTAAGAACATGCTAAACTTTTCAAACCTTTGAGACATTGGTAAGTGATTGGTAACACATATAAACCCCTAGATTTAAACACTGACCTAGTCTGGAACTAGGATTGGAGTCTGGAAAGCAAAGGAGCCCATTCTGACCCTCATGGTTCAATGGGAGGCTGTTTCTGCCACCTCCAGCAGACTTTGTCCTCCACGCAATAAACAGCTGGGTGACCCTTACCTACGAAGCTTCTTAGTCTGTTTACTGCTGAACTTTGCTGAGTTGGTCTCTGACCTCCATAAAATACATTGCCACTTCTCTCTAATGAGGGAAGTGCGTCAGTCCTCGCTCACTCATGGCAGACATGTCTACCTGTTAGGCTTCTGGCATCTTAAGGTAACAGTTTTCCACAAAATACCTGTTAAGTGCTCCACAAAATTGGGGAAACTTAATGGTCAGGAGCTAAAGCAAAAAACCAAACAAATACATAATGCAAAAAAAACCCTAAAATGTTACCCTAGCTTCAGTATGTTGATTAAGTCAGCCAAATGAAACATCAAGTAGACAGATGTGTCTGAAATCTCACCGCTTTTCAGGCCTTCTGACTGCAAGTCAGATCCCTCATATTGAAAGAAAAAGAAAGTCCTGGGGAACAGGAGGGGGTCAGGACACCATGGCTGGCAATGAGGAGGTCTTCTAGAGATGCACCTTCCAATGCACCACACTTCCATGCCTGTTCCTGCATTAAACCAACAGCAAAATCAACAGGGTTATGATACACAGCTAACACTGAAGACTCTTGGATGTGCAACAAGCAGCTGCTTAAGTCTACAGCAAAACTGCTTCTTCATACAATTAACAGCAAAGCTCAAGCTCTCATTGGTCTACTGACCACGGAGGCTAGGCGAGAATCCAACTCTCGGACTTCAGCCTCTAAGTTCACTCCCCCTGCATAGATGTGGACTTTAGTTTTATTTGCTGCAGGCCAGAGAGTTGGCGCTTATTGTTTAGCTCTGTGGGAAAAGAAACCAGCAGCTGTGAAATATCTGCTGTCAAATGAGCCTTGAATAACTGCAGATGGCAAGGACTTGAAAACAAACACTTGATTTTTGCTTGTTCTGCACAGAGGTCGGCAGGACAAAAATCTCTAGGGCATGTGTAGTGATTTCATTTACTTCCGAAAAAGCTGTTGCAATCAGAAGGATGTACCATAATTTTTTAGCGAGTACACAAGGCAAATGTGTAACTCACAACTGTGAAATAAACCTTAATATTCAAGACTAACTCCTTGAAGTGTAATTACAGTCGGAGAAGAAAAATCACATAGCTAATAATACATTTATTCCTTCATTTAATTCATAGATTTGCCTGATTCAGAGCAAATTGTTTCAAAACACTGACTTCTCACTATTTGTCACCATGAAATCAAAAATAAATATGTAATTAAAAAAAAAATCAAATCAGGTTCTGACTATTGCATCCCATCTATTTTGCTTAATAAACTTCCATGCAACTCAAGCCCAAGGGGACAGTATGTGTTAACAGAAGCTTTTGGATTAATATACAACAACTTCCAATTTTTCACCTATCTTCATTAGCCATGTGTTTTAAGGAGTACACTATCTGGAAGCTACAGTGTAATTTCATAAGAGACTACAAAAAATAGAACAAAAAACCCCAACTCTAAGCGATTCGGTATATACTAGCAGGCTAGTTGTGAAGCAGTGCTTTATGAAAGCAACCCTGCTTGTGCGGGTGGCCAACTGCCGCAGCAGATCTGCACTGCAAGGATGGGGAATGCCATATGGATGATTCACGAGATTAATACTGGGATTTGCTTAGCAATTCCCTGTGGTTTACAGATCTTTAATTGATGCTTTTCCTGAAAAAAAAGTACATAAGGGATTAGATAGTCCTACATCCTAGATTACAATGGATTTAGAATCGATTTACAGGCCATTGAGCGCTCATAATTCCAGTTAAAAGCAAGAGAAGTTGTGGTTGATTGGCATTTGTGGGTGAAAGCCTTCAGCTTCTAATTGCAGCACATAAGCCTGAAATCTAATCATACCACAGGCACTCTCAGAAATTTCCACGTACCTGATTCTGAAGTTCCCTGTATAAACCCTGAGGTTTTATAAATCGTATCAGTATCAAATGCTCTTTGTTTTTCTATCACACACAAGATCCAAACCCTGGAAACTGGAGTTGCTTCATAGAAACAATAGCAGAACTAAGTTCAGAAGTGTTATTCTAAAAGCAAAACAGTAAATCATTAACATCATATTTGTAAAAAAGGCTGTTTTCCAATAATCTTTTTTTCCTTAACTATTGTTTTAGAGTGGTCTTTTGCAGCTTAACTGACACTAAAAAAGAAAAAAAAAAAAACACAAACACACCTATTTAACTGTTCTTTGGAGAGAAACTCCAATGTCACAGTATGTTACCCAGGACTTACTTTATACTAATGCATGGGTATTAATACTTCCACATTATATATGTACTCATTAAAGTGGATTACTCTGCAATACTTTAAATACGAATGACATATGAAGCGATCTTCACAATGGCTCTTGATGATTGCAACAACTCCATCTTTAATCGGATCAGCATATATACATGCATTTGCTTAAAAATTGAATCTTTCTGCCATCTCCCTTGGAATATCCAGGTCCTGTGGTGTCCAATATTGCTACTCATTCTGTTACTTCTCTGTATTTCATCATAATTTAATAGACATAACTTACCGTTGCATTTTAAGGAATTCAAACAGCATGTGCTGCAGTATATTGCAATAAATTGCTGCTAAACAAGATTATTTTAAAGTAACATCATCATTCCTCGCCTTTCCAAGATAATTTACTCGTCATCAGCCCTTAAAGCCTGCTACTTGTTATTAATCTGTCTAAATTTTGCTACAGGTGACAAGGCAATGATTAGGCCCTTGCAACTCAATAATAAAACAATCAAGAATACTCATTCTTTATCCTCTGATGTATTTTATTTAGAGAAACTGTCCTCCCATTGCGCACATTTTAGTCCTATGCCAATCTTCTTGATAAATACCGAACTAACAGCAAACACTGGACAACAGCCACAGATATTCAGAAAGATAGATTTGCCAAGACATGCTAGGTTAATTAAGTGGCAAGTCGCTCTCCTGAGGATGGGAGCAAGGGACACTTGCAAAGATTAACTTGCTTCCCTCTACAGTCCACAGGAAAAAAAAAAAAAAAAAGGTAAGTCCATACCAAAAGACTGAGGCTAATGCAGGGCTGGCATCTCTTTCCAGCCATACAAAATTACCTGTCCATCTAAACTTAGTGCTAAAACATCTCAGGATAATCTTGTGGTTTAAAATAATAATTATTTAACCGCTGCAAGTATGAGGTTGCAGAGCCCTTAACTAAAATACCAATCGTACAAAATAGCTCCTGTAAAACCCTATCTGGGGGGGAGCTTGCTAACATTTTTGCAACTTTTTCTAACGGAACGTCTTACCCCACGAAGAGCCCAATTTCCCACTCTGCTACTGGGATATGAGGCAGCAAAATCCCTGATCTGCACCTACTTCTCTTACAAGCACTGGATACTAGTCACAGAATTACAACTGCTTTTCTAATGCAAAGTTTAATGTAAAGTTTTCAATTTTCAATTTTTGTTCAACCTCGTTATTTTGGCAGCGATAGAAAATATCCACCATATATCTACCAATTTGACAGGTTTTGGAGAGGGAGCAGATGTTTTTCATAGGCTCAATAACACAGTATTTTGAAAACCCAGCACTTAGTTGCTGTAAGGAAGAAGCAGAGCAAAGCGGGAATGAAAGCTTTTAGAAACTTAAGAAAATTCAAATAGCCCTTGAGATTAGAGGAGTTAGTTGACTATTCCAGCCAGCTAAGTGGAATAGAGAGGTCTGAATAGGGAAATGTACCTCCAACTTTGCAAGGACCTGCTCTTCCTTTCCCAAAGTTTCCTCTTGCAGCACCCTGCTACACCAGCTTCCCAGTGGTAAAATGCAACAGGGAAGTGAGAAACAACTTCACAGAAATTCCCTCTCTTCTTGTAAAGAAAAATAAAGCAGCAGCCTGGTTAAGGATATATTTTAAATTTCCAAAACAGTTTCAGAAGAGCTTAGAAAAAATGTTTATCCTTGCTGCATTGTTGGCAAACAAACAACAGGGGACTGTCTCATAATTTGCATGTATCTCAAGCATTTTGCCTGTTTTCACTCTGACATCGCTGAAAGAAATCACTAAATTCTTCAAGTTCTATCAGTTATGAAAAATACCCAACTTTTCCCCTTAGGAAAATGCAAATGTGTTTCAGAAGCCTGAAGCTCTATTCCAGCTCTCTGAGTCACAGAAACCAACCCAGCAGACTTTCTACAAGCAACTGTGCAGACTCACATGAGTTAGAGCCAAAGAATAAAGTTAATACTCTAATGGATATGCCATTATTAAACCTGTTTTGTGTAAGCCACTTATATCAATAAAAGCTCATTTACACTAGCAATGGAAAGGAATGGAAAATAGAAAATAAAATTAAATAAAAATATATTGTAGATATGGTGTTTTGTAAGACTTTGCCATATGATATTCACAGATCAAAACAGTGAAGCACAGACTGTACAGCTAGCAGCACTTTAACCCTTTTCTCTATCAATTTCTATCCATTTCATGTCTTTATTCTGGGCATAGAGTGAATTATTTCATTGTTACTAGCTTCAGGCTTTTTTATTTTTATCCTTAAGACCGATTTGCCAACATGCTGCTCTAAAGCCTCCCATTGATTTGGAGAAGGTTTGGGAGAGGCAGGCTTTCGTACGCCTCAAACGCCATTCCGCGAACATCACTAGGTCAGTACAGACATGCATCAGACGAACACAGCTCATCAAGAATTTGAGATTGTAAGAACTGCCATAAACAGAGCTATGACTCATTTAATTCAGTATCTTGCCTTCCACTTGGACACATATGACACGTTAGAGGAAGATCACAAACCACGTGAGGATGAAGGAAACATTTTCATTGCCTTCAACAATCAAAGCTGATTTACGCCATGAATGATTAAGTCTGAGTCATTTTTTAAATTATCCTTAATGTAACTGAAGATGTTAATCATCCATAGAAATTATCTTTTCTCCTCCAGGTTCTTGACCTTACGCTCTCACAGCCATGGGTTTCTAAGCTTACACACACACACCATGCTGAGAAGTCCTACTTCTTTTAAGCCAGACACTCCGCAATCTCACCAAGTGCCCTATTTCTGAAAACATCAAAGACGATAAAATCAAAAATTACATTCCAAGTACTTTGTCTATATTTTTCATTCCAAACTGAGCAGTACTGCCCAAGCAGTAGACAGGGACAGTATTTTCCCCTCCTTCACGTTTCAGTACGAAAAACTATCCATAAAGAGTCTAAACTGTTCTAGACTCTAAACTGTTTTTTGGACTTTGTTCACTTCTTAGCTACCGTTTCTTCCTCAAGTTATGGTTAATAGTTACTTCCACCCAAGCCTGCCAAGGCAGAGAGGTACCTATTTTTTTCTTATGTAATGGTTATGTTTTAGTATTTTCCATCCCATTTCCTAGCCACAATAATTTTTTTTCTTGCTTTAGTCCTAAAAGCTTGTGCTGCCTATTCGCAACCATTAGGCTTGCTAAGGGGATTCATGATTTGGCCCAGCATAACAAAAATGCATTTTTCTCACTCCAATAAAAGTTGCTCCAGTATTTTTCATAACAAGCACCGAACCTGCCCAATGACTTGGGGATCAATGGAAGTTCTGGGTTGCTGTGCAAACCACAAACCAAGCAAAGTAAGCTCCAGACCGAATTACATCTTGTTTCATCGAAAACTTTTTGGTACATTTTAAGTGTTTTACATTAAACTGACAGGAGTTCCCAAACACAAAGTTTGGCTGAAGCCAAGAGACTGAAACATTGCAACCTGCTGACTTTGAATGGAGAAAAGCGTTTCCCCTACTAGCTCAATTAGCTTAATGAAATTCATGTGAACTCAGTCAAAAAAAAAAAAAAAAAAAGAAATCAACGCAGGTTTTTATCCCCTGTAAGTTGTTTATCTGTGGCTAAGCTACTTAAATGAAAACATATATGCCTGCCCATATGATACACCAAAGATTTTTAAACACTTTTCAGCTGTGCTTTGCTGTTGAACTGATATACCAGGAAGGATCTGTTGAAGTTTCTGTAACAGAATTATCTTTTTCTCAGCGTCAGTCAGTCCTTGCCATCTGATTTCTCATCTGTACTATGTGAAAGTTGTTGACTTACTGGCTATGACTATTAGCTTACTGCTCAGCCAGATCTCTTCCTTGAGGCAGACTCATTACACACCGTTATACCTAAGATAATACTTAAGGTGACTGCTACTATGCAGTCACCTTAAAGCCTGCACTTTAGTACACTCCATATGAAGAAGTCATAAGCCCTGGTACGAAACTGTTAAAAACTGTTATTTGCCTTGGCTTTTGTATACTTTAAATTAACAGTTTACATATATTTTGCTTGGCCATCTTAAAAGAAACATCCCTTATTCTAGATGAGGTTCTCTGTACAAGATCTTGACACTCCTGTAGAAAGCAGCTTTATAGTTTTTTTAAGAGCTTATTAATAAAAAAGGAGAGAAATCATGTGGAGAATTTTTGCACAACACAAAGTAAAACTGTCAAAGATTCGTTGTTGCATGGACACCATGGCTAGTTAGTCATATACTTAACATACTGTTGTATGATCTAAAACAATTTACAATATAGATACATCTCCCACTAAGTGGAAATGAAATCCGAGATCATCAGTGTTCCTAGGAAAAGCACTGCCTGGTCAGTCTACAATCACTGACTCCAACTTCAGGCAGGCAAAACATTTTACTCCCAGTTTCCCAGAGGCATTTAAAATGGCCAAATTCAGACTTGCTTAAAATAGATGAGTATTTTATCAAAATATTTTTCTTTCCAACAGCACTACGGCATTTATTGGGGGAGAGAAAAAAAAAGAAGAAGAAAAGAGCTTTTCCGGCAACATTTAAATATCATTTTGAGGCTTTTTGACCACATATAAAATATTCTGATGTTTAAGGGGCACAAACTCCCAAAAACTGAAGTGGAAGGAAAGCTCTGGAAATAGCTCACTGTTAGGGAAAGGCAATTTAATTTCAAAATCATTGCAGATACTCATGCTACAGCATTCTAGGAAAGCTCTGACAGAAAAACAGCCAAGCCCTGATGTGATCACCTCCAGAATGCAGGCAGATTTCTCATCCATGATCATCCATCTCCTCACCAGGCTGCAGTGATTTGGCCACTACTCCCATCACTCTACAAACAAGCAATGAAAAGGCAACCTCCCCAAGGTCCTGGTTAACAAACGCAGCAAATCACTAACCTTCAGTGGACCACAGGACTTCACTCTTTGCTGAAACCAAGAGGAAACAAAATCAACTGTAAAAGGGACTAACTTCTCTGTACTGCATTAAGCTATTACTCCTTGGTGCTACCTCACAATTTGGAAGAATGCAGACTGCCAGCTCTACAAAACAGCCTTACTGTGCTCAGGAAGCATATTGCTTAAGTGAAGGTCAATGCCTTTAGACTTGGTGTAATCAAGCTACCATTATTGATTTCAAGCCCCTAATGAACACTTCAGACTAGAGAGGATATCACAACTGTAACAGCACCTGAAAAAAAGTAGTTTCTTCACATGATTTCTGGCACAACATCAGATCACAAAGTTTTACTAGCATCTTAATTTGCTGTATATAGATATATAATATATAATATATAGACACATTCAAATATCTGCTAGTAGATCAGTTCTTCACAACAAGCATACATGTATATAGGTAGATTCCAATCCTTTGCCTTTCCTCTTTCTTGGCATTATTTTCAATTGTATTTTTAACAAGATTTCATACAGCTTTTGCTTTCAGTTTGTGATCAATGCTTTTCACTAACTTCCTGCCAGCTATCCTTCCCACAAAGGTATTCTTCAATCACTTGCTTTTTTTACTTTCTTTTTATTTTTTAAACTCATTGGTGTAAGATTTACATCCTAATGAAGACTACAGAAATCATAGCATTTTACCCACTTAAGCAATTTTTGCGAAATAAAAACAAAGCCACGCTTATTCCAGAACTAATTTCTAAATCCAGTATTGGCTTTACCAGTCAAAGAACATATGAATCAGAGTAATAATAATTAGACAGAAATAAGAATTATCTTGCAATTGTGTAAAATACATATGCCGTGGAAATAAGTCATTTTTAAGAGTGACTCAGTTCCAAAACAGATTCTAGAAAAAGAAAAAAAGAGTCATTTGGGGGTTATTTTGCATGACAGATTGCACATAAAATTGTTCAGGTGGTGGATAGAAATCTTTCTAACTGGCAGTACTGCAAATTTGGACTAGGCTCCAAGCCAAGAGGGATTTTTTCCTCTCATACATTTACCGCAAATACTAAGTTCTGTAAGCCCAGTTACCAATTTTAGCAACTTTTATAAATGAACTGAAATCTAATGATTCAAAAATTTATTTCTCCCAGCAAAGACAAGGTCATTAAACCATAGCATGGTTAAAGCATGAAATCTAACTTCTTTTCAGAGTTCTCCACAAGTTTTTCAGGGCTTTATCCAAACCTTGTTTCAAGCAGAGATAATTTCTCTATTGCAGAAAATATTGGTGTTAGAGGGCGCATTCCCAGCAGTTATGCTGACATTTGGTCCTCCCAGTTTTACTGGGTGCATTTTGACCACACACACTATGATCTATGGGCACTGTATAGACTAAATACAAAAGGTTTTATTTTTAAAAAAGGACTTAACTCAGAGATATTTTCATTATTTTATTTATTCCAAAATATTAATTTCTCACTTTTTATTTATTTATTATTTTTTAATTTTGTTTAATTTTTTATTACACATTTATAATTTAAGAAGACAGAAATTCCTGCAAAGTTCCTGCATCCAGACCGCATCACTTAAAGAAATGAAGATGAGGGGCAGAAAGTGTCTTTATCATTGCTGCTTTTTTTCTGCTTTCTTTTCTTTTCTCTTTTCTCTTTTCTCTTTTCTCTTTTCTCTTCTTTTCTAACTTGTTTCCCTTTGTCTCTACAGAGCCAGTCTAATGAAAGCACCAGAAAATCTTCAAGATTAAGGTAGCATATCGCCCAACTATTCACCAAGTTCCTTAACTATTCACTCAACTCATCCTATCTTTTGACATCACTAATGATTTTAGTGATGTCAAACTAAAGATTTTACAGCTCTTTAGCAGACCATATGGCTGCCTCATTTTTCCCTGTCAACAGACCAAGTTTACCTAGGATTTAGACTAAAATCATTTCTTGTTTACTCTTGCAACCTATCACAGGTCCTCCAATCCCCTCCTGACACACATCCAGAGAGACCTGAAGCACATCAGTGCCTCAAGTATTTACTTATTAATGCCTTCGATCAATACTCCGTTACCTTTGCCCCTACTTTAGATCTTTAGCCAATCTCTATGTCACACCATCTAAAGTTCTGGGTCTTTTATAAGATGTGTGCAGCACGGTGATCCCATAGCACACAGTTCCTCCAAATTTTAGCTGCTTATGGTAAATTTAATTTCATTTTCAAATAATGTTATTATTAGGTTGTCAAAAATATACCTTGTTCCCTTTTTCAAATCCTGCAGCCATAACCATGTTTAGCTATATAACCCTGGCTAGTATAAAATAGTATATTCCTCATAAATGATGTGGTTAACAAGGCACAGTATACTCATTGACACATCTTCATAAAAGCTGTAATTATATCTTGAACAGCATGCCTTTACAACACAGTAATATACTACAGTATAACTCACAGTGACACTTTTTAACAGCCTGCTATCATCATTAGGAATAGCTATGCATTAAGAAGGACTCTCTATTTCTGTCAGTTTTTTTTTCAAACTAAATTCTGCTACTTTTCCGGTTATCATACATAAGCCTCCAACACAAGATTTTATATAAATGACTTGACAATACATTAAACCTAAAAGGGATCCAAATACAAATGACATTTTTTTATGTGATTACTAAGTCTTTATAGTAACAAAAATATAAACATTCAGTTTAATTAAACGTGACAGGTAAAACAAATAATGCTGGGGACAAAATGAGGTTTGAACATAACTCATCTTTGAATCACACTTTTTATTCATCCAGTGTCTCTTGTATCATTAATAGCCACTCTACAAAATCATAAGTTATTTGATGAGATGCAGATAAAGGCTTAAAGATCTGCAATGCAATTCTGTCTTAATGACAGTGTAACTTGGCTGAAGAGCTCTGAACACATTTAGCTTGCCCTAATAAGTGGCAGAATTTTAGGTCAACTAAGGACTAGAAACAGGTAGCAAAGCACATGTCAAGTGTCAAAAGATAATAAATTTAAGACAAAATCCTTTTAGAGTAGCTTTGTATCTTAAATCAGTCATGTATTATCAGCAGCACTTCAGAAAGAGTGGCATATCCTGGGCATATCCAATAAGAAGAGTCTCTTTGAAGATACACAGGATCATGCTGATACAGACAACTCAAAAATATGCCCCGGTGAATCACAGGTATGTCTTTGGTCAAACTTCTATTTCCCGGGGGAGGAAATTAGTAGATTTGTAATGTTTTTGGCAGCATACCACAAAAACACGTCTCACAGCAGAAGTCGGTGTCATGGCTGCAGCCAGATACCATCTGTCCGTAAGGACAGGGGATCAGCAGAGTGCAGCCACGTGAAATCCAATTCCGGTTGCACTTGCTGCAGTAAAATAGGTAAGATGTTTTGCTCTACTGAAATGAAGGGGAAGAAAAGGAGATTCTATTCAAGCAGATCTGGAAAAAGTTATAGCAGAAAGTCAGTCCATGGAAATTCATATTGTGGGGGAAATAACTGGGGAGGATGGAGAGGAGGGAGAAGTGGAAAGAGGAAGCAGAATCCTACAAAACTGAACAGGCAGGAATAGAGCTGTTATCTCAAGGTCTTCGAGAAATTGAGCAAGCTAGCAGGTCAAGACACAGACTCAACAGAATTGAGAATGCTCTTGCCACTTCACAGAAGATGAGTTGCGCAGGATGCTATCAGGAAGAGACCGAAAGATGAGAAATTGGTAAAAATATGCAAGCTATACTACATTTGTGATGTTTCAGTAGAAGCCCACTTATCACATTCTGCATAGTACATGAAGTGTTCAAAAAATTTATCTAAAACTTTCATGCCTTCTATACGTGTCCATCAAACAAGTTCATCTCGACTGTGAAGTGAAATCTTCCAAATTCCGTACTCCTTTCTGTGAAGACCACTGGTTCAGTATTTAAATTGATGTGAGAAGATAAAACGGAAAGTGGCAGGTGGAGTACTAATTCAAAACAACCCTTTGGTATAACTGCTTGGAAGAAAGCTCTTCAGTCTGAATGAAAACACTGGGTCAAGAAAGACCAGAGACAAAGGCAAGAACCATCTTTATAAGCTGCTTCCCCATAAAATTCAATGGCCTAAAACTATCGGCCCACTGCTCCAAACGCACATGATATTGAGCGTTACATGACAGAAAATACTGACTTGAAATTAAGCCAGTACCTTAAATTTTGTGCCAGAGGCATGGTACTTGGCAGATATGACACCTAATCTACTCAGACAGTGACTTCAAGTCCTCTCAAAAGAGCAGCAGAAGTTTGTATATCTACAGTATGCTCCCATTGACGAAAATGTGGGCTTTCTTCTCTTCAATGCTACAGAATCAAGTAAAGCAAAGAGCACGTAATTAAAAATATAGTTCAGTATATAGAGCAGTTTAGAAAAAGGCTATTTCTGACAAGTGTGACTACACAGCCAGGGTCTGCTAGGTATGTTTTACAGAAAGCATGTGGGAAAATATTTTCCTGCCTGTTACAAACAGTGATCTAAATGAATAAGTATACTTCCTCATTCTACTACCTGCCTATATATATAAAAATACCTGCTGATGAGTGCCTGGGACTTCTAAACACCTCTAACCACAGAGCTGCTATTTCCCAAAGTATCCCAGGCTAACTCTGGCAAATCTTCAGTTATGACTTTCACTTTGAGTAATACTTCTACATGGTCTTAAGCAACAGGTATGCAAGACCAGTTTGATGTTTATCTTCGTAACTGAACAGAATGCCCATCTTTCCACAGCTTCTGAAATCTTATTGCTAAAGTTTTTTTATCCTATTCTAGTCCTCTACATTCTATAAAACTTCTGGCTGAGTTATCAAAGCAAAGTGTACATGATAGAACTAAGGGCACTTGAACTGCGAGGAGAACCACTAAAGCGTCTTCCACCGAAGTTGAATGCAGTTGGCATGCTCAGACAATAGGCAGGTTGCGCCTGTGGTTTGGACTTTGGTTACCCTAGGACACTGCAGTTGGACCAATGCAGAGTGAAAGCAGAACAGATAATCAGAGACAGAAGACTGGATAGTTCAGAGACACACAAAAAAATGAAGCACCTGCGTATTATCTTCTCTCTGGCAGTGGAAGAAGAAAGAGAATAATATTTGTACTGTTCATTTATAATTATTTTCACCCTAGATTACTGCAAGAAAAGCTGAAGCAGTACCTTTGCTGTTAGTGAATATTCACAAAATTCCAAACTCTGGACCCAAAAAAAAAAAAAAAATAGAGTTGTCATAAGAAGAAGAGGCTCAAACGCTGCATAATTATTAAAAAAATTGATAGCAATTAAAAACATAAATCAACAGTCTGATTGATACACCTATTGAGAGAGCTCTGAACATTATAGGACTGATATGCTGTATGTATAAATTAGACACTCCAGTTAGTTTTGCAGACCTCTGTAATCTAAGCTTTGACAAGTTCAGTTCAACAGTGCAACATCAATCCTTAAAAATAAACTATTTGAGTTGATCTCTTTTCATGGCAATTATATTTCAAGACTTACAAGATTTCCCAGGATTTTTTTTTCTTCCTCCTTTAAAAAAAAACAGGCATCTAAGCACACTTTTCCACAGATTTTCAAAATTTTAGTGTTACCAACTCACAAAGAATTTGTCATAAATATTCATCTTCCTTATACATACTTCTCCTAAAAATATTTTTAAATGAGAAACTCAGAAGAACAGAGGGTGACAAGAATCTGTGCAAGAAAAGAAATAATTCCGTAGCACTCATCTCAAGAAAGAACATACTCAAACAGCAGACACACACAAACTGTTCTACAGTAGTAGATAACATCTTTCAAAGCTAAAATATCAGAATTTATCTTGCCAAAATATAGGTGAGTCAGACTATATTATCAAAAAAAAAAAAAAAAATTCATCAGTGTAATGCACTGTTATTGTCTTCATTCTCCAAAATAACAAGGTGACACCAAAGGAAACCAGAGGAGACTCTACAGGACAAAACAAAAACAACAATAACAACAATAGAAAAAATATGCATACATACATATATATATATCTCCTGATCTTTTCTGTGGGAAAAGAGCTAAGGTTTTTTTTTTTTTTATGTTTTCCAGAGTGGAGAATGAGAAGGTATTTTGGGGAGGGACTAAATACTTCAAAGAAATTCTTTAAGAATAGTCAGTCAGAGAAGTATTATGACTGTCCTGGCTTCACTAAGGCTAAGAGACTTAGACCTAAGATGAGATTTCAAGCAATATTTATCCACCAAGAGATGTAGATGTGTCTAGAGGACTTTAGGCATACCTTAAGATACCTACTGGTTTAATTTATAATAGAAATACTCAGAAATCTTAACACAATCATTTCACCGCGTTAAAAAGTATCACATAGAATCATAGAATCATAGAATCGTCAAGGTTGGAAGGGACCTCTAGAGATCATATATATGAAGTGAGAAAGAACACAGCTAAATACTTTGTGATAAAAAGAAGACATTCAGATTTTCTGCTAAATATTTTGATTTAAAGTTATCTTATCCTGAAGTTTACAACATGTTTTCTTCCTTCCTTCCTGTTTAAAACAACAGGAAAACTGAGCTAACTAACTACTAAACAATTGTCTCAGGTTTTGGATATTCTTCACTGTAAACCAGGCCAAACACCAAGTGCTCCAACAATATTCTTCCTATTGCGAAAGATCTGAATCATTTGCCTAAGATTGCACTAACCAACTTTATCATCCTTTTATCAGGAGGCAGAAGATATTGGGCATGGAGAAAAATACAAAGATAATTTTTTTGCAAATTCCTCATTGTTTTTTCTTCACAACTGTTTTATTTGAACACCCAGAATAATCACCAAGTAATTACAAACAATCAAAAAGTAGGCTGTGCATTGAGTATTGCCAATTATACCAAATAGCAAAGAATGTAGCAAATCTGATGCTTACCCTATCTTAATTTTTAATGTTAAGTTATCAATATATAACTTTTTTGGTTTTGGTCTGAACTAGGAGAAGTCAATAGTCATATGGAAATACACATCTGGAAATCGAAGTAGTTTGCATTTCTGCAAGAAGCCTTTTTTAATTATTATGATTATTAATTGTAGCTAAAGTAATCCTTTAAAAAGTTATGAGATGCATTAAGGACAACTTCTATATGGTAATGCAGAACATGACAAAAAAGATACACAAAGTAAGAAAATATACATGCTACTGCCTTATGAGAAATTGCAAAGGATGAGAATTAGAGGATCCTTATGAGGATGACTACCTTTTACAAGTTTAGCTAGCAAAACAAATAGGGTAGAGCAATCATTAAACATGCACACTGAAATGCAGAAATAAATACACACCTTAAAATATTGCACTGCTGGAAAAAAAATCACAGGATTAAAATGTATCTGATTCCACCGGATAGTTGAAAATATTTATACATGCTTAATCTGTGTATTATGTTCAAGATTATACAAACGAGTAAAGCCACACTTGCAATCCAAAAGTTACACAGGCCTTTTCTCTCCTAGGCAGTCATGCTAGCCTGCGACATTTCAAAACTCTTTACTTGTTACATGCAGTCCAGAGTCTTTATGGATTCACTTCCTCTCTAATAGCTATTTTGAATAAAAATGACCGAAATAAGTAATTCATCAGTACAGAAGATGACGTCTAATTGGGTAACAACCTACACTTAAAACTATGGTCCGCTCATACAGAAATTGTTACCAGCTCAGGGATGCCTATGGATATCTGTTCCAACTTACTCTAACGCTTCACCAGGTGTCACATTCTCAGCCTGGTGGAAACAGCATCCTACGCTCCTCCAAAGGAGAGTGCCATTAATCACAGTTTTCTCCTTCGAGGTTGCATAGTTTTAAATGCTGCTGGGAGCACAGCTAAAAAAGCACGATAAAAATAAAACCGTAACCTTGTCAACTACCTTTAAGTTTAGCTTGCATACAAAGCAATGGAAGAATGTATTTTCATGTTTCTGAACTCTTCTGGATAATGTTTTCTTACAAGCTCACTCAAAAGCTTTTTCTTTTCTTTTCTTTTTTTTGCTTTCCTTTTGTAATGTAGCTCCAGATTGCATGCAAAGAGAACTCAGAAGTAGAAATAAAGTGTATTTTCAAATGTTTGAAAATGATGATTTTTGAAGTGATAGTTCCAGCCATTTGAGAATACTCTCCTGCCACAACCAATCTGAAGCACAACTCAGTGTAAATGAACATGGAAAGAAATAATGAAGATTTAACTCAAGTCCCTTTGAGATGAAGAGACCTGCAGTACTCTAGTTTTACAATTCCAGCAAAGACTGTACATTATACGCCTATAAAAATGACTTTAAATTTATCAACCTGTCAAAACTATAATGATAGTGAAAGTTCAAAGCAGATGAATACATAACATGCAGGTTCATCATGCAACAAACAAAATAAATAGGTAGTTAAGAGGACATATTTATATAACACAACGCAAATTCTGCAGTTTATTCCAACACGTAGAAAATAAACAACGTTTTACATAATTGGGGTAGCTGCATCCAAATTTCTCTCCTTTCAAAGACCATTAAAGGTTGGACACATCTAATGAATCTGGGAAAAGGAGCACTTCCCTGTATAAGTGGGCTCTTCCTAAGTGATTCAATGCTATTCAGAAGACATCTAGCACCAAGCATTCGAAGGGAAGCAAATCTGACACATTTGATTCCAGCAGCCTTGGTTAAAAAAGGAGGCCTCATCACACAGAGTTTATGGTTACTAAACATTGCCGCCATGGAGCAAAGCACCATCATGAAAGTCAACTTTGTGTGTGTATATGTTTTTTTCTTTTAATCATCAGGTGGTAGAATTAAATAATCAATGTAATCCGCAGGGCTCTGAGGGTTTTATCACACCTTGAACTGTTAATTTAGATTACTGCATAGCCTCCTTAGGCCCTCTTAAGGTCACACATAGGAGAGCCATGAAGTGACCCACAGATAGCTTGCCTATCTAAACTTTTAGCAAACTTCTTTTTTTTTTAAATAGCAGCTTCCATATATATCTCTCCGCTGAAAAGCTTCATAATTTCATATGAAACATATAGATGTAAAAATAAGATAAAATATAATGTCTTATATTAGAAGTTCTGCCCATCTTTTCTGGCTATGGTTCACTAAACAGACCTTTTCTTCTTTCTGGAGTTTATGTATGTGGAGGAATTTTTTTTAATTGACTTATATATGAAGAGAGGCAATCTATAATGCACAAGAAAAGTCCCTTACATTTTTACTGTCCTTTTAGAGTTTTCAATCTTCTGTTCTATCACACCCTACAGAAAGGTTATAAGAGGTGGTAACTTTTGCATTTCCAAACATTATGTATGCCTATATGATACAGCAGAGAGAACAAAAATAGCATAAGCCAGAAAAGCTCACAGTAACTGAGCTGCTTTTAAACAACAAGGGATTTCCAGTAGGCAGAAACGGCTTCTAAATGGCCCTTCAGGCTAACATATTTTTGTGTGCATTTCTGCATATTGTGACGGCCACCAGTGATCCCACTTACGGGGCAGTTCACGCAAGCATCCTGCAAAGAGGCAGTTTAAGAGATATTAAAAATGTTGCTTTGTGCTTTGTGGTTTTGGCAGAATCTTTAAAGTCACTTAAACTGTTAGAGGACTTTTTAAGTGAAATGGCTGAAAGGATATGAATTTTCCACTTAAGGGAAGGTAATTTATATTCCAATGTGATACACCTATACACTTCCGCTTTTTTCATGAAGAACTGCTGCTTCTGCAAAAGGCAGCAGGAAAAGGAGCAAAAGTCTGTAACATACTTCAGAATTTTGTATGTGACCACACTGCTCAACCTGCAAAACTTTGCCCATGGTAAATAAATTGAATCCCTTACTTGTAATTACAAAAGGAACAGCTGGGGCTTACAATATCCAACCAGGGAATATATTGATGTGTCTTATATTTAAACAGCTTCAGGCAATTTTAATAGGTCAATCTTTTTTTTTCTCTCTCTCTAAAAATAAATAATAAGCCTAATCCAATGTGTGTGATCCTCAAAAAATTGGAAGCACGAACTTTTGTGAAAATTGTGATAATCCCACTCCAACTAATTAATATTTTCCAGCAACATACTGAATATGCAGAACTTGTTTGCAGTGAAATTGAAATTGCTGTTTTATTTAAAGTCCTTCTTAGTCTTTGTTTCTAATTTTTAATATGCATAAATAAATTTAACTAACAGAGTAATTTCCATAAAACAATCTGACTCATCTACAAGCTCAGCTTTCTTGCTTGCTCACCCCTCAAAAGCCTTGCAAATTCATAAGCATATTTAAGTGTCTGAAATCAAGCTGTAACAGACTTCAACTTATACAATATATTATGCTTATAAATTATGCCTACAAAATCATTTTCTTGTTTTAGAAGAAAGATCTTTGAAGTGAAAAGAATGAGCACTGTAGCTTCTATTTCTAGAGAAGCTACAGACAAGTGAGTTTTTACTTCATGTATTATAAAACCAGGTATGTGTGGAGATTTTGTTTCTATAATAAGAAAATACTTTTTTACCAAAATGTCCAACACACACGTTTTTGTCTAACCATGAACAAGATGCAAGTAGAACTGCTCAAGTGCCTTCTGTGAATCCTTCACTGACAGGGACCATACCTGCATTTCTCTGCATGTTAAGCCACAAGAAGTTGGGGTGCCTGCCTGTGGTATAGACCCTCTCCCCGTGATGGCAGCGAAGGCAGTATTCAGTTAAAAATCAAGCACTTGGATTATGTCAACAGAGCAGGGAAGGAGAGGGGCAGATATCAGTTTTAAAAATTGACTATAATTTTATGGTAAGCACTCATTTAATTTTATATCAACCCTTGTGCTAAAAACTAAGAATTAGGGAAAATGCTTCGGGTTCAGAGTTATCCTTCCTATCCTTCCATAAAATCCTAACTAAACCTTTTAGGTTAGTTTTAATCCAGTCCTATCTTCTGATCCACTTTCCTTAGCTATCTTCAACTCTGGTGCAATGAGAAGAAAAAGGAAGCCAATGACTTAAAAAAAAAAAAAAAAAAAAAAAAAAGGAGGGGGGGGGGGGAAATAGCCACAGCCTCAACAGCAAAACACCACACAAAACAAGGCTAATAGCCTTATTTGTGATCATCAATACTTCAGGACCACAAGCCTTAATTGCAATTACATATTACTAGTGACTGTCATTAGAGAAAAAAGATCATATAAATGTCACGACTGTGCAATCAAGGTGTTTTTTTTTTCCTCTTAGTACATGAATTATAAATTTGAAAAAAGTAAAAAAATCCCTACGATAAAGAAAAATATTCGTTCACCTTCCGAGAGACAAAATATTGCAACAATTTCACATTACTACTACAACATATATTCCAAAGACTTTTTTACAACTACCATAAATTTTTAATTAATAAAAACTGAGCAAAATCTGAGACACAACTACTAAGTAGTTTCAGTGGAATATATGAGCCTTTGAAAGGTACAGAAAAGGTCACAATCATGTCTGAACTGGGTTTATAAAAAGTAAAATGGCTTATCCATATAATTAAACAAAAATTGCTGTTTAAAAGCAAATTGTTTCTCATTTTGTTTTTGCAAAACTCCACTTGGGTTCAAAACAATATGTTACTGGTTTATATCATTCCGAGTTTCTCAAAATTAATTTGCATTTATTTTTTGACTCTGCTCAGATATGAGATAGCAGAAATTCAATTTTTTGACAATTTTTGTGAAATACTACTGCTATAACAATTACTTTTATAAAGAACTAGCAACCATGAAAAAAAAAAGCTCTTTTTTTTTCTGTTCAGGTAAATTCCTGTTTTATTTGACAGCTATCTTTCTAAGAGTAAAGGGAACATGTCTACTACTATGCAGCTATATCTATACCATGATGTGGGAATATGGAGTCATGTGAAGTTGCAGAAGATAAGATTGGTGTTATGACACTTCATCTGAACAATTTGCAACTTTGACAGCTCTTCCTAGGACGAGACCACATCCTAGATTATCACTGGCAAGGAACAGCATCTTCGTGCTTTTTTCATACACAGTAAATCAGTTCTTTTACAAGCAAACCACTGTCTGGCTGACACGATCCGGTAAATTCTCAAGTCGTAGATTGGTATGACACAAATCTGTCCACATTTTTGCACAAACTTATTTAAATGGGTAGGCCCACCACAAAATATCTCAGAGCATCCTTACCAAAAGCCGTTAGCAATACTGAAACTAGGGTATTTACATTCAAACAGGACATAGAAGCCAAGATTCTTCCAAATTTGTCCTTGCTGCATTGGTTTTGCCCCCCTGCACAGCGCTTACAAACATGGAGCAAGCCTGGCTACCCCTGCTGCCAGCACAGGGTGAATTTACTCCATGCAGTTGCATCATTCCTGTGGTGCAGGCAGATTGGCACTTTCCATTTTAAATATCTAGCCTGTTCAGACCACATGGCCACGCAGAGGCTTTTACCAATATTCTGCAAATGAGGGGACTGATGTTGTAGTGGTTAAACCAGATTAACTGCCTTCTACACAGGCACCTAAATTCCCATCCTGAACCCTTTGGCTAAGTAAATGCACCTCACTTTAAAGAGCTGGCAGAGACTTAAGATGACCATTACAAGAAAAATACCAAAATCAGATTTTTATCTGAGGTTTTAAAGTAAGTTGGCTTTCTGGAGATGTAGGGAAACCACATGATCTTTTCTTCTCAAATACCAATATTGAAGCTCTTATTCAAAGAATGAGAGCTTGAAATTTTCATCCCACTTCCATGTGCCTGTATAAAGTGTTTTGATTAACTTCTGCTCTGATTTTGCATATGGAAGGATGTTATTGTTCTTTACGCCAGAAGCTGCAGACATACAAACAGGCTTGCAATTTTTCATATATCTCACTGTCAAGGTTTCTCCACGGGCAGGCTGTTTCAGGTGTTGCAGAAGCAGTAGTTCCTCAAAGACCAGACCAGTCCTGTATGTTCCAGTTCAGAGACACCACACCAGAAGCCTGTGTTGCAGACCTGGACCCCAAGCACATGTTGATCTCGGGTCAATCTCTTTCAGAGCACCAGCTGTTCACAGTAACGTCAGTGGGATGGGGCTTCTGGCCATCGCCTAGTCTGGCCTCTCACTCTAAGAGTGACTTGTCGACCTCCCCAGCAGAGACCACACAACCCCACTGGGTAAACCTGTCCCACTGCTGCCCTGCCCTCCTCTTGTTCATAGCATCTAACACGAAGATCTCCAACTACCACCTGTGACAACCGCCCCTTGTTACACCGTCTACAGCCACTGAAGTGCACAAAGCTCCATCATCTTTGTAAGCCACCCTTTGAGTGTCTGGAGGTTACCATTGTCTTTAATGCCCAAGCCCGGCTCCCCCACACTTAGCCCCTTGCCATTTCAAGAGCCTTCTGCTAGACAAGCTCCACTTCTCAGCATCTCCCTTATGTAGATCAATATCTGGTCTGGCTTTATTTGCAGTATGAGCAGAGCACGGTTTTGGCTCATATACAATTTGACATCCACTGGTCCATCCCGACACTGTATTGATGCTATTTCACCCAACATGCAGAACTTTGCAGTGTTTCCTTAATGTTAGCCTTACAGGTGTTTTCATGGCCCAGTCCTCAAGAGATTCAAGGCCTCTCGGTAGCACAGCTCTCTTCAGTATGTGTAACTCCCTTAATTTAGTGTTCTCTGGAACTCTATACCCTCTGCAAAGTGAGGGCATAAACCCCCTCAGCAATCACACTGTGGATAGAGACACTGATCAGTATTACATCCAGCGCTGCACCCACAGGGTGCAATGCTTCTCAGACACTGAGTTACTGCTTATGACCCATTTAGGTCCTTAGTCTGGTTGTTTTTCGATCCATCTAATGCTGTTCCTCCCTCTTATACTTCTTCAGCCTGCAGAACAGAATAGCACAGGAGAATGTAAAAAAAGATATTCTAAAGTAAAGGCATGATAGCTGCCTTCAGATTTCTCTCATTCAAAAAGTCTACTATCTCATCATAAAGGCAACACTGGTCAAGAATGACCTGCCCTTAATAAAGCCATGTAAACACTTCCCAATTGCCTTTTCTTTTCTTTTCCCTTTACAAGTGTTCATGGTTTCTTCTCCCATTTTATAGAATGCATTGTGGTCATCCCTGGGGATCTGAGCTCTTTGAGCGGGGTGCAGCAGTTGTATAGCTAAGGAGAACTGGAAGATTCCTTGCTACTGTGCAGGCCTTGGTAAAGTCAGTGCTCCCTTTTTTTTTTTTTTTTTTTTTTTTCATACTTAGCACATCTATACAGAGCACAAAAGTAAAGAGACTACACAAAATCACAGAGCTCTCAAAATCCATTTAAGACTATGAGGAAGAAAAAAGGAAGAGAATTACTCCAGGGAAAACATCTCAGCCTTTCTTTTCAAAAAAAAAGGTAATGCTCATTGCATGAGTTACAGAGTGAAAAAAGTGAAAGATGCTTGCTTAAATGTTGGCAATAGCTTTCTGAGCACCCTCATTACAGTGGGATTTTCATACAGCAAATGCCTGAGCTACTGATGCCATTTAAATGAGACACGACCTCTTAAAAAAAGAAAAAATGACAAAACAAAGCTTGAATAAAGGACAAGGTAACAGAATTTCTGAAGCATACGCATTTTTACTATAAATGCCTTATCTCAGAATCCAAAATGAAAAAAGCAGTATCTACTGCCTATGAGAGGGTGGCCTGCAGCTGTATTTCATCACTGGAAGAAAAGACAATAAATGCACAGTTTGTCATTTTCACTGTATTTCTCGTTAAGTTTATTTCCTGCAATACTTAGTAACTCCCTCACTTCAAAACCAAATATTTAAAATGGCTTTTTTGATATAACCTACTGACCTGCCCTACTAATGAACTGTAATAAAACTCACTTGATATATGCAAATAAATGCAAAGAAAATATAATGTTTAAAGCAAGAGATCAGAAGTAAATTAGAAGTAAATAATATATTTTGAAACCAAGTGATATATTAACTGCCTTTCAAGGACTAAAAAGACTCCTCTCTCCAACTTCCATCTCTCTCTCTCTTTTTTTCTTTTTCGCCTAATGTAGACAAACAAATACTTTGCACTCAGAATTATATTCTGAACACATATTGAATGGCAGCAGGAAGAAAACTCCCAGTCCACACTGGAAATCATGCAAAAACACTTCTCTTTTGGAGGTGTCATAAAATATTTCTATCTTCTCTAATAATAATCTAAGTATTCAACAAATATTTAAGTACTGCATTCAGTTATTTTAAAAAGTACCAGCTGAGAGCGTTTTGTACAGTTATAATCAATTCAAGAAAGCACAGCTAATAATAAAACAACAGAGGGGTTTGCAAACAGAAGATATGCATCAGCGCAGAAGACTGTTCTAAAACAACTCAAGTAAATGAGGTACCCAGAAGGTGAGGAGCTGAGAGCAGATGAAATGACAGACCTCTTTACTTCTAATTAGATTTTGTCAATTTTTTTTTGATTGTGTAAGGAGTAATAGTAGAAGACAAGTTTTGTTTACCAACCCTTCTAGAATATACCATCCTGATATAATCAAGGAGAGGAGTGGGCTGGAGGCGGGGGCAAGGATACAGTAATTGTCGATTAGGAGCCAGAGTGCACAAACGCATCCAGCAAACAAACTCGTCTAGTTGCAGAGCAAAGCCACGCCAGCGAACTCATCAGATTTACACACGTCTGTGTTAAAACATATGAGATGCCATTACTTAAGAAACATAATCACAGCAAAAGTCTCTCCAGCTCTGCTAGGTATTCAAGAGGTTTTAGCACTAAGATTTCAAAATTTATACTGCATAGTAGTCAAAAGACTAGATTTACTGTCCAACAAGATAAATACATAAGACTATGTGTTCCTTCTCCATCAATCTAAAAATAAATCTCTGTATCCTTTGATTACTGCATTGGCTACCTATGGCATTTAATCAAGGCACCTCTACTTGATATTTTAATCACAGACATTTTTGACCAATAAAAAAAAAAAGTGCTGAAAAAATCTCTGTATGTTCTCAGAATACTTAATAGGGAAGAAAAAAAAAAAAAAGCCAGACAAATCTTCCCTAGTACTTGTTTTTTGCTTAATTTTTTATGAAACAATTACTAGCCAATTGTTTTAAAAGCTTAGTTGGCTATTAGATAACCATCAAAACCATTAAGCATAGCAGGAGAACATTTATAATTTAAGAAACTAAAACAACACTTGTACCAACATAGTGAAAAAAAAAGAAGTCTTAAGAAACAGTAGGGGAGAGGAGAAAAAAAAAAAAGTGTGAACTGTATTGCTATTCCAGTATAGTACACTTCATGAAATCTGAGACCATGAGATAGAGCCCTTAATATACACTGCTTGTATTTGAACAAAGTATATTGTTTTAGAAATTTTTAATAAAAGCTTTAATAGTTCTTTGCTCTGAAATTGGAAGATAATCACATAGTCAAGTTTTGTATGCCAGCAACATAGTTGACATCAATAAACTAGTCACAAGGTAATAGACTCTTCAAGATAGTACAGCATTCTTACAGGATTTCTATGATTTTTTTTTCTACTAGCTAAGGGACCACCTCCTTCCCTGCACCTGAGATATCATGACATTGAGACGCTAAGGACAAGAGAAAACTGGGGCAAGGGGAAATTTGTAACAAAAAAACTTGTAACAAACAAATGGCTGGAGAAAGAAATAAAAGAACAGGTATTTTACACCTGTTTTCAAAAAAAATTATAAATTCATAATATATGTATCGATATGCATGTTCCCTCTACATCTAGACAAAATGAAATAGCTGCCAAATCTTGGTACAGAAGTGCTGCATCTTGTAAATAACCCAGGTTTACTTATTAGAAAAGCTCAAAGTAGTCCATGTAACTCCAGAGGCGATACACACCTTAAATAAAAAGTGAGAATAAAACCTTGTTTATGTGAAACAGTCCAATAACCTGATCAACTAAGCAGAAGAGTACACACAGTACTAAACCTGGCAAGAGAATTTACAAATTCTCTAAAGAACTGGATTTTTTTCCTTCTCTTTCAGGAAGATTCATTCAAAATATATCCAGAAAGGCAAAACATGCCTTTTCCATGTTTAAAATGAATATATATATATATATATATATATATATATCTGTACACACAGATATTTTTTATATATATATATATATATATATTTAACTGTTTTAAATTTGCTGCAAGAATACAAACAATGTCTGTAATCATACTGCCTTAAAAAGCAGCTGAAGACAGTAAGACTGTGCTGTGGCATATACATCTTAGTTACATCAAATACCCAAAACACACAAAAAGTGTTTTCAGAAAAGGCTGTTATTTTACAGTTTTGTCCTCTCCACACCACACCAGTACGTTATTTTCCGACCACACTGTGCCCACTGAAGGTTGGGAACATCCCCTCGGGTGGGCTACCATCAAGCAAAGACCCTGCATGAACCCAGAGCTCCCAAGGATGACGAGAGGCAGGGCTCAAGGGGAGGAGGGAGGTAAGGAGGGATCAGCAATATTAATCTGTTTCTACACGACAGCTGTTCTGATCTTAGCTTACATCGAAGGACACAGTCTACAAAAACTGACAATTTATTAAGGAACCAAAATTTTATCTTGAGCTAGCGCTTTCGGAAGCTGCCACCATACACTGCAGCATATTAAAGTCTGGCTTGCTTTGGAGTAAGCTTACTGGCAACAGTTGATAGACATGAAATACAAGTATACACTTCAAACTGAAAATCTATAGAAAGGACTGAATGCGGCTTAAGATATAGTGGCTAAAGATAACCCCCCCAAGAAATCACAAAGTAGAATCAAAAAAAAAGAAAAAAAAATGATTTGACAATGAGACTGCCAATGAGGCAGAACAGTAAAATGGGTAAAATAAATAGCCATGGTTGTCCAGCCTGATTATTTTTGTTATAATAATTTCCCATAGGAAGAGAGTAAGTCATCTGGTAACTGAAAAAAAAAAAAAAAAAGTATTTCTAGCAAGTCCAGAAACATGTAGTTAGTACAGAAAAAAAAGAGAGTAAGTTGAAAACCTGAAAATGCTTCTGTAATACTTATTACACAATTCACCCTGGACAATTCTCAAAACACAAACTGAAAACATGTCTTAAGAGTTATATCATCTAAACTCCTGCTACTGCAATTGGAGCAATATGGACAACCTGTTTTATATACCCAAACCTCCAATTTTAAGTTCCCTAGTATAACACTGAAAGACATTTCAGTTTACCCTCTATTTTAAACACCATATAAAGGCATTTTTAAATTGCAATTTTAAAAATTATAGCTGTGTTTTAAAATATTATGTAATTTCTATAAAGTGCACAGCCACTTTTAAACATATTTCAATTAAAAGGCAATCATCCATTTTAACTTGCTTTCTGGAGACACTGAGCAGCCCCAACGCTCGAAGATCATCTCTGGGGTCCAGACCCCACGCTGCTCCCCTCGGCCCTGCCAGCCCATTTCAGGTAGGCAATAACTTGGATTATAGAGGAGGTGCTTCACTTCTACACAGCAGCCACAAAGCAGCAGCTGCAGAGAAACAAAAGCCTTACAGGCACTGGGGTTGGGTGTGAGGCGGGGAAGGGTACATGAACTTCTGCCTAATAAACTTACAGAAATAATATCCAGAAGTCAGAAAAGCTGATAGTTTACTTTTTTTCCTTGCCTCGTGAATCATCCACTGAGAATTTTTGCAATTACAGAGATTTTAAAAAAAAAAAAAAAAAAAAAAAAAACAAACAGTTCCTCACAAAAAGTAGGTCTACAAGCTACTGTTTCAAACTAGTATTCTCAAAATAAACAAGATGTTGCAGTGCTCCTAAAGGAACCAAGATGAAAAAAAAAATCATCCTACTGTAGAGATTCTTCCTTTTTTTTTATTATCATGAAAGGTTGTGGAAATTCATTCCTAACCAATTACAGTTCACGAGTACCTTAATGACAACATTATTCCATTATGTCTAGTGAATAAAAACACCTCTAACAAAGAAACCATCAATGAGGACAAATAAGTATAAAACATGCCATACTTTTGAATATATTTCCCTAAGTTAGTTTCATCCACGTATCACTGTTTCATTGTATAGCTCAATTCATTTTATTTAAGTTATTCTAGATGCCAATCCCACTGTTTCTGTTGTGCAGAAACAAAACCAAAAAAAAAAAAAAATGAACTAGGAAAGCTGTAAAGAAATTCATGATTTGGGAAAGATACCTAAAAAGAAGATTTCTCATTATTAAAATCACAACTTACTAAACCCTTAATTCAGACTTCACTTATGATATATATAATAAATGGGATCTTTTGGAGAACAGGAGTACAGCACATCGCCTCCTCTGCCCACCACATATCATGTCTTAACCACTACACAGTAGTTTCAGTTCATTAAGCACATCCCATCACCACTGAACCCTGGAACGGGCTGCCCAGAGAGGTTATGTAGTCTCCTTCTCTGGAGATCTTCACAACCCGCTTGGATGCCACCCTGTGCCACGTGCTCTAGGTGACCCTACGTGTGCAGGGGGGTTGGACTAGATGATCTCTAGAGGTCATTTCCAACCTCAACCAGACTGTGATTCTGTGATTGCCAGGTGGAACTGACTCTTGCCTTAAGAGTTACTCCAATATATCCTTCCCTCACCTAATTAAAAGAATGCCAACAGGATGTCCCTTTGCAGCCAAAGAACCTCCCCTTGCTTGCAACTAGGATACTTTCAGTTCAGAAACCTCAGTTTCAAGGTTGTGCCCCAAGGTTACACATATCACGCTAGACTAGACATCTCCAGCTTTTATCCCTTTCTCACACGACCACGTTTTTTCCATACTCTCTGATTCTCCCCTTCCAAGCTCTCATTTGGCCACGTTATGCTTCCCGCCACAGGAGAAGGTGGTGAGAGCACTGTGAGTGCCTGCTCAAGTGTCCTCGCTCCCTCTCGTAACCACCACCACACAGTTTTGCCTTCGCTGTCGCACCCCGTCCCCAGCGCCCATCATGCCACATGCGCGAGCCGTGTGTTTGATGCTGCGCTGCAGACCCCCCTGGTCCTTCACCCCTGCAGAGCTGCAGGGCTTGGCCAGCACCAAACCACGCGCTCCGTCAGGACCTTCTCTCATGACTCTCTGCAAACAACTGCATTCCCTGTCCCTTAATTGCTGTGTAATTTCTCAGCTGCGTGGAGAATAACCATCAGCCACAGAAAAGGCAAATTTATGGTGCAAGGATGAAAATTCCTGTGCAGGCTTCTGAAACATCCAGATGACAGTGACTGCCAGTTAAATAATTATTCTAAACCTAACAATATGGGCAAATAGAGTATGTAACAACCTATTCCATAACATGCAACAGGAAAGCTTACTTTCAATATTCTTTTCCTCCAGAAGAGTTAACTTACCCTCCTCTCGTAAAGTACTCAAGTATTTTCTAATATAATCTGCTCTTTACATTGGACAACATTAATTCAAAAGGTGAATAACTTGTATTTGTTCCTTCCAATACCATATGTTCCTTTAAAGCACATTTCCATCAAAATAATTGTTTTATTCGATTTTCCCTATAATTACATTTCTGGAGCACTGTACTGTGCTAAAACACAGATTCTGCAGACAAATGTGCCCCAATGGCATGAACTAACAACTCAGGATCAAAACAACCTGCAGTTTTGCCCATCATGGATTATGTCATATTTAGATTGCTCATCAAGCACAGAGAAAGTGAAACAAGAGTACCTACAATCAGGTCAGAAAACTTTTGAAGAGTGAATCATTTTTAATTACTTAAGTTGGATACAAACCCAAAGAGTTTCTCTCTTCTAGAGGGTAAGAATTCACTTACAGACAAAATGAAAATTAACATGCTGTCTAACAACACATAGCAATACTACAACATTTTACAAAGACGTTACAGTAGACTGACCATAAAATGACAAAATTAGACAAAACTGGCTGCCAAATGGATTAACAGCATGTTTTTTTACACAGATATGTCTGGGGGGCCAACAAAACTGAATTTCTATTCAAATAGGTGCCATGTCAAGGCAATACTTGGGGAGAAGCACTTGGCTGTTTAGTGCTACGGTGCTGACATAGACAGAAGAACAAATAGCAGCATCCTCAACGTCTTCATCACTGTGTAGGAGACAGAAACTGGTCAGCTTGCACCCTTCCATGCCACTAATTAACATAACGACTTCCCACCCAATAACATGAGATTACAAAAACAAAAACCTTATTTGACTTCCTGTGAAGCCCTATTCTTATATGTGCATATTCTATTAAAATATAGTCAAGGTTTCATGAAGAAAATGCAGTTGAGAAGTATCTTTATGCAAACACATTTAAGAAAGCAGAGAAAAGTGGACTGTTTTTCTAGGACTTAAAAAAATACAAAATTAAAAAATTAAAAAATTAAAAAAAAAATCAAGAACCGCTGGAAAACTGTACTTCCTCCTCAACAAACTCCAGAGGTTATTAATGTTTAATGCACTGCAGGTGACACCTTCCCTTTCTAGGTGTCCTCAAACTATTCAAAATAAAACTTTCAAATCTACTGCAAGTAGATCTTGACCCACTTTTAGGACTGTAACTTGTATTAGTTAATTTACTGAAGAGAAGCGGGTTCCTGCAAAACTGGGCGTTTTTCTTTCAAGAAAGCTTCCAGAGTTGGTAAAAGAAAGATGTTTATGAGCAAAGACTCAATTTTTTGTTTCATGTTAGTTGTAGGACCGATGCTGGCCCCAAGGCATCAGGCATGCTCTAACCTGCTTAAGAAATATAGGTACTCTAAATTTAACATGCATATATTTAGCAATAATTGAAGTTGAAAAGCTCTGAAGTAGCAGTAACACCAAAAATATTCCTTGCATTCATCAGAATTAATTTTAAAAAACATAACTGAAGAGGTAGAATTTGTATGTGTCTGTGTGCATACGTATTCTGTATATAAAAATATGACACACATCCCAGTGGACTTTTCCCTGCCAGATGAAATTTTATACGTGCTTCTGAATTACTCTTTTCTCCAAAAGTATACTCCTTGTCCTAGATTACTGAGCGTATCACCATCTACCAAATGTCATGCAATTTATTTGCACTTCAAAGAAAATGTGTACTAAAGACTAAGGCTAATTTCACACAGCCATACATTAAAATTTCCATTACATACACTTTGAATGAATTTATTGAAGCTACTTCAACATAGTTTGTTGCAAAACTAGAAAGGGAACATTTATATTATGCTGGCACTACTTTTTAAAACAGTAATTCATCCATAGTCAGTTGAAAAACGGTCCATACAATTATAAAAACAATGTGGCTTGACACTGCTGAAGCTCAAAAAAACTAAAGAATTCCCCTTTATGTACTCCAAGCCTCAGCTTTGATTCAAAGAGGGACCACCGTTTGCCACCTACAAAACAAAGCTCTTCAGCTCCAGAAGCTAAGACGGTCCCTCCCAGACCACTAAAAACTTAATGGCCATCAGCTGTGCCACAAAGAGGAGGAGAGAAAGGAAAGGAAGGGGAGAAATGATAGTGATCCACCACAATAAAACTACTGCATAAAATCACAGGACATCTAAACAGAAAGATATACTTAAGATATACTTAAAGATACACTGGCTCTGCCAGTGGCTGGACCCCCCCGCTTGCAACTGCCTAACAGGTCTCATTTGGCTGGCTATATGGTCCAGCAACAAGCTGCTGAGCATGAAGTGTGCTCAGTGTATCATGTAGCCGTGGTCCAGAGCTGTGGTCTAGTTGAACAGACTAATGGCAGAATCAAAACACAGGGATGCCTACTTTTCCCTTCTCACTGTCCCAAGTCATCATGAATCTCACTATTAAGCCTGGTGTACAGGCAGCAGCAAACCTTCAATTAAGACTGGATGCAATTGTTTTTTTTTTTTTAAAAAAAAGGGTAAATTAGTCCCATCTGAGGTCCTCACCCAATAGAGAACTACCTTATCTCAAAAGGTCAAGCAGAAACCCAACAGTATGCTCTGCCCATTAATTACATACATTACATAGCTTCGTGCTTCATTACAGAACCATCACTATACTGCTGTTGCTTCTGTGCCTTATATCATGGCTATCAACAAGGAGTAAGCACCAGGCGTAACTGAATACCACCCACTTGGAAAAGCCCCAGTGCCTGCAGTACCACCTGGGCGCTTGAACTTGTGGTAGAGTCCACATGGTCAATGTCTGGAAGGGGAAAAGGAGTGGTTAAAGATGCCTTACAAGGGCACATGGTAACAACTTGGCCCTACACCACATGGGCAAAGGGGCAATTGAAAACTGGACAAAGACTAAGGGTTAGTAATAGATACTATTGTATTGGATAGCTGATCAAACCTTTTCACCTCTTGCTCCATCTATAGTAACTTTTAATTGTTTTTGACCAATATATTCTTTTACTCTGTATGTCCAAAGCTTACTCATTGCTAGGCAGCCTAGAGGTGCGAACATTAAATTGGCACACATGTAACCACCTACATGTGCTCAAAGGTTGGAGTAGAATGGTTGGTCAAGAAAATTATGCTACAAGGAGTTAGTGATAACGCCCAGTATAACTGCATGTCACAGAAGCCTGAACACCATGCAACCATTACTTCACCCTAACAAATGTGTAGTTAACCAATGAAATCAATGTGTACTTCATCAGCAACGTATGTGTACTCCATTCCTCTCTCCACTTGAAAGCACTCACCTGTTTAGGAACTACAGGTTTATCAAAGAGATAAATATATTACAGCATATTGCCCACGGGACTCCTTAGAGCTAAATGCACATTTCAGATCCAACTACAGATTAATCAGTCACTGAGAGCATTGTAAGCAAGACTGTAAGGACATAAGCAAACACACAGCAGATGAGCCTCACCACAGACAGGATCTGCACAGCATGCCATGCACCGAGAGGTCTGTCTGATATTCTCTCTTCTTAGAGAGGGACACAAGGGACCCACAGCACTGGAAGTGCCCTTCAACAACTTGCTACCACCTTTTCAGTGATAGTAATGAAGTCATCTCTCCTAAAAGTGTTCATGCCTTTATACGTGTGATATAAGAAGAAATGGGACCTCTTGGTGCAAAACACAGTAGGAGTTATTCGAAAATTGTTCTGCAATTATGAGTGCACCAGCTGGTAAAGAAAAAAATCTTCTCAGAGCAATGCTGCCCTGCTCCTCTTTCTTCCTTGCCTATATGCTCCAAGTTAGGAAAAAGTTAAAACTAAACCTAGCAATGCAAGACCATTTTATTTCTGCACTTCCCCAGAAATAAATTCTACTGTGAAGAACGTTACCAGAAGATTCAAAGAGACAAAAGATATAAACAGAATCTATCCACAAGAATCACAGTTACCAACAAACAAGTCCTACCATGTTTCATTACTGCTTGCTATACAGTCACTGCCACTGAAGAAATAAGATACTTAATGTAATATGCATGAAAGAAAAAAGTGTGTGACCTCCACAGTGTCTTACATATACAGAGAGAATTTTTACATGCTTCTGTTCTTGTCAACAACCTAGAGTTCCCTTCGTGCCTAACATACTCTACCTTATTCTTTGATGCAAGTTCACACTTTTCTATGAAAAATAACAGATTAATAAACTGCCTGATGTGGAAGTTGGAGCTAAATTAGAGAGGAATCTTGACTTCAAAGAAACAGTCCTCTAAAAGACAACGATCTCACTCCAATGTGATCCTACTCCTCTAAAAGACAATGAATGGTATACATAGTATATAATTAGTTTGCCAGCACAGCTGATACTTAGACTACCAAGTGTTTATAGACAGTATTTGGAAAAAAAAATGGCCTCACATGAAGACTTTATGATCTTTGGAAATAACAGTAATCTCATCTTCAACCATACGTGAAAGGGAATCTCACACACTCAGCCAGCACTAAGTGCCTTTTTAAAGTGAAATCTGAAAGATTGAAGAACACAGCTATTCAGCACCAAAACTTTTCACTTTGCATTTTATTTTACCAAAATAGTCTGCTTGACACTGTAACACCTTTCCTAAATGACGCATTTTTAGCAGGTAATTTCCCACCACCACAACCACTTTCCCCTGGGAGCCCTTGGTTTCTGGAAATTAATGCATTTATGGAGGTCTTGTTTCCATAAGAACATATTTTTCCAGTATCTAAAAACCTCCTTTAAACTACTGTATCTTACTGTAGACATTTCAAGGAAATTACCTCAAGCTGCCATATGAAAAAAATACTGGCATACTCATACATACATACATACTCACACATTTATTCAAGCTGAAGTTCCTTAAACAATTAATTGGACTTGACTTCCTTTCACTCCATCTGAAAGGAGGCATTCATAAACAGCACACACATGAACTCTTTTTTCCAAATGAGGTATGAAGTCAGACCATGAAAAATTCTGCACAATAGTCTGGGTACTTCAATTAAAAGCACCATCTCTGACAGTGAAATAGAGCATTTATTCAGTATTTGTCCTGCCTACAATGACCGCACAGCAAAAGCTGGAAACTATCAGGCATGCTTATCTTCCACAGATGTCCAGCTTTAGATTCAAGTAAGTAACTTTAACAAGAAAGTATTCAGTGATACCCCTTTGAGTTCCTCTGGAGGTTTGTGACCATTTATACATTTGATTTGGAATATTTTCAGAGTAGAAGAAAGAAAAGATTATGGCAAATCACAAAACGTTTAAAGACGAAAAATCTTAACAATTCATACCATGTGCAACTAAACTCTTTGCACATGGATGTCTTTTCCATTGACTAGTCATTTTGTCAGTAGCCCATCTTAAAAGAAAAAAAAAGTTTAATAATTGTAATTGAGAAGCGATACTCATCTTCTGCCCTGCATCTCAAAGCACAATCCCACTTTCTTCAGAGCTACATGCTGCTCATTTCACCTGCACTGTAGCTTCTACCCAAAGCTAAAACACAAAAAAACACCACACTAAATCAAACAGTAAAGTCCATATATTCTAAGAAACATGGCAGACATTTCCAGAAATAATACAATAGCCTGCAATACCCTTTTAGCTTCAACCATGTAGGAACTTCCCAAATTGGCAGTATGTTTAAGTAGTCTCCAGATTTGCCACTGTAGCAGTTCCCACTGCTGTCAATAGCTAACGCAGTAGCATCTTCAAGCCCTCCTACAAATGAGACATGAATCTACTCGAAACATAAATCTGCTATTCTTACATAAACATATAGTTTTGCCTTTATGGAGAGAATTATATATAGCAGAACTGAGCCTCAAACACCAAAGCTGTGTGTTGAATTTACACAGGCCAACCTGCTAAAGCAAGTTAGACACTAATTCAGTGCAGTTCCACCACGGTGCTACCGTGGAGGCTGGGCAGAGATTTGGGGCAGCAGGGCACTTTCCTGCACACAGCCCCACCACCAAAACCCACCAGCAGACCTTGAACACCCCCAGAGACACGCTGGGAACGCAGCCATTGACAGGAGGGCAGCTTTGGCTAACTGAGCTACTTCTGCTGTTCCAAACAGCTCCCAGAGAAAGGGCAGATGGTTGTAGCTGTTGGGACAGGCTTAAACTGGGAGGGAGGGAGAAGCACCATCTACTATGGAGGCACAAGCGCACTTAGCACAAACGCTGTTATTTTCCAAGGGGGTACATGATCATACGATGCAGTATGTCCCCTCTCCAGCTACCACACAATCTGTCCTAGCTCTGGGAGTCATTACGCTAACTAACAAGCACATTTGCACTCTTCATTTCAGTGGCAAAAAGGATTTTTATTTGCTTTGCAAAGAATAGGATAGAACAGTCTTCCCATAGCAACAGGATTACCTATTCTTGTTGACTATATGTTAGGGTAGATTAAGATTAATGCATACTTGCAGATTTTTAAAAAAGTAAAACACATTGCTACTTGGATGCTCAACACTTAAAAATGGCTGAAGATAACACTGACCTGGGAGGACTAACCAAACAGAAGGGAAAAAAAAAAAAACAAAAACCTTAAAATACAATGAATGCAATTGTAAAACATGGTAAATGTAATCCTGAGCGGCAGCAGTAAAGCTGCTGGAAACAGCAAAGTAAACACAGATGCTACTGAGTAAGCTACAGTTTCAGAAGGCAGTGCTATGTCTTATTCTTATCACATGTTTTTATAAAATTAGAGTCATTAAGAGAAGCAACAGAAGGCATGGATTCTTTCGCCTAAGGAAACAACAGCTTAAGGCATTTATTAGGATGAAGGGGCAAGCACCTGAAGGTACACAGGAGGTTCCTAAGATAAATGGTAACAACAGGACGAAGAACAAATGGCTCTAAATTGGCCATAAAGAAGTAGCTGCTCACTTAAAGCAATCACGTTTTTCCAGTGGCACAGCATAAGTCACCACCACCTCCCTTCCTTTTTTGTTGTTGTTATTGTTTTTGGTTTTGTTTTTTTCCTTTTTAAACAGAGATCAAGAAGTAAAGCAAAGACAGGAGGTGATGCTTGTACTAGCAGAGGAGTGTAACTAATGTATTCCCTTGAGAGCCCTTCCAGGACTACAAGAAAAGAGAAAGAACACATCTCTAAATCAAAAGGCTACAGAGTAATTCAACCCAAGAGCCAAAGATTAAATCCAGCCCTAACAATCCTGAAAGATGAAAGTAGGAGGAAGGGTATTTAACTTCTGAAAATGTTTCGGAAGGTTTTTTTTGGAATTTGGAGTTGGTTTGGAAGTCTTGTTTATTCATTTGTAATAAAGAAACCACCACCAACAAAAAAACTTTCAAATGAGTGCTTTAGCTGTCTATGACACTAAAAGCAGAACGCATACCTCAATACTGTATTTCAGGACCTGCTGATCCTAATTGACCTCGGTGATATTCTTCTTTTATTTTTTTGGTATATCCAGGGCAGAGAAGGAAAGACACTCCTGAACAGAAGCACTGAAGGGATGCATTAAAAATGCATTTAGGTTATGCTTCAAAAGCAACTGGGTTTGTGTGGTATTTGCAACATCTACCTTCCAATATACCATTTAGGAATAATTTCTTGCTCAGGTTTGGAGCAAATTAGAGCTGACATGTGCCAAATAACTATGTTCTAAGAAAAGTAAATGATACATTTGAAGCTTAAAAGTTTAGTTCAAGCACTTTAGATGCAAATTTTCTATAAGAAAAGATTTTTACTTGCAATCCTAAATATACCTTCCCTGGAAGCTAAAAGCACTGCAGTATCAAACCACTCTGACTGTGAAAAGCTCTGCACTTTTTATAAAGTTGGCTTAAAAAAAGAAGCAGAAAAAAAATAAAAACAACCAATAACATGTTTACAAGCGCAGACTGAGAAATACACAGCCACACAAGACGCTTCAGCACGTATGATTAGGACCATCAGCATTAGAACTCAACCCTCGGTACTCAAGTTTTAGCCTTTACCGCCAACGCAACATGTGCAAGAACATACAAACGAAACACATGGCTTTTAGCACCAGTTAGCCAACCAATCCTTCAGCAACCAAGTCATTTTTAAGCAATGTGAAAGCAACAGAAATTGGTTCCAGGCTTACTGAGCTCTCTTAACTATTTCCACACTGCTTGCGCATCAACAGAAGCATCAGCTTTCTAAATACAATGGTGTTTCTGTCTTATTGTCTATATCAATGAACAAATGTCCAAAAAAAGCCCTAGGCCTGCTGTTGATGATTACTACACATTTACCCCTGGTGAACAAATAATAATAATAAAAAAGAATATACACTAGAAAATACACATCTTTTTCTTTGAAATGAAAAAAAAACTGGGCAACAATATGTGATTCTTGTTTTGTATTATTCAATAAACTTTCTCTTCCCATAAAAGTATTTTTACTGCATGCTACCTGTACAATCACAATGCATGAAGTGGTAAAAAACAAAAAAAGTCAATTAATTTACACAAGATAGTATCATGCCTCAAAGAGAAAGATTTATTTTGACCAATCTGATTAACAGAATTGTGATCTAGCATAAATAAATAAATGAAGTCAACAAGTAGAGCATCAATTCCTTCCCCTGCTCTCCTTGCCGCAGGGCATCATATTTTATTACTTTTGTTTAGGTTTCAAAGGACTCAAAGTGTAGCCACACCGAAGGTGACACTGTGAAAGTGACACAGATTTTAAAGCTGCAGTGAAATTACCGGTTGGCGTTAGCTGTACCAGAGATTTAAAATGGAGCTTCCAAAGGAAACAGCAGATCCCTAAATGATATTTATCAAGGGAAAATTAACAATGAGGTTACTTTACTAAAATGATGAGTTCAGTACTAAAGTAAATATTGCAACCAGCACAGCTATTTTAGTATCCTAAAAGGAAGCTCCTGCACTTCTCGAGTTACTTGCAGAAATGTTACTACTGCAGCATGTTTCCAGACGCTAGAGTAGATACCACCAAAGTTCAGAAACATGAAAAATTTGAGCACTCCTATTTAATCAAGCCAATAACTAACCTACCTTCAAGAACAGACAGTGCAGATATCTAACACGGTTGTTTCGAGCACCTCAGTTGGATTCTCCCATTCCGAACTAATGCACTCGTATCGGCAATCTCTCAGCAGCACATCCAGTTAATTGAAATCCTATTCGGATCAATAGGGGAGCCGCAGTGTTTTCTGAATGCACTCACACAACACTGATCGGTAAACAAAGGGTTTGGAAGACCTCAAGGTCAGATCTGTCGCCCAGCACACCAATATTACCGCGTCACGGTCTTGCCCAGAAAGGAGTGAGGGTCCTGTGCTCCCAAAGGCCATGAAGGACCGCCCCATCAAGAATGCTTCACCACGGGCTCCAAAAACAACTGGTGGGGATGAAGGACCAGTCCTGAGCCACCGCAGGTGGCAGCCCTCAGATGCCCCGCACAGCGGAGGAAGGATGGTCTTCTCCTCCACCTCATCTCCTCCCAGCATCTCCCTGTCCTGCTTCTAGCAGTGTGCACAGCTGAAATAAAGCCACCCACGCTCCCAACAGCCTTCCACCAGGAAGCTCAGCCTAGGCTGGGGTAGCTGGTGAGCATATCAAGGCAAGACGCCTTGCCCTTGCCCATTAAAAGGGCTCTGTCCCAAGAAAAGTCACATGTCCCTTAGATATGTCTCCTAGGACAGAGTTGTCACCTTACAGCATAAATGCCAACAGTGCAACTGGCACAGGAATTTAAGGGAGAACCTAAAGCCAGGTTTATTCCTTGGATTAGTACATAAAAACACTATGGCTAAGGGGTTGGGGTCACATTGTTCCCATAACAGGAGTGAGCTGAACACCCTTTTCTTTTGGCCACGATGCATTTTAGAAATGCCCAGTGCATGGTTTTGGTAAGGACTTCAGTTTTCAAGATACATAACCAGTTCTCATTTCTTCAAAGGGAGAACACATACACTCTAAGCAAAGCTCAAAGCACCAAGATGCCACACAAATGAATAAATAATAAATAGAACACATATGGTTTCATGACTGTCTTGGTTATACAAATATTAATAGATCCCAAGATAACTATAAGCAAACATTAAGGAAAGTTACATTCCCCTGTTTTATAATACTTCATATTTTAAACATTTCACTATGGCCACTTCCAACAGATATGTGAATTCATTCCCCTCTGTCATGCAAAGAGAATTCCTTCCAATACAAAAACTTAGAGTACAAGAAAAATCCACGGTAGGTGGACACACGCACATGTTTGCAGTGTACACACTGCGACACAGTGAGCCCACGTATCCCACAGTGCATTCCTTTAGCGTATCCAGAGGGATGCCGGCATGCCAGGAAGGGCTTGGTTATACAAATGCACCCCACGAACAAACACCTCCTCAGAAACAGCAAGAAAGAGTCAAAGGAGCATCTTCCTTGAAGATCAAATCATCATTCTGTGCATATTAATATGCTCTTGGATTGTAGTAAAAATAAATAAACGGGAATTAGAAGAGAGGAAAAAAAGAGTAAGCAATCATGGAAAGATGAGGCATGTTTAAAACCTCTCGGGTATCAAGTGCATCCAAATTAGGCCTGCTCAACTAGCACATACCTGCAGATTTTAGACTTTTTTTTTATATAATGTTCCTAAACACTAGCTCAGTAAAGCTAAAAGTTAAACTGACAGGGAGAGAGACTAGTCTTTCTAAAGAGGCAGGAACTTCCATTTTCCAGCTTTGCTTCAATATTAGGTTATTCATAAAACAGTATTAAAATTCCCTGTGTCACTTACCAGGCTGCTTATCCTTCTCCAGAGTTGTCTGAAATAATACCTTCAGTTTAAGATGTGCTTTGCTTCCAAAATCACATATATATGCATATATATATATATATATATATATATATATATATATATATGTATATGTTAAAAAAAAAAAACTTAAAATCTGGCCAAGAATCTTCTCTTTCTGTAATATCCAAGAACCCAAAAATATCATAGGTGGAGTGAAACTACACATTCACTTGTTGTCCAGTCACAAATATGTATCAGAGAGTTACCAATAAATTGACTGATCTTAAATTTATACTATTAGAAAGCACTGGTCAGAAGGAATAAGCTCCTCAAAGCTTGATACAATTTATTTAAATAATTTTTAAAAATATATATTAATAATTTAAATTTTAAAAGTTATTTAAATATTTAAGAATATTAAAGAATAATATTTAAATAAAGCCATATTGCATACAACAACATATACAATAGTTCTCTATATAATAGGTACAAATATACATTTATATATATATATATATATATTTATACGTATAAAAACACACACACACCTTCACATAGGAGCATCAAAAATATGTGGAAAGCTGTTTTGTAATGATAACCATGGAATAAATAAAGCCCCAAGACCTAAAATGAGCTAGCCACACATTACACTCGTATGTCAGTAGCACAGAATTTCCAAGAGAGATACAGAAGAGTACCTTGAAAGCCTACTCTTCTAAAATAAGAACCAGGTCCTATTTTTGCTACCTAATGAAATAGCTCAGTAAACATAAGCGTAATTGATTAGTGCCTATTTCAAATACTTTACTATGGAAACATTGTGTGTTTTTTTCAATCCTTGTTGTTTAGAATTTGCATTTTTTTTCCTTTTGCAGCATATTCTATTTCAATAGAATCTGGTCTTTTGATCTCAAAGTATGCAAAGTTGGAAAGTCAGAAAAAAAAGTCCTCTTTTGATATTCTGTAAGACAGAACAAGAAGAGAGAAACAAATAATAAAATATGCCTCTCCTCCCCCTCAAAAAAGTAAGAAAAGCCTAACACTGGGGGTTTGAGGAAAGGGACCAGAAGGAGAGAACCTCTGGACTATTAGGGAACCCTACATACACTGGATTATGTACACTTCAAGAAACATTACGCCATTTGATTTACATGTTAATCTGCAACAAAATTTGTCTTCAAAAAAAATCAGCAACACAAGTTTAGCAAAGCTTTTTGTCTAACCACAACCAAACACGATCTAAACTATGTGTGAAAGGAAAAGACACTTCAGAATAGGCAGAAGGCACAAAACTTTGAAAGCAAAGCTAATCCTAGAAATATCTACATAAGCTATTGCTCCCAGATGTTTTGACTTGTGTGATTTTAAGGTCAAGTACATGATACAATCCAAGGGTAAAAAGTAAAAACATAAAAACACAGTGTTTCCTGTATTCACTTAAAGTACTAAGCACACTGTTGCCTCTAAATTGGATCTAATGTTTTTCATCTGTATGTCTAATAATAATAATAAAAATAAAAATTGTTGCTTGTATAATGTGACAAGTATGGACAAGGGGGATGGTGCGACAGATTTAAGTCTGATGACTATGACAATAGAAATGCTAGTGTTAGAAGCACCCATCCTAAACTTAAGACTATTTTTTAAAACACACCTTAACAGCTAGTCTCTTGCACTAGACTTTCACATAAATACCAGTTGAAGTAGTGCAAGCCATCAAAATAAGAATTAATAAAAGAAGGAATAAGCACGATTGTAGCATGGAGCTCGCAGGGTTTAAGGGCTGGCAGGATGCTCACACCAGCCTCAGAGCTACTTTCATGAACAGCCAACTACTGCCGCAGGATTGTGCAGCTACCTAATGAAGACACCCAAAACTAACAGCCTTGCTAGGGTGGTTGTTAAAGTGTACAAATGTACATACATATACAAGCCTGCAACCAAAAACAACTAGTTGTGGGTGCTGCTGCTTCAAAATTGATCACTCCTGTATCCTGCATGTACAAAATATGGTGTTATCTTCACCGAAGACCAACACACCCATAATGCTTGCACTCAGGTTAATGTCCAGCTCTTGAAGTTTGGAACCCAGAAGAGAAAGATAGATACAAAGGCTTGAATCAAAAATTAAAAAAGATCAGGAAGCAGAACTGCTTACAAAAAGGAAAAAAAAATGAAGTGGTTTTAGTTGAAGCAGAGATAGTTTTTAAAGGCTGCAGTACCTCAGGAGATAATTTCCATGCCAATACACGAAATGGGGAAGGTTTATGAGTATATAACTTGATCTCATGCAAGTAAAATATCCGATGCAAATATTTAACTACCAGAAATCACCAATAAAAAGGACATTAAAAAGCTTGATTTTTTAAAAATAAATATGGTACATCAGTCAGAATGTATTCTTTCTACAGTTCTCACAAAACTGCACAGAAGGACAAAACAGTAAGAAAATACACATGCAATCACTAATGCAGATTGCTTGTATGTAGGCTTGAAATAAACGTCTGGAAGAAAACGTCTGGAAGAAAACGTCCTTTTCTTCCAACATCACAATACATGATACCAAAAGGTCAGAAGTAAATGGGGTGCTTTGTATGAAATTAAGTTTTAATGCATTTCCTCTCTTACAGAAGGGAGAAAAAAAAAACTCAGAGAGAGGAAAAAATAAAAGAAAAAAATAAAAAAGCACCCTCCAAACAACATTGTAATAAACGCCTCCAATACACTGATGAACAGTCATCTTATACCTTTTTACCTTTCCATTTACCATTTTTCATTTCCCAAAATACTCCTCTGCTTCACTGATGCTCAGTAGTTCCACTCTGACAACATTTGATTCAAACTAGAATTGTTAAAGGCAGCCAATTCATGCTCTGCATTTTATCTTGCCCTTTTGCAGAGCTGAACTATTTGTTTTGTCCTGCACGTGGACTACAAATTACAAAATGGCCTTTTCAAATCAGAAGCAGCATCAAGGAAGAAAAAAAAAAAAAAAAAAAAAAAAAGGAGCAAGGGCAATAAAGCAACTGCTTTTATTTTTTTTTTTTCTTTTTATTCGAAAAGGTCTTTATAGTCAGGGTACGTCCTGGCAAGGCAACAAAAACACCGTAACATCTCAATTTTTAACTGTATTTTTATTTCAGAAAAATAAAATATGAGTCACCAACACCAAAGCTAATCTCTGCATTCATTTAAAGGGAAACATTTTTCAGCTGGGAAACATTTTTCAGCTTCACAACTAGGGGAGGAGAACAGAGCATGCTAAACTGAAAAATGGATTTTGGAAGTTTAGACACAAGAAGCCCTTTCTATTCCGTTACTGCTCTTGTTACTGATCAACCAAAATAGAAAGACTTTTTTACATCAGCGTGCCTGGCTGACTGTTCATCATTGAAACCAGGTAATAACCACTTAAACTAAAATTTAGTTCAATCAAAACCAAGAAAGAAAGAATGAAAGAAAGAAGTGAGAAGTTTCTGTCAGGTTGTTTCCTAAGACAGCAGGGACATGCCCTCAATTTAGGGCTGCAGTCCAGCTACTGATGTTGGCCAGTTGAGTGTAGATGAGCTATTGAGCTATCACGCACTGCTACCTCCTCTCTTTCTTCTTGGTGCTGCTACTCAATAAGACTTTGTGGTGATTCCTGATCCAGATAGAAAGGAACAACTTGGGCGAGGCCCAGCCTCTGTGCGGCTGGTTCCCCTGCCCCAGCTCACCTTGAGGCTGCCCAAATCACGAAAAGAACAGTCACCCTTTGCCAAAAGCCCACAGTGATGCTGACTTAGAGAAGCCATCAATTGCAAACCACAGGCAGGTTTTTACCTCCTGCTTCCAGACAAGTGCACTCAAAACCATCCCATCTGGCTCCCCCTCTCAACACTCTGATGACTGATTCTTTATTTAAAGTGGAGGGGCTCCTAAAGGAGAGGCAGAGACCAATCGCCTCCAAGATGAGTCAGGAGGTGCATGAGAGATGCAGACTTTTCACTCTCTACAACTACCTGAAGGAGTCTGTAGGGAGGCAGGGGTCGATCTCTTCTCCAGAATAACTACCAACAGGACAAGAGGACATGGCCTCAAGTTGTGCCAGGGGTGGTTCAGATTAGACATTAGGAAGAATCTCCACACAGAAAGAGTAGCGAAGCCTTGGAACAGGCTGCCCAGGGAAGTGGTGGAGTCCTTGTCCCTGGAAGACATTCAAGAAATGTGTAGGTGAGGCACTCAGGGACATGGTTTAGCAGGCACGGTGGTGCTGGGTTTACATTTGGACTCGATGATCTTGAAGGTCTTTTCCAATCATGGCGGTTCTACGATTCTCTGACTTAAGCCCTGCCTCCGAGTCCAGGCCAACAGCCCTGCAGCATCCTGCAGCGCTTCTTGTGCTTGCGCATCCACATGCTGAAAGTCAATGTGTTAATTCTGTCCTTGCCAGGATAATCTACCTTGCAGACAACCTAACACAGGACTACTTCTTTCTAGCTATCCCTGAACAGACAGCGAACAAACCCAGATGGACTGCCCGTCTCACCTACACACCTTCAGCCACCCTGCCAAACTCCAATGTTCCAGCTTTTCTCATGAGAGCCTCAGTCTCTCCTACGGCCAACCCGCAAAAATAAAAAGATTTCAAATTCTAATTTTTGAGGGAGAAAAAGTAACAATGCCATGACACAACCTTCAATTCTTTTACAGCTTTTCTACATCTATCATCTTTAATGGAGTTGCAACCTGTGTACATTAGTCTTAAACAACATATACTAAATGCACACCAGGTGCGTTCTCAAAAGCAATATGAGGTCCACAGAGGCCTACAGCCCAACAGGACAGTTTCACAAGCTAAACACAGTAAGAGCAGCTCAGAACAATTTTTGAATCGCCTATGCAGAAAGCAACAGCCTCAATATTGGGATCTGTACACATGTATCTGAGCAGGTAAAAACAAAGGAAAAATCCCCTGTTTATACACAAAGCATGCTGCTGATCTAAATGAGCCATGAGAAGGCACACAGCAAGAGTTTCAATGCTCTAAGAAAAAAAAGAAAGAGTCACACCTGGGGCAGTCTAATTTAACAACCTGCAACACTGCAGTCAGTTCAGCTGCAGTATCACAGGCTGCTTCAAAGCAACCTGCTAAATAAAGAGATGAAACGATGCCGAGGCACACAGTCTAAGGATCCTCTGGTTCATCAGCATAGCCAAAGCTCCACTGAAATCAGAATACTAAGCTCCCAACTCTGCATCACAGCCACCATGGAGCTTGACCCATTGGACTCTTGTGAAGTGTCTGCCTAAAGTATCTTCGATATTTGATGGTTTTATATTAAAAAGTGGATATCTGAAAGCAACATTCTTAAGTAATTCAAAAAAAAAAAGAGAGAGAGAAATCAATTTGTCTGCAGCAGTTGTGGTCTGCTTTACAGTATCTCTAAATGGAGACTGAGGAGAAAAACAAGGTTCTCATAGCCTTAAATGATTGGGTTTTCGTGCCCAACAGCAGGATACATTTTTTTCACATCCTTCCACAGAGATTTAATATTTAAACACTATCTTAAGAACAACTCTGTCTAATCATTTGTATATTCTGAAGATGTTGCACAGGCAACAACATTGAAGATTCTTCTCTGGGCATATCCTTCTCCCTAATAAACACCTGATACTGCGGTGCCAAACACACACTTCTTTAAAATTCTCTCTTATATAACCACATGGCCTTCAGGAACAACCAACTGCCAAGACTGGCATCACTTTCCCTCTAGATCCTATAAAAACACACAGCCCCATCCCACCGTCTTTACATTCTCAGATCCCAATCCTACTGGGAGAAGGTGAGCTTCTGGGCAATTGTGTAACTCTGACTCCAAACAGAAGAAAATGAATGTATTGTTTACTCTATACCACTCACCCTCAGTGTCTGGAGACAAAGTTTACCAACATTTTTATAACTGCGGAAATAATTTTACTTACCATCAGTTTTCTTCCCTTCCCTAGGCTTCTCCCTAACAAGAAAAGCCCAGAGGCCTATATATATATTTCCAAGATACTACATGGAACTTACGGTAGAACTGTAATTCAGCTACCTGATACAGACCAGCAGGCATCAAATACCTCTAAGGTTTTCAAAGCTAACACATTCAGACAACAACCCAAACCTATCAGAATATAAGATGAAGCTAGAAAATCAGCACCCTGTTTAAAAACCTATACTAGTACTACTCAAACACTTCATCCACTCACATGATAAACATCTTCCTCTCGGGCAGTGTAACCAGTGTATTTAAAAAAAAAAAAAAAGAAAGAAACATTGTAATATGCAACATGTATTGAAGTCATCTCTAAAAAGGACATTTCTGTTGTGGAGAATGTGAATCCCACTGCTAATTAATCTACTTAGTAAGCCTTACCTACTTAGGATTTACTTTCATTCATCTATTACATTTGCTGTAGCCTACCCATGTTAAAAAACAGCCACCAGAGCCTTTCACACCACCTAAGCCTTTCAGCAAAACACTTTTGCACAAAACCAATTATTTTTCTTGTCTTTTTGTCTATAATGGCACCTAACCCCTTTCAGTGGCCCATTTAAATAACTTTCCTTGCTTAATGAGGTAGTGCCACAAGGGTGAGCATATATTAATATTCAAGAATCAGTTATAATCATATTCATCTTCACCCTTTCTGTCAGCGTACACATGGTCTACCTTGATCTACAAAGACAATCTTGCAACTATCCACAGCCTTCTCTGTGAAACAGCCATGGGTGCTAGCCACAGCCTTGCAGTCAAGCTTTACTGCTCCTGTAACACACCCATATCGCTTTAGAAAGTGCCACTGAATGAAGTCATTTGTTTCCTCAAACAATTCCAGCATAGTAAAATTTGCTATGCAGCTCATACCTGTAAAGCACATAAGAACGGCTAATGTAATGAATGTAAATGAAATACTGTTGAAAATATAACCTGGACACAAGCAGTACAAAACTCACTTGTGTACCAGAAAAAAGAAATATCCTGCTTTCACTTTTGAATATAACGACCTCTGTTAAAAGGCACTGGAATAAATTTATATATACATACACGCAAATTTTCTTCAAACACTGCTATGTATTTGAAGGATGCACGCTGCACGATTCTACAAGAAGAGTTTTTAAAGCGCCAGTCCTAAAGGCGCTACCCCTAACGCCGCGGCTTCCCGTGCAGCGCTGCACACAGCGACGCCGCAGGGAGCGCGCGGGCAGCTCGCGGCACCGCGACACCGTAAGCGGCGACAGCTACCGCGACCCACCTCGTAGGACCAGACGCACTGGGTGCCGCCGAACCTGCGGACGCAGCGCCCCACCTCCACGTCCTCGTGCGTGGTGTACATCTCGCGGAGGCACTCGCCGATGTGCGGCACCATCCTGCGCAGCACCTCGCGGCTGAAGATCATGCCCGGGCCGCCCATGCAGAAGTTCTCGCCGGGCTCCAGCCCCAGCTTGCCAAGTTCTTCGATATTCCCCAGGCCCGTCTGCCCCAAATAGAGCGGCTTGCTGCTGTTCAGCGAGCGAAGGAACTCCTCCAACTTTTCACCTGGAAAAAAGACCACGTTTATGCCTCTTGCTAGCCTGCCAGCGTCTTTTTCCGTATCCCAAGCTTTCCTGAAATCCAGCAGAGGCTTCCAAGCTTTCCAGTAAGCGATCCCAAGCACAGGGTCTGACACCTAACTATAAACATCCGAGGACAGTTTTGCATCTTTCAAAGACTCTTCTTCAGATAATACTGCAATGACACTTTCATACAGTCAAAAGCCAGAATATGATCGAAACAACCTTTACAAATAAACCCTGTCCTGTTAGACCTGTGTTGGTGGAAAACACCCCTTTTCCAGTGCAAAACACTCTCTAAAGTAGGACAGGTTGCCAATACAGTCCCAGCGTGGGGAAGAAGTGAGGGGAAGAACAACAGGTATTTTATTTGGATTAATTTTTGAAAAGACTGAAGCAGACCTAAATTAACTAATATAAACAAACATGTTTGACACAAAATAGTTTTCTGCCTGCACCTCTAGCAGCATGGTAAAACTCAAGCACTTTCAGAACTCAGGCACCACTTCCAGGAGTACAAAGTCCACACATCTCTCCTTCAAACAGCTTTACCGATCTGACACAATTAACTGTTATTTAATATTTATAGCTTTTTTTCTTTTTTTCCTTTTTTTTGAATTTTCGAGTTGGTAGTTGGTAGGCACATTTATCTCAGTGCCAGATAGGGCAGGGCTCACTTCAAGGCAGAAATGACCCCAAACAAGAGTGACAGCTTTTAAGTCTGGAACTAAATGTGTGTGTGTGTGTGTGTGTGTGTGCATATACATATATACACACAGAGAGAGACGGTTGTACAGTTAACCGATGGCCGACAAGCGATGTGCCCATCACATCCCTCCAACAAGCCACGGGGCGAACAGACAAGTCTGCAGCCACCCCAAGTTAACTTCCAGTATATCAGTATATGCACTGTGCTCACACCCTCAGCTGTTATGCTTCCAGCATCATTTTTTTCTTCTGTCTGAGTCCAGCACCCTGCAGGAAGAGCAGCGATTTTTCCTCTGTTTCTCAGAGTGCAGTGCCCACGGAGGCGGCCGCGCGCCAGCACCTCGAGAGCAGCCCCTGGGGAGATGAGGGAAGGAGTTTGCAAGGAGGCAGAGCTGAGCACTGAGAACGGCTGGAGGGAGCCAAGAACTCCGGCTAGTGGTTAAAAAAAAATAAAAGAAAAAAAAGAGAGAAAAGGAAGAAAAAGAAAAAAAAAGCGGGGGGGGGCGCGAGAGAGAGCGAAAGGGAGGATTAAAAATAAATAAAAAAAAAAGGAAAGAAAAAGCCGACGGCGGGTGGGAAATAAAAAGGATATAAAGCCGCGGGCGCCGGGAGCTGCAGTCCGGGACTGCCCCCCGGGGCCCCTCGCGCTCACCTTTGATGTAGACGTCGTCGTCGGCCCTCATGAACCACTCGTACTTGTCGAGGTAGTGGTCGTGCATGTACTTGATCATCATGAAGGACTTCTTCTGCGGCGGGTACGAGTCGTCCACGCCGGGCAGCGCCACGACGGGCAGCGGCGGCGGCCCCGGCGGCGCGGCCGAGCCCTGGCTCGAGAAGAACTCCACGCGGCCGGGCACCGAGGGCGCCCACGTGCGCTGCGCCGCCAGCGCCCGGCTGCCCAGGTACTTCTGCGCCGTCATGACCCCCACGTAGAGGAAGCTGCGCGGCCGCGCGCAGCCCCCCGCGCCGCCCCAGTCGCCGCTGCCGTTGCGGCCGCCGGGCCGCGCGCCGCGCTTCTCGCCGCCGCCCTCCTCCTCCTCGCCCTCGGGCTCGCCCTCGCCGCCCGCCGGCCCCGCCGCGGTGCCCTCCTCGCCCGGCAGCTCCCAGGGGCTGCTCCTGGCGCTCGCGCCGCCCGCCGCGGCCGCCGCCGCTGCCGCCGGGGCGCCGCCGCCGCCGCCCGCCGCCGCCGCGCGCCCGTAGTGCGGGCAGAGGCTGGAGCCGCGGCGCTTCCTCTCGCTCATCTCGGCCACGCGCGGGGCGATGAGCCACGAGGCGGCCGTGAAGCCCAGCACCAGCCCCAGCGCCACGCTCAGCCACGGCCGCCGCCACCGCGCGGCCATGGCGCGCCCGCCGCCGAGCCCCGTCCCGCTCCGCTTCGCTCCGCGCCGCCGCCGCTCGAACTTCTCCCTCGCCGGCAGCAGCAGCCGAGGCAGCAGCAGGGGCAGCGCTGGCGGCCGCTCCGCTCCGCGCGGCGGCACCTTGTGAGCGCCGCGCCTGGTCCCTCCCCGCCCCTCCCACCGCTCGGCCCCCTCCACGCGGCGGCGGCGGCGGCGGCGGCGGCCCCCGCTCCGCTCCGCGCTGCTCCGCGCTGCCCCCCGCGCCGCCGCCCCGCCGCGGCTGCGAGCGCCTCACGCCGCAGGGCGCCGCGGAGCCGCCGCCGCTCCGGAAGGAAGCGATTTTTTCACGGCGCCCGCCGGCTGCCGCTGCCCCGCGGCGGCCGCCCCGACCGCAGCCGGGCCAAGGGGCCACGCAGCAGCCCCCGGCCGGGCCCCGCTTCGGGATCGCGGCCGGACCCCCAGGGGGAGCACCGGGACCCACGGCAGAGCCCCCCGGCCGCCACCGTCCCCTGGCTGCCCAGGCCTCCTCTCCCAGGCGCCTAGAGGCCAACTCGGTAATCAGAGGCACCCCCAGTATCCAGATGCATCTCCAGTATTTAGAGACATTCCCCCTTTGACGGTGCCCGGTGCTGGTCTCCAGCAGAAGCGGGAGAAGGTTCCCAGCATTGCATGTCACTTTGTTGCAGTAATTGGCAGCGACTGCAGCTCCTGCTGCACATATTTCATCAGCAAAAGCGCCCCTTTTTGTCACCCTCGACGTCTGGGGGAACATCTGTCACTTGACGTCCACCTCCTGGATGTTAAGGCAGATATGCCGAGGTAGGGGGAGGACGAGAAAGTAGCACAGTGTGAGGGTGGCAACATGTTGGAAGAGCAGGGAGAGACAAACTTTTTTCCTTTTTTTTTCTTTTTGAGAAATAGCCTCTAAGACTATCTTCAACCAAAGAACAATCAAAGAGCTTTCTTTCTACTTTTGTTCATGGCAGGAAAATCAGTACAACTATTTTACATTTTGCCTAAAAGCTCCAAGCCTTTTTCCAAAAAGACAAAAGTTACTTTGTCAGCCTAAGGTGGGGGAGAAGCCCAGGCTGCATAATCTTTAGCTAGAAAGAGGTCACCTGCTCAAATCTTTTCTGCTCTCAACTTGGGTCTTGTGCAGCAAGCAAGGTGCTCTCCACCTTCCCAAGACATGTAGAGCATGTTTTAAAAACAAAGAAAAGGAAAAGAAAAGAAAAAAAGAGAAAAGAAAAGGAAAGAAGAGAAAAAAGGAAAGAAAAGAAAAAAGAACAGAAAAGAAAAGAAAAAGGAAAAGAAAAAAAAAAGGAAAAGAAAAGAAAAGAAGGAAAAGAGAAAAAGTCTCTTAAACTGATTTCCTGGCTCAGGAAGGTGGCAAGAGTTGATCTCAGGTATGCGCATCCTTTGACAAGGCTTCGTCACAGTGTTACTGCTATTTTGAGCATCTCAGCTGTTGATATGAATTTTCTGCTTAAAAATACTATCCTTGCACTCCTTTCCTCTCCCACTCACGATTTTCTTTGTCGCCATGAGTCATGCACAGCCTCTCAGTGAGGGCACCTCTGCACCTACGGGTCCCCATCATCTATCACATCGTTGTGCTCACCCCGGTTTGCCAGCACGTCCTGGCATGGGCTTGCGGAGGTGCAACGTGTGACACCTTCCAGCCCATTGCATTGCACGCACACAGCACGCTCTGGGCTTACTTCCCCGCTCTGACAGCTTATTTTTGTCACGAATGGAACAGATAGACTTCCAGGATGCATCCCTGAAGATCTTAACCATGAAAGTGGACCTTAAGTTGGTGTATTATCCAGTTTTTAAAGGAATCAAGTATAAGGACTTTTGGGGCAGGAATATTGATAGGCTGCAGCTACACTTAAGCTTTTAGTTCTGTACATTGTATTATACCCATTTTTTTATGCTATTGGTAAGGTCTGTCCTTTAAAAAAGTCATTCAACAGATTTTAAGTCACACTGAAATGCATTTATACAAGCAACTGTGGCATCTAGTGGCTAATAATAATAATCCCCTATCTGTGTCAGTGAAGGAACCCACAATGTTTTCCAGATAAAATAAATACTAGATAGAAAAACAAGTTTGGTTGGTGATCAGGAATTCACATGTAGTTAGCTTATTACCTTCTATAGTGCAGTTGTTAGGGATATAGCAGTTGCACTATAACAGTGTGCACTGTTACAGCAGTGTCACACTGAATCTATTTGAAAGGAATAGAAGAGCCCAATCCCTCAGAAACTTGAAAGAAAAAATTGTGATAAGAATTAGGATGGTAATTTGGGCAAAAAAAAAAATACATGTATATATCTGTTTGCTGTCCACTGTGCCACATGCTTCTAATTGTAATCCCTAGAGCATCTCTTAATGGCTTCGCTTTTTGTCCTGTGAAAAAAAAAGGAAAATATAAAAAATTCAACCTCACATTTTATCTCAGTAGCTTTGTAGCCTTTAAGTACCTTTTAAAAGCAAATGAGATCCTTCGAGGATGGAGAAACATAGAAGTACCGTTAGTAATACTTTTAGATTGAAATAATATTGCTTTACTTGTCTGAAGGTAATTCTGGCCATGCAGAATCTGGCAATTTTGTTTTCAAAGTCCAGGAGTGAAGGACAGGCTGTGCTTCTTCAGTGTAGGAAGGGAGATGGCAACATTACGGAGCTGGCTATTCCTAAACTTGCTCTCTCACCCATTAGCCTTATTCATGGGTCTTCATACATTTCATCCATAGGTGCAAGTGCAAAATCATCAGCTATAGATTGCCAGGAAAAGCAAGCAAGATTTCAAGACTGGACATGAGAAAAACAAAAACATCTGAGATGGCTGCTTGGATGTTTCGCTCCTCTGCTCCCGGAGGCACCAAATACGATGCTGGTGCTCGTTCTCTCTGCAGATTGTATCTGGTGTATAAAAGAGCATGCAAATCAAGATCATCTTACTAATAGCTCCAGCCATAATTTCTTCTCAACAGGTTTAAGTGAAAAGCAGCAAGCCAGCTGAGTGAGACTGAGAATAAGCCATGAAATGTTGCCTGTGGGCACAGTCTTGTATCCAGCTAGTCCCATATCCTTAGCCAATAACCTCAAGAAATGATGCTGCAAAGGTATAGGTTTATCAGCTGAGAGATGGGTATAGCTCAGGAGCAGACTACAGGGAGAGAAAACATCTGATTGAATTTCACTATCAGCAGGGAGATCACTGAGATAGATTCTGCTCCAGGTTTATTTCATTCGCCCCCATATATCCTGCATGAACAAGACAGTCTTGGAGCTGCAGAAACTGCTTTAGGAATCAGTTGCTAAAACCTACAGCATGCCACTCAGAAAACTCAGACATCAAGAAGAAATTAATTTTTCCACATATGTTAGAGCTGTTATTTAAGATAGATCTCTTGACATCCAGCTGCGCTAAAAGGTTTTGCACTTTGTGGAATAATAAGATTTAAATAAATAAGAATATCTAAAATATATGCATACACATGTCAAAGATCAAGTAGCTGTTACTATTTTTGCTGACAAAGTAGTTTAGCGACGTCCCAGCTCAAGGCACGCTTACTCAGTGAAACACTATAATTGTATGCTTTCCTCAAGATAGACAGAGTTTGCCACTGGATCAGTTTTTGAGTTAAGATATAACTCAACTTCAGAAATGGAAAACTCGGTTATTTAATTTGTCTTTTTTAAAAAACAGGTTCTTTGTAACATACTGGGTGAATTCAAAAAGTGGTCTTATGGGTGGCTTCAGTTTGGGTTGTAGCAGCCACTAAGTCTCAATTCAATCAAAGTCTCAAGATGTTGCCAACAGAGAGATAGTAATGGAGATTAATGCTACTTTGAAAACAAAAAGCAGACTACAAAGACTAAGAAAAAATGGTAGCAAATGAATTTGCTTGATGAAAGAAAGAAATTTCAGTATTCTTGTACAGCCTATTTTTTGAAAACATTGAGCCTGAAATTCCCCTTGCAGATTCAGTACTATTATGTAGGCATATGCACTTCACTTACACAGCAGTCATAACAATTAATCTTCCTATAACATTTTTAAAAGCATATACTTGTTCATTGGTACATCTGGGTAATTATCTGCATTTGCATTGCATTAACTAAGGGAATTGTTTTGTGGTGTTTTTTTTTAATCGTATGCACTAAAACTCCTGAGTGTTGATGCTGAACGCGATATAGTTGCATGGGTTTTGGATCGTTACAACATCTGATTTTTTGAGCATCTGCCTTTCAATGTACAGTTTGATTTTGAAAATTAATTACAGATTTTATAACAGAATTGTAATGTAGTTACCATAAAGAGTGAATACTTACACTGAGGTTAAGCAAATCTCCATTATATTGATTTTTCTTAATTTTATTTAAAGAGGTGAACAAAAACAGCCAAATTCCCAGCTGCTAGAAATGGATTTAGGTCCTGCCACTTCGTGCTTTCTAAGAGTATAGTGAAAGAAAATGTAACTCTTTCATTGACCAAAAAAGGTCGAACCAGATGATCTCTGGAGGTCCCTTCCAACTTTAACCATTCTGTGATTCTGTGATTCTGTGATGCAATCTTTGAACCCAGAAACCCATCACACCGATTTTGATTTGAGTCTTTACTGTTGATTATACTGGTCACTGGACCCACACAAATCGTGCACAAATGTAGCTCTTTATGACAAATCACCTGCTTGTGCATATTCAGTCATATCTAAACTTAGCTTCCTACCATCATTGCCTTATGGAGCAACAGCAGCTCCCAAAGCAAGAAGAGGTTTGCAGGATTTGACACTATTTTACTCCTTTACTATCATGCAAATAACTATTTCTGAAGCTTCGCGTATAGTGTCACATTCTGAGCTCACCCAAGTCAAAGGGATATTACTGAAAGCAGAACTTTATAACTTCTGGAGACATAAATGGTTCTGAAAATCCAGCAGTAATTTGAGTTTGAGACTCAGGATAAGTTTTCAGCACTGCTTATTGTGCCCCTCCGCCCCTCTGTCCCCCAAGAAGAAAGCATTTTTAACTTGTGAAATTAACATGCTTATTGGCAAACTAATGAAAGATGAGCATGAAATGCCCTACAACTGTAATTCATATTTGGATAAAGACCAGAATGGAAAAAAAAAGTATGTGCTATAGGCTTAGTGGTAAAATCTGTACTTGTGAAAATCCTTTCAGATTCAGTATTTATTGTATGTGTTCTTACATTTATAAAGATTTATAAATGTAATTACAAAGAATGCTGAAGATTACATTGTAGATTTATATATAAATCAAATGCTTTTATTTACTTTTAACTTTATTTAATGTTTTTTCAAACTACTTATTTTTTCTGTATTTAAGTAGTTCTCCACCAACCTTAAAGTATAAATAAATGAGACAAATCACACTGTCTTATGAACAGGAGAAATACATACACAGGTCTCCCACCTGCCCCTGGTCGGCCTGGCTTCATGGTGGACAATAGCTCCTGTCTTCCTCCTTGGATGCAAGAGCAGCTTTGCACCTCAAAGGCAGAGTTTCAAATGGTTTTATATGGGCTGGCTGTAGGACTAGACCTCTAGACCTCCAAAAGGTATGGAGAGAAGGTAGGAAAGGCACGTCTTTCCCAGCAGCCCAGGTCCACCCATTGCATCCATCTCATGCTGATGAGCATGAGATATAATGTTTATACCATACTGACCACCAAAATACTGTTGCATTCTCTGAAGGTTGTTCCAGACATTTTAAAAGAAATAAAAAAGATGAAAGAAATATATGTATATATTTTAAATCACTTAGAAGAAAACTCTGGAAAGAATAGGTAAGGATGGATGCAGAGTGAGGGAAGAGCTCCCGAAGGGGAAACTAAACAAAAGTCTTCCACTATAAATCAGAAGAAACAAATTGGTTTTAAGTATACAAGCATACATGAGTATTCTCGCAACTTTTAGCGTCACCAAATGATGTGATGCTCATAAAGGAAAAATTCATTAATTAACCACTGAAAAAATGCCTTTTTTTTTTTTTTAACAGTGCTAGACATTCAGATTGTGTTTACGGATTCAGAACACTTCTCTCTGGATATCTTTTTATTGCAACAGTAAAAATATTACAGGGGTTTATATAATTAAGAATACTTATTCAAGATGCCACACCAAACATCTACAGATTTCTTTTTTAAAAAATGTACAGATTTCTTTTACCCTTGGTATACCATGCATGCTCTTTACCAAGAATCCTTCAAGTTGAAAATGATGAGATCTAGGGCATAGGTTGCGCTTGTCCAAACTCTCACCAAGACAAAGCCTTATTTTTGTTCCTTAAACGTGGGCCATCAGCAGTTCTCTGACCCTTCTGAACCATAGGGTCAAGAGAGGAACACGAGCTTATGAGGAGAAAAGTTTTTGCCCCCACACCACTTTACCGGTCCAAGTAGCAGCAGTCCTAATTGTATAATAAACAGATTATGGACATTAGAGACTAGACATGCTACTCTCTTCCCCCTCCTGCTAAATGAAAGTGCAGCAGTACCCAATTTTGAGAACCCTTTTTTTTTACCTCATTTCAGGAACATCCAGCTGGTGACGTGTCCAGCTCTGACTTTAACAACAGTTGAATAGGACCAGATGGCCTAAATCTGGAATAACTACAGAGAAGCAACTGGGGTCATGAGATTAATTCAGATTGGTGTAGCCTGAGGTAGGATTTTATCCTTCAAATCTAAAGGAGAACTGTAAACCCAGAAATTTTAGCAACACTTCTTCTAATCCTAAGCATGTGTTCTGGTTGCTATGATATTTTAAGTAGACTTTTTTTAAAAAAAAAAGATTTGCAGAAAAGGGTGTTAGCAAGATTATAGAAAATTTGGAAGAAAAAAGAAGTTGCATTTGTTAGGTAGTCTATTCAAATACGTCTTGGCCTCAGACTTGGCATCAAAATCACCTAATGGAATGTCGTTCTAGTCTGCAACTTGAGATGTCTGGATGAAGAGCAAATAGCAATGCTTAAAATAAAATTTTGACTCACTCTTGTATTAAATATTGTAATAACATTATGCTTTGCAATTGTTATATAAGCCTAAAAAAAAAAAAAAACATATAGCTTTAATTTACATGTCTATCAGGCTATTTTTCTCTCCTGATCATAGGAAGAATTTGAAAAGTTTGAATTGAAGAATTATAATTGAGAATGTAAGGAATTATGCTGAAATATTAAGAAAGCAAAATATCTTGACTTCTAATTATAACCCAACTCTGCATTACCTAAGTCTTTGGAGTTTACTTACAAGCTTTCTCATTGACTTTGGTGGGATTATGGATGTGTCAAGTTATCCCAGTTCAGTTCCTAGTTCCAGTTACCAGCTGCGCTTATTAATAGTTATACTAAGATTTCTAAGAAGCCAGAAAAGAGCTAAATATTATGAGTTTATTATTCCTGCTAAGTTTAATACATTGTCTAATGTTCATGCACAGAATTAGAAAGCCTGGAAAGAGCGTTTTTAAAAGGCTGAATATACTTGGAGAATAAATTCCTTCACTGTTTTTTAAAATAAATTGTAAATAATGCATAATGCTCTTTCGACTAAGATAAAGATGATCCTTAGTGCTAAACACAAAAGTAATGTTACAAATCCTGTTTGTGTATACGTGTGTGTTTCAAAGGGAATTACTAAAGGAATCTTATTTTTCAGCACTTAGGCTAAATAAAATCACTGCAAGTACATGTTGCTTGCTGTGTTCTGTTATCATTTATTGGACTATCATTTATAAGAACATTTTTTTCAGGTTGACGAACAGTGCGTTTTGTCTTTTCAAGATCAGCTTTCACAATGATGACCAGAGTAAGAAAGGCGTTCCTCAGCCTGTTTAAGGACTAGTAAGTCCTTAAAGTCAAAAGAAATTAGAAAAGTTCTGTGAAGCTATTAAATTCCTATTGGAGACACTGGAAAGCTTATTAATTTCTGAAAGCTTTGAACTGTTAGGACTATGTTCAGTATCTATCTTACCTGCATTTTCAGGGATTTAATAAAAGTAGGCTTTTTACAGCTAAATTGAGAGACTAATTAGACATTAGCATCTTCAGCAGGGGCCAGGGATAAATACACCCACAACATGAAGAGTAATTCTGCCACCTTGTGAAACACTAGTGTGGCTGCACCCACAGTAGTTTCTGGAAGCATCTCACTATAATTCAAACCATCATGCAACATCCCTGAAACCAAATTTACTGTTCCACAATTTTACTTTACTCCTTTCATTAGAAGAGATATTAAAAGCAGCTGTTTCTCTTTTGGCTTCATAACTTATTTGCTGAAAACTCCATTACAGATTTTAAAACTTTATGGTTTTAGTTGCTGCTTTCCTGCAGTTCATAGCTGGAATATGTAGCTGGTACATAGTACATAGCTGCAGTGCTTATCTGGAGTAAGTAAAGAGAAAGGTAGCTCTTCATAGTACATTTTTTTTTCTGACAAAGTTTCATCTTTAGCAGAAGCGCCAGGCAACTTACATGAACTTCCTTTTCCTGAGAATCTGGAATTGTATAATAAATTAATAAAAAATCAAAGTATTCTACAGACATAGGGAGGGACCTTCCTAAAGCAAAAGTTAAATTGTGTGTTTTATCATTTTATAAATACATCGGCCATAAAAGAAAAATTGTAGAAAAAGCACCCTTTCCTGAAAAAAACTGCCATTCACTGTTAGAAACCATGCAGTAATCTATGGAGAATAGCAAGGACTTCAGTAGTTCTAATGTTTAGCCTGCAGCCTTGGCGTGAGATTGCAGAAGGTTTACAGATGCTCGCTCTTAGGGCACAAGTTTCAAAGAAATGTCAACATGAATAAACTTACAAAGAAATCTCAGGAAGGATAAAACAAATACCAACAAACTCTCCTATTGGTCTGGAAGATAAGTCTGTTGGCCTTACTTCCTTCTGGGCTAGCTTGAATATTGCTATCCGAAAGGGCTGTTGTTACGCAGAACTTAGGTTAAAACAAAAGGTTCTGGGTTTCAAAGGTATTCTAGCTAGTTTATTTACCACTGAAAATGCCCATATACCCTCTCCCCATCCCCAAAATGCCAGTAGGCAGAAGAATTACCCACTAACAACAGTCTCCATTTAAATGCAAATAGAGAAGAACAGGCATGTGCATGCGTGTGTGACTACATGGAGATGCATTAGTCACATGAGAAGAAGAACATGAAAGAAAAGTAAAATCTGGGGTTTGAAGTGCAGGCATGTGGCCAAACCGTCTTTGTGTCTTAACTCAGGCAAGGATTTAATAAATAAATGAAGTCTTATCCATACAGAAAGAGTGGATTCATATTTGTTCTTTATATGGTGGTAGAAAAACACAGCTCCACTGGTGCTGATGGCCTGCCATACTCCCTGCTCCCATATTTTGCTACCTCACAATACCCTCATAGCAGAGCTACATGCAGCATCCCCTCCACACTAGAAAATAAGTTAATGACAAATGGCTACACCAGCTTCAATGATTAGTTTTTGTCTAATTTTTCCTACGGGAGTCCATTGTTTGCCAGGTTATCCTGCCTTTGTTGCAGAGCTGCAGCTAAATCGTGTTAAGTAGCATTTTGTTAAACCCTTCTGCATGTAGTTTTGACTGGGGCACTACTTTGGCTCAGAGAAAACCCATCTGTCTGAACTGCTTTGCTTCCAGGCAGAATGTCTGGGTATTGTTTTAGACAAAACAGACAGTGTCCAGAATTCACAAAGAAGGAAAGGAGCTTATTTAATTTATATATATATGTGTGTGTGTATATATATAGTGTTTTCCTGTGCGCATTCTGATTGTTCATCTTGCCTGGAAGCTTTGAGTAGCTCTTAGTCTTTCTGTTCTATACAGCAAAAGTGTAGTCTCCAATTTGGCTAATTGCTTGCAGGATTATACCATTAGCAAAAAAAAAAAAAAAAAAAAAAAGTCAATATGACATGTGAGGAGCCAGAGAACCAGAGAAGAAAGGACCTGTGAGGATTGGCCGACAGAGGTGAAGCAAGGAGGGTTGTTTGGCACATTAATTGAGGGTGGTCTAAAAGCACATAGGCATTGTTCCTCACATAACCTATTCCATCACTGGCATTATCTAGATTTCTTTCCAGATCGCTGAGATCAGGGCACTCCAGGAGGATAGCCAGGACACCCAAAGGAAATGTCACGTCTTTTCCTGGGCTTGGAAACATGCCACTGCTTGTGACTGTACTAGCAGGTCAGACTTGGATTCCCATCAAGGCTCATGCTTTATCTTTTCCCTTCCTCCTTGTGTAAAAACATACAATTGGAGGGTGAAAAACCCCAACCAAAACCCAACAAACTTTGTCAGGCTTTGGATAAAGCTCAAAGTGTGGTTATGAAGTGCAATAAGAAAAAAAATCACAATTTTGGCAGGAGATGGAAAAGGGAACATTCCCCTCCCTGTTCCTATAATATTGACTGGGACAGTAAATATCTTCCAAAAATACTGCCTAGAGAAATTTACATAAAAGTTGGAGTCTAGAGTCTATCATCAGCTTTATGTTTATTATGCCAGTTACTGAAAATCAGGAAGCAAAGAATCAAAGTTACTTATTTTTTATATTGCTATTTTTGGCTTCATTCATTCTTGAGTTTCAAGATGAACACCAGCAAATCTATAGGTATTTTGAACAGATTTCACTATTCAGCAGCTAGCCTATGTTAAGACAGCATCTAACAAGCAATGCCCTGTCATATGTGACCTTCAGTTGTTGCCATAGTAAGAAAGTTAAGTATCAATTGCTCAGCATGTTAACCAAATCCATAGCATAGCTAGTAAATATTTTTACTTAGATTAATTGAACATCACATCAAAGTCCCTGCTGCTGCAACCACTTTGAGAGTTGCAGACTTATAGTCTCTGTTCTTCCATGAACACATTAAGGCTGTGCAGTTTGTTTGCTAGATGGACATGTTCTAGAGATAGGGATCTCCGCTCTGATGTAAAGGTCTTGACCTGAGCTCTGCTTACACTCCATTTCAAACCTTGATTTCTGAATGAGGGAGAGGATTCTTCTTGCAATGTCAGACAATAAACTATTAAGCAGATATTGTACTGGTACAACATGTGCCATTCTCCCGCAATTATTTAGCTTCACCCCCTTAATCTCTTTCTGGAGGATTCAAATCATCACTTTCAATGTCATCTTTTCTGGTTTCCAAGTTATATTTGAAATCCTTCTTGCAGTCAAGAACACGGCTTTATTTATAAACATTAGAGAACAGATCCAACATAAGGGAGAACAGATCCAGCATAAGGGAAAGGACTGCTACTTCTTTTTTTTTTTTTTTTTTTTTTTTTGTGGTGCGTTTGAAGAGAACCTAGGTCTGATACTTGTTTTTGCCAGAGTTGAACATTCACACAATTCGCAGGTTTGAAAAGAAACAGATTTCTTTGAGGAAAAGAAAAGAAAAGAAAAGAAAAGAAAAGAAAAGAAAAGAAAAGAAAAGAAAAGAAAAGAAAAGAAAAGAAAAGAAAAGAAAAGAAAAGGAAAAGAAAAGAGAAGAGAAGAGAAGAGAAAAGAAAAGAAAAGAAAAGAAAAGAAAAGAAAAGAAAAGAAAAGAAAAGAACTACAGAAGTGGTTTCTCAAAGAAACAATGCCAAGCAGGACTAAGAGAAGGAAATATCCCAATACATTTCCCATTATGTGCAATAACAGACCAACTTGATTTAACTGCACATTCTTTATTGGCCTGAAATAGGAGAAAGAAGCGTGCAGGAAGTGCAAAATAAGTCAAAATACTAAAGACAGGGATAGAAATACATCACAAGGAGTCGGAGACCAAAAAAGACAAAAGATAACAGTTATCAGAAGTAAGAACTCAGTCTGCAAGCACCTAGAAAGAGTCAGGAAAGTATGTCTGCTTTCTTTCCTTTAAAATGCATTTCTATTAAAATGTCTTCTTATTTATCATTCATTCTGAAAAGACCAGTCGTGAAGCGTTGGCTAGTACAAGGTACATCATCAAAGGCACAAACTATCAGCTTAAAATATGGAAAGAACATACCAGAGGTAGCCCATGGAATGTAAGTTAGCTATTGCTAAAGTTCCCTGAAACGGCCAAGCTTCATCTTAGGATATCTGGAGAGCAATCTTGATGCCAGGAGTTATCTCAGAGAGCAGAGTTTGGTGAAATGACAAAAGAATAGAAGAGAACAATTCTAATATCTGCATTTAAAAACAGGAAGGTAAGAAGAGGAGGTATGGAGCCAATTGCTTAACTTCAGCTTCTAGTCAAAATAAGGTGAGTTGGCTTGGAGGTATCAGGGTAGAAATCTCTTGAGAAGGGAGGCCTTCATAGAAACCTGTGCTTGGTCCATTTCTGTTTTTTTTTTTTCTTAACAGCAAAGAGTAGGATGTACACTGAAGCAGCAAAAAATAGTTTTTTTCTGAACCAGTTAACATTTTTCAAAGTCTGTAGTAGATTTTTTTCATTTAAGAAGCCTTTTATCTTTGACAAAGGCTTCATGGGAGCACCTTGGGAGAACAGGGCTCAAGGGACCTCAGTTCCACTGTGCACCTCTGCACCACTTGCACAGCCTCTTGAGTTTGGATGTGTTTTTTCCAAAAGACTTCTGCTTAGATTTCTGCACAGGAGCCCTAAAGACCTGCCAGAGCAAGGGATTTGCTGCCACACTCTGAATCACACAACTCAGCCTGTGCGCTAAAATGTGTGTGTGTTCATTTCTAGCAAGCATTTGCTGGTATGTAGATAGAAATTAATGCTTTCCAAAAAGCGATCTTTGTCATCTGTCATTTCCTTATCTAGGTCATGAGCACAGTGCCTGAGGTAGTATATTTTAATGGCCATCTCAAAATTAAAACAAACAAAAAAAAACACGGCTTTTGGAGATGTATGTGTATGCAATTTGATGGTGTCTTTGGACAAAAATGAATAAATATATGTTTGGAAATTTTGTTAAAAGCAATTCTGCTAAGGTGTACTTCCTATAAAAAAAAGGTTTAGTTCACAATAAAAAGGCTAAATTATCTGAGTGTTTTTCATCCAAATGAGAGGAAGATAGAATCAAAGATTAACACTCTAAATTTACAAATTTAGTGTCCCTCTTCCCAGTTCTTCTATCATACATTCCAGAAAAATGTCAACTTAAGCTTGAGGAAAATCTTAAGGATTTAAGAAGCTTTAAGAAACTGTATGATGCAAGAGAAATTGCATATGTCCCCTGGTTTGCTGCCAGTATTTTTATCTTCAGCAACTTGCTTAATATCACTTTTATTTACCATCCAAGAATTCTAGCTAGGGAGAGAGGTTATACTGATTGGAAAGCAAAATTATCTTAATGATACTTGACCAAAAATGTTCTTTTCAGTAGTAGACCCCATTACCTTGTTTGTTTTGTTAATATTCCTCTCTAAGTAAAACGAGGATGTATCTTAGAGCAGTCCCGCAATTGTAGCACATAGTGGCTACAGTCAAACACTTCCTAAAACTGGTCTGTGTATTCTTCAGATCTTTTTTTCCTTTAAATGCAAAGCTGAAGGCCATGAAAAGCAGACCTAATCTGTAAGGCAGAACAGTCTGCCCTGATGTACTGAATAAATGGGAACATTTAAGGGTTTTTTTTATATGTACATATATTTCACTCAGATAAAGAAGACCTTGTTCGTCTTTAGTTAGAAACATTGTATTGAATTACTCAGAATTCCTTCGTTTTCTTTTTATGTGGATAGGAAGGGTTTTTGTTTGTTTGTTTGTAACATTACTGCATGCATGAAACAGTATGTGCAGAACCAGTCAAAATTATTCACCTCTTAAGAGAGTGAAGAAAAAAAGGAGTGGAGGAAGGACCCCCTCTAAAACCACATATTCCTCTCCTATCAGTAGCATGGTAATAATTAAGGCAACATCTCTGTGCAAGAGATCCTCTACTTGGTAAGGAACAGGAGCAGCTCATGCAGGTCTGGGGCTCTGTGGTAGTCCCTGCCACTTATTCCCATGGGGCCAAAGCCCAGCTCCTCCCTTGGCAGAGCAGCCCCAACCTGCTGCTTGCCAGGACATGCTCAGCCACATCTTGTCTCCAATGCTCATTTTTCAGCTTCAGTTTGTTTTCGTCAGTCTACACTCATTCGTTTGGGAGCCTCTGTAAAGGTACAGTGGCCACTTTTTCATTTCTTTGCCGCCAAAGTAAAACTGGAGAATGTTGTCATGTGGCTCCTTGTTGCTACCTGCCGATGCTTCTCCTTGCAGCTGGATAATCTGGATAGAAAAGACATGTCCAAGTGAGCAGCAAAAATACACCAATGGATTTTGAAGCTCTCCAAGCTCACATGTTGCCAGCTGGTGGCATAAATGCAAACTGGCTTAAGGCAGAAGCCAACTGCGGCTGTAGCTGGCTCAAGAAACTTGAATGTTGGCTTGTAACTAAATCCACGGTTGGCATATTCAGTTGTAACCAGGGCGGGTCAGTAATGATAAAGCTAAATTAGTGCGAGAGAGGAAACTTCAGAAGAATCATGTAACTATACTGCAAAAGGATGATTTATTTGAAAAAATCTTGTCCAAGTTACGATGAAGAATTATCCTTCTCAGAACATAAAGAAAGAAATCAACAACAACAAAAAACATCAAAACACTTGAACCTTGAAGTAGAAGCATAAGCCCTAAGAGAGGGAGAAAACGGAAGGCATAAGAAGATTTCTAGACTTCAATATCAGTCAATTAAGTTTACTACACCACATTATTGTCATTAAAAACAAATGACTGGTGACTTGTGTAACCGTATAAAAACTGCATTCATCATCATTTGATCAACAGCTTTCTCTGATGGATGCTGCTGATATGATCTGCAGTATTTTGTTCTCTAATACTTCATAAGCACGTCTTCATATTATATTTGAAGACTAAACATAATAGTAATTTTGTATACTGAGAACAACTCCTGATAATTCAGCTTTTCTTGCCTTATGTTTTGCACTGACATGCTAGTAATGACTCTTGTTAAGCAAATGTGGAGCAAGGAAGGAGAGCTGCCTTCACTGCTTCCAACTAATCCATCATCACCTAGTTGTATCTGAACTGAGATGAGTGCTCCAAACAGAGGTGATTTTTTGGAAAGTAGATTGGCCTTGTGAAAACACTTACCAGCCCAGTATCCTTTCCTACGGACAAAGACCCAGCAGTGAGAAGCCGTGTGACCAAGGTCATGCAAATAGACAACATAGTTGGGGGTAACATTTAGTGGGGTTCACTGAGTAAATCCTACCATCACATGTGTTAATTTGTCTTTGTCAATAAAACTCTGCTGTAACGGATCGTTTGAAGCCTAGTTTTTAGTAAACATGAAGAACTACATTTGGGAATTTATTAATTATTAATTTAACTAATTTTATTAATTAGTTAGTTTAATAAAAAAATCCTCATGTGAAGCTTTGAGTTCCTCTGTGAATCTGTCTTCCCTTGGTGGTTTGTTATATATTGTAACATTTTTTTCGGCACCAAGAAAACCCAATGCTGTAAACTTTAGGTTTTACTCATTTGTTTTCTGCTGTCCAGGGATTTGACAATTTGCCAATTTATGCACTGACATCCAAGAAATATCCTCACTCCAGTTTTTGTGGCAGCCCTTTCTTCACTAGCGTTGAGCTTTGTGTGCCCTTATATATCAGGCCTACTAACTTCTAACGCTTTATATTCTTACTCATATACTGTCAGAGTTACAGTTGCATGTTTTCATTCGGTCCTAAATACTGTGTTTGGAGGTCAATTCTCATTCTAACACTAGCTCACTTTTTTGTATGACGTTTCGGTTGACAACTTAAGTTCATTTAATATCATGCTTTTCTCTCTATCCTAAGCTGATTTTAACAAAAGAGGTAGTTTCATCTCCTCTCCTTTTTTCTTTTTTTTTTTTAAACTATCTGAATAAGAAGCTCTCATTTATATTATACTATACTGACTACCGTACTATATGATAAGGTAATATTGTAGGAACCTCAGGTGTTTTTATGGGGCAGATGGGAGATACAAAAATCTGTCAGATTGTTTCAGAGCAAAACAGAATTTTACAATTCCTGATTTCCATTTGCAGTCCTGCTACTTTAATTCCCCAGAGAGCTCACAGAAATGGTTTTCAGTAGAAACTGGAATTTGCCAGAATTTGTTTTAAAAACAGCCAAAAGAAAAAGAGAGAAAAAGGGAAAGGGAAAAGGGAAAAGTGAAAAGGAAAAAAAAAAAGCCAGCACCTTCAACTCCTCATCGAGGAACAAGCCTATTTGAATTATCCCAAGTAGTAATATCCTAACAACTGGTTCAGAAGAATTATCATTCAGCTGTGGTAGCACATTATTCATTAAAAAGAAAAGCAACTGGTGCGAATGTAAAGATTGAAGGCCTGTGTTTAAGTCTACCTCCATATGGCCTGCAATCTTTGTTTTATCAATTCAGCAGCACTGGTGCCAGGCATATACAGAATATTATTCACCACAGCGCCTCTGCCTAAAAAGCTTGTATGCTGCTGTGCATATTAAGCATTTTCAACAGGATATTGTGCTTGCAGGTCAAAAAAGCAAGTGCAGACAGCAGAAATCAGTCTAGACACACACGCAAAAAGACTATCTTCCACAACTAAGCCACTTTTTATCATCTTCAGCATGGACCATCTTCGCCTCCTCTTCTTCTGAAGGAGCACAAAGTGAGAACAGATTAAACCTAACAAGCAAAGACAAAACATTGCTTTACAATGCATATTTGCATATCATTTTCAATATTCAGCTGCACTTAGAAAACAAAACTTTAATGACTGAATATTTGCTTTATATACCTCACATCCACAGGCATTTAACACAGAAGTCCACCAAAGTGGAAGCAAATATACCAAACACCTAACAGATTTATGTTGTGTGTGGTACAACTGTGTTCTATAATGAAGCCTCCTTCCCCCTTACCTCCACAGTGCGTCCTCCAACATGACTAATTTCATGAAAAGCAGCAAGGAATCTCCCAGATGAACCAACTTCAAGTTACAAGAGCTGCAATTCATTGCGGCAGCTGCAGCCAATTGATGTTTGAGATGGAAGGGGCCTTCTGGAGCTTTTCCAAGAGGAGCACAATCAGCATCCAGAAACTTCCAGGGGAAAGCAAGCCCTCTTCCCTCTTCAAGGACATTGGTTAAGACACTGGGATGTTTGGAGCTATCTGTGAAACTATATAGGTGAAAGGAGCATCATCTCTGGATTTAGATATTCTCCTGAAACTCTAGCGTATCATACTGCCATTAACCAGTTATTCTCCTCTTTCATGATAACACAAAAACTGTTTGCTGTCTTCTTTCATGCCTTGAAAAAAAGTCCGTGTAACAAGAGTTTTGCTGCTAGGTAGCCTTAACAGATCTTAATGTATCGCAAGGGAGAGCATTTAGCGTTTTATTTCCCATAGCCACATGAATTATTTGAGGGCAAGGGCAAAACAGAAAAAAAAACAATCATCATCTATAATATATGGTGATTCCTGAGGGACTCAGTGTCTTCTGAAAAGTGGGTGATAGAAGAACCACTCTGAAGTATGTTCAACTATGAAGATCCACAAAGTTGCCCTCTACAACAAGAAACTCATGCAAAATCCCTCTGTTAGGAAGTTGTGAGGTTGTCAGGGCACACACCACTGCTGCCCAGACCAGCACCTTCCTGGGAAAGGCCACTGAAAAGCAGCTGCAAAGGGGAGAAGTAGGTGTCATACCTTTGAGGGGATTTGGGCAGAAGCTCTTTATCCTTAACTATCTATCCCCAGAGTCCACTGCACTTCAAACTTGAACCACATCTATACTTCAGCAGCAACTTTTCTTGCATTCTGTTTGTATTTGGGAATTGACCACTGAGAGGCACATTTGGGTTCTGCAATATTCTGCTGAACACCTGCGAACAAGACAGTGAACTGCCTTCAAGAGTTAGCTGAGTTTATGGTTTGAGCCTAGATTAGTAGGATAGATCACACATCTCATCACCTGTGAGCTTAAATTAAACTGGTTGCAAAGTTAGCTTTAGTCCATTCTGTGCCAAAGCATCTATTACCTAATTGTCGGTACAGGGATTTGGAGGCACCTTCCTGATCTTTCTGTGATAGCGACAGAAATAGATCCACCCAGGTTCTGCTCTTATAACACTTAAGCAGTCAAATCAATGCTGATGAAGCCCTCACATCACTGTATTTTCCTTTTTAAAATTTCACCCAACATTACCTGTATCAAAATGAAGAGTCTCTTTTTCCTTCTTCTTTTCATATTTTGAAATTTGCCTTCTCTAGTGAGCATGTTGCCAGAGAAGAGAAAAGAACAAAAGCTGAATCTAGAAACTGTGGAAACACATGCTGTACTGAACTAACCAGCCTTGCAAGACTCTTTTTGCAGATAAACTCTTATCCGTCACTATGATAGAAAAATAGCTGTAATTTTCCAAAAATAGCATCTGCTGGAGCTTTGCCACCAAGCAGGAACCAGTGTGCCACATCTTTAGAAACTAAAAGTAAATAAGATGAGAACTCAATTGTATATTTATTGCATGTTATTCAGCTGGACAGTTTTTTTCTGGGGGGAGAGACGGGGAGTATGGGGGAACAAGAATGCGGGGAAGAAAGAGAGAAAGAGGAAGAGGAAGTTTGGGAATGTCCTGGAAATCTTGCAGGATATTGAGCAGTTTGGGAAGATCCAGTGTACTGAAAAAAACAATAATAATAAAAAAATCTGATTCTTAGAAAAGTTCCACAAGATAATCCATATTTTTTGGAAGTTAATGTTACTAAAATCACTTGTGAAAGACACTGCCAGTGCAATTAGAAGTTGGCAGTGTCTGAGCGAACAAGAACTTCTGTTTGTTTTCTTTCTTTTCTTCTAAAATTGTGATGGAACTCAGGTTGCAAAAAAAAAAAATGTCTGGCTGTATATTTGCATGGCAGTGCAACGAAACCTTTTATTGAAAGGTCCCATATCAAATGCCTAACAGTCTCATTATTCCATACTTTTTGTTTAAAACTAGCATTTCATTTTCATTCTTCTTCTAATGTGAAATCTAAAAGGCTGAAGCAGGTCAATAGCATAAGAGTGTCAACTTCAGGCCAGGTTCACTGCCATTGATGGACTTTCTGGCAAAGTGAATTTAGGCTGATTTAAGTCTCTTGCTTTTGATATCATCTTGTGCATTTTAGCAGATGCTTGTGGAGAGGGAAAATTATTTAGGCGTATCCACTTGGAAATTTCTAAGCAACTCTTGCTATGTTCCATGCAGTCGTAAAGCTCTAAACGGCATCTGCTTAAAAGAGAGTCTCTATGTCTGGAAGAAATGCCTGATAAAATGTGATGTAAATATGAACTCACCTGGGAAGAGAGCACAAGAAGATGATTATGGAAGCTACCTCCTGTTTTCTGCAGCCCGTAGCCATACTGCCGGTGCTCTGTGAGGTGCTGCAGCCACCTAATCTTGGGGGTGACGTCCAGCTGTGTGTCGGTAGTGGGGATGCCATGGTTTTTACATGGCCTTTCCTTGACCATGTTAATGGAGTTATTACATCCCCTTAGTTTCTAACATTTTAAAGCTCCCTATAAACACACTAAATCCTCTTTTTCTTTCTTTCTTTTTTTTTTTTCCATTTCTCTTTCCACAAGGCCATGAGCTATCAGGCCACCAGTTTGGAGCACAGTTCGCTGTGTGAGATTACATCTCTGAGTTGTTTCCTTAATGGAATGAGCTTTAATTTCACTAATGTCTCATGTCAGTGCTAAATATTGTCTTATAGCTCCTTCAAAGTTGTCAAACTTGCTTTGTGTCTATTCAAAATAGCCTTAATACAATAGTTTTAAATACAAACGTCCTACTTTTTGCATTCCTCATCAAAGTTTGTCCCCATACTGATGTAAGCCTCAGGTGATACCCAGAAGGCTAGTAATTCTAGCTTGTGACCAGCAGCAATGCAGTAGTGTTTTAATTTTTCTCTAATGTTCTGGCACTGTAAAACTAATCTAATCAGCAAAGAACCTAGGAGAAGGGTGGATAAGAGGACCTCCAAGAAATGTGGTCTCTTCACAACTGAAGAAGAACGTCACATCTCCATACTGACTCTTTAGGAAGACAAGCATTGCCCTTTAGCACCTAGACAGGACACCATTCTTCCTCTTAGGAGAGTGTAGAGTATAGGAGAAGACTGAAAAATGCAACAGCCTGTAATGTATTATTACTGTGTTAATATATTAATGTAGTAAAGGATGACTCAATAACATATATGGGATCTACATTTCATATGTATGTTTTTACTAGCTATTAAGTACAATATGAGACTCTGAGTAGGAGATTTGGCTGGAAGCTGAGTTGCTTACTATTGGAATCAAAAATGTATAGCCATGCTGACCTATGTTCCTGTTCTGATCCAGACTGAACTGCTTGCTTATTTTTAAACACTTGCTTAAATCCCATCAAAGTGGAATTAATCTACATGTAAGTGGTCTTTTCAAGCTAGGAACAAACTCCCGAATTCAGATCTTAGAGTTCACTGACTATGGAAAAAAATGTTGTGTGTCCAGTTTGAATGCCATTACCTACTAGAACTGTTTCACTTTTCTAGCTTTAAAAGCACTTTTGTAATACCATAATAGTGCAAATTTACAAGCACCAGTCCTCATCCAGGCATTAGAGTTTTTTTTTTTTTTTAAATCAGTCACCCATCAAAGATAATTTTAAAAATCTAGTAGTAAAGTAGCACGACATACCAGTCCTGCCAACCACAAAATGTAATTCACAGAATCACAGAATGGTTGAGGTTGCAAAGGACCTCTAGAGATCATCTAGTCCAACCCTGCCCCGCTTCAGCAGGGTCACCTAGAACATGTGGCACAGGATTTTAGATCCAGGCAGGTTTGGAAGATCTCCAGAGAAGGAGACTCCACAACCTCTCTGGGCAGCCTGTTCCTGGCCTCTGTTACCATCACAGTCAAAACTTCTTCCTCATAGGGTGATTAAACTTCCTATGTTTCAACTTACACCTATTGCCCCTCATCCTGTCACTGGCCACCACAGAGAAGAGTTTGGCCCCATCCTCCCTACATTTACCCCTCAGGTACTTGAACATGTTGATCAAGTCTCCTCTCAGCCATCTTTTCTCCAGACTAAACAGGCCCAGCTCGTTTAGTCTTCCCTCATAAGATAGATGCTCCAGTCCCTTAATGTCCCCTTTGTCAGAAAGGATGATTTTTGCATATTTTCATACTTTGTTGATCCACCCCTTCTTTCCTCCATCATCCCTCTAACATATACATTACATATATATATTTCTTTTTATTGGGAAATCTATTTTAGAAAAGAAACCAGATGAGAGCACAGCACACTTATGGACTTGATACCTATAATGGACTCAGCAGCTATGGTTCTGCAGAGTTAACTTGCAAGCCTCCACAGGGTTTCCATCTCCGATGCAGGCTGCTGATACATTTGAGAATAATGATACAGCTAATCCACTCCTGGATACAGCTAATCCACTCCATTCTGGATGAAAATAAATTATTTCTCTCCTTTACTCCCAATTAGCACAGACCAAAAGATTACAGTTCTTGGACTGTAAAGTACTTCTTTAGTTATAAAGCATTAAACCATCTTATTAAATCCTTACAGGTTGGACCATGTCATGCCATTACACCACAGTGCCACAAGAATGAAGACTCTAATGTCAAACCCACAAATTCTTAGAAAATTCTTAAAATACTGTAACACTCTTTCCTACACCTTACATTAGCTTTTAAAAACAGAAGATCCATTATTCAGCACCATCCAGCTCTAAAGGAAAACTGGCAACAGCCAAGGCATAACTTTATAGCACAGGAATCTAGGTAAGATTTGAAAAAAGTCTTTAATAGCATGCATCTAAGCATAAAGCAATTATTCAAGTCTTTGTCAAACACAGTTTTAAGCTCATAAGGTTACATCTCTATGTTTACTTCTTAAAAATAATAGAATGTTTACAGAAATCCTGACTGGAAGGGAATCTGTATCCTGGGTCACCTGTGCTCCTACCTGCCCAAAAGGGAGACACGTACAGGGGGGTCTTGGCAGATGCATCAGCTCAATACACTGTTCCAAAATGTTCCTTGCCTCCTTTCCCAAGACTCTGCAGCTATCTTAATAGGGCAGGAGCAGCACTCATGATAAATTACAACCCACTGATAATTTAAGATGCCATAATTTAGGCTCATCAGATATAAACTCATTAGCTTCACTTTTTTTTTTTCTCTTTCTATTAAAATACCAAGAATGTTCAGGCAAAACGTAGGTGCTGCTTATGAGCAGAATTAAAAATAGTGATCAAACCAAGGTATTTTTCATTGTGTTGTCCTATTTTTAATACTGAGTCTCTCTCAAATGAACAGAACAATACCAGTTATGACATTTCAGAAATTAATTTAACCCTCCAATTATAATAGTAGTTAATTACAGTCTCTTAGACAAGTTTTAGAACTGACTAACAGAGAAAAAAAAACAGATTTTTTTTTTCCAGTAAAAGACAACTTCACAGAATCACAGAATGGTTGAAGTTGGAAGGGACCTCTAGAGATCATCTAGTCCAACCCTGCCCTGCTCAAGCGGTGACACCTAGAACATAACGTGGGCATAAGGTGGGGTTCAGGGGGGTTTGGAAGATTTCCAGAGAAGGAGACTCCACAACCTCTCTGGGCAGCCTGTTCCAGGGCTCTGTCAGCCTCACAAGAAAGAAATTCTTCCTCGTATGGAGGTGGAACTTCCTGTGTTTAACTTATGCCCAATACTCATTGTTCTGTCACTGGCCATCACTGAGAAGAGTTTGGCCCCATCCTCCCTACATTCACCCCTCAGATACTTGAGCATGTTAATGAAATCTCCTCTCAATTTTCTCTTCTCCAGGCTGAACAGACCCAGTTGCCTCAGTCTTTCCTCATACGATAGCTGCTCCAGTCTCTTAATCATCTTTGTCACTCTACGCTGGACCCTCTCTAGAAGCTCCCCGTCCCTCCTGTGCTGGGGAGCTCAGAACTGCCCCCAATACTCCAGGTGCGGCCTCACCAGAGCTGAGCAGAGGGGCAGGATCCCCTCCCTCCACCTGCTGGCAACGCTGCTCCTGGTACAGGATCCAGGATCCCATTGGCCTTCTTGGCCACGATGGCACATTGCTGCCTCATGGTTAACTTGTTGTCAACCAGGACTCCCAGATCCCTTTCGGCGGAGCTGCTTTCCAGCAGGCCAACCCCTAATCTGTCCTGGTGCCTGTGGTTATTCCTCCCCAGGTGCAGGACCCTGCACTTGTCCTTGCTGAACCTCATGAGGTTCCTCTCTGCCCAACTTTCCAAACTGTCCAGGTCCCTCTGAACGGCAGCACAGCCCTCGGGAGTGTCAGCCACTCCTCCCAGTTGGGTATCAAAGTAATTGTTCATATACAACACATCTCGCTTAATGTTTCATCCAGTGGTTGAAGAAGTGGTGTTTTCTCACTTGTCTTCAGAGGAAACAAATTGTTTGAAGTGTTCTCACAGTCCACCCACGTTGCAAAGTGCTCTTTTGCCGTCTCTGGAGATATTGCCCCCCAGCAAAAGTATTCAACTCTATTTTTTTCTCAAACCCTAGAAAGCAAGTCGCACCCAGGACCCCTAGGACAGCTCCTTTGCATATGCAGCAGTGCGCTGCTTCCCTACAGGAATTGCAGGTGCTCCCACAAAGCGACGGGGACTGATCTTTTGCCTTTTTCTCTTGTTTTCCGTTGTTTGTTTGCTTGTTTTTTGCCAGCTGTGCGCGCTCAGAGGGAGCACAGGGAGCGCGCAAGGGCCTCGCAGGGGCCGCCTTTCGCCACCAGGTGGCAGCAAAGGAGCCCTCATGAGCAAAGTAGCAGCGGGAACGTCCAAATACAAAAATAATTATTTTATATGTTATATATATATATAAATATATATAAAATAGTTAAAATTAAATAGGTATATACATATATACCCCAAAAAATAAAACGGCAGAAATACCACCAAAACATGCCTGTAAGTTTTTTTGCCTTTACCGTCTACCCGCTAGATGACAGCAGCACAACTGGGCTGAAGCAACCGGTAATGGATTTATGGAGAAAACGATTTTAGCCCCGCTGCTAAACCCTCGGAGAGCAATGCAGTTAAGAAACTCTCATTATTGGCCATTTTCCTGGAAATTACAGTGCTCTTTGCTTTTAGGCTTCCCGCCTACAGGACTCAATGATTTACAAAAATACATTTCTACATTGTATGCAATGCACTTAAAGCAAATGTACTCAGGCTGAAAAAAAAAAAAGAAAAAAAAAAGACAGTTAAGTATTGTTGCATATTGTTACTTTAATGCTTTAATGTGAATAATTACTTTGTAATGTCAGCTATTAGTCTTGTAAAATGCTTCTAAGATTTACTCCCATAAGCTGGATACATCTGATCTTCCAGACAAAAAGCCTGTCTACATGAAAACTACAGTAAGCCAGGAGACTGAGTTCCCCAGTATATTTACAGTGCTGTTTGGTTTTATAATACACATACTAATTTTATGCCAATGGCTTTGCATTAAAATACAGCTACACTTTTGCTATAGCCTGAGCACAAATTAAAGCAACATATTATTTTAACCTAGGTCTTCAAAGAAGTTATGGTACATACTGCAGCAGATAAAGTAGTTGATAGCACAAACTTGATTCAAGCTTGGACCAGGAGAGGAAGTAGAAATTAAATACACTTACCTTCCTGTTTCCCCATAACTGAAGATGAAACCACCCCAAATGAAGTCAATGCACCAAACCCTGCAGGGTATAAATAGAGCATGTCCAGGATTCAGAGGGGGCAATATACACTTGTCCGCTTTTATCCTTTTCCTGGCTTATTTCAAAGCACTTTCTGTGTGAAGAGGGGCAGTATTGGTATACAATACCAGCTTCCCGCGTTACATGCCCCCATGAGGTTCACCTGTGCAAGTGAGGGCAATCCTCAGCTCAGCAGCAGTGCGGCCCTTGCTCAAGCATAGAGGTGTGAGGGGTCTGCAGCACACAGGGAGCTTTGTGGAGACAAAAGGAATAAGGCAAGTGCTTCTCTCTTTTTATTTTATTAAATCTCTTTGTCATTTCTTCACTTATTTTAGATCGCCTATTTATTGAGGTACATCAGCTTAATTGTCAGACTCTTGTTATTTACTTTTGTTCCCTTCCTTTACAAAGGACCTTTTTCATGGCTATATCACATAATCTGGAAACTTTTCACTGTATACTCTAATTCCTACTTATACTCTAGTACAAATTTTGCTCCATTTTTTGATGCAGCTTATTAAAAAATACTTATACTCTCTCTTTTGGGGTTGACAGAGTTGCTACATGTTCAGCAAACATGACACAGGGGTGAAAAAACCTCACCTCAGATAATTATTTTGATGAGAGTTCAAAGATTTCAAGATTCTTGTGTTTTTTTTCCTTTTCTTTTTCTTTCACTCCTTTGACAAAGCATAAGAAAACATTTATGAATTTAAGGCAGCATTTTGGTAAGTGCTAAGTTGCTGCAGCAATTGATTCAGTCATTAGTAATGTATAATTTTTGTTTGAGAAGGCTTTGGGATATCCTGAATGCTACTTTGTCCTATTTTGCTCTATTGAAATCATAGCTAACATAGAAAGGTGAAGATGGTGATGCATGTTTACTAGAACAAATGGTCAAATTATTGCTTATATGGACCATATGTACCCTACTAAAGATAGTATCTGGCCCAAATCACTAGTCAAAAGAATAAGGCATTATGAAAAGTAGCTTATTTATAGTTTTCTTTTGAACTATAGCTGTAAAGCAAGTTCTGTGATGCTCAGAGTATTTGTTTCTTTTCAGGATCAGTTCCGTATGCTGCACAGGAACGTTATAATATAGTGATGTCAAACAAATTGTATTTGTGACAAAAATTTTGGAATTCAAATAAAACAAGGAAGGGGAATAGCTTAATAAAAATGATTTATTGAAAAACTGCCATCAACAGTATTTGGCTGCATTAAGTAAGTAAAACGCTGAGGGTGAGTATGGTAATCAGGATGCAAAGAGCTAGCACAAGGAGCAGGATGATTCGGCAACATTTGGAATGCTTTTTTTCTCTCTCTTTCTTTTTTATCAAGGTATCATACCCAGGAGTATAAATATCCCCCATCCAGAACTGTAGGTCATTAGGATTTTCCTAAAAGAAAAATCAGAAAATGAACTCAGTTCCTCTGTCTTGCACATAAAACCATTAGGACATAGCTAGAGTATTCTGGCTATCATCAAATTGTGATTAATGAATTTAAGGCATCATAACATAAATGCAAGAGACTTTCGCTTGAACATAGGTTATACTACTTGCCAGATTCTGCAAATGTTGTTCCACTGGGGAAAATTAAAACCATATAATTTTTTAGCCAAGTGAACCAAGTGGAAGACCCCAGCCATTGTAAAGTGATTAAAAGACCTGAAGAAACCATTTCAAATGGAAGATGTTAATTTACGCATGCCGATGGAAGTCACTATCCAAAAAAGGGAACAATTACAAAAAAAAGTAACCATAAAAGGGTCAACCCATGGTATGAGCAAGGCTGAGGAGATATATGTTAACTGATAAAAGAAAGATGTCATTTAAATGGATATTTATGTGACTGTCTGGTATATCAGTTCCTTGTTGATGGATTTCCCCCCTATTTTTCTCCTATGAGTTAAAAACTGTGCAGTCCCCATTTTATAGGTGGGAATATGAGCTATGGGCTGTGGTGACAGAAGACTTTCTCTAGTCACAGAAGTCACCTTTGGCCAAACTGAAACCATGGGTGTCTGATCAGATGTAGGCTTATTTTCATGGTGAGGCTCCCGCTAGTGTTATGTGTGTGCAGGAAAGCACGTTCATCCTCGCTTCTGGAACCCACCAGGAGTGAGCAGAACATGCTGCCTTGCAATTGGTGCACGCATATCGTCACGCGTTGCTCCCATGCATGTGAGCAGCACCTTACCTTGATGTGGCTGGCCAAGTTGGAGTGCAGGGAATGCCTGTCAAAGTCTTGCGCGGTCCAGGAAGGAGTCTTTTTCTTCTCTTCCCAGTCACCCTCCACGTAGATATCTCTGTACAAGGGGTTGCTTTTGATGGTGGATTTAAGGGTGATGGGTGTAATGTGTTTCCCAAGTGCTTTATCTATCATTTCTTGGCTGACCCCACTCAGTTCTAAGCCAGGTAGCTCTGTGACATTTCTCTTTTCTCTCTGTAAGACACAAGTTAGAACAGAAGGTGGCTTTCATCTTCATTTACCTATGACACTGGCCCCTTTCCAGAGTTATCATAGTACAGTTCATAGTAACAGAGTAGAAGCATTTTTAAAATTACAAATGGACCAGTTTTTCTTGTCCTGGGAATCATCTACAGTGAAATAAGGGGGTCTGACTCTTTGCTCTGTGTAGGTTTCTTCCTTCTGTGGAAAACACGTGGGCACAATATGAAGGTCAAACTTCTCTGCTAACACGTACTGGCACAATGAGACTTGCAGGAAGAAGAGCCCTACTGTAGATGAAGGAGCACCCCAGTGCAGCTTGCAGTTCTGAGAAAATCCAGGGGAATGCAATGCCAAAGCAGAGTAGTGAGCATAGAGCTGAGCAGAGGCACAAGGGTTATAGGGTCTGGCTTTCCTGGAGATGCATCTTAGAGAGCAGGGGTATGACATGCTATGGAGTGAAAGAAGTGCTGAGGCAGCATGGCAAGGGAGAGGGACAGCTGCAAGTTGGGGGTGAACTTCCACTTTTGGTAGGAGCTGACTGCAATGTAACTTCGTTACCCACCTCCTGCCTCAGTGCCCTTGCACACACATAGAGCGTGCAAGTCAGTCTGGGGCAGGCAGACGTAGAAATGGAGTGGAAGGTGAAAACGGAAAGAAGCAGAAGAGAAAACAACAACCTTTGTCTAAGCAGCCCTGAGAGATAGCATCGTGCTGGCATCATTCTTATCACCAAATGATGCACAAGCGACAAGGTATGTTTCCCATCAAGAATTATCATTAGTAGGTAGGTGGATCCTCAGTGTCCTCCCAGTCCCTCTGTTAGTTCATGATTTCCACATGTCATTCCTAAACCTTGACATAGTCCCTGACAATATTACCCTTTGCATTGCAGTTGGAGCTGGCACTGAAGCTCACTGCATTCTCCTGGCTAGATTTCAGCTGAGCTGGTGTTTTTAACTGTCATTTCTTTCTGACTGTGTTTATTATTATTATTATTATTTATTTCTCATTTAAAATATGTCAAAGACCTTAATAATGCTTCCCTCAGGCTTGCTGTATAGTTGAACTCGGAGAACATTTTGCTGAAGAAGGCAAACTGTCTCACCAGGGGATATTCAGTCTCCTTAGGCTAAAATGTTGTGAGAAGAATGTGACTTTTAAAGCTGTTTTAAATTAAAAAAAAAAAAACTCCAAAACAGGGCATAAAAGGCATGATGCAAAATTTGTTCATAAAAGAGCCCTTTGCAGCAAAACTTTTTTTTTTTTTTTTCTTTGCCTGAGGACTACCTTCCCTCTTGTGGGCAATGATGAGGCATGGGAACAGGAGAATGTGGTACCTCGGAGGAAAACCAGCAAGGAAATATGATGGGAGGAGCAATGTGATTTTACCATAAAGCTGGAAATTAGGGCAGGAGAAGACTTTGGAGGGCAGACATAGAAGTGCCAAGAAAATGAGGAGAATATGCTTCAGTGCTGCTGAATGTTCAGTCGTGACACTTTTGCAATAGCTATATCTTAGAGAGTAGTTAGAAAAAAAAGAAAGAGGGAAGTTTGAAAAATAAACAAACAATACAAGATTTAGGTCCAACAAATGACTCAGAGAAGCAGATTGCATGAAACATATGTATTTACACAAAAAGCAGAGAAAGAGAGGGGGATTAGAGCACAAAAATATACCTGCATGTATTAATTCAAGGTGAAAACTGTACATTTCTTGTTTTAACAGGGGGCAAGATCTTCCAGCACCATTTTCACAGATTTCTGTTCCTTGATTCTAATTCAGGAGAATAAATGTTTAAAGAGAGGAGAAAGTATTGTAAACCAAGGCATCTGTGTACATTACACAACTTATATTCACCGTGTCTGTGAGAGAACTTGAGTCAGGGTGGAACAGTCCTGCTCTAAATCCAGCATTATAACCAGCTTGTGTCATCCCTCGCTAAAATGGGGCAGAGAATATCTCATCCTGAAAGCAAGAGTGGTTATGAACAAAATGAGAAACTGTAGTTGAAATGCATTGAGGAAATATCCACAGCCATGCTAACACCCTATCAAACCCAGGATAAACAAGGTTAGTCTCCTGGACATTTGCCCATCCAGATCCCACGAGAAGGGTTCAATCAGAAGCCTCAATGACAAGCAGATTGGACAGTGTAACACAATGGACAAAGAGGGATCTCAGGGACCCCCGGAAACGCAGCTGCATCAGGGATCACGATCCAAGCAGGCAGAAGCTGTTTGTGCTGCTATGCCTGCAAGCCAGGCCACCAGATTCTGCAGGAATTGTTTTGCAACAACTCCTCAAGCCAAATAGAAGAGAGTGATTACTGTATTAGCAAGTAATTTGGGGAGGATTGCAAACTTCTGTTGTGCAAAGCATGTTGATGCTCCCTGAAGAGTGCTCCCAGCATGGCAAAAGACATTTTTCTTTTATAAAGACCTGTTCCTAAGAGAGGCAAAAAGGTCTGATGGACAAAAAGCAGCTAGGTAGCAACGTAAATCAATCCCCGTAGTATCTGTAACAACTGTATAGATATTGCAATACATCCATTCAGTAAATAAAATTTATTTATCAAAATGTATAATTACTAGATCTTTCAAATTTCCCTTTTGTATTTTCCATTCATCTGATCTAACAGAGGGTGCGGAGAAAAGTGATCAGTAAGACTCCCCATGACTAGGCAAGCAGATGTGAAAGCCGATGGGGCAGACAGCTCACTTCAAGGACTCGTCATACCCATGAGCACAAGGCTTCTTGTCAAAAAAAGGAAATGAAGAGCATCAGATGTGCTTTGCAGGAACGTGAAGCAGGATCATATACCAATGGTCCCATACACTGGGAGCCAACCTGACATGGGGAGAAGATAAGATGATGGTTGTAACCCTAAGTGCTAGCACTCAGAAACAGCATTATTAGAGAAAAAAGAGAGGCCTTCGTCCTGCTTTTGTTACAGAGTGTCTGGAGTACTTTTGTCCTGGTAAGTAACTGTTTACTTGAAGGAAGCTGTTTTGTCCATTGTTCATTACAGAGATCCGCAGGGTTGTGAGCATGTTACATAAAAACTGCTGTACAGAGTCAGCCCAAAGCTGCTGCCAATCTTGCAGCTGGTGTCTGGCCGTGGCCAGTTGCAAATGTCTAGGGAAGGCGAAGGGAACAGGAGAAGTATGTAATGCTTATCTGAGCCAAGGGACAAGCAAGGGACTGTAACCCTAGGACATAGCTAAGAAGTGAAAATCTTGTCTTGCCAACTTCAAACACACGCAAAGACCTGAGAGAAAAGCTAAGGCAAAGGGGTTATTTAATGTGGGCACTACAATGTGTGCAGAGGACTGTGAATTTCTTAAGTACCACCAGCAGTGAAGCAGCACAGCATTCAAAAGCAAAATGCTCTTCAGAAGAGAGAGAGAAAGTTGGAGGATATAGGCAGGAAAGAAAGCCTAGGAATTGCAATGACTGGCCAGATAGCCCAAAAGACGGCAATGCAGCTCAGCTCACAGCAGTGGAAAAAGCCAATTAAATTGGATGTATTCTTGCATTTGAAAACTCAGTGTGGGGCAGAGAGTCCAGAGGACTGAGTGCTTTCGGTGTCCAGAAAGCTGCCAGCAGCTAGCTCTGCTCAGAAGAACCAGCCTGTGCTCCTCATGCTGCTTCTCATGACGGCGGGCTGAGATTCCTGAACTGCTTTATGGACTATTGCATTTAAAGTAATACTAAGTAAGTGGGAAAGCAAGGCGAAGAGAATGAGCAACAACAGCTTTTGTCTGTTAGAAATACAAAAATACCTTAGAAATATAAAATTGTTAGAAATATAAAGAATAGTGTTTTATAGTAGAAATAAATCAAAATGCTTATAGGCAGAGGGAACACACCAGAGCACATAGGGGCACTTCAGTTTGCACTATCTCCTGATAAAGGACTGGAGGGAGTCCCAAGAAACAAGAGCTTCTTCAATGGCTTCTTGGGCAGGGACTTGCTTTAATGGCTTCACACGTATGGATGACCACCCTTGAGCGAGGAGCTGTCGGGGGGAGCACACGGAAACTGTCCCAAGCCGCGAGGGAGCTGCGTGATGGGGCCTACTGGGGTGGCTGCCCCTGACAGAGCCCCATGGATGGATGTGCTTCCTCACGCCAGGATGGGAAGCAGAGCCGGCAGCTGGCGCTCCCACCAGGGTGGGGAATGGCCCCCGGCTCCCAGGGAGTCTGGAAAAGGGGAATGAGGAAGCAGAGCCAGCAGGGTGCGAGCTGATGCAGCTGGGCTGCTGCTGAGCCCAGCTAAGTATCTCCAGGGCCTCTCTGTGCTGTGCTGACATATCTATTTATTTATTTATTTTAACTGGGAAACAGCTACTGCCTCTTTAGAGTAATTTAACCCAGTCAGTCTCCTATCAGGGTAGTAGAAAGATGAGAAGAGAAAGAGGAAAAAAAAAAAAAAAAAGGTAAAACAGAGGAGGCTGCTGCAAGCTGTGCAGACATATAAACCAGTAAGATATTAGCAAGGATCACTAACACCACATACACTTGCTGGAAAATGCTATGAAAATGCTACAACAAGTGGTAAACCCCCTATTTAATTGAAATAACCACCATGAAGATGATGATTCCCTTCCTGAAGTCAGTGGGAAAACTTCCAGGGATGTCAGCAGTGTGGATTCGGGGACACTAGCAGCTGAATCAACAGCAGAAGGCTCAAACTTACTTGCCGTTTGTCTGTAGATGCCACAAACAAGCTAGAAGAAAACAGGGAAAAAATTAGTCACTGTTATGCTTACCTGTGAATAGACTCTGTTGTGCCACCGCTGCACTGCAGGTAAAGCTGCTTCTGGGAATTTCATGAGGTGGGCTTGGAGGAAGGCAGAGTTTTTCACCAAAGACTTCACCTCTAGATGTAGGAATTTATCGGGGTGGTTGTTGTTTGGCAAAACGGAGAAATCCATGTTCCTCTGCTGTCAAGGAATAATGAAAACAGCCCAAGCTCCTGCTTCCTGGCTGTGCATGCTCCTTCTATTATTAATGACGTGAAGAGAGATACGACAGTTTCCTGAAACTGTATCTGACCCGTTTGGTGTCAGGCTCACTTATATCATCTACCTATGATAAAAGATCATTTCGAAGTGGCAGAGAAGACAAGACATGTTTCTCTAAGTGCTGAGCTTAGGTTTTCAAGTTCGGGGTCTATTTTGTTGGATGTGTGTTCATTAAAGCTAACAGAGTATCAGTGAAGAGATGCACGAGACACTTAAACACACGCCAGCACTTCCTCAAGTGACCTGTCAAAATATCAAGTTTGTGGTATTTCTAAGTAAGCTTTTTATTTTATTTTCCTCTCCAGAAAATTAGAAGCAGTTCGTAGTGCAAAGGCAGGAGTGACAAAAGTCTTCCTTTTCCATGGTGGTACCAAAATACGTCATGGTGTTCTGCTGATTAGTACCATTTTACTCAGACTGCTATGACATGCACTTTTATTTTGACTTTCATCTAAGGGAATTCCCTCTATCATCACAGTCATTATTTACAACCAACCAAAGTAACCTTCCCTTTAGGTTAACCTTGTATTCAAAACTTTCGGTTACCATTAGACATGTTTCATTTCTGATAACACTGCTGCACAGGAAAAGGTTTTTGAAAGTTCATGTTGAAATCTAGGAAAACCTACTTTTGACTGAGTTAAGCACTGGGAATTAGGGCATCATGAAACTTTTAGCTTGTACTTAGACCAGAGAATCATTAGGCAGAAATTACACTGGCAAATCCACTTTCCTTATACAGGATTTCTGAGATTAAAAAAATAAAATATAAAATAAAATAAAACAAGCAAACAATTTTTAGAATTTTAATAGTAGGAGGTGCTATTCTAGAAAGTAAATATTTTGAGATACATTTCAATTAAAATCACTTTTCTCATAAAAAACTCACAGTTTTCCAGTATTTATTTGCCATTATTTGTCGGAATACTTGTCAAAAAAGTATTCAAGAATAAATTCAAGATTTTCATATCAGCCTGTATTTGGGACCAGGGACAAAGAGGCAGTAGGGTTCATTTATACTGATCATTTCTCCTGACAAACCTCCTGATGAATTTACAATGTTTTCTTCTTTCATCACAGTGAAGACCTGAAGCTCCATAACACACCTCCATAATGTACTCTTAGTGACCATCATGATCATGTTCCTCCAGATCTAGTATAATATGTAGTTACTCTGTTTCTCTGTGAAGAACTTAAAGAGTAGTCACTAGCATTCTACAATACCTAGGTATATGAATCCATGTTGAGCATAAATCCCCCTTTGAGCTCCCTGTGAGCAGAAGATTTTTCCATGTTACTGTGGCATACAAGGTGTGTTGCAACTGTGAAAAATTACTTATTGACACTATTTCATGACATAAAACATAAAAATGCTCTGCTGGGTCCAACCACCCAAGCCCAGGATCTAGCTGGCTTTTTTTTCCTATTTTTTTTTTTTCTTACTATTCCTATGGAGTAAGTCAATAACTTAAGACTGCAGTAACCAATGACACCACAGTCTTTCTCCAGACCTGTAATTGTCAGTTGCAAGTCTGGTACCTTGTAAGCATAGGTTAGGCTGTTTTTCTATACCTGCAATATCGTACATATATTCGCAATAAAGTCCATCAGGCAGCATTCTGGCCACTTACTCAATTTTGTGAGTACCTTCTGGAGTTCCTAGCAATCAAGACAAAACTTTGTCATCCAAAAGAGTTTAACATCATCTGCAGAGCTTACTCTCTTTCTCTGGACATAAATGAAAATGTTGAACAAACCTGAGCCCAGCATAATCCCTTGCAGACCACACAGCTGACCCTTCTCCATCCTGAAAGGCAACTGTTGAGCTCTGTCTTTTGCTTCCTATCCTTTAACCAGATTTCTAGTAATAAAATGACTATTCTGCAGCCCTATATCCAAATAGTTTCTCAAATATTCTTTAATGTCAACATTTGTCAAAGACTTTAAATCCAAAGATACCATATTTATCAGATTCTGTTTGTTTAGGACCCTACTGAAGCCATGCTCACTCTTTTCCAACAGCCCATGTTCGTCTGTGTATTCAGTGACCTTATCCTTTATTAAAAGCAATTACTGCAACTGGGAAAAGAACTTCGGAGTCCCTAACCAATAGTAGCAGGGTCTCCTGGACTCTCCTTTTTCTGTAGTTTTTTTTTCCAACCCCACTTGTTACTTATTAGCATCTAATTTACACAGTTGGTCTAATATCCTTGAATATTTACTTTAATGCAGCTTCTTTGATCACCCCACTAAAAGGAATGAGCAAGGTCTGAGAAACTGCACAACTTTTCAGCAAAAAAGGCTAGTGCAGAGAATTCATCGAACTTCTTTTTCACTTAACATCTTTGATATATTTTAAATTGGGCAAATGACACTGTCTTTGCCTTTGAAAATGACAAGGGAAACTGAATGAAAAAATAATTGAGGAAATCAAAACAAAACCCATCCTCCAGAATGAAACAACAAACACCAACCCCCCAGAATGAAAGCATATTAAAATTCTGGTATTCCTTTCTCTTTCAGAAAGGTTTAAGAAGGGGAACTTCCAGCTTTTGGTCACTGCTGTGTTTAGCCAGTTTGCATCTGCAATGAAGTGTCCCCGCTGTGCACTGGCCGAGCACAAGCCCTGTGCGCCACTTAAATCCTGCTTAATCCATCAAAATAGAGCCTAAGTGGGATTTAATTAGCAGAGAGGTCTACTTGAGCTCCTGTGAACTGGAGTGAATTCCACCTTTACTTGCCAGCTGAGCTTGACTGATTGGAAATTCATTAGCTGAAGTGTTACATATTCATCAGGCTAGAAGGAAAACATATTCATGCCAGACCATTAGCGAGGGGCAGGGAGGAAACAACTCCAAACTCAGCAATCGGGGGTTGTGAACGTCTGCTGGTGCAGATGGCAGGTACCTCCCTGAGCACAGCTGGGAAGCACTGCCAGATGTGAGCCAGCCCTGTGCCCTGCCGAGAGCATGCCCCAAACCACTGGCCAGGAGCATGCCCCAGAGCTGCTCATTGTTTTCCAACAAAACACTTGTTTTGGTCTCTGTTGCTCCTCCAAATGCTAAGGCAGTGCATCCAAACAGCAAAATCAAAACTAACTTGCTCTGAAACTCCTTCAGAGAAAGAAGAGGCATCTTCACTTCGTAAACACAGACCTGCTTCCAAATGAGTCACATATATCTACTTAATCACTTTGAACTATTGATACTGGAGGAATTGAAGATGGAGCTGAAACTATAAACTGATTTCACTCACTGTATTTCTAGTGAATATTCATTTGGCTGTGCAGCTTTTTATCCTTGGTCATCCCCATTCATATTTCTTTTCCTTCACAATGTGCTGCAAGGATGATCAGCGTAGAGTTCACTCAGCTCTTTATAACAGATACAGCAAGATAAAACAAGCTTCTCTATTTTGTAATAAAGTCAACTTTATTGTTCATGGAATACTTAGAAACAGCAGAGCATAAGCATTTAATATTGAATGGTTGATACACCCAGGTGAAGACAAAAAACAAAAAAAGGTTTTCTGGCCCTTACTTTGGAGACATTAACATTTGTTTGATTTTTTTTTCGCTCTAAGTGATTTGCACTTGCTTTATTCCAGCAAGTGCAAAAGTATTTGTAGGATTGGATTCTGGGTAAGGATGAAGAAAACTTAAAATAACCATCGTACTTTATGCCTATCAACTACAATAACTCCATTATATTTTCAAATGTATGTCTGTGAAACTGAGGAGTTATGTGCAACAGCAGGCAACAGCAGCTGAACTTTCTGTGCATTGATACCACACTGTGTCATTTTAATTATAAAAAATATATCTTCACACTCTGTAATGTCAGAGATATTTTTCTTTTCTTTTTTACATTTTAATAGCAAAGGATATTTAATTTAAAATCATACACTAGCACATCATTAAAGCTGCAGTTTTGAATGCATGGCAGTATCTGCCAAATGTAAGGGATTACAGCTATTTGAAAGCACATATATTGATTTTACTGGGAGGTAGTAAGTATTCTTCCTGAATGCCATGCTGACTGGCAAGCCTCAGCATATTAAATCCTGTGTGGGTATCTACATCACATCTATAAAGGAGACTTCATGGAGAGATTTAAAAAGCATAATTGTACAGATCAAAAAAGTTTAATTCCTTTCATTTCCTCTAAGCACAAAATCATACATTGAATTGAATTGTGCCCTGAATCTATTACTTATGCCTATCAAGAAGCATCGTAGTTCAACGCACAGTAGTTACTACAAAGATGTCAGGTGCTTCCTAGTCCAGGTCTACTGGAGCGTTGCAGTAATTTAGCATGGATGGAAAGTTCCCCTTTCTGTATTGCCTTGCAAGGATGCAAATTCACATTGAATCGCTACAGTCATTACTATATCCTGTGATGCCTTTCAGACCCATTTCTCCAGCTGTCTTGCCTGCAGGGCTGCCCATGTATTTTCAGAGCATGTATTTCAGAGCATGACAGAGCTTGTGTTAGGATATGGAAGCCAAGGTCTTACTCCTTTCCTATGGCCAAGTTTGAGGGTTATGCAACTGACTGGAGATGTTATCTCTACTCCACTGATTACTACTTTATTATACCTTGCTTTTCACATATGAATCTTCATAAGGGTTATATCCACCTGCAGCCAGAGAAAAGTCAGGAGACAGGAGCATTTGCTGTAGGCATCACTGTGGCAGTTCCCTGCTCCTAAGCAGGGCTTGATGGATCCTGCTATCAGACAGGGGATGCCCCAAGAAGAAAAATGCAAGTAACCAAAGAAGCTTTACTTTTTATTGAAAATGTAAAAACCATGTGAATCATGTACAATATTTTCACATAAGGAAAATTTTAGCTGTTTCATAACGTTTCACAAAACTGTGAAACATTTTATTTTTATAAAGACTTTTTCATAAGACAAAGATAAAACTAAAGTAGTATTACAAAGCTATTTTCTAAATCATCAACAGAGAACTGAAAATGTTTAACAGATTAACATATACAAGTGGCAGGAGGAAGGATTCTTCCGTTTGTAAAACTGCAAGAGGATACACAAAGGTATAGAGGGGCAATGGGTCTTTTCTTTCAAAACATTTAAAATCAAGTGACATGTTAAAACAGTACAGACATGGTTTCATAGGATGGTACAAATTCTAGGACTGCATTTCTCTACACTACCTCGAACAGTGCAACAGTGATTCAGTGTAAATCTTTACAGTGTTTCATTGATTCAATACTTGTGTTCAAGTATGTGTCCATGAGAATGATTAAAATCCCTACTTAGCTATTTTGATTTTCCTGTTTATAATAGGTTACAAGTTACAGTAGATTATCCCCTATAGCATGTTTCTAAATCAAATGAACTGATTTTACAATACATTCTGTAATAATCTGTTCAAAAATGTTAGCTTACCTCAACATCTGTTGCAAAATACACCAAGATCATTCTGACTCTGAATGCCAAAAATAAAATTAAATTAAAAAGGGCTTTATTTCCATATACAGCAAAACTATTCAGCTAAATTAAAATAAATTCAAGATAACATGATATCTTTTTTTTTTTTTTGGCAACAGAGGGATGACCCCTACTGAAAATAAACATTTAAAATACTAATTATTATTATTTTTTAATTCTGATAAATGTATCCAAAATTGTTCATATAAAAATTAATTATGAAAACTTCAGAGGATAAAACAAGTAGGATGTCTAACCAAAACAATAAAGAATGTCTGGCAGGCAAAAAATAAATTAATTTGATTAAATTATAGGTAATTTGATAATATTTGGTCTGAAGAAGCGTGCGTGTGTGTGTGTGTGTGTGTTCATAAATAATAAGATTGCAAAGAGCTGAGAGCCAGCCAGCCTGACAAAGGTCAACTCTTTTGTTGCATTTTTTGCGCATAAAAGTCCCTGCATGTCTCACAGCAACGCTGATACCACCTCATGTCTTGACAGAGGTTCTTCTCTCGTATCACCCTGCAGTACACTGGCCACTGGTCTCCCAGGCACTTGAATGTTAAAGCAGCTGTGAAACAACAACAACAAAAAGATCAAATACACTTAATTAAGTGTAACATTTATTAGTGAAGGATCAGGTAGCAAAGGTGGAAAGGACACCACAGTGCTTCCATGGATGGAAAAGGAGAATAACGTAGTTCAGATTTCAATAGCAAAAACAAAATATTAATCTAATGAAGAAATACTGCCTATAATGAGCAAGTTGCACTGAAACTTCAAGAGAGGAATAAACCCATGTTTCTGGGATGAGCAAATTTGAGCACGAAACTGTTCCAGACTCCAAGTATTGCAGGGAGCAGCTCGGAGTGGTGCGAGATACCAAGACTTTGTGGTGTCTTGTAAATGAATGAGATTTGAATAAAACTACACAATGACTTCTCTACATTTTCTTGGTAAGTGAAACCAAGAAAAAGTGAAAGCAGACCTTTAAATTTTGTCTGACACTTTAGATCAAAAGGACACAAACGTATCACTAGCTCAAATGCTACAGATGCCACACCACGAGACATCCTTATAAGCACCAAGGCTTAAAGACAGTTAGCAAGTCTTGTGCTAAAGTTAGTAGAGCAAATTTGCTCTACCTAGGAAAATGAAACTTACAGTACAGAATCAATAATTATTGGTATAATTTCAGCAATAGGTCAATATACATTTCCGGTGGCCCAGTTACCTCATTTTTGCATCTCAAATGCCCAGATGCTGTGTACTTTTTGCTTTTTCCTCCTTTTAAAATGTATCTGAAATGTTTTAAAAATTATCTTCCTACTCCATTTGCCTGACTGCATTACCCTCTTTTTAATTACTCCGATAGATTGTTCCTCTTCCATGTCAAAGTCAGATCATTGCTCCTCAACCTCCCATCTTTCAGTGGCTTATCCTCATTCAGCTCTCTGACACTCTGTTGCCACTTCCTAACAGCAGGAATTCCTATCTGTTGACTTGTTTCTCAGAAACCTTCAAAAAACTGGGAAAAGTACCACACAAGACTTTGCCTCCTCCTCCCAGTTCTCTTTAGCAGTTAGGAACATTCACACAGAAAAATCTGACTATTGTTCCTTTGCACAAAACAGACTTAAACAGTTTCATTTGTATCATCTCTTTTCGTTTGAAACCAGATATCCGCCCACACCCATTCAGTCGGTTCACTGAAGTCCTTTTACAGCGCTTATCACAGAAGGACCAGGGTGCCAAATTTGGATCTTAGGACCTTCTCCTATTCAATACTCAGAGCATAGATGGGAGAATAATGAAAAAATCACATGAGAAAGACTCTCTAAAAATCACCATAAACACAGAACTGAGAAAATCAGTGTCAAGGATGATTTCAGTTACTCTTCTTTCTTAAAAAAGAAAAAAGGATGAGAAATTGAGACTTTTTTTAAGCATAGAAATATATGACATAATCCTAGTCAACTTTCCATAGTGGTATCCACTAATCTATAGGATCTGTAGAGCGTAACGGGAACAGATCAGGAGGCCAAAATGGTCAATATGTTCAAGAGAAGCACAGCATACCACTAACATCTGCACAATGCATTCTGCTTGGACAACATAGTCCAATCCCTTTTCAAGGCACTTCAAATTAAGTCAAATTCGGATTGGTCTGAAGTTATGTTTATTCATGTAAAACTTTGTGGTTTGTTTTGCTCTGTGACCTAAAGCTGTGTATGCCTCCCTGGGTGGAGGGGCCAGTGATGGAGTGGTAACAGCCTCTTGCTTCTGAGAGATCAGCAGAACAAAGAGAGGCAAAATGCAAAGGACAACTTTACAGCAGTGAAAGTGTAGATGAGAAGAGTCCTAAGCAACAGCTGCCACCTCAGCCAGCAAACTGAATCAATGACCACAGCACAGAAACATCGAAAAAGGGGTTAAAAACTTCAAACAGAGGTACCCTTCACTGCCTCAAAGGAAGGATTACACACATTAGACTTGCCTTCCACGCAGCAGTAATCTATTTGACAGGAGGGTTTATCTTAACAATGGTTCTGGAAAATCATCTGGAAAGGCCATGCTATCCTACCTGCAGCAAGTCTTTGAGTACGCCCCAGCCATACTCAAGGAACAGAGTAACTTTTTAGGGAGCTAATGAAAAGACCATCATTATCCCTTCGGGAGGAAATGGAATTACAATCGCAATTAGCAGAACTAACAGCTCTGTGTTTATGTAGTAATACAATTTCTATACGAGCAACAGAGACCTGGAGGAAGCTTCTGAATTTAACGCAGTAAATCTCTTCACATTAACAATTTTCTTTTGCATGTCCTTAGGCACCATGCATAGAGTACAGAAATCTGAGTTAAAGATAAGTGAAAATAATTATTTATTTAATAATTAATTATGTTCCTTAAATAAGGATGTCCTTGATCTCATGAAAGTATTTATGAGCCTTTGAAAGGAAAAACAGGAATTTTCTTATTTAGAAAATAGTTGACAGGAGTGGCCAAATATATATGAAATCAATTCTTAGGTTCAAAATAAGAAATATTTTCACCTAGGATGTTTTGAATCTATAATATAAGATAGTCCCATAATATTGTCCTTCTTTGGATAACGAAATGCCTTACTCTGCTGAGGTACTGTCTCTGGCAGTATTTTTCACTGAGAAACGGAGACAGAGATGAGTATTTGGAAACAATTTCTCCTGAGTCCCTCTTCTTTGTTTTTAAACTGGGATTATCATTGTTCTATGCAGAGAAAGACTACAAAAAAGTACATCAGAAAGGTATCATTTTAATTGCTTACCTAACCTGGGTGATGTTATTGTGTTAACGTTAATTTTTTCATTGCAGGGTTGAAGATGACAGGGTCTGTAGGCTGCAGGCTTTTCCGAGGAAAAACATTCGTTGCCGTGCCTTCCTGTAATCTTGTGCATGCACTGGATGACTCGGGACTGCATTCCTTTTCCACAGGTAACAGAGCACTGGAAAGCACAGAGCAGAGATAGTTAATTGGAAAGGTATTTTTCCCTGTAAACATGAAAGTATTATGTCAATCTGGCTGACATCAATGGCATTACTTCAGATATCAGTAACCCAAAATTTCTGCCTTCTGCTCAGTTAGCTAAAAGAAAATGAATTAAAAAGTACAAAACATTTGGCATTATCACAAAAGCACTGATTTCAGCTTCCTCCTGCTGTCAAGGCCTGTTTTGCAAAGCCAGTGATGAGACTAAAGTGCAGTGATCTGCCCAAACAGAGAGAGGGCTGTTCTCCTCTTCCTGTTTCTTAATTTACTCATAAGAGTCAATGCCAGTGAGGGTGATGGAAAAAAAGGAAATGCTCATAGACACCAAGGGGAACAGCCTATGGCAACCAGCTCCCACTCCTCCTGCCGGTGCTTTCTTCATTAAGCAGAGTGATGTCTCCCCTTGCTTTACCATCACAGCTTCAAGTTTTCATGTGTGTCCCACAAATGAAGCAGACACATTGTGTGAGAAGATGCTTGACCTTCCATCAACCTTCCCAGCTTGTTGCCACAGGGAATGAGGTGAGAAGAAAATGGTAAAATACTGTAACGATGGTAACTTTATGCTTTACCACTGTAAGATATTACCCCTGGAAAGAAGCTTCGGCTGTGTCTTACAAATGCATGCAAAACCTATTCCGGACCAAGGAAACCACCCTTCCTCTTCATTGACATTTTCTGAACAAAATTTCACAGCACATAGGCTATTATTAAGCCTTAAGGCTTTAAGCTTTAAAAAATTTAAAGCTTATTGTTAAGTTTTAATGGCTCTAAGGTAAAGCCATTACCATTGCTTTAGCTATACTTTCCTTGCAAAAAAAACCCTATATATACTGCAACTTGCTCCTACAAGCTTGCAATTCTGACTCAGGTAACTAAAAATTCTGTTTAGTTTTGAAAAGATTTACAACACATAACATCTTCAAATATTACTTTTAATTCTTACATTTAATGATGTGAACATCAGCTGCATTTTGATGCAGCATATTCTTTACATCACGTATGGTCTAGCAAATTTTAATTTCCTAAATATTCTCAAAACATTTCCACCACATCCTTTAGATTCTGTATCATATGCCCTGAAAAGCAACACGCAAGCCAAATGGCCGTAGATACACAATAACAAGCCTCATTCCTTACTGCCTTGCACAGTCATTATCTCTGTATACTGGATGGCTAGTCTGATGTTGTATCTGCCAGCATAAACACACATTTTTGGAAGAGGCATGTAAAACTTTAAACATGCTAGCCTAAGCCAAAATGGAGCTGGGAAGTTTCAAGAAATAGCTGGAAGAGCATTGAAAAGAGAGAGACAAGGGGAAGACGCTATAATGACAGAAGCTTCCCAAACACCCTATCTCAAGAGGCAGACACTTGGAGATGCCAAGCCTACAAAGGAACAGTAACATTTGAGTGTAGAGTTCCAGCCCCTTACATGCTTCTGGGTGGCATTTTAAATGCTGTTATTCAGAGGAGAGATTTACATGTGTTAAATGGGGAACTTCAAAAACATAACCCAAGAGTGGTGAGACATTTCAGTCCAAAAGGGTTATGACAGACTAGGATAGAAACTAGAAGAGTGGTCTTGGAAGTGAGGATACAGAGCCCAAAGCACATCTCAACTTATAGCCACATGAAATTAAACAATGACATCCTAAAGGGGCAGTAAGTGGACTTTATGTGGACCAAAAGGGGACTTTCTGATCTCACTGACATAAATCAGGAGGAACTCCACAAAGTTAACAAAGCTGATGATTGAATTTTCAAATAATTATATCATACACAACGTGCATCCACGGACATTCAATGAAGAACTTTAGTGAAGAACAACTTTTCAATAGCAACCACAACTTAATGTATGAACCATTATGTTGCTTACATGACTAAATCCTGTTAGTAGTTAAATCTTTTCAAAGGTGACTCATGAACTTTGAGTTCAGTATGCTGCGTTTAAACTACATACGAAAGATTGTCAACACAATTACTTTTCCTGAATTCTATGCCTTTTTCATGTGCAGCTAAAATAGTCTGACGAACTTTACAGATAATAACTATGTGTTATGAGACATATATATATATCTATATATATATACACACACACATCAAAATTTAATCACCAACAAAAGCCAGAAAACTGATTTTAATTCTGCCAAAACTAGTGACTGGAAAGTCACTTCCTGGATTTTTGTTTCCATCGTTTCAGGCAAACTCCTATTTTGATGGATTAGTGATCAAGATAATAGGATGCTAAAATTAAGAAACCTTTTTTTTTTTTCTTAACATGCATGTGGTCTCTTTAACCAGTTACAAAGAAAGAGGACAGGCAAGGTGGATGTGACACATATGATCCTTTGAAAATAATTTCTCTTTGGTTACCCCAAAAGAAGCAAATGAACTGTAGCAGATGAGAATAACACTGGGAGGTAGCAGGAATGGGATTTGGAACCACTGGACCTCCGTTGTCATACTGGGCCCAAATGGATTATCTGCTGATTGTTGATAGACAACACATTACACACAGAGGTGCCCTTCTGGAGAACACTCTGCCAGCAACCACATCTTATTTATAATCAAAAGAGCTCCAACTTGAACACATTTAATGACTGCAGTTGAGAAAATATCCAGCAAGTGGACAGATTTCTCTCTGAGGCAATCAGTGTTTAGGCCCTGAATAAAGAATTTAGCAAATTTTGTCATTAACATCTCAATTAGATAATTAACATCTCTTTAGTGCTTGAGCCACTGTATTTTGTGAAACAGTGGCTTTTGTGGGGTATCTCAAAGTGCTTTGTGAAGCAATGCAGTCTAGTTTTCAATCCAAAGACATATACATTTGCAAACTATTAATTTTAATTTGCGTGATTCCTTACTATCATGCCAACTTTTGAGGGGGAAACTGAATCTACAGGATAATAAGATGAAAAACATGTGACAAAACAAGCAATAAATTAAATCACCAGTTTTTTTTCCTTTGTTCTTCCCGTACAGAATGGTACTAATATTTAACTTAACATTTATTCCTATTTTATTATACTGGAAAATAATAGTAAGGCTTGAAAGGTGATTTTGCAAAACTGTCAAGAGACAGGGCCTCCAAACTGAATTACACTCTAAACTTTCAAAGCCAAGTTGATTGGTTTAGAATTAGAGAGAGTCTTTTCAGATCTACTAGTGTTTTTAAAACCAAGCAGAGATCTGGCAGTCAAGCTATTCTTCCTTGTTGAAACAACATCAGTAGCAGCAATGGAGTCTAAATTTAAAATTAATTTAACATTTCTACTGATTATCTGTGAATCAGAAAAAATAATCAGGTCACTTTACCATGTCCATGTCACCTCTACCACATATCAGGTCATATTTCTTTTAGCAAAATCTACACTTGGAGCAGATGCACACAGGGCAAAGGAACCATTTCTAGATAGTTATTTAATAGCACTCTAAAATAAAAGGAAAAAATTCAGACATTCATGCATTTTATTTGCACGAAATTAGGGAACATACAACTCAGATATGGCATTTCACAACCATAGCCAACTGGATAGCAGTTGTATTTGCTAGCTATGCAGATAGCTCCAGAACAGTTCAGGTTATCTCCACTAAGTCATCTTAGATCTGTCTCCATGCAACACATGCACCAGCCAAATGTTGGTATAACTGAGTGCAGCCAGTGAATATGGGAGAATAAGGCACCCTTATTATTTTCCTTTTTACCTATGCAAAGGTATGGACTTGGTCCAATCTCACTAGAAGACTGCAGTTTCTGCAAATCAGCTAGCTGCAATGCAGAGCAATAGCCCTTATCCTCCCTTTGGCACTCACCTGACTGCATATGCACATTTGCATTCTAACCAAAGCAAGTTTTCCCAAACTCTCTCTTAAGCTTGACCCACTTTTGGACTTGCTCTCATTGAAAATATTTAACCGGAGGCAAATAACACTTGCTATATGTGCAGGTGTGACCTCTTAGGCAGCAATTTTGGCATGCAGTTAAAACTGCATAGCTTTTGTACACTTCTGCAGTTTCCATATTTAAAACTGTAGAAGTCTTTCAACTGACAGCAAATAAAAATACTTCTTTATATACTTAGCACTGATTTTAATCAGAAAGCAATACAGTCTGTCAAAATTATGTTTTACAAGCCTTTGTAAATATAAAATACGTAAAAATTACTGCAATTACCAATTCCAAACCAATGTGAAGCAATTTTCAGAGATTAAGCACATCACAGATTAATTTCAACTCATTGTTTCAATTGCTAGCTAGCAAGTCGAGAGTGTTCTTCTATAGATTTTTTTCCCTTTCTTCCAATGCCACTTTCATATGCTACTCCACACTGCTGTGGTAGTTCTTTACTTTTCCTTTCTGACTATTCAGATGACCTACATTTTAAGGCCATGTAGCTGATTAGCAAAAATTCCCGCAGGACAACTGTGTTTGTAGGTTTAGACTAAATGTTCTAATACGCAGCCAAAGTTTTTTTTTATGTGGCTGTTAATCTGTGCATTTTGGACAGAGTCCTAAAGGTACTGTAAAATCATTCAAGCAGCATGACATGTAAAACATTCCTGTTAAAGATTACAAAAAAATCCTGGATAAATACAGTTAAAAGATATTTTTTTAAAAAAAATCTTCTTCTTTCTTTCAAAGAAAAGCTGTCCACACTATTTGAATTTTGTCCTACTTTTGAACTTCTTTTAAATGCACTTTCAGAGACAGATATCTAGGCGTTAAATATAACAATCCTTACACTTAGCATGCACGCCAATTACCCAGGATTCCTTCTTTCTGCTCCCTGCCAAAGATATATATTCTGGAGAGAATATATATTCCCATGGCCAACAGCTGAGGAAGGTGCTGTAATGCCTTAGTTGTTTCCAGCTGGCCTCCACAAGAAGTAGGAATTCCTAAATTAAGGGGAAAAATTGTCACTGGCAGACAGTAACGGTCAAAATGTATCTTTTCTGCCAAGACAAGAGGCAATCATTGCAGAGACGGATACAATCCACAGTGAAAAACTCAGTCTGTGACAATGTTAACAGAATTGACTTGGACAATTTATTTTCAAGAATAAATGGATTGTTCAGTAAAAGGTTTTTACAAGTCTAAGTAGCATTCGAAGTGGAGGGAGTGGAGTTCTTATAAGGAAACTCAATGATGACTTCTACTGGAAATTATTAGCAGAGCATTCCTAATCATTTATGTATACATTTTTCAGTTTCAGCATTTAAGCAGTTTCAACCTTTTAATAAAGCAAGTGTGAAACAACATGGAAAGCAATCAAAGATTAGTGAAATACTTGTTAACATGCTTACCTTTTCTTTGCTTAGCTTGCACTTTATAATATTTGCTTTTGAAGGCAAATAGTAAGTAAAATAGTGCATTTCTTTCTCTACAGACTTCAAATTGAGTTTAAAAATGTTCTTAAAGGGTGCTAAATAAAGCAAATCATCTGCAGTTTATATATTCTTTTTTTAATTAAAAAAAAAAAAAACATATGAACAGTGCAGCTAATGCGGAAAAAAAAAAGAAAAAAAGAAAAAAAGAAAGAGACTTAAAGATCCAAACATAAGATGGAGTCCGAGTTCTCCCATGCATCATTTCCAGGAAGGTTGTTCTGTGTCTCTCATTTCTGACACACCCAACACCTCCGTACGCGAATGCCAAATTTAAATTTCAGAAGTAGTGCTAAGTTTAACTGAAAAATATTCTGCTGCTGGTCTCTACTAAGTTCAGCAGTTTCATTTGTCTTTTTATTATTACTATTATTATTTCCTTTCTTTCCCCCTTTTTTAAAATTTTACTTTCAGATCTTCTTTCTGGAGATCATCCAGCACTAGGTAACTGTTCAAAAGAGATAAAGTTGAAAGGAAGACAGACACAAGCCCTGGCTCACATTTGATAAGCTGTACTAGAGATATGGCTATAATGAAGGAGATGGGACATTTTTAAAAATAAAGTTTCGTGAAAGGTAAGGAAAAGTAGTGACGAGAAGCCACTGAAAAATTATGAGTATAATTTGAATGCCAAAAGTAAATAAGGCATTTAGTGCAATATGATTACTAGAGAGATTGTTTTTTTCTAGACCTGCATATGAAAATTTCTCCCTTGGCAGCCCATGCAGAGAGCATCACTATTTCTCAGAATCAGCATTTGCTCCATCTTGATTGATAGATTTGCTGAACTAAACACACTCTTGGCCCACAAGTAAAGTCTGGCTTCACTTTCCTAGTGAAAAGGTGAGAAACAGAAGTGAGGTGGGAAAAGTGAGATGAAAAGAGGCATGAGGGTGGAGCACGAACCTCCTCAGGCTCAGGGGGACTGATGACCCAGTGCGCAGGTTATGTACAGGTTATGCATGGATGGGGTACAAGACCCTAAATTTGGAAGGAGAAATCTCTTGAAAGACTGAAGTGTGTTCTAATGTGGCACAGACGGCATGGATTTGGATCCCTTTTAAAACAGCAAAAGAGAAAAAGGGATGGATTTTTTTTTTTTTTTCTGGTAGATTATAATGGCTTTAGCGACTTCCAAACCTCCTTTATGTAGATTTGTCTCCCCGCAAAGAGAAGTCTGATTATGCACCTATTCTTCCTCTCTGATTCCCAATACTAAGTTCCTCAAACATTCAAAACAAAGACTTGAGAACACTTGAGACACTTGAGAATAAAGCCGCAAGAATTCCATGCATGACAATGCAGAATCTTGATTCAAAGAAACAACAAAATGTCTTACAATCTCTCGCTTCCTCCCCACCCCAAATCAAGGAAGATATCAGCATTTTCCTCTTAAAATAAATTATCTATATGAAAACACATAAAATAGCTGGAATGCTGCAGTAGCAATAGGAAGCAAGGTTTCCCTAAACACTTCACAGAAAGTACAAGACGGACTTTACTTTCCATATATTTTCAATTTTGTTTTTAGGCTTTCTCTAAATCTACATTTAACACAAAAACACATACAAATTTCAACCAGATCAGTTCTAGTACATCTCTCCTCCTGAAAAAATAATTCTTTATTCTTACCTGGGACATCAGACACACTGTTAAAGTAAAAAGTATTTTACAGTTGAACATCCCTGGATTTTACAAACAAATAAGCTGGTGAACTTTGACACATGCTAAAACAATGTTCTACATAGCCGTAGGAATCTACTTATTGACTATACTCAATAAACTTAATATATCCTTAAAGAACACATTTAAATTTCAAGAAGAGCCTAACTCTTCTAAGAAAGTGTTAGGCAACTGGTAGATAATGCAAGTCAACACTTTCACCATCATATTTTTATCTCTTTTCTTTGGGTTAAGGACACCTAGCCAAAAGTATGTTCCTGTTTAAGTTTAAATACATCTTGGCCCTGTGGTATACTTGCTAAGTCAACAAAAGGCCATGTATACTTCCACAGGTCAAACATAAAATTATTTACATGCTTTTCAGTGATGCGAAGTCTTAGTCTTTATTTTCCCAGTTTTCTAACTTGCCTTTGTCCTTCAGAGTTTTTTAAAGAATGTATATATATTTATATACACAGCAGAAACCCAATATTTAGTTTCTCTCTGTGTGTGTGTGTGTGTGTTAAAATAAATCTATGGTGGTTGTGACGTTTTGAGATGAAGAAAGTGAAAGTCTCATCTGGACTAGTCTTTTAGGAACTTTTTACCCTCCATACAAGGAAACAAACTCCTTTCAGCAGCACTTTTACAGAACCGGGGTTTATTTTCAGGGTCTCTACAGATATTTTACAGTTCAAGCCACACTAAATGTTTACCTAAGGACTTCTGTTGTTTTTAAAGTGTCCCAGCAAATAAACCAACAGGAGAAATTATTTGTTCAAGCCATGTGAAAAAATCAGTAATTCAGGTGCAACTTGTGCAAGAGAATTCACACTTAGGGAACTAGACTCTATATTGTCAGCAGTTTAAAAAAGCAAAAAGACAAAAAACCCACACCTTTTGATAACATATTGTATATATTACTGCCATTAATGCTCAGTGATAAAGAAGAAATTGTACCACACACTTCCTGATACTTCACATATCTGAGATACTAGTGCATGCTCTTCTCTGTGTCAAAAGATAATTTTCCAGGGATGAAAACTATCATAGGACGTGCAATCAGGAATATTACATCCCCAAAGAAGCCAGATTTGAAGTCCTGATAATTAGACTTTTCTCTAAAATTTATTGAAGAATTTTGCTGTGGTCTGATGAAAAACATACTCTCAGACTAATTCCATATATTAGCCCTTGAATATATCATTTAATGTTAGCATACATTACAGGGCCTGCCTGCTTCTCTGTACCCCTGTAGCTTACCAGTACAAAAACTATTATGATATAGTAATTAAACTATTATGGCATTTCTAATGAAAGGGCAAGTCAGAGAACTCGCCAAGCACATAAGCAGAATGTCACCGGAAATAAAATGTTCCAAGAAGCCTCTTTCTTCCCAAAGCTTCTATTGTCTGATATTTCTGACTTTTAAGAAATAAATTTATGTCCAAAAATACTGTTCTGTACAACAGAAAGTTAGACATTTTCCTTTAAATAGCATCATGACATGCAGTGCTCTCATTTTTTTTCCAGTATTGTTAAAAGTAAATGAAAGAACTCAACCTATACAACGATTGTATTTCTGTTCACTGATTCTTTTGTATTTTAAATCAGAGAACTAAAGTGATAGCAACTATCTAAGCCAAATGGATTTGAAAGAGATTTTAAAAAAAATACAGTTTGCGAGAAAACTGAACTTCAAGAACTTTTTTGGCTGAAATAGTATGACTCTTATAAAGATCATTCCTTTTGAAAGAAAACATTAAAATAGAAACAGAAAATGAAGTAAAAGCATGTTTCATAGGTTATCAACAAAACTTCTACTCCTCGGTTTTCTGTTCAAAATGTATAAACACAACCAGTGCAAGAAAACAGAATCCCCCCAGAATGATTCTCTTTTGTTAGTAGGAAAATCATGTTGCAAGGTAACACTTCCATAATGTATGACGAGGTGACCTAAAAGTAGAACTGTCTTGGGGGACCTGTCAAAGAGGTCAGAAGGAAACGCTGGTAACCCATGCAAGCTGTTGTGATCCTGTGATAAATGCAACAAAGAAAGATCATTACTCTTGCGTGAACTCTGTTTTATCTTAACATTATCAGAAGTACTTATGGCAAGATTAAAAGAAGGAACTCTAGAGATTAAATATATACCTATGAACAATAGCCTTCTGCAATGCAACAGCACAGAGAAAGCAGAAGAAATCTTTCTCTCAGTTTTCAAAGATCTATAATATTCTCTGCAATTCATTAAAGCTGGTAGCTGAATAATATTAAGTAGCTATTCTGATTGTTTATTCAGACAGAAATCAGGTGTAAACTTTACGTAATTTAAAAATGCATTTCCAAGAATTATTATTATAAGTCTATACTAATCTATTAATCATGTTCAAAAATATTTTTAAAATGTCCTATCACAAACCATTAGAAAGTAGTGAAAAGTGAGGTTCATATAGATGAAAATCAACAACAAACAAGAAATAATTACTTATTACTTATTACTTTTGTAACAAAATGCTAATGACTTTATAGACAATCAAATTTATTTCAAGAATGAATAACTAAGGTGGTGTTATCTACCTTAACAGCATGAAAGACAGGATAAAAAAGATGCATGAAAGAAAAAAGTTATCCAACACACACACACACAAAATCTAGACTCCACAAAAGCAGCAGGATTGCATAAATTCTAACAGAATCTAAGTGACCCAGGTAAATGAGTTAACTGTTGGCAAATCAAACAGTCAGGGTGGCTAAGGAAAATATTTGGAAAGAGAGATGGATGACCTTAGAGATGGATAATCTTGGAGGCTGAGGCACGCTAGGCAAAATAATGCACATTGGACTAAGTCTCAGCACTGCACTAATTCAGTCTTCCTGCAAATATTGAGAGGTTTGGAAGGAGTTGTCAATGATCAGAGAAAAAACACTCAAGGCATCATCACAAATAGACTGATGCAATCATTTGTCAAATGTGTATCACCAAGTGAAAGTAAAAAAGAGCATTAAGAGAGAAAATGCAGTAATATGACAGTCAAAGCCTGCACTTAAAAAAAAAAAAAAAAGCTGGTGTTCAAAGTACAAAATGTCATGGAACAAGATATCTATTCCCAGACGTGGGACTAGCCATCTAATAGCAGATAAACTACAGCATTTTCCAGTTTATTTTGTTGAGATTTCACGTATACTGCCTTATGCTAAAAATGTAACATCAGATACATAATTAGGTATCATAAAGAGGCTGGAGATTCTGATGAATAGACTATATGCACATGTATGCAACACACTTATTTCAGTTGAGTGAAAGTTTGAGAAAACAAACCAGCCTGGATTTCCTTCTTTGTGTTTCTGCTGTCTTTCCTGTGCCCCACCTCAATGTTACTTCTAACTCCACTAGCTCCTTAGTTATTTTCTTCTCATTTTTTTTTTTAACCTAAGTTCACTGTAGCTCCTCGAGATATTGCAAAATTTTGATAGTCCATGTAGTCCCTTTTGAGAATAACCTTTCTAGTGTGGACCTGATTGAGCTAAGATCTTCTTCATTCCCTAGATCACTACTCAGGCTACAGCTCTAAACAAGCTGTAAAGCTCTGCTTTGCAAGGATGTTTGATAAAGTCTTAGGGTAAACATTTCAGTAGCACTAGTGAACTATGGGAACTGGTATTTAGTGGCCTGGTTAAGACTGCACTAAAAGGGGTGGGAAGACAAGAGGCAGCTGCACAGGAGGTGCAATATAGGCACAGGAGGCAATACAGGTTCGCACACATGATTTTCCCTCTGTGAAGACACTAAGTAATTTTGCTTAAAAGTAAATTTTCTCTCTGAAACAATAACTTTGCATTTATTACTCTATAATTATGACAAGCCTTTCTAACAGTTTGTCCAAAAAAGCTGTTCCAATAACATAGTAAATTGACAGTAACTTGTATGAGCAATCTATTTCTTACACAAACATCACCGCTTTATTTTTGGGTGTAAATAATTTTTACTTTTAAAGAATGCTTGAAAAATATCCCTATCACATGGGCATTCCAGGAAGTAGAAGGACAGTTGGACATCAACAACAAAAGACTGCCAAAGACCATCCAACACCTCTGTAAAATACAGAAAAAATCTTTAATTTATTCAGCCTCAAAAAAATTAATAAGTAAGTCATAGTCTAATCATTCTTGTCAACTCTGAGGAGTGATAAACACTGCCAGCAGCCAGGCTGCTTCGTTTAGTTGCAAGCTACAGTTAGAAGAGAAGATGTGGATGGAAGGGCAGTCCACGAAATTTGTAAAGCTGCCTACAGGTTCAAAATTTATGACAATCTTAATAGCAACAATATTTATTTATGAACTATTGCTAGGTATATATGGAAGGAAACATTTATTTATTTATAAAGTTCTCAATTTTCTATTTTAGCTGCCTTTCTCTCCTTTTATTTTTACTGTATGCCTAGGAATTACCTAAAGATCCCTACTTTCCTCAGTTACATTCCAGACTGCCTTTTTTTTTTTGACTTCTTAGACTCCCTCTAATCACCAATGCTTATGAAGGCAACTTACAAATCAACCTTTTCACTACCACGGATCATTGTGTCACTACCGTGTAATCAAGAGTGTTTTCCTGATACCTCTTTTTAAAACCAGAAGAGCCCAAAGGGATCTGATACAACTGCTGAACTCATTCATACTATGTTTTTCCTTCTCAGACTGGTACAAACTTACTAAGCAACACCAGTGACTGCATATTTGGATCTCCTCTTTCCCCTGGGACCATACTTGCCTCCGCCACTGGTTCCCTTTAGAGGTACTCTACGCTAGTGATTACGGATTCTTTTTTATATCTTCTCCCCTTCCTTTTGCATTATATTATCCCTTTTACTACAAAGGAAGGTTGCTTTGGGTGTCCACTTGCTAGCCACTCGTCATCTTATTTAAGGGACTGCTCAAGAGAAATGTATACAGACAGGCCACATCTTCTACCTGAGACACTCTAATGGCATGCATGGAGTGGGGCGTGAAGACTTAGATTTTTAAAGAATTACAAAGTGCTTATGTGTAGAAGATCATATATTTGATTATATATTTATATATTTGATTATATAGTTCTACCACTACTAATGGTATTTGTCAGACAGCAGCATTGCAACAGGGGTTGCAAGTACCTTGTGTTCTTATTTACTCTTGCTTTGTTTTTCTATACAGCCTAGTAGGGCAAAACAACTTAAAATCTATCCAGTGTAATCTTGCTTACAGATATTGCATTTCCAGAGGTAACAGATCTGCCCAAATTACCTTCTGAGTCCAATTTGCCCCTCCTGAAAACTTTCCTTACCTGAGGAGCATCCTAACCGTGACAGCACCAATGAAAAGGACCTACTAGGTTTCAGGACAATAAAAATATCAGTCCCACCTACATGGGGACATGTACACATGTATGCCTGTATGAATGTACTATATGGGTCATGTCTACTTTCAAAATCCTTCTCAGCCTATCAGCGCTTTTGCCTATTATTTAGAATGGGCTTGTTCTGTTTTCCTAACAAACTAACATGACATTACATTTATTCCAGGCAGAATACAGTACATTTGAACAGATCTAGAAGAAAGGTTTTTTGAAACAAATTGTGCTAATGTTACAGGATCAGCTGGAAATGAACAAAGCTCCCTGCTCTCACATGATTATATTGACAGCTGTCATATGATTTGCTCATACCTCATTTCTGAAACAAAGACATAGCTCATTTGCTGGAAGTTGATTGTATAATTAACTTAATTAAAAGTTATTAACATGAAGTCAGTATTACTTTGACTTCTATCATTTCACAAAAGTCACATAATCTCCTTGTCCATAAATCATAAATCAATCAAAAAATAATGTCATATTCTGAAAAGTGGCCAAGAACTGTTCCATTCCCAGAATCTCAAAGAGCTAATAATTTTGGATTGGGAACCAATGAATAAAAACAGGGCTAATTACCTTGTCAGTGCAATTATATCATTAATAATATCTGAGTTCTACACTATACAAATTAACAAAAAAAAAGTTCTACAAAATTAACAAAAAACTAACAAAAAAAAAGTTCTACAAATATTTAAAAACACAGTTTAATGGTTGAATGCTCACACTGTTGAACAGGTTGCAAAAATGCATTCTCTCCCCTTCCCCTTTCTGCATTTTTGCATCCTCTTTGACAGGGACAAAATAAGAACAATCCTCATTACTGACAGCTGTCCCGCTCGACTGGGAGATCTTTATGTGAACTGTTAGGCTTACTCAGCCTCCCCACTAACAGCTGGAGATGATTTTTTTTCCACTTTCTAGAGGGCACTGTATGTACTGTCTGTCTTACGTAAACAATCTGGAATGATCTCTGCATGCTGGGACTCACTGGTGTAAAATCTTAAGCAGTTGCTTCCAATTTCCTTTTAGATTTGCTGGAAAAAAAAATCAGATAAATCCTTCAATCCCATTCTCTCTTCTTCAGACTATAGACAAAGTCATCACCAGTCCAGTCATTAGGACCATGTTCCAGATGTTACATTTGACTCCTCTCGCTCTGTAGTCTAACACATACATACTATTTAATTCCTGTTGCTGCTGCTTCTTTAGCAGCTACTGAATGCATCCTTTCTTTCCAGTTTCCATAGCCAAATATTTTTTAGAACTTATTTCATATTATTCTCTTTGGCCTCCTAAACATATATGCTTTATACCTCTTCATTTCCTACAATGCCATCTGCTAAATTTTTCTCCATTGTTTTGACCCTGCTGAATCCCTCCAAAGGTTTCCTACATAATATCAAATCAAATACATGCTTTTTATTATTATTTTCAAAACTTATTCATCTCTCTAAGTTATTCTCCTTTTCAAAATTCATATTGCCCTACTTCATTTATTTCAGCAATATTTCACCAAATTAAAGGTCGGAGTATTAAAGGGACTGATGTGTCCATTGACCTATTGGAATTTTCAATTTTTATCAAATTTGTTTTGATCTTTTTGGTATTATTGTTTAAAACAATGAGCAAAGAAATTATTTGATCTCTGTGTGACTGTATGTCTAAAACAAGTTAAATTCCGTAACAGCGCTATTATGATTACTAATAATGTTATCTTTTCAGTAATAGTCCAATTTAAGCTCCATTTAAGATGGTGGCTTAAGAGTTCAAGGAGATCAGCAAAGCCAATAAGGATCACATTAAACCCCTTGTTTCGATGTGTGAGAAGCGTCATCTAATTTTTTCAAGCCAAGTCTTGGCATTAGCTTCAGGGAACTTGGCTCTGCTCAAAGGAACAGCCTTCTGTCAATGTCAAGAATGATCCTAAAGAGCAAAAACAGTGAACACAGAACGCTGCACTGAACCTCTGAGTTAGAAACAAACAGCAAGCAGAGATTAACATTTATCTGAGCTTTCCATTTGTTTCCCCCATTGTGGACGTATTAATATGTATGCCATGACTTGCTATGTACTCTAGCAATGGAACAGAATGGTAACAGGAAAAAAAAAAAGGAAATCCAAGTGTACTTTAAATTGAACTCATGTCTCTGTAGAGAAATTAAAGTATCTATTTTTTGGTATAAATCTCGGAAAATTTCAGCTGCATAAGTCACACGCAGGCTGTATGTTAACCACCTAAAAGGTTTCATCAGCTCCATGTGAAGTATTTCCTAATCTTCTGGTTCTGAAGTCTGAAGTACAATTTAGGTAAGAGTGGTACCACTTGGACTGTAGAGGGAAAGCAGAATATATGAGATGTCAGTAAATTTTAAACAGAATGAAGTAAGTTCTTGTATATTTATGACATAAATGTTTATGGAAAATACTGGATTAGAAAAAAGTCCTTCTATTTAGAGGGCACTGGGAAAACAGCGTAACTGTCTGAGCATCCCCACGTAACCTCAGCAGCCCTGATTTGAGCAATTGCTTCTGACTGAGAAAGCAGGTGGTCATTTCTCCATAGGCTATTCCTTGATAGCAGTAATGCTAAATGATGCAGGTTTCTATTGCTGTTTGGTGCTCTGGAACTGCAAGTATGAGATTTACTTTCAAATATATCTTCCTGTAAAAGTAATCCCGCCATTAATGTTTATTTGCTTCTGCCTGTGATTTAAATATTAATGGTTCTACTTCTCTGTGCTTCAGCAGAAGCTATCAAGGAGATGTAGGGGAGTTATCTTTTAGCATCTATGAGGGCATTTCAATACATCATTTTAAATGACCAACACTACAAAGAAAACATACTTGATGCTACACATTTAACCAAAATGTTAAATAACTAACATAAATAGAAAAAAAAAAAAGAAATGGAGTAAAAAGTAATTTGATAGTAACAAATAGCCCTACAGTCATAAAAAGGGAGCTCTCAAGAAGAGTTCTGTGAAGCACGAGTTGCCCGCGGAGTTCTTTCAGCTAATTCTTGGAAGACTGGCTAGTCATATACTGCTGGCTTTAGTCCTTGTTTCCAGCTGTTACATCACATGAAAGACAACTAAAAATATATTAAATACTTCTCCATATAAGCATGTTCAAAAGCTACTGCAAAAATGTTATGCACTGACAGTAGAAGAGGTGCATGCAAATCTATGAGCAGAGGAAAAAAAATGTTTACAATCTCTATGCTAAAGTGTGGTCTATGACAGGTCAAAACTGATTCTTGACCCTCAAGGTTCAGTTTTAGCATTTCAGCATGTCTTGAATATTCTAAACTGTTTCAGATGTTCAAGGTCTCAGTCCAACAACACATACAATCATGGATCTAACAAAGACTTTGTGATAACATTTGGCAGATGCTTATGTACCTCAGTGAAATGAAAAGCCACGTGCCAAGGAAATAACAGACTGAGAGCTACATCAGGATTTCAGAAAAGGCAGTTAAGAGATTCATCCTAGATACTAAATGGATCCTTAATAGGCTAAATGTGTCTCCTTACAAGGCTGGAAGGTGTAATGTAACCAAAACACAAATTAAAAAAAATGGGTAAACTAGAATGCTGGAGTGTCCTGCAGTAAAAGAGAACAAATAAAATTGATTACAGTTGCAGACTGGGGAAGTGGAGAGAACAGCAGCATGTTGAAAGAAAAGTATTTTTGATGTTCGGTAAGGAAAATTTTATCTTTCCAAAACTACTTTATTAAGCAATACTTGAAAGAGATCAACCAAAATGCATATTACAAACAGCCTCCACTCTGCAATCTAGAAATAACTATCTCTTTGCTGTGCGACATGTGCACTCCACTGTGCATGAAACTAACACATGGCCTCAGCAAATTTTCTGGTCTGAAGTGGGTAAGGCAAAATAAACCTGAAAATATGCAAGAACTACAAACAAGACGACTGTCACGTTGCTTCATTAAGTGTCATCACTAGTCTCAAATACACCTGAAAAGGGAATACTGCTGACAGGGACTTTGCAGACGTGGATACAAGACTGTACAGTACTCTTTAATTCCTGGAGAATTTTCCTAACTAGTGAAAATAGTACATTTATATCACATCTGTCTGATTTTTAAGATTTGTCTCAGATTCTTCATTTTCAAAATTCTTCTTCAAAATATCTTCATTTTCGTTCTTCATGAAGAACCTCCAAATAAAGGTTCTTCATTTTTATTATCTTTATTTATGCTTTGGTCACACTGTGACTGTAGGTTCTCCTTTGTATGTAGTTTTACTGTTCCTTCAGCTGAAGTCCTACACCTGGGGCAAAACCTGTGCTTGTTGTGAAGAACTCAGCTTGCAAAATGTATCCCACTTAGTGGAAAAAGCACCAACCTTAGACCAGTCTCCCATTCTCCAGACGTAGCATTTGGAATAGTCCTCACAGTCTTCTGCTTCCTTAGGTCTGGTGGACAACACACACTTCTTGCGGGGATTGGTGCACCGCACCGTCCGATGTCGTACGCCCTTACCGCACTTCACAGAGCACTGTGGGAAACAAACATTTTTTTCAGGTTTGTACAAGAGACAAAGTTACCCCATGGAAGGAAGTAGGAGTCCTTTGGCCTTCTAATGACCTCTGCCAGGCTAACATAAATAATTCAAGACTCGAGTAATTTCCTGACTTCCAATCCTCTCATGTATAGACACTGGATTTGTTTAAATTCACCAAAGAACAAAAATCCCTTATTGGGCAGAATAATAATTTCTACTTTTTTTCAGCTAAAATATATAGCTTGAAATAATCAAAAATATATGCTTAAGAAAAAGAGATTTAAAACAGTGTTTGGATACGAAAAAAATTGAAAGGTTATGATCAAGTGAATGCAAAGTGTTGCAGCTTAGATATAAGGTAATAAATTTGTTCTAAGAATTAAAGAAATCCTAATAAAAGAAAATGTTTATAAGGATAAGACCTAAAGCAAATTCCAGCAAACTCTACTAAATAGTGTCTTTTCTGGGACTTTTCTGGGAGAAGAAGATTTAAAAGTGTTCCAAAACTGTATGCAAGAATCCAGCCTGACTCTGAAAATTCAGTATATACAGTACATAGTATGTGAAAACTGCCTTAACAGTTCACAGAAGGTCTTAATCTATTTTTTTTCAGCTATTCCCACTTATGCTGCCAAAAATTATGCCATTTCCTTCTCAAAACATTATCACTGCTTTCGATCATCCCACTGCTTGCAGATTAAAAGTCTCTTTTGCCAAGCTGATTACAACTGCAGGAAGCGGCAGTGGCCAGCTTTCAGTGTAATGGTGATAGTGGGAATGGCCATGGGAAACACCTCACTCTTCAAAATGTGTTTTTTCATTCCAACAAAAACATGCTCACTTCTGTTTGATTTCTCAAACGTACTAAACAATCTGGGTTTCTTTCTCTCACCTCTGTAAGTGCTCTTCCCAATGCCAGCTCCGGCATTATAAATCTCCTGCCATTTACTTCTTTTTATCTCTACCTTAGCGTCTGCTTTTCATCCTTGGAAACATTCCCTGTGCCTTAGCTCTTTTGTGCTTGGGGAGATCAACCACTTCTGCTGAGTGCAGGAGTGCAAACAAGGGTCTGCACCCATGCTTAGTGCCTGTCCTCATGTTCTGAACCCTGAGGGTCCGATGGCACGATGGGAGGCACGCAGAACAGCCATGTATTTCCAGCGAGCGGGGGGGGGAAGTCCAGCGAGCCCCAATAACCATTACAGTTTGTCCACAGGGCAATGATAATAACTCCTTCTGCCTCTGCAGCCAAGCACTACCAAGCCTTCCAGAAGTCCAAGAAAAACACATTGACATAGTCAGCAAAATATCTTCAAAAAAAAAAAGGTCAAATATCAATTAGAACCTGCACCAATGCTTCCCAATGCTTCCAGATGCAGTGGATGTGAAGTTGTTTTTTATAAGCACTTTTGCCCACTGTGTGTGCTGCTCTTGGAAAAAGCAGTGAGCAAGAAGAAAGCAAAAGGAAAGGAAATGTGCTTTTTGCAAGCAGCTTCTCCCATGGTTCCTGTGGAGCAGGATGGCAGCAAACATTTGCCTGATTAACATCCATTGGCACAAAACCGTTTCAGAGACGCTCCCCAGATGATCTCACATCCTGATAACTGAGAAGTGATGGTTTTAATTAATTCTATATACCTTGTAGATACCCATTACTTCAGTTGGAGTATATTTGACTATACTGTCTTAAAAATTAGCCAAAAGAAACTGCTTCAGAACATTAGTGAGGTAAAATGCAGAAATTTTGCACAGCTGGGTTTCTGAATCCCTGACCCCTCTGCCATATCATTGCATGAGGAGCCAGAAAATCTTTAGGCTGGGCTGTGCCGTTTGCCATTGAGACAAACAAACTCATTTCCAGAAAACGTTAAGGCACAGACAATATCTATGAAATATCTGTATATCTTAGCCAGGTACCTCCGACCAGACTCCCGCTTCCCACACGGTCATGCAGTCCTGGCCTTCGCAGCGCTGTGCGGAGGCGGGCTTGGGACCCGGGCAGTCCCTCTCGCGAGCTCTGATCAAGGTGCCGTTCCTGAGCTGCTGTGTGCAGGCGACTTGTCTGTTCTGAGTCCCTTTGCCACATGTCCTCGAACACGGAGTCCATTCTGTCATCATCCATCTACAAAAACACATAGGCGACATAGTAACTAGGGATGAGGCAGGGGAAGGTCCCCTTTAGTTTATCTTGTTTCTTGCTTACCAACAGCTTTGCTGCCTAAAATCTATTTGCATATTTCTGGTCTCCTTTTTAAGGAATAATGGACTAATTCGAACAGGTCTTACATTTAAATAACATATTAATGTGCACCTCAGTATTTTCACTCCTCATACCCACTCCTCCTTCCTATATTTTCAGAATATTTCATATTTTTTAATCCATTCCCCTCTCTGTCATTGTAATTCCTAGTAGGAAAACTCCAAAATGCAACCATACTATTTTAAGGGGACCGGTGACTGGATAGTCTATTATTCTCTGGGTAGCTATATGAATATCTACATGCCAGTGCATGCCATGAACTTTAAGTCCAGCATTCTTTGAAAACAACTAAAAGACAGAACCGCTGCTGTGCCAAAAGCTCACTGCTCTGGTGGGAAGTATAAAAGGTCAGACTTCATGCTCTTTAGGGTCAGGCCTAACTCAGTGTGCATGGTTTAAATCACAAAAACAAGGAAAGCTGAGGAAGCTTGGCAGAGCCAACATGTTTGAAGAGAAATAGTTCTAGAGCATAACTTTTCCCAAATGTTCAATAGTTCCAGACTATAACCATATGCCCTTAAAAAAAAACAGAAAGTTCTGCCATTGACGCAGAACACAAGTGCATCCCAAGAGACTGGATTTGCAAGGGAGAGTCTTTCAGACCCTGAAATTTAACATACCAGTTCCAACCTTCTGTCCGGCATTCATTGTGAGAAAATATAATGTTTAACTAAGATTTTTTACTATTAGCTCAAAGACTCAATTTACAAATCACAGCTTGTCAGGTTAAACTAACAATATAGTTTAAAACATGTCTTCAAGAGCCAATAACACTAGTTATGTTTTGGGTACATTTGTAGTGAAAGGCAACAATAAATGCTTTGTAATAATCATTAACAGTATATTGAAAACTAGATATTTAGAAGCATGATATCTTTCTGCATTTCTCAGCATAGCATCTCTTGATCTCTTGAAAACATTGAGCATATTAAAAATAGATAGTTGACAATGCTGTAGAAAAATATCACACTATTGCATTCCTATCCATTAAATAATAATCTGGACCTGCACATATATGGTGAAGCATAAATAATTCCTTTAAAGTATAATGCTCCAATCTGTGGAAGTCAGCAGTTCCATCTAACCTAAAATGTATTCGCCACTGATATTTTATGGATTTCAGTACTTTATTCTTTCCAACAAAACTATGTCATCTGGTTCATTTTATATATAATTCTTCAAAAGCATTTGCATTTTATTTACTTTACATTGTTTTCTTTAAAAATACCATTTATTTCTCCTCCAGATGACAGTGATAGATGTAGCTCTGTGTTAGCTCCTAAGGAAATTAGCTCTTGCCCTCTGTCCCCCTGCTCCACATCATACTTGAGGACTTCCCTAGGCATAATTCTTAGCTGCAATTCAGAAAGAAAAGGATTGTAAATTGTGAAATGGGCCTTGCAGCACAGTGTTACACTGCCCCTCAGAAGATGCCTGGCAGGTCCTGGCAAGGGCGACAGGCCACAGGCACCAAGCAGGGTGGTCTCTACTGAGCCCAAGCTGTCTGCTACAGCTGTCTCCTGGGGTGAAATTCCGGGAAAATGCTTCCTCTGCTTCTTCTACCACTCCACCACCAGTTCAATTCTGCATATCACATATTGATCCCCCGACATAGGGGTGGGAGGCAGTGGGAAGAGTCCATATTTCAAGTTAAATCAATGTATTAAAAATAAGCAACTGCTTCTTTCACTGATCAGTACATCTAGAGCGTAAACTGGGGTTTTAAAAGAGGATAGCATTGCAGAGTGTAAAAAACTGCAAGAACACAATTTTGTTCATATCATGAAGCATGGGATTAAATCCATCCCTATATAAACAGCATTTAAATTTCAATTTCATAATACACATCAGCCTGTGGGAACTCTTACTAAGGAAATTAATGGGCTACTTTATTGAATAAGAATTGATTTAGGCATATGCTTAAGGCTTTCTCTCTTTTGTTTCATCAAAACTGAGAAGAAACAGCTGCCAGCACTTCAGTGTTCCCTAAATTTCTCATTATTGCTTTTTGATGCATATATTTATTGCACATTCATTGCCACAGGCAGTCACCTCTCCCAAGATTTTTACATCTAGATTTAGTCTAATATAATCAAATAACTATTACCTGGTCTGGCATGGCTGTTCGTTGCACTTTCGGATCTGTGGTTCAGGTTTAGTTAAATATTTGCACTTCTTGTTGTCGACAAGACTGATATTCTTGTTCATAATCTTTGTGCAAGATACTGTTGTTTTTCTTTCACCTGATAAAAAACAAAGCAACAATGTAGGTAAAACCAGGAATATACAAGTTTGTTAACAGAAAAAAAAAAGGGAAAAAGAAAAGATGCCTGTGGAAGGCCAAAGGTAACTTTATCATACACAGCTGTTTTATGTAGAATTTGGTTGGAAGAAGTACAAAACAAATTATGTTAAATTATGCACTTAGAATTTTATAAAAATATACATTATACAAGGTTCATTCCTTCTATAAAAGTTTAAAAGCCATTGATTAGAGAAGCAAAGGTTCTGAGAGAAACAATTTGTGCTGATTTCATATACATGCTCTGAACAAGCAGGATGTGCCATTTCTATATTGCTGAATTTCAATTATGGAAACAGAAGATGCCAGGAATGTTTAAGGGTGGAAGGATCTCGCTGGATGAAAATGAACCACTGACTTCTTAACTGCCAAGAAAAAGATGCAAAACAGGTAGACGGAAATACATTTGCACAGTACCTTACTGCTATTTTATCTACAATTCAATAGAGTGAAATAGTATATTCAATACTGAAAGTGAAAGGTAAAAAAAAGACTTTAAAGTCTGTAGGAAACAATACAATCTTCTTATCCAATCCTTTGCACACCATCATTGACAGAATTTTGCTGCTTTTTAATGAGTCACAGGCCAAAACTGACTTAATTGTATCTCTCTAAACCACTAACATTTGAGAAAAGCTTGCAGAAAGATTTCACAGAACGAAGAAAGTAAGTTTGTCCATTAATACAGAAAATTTTGCTAGATTTTAATATATCTGCCTGGTTTAGCAATGTATTGTGAGGCATGGCCAACACTTAGCAAATGAGGATCAGCACATGCAACCTGTAGGCAAATGCAAATGCTACATGCAAATAAATAGGAGCCTGCCCTCTTCTCTATCACCTAAAGAAAAAAAAGGCACACAGCTGACCTGATCAGCAGAGCAATAATTTAAGAAGTTCAAATATTGTTTGCTCAGACCTGTTCTTTTAAATATACCCTTGCCTAGATAGATGGCTTGGAAGTTGGTATGTCTTGAAGACAAAAATGGCCGGAAATCAGAATGAGTGTAAGAGCTAGTATAATTAGAAACTTGTAATAAGATTGATGCCTAAATTTTTGAAAGTTATCAAGACCTTATTAAAGACTTAATTTAGTAGAAAATGCATTCATTTATTCCTACATCTAAGTTAAAACAATCTACTTCTATATAGAAATTTCCTGATGAATAGGGTGCATGCAGAAGTGAGACGGTTAAAAATACTGTGCCACTGGTGGTCAGAGACGTACCCGTGGAGGGAGTAGTAAAGTCATATCATGTGTGTGACCACAGTTGACACTTTACACTGCATTTGTGTAAGTGGAAGCACAGGCAATTAATCTATCATACATAGCCTTTGATATACCTCACAACTTTTTCTGCATTTACATATACATGTGTGTATTCACGTTCTCCTCATGCTCATACACAAAGAAAGCTTTTTCTAAAAGGAGGCCACAGATGAGTTTTGTCTATAAACATGAACAAAACCACACAGCTTTATCCCTAGTTTCACCCTGACATACATTTTATATATTTAAGGAAAACATACTGATAATTGTTATAGTCATTAATCTGATTCATCAAAATATTGATGTTAAAAATTCAAATGCAAACATTTACACAGGGAACAAGCTTCAACATTTTAATTTTGTTATTGCTTCATGTAAAACACATAAATGAACAGAACAGTTCAAATGATTGTGTCTAAAGTAGGAAATAAACTTAAACTTGTACTTCAGAATATTTGGCAGTTTAGAATACCTTCTATGGAACTTTGTATTAACTACTTTAAACAATAACATAAAAATGAAAGCCAGTTACATGAGAAAATTATGATCAATCAGCATTACAATACAACACCTACAAGTTTACAGAAGTATTAATGTAGAATAAATTACCAACATAACATTACCACCATAAATTACCACTGTATTTTAAGGGCTTTTCCAGATAATAGGTAAATTCAGAAACATCTTAAGACAACAATGAAAGATTGTGGTAGCATTAAAATTATACCAAAAATATTTCAGGAAATTATAAAAAACACATATATTCCAACTGAGTATGAGTGCTCCACTAAGCAGCAGAAGGTGCTACTTGCATCACATAGAAAATACCTTCAGCGAGGGAGTTTTCCTACCAAACCACAAAAGGCATGTTTATGGAAACTACTGTAATCTGGTGTGACACCAGAATTGTACACAGATTCAAAGTAGCTAGAACACTGTGTTCTTTAAACTGCTCTTATGAGAAATGGTACTGTTTCCAGGCTTTTCTATTCAGTTAGAAGGTTCATAACAATTTTCAGGACTGCTGAGTAGAAAAGCTATGACTGCAAAGGTTGTAAGCAGGGAAAAGATAAATATAGCATTCACAGCTTAATTCTGATTACTTAAGGTATAAACAGATCTCTACGGGTTGTGTTCACTAAAAACTCACTATTTTTTTTTCTCCTGTATTAACCTTTTTTAGTAACCATCTTCTGGACACCAATTTTGTTACAATAATATTTTTTATGCTCCCATACCTGCCTGTAGTTTGTTTTTTCCAAATGCACACTTTACTGGTTTATAAACACAAACACTGGAGAAGCATTGCATCATCATGTTAGTATCTGCTGTCACAACATTTGTTCTACATGTTTTTGGATCATTCTCAACTCATGTAAACACTCATGTACACAGTTGATCTGAGTGCAGTTCAGCTTTTCTGTAGTTTGAAATGACTTTTACAAATCATTTATCCTCAACGGGTCCAAATACACAACAGAACACAAAATGGATTGCCTACTCCTGCTCTAGCTCTTGCACTTCCCTTTCTTCTTGGAAACTGTGTCCTTAACTCACTTTGTTAATTCAGATTTCATTCCTTCACTATCATTTTTGTCTACTTACCTTATTTAGTTTGCATATTTTCCTGTGGCTATCATTATTCTTCTAATCTAATCAGGAGGTAGGAGACTGAAATATGTGCTTCACCATATTACAACTACCATAGCCTACAAGCTGCAAGTATTATATTAATTATATTACTATTAAAAATCTTACAGTGTGATAGCCAGTGTCTCAAATATCAAAACACCACATGTGTTTTAACACACCTATGCATATATTTACCTCCACCACATACAGCATCACAATCCTCCCAGCCAGAATGAGTCCACATGAAAAGAGGTTCAAGTACTTTAGAGCTCTGATTCTCGGGAATGGGATCCAGTGGGATTGTGTATTCATAGTGTAGGCCATAGCTCTGGTCATGGAAAAGGAGCACCTGCAAGACACAGAGAATGAGGGCTCACCCGCACAGCCACTCCTGGAAGACTAACTTGGACCTGTGAAGAACTAACTGGAAGAACACAACAGTCTTGTAGTGATGGCTTTTGTAGAAGTAATTAATGGAAGTGACAGTCTACAGACCATGTGGAAAACTGTTGACACTTAATCTATAGGTAAAAGAAGTCTTAAGAAACCAACAAATATAACCAGAAATCTACAGGACAATCTTCCTCATGATTTCAGTGTTCTTCCGTAAAGCAGATCTTGTTTTGACATGTATCGTATTTCAATCTATTTCAGATGGATCGCCCAATTCTTACACTTGAAGGTTTCTGAATTGCAAAGTACTACCACATCACTCTCCCTTTCTCCATTTGGCTATCAATCAATCAATCAATATCTGTGGCAATTAATCCCTCCCTCTACTGAAATCACAGCTTAGATTCTTTATAGGTAACTTGGTGATCGCAATCCGGAAGGGTGATTATGTGCTATGGTCAGCCAACAAGACAGAAAAAAATCTAATAGGTATTTTTTCTCTCTCTTCTCAAGCAGCACATCAGCCTTTTATGTCACTTGTAGTAACGTAAAGACATTGAGACTTTCCATGCCACCTCAACAACTTCTTATCATTGTATTAATTATTAGTTATTATTATCCAATTATTGGATATTATCATCATAGGATTCCAATATTATTACTGGATATTATATTATTATAATAATATAATGGATATTATTATTACTGGATTTAAATAGTTTTTTTTAGGACTGTGCTCACAGATCTGCAGGTATAACTTAAATAGATATCATTACCTTAAGAAGTTTGGAAAAAAATTATGTCGCCATGCATTATGACTTGAATCCAATGTAAACAAAACAAAAGAAACCCCACAAATTTTCATACCAATAAATGTAAAGGTGATGTTGTGGGACCTTTGGCAGATATCTTCTCCCAAAGACCTCTCCGAACATAGTGGACAGTGGTCCCAGCAATATTGAATGTTCCTGAATGTTCTATCTTCCAGTCACTATTGATCGACTGTTTCCCAGCATCTCGAAGAGCTGCAAAAACACATGAATAAAGACCAATATAAAAGCTGTCTGCTCTGGAGTGACTTTGACCTCTCCTTACCTCCCCTTAATATAATTTAATGGGTTTATGAAGTCACATGATCTTATTTGAAAACATATTTGTTGGTCTTAATATACATGCACTTCAACAGGAACATGTTTTAGAAACAACTTCTGGAAGGAATGGTTGTAAAAATATATATGCCTAACATTAGCTGAAGTTAATATCAGTGTTTTCATGCTGACAGAGACTGGAAGCCTGTAGCAAAATTCACAATTTGGTCATTGAATTAATCTGATTAAGAGAAAGACAACCATTCCTTATTCTCAGAGCTGTCATTTCTACCATCCATACAAGACATAGGAAATAAAATGGTCAGAAGAAACACTTCAGAATTTGTGGAATTATATTAAAATTTAATTCTGGCTCAGAATTCTTTCACTAGATTTGTTTTTTCCCACCTCAAAATGTACCTATACTATTATCACAGCTGAATACATACTTTAATCAGACTTTCACCACATAATATGATTTGCAGTGGAAAAAGCTTCTTCATTTGATTGAATCGTTTCTATTTCTGGTCTAATCAATAACCCCAAAGTATCAATAAAGACAAGTAAGACACATTCCAAATACTAAGAACACAATCTTTTATGCTATTTTTTATAGCGAATTCCGAATTGACTCCCTCCTGAGGTGAAGAATCCGAAATTTCATTTTAGTTTAGTTTAGCTTAGCTTAGAATCAAGTCTGAAATAATCACATAAAGTAAAACACACTTGAAGTCACCTTCTGGGCAAGAAGTTCTACACATTCCTCATCACTGAAATTGCATGTTTGGCATTAGACTGTTGTGAGAGAACCTCAACAGTTCAAGCTTTGTCCAAAATTTCTTTTTTCAAGTTGTAAGTTAATGTGAGTCATTCCCATAATCAACTTCTCTCATATTTATACTGCTATGTTTTGTTTCTATGGGAAACAATGGCAATAGATCTACAGACTGGCAGAAATACAACTGCATGAGACAACACTGATGTGTGCCACTACAGCACTGTGTTAAATGCTAAGGCTATAAAATCCACTAACACTGCAGAAAGGCCCCATGCTAAAAATAACCAGCCATTTTACAAGATTCAAAAAGTTGGTACTTCAGGATTGAAGATTTTATTATTTAATGCTAACCAAGTTCCATTTGGAGGTTAAACAGTAAGGGCCAAATCCGTTCCACAGCAGAGGAAATTCACTTAAAAAGTGCTGAGGTCCAGTTGAGTCATGTTGCTCAGATGGAGCAGCATCCTCTTCCTGAAAAGAGTGGACTCTGCACAGTCTCATCTTTAAAATGAATATATGTGCTGAAGCACGTGTATGCATGCAGGGGACTGGACCCCTGATCCCAGGGGGATCCCAGGTACAGAATAGAAATATTTTGCATGTTTTGCTCTCAAACATCCCTCTTGAGGCATGGAGTTTACAGGAAGTTAGAAAGGGAATTATCACGCCTTAAAGCAAGTTCAGGTTATGCAGATTCTGTTCCTGCCTCTGTCACAACCTGTGAGCGAGTTCACATAGTTTTCCTGCACTCCACACCACACTTCCACTTCCACTCTGCTCAGCTTACAGAAAAGGATGAAGTCCTGCACACAAGAACACAGTATAGAAGGAAGCTCTCATGCTCTCATGCTATAAACAAGTTGAGCAGGATGCCTACAACTAAAAAGACAAATGACAAAAAAAGACAACATACTGACACCCCAAAATACAAACTATGACCAAAACCAAAAATCAGTGCTAAAATAAGAGGCAGCATCTTCATTGTTCATCCTTGCAAAGCATAAAATAACCACCATTACAATGGGAATTAAGTGATGGAAATGAGTGGAGTATATTTTCTGATCTTTTCCTAAATAACAGAAGAAAGAATTAATACTGTTTATATATATTTCAATAGTTAAATATTTATTTGGAAACTAATCAGGGCTATAATTAAAGTGCTGGTCGACTCTTACTACTAAGCTCATAATAGAATGAAGGAACATAATACAGACTAATACAAACTAACATCGAGGAATTTCACAGCCCTTGTTGAAAAGCCTCCTTTGCACACACGTTTTTATTGTATTTAGAAAAAAATATTTCTACTATTCACTTTTAATTATTCATTACCTATGACCAATATTAACGACTTCTTAAGTGAGTTTTTAGAACAATCCTGATAGTAGATCTTGCATTTATGTGTGAATACTAAATATACCGGTGAGTAAGTAGCACAAGCCCACAAGGGTTATTGTAAGCAATAATTATCAACCTACAACCCACTTCCAGAGAACTGCACAGTGGTGGAAGCAGCTGGTAGCATTTCAGCATCACTTCAGCTAATTAGCCCAGATAGTCATTAATTTCCAGGAATCTTTGGCCAAGATTATTACAGCTATTATAATGAGAACCTGAGAACAAAGAAAGAATATACACGTTGATATGATGGGTCAACAAGGCTAACTAAAAGAATATGTTTGTACTTTTTCTCAGAAGTTCTTGCAAATAGAAAGGAATAGTCAGGTTGTGCTGCTTAAATTTTGTAATGGTATCTATTATTCTAGGCTAAACTAGTATGTCACCAATTTACAAGTGCCTCACAGTCATATTTGTAGCCTATTAGAAATAAAGGACTGATGAAAAAAGTCTTGTGTTTAAAGATAAATAAGTGGTAATTTTGTGTGCTGTATTGCAGTGCTCGCACATATAATGGAATTATTTCCCCATTTAACCTTAATTCAGAAATAAATCCCTGATTTATTTGCTTATTTTGCAGCTACATGTTTTCATTCACAGATTTACAGACCTATTTGCACAATATCCCTTTTATTTCACAGAACTACCGCATGAATCCTCTCAATACCAAATATGATTGCACAAGAATACTAAACTAATGTATGTGTATGCATGTCTATACATAAATCTGTTGTATAATTCTACATAGACAAGATTTTTTTCTAGAAAAAATCTGAGATGCATGCTAAAATATGTATATGCAAAAATATACTGCTAAGGTTTATGTGTATAGATAACTGATTTGCATGCACTAAGCAATTAACTTTAAACACTTGAATCCATGTTACTGTTTACCTTTCCTCATATTTTGTATCAGACTTATGGTTGTAATTGTCCTGGGGAAGATAACTCTGAATTATAGTCTTAGTGACTGTGAATAACAAGCACATTTATATCTTTTTCCATGTTGTCTTTCTCCGCTTTATTAAAGTGATATTTCAATAGACATTTCCACCAGGTTTACATACAATCTGAAAAAAGGTAGACTTTAGCCTCTTAAATCTGAATATTTTCTGAAATGTGTCATTCAATTGTTGCCAGCTCTGTGGTTTCGTGCACACATACGATGGGTGATAGTGGCACTTCACGTTTTTTTTTTTGTTCTCCAGTAACTGAGCCAACAAAAAAGAAGAATAAAGGACAATAAAAAGTCTTTGTTAACATATTAAAATTAAACGAAATATGCATAGTCTTATCCAGCTGAAAAATAATTCAAACTTGCACAATACTTGCTTTAATTTGGTAACTTAGTTTGTATTACTATTATTATAAATTACCCTTTGCCAGATGCACTTCTGACAGTTTGGGAAGATATGAACTTAATTGCAAATGCTAAAGAATGTCTCTTTGTTTCATCTGGAGGTAAAACTGCTTCAAAAAGTTTTACTTATTAACCATCTTATATGGACTTTTATGTATGAAATGAGGTCAGGTTTAGTCTTGGGGGACTCTGTTCTGTGCTGTGGGACCAGGTCATCAGCTGGCTACCCTTGAATTTATTACTATTTTTATAGTCTAATAATTTGGTCCAGATATTTTAAAACTATAGGCTTTGTCAGTAAAGATGAATTTTTCATTTTTTCATACTCTGTTGATCCACCCCTTCTTTCCTCCATCATCTCCCCAACATTACATATATATATTTCTTTTTATTGGGAAATCTATTTTAGAAAAGAAACCAGATGAGAACGCAGCACACTTATGAACTTGGTACCTATAATGGACTCAGCTGCTATGGTTCTGCAGAGTTAACCTGCAAGCCTCCACAGGGTTTCCATCTCCGATGCAGGCTGCTGGTACATTTGAGAATAATGACACAGCTAATCCACTCCTGTATTCTGGATGAAAATAAATTATTTCTCTCCTTTACTCCCAATTAGCACAGACCAAAAGATTACAGTTCTTGGACTGTAAAGTACTTCTTTAGTTATAAAGCATTAAACCATCTTATTAAATCCTTACAGGTTGGACCATGTCGTGCCCTTACACCACAGTGCCACAAGAATGAGGACTCTAACGTCAAACCCACAAATTCTTAGAAAATTCTTAAAACAATACTGTAACACCCTTTCCTACATCTTGCATTAGCTTTTAAAAACAGAAGATCCACTATCCAGCACCATCCAGCTCTAAAGGAAAACTGGCAACAGCCAAGGCATAACTTTATAGCACAGGAATCTAGGTAAGATTTGAAAAAAGTCTTTAATAGCATGCATCTAAGCATAAGACAATTATTCAAGTCTTTGTCGAACACAGTTTTAAGCTCATAAGGTTACATCTCTATGTTTACTTCTTAAAAATAATAAAATGTTTACTTCCTAAAATATTGCAGTTTAGTACTGGGTACGGACTTCAGGAAATATTCTGAAATTAAATAGATGCCTATTTTCTCTTCTGTGTTACTACAGAAAATATCTATTCATAAATACTCTGCCAAAGAAACGGTAATCACCATCTCATATATGTTTTCTTGTACAACACAGCTAGAAAACACTAGCTAGTATATGGATAATTCATAGTAGAAAATCATACCCATGAAGAAATCCTGACTGGAAGGGAATCTGTATCCTGGGTCACCTGTGCTCCTACCTGCCCAAAAGGGAGACACGTACAGGGGGGTCTTGGCAGATGCATCAGCTCAATACACTGTTCCAAGATGTTCCTTACCTCCTTTCCCAAGACTCTGCAGCTATCTTAATAGGGCAGGAGTAGCACTCATGATAAATTACCACCCACTGATAATTTAAGATGCCATAATTTAGATTCATCAGATTTAGACTCATCAACTTCACTTTTTTTTTCTGTTAAAATACGAAGAATGTTCAGGCAAAATGTAGGTGCTGCTTATGAGCAGAATTAAAAATAGTGATCAAACCAAGGTATTTTTCATTGTGTTGTCCTATTTTTAATACTGAGTCTCTCTCAAATGAACAGAACAATACCAGTTATGACATTTCAGAAATTAATTTAACCCTCCAATTATAATAGTAGTTAATTACAGTCTCTTAGACAAGTTTTAGAACTGACTAACAGAGAAAAAAAAACAGATTTTTTTTTTTCCAGTAAAAAACAACTTCACAGAATCACAGAATGGTTGAAGTTGGAAGGGACCTCTAGAGATCATCTAGTCCAACCCCCCTGCTCCAGCAGGGACACCCAGAGCACGTGGCACAGGGTGGTGTCCAGGCAGATTTGGAAGATCTCCAGAGAAGGAGGCTCCACAGTCTCTCTGGGCAGCCTGTTCCAGGGCTCTGTCACCCTCACAGGACAGAAGTTTTTCCTCACCTGGAGGTGGACCTTCCTGTGTTTTAATTTATACCCAATACTCCTTGTTCTGTCACTGGCCATCACTGAGAAGAGTTTGGCCCCATCCTCCCTACAGTTACCCCTCAGGTACTTGAGCATGTCGATGAGATCTCAATTTTCTCTTCTCTAGACTAAACAGACCCAGTTACCCCTCAGGTACTTGAGCATGTCGATGAGATCTCAATTTTCTCTTCTCTAGACTAAACAGACCCAGTTGCCTCAGTCTTTCCTCATACGATAGCTGCTCCAGTCTCTTAATCATCTTTGTCACTCTACGCTGGCCCCTCTCTAGAAGCTCCCCGTCCCTCTTGTGCTGGGGAGCCCAGAACTGCCCCCAATACTCCAGGTGCGGCCTCACCAGAGCTGAGCAGAGGGGCAGGATCCCCTCCCTCCACCTGCTGGCAACGCTCCTCCTGATGCAGGATCCAGGATCCCATTGGCCTCCCTGGCCATGAGGGCACATTGCTGTCTCATGGTTAACTTCTTGTCAACCAGGACTCCCAAATCCCTCTCTGCGGAGCTGCTTTCCAGCAAGTCAAGCCCTAATCCATCCTGGTGCCTGGGGTTATTCCTCGCAGGTGCAGGACCCTGCACTTGTCCTTGCTGAACCTCATGAGGTTCCCCTCTGCCCAACTCTCCATCCTGTCCAGGTCCCTCTGAATGGCAGCACAACCCTTTGAAATTATTTCATTTTTCAATAAACCTTTTTATTTTGCTAGTATCTATGTGAAATATTTTTTTAGCATTTTTGCAGGGTTTTAGCATTTCAGCAAGAAATGTTGAAAATATTCTAATAGAAAATGTTAGAATGTTCTTAAATATATTCTAATGTAAACATATTCCTTGACGTATTTGGAAAAAAAGTATGACACCATGTTGCTTTTATGGTATTTAAAAAGATAAATACTTTTTTGACCGAAAGTGAAAAGGGAAGGGAAAGGGAAGGGAAGGGAAAGGGAAGAGAAAAGGAAGGGAAGGGAAAGGGAAGGGAAAGGGAAGGGAAAGGGAAGAGAAAGGGAAGGGATAGGAGAGGAGAGGAGAGGGGAGGAGAGGGGAGGAGAGGGGAGGAGAGGGGAGGAGAGGGGAGGAGAGGGGAGGAGAGGGGAGGAGAGGGGAGGAGAGGCATGCCATAGCTGCTGTTTGATTCTGCAATTTCTATGAAACTTCTTTAAATGTTCTTTTTGAAGTTTTCTTTTTCATTCATAATTTTGTTTATGGACAAAAGCATGCAATTAATGCTAGCACTCTTCAGTATCTATTCAAACAAAGCCTGAGCACTTTAACTGTACAACGTTTACCTAAATAACTGTGAGCAGGTTTTTCTTCCACAACTTTGATTCTCCTTGCTCCTGCAGGTATCACCAAAGCTTCCACATAACCTGGGTAGGAGACCAAATGTCCCAAGTTAAATACAAAAATACAGAAAAGTACCTCTAGCATTTTTTTTGAATTCATTCTCCTCTGTTTTGCTTTTTAAATACAATGTTATACTCTATATGACAATGGTTTGAAGAACCTTGCAAATGATGTCAGTTACTAGCTTTGAAATAACCTCTGTAACTGTGCTATGTGTAATATATACACCATGATATATGATTAACAGAGCAAAGTAAAACATAACAAGAGTTAATGGGGCTAGAGAATACACAGACGAAGCTGTCTACAGCCAAGCACAGTTTTCTGTCATTACACCACCAGATAACTACAAGAGAATGCCAATTTCTCTCAGCATGAAGAGCTAAGTGACACAATGCTAAAAAACAAACAGCCCTCTCTTGTCTTTATTTATTTAGTTAGTTAGTTAGTTATGGATAATGGAGGACGAGTAAATGTTTTGTATGCCAGTTCTGTTGCTTTAAGACATACAAACCCCATTCTCAATGGCTTGAGCTTTGTAGTATACTCATCACTTATTTGGACTGCATTAAAACTGCTTTCATGAACTGTGGAATTAAGAAATTTCAGTTGAGTAATTTGTTTTAAGAAGGGGTCAGAAGGCAAAGCAGGTGAAAAACTACATGCAGCCAGGAATGTTTATTAATGAAATCAAATTTCAAATTGTCTGAGTAGACTTCAAAAATAGATAGCAAAATAAAGTTTTATCCTGTGTAATTACATAATGCTGTATTACAAATGATGAATATAACACCTTGTCTGTAAATCCTGATTTTAATATCGTATAATTTCCAGGCAGCATTATTTATCTTTAGTTTCCTTAAGAGATAATAATATTTTCTATGCCCTGCTGGCATCCAGCTTCTGGAGAACAACCAGCAGCTGTATTTAGATGGCAGTGCCACAACAGTATATACTTGCACAAAACCTTGAATAAAACCTGGGAAATGTTCATATATTTGCTTCAGCTATAAAAGAAAGCTTAAACATTGTAATTCATATTAACAGATACCTTCTCTGTAGTTTTTGGTCTGTAGTTGACATCTATTTTCTGTGCTTGTCTTGCTTATCTGTGGCTTAGGACTCTTACTCTACATTACTGCTAGCCTGAGTGAAGGCTGAACTGGAGCATCTGAAGGCTAGGTCTCACTTTTTTTTTTTCAACCTTTTTTAAGATGCTGTATTTTAGCTAAAATGCGCTGAGGTCCATTGCAATACTTTGTCATAAGTGATGTACTTACAATCCTGAAATTCTATAAATTTTCTAAGCGAGAGACTAAAAGTGTAGTGGCAAACAAATGCTGAAAAAAAAAAGTTCCTTTGAAGAAGTGACTCTTCTTGGCGAAAAGATATACTAGCCACATGGTGAATATTATCAGGATCTAAGCCTCTACTCTGTCAACACTATTTACTGGGGTCAGTCAGTTCAACTCAACTGAAGAACAAATTGCAGAACTCTGAAAATCTACCCTTCATTTTGGATCAGTAAATCTATAAATTAAAAATATGTAAGATTGTTTCTTGAGACATTTGGTTTTATGGTCACCAATTGCCTATTTGCTTAATGACATTTCTGTAGTTAACAGATCTTAATTTAAATATTTTCTTTGAAGAACACAAAATGAATGTAAAAACATTCTAAAAATATATAGCTTACTCAAAATATAAATTTCATTTCTTAAACTTATTAAAATCCATTTCAAGACACAATGTGCTTCCTACTGGAAGATAAATTCCTTAAGAAATCTAATGAAGATAATGTGATTTCAAAATATTTACCTTAAAAGTATTCATACATCTTATCTAAAATATTGAATATATTAGCAGGATAGAGACGATTTTTAAAATTTTCCTCTGCAGCTCTAAAATTGCTATGAGGCAGTGCATCATTTAAGAAAGCACAGTAGTTTGTAGTTTGACAAAGTAGTCAAAACATCTAACACCGTTCCATATATTTGAAATAAACAATTACCTGCTCCTCTGGTATGGTTAAAATCTCCTTTAATAACTTTGCATGACTTTCCATTACCATTGCACACACCACAATGATCTTCACGAGCCAGAGATCCTAATATGCCATCACAGCCAAATTTCTGTGAGAGAAGAAAATAAGGCTTTGAGAAAATAAAAGGTCCTTCTACTCAGAGACAGGAGCATATTAGACTCTAAATCTTTGTACTCAAATTACAGTACTTTATTTGCCAACCCCATAAGGGTAAAGTGCCAATTGATGTCAAGCCAGTTATGCATCTCATGTCTTATTTTGACTAGAATGCAAACATGTCAAGAACATGTAAATACAAACTGCTTTTGTGCTTTATGATAAGCTAGCAGTATTTGATAAAATAAAAAACATTTACACAAGCACCCTCTAATTACCATGATAGGTGTATTTCTATTATCAAAATCATCACTAGCTTGACAATAGAAACATATACCATTAATACTATATATTCGTCTCATATAAAATAAAAACATTATGTAGTCTAGAAGAGTCATCACAATGTAATCTTGTGCTCTGTACAAATGCATCTGATGAAACCAATAAAACTTCAACTCTATTTGCTGAAGACAAGCCCAGGTTAGTGAGGAAATAAGGGATTCCAGTGAGAACACAGAAATTATGATCTACTGGGCATTTATTCATGTCCAAGCACAAGGAGACTGTTACTTCATGTTACACATGTCATTTTTATCATTGTTTCTAGAATTAAAATAATAAAAAGAAGAAAGCAATATAGATTTTAAAATAGATATTATGCTAAAAGCATATAAAGGGCTAAATACGCAGAACAGTAAATCTAAAAAATTTACATGTGTAATTCTGAAGCTATAATTCCCTAAGTACTTGCTCATCTTGTGTCTAGAAGCATAGGCTAAAATATTAAATATTTTATAAATTAGATTTAAGTTTGATAATCATCTCGATGAATCTCTATACATCTTGACATGTCAAGAACACAACTGGTTCTTAATCAAGGAGGTCTGGTTTATCGTTTTTGCTCCGTTTTGTCATTATTAGCCAGTATTCACAGAGGCAAATGTGAAGAATGGATGATAAACAAAAGATTTTTTTCAGGAAAAATCAGGTATATACTTTTGGGAGTAAGACTGCATATGTTAACTTGACAAGAAAAAGTCCCAAGGGTATACTTGTTGCATGCACTCAGACACTTGAGAAATGCCCGTATGCACATATACATGCCCACATATATGGATAGGTTAATTTGTTAAAGTTATTATAGTATAAGAGAAATTGTAACAAAAAAAATTTGGAACTTTCATATGGAAGAGTTTCCATATGAAGCACATGAAGCAGTAAGAGAACTACGAATCCCTTGATCCTGGTTTATTTAGACATACACACATAAGTATATATATTTAAATAAATATACATAAATATATGTATTTAATATATATTAAATATAAAGGCATAATTAAATGTGTATATTTATAATAAATATTTAATTCTGCCTTTTTTGCCTGTACAAAATTGTATGTTTAAAAAATCATGTGCACTGCGAGAATGAACTTATATTATTTCTGTAAAAGAAGAGACATTTAGTCTTGGTTATGCCTTTGCAACATTCTGTTAAGGAAGTAATGCCTATGCGTAACAAATTTATACTCATGCATTTGTGTGCAGGTTCCCCAGCTCTGAAATAGGAATTCATACCTGGCATCTACCATTTGCACAGATATCTAACCCATGTTGGCCACAGGAAGTTCCATCCACAACCTTTTCTGTTAGGAGAATGGGTTGATCCTTTCCAGTTAGAGAACAGAATAAGGCGCATGGCTTTTCTGTAATAGTGATTGATGCAAGAAAGACCAAATTAATATAAAAATCACTTTTAATATATGCAAAATTAACACCAAAAGGATTTTTAAAACTGATGCCTGCTTATCTGTGTGGCATGGATCTTTGTTATCATAACAAGTTATTTTAGGAAAATCAAACAAGATAAAAGGCTTTGATCTTTCTCTCTAGTTTGAAAAACTGAAGTTCTGTTTCCTGCTAAAATGCATTTCTGCTATAAACTTGAGCCTACATAATACTCATGTCATGTTCATTGCTACAATTAAGAATATGCACATTACAGCTGTTGGAATATTTTGGTTGTAATCTATACTTACTTTCTACTATAATTTTGGCAGATCGTAAATACTGGTTAAAAAATAAACTTAACACTTTCCAGATTTTCTAACTATATAGGTCAAAGAGAAAAAAAAATAAGTGAAACATCCTGAGAAGAAAAATATACGGCTTTACAAAGTCCACATAAATAAATAAATAAACATAAAAAAATGAATACATATTTCTAACATTAGCAAGGTCAAGCAATTTTCTATTGCATTTTCTTTTGCATTTCTGAAACATTCTGCAAATCACTGAAGAATAAAAAAAAGAACAGAGTATAAAATAATCATATCAAAATTCTGTTTTCTGGATCCCTAATAGTCCTCTTTTATATATAATGGCATTTGCTGAGGTAATTACAAATGAATTACAAGAGGTCTCCTCTCAAGAGTCAACCTACATTTACTTTTTTTTTCATATCTTTATTTATTCACATACTAGCTCAGAACCTCTTCCTAAAGCTTTTGTAGATTTTGAAAGTAAAACGGCAATTCTGAATTTAAAATTGATTTCCTTGGGACACAGTCTATGCCACTCTGACTTCATACTGACTTCTAGATAGATTCCTGGAGAGTATTTTATTAGTAAATTAAACAGTTCCAGGAAACAGTTATGGTCCCTGGAAGTCTACTGCCTACACAGTTAAACGGTAGACCAGTCTGTGGCACATTTTTGGCTTGCGCCAACTAGCATTAGCTGCGTCTGGAAATCACCACCTGCAGGGGCCCATTTCCAAAATGCGTTTTGGATGTCACCACCCATTTTCAGAGCGCAAAAGAGCTGAAAAATATGGACATGAGTCTTGTGTGCCAGGTGACTTAGGCATCAGATACTGGTTTATGCATATTTAGTTTGCTAAAATTGATACAGGCTCTGGGCATCTCTAGAGAACAGGAGCAAAAGGATATCACCTCCTCTGCCAACATGTGAAGCCAGTCAGACACAAGCCATCACAGATGTGTGAGACTCTGCCTGAGTTTTTGCCCTTTACATTCCTGTTATACTGCTTAAAAGTAACTGCAAAGTCATGTAGAAATTAATTTCAAGAACAGAATGCATCAGCATTTTATAAAGGAATGCCCTATCAAAACTTTGAACCTAAACATTATTTTAGGAAGACTAACCTCAAAAAGATAGGAGCCCAACAACACTGAACAACTTTTTTAAGTGCATGGGAGTTATAACACTCAGAATATTTGCAATTAAAGAGGTTAGGTTACCCACTGTTGTTTTTACGCTATAGCACTTGTGGCTCTCAGACTGTTAAATGCAACTGATACTATCTCAAGATTCACACACACACACACAAAACTTAAAAGATAACCAGTTTTGACTCTTCTGTACTTCTTCATTAGGTATTTAGCCCTTCTTCAGCATAAATTAAATACTTTAATTGCTACAATATTATTTTGGAAAAGGCAACGTTAACAAGACAAGCAAAGCATGTCATTGACTACTGTTTCCCAAAAGCCCAATCCTATTTAGGTCACTCCAAAAATGATGTAATATCATAATTTTATATTATGCTCATTTTTCAAATATCAATTATGTATCATGAAGCATGCAGAGACAACTGCAGCCCTTGGGCTTGGTAGTAATGGAATATAGGAGACCTCATTCAAATATGAGCATTTTGTACTCCCTGCATTTGAACCTAGTAGGGTCTAACAAAGACTAAGAGGATTTAGGACAAATGTGATTCCATATTCCTGGAATTCTAACTGGGGTCCAGTGTTGAATCTCCTGCAGTACACCTTAAAACAACAAAATTTTTCAGAACAAAATTACCATCCACACTCCTTAAGGCAGGATTGGAGCATGTCAGAGATTTCTCAGTAGATAACAGAGGTATACAAATCTGGGCTTTTCATCCATAGGATATGAATCATGCATTTTGTGCTAGATCACAAATTAGTAAAAGAAAAATCAAACTGACTCACTAGGTATGCACCTATAAGATCTGGAGGGCATTCTCTTTCCTCCGAATGCCAGCTAACAAATGACAGGTAACAAACTACCTAAAACAGGTTGATAAGTTTTCACTTAATACAGAAAAATATCACTTTTTAACTAGACAGAAGAAGTTTCTGATTACACATTCACATCTTTCAGGACTCAGTAAAACAAACTGCTCTCTTAAAATTTATGCTTCAGAATGGTTGCTGATAATTTCTCTCTTGCTTGAAATATAATGGCAATAATAAACTACAAACTCACATCTTAAAATATGGTAACACATACTTACAGTACTCCAGAGTTACTCTAGGCATTTCTTTATTACCAGTTGCTAATATTTTTAAACTGTTTTTATAACTTAAGTTTTCATAATTTGTTTCATAATACACAGTGCACACGGATTTTTGCAAAAAGCCAGTGCTTGGTTTTTGAAAAATCTAACTGTTAAACTTCTTCATCTTCTTCAAAAATAAATGTCCACTATAATATCCGTATTGTCTTTCTGGCTTTGCAGGTGTAAGTATAATAGCTAGATGCATATTTAAAGACATAGCATTCCTCTAGAAAGCTGCATTCATAGAATCATACAATCATAGAATCATTATGGTTGGAAAGGACCTTCAAGATCACTGAGTCCAACTGTAAAACCACCACCACCATGCCCTCTAAACCATGTCCGTAAGTGCCTCATGTACACGTGTCTTGAATACAGACAGTGATGGTGATTCCACCACTTCCTTGGGCAGCCTGTTCCAATGCTTGACCACTCTTATTGTGCAGAAATTTTTCCTAATATCTAACCTGAACATCACGAGTGACTTCATACTACTTTTCTTTTTATATAAGACGAAACTGAATGAATTTTCATTCAAATGTAGTCATTACATTGGGATAGATGAGTGGATAGCAAAGTAGATTAGGAACTGGTTGGATGGCAGAGCTCAGAGGGTGGTGATCAGTGGCGCAAAGCCTAGCTGGAGGCTTGTGGTTAGTGGTGTCCTCCAGGGGTCAGTCCTTGGTCCAGTCCTGTTCAATTTATTCATCAGTGACCTGGATGAAGGCACAGAGTGCTCCCTTGACAAGTTTGTTGATGATACCAAAGTGGGAGGAGTAGCTGATACCCCAGAGGGCTGCGCTGCCATCCAGAGGGACCTGGACAGACTGGACAACTGGGTGGTGAAAAACCTCATGCAATTCAACAAGGCCAAGTGCAAGGTCCTGCACCTGGAAAGGAATAACCCCAGACACCAGTACAGGCTGGGGACCGACCTTCTGGAGAGCAGCTCTGCAGAGAGGGACCTGGGAGTCACAGTGGACAACAAGTTGACCATGAGGCAGCAGTGTGCCCTCGGGGCCAAGAAGGCCTGCGGGATCCTTGAGTGCATTAAGAAGAGCGTCTCCAGCAGGTCGAGGGAGGTGATCCTGCCCCTCTACTCAGCCCTGGTGAGGCCACATCTGGAGTATTGTGTCCAGTTCTGGGCTCCACAGTACTGGAGAGAGTCCAGTGCAGGGCTACAAGGATGATCAGGGGCCTGGAACATCTGCCCTATGAGGAAAGGCTGAGGGAGCTGGGCCTGTTCAGCCTGGAGAAGAGAAGGCTGAGAGGGGATCTAATCAGTGTCTATAAGTACCTCAAGGGAGGCAGTGAGGAGGATGGTGCTGGCCTCTTTTCAGTGCTGGCCACTGACAGAACTAGAGGAAATGGCCAGAAACTAAAGCATCAAAAGTTCCACAGGAACTTGAGGAAAAATTTCCTAACAGTGAGGGTGACAGAGCACTGGAACAGGTTGCCCAGAGAGGTTGTGGAGTCTCCTTCTCTGGAGATCTTCAAAACCTGCTTGGACGCAGTCCTGTGCCACACGCACAAGTGTTCCTGCATATGCAGGGGTGTTGGACTAGACAACCCTCCCAAACTTAAGCATTCTATGAATCTATATATGAAGAAGGATAAATCCAATAGCAATATGAGGCAGTAATTGTCAGAGTATGCAAAAATACCACCAGACTTTGGTAATAAAATAAAAATAACTCATTAAAAATCTTGGTCCCTTTTTTTCCCCCTAATCTTTCACCAGGTATTTCTTAATCAACGGCAATATCAGCTTGCTAAAACACATCGTCGAGGTAACTATGTGGCGGATGGCTTATACTCACCATCATCAATGACAGCCTGCCATTGTTGTATGTGCTTCTGATAAGAAGATCTGACACTGAAAGCCTGGCACTGCCAGTCCCTGAAGGCAGGCGTGCCAGCAGGACAAGAAGGGTTTTCACAGATTCTGTACTGCAGCATGGGACCATGACACTCTGCTTCAAGGCCTGGACTAGAAAAGACAGCATAAATACCATGCTTGTTTGTTGGCCACATTTTGTCAAACTTAGAGCATAGTTCATTCATTCTATATACAAAGACAATTTAAATATACAAACTTTTGTTGAAATGTAGTATTAAGACATTGCCTTCAAGAAAATCTAATTCAGAAAACAAGACATGCTTTCCTTCTGCTTGGACCAGTCACATTACATGTGAAGAGTTGCAGATGCCAAAATGTACACTTGGCTCCAAAGAAGCCCTAGGCTTAGCAGCAGCCTAGGAGTGTGCAGTAAAGAGAACTTCAACCATGTTACTGATAAAGCTCAGGTAATTTTCCTTCTAGCCTGACTGAGCCAAAGGTGTCAGTGGAGGGCCGCTTCCATTAATTTACATTTGCTGCCTCCTTTCCAGGTGTGGTGTTACAGAGAATATGCAGTGGTGTCTGCGAGTGCTAATGAACAAAAGCAAAAGAAAAGCAGATGCAGAAGCTGGAGCTGATTATGAGGATCTTGCTTGAAGAAATTAATGAAAGCAAAATTAAGACAGCATTAACTTCAGGAATTAGCTTTCAGGCATGCCTCTGGAAGTGAAATTTAGATGGGAGGGAGTGTGAAAGCAGTGTGCATCTCTGGAAGATACTTTTATGTTAGAATATGTTACTTTTCTCTAGCTATATCTATGTTTTCCTCACATTTCCTTACACGAATTTGTCCCTTTTTTACCTTTGCCTTCCTTTTCCATTTCTTTTGCCCCCAAACTGTTATATTATCTTTCACCTTTTTTCATTTCCCCCGTTTCATTCTATTATTTTCTAAAACCATCTATATTACTGTGTTCCCTCTTCTCTTTCTGTTTTTCCTTCTTTTCTCTTTGTGTTAGTGAAAGAGAAACGGGATGCTGAGTAATTAAAAGAAAATTATCTTCTCTCTGACTAATGAGATACCTACAGCGAAATACTGGCTCTACACAAGTCATTGGTAAAAACTCCCTCTACCCTGAAGGCATAGAATTTTCAATCACACAAGATAAGAGTTTTATAAATTTTGTTTCCAGATATGCCATACCTAAACGCCTTCAGAATTGCTAGAAAGATCTCTTTTAAAAGATTTTAATCTCGTGAGTATCCAATGAGAAATAAAATTTTTTTCAGCAAAGGAAAACAGCAAAGGTAACCTGAACTTGTTTTTACCCAGGGCATTTGCGCTGTCGACTGCTGACTCCAGTGTTGCAAGTTCGGCTGCAAGTACTCCACGCGCTCCACTCCCCCTCCATGTGCTCCGCAAAAGAGGTCCGATTGATACACTCGCCAGCCTTACACCACTAGGTCAAAATTCATCTCTCAGGTAAGTAAATCAAGGTACATAACAAACAAATCACTGCTTTACAAACACACAGGAAACCCAACCAAAGCATTTTGTTGAATGCCAAGTCCTCAGCTGAGTCAGGAATCTACATTCCCCTTGATCCCAATAGTTAACTTTTCTAGACCAGTAAATGTAAGAGCCAGAGACCCCTCTCTGGCTTTGTGGTCATGTATTAGGTGCAACTCTTGTCTACAGGCTTGAGCCCAAGTTCATTCTCAGCACAGCTACTGGAACAGACTGCTGCAAACAGTCTCTAGACCAGAACATCTTGGTCTGGTCTTGAGGCTTCAAGACCTTTTACTTGAGGTGGAGATTGCCTAGGAAAGTACCCCCGGGTTCTACCCAGACCCGTTGCAGGGATCAATCACCTGATAATCACTACACAGCATTAAGGGCTGTTTCCTGAGCTTGTCTGATTTCCTAGGGTATCATGACCACCGTTATAATATAAAATTATGTTACAAGTTATAGAGAAAATGAGGCTTTATTCACAATTTGTATTCAAAAACTAGAGGATGATAGCCCAAGTAAGCTACCATCAGTGGAAGTTTTGGCATTTATTTATAAAAGGACAGATTAGTTGCTTTATAATCTTATATGTATACATCATTTACTGAAGAAACTACTGCTATTTCTCATGTAAAAATTATCCATTTGAAATTGTCATATTCTGTAACCTGGTATACATCATCATAATTCTATAGAATAGTAGCATTTTATTAACTTAGAGTAAGTGAAAAGCTGTACCATGAATTTCAGAATTTTTAACAATTGCAGAGCAATAAGGCTAAAAAGACAATGAACAAATAATTTCATTGACATCATAACTTTAACACATTTCTCTTACCACTTTATCTATTAATGATAGTAATTCAAGTGCTTGAAGAAACCTTATACCTCAAGCAAACCAAACCATGCCAATAATGCAGTCAATAGAGATCTCTGTAATTCTTTATAATAAATACACTTCTACTATTTGCAGTGCCTGTGCCAAGTTCTTGTCTGGTGTTCTTAAATTCCACTTGCAGTTTCAAACTGGTCTTCACTTCAATCTTCGTTTTTATTTTTTGCCTTAAATATTACACTACGATGATAGCATAATTATACCACCTTTGAAAAGTCTTCATATTGCACAGCTGCGTTATTATACTTGATATCACAAAGTACTGATTTTTGTAATATTTTGGATGCTTCAAACTGAAAATGATTGTATTTATATAAAGATATTTTCTACAGATATAGTGCCTAAAATATGTTTTTGCTATTTTTTTTTTCTCAGAGAGAGGACAAAGAAGCTGAGAGTTGCTAACAAATCTCTGATGCACAAAATACCTAAACTGGATTGAGCTGATCAACTGAAACTTCCTCCTTTAAGATCCTAAAAGCTGAAGAGAAGACAACAATACTCTGTCTCTGCAATCTAAAGCAAAGCAAAGCAAGCAAGTTGTGATATCTGAGGTTCATCTTTTACAAAGTAAGAGGAGTCTTTTCTAATCTGCTGAGATGTTTTAGTGATGTCTGCTTAGTATTTTACTGCTAGATAAAAAACTCCTCGTAGCCTGGCACAATCATTAGCACGCACTGGCCATTAGAATCAATACTTCTTATCCTCATTGCCCTCATGTGAGCCTCTTACATTATTTACTGCAATAATCTATACAAAAAGAAAAGAATGTTACCTTCCTCGTGGACTCCAGGAGCCATATCACTACCATATATCATCATGCTCCCACAAGCATCATCATAACTTTCAAGAATGAGTCCTACTCAATAAGTTTTTATTCTACCACACTTTGCAAGTGAGTTAATGAGGCACAGACATTTATGTGAAAAATACACACTAATCTTGGTACTTATTTGAAGATGGCTATGGTTTTACAATGGAAAATAGTAGTTGGTCTTAGCAGGAGGTGTTGCTTCCTATTCCCTACCACAGGCATTCCAGCATCACCATATGGAAAGAAACATCGAACAACAGACAGATCACAATCATTAGATTACAGCAAATTACATTATTTTAGACATATGAAAATGAGCAAAATCCCTTTTGGGTATGTGAAATAATACTACTCCCAAAATTAATTTTAATCTATTTGCAGATTTATTTGCCTTTTTTTTAACAGATGAAGACAGTTCCTGGGGAATGTAGAATGATTCACTGAACAAATTAATCTTATGAGAAAATGTTGTCATTATGAAAATCTCAAGGATGTTCCAGCTCTGTTGTCTTTTTATTTGAATGCATTTACTTTCATTTACAGTTACACACATGGAAGGGATTATTCCAACATGAAAGCTGTTAAAGAACATTTAACTGACTTGAGTCAACCATTCAGTTTCCTTGATGGTATATTTTTAAGGATGTTTAATACCCTTTAAGGTGTGCTGATACTGTTTATATGCTAACCCTAAAAAGTTGTGTCATAAATCTCTGTTGATTTTTCCATGAGACTATTTCTACTATATTTAAATCAGAACAGAGATCTTTATATCCTTGCAAACTTACTTTTCTGTTTACAATAAGCAATGCAACGACGGCATTCCATTCATAAAATAGTACCAAAAACTTGAATGAGTTTAAAATAAAACAGTATAAGCACCAAAACATCTGTGGTCTTGGCAAATTTAGAAGAATTTCAGTATTTGGAGGGAAATATACTCTTTTTCATATCACACACACTCACATCTACATATAAACTGTGTTATTTCAATGATAATCAAAGTAAGAAATAACTGTAAACAGTGCAAAGATCTGTTCAGCCTTTTTTTTTCTAGAATTTAGCGGTTCAGTGTAATCTGCTCTTTCATTTCCATTCAGGAAAACCAGTAACATACCTTTCCAGCGTTACAATCTGTTCCATCCATTGGCGGATCCAGTTTAGTTTTGCATTCTTTCTCGCTTTCCACTTTACACCATAACCCAGTGCAAATGACATGCTGAAAAAACACACATAGAGCTAAGCATAAAATCAGTCTTATGCAAAACAACTTTCTGCATCTAATCCACTGATTTTGTCATGAAGTTACACACTTCATTATCCTGAAGTATGTTTAAAGACAGGTAAAGCACACAGAAAAATCACAATGTGCAAACCGCGCTTAGGCTTTCATTGATTATTGAGACATGGAAGAAGTCAAGCTGGTGTGTCAACAGGGAGGGGAAGAACTCTAGAAGTCTCACCTCAGAGGATCAGAGCCCTTGTGTACCGCAGATCTGACAAAACTCATTGGAAGAGTTTTGCCCCATGCCAGGAAGCTCCCACTGCACAGATACCCTTCCCCTGACTGGAGGGAGTGTGATTTCTGCCAAGGCTGGAATATTGATCTTGCTCCTGGTTACTAGCACACAATTCAGGAGCTTGGCAAAAGTAAGCAGGTGCAGGGGACATACCAATTTTTAAACACTTGAAACCTTCTGGGCATTATTAAAAAAAAGGTTTTCATATTTTTACTGCTTTTATTTATTCCTCATTCATTTGATGTGAAAAGGAGAAAAGCAGGTCACTAGAAATAAAATGCAAGGTTTTAAGATGAGTGCACTTATACGTATGAACCACTAATGATGTTTTCTGCGGCTATGAAGAATTTTCTTCTCTAGAGGTTTAGAGGAAAGAGAAAAGATAGGAACAGGTCAACAGGCTGCATTTAAACTAAAAAGATAAATAAACAATAAAAAAGCTAGAAATAAAACTGGTGCTGATAAGCATACTGCACTAACACCCAACCCCTCCACAGGACATACACAGAAGTGAAGTTAGTGTTTTGCAATGCCTCCCATATGTTCCCTGAATCTGTGGGCAATCCAGTTTCTTCCAGGAACTATTATTCAGTTTCTTCCAGAAACAGTTATTTAAACTGAAAAAGAGCTCAGCAGTGCAAGGATGGACTCACAGATGAGAATGAACAAATAAGAAAAACATATCCGAAAAAAATTCAAATGTTATTTTCACATTGTACATGCAGCCTTGTCAGTCAAATGTTCACCTCACAGCTGTTAAAACTCAGCTTTAATTCTACCTTTGTACTTGAAACATAGCAAGCACACAATTGTTCCCTGAAGAAAAGAGACAACAGATCTGTTTCATAAGTTAGAGAGATTTTCCTAACGTCCTATCTTGTGCAATCCAGAAAATCTTTTTCTAGAAACTATTAAGCTTCTTTAAAACTTCCATACGCCCCTTGTTCAAACCATCCAAATGACTGCTGCTACCTGCTGCTATTCTAGTGATATAATCCTCATCTCTCTGAAAACAGCTCGAAAATGAATCAAACCAGATGCCCAAAAAGAAGTGGCAAAGTAAGATGACGAATCAGGTTGAAATAATTTTGTTGGGCGAAAGAAGGTGAAGAGGGTAGATGAGAGGAGTCTGCAGTGAGATGGAAAGAAAAGCTGCTTATTCCATCCACCCTAAGCATCAGAACCAGATAGTCTTATCTGCTTCAAAAGAAAGCATAGCCTTGAAGTATGTTGGCTCATGCATTTCTCAAAATTTCCCTGGCAGCTTTCCCCAATTCCCTCTCAAAAGCCCCACTTTGTTCCCCTCCCTGCTTCGCTCCCCCTTACCTGGAAAGCCTGGAAGTGAGGGGACTGGCTGGGGCTGGGTCATGGCCTAAATGTTATTGCATATGTAACACGATTCCCCCAAATATGTGTGGTTACCCCAAAGAGGGACAAGAAGGACCCCAAGAGAGAGAAACGAAAGGTAAAAATCAGTTGGTTTTCAGAACCCAGTGCTGCCAGGAGACGTGCTCCTTCTGACAGAAATGATTTGTTAATATTAGTAAAACTAGTAAGAATCTCTGGTAGCTTACATTATGCATGAGAAATGTGTGCTAAATCTTATGCTACCTTTAAAAATATCTCAACTGCACAGGAAACGTAATTCAGTAACAGACTGAGCCTGAACTAGAGAGCAGGACAGTTTCAGTGCAAGTCTTGTAAATGAAACTGTCTGTAATATCTACTTTTTTTTCTTTTTTGTGTTTGTTCTTTGAAAGAGGAAAACCAAAGAATGTGGAGGGCCAAAGCATTGAAAAGGAACAAGATTTCTAATTGATTTTGTAACAGTTTTATTCTTTTAAGGAGGTTGAACTGATAAAACAACATTTAGTCAATGCAAATCCTAAAATATCTATCCTATGGCTGAGATCTATGTGAATATAATAATGTAATATAATAAAAAATAATACCATATAACACATAAACATAAATATGTTTATGCAAACATTTTTCAATATTAAAGTGTAACTTCTATTCTTGTTCAGAAGAATTCATAGAAGAAGCAGAAATTATCTTTCTAAAATTGTCTTTAATCACACATTTTAATGTATAACTTCAGAGCCAAGAACTAAAAGTTAGGAACAAGACTTCTGGGACAGTTTCAGAGGACTATGCAGGTATGACAGGCTATGCAATGCTCTACCATGACCATGTGCTTCAGTGACAACTGCAAAATGACAGAATATATTTTTGGCACAATTTACCATCATTGAAAGATATATGTTTATTTAATATTTGTAATTCAAACAGAATTAATTTACATACTTGAATCTTCATTCTAGACTATATTTTAAAAAAACATTCAGATTTTCAAAAAATAAACAGAACATTTCCCTTATGTCATCACATTTTAAAGCAAGTTTTAGCATTGTTTGTTTCTTTTTAATAAAATACTTTCATGTTCATTTGCATAGCATTGCAGAAGGCCTGATAACAAACCTATGGTTCCTTACAAACTGAAAAAAAAATCTTCCAGTCTTAAGATTTGGAGACAGATTTGCAGGATTTGGGTGCCTAAATACACAGAGACACTTGAAATATGTAAAGTCTAACAAATCAAGATACTTAATGAAGTATCTGCTGAAGTGCTTTGTATGCATTTGCATATTTTTGCAAACACTTCTACACCATCTCTTTATAAACCATAAACCTAACTCCTCCAGAAAGATATATCTTTCAGCTCACTTTCCCTTCACTATTTTTTCTAATAAGAATCTGATACTACTATTCATTCATTTTGAGATTCCCCAAACCCAAACCCAAGAAGTAGAATTACTAAAACTGGAGGATGAATAATTTTTTTTCTGTACTTTGCATTTCCTTCAAATGCCAAATAGATTCCTTAGTCTTCAGGTGCTTCTGCTGCAGAAATAAGGGATCTAGAAATTACTGTTAACTTTTATCTTTTGACATTTGGGGAATTCTGGCATTTTGGAGAAATCATGATGAGCTTCTCAGCATTTTCACCAAAAATCCCCAATGCTGAAAAGTAAACAAGAACTGAAGAGAAAACTAACAGAAATCTGGGGCCCAGTAACAGTACTACAGTTAGAGCTGTAACTTCTAAAATAGAAATTTACTCCTTCATGGGGAAGAAGTTTAATTCACTCAGAATCCGGATGGTTAAGTTCATGAAGTTTACTAGGAATCTGTCCTAATCATAGTTACAGCTAATTAGACTAACCAAGGGAAATAAAAATTATTGGAAATGATAAAATTATACTGATGATATTAGACTATTCACAACCTTTGAAATATTTTGCTGTGTGCATATTGGAAAACAAAATGTTGCCAGGCACACTTTCTTTTGTAAGAATGAGTTTATCAATCACAAGCATTTAAAAGCAAAAGCTATTAAAATATCTCATGACAGCCAAGAGCGTAATGCAGAAACAGCAGAGCTCAGGCCAACTTTTTCAAGAGCTTTTTATGTGTGTGTGTGTTTGTTTGAACTGAAAGAGTGAGGGAGATTTATGTGCCTGACAGAGATGCTATTTCAATCAAAAAGCATCTAGAAAGAAGGTGTGGGCTGACAGCAGGGAAAAGAAACAAAAATAGGCAGGTCAGAACTAGATTAGTGCAAAGTCAAGATTGTTTAAAGTCTGGTGATGATGAGGACAGATAATGTGCCATGGTTATAATATTTCCATTGTGATCTTTCCCTTAAATGCCTTAAAATCATGATGAAATATAACCAGTCTCCTACTTCTTTGCTAAGATCACAGCTGTGTTATGACAGGAAGTGTTCTAATGGAACTGACCAGATAGCACTCACATCCTGGACTTTAATCTTAAAAGCCAATATTTAAGAGTTCAACAGTTATATCCCCTTGGCAAGTTCTACAATCTCATTTAATCACCAGATACTACTTCTGGGCCACGATCTGGCTATCTGTTATGTGAAACAATGGTAGAGTCTAATTGATGCGTGTGTGAGACATCATGGGCATAAAAGCAAACTTGGCTCCCATACAAGGTAAGAACAGTGCCATGGAATAAATCTTGCACTCTGAGATACACTCACACTTTTCTTCTCAGGGTCTATAAATTTTGCTTAGGGTATAAAAAAAGAGTCTTATAAATAAAGGCAAGACTCCATTCATGAAAGAGCAGTGCGGGGGAGCTCACTAAGGAAAATATGAGAGTACGTCCTTTTAGTCCTTTGCTTTAGCCATTATACCATAAAAAGGATTCCTGATAGGGGGAATCATTGGTATTTGTAAAGTACAGTCTAAAGACCAAATTTTGTGGAGGAAGGGTAAATTTTGCTTCAAGACAGAAGAATGCAGACTTATAGATTTGACTTATAGATCATCAGTGTGACTTACAGATTTTGGCAAGGGTGCCTCTCTCGCTGAGCCTTCTCAGATTTTCTGGAGTCTGCCCTCACTGCCTATTGCATGTTTTTATGTAATTTCTGATATAAGTAACACAGCCCCATAGTACTTCAAAATGAGCTACCATCATTTTATTTGTATTTATGATTTCTATTTCAGGGATCTCCATTTTACAAAGCACCCTTGTCCTCTAGCATTTTTCCAAAACCGTACTTTTTCATACTGTTAAGACCATTGGCTTATGAAATAACACAATTGACCTGTTAAAAAAGAGGGACAATTAAATTGCAGTCTATCAGAAAGATGAAAAGACCAGGACTCTGCTTGGGCTTGCAGGAGCTCTGCTGGAATGCACTGTGGATTACCACAATTCTCCTTGAGAATTAGCATGGAGACAGCAAGCAAAAGCTTAGACATGGAGGTTCAATACGCAAGGCATATGGGTTATGCCAGAGCAGAACGAACAGGGGAAATCAGCTCCCAGATCCATTAATTGCAAATACTCACAGAATCACAGAATGGTTAAGGTTGGAAGGGACCTCTAGAGATCACCTAGTCCAACCCTCCTGCTCCAGCAGGGACACCCAGAGCACATGGCACAGGGTGGCATCCAGGTGGGTTTGGAAGATCTCCAGGGAAGGAGACTCCACAGCCTCTCTGGGCAGCCTGTTCCAGGGCTCTGGCACCCTCACAGGAAAGAAGTTCTTCCTCATATGGAGATGGAACTGCCTGTGTTTCAACTTGCACCTGTTACCCCTTGTCCTGTCTGTCACTGGCCACCACAGAGAAGAGTTTGGCCCCATCCTCCCTACATTCACCCCTCAGTTACTTGTACATGTTGATGAGATTCCCTCTCAATCTTCTCCAGACTAAACAGACCCGGTTCACTTAGTCTTTCCTCATAAGATAGATGCTCCAGTTCCTTAATCATCTTTGTGGTCCTATGCTGGACCCTCTCTAGAAGCTCCATTCCCCTCTTGTACTCGGGAGCCCAGTACTTCACACAGTTCTTCACACTGAGTGACATTACACAATTTTATCTTCTAACTCTAAATAAAAACATTTCTAAACATATCAGTGATATGATACTACACGGCATGAGGCAGTATCTTTGGAAATCCAGAACATGGATTTACAAGACAAATAAATGAAAAGTGTTCATGGTGACTTTGGAAAGGGCAGGGTAAATTTCTAGTTACAAAGGCACTATGTACTTTCTCTCTCAACCACATGCACAGAAAAATCCTCCTGCTGAAGAAAGAACGAGTACACATGTTTTTCAAAGTATACATCATCCTTACCTGCATTTCTTGGCAAAAGGAAGCAGTTGGCCCAAAAAGAATCTGACACTGTTCGTCTGCAGTGTACGTCATCCCCGGGAGTTTGGAGGGAATAATCACAGAATTGAGGCTCTGAGGATTTGTCTGTAGCAGACAGTTACTGGCCTTTGACCTGGCAATATGCAGAGGTTTATTTGTTGAGCAATCCTAAAGCATCTGATTGTCATGCTGCCACAAAACAGGCATTTGACATTAAAAAAAAAAAAGGGAGAGGATGACAAATCCTAAGTTTTTTTTATTATTAGTCAGCATTGTGCTTTCATTCAAAGAAATGATTCCATATAAATTAATAGGTTTGCTTTCCTGATATAATTTAATGATGTGTCCTCATGTTCCACATTTGCAAAAAGGCAGCAGTAATATAAATTACAGGAAAATTCTGGAAAACATTTTCACATACATGTGACTTACTTAGTTTGTGACTTAGTGACTTACGGTTTGGATTTAAACAATTGTTTAAAAAGTAGACAGTTCCTTTTACACAGACATAGCTTACTTTCCACTTCTACCAAGGACTTAATCACTTTAAATTATATACATATATTTCTGAGCTAGTTGTCAGAAAATTTATTTTCATCAAAAGCTAAAGAACTTGAAAATAATTAAATCTGTCTTAGTACCAGATCAGGGAACTCTGAATGGACACATCTGATTTCTATTAACTATTTTAGTGTCATAAAGCAGACATTTTGAGGATTCCCAACTGTTACTGTAAAACTGTGAACAGGTAATGATTACTTTTATAGACTTATGCATTATGAAATACCCTATTTAGAGAAACAGAGTAAAAATTGTTTCTAAAACCTCCCATGGAAATGGTAGAAGAATGTAATTGCAGGATAGCTTTTGCAACTATGTGTAAAGGACAAACTGTACAAGTTATTTTTCTTGAATGAAGTACCTGAGAAATCTTTCCAGATCTTCCCTGCTGCACCGGGACCACGAAACATCACCAAGATTCTGCCCTTTAATCCACTCTCCAGACATGATGTGGAGACCATCTGCACAGGATGGGTGGTCATTGTCATGATTTATTCCCATGCTGAATTTCGAAGTTATTAAAAATAAAACAAAACAAAACAATACATATATATATATATATATAAAGTTTTCAAACTGTTTGTAAGTCACAATTCCTGTAAGCAGCTAAGAAAAACTTATGTATGGTGCGTGTATGAAATTTCATTTATTTTTTTTTTCATAGTACTTCTCAAAAAAGTAGGTGACACCTTGCCAAAAAGACAGTTCCGTGTTTACTATCCAAAAGTGAAAGTGAAGCTTCATGCATTTGATTAGAAGCATTAATTTCCAATCATCTGCCTAATACACAATTGGAGACAACTACTGAATAATCAAACTCATACAAATACTGTGGTTTTCATGATCTACACTTCTCTTACAAAATAAAATCCATTGGAAACTTACGTAATAACATCCTAGAATCATTCCATATTTTGACAGCAATTCTTTCTTAATTCCATAAGGAAATGGTTTCTACAGTTTTACAGGATGCTAAATTGTTTACTAGTTTGATGTGTGATTATCAGATCTAAGAATCATTTAATAGTTTTTAATGTGAACTGTTAAAAAAAGCACTGATGAAGCAATGCAATGAATCTTGATTTTAAAGCCTCAAAATCCACATAATCCCACTGAATTCTCACATACAGCAATGCATTAAAAAATTCTGCTAAAAGTCTACCTTAAAAGCTACTTTAGCATGCTTTAGCTGCATGCTTGACAGGCATATGAGGAATAAATAAAAGACTCTCTGATGTTTTTGAAGATTTATAAATGAGTATGGGGACACTTTCCAGAGCCTTGCATTCAAAGTGGTGCTTAATTTTGTAAGTACAGCCTGCCCTGTAGGAAGCAAAACTTCCCACTGAATCACCTACAAGTTGTGCTTATTCCTTCAGCCAAAGAGCAGTGAAATTGCTGAAGCAACTGCACAGATGGCAGAAGTTTGCCACTTCTGCAGAGGTAAAGAATACATTATGCTTCTTTACATTTCACCACACTGTACTGCCAAAAGGCAAAAAGATGCCTGCCACCCATCAGTGAAAACAACAGCTCTGTCCTCACCCTGTCCCAGCTTCCTGCAAGGAGTGGGACAAATTTTACATCAAGTTTGAAAGATGCATTAGCTTGTGTTTACAAAAGAAGAGAATTTAACTCCCTTTTAGGGTGTTATCAAGGTTATTATGTGTGTTCAGCATCTTACAAGGATGTATTCACACCACAGTCTGGAGCATTGGAACAGCTGCCTCTGCATGAAGGAGAAAATTTTTCTAATTAAGAACAGTATAGCTAAGGTAAAGAAATCTGTTCTGCTATTCTCTTTACTTCTCTCTTTTTCTGAACTGCCTGAGTGGGACAGAACATCCACAAGAAAGTGCCACTGAACTTTCCTGAAATATTCTCCTTATATATTATTTCTTATATATTTTATCTTCTTTTACACAATGCTCAGTAGACAGAATTTTATATGCCCACAACTCCAGAATAATATACATAGTAAAAGTCTTCCAGAAGACCACCACACAGAAAATCTCATGTCACTTTGCTTGTTTGCTGATCACACAAGAAATGGAGTTTGATTATAGATATTCAAGTTATAATTCCTCACTGTAAAATAACTCACTTATCAGTATCATATATGATATATATTACACATATTTTATGACTTTATACAAAGAGCACATACAGAGCACACATCAACAAATGTGCAAATCATACCTTGCTGATACGATTTATGGCTCATACTTACAGGTCGTCAAAACAACACAAATTGTACATTAGAGAAATAATTTCTCTGTCACTAATTCGGAAGAACAATGGCCAAAAACAGGTCCTGTGACATACTAATTTGTAAAATCATCCATCCATTTGTATGCTGAGTTGAATCAGTATCTTCATCATTTCAAAAAATTCCACATGCAACTATTATATAATATTACAGCCACGTAACACTTTTTTTTCAATCTAATGTTAAAGAAGCACTCTCTATACTCATAAGTAAATGGATTCTGAGGACAACACTGTCTTCCACAATGTTAAGTGTTAAAAACATGTATACAAACCATCAACATACACTTTCAGCAATAATAATGAGATCTAATACTAATGCTTCAAATTCTATACCCTTCTGTATTCCCACCTGCATACATCTACCTTCTATATCCCCACTCTGCTCTGAAGTTCAAGTGAAGTCCAAGGTAATCTGTACTATTTCCATAAGACTTATTCCTAAATATGCTTCTGTCTGCATACTAAACATAAAATACACATATACACAAACACAAAACACAACAACAAAACACAAGGATTGAAGTATAGTATGAAAGCTTTCAACTGTCAGAATAAGTTCACTATGATAAAATCAGCTAATTAATTTACAAATGAATCTGTGAGAAGCTTGCAAAACAACAGGCCACAGTATACAACAGATAAGCTGAAGAGTCATGGCTACCTTTTTCTCCAGAAAGACTTTAATAATTCTTTTCATTGCTATCAGGGATATAAAAATATCTCATGCTCCTACTACAGTACAGGCAACTATATTCTTTCACAAAGGAAAAAAAAAGGCATTTCAGAAACCATGTGCTTGTGCATGATGCTTTTCTGTGTATCCATTACTCCGCAGAGTGATGATATTCAGAATTCATCCTTCAGAATTTACTATGTTATGCAGGATTTCCTTCTTCCCACTTGAGAGATCACCCAACCACATGCAAGAGTGAGGCAACTACATACACATGTGGGGAGGAAACAAGGGATATTGGTGTAATAATGATAAACTTTTAAATAGTATAAAATATAATTAAGAAAAAAGACAGTGCTGTATTTCAAAAAATAAATGAATGGAAAATGATTTTTAGATGGAAATCAATCAAATGCTGCTTTAATGCAAAATATTATTATTTTCACAGAGATATAAAAATGCTCCACAAATCCTGGTTAAAGCACACATGCACAACAAATAATTGGGAAGTAGGAAACACCATATGAAAAAATTTCCTAACTGAAATATTAACAATATTTCAACTCTCACATTGCAACCAAACTATATTTTAATAATCTCAATTTAAAAGTATTTGACAAAGAGTCTTGGTCAAGCAAACTATGCTAAGCTTATACATGGTTGTCAAGTCAAAAATATTTTTATTTTATAAAAGCTCTCAAACTTGTTTTAAAACTACTGCCAGTTCTTTTTTTTTTTCTTTTCATTGTGATATCATGCTGAAAGCTGGAACAATTTATAATGGATTTTGATGATCCCTGTTGATATGCACGAGGAACTGTAAAAAGAAAAACCTCTTGATGTCTTTGTACTTAGAATTTGCCATTAACAATTCAGAACCCTGAAAGTAAGAGAAATATTGGTTCCATTTTTTGGTGAAAAAAGTAGTTCCTTTACACTTTTCTATCACCGCAAGTATGATAAAGTGCCTATGTACAGAGGGACTCAAGATAGGGGGCAGCATCTGAAGGAATAGCTTATATCCTTGCAGGCACAAAATGTATCGCTTTGCAGGCACAAAATATGTTCCTGTCTCAACTCATATACTGAAAACATACCAAGTTTCACACTTTCATTTCACTTGTTCCTAGTTGACTATTAAGAAATAAAAAAATCTTTCATGTCTCAACAAGTAGCAGCTAGTCACTATGCTCTATTTAAATTATATATTTACATATAATTTATATATTTATATAAGATAAATGATCTTCTGAGAAGAATTAGGTCTGCATTAGAAAGTGCTGTTTTACAATTCTTCACACTACAGGATTAAAAAATTCTCAAACATATACTAAATCCATGGTATCTAATTTGGTAAGTAACCTAGCACTGTTTGGAAAGTTTTTATATTTTATTTTTCATTATTTCAGTTTACGAACAGCCCTTGATGACCTGATTATCACCATCACAGTTCACTTAAATACATAAGACCGTGAATGAGCAATAATGATGCTACTAAACCACAAACAGCTAATGGTTGCACAGAGACTAACCAGTATCCAAAAATGTGAGTTAGGAGATAGTGGTTGGGAGAGTTTCAATAGCTGTGAAGAATTGCTTTAGGCATATCTGTTAAAAAAGAAAAGTATTTAAATTAAAAAGCTAATAAAGAATAGAAGTTATTATTCAGTTTTATAAGGTCATTAACACCAAAAGAGGATAGAGAAGAGGGAGAGTAGGAAGAGAGGGATTAGCAAAAGCAGTCAAGGAACCAGGATAGTTTTTTGAATATTCAGTAATTGTAAATACATTCCCATTCTCTAAAAGATGAAAGTTCACCAAAGACATATAAGTAGGAGAGGGTGATGAGCATAAACTGCAGATCCAGCAGAGCAGTATTAGTTTAATCTCATGGCCATGTGAAAATGAGTGAAAAATTACCTTTGCACAAGACAGAGTTTATCTGACATTTAATAGCTCGGTGATTCTATAACTACTCCCTTACTGATTCTGTAATTACTCCGAATATTTTTTTCTTAATCTGAGATTTTGTGCACAGCAAGAATCTATTCAGTAAGTGAAAATAACACCACTCATTTAGCCACCACAGACAGGGACCACATGACTACTTTCTCAGTATTACTTGTATTCCACATTTACCAAAAAAAAAAAAAAAAAAAGCATTAAGTAATTAAGTATTGCTAAATTATTATCCTTATACAGAAGATAATCACAGAATCACAGAACATCACAGAATTGGTTGAGGTTGGAGGGGACCTCTAGAGATCATCTAGTCCAACCCCCCCTGCTCCAGCAGGGACACCTACCGCACTAGCCCAATGCTACTTTAATGCTGCCCTACCCTAATTCTACCCTAGGCCTACCTACCCATGTCCCTGCCTCCACCCTCCCCTTTACTCTACCCCACCTGCTACCTTCCACCCTCCCCTCTTCTCTACCTTCTACCTCCATGCTACCTTCTACTCTACACTCACCCTCACCTCCATCCTCCCCTCCACTCTCCACACCTCCCGCCTTCCACCCTCCCCTCTTCTCTACACTACCCCTGCTTTTCCCCCTACCTGCCACCTTTAGTCTACCTATCTTCCCCTGCACCATCCCCTCTACCCTACACTGCCTCGCCCTCCCCTCCACCCAACCCTCAACTCAATCCTCCCTTGCACTCCCTGCTCTGCCCTCTCTAACAGCCTACTAGACTACACTGGTGTAACTATACTGACACCTCAGGTAAGCAACCTATACTTTGAAAATGTTTTTTAAGTCAGTAATTTTCCAAGAAATCAGAGATGGCTTAACATACATTTCTCTCTTTAGAAAAAAAAATCCTTTAGGAGAAATGCTATCAAATACACAGCATATAAACAGTAGGTATATTTGGAGAATTTTTACTATTTACTTCCTAAAATGTTACTAAAACTCATGCGTTATGCTTATTACTAGAAAGACTTAACAGCAAGGACTTTCCCTCGTTATGAATATTCCAAATCTTATTTAGTCTTTCTCCTTCCTGCTAGTATACAACTTATACAAATGGTAAGAAAAAAATAGCCAAAAGATGTACTTTGAGAAGATGTACTCAGAGGATATATGTCTCTCTGCATAACTATGGGAGAAATACATAAACAATGGTCTCAGTTTTACATTAAGAAAAGAAGAGATAAGCAAATGCAAAACAGAAACAGGACATTCTGTACTGACAGTACAGAGATACTTCAATGCCAAAATAAAGAAAAAGCCTTTTAGGTATCAATAAATTAACTTCCTCTAAGCCTCTTCCTCTAGACAAGTAAATTCAGAAATCATATGGGCTCTTAATTTTCTAATTAAAATGAAATAATTTATGTATGTCTGCTGTTAAATGTTAATGAAAAAGCTCAGAGAAAAAAAAATCAGAAGCTCAAAATTCATACTATTTCCAAGAAGTAGACCGAACATTGGAAAAAGAACACAGTAAACATTTAAAATATTAATAAAACATAGTGATGTTTATACCAGTCATTTCATATTTTTAGTTTACCATTTATTCAAATCAAAAAATGAATACAAAATTGCAGGTCTAACTGGAGAAATATGCACTACTGATGAAGGCCATTGCACATGATAAAACATTTCTGTAACTGAGGGACCTCAAAAGACAACCATCTGCTGCTTAAATTTATTTGTCTGTTTGTTATGATATTTGTGAATGTGATCATACACAAAAGACTAAATTCCTACACCCACACTTAAAACTCTCTTCATTTTCCACTGTATTTCATATAGTTGTGTTAAAAGCTTTTAAATAGGTTAATTGTTTGTGAGTTATCAAGTAGGTGTTTGAAAAAAAGAAATACATTTCCTGTTTGAAAATACAAACTGCCTGTTAGAATATTCTAAATTTTGAAGGAAGTCATATCTCACATTTCACATAAAAAATCCCAGAAAAAAATATTCCAAAAATATGATTCCAAGAAATATTTCCAATATGTCTTTCAACCATGTAGAACAACTTTCTGGGTACCCTCAGAGCACACATTGATTATTTTACATATACTTCGAGATACTGAATTTCCCGCACATCCTTTCTTTCCCCACATTTAAGAAACAGGCACATACCCATACACAGTGATCATATAAATAAAATGAAAACGCATATACAAGTTATTTGGCAACTGTAATGGTATCATTCCTTTTCTAGTCCTCCCAGTTCTCCATATGGGAACTATGTCTTTGAATTCATTATCTTTTGCCTTTTAATCGATTTTCATTTATTTTTATTCTGTCATATGAGATAATTTCCTAACTGCTCATTGGATTTGTTGTGGTAAGTAGAATTCAAAACCATTAATGCATTACAGATTTTTATCTCCGATCAAACATGGAAGGCTGTTAGGATTCCAATGTGGAGCTCAAAAATCACTTGTTGACTTACAACATTATCTATCATTGTGATTAAAAGAGATTCTTCTTCTACACAGATAGAATTAAAACAAAGTCACTATATTATTGCCACATAAAGATTATATTACCATTGTATTTCATTAAAAATACTCATGTTTTAATTCTTTTCCAGTCAACATGGATGTAACTCAAAAATTAATATATGTAGTCATTTCATGAAATACTTCTGTCATTCCTCTTAAAGCTGTTTTGGTACTGATCGGTAAGATATATGCTGATACATTTTTTTCCCAACAGATCAAAGGCCTATTTCCATTTTTTTTTTCTTTTCAGTTTTAAACAAATGTTTTAAACCAATGCAGTATGAATAGAGTTATCCACATATAAATCTAGGCTAACAACACTATGAATCAGAATTATATTTTCCTTATTTGTTCTGTTATTGACTCACAGGAGAAACTGATAAAACCACAGCAAAACACTTAATAAATATCTGTGCATTAGAAACATTTAATATAATTATAATTGCTTAGCTGTGTAGTCACCAAGCAGACCTAATGAAAAATGTTCTAAAACATTTTTAGCTGAAAGGAGCAATCTATTAAATTACACTTTAGAAGTGAACTTTGTATGATCTATTAAGTTGCACTTTAGGAGTGAACTTAGTATGCATTTGCAAAAGTGCAGCTGAATATCTAACAGGCTATCTAAAAAATCAGAGTTTAACAGCTAGCTAACAACCTACCCAGGATATCCCAGTGGAGGTAAAAAAAACCAGTATGAAGTTAGCAACGATTCTGGAGGCAATATTATGCTATAAAGTATAACTACATGTTATTTCTTATACCTATGTTCTATGTATCCATGTTTTAGTATGTAAGTATACCCTGTGCATCAGGAGTAAAGATTTGGGGGTAGAGAGAGCGCACCAAAATTCACAGTCAGGGACACCACAGATCTGTAGAATGGATCTAAGTATATGAGATCACAAGATTTAATCAGAAACTACTGAATTTCAAATAAACAGAGGATAGTAAGGAGTTTGGTGTGTTAAAACTAATCCTCCAAAAGTGCACTTTTTTTCAAAGGTACTTCAGTAGTTCTCATATAATGACAAATTAGTGTGAACATATTCATTTCTCTACATCCATATTTACTTATGTTCTAAGGCTGACCAATGAAAAAATGCAACATTTCTTTTGCATGTATTTTGAAATTTTTGAAATTGCACTTTACAGGCAGTAAATTACAGGTAGTACATTTTACAGTAATCTACAGGTGGTTACATTTGTTCAGAAAAAAAATCAAGAGACTTTGTCTCACATTTTTATTTTGCTTGAGAACTAATTTTTGCTTATCGTGCATTGACAGGTCTCTCCTCAGAACATTAGGAGAAGCAAGGTTGGTTAATGATCTTAGATGAAAAAGGAATGGTTAAGTCACTTCATGATCCAGAATGAGTTTGTGAAAATTTTCTAATACATATTGAAACCTACATGTTGAAAGACTGAAAGATTTATGGCAGGTCTAGATGATGATTATTTCAATTCCTCTTCTGCAGAAATACTTCTGCAAGTATTTAAGAAAGGGCAAGACAGATCTTTGTGCAAAATACTCTAGGTGTAATTGGCTTTCCTTTAGGCAAAAGATATTTAGGTCTTTTTTGAATGGGACCACCACACAAATGTTTGGTTTTCATTGTTGTTTTTTTCTCCATCCAATCCTAAAGAGCCAACCACTTCTAAGATGCTTTTTTCTTCAGTCAGTAGAGCTGGATCAGCAGATGGAGATGGTCAGGCAGAGAAAACAACTCCCTGAAATACCACTTTCTTTTTTTGAGTGTTTTAGATCACAAAAATTAAGGGTTCTGACTGTATAATTAAACTGAGATCAACCTGACTGTGAGTGTTTTGCCATGCAGGATGCCTCTCTGGTCTATTTTCACATTTATGTAACCTCTATTTCTACCTACCTGGGCACCAGCTCTTTCACTGTCATGATAATCCTGCCAATTTGTATCTACACAGCTTGTTTCTAGCCTTCACGAGGTTGAACTTCTTGTTTAAAATAGCATCCTGTCCTTTACTACCAAACAAGACTTGGCTTGTTCTTCATTTCCATTACTTTTAAAATGTCTATTGGAGTTTTAACACAGGGAAACACAATGTTTTCTCTAGGACATGTTCCAATTTCTTTAAATGTGCATAGAGGGATTTAAAAGTTCTGAAATTTTTAAGTGTTTTCTGTAGCACTTCTCCCCAGAATTCACGTATCAGAATTTGAGCTTTCCTGTCATTTCAGGAAGATCATAATGCATCCTTTCTTTCCACCAGCCCCACAGCAAAACAAAGCTATAAAAAGATTCCCAGCTGAGGACCAAACATAACAAGGGCCAGCCTTGGAGAACCTGCCAGGACTACTGATAACAGCTACACTGGGCTCCACATCAACTTTAACTCTTGCAGGATGATATTTTGCATCAGTACTCATTAAGAGTGCCAAAAGATTGTGCTGATAGTGCTGCAAATCAAAACCCTCTTGATAAGATTAATATCCTATGTTTTCAGATTTGCTTATGAAGAATACATGCATTTCACATAATTTTGCAAGATCTTTAAAACTCTTTCCTGTTTCACAAAAGCAAGATTCTGTATATCAGCACAAGGTGTTACATTTTTTGTTCATCGAGATGACTCTTCTTCCTATGACCAGTAATTGCACTACCGAGTTTTGTATACTCTAAAAAGAATTTTATTTTGCAGGGCAAAAAGAATTGCTACTGGTATTCTGATTTTATTATGCTGGTTTCAAATAATTTACTAATTTACTCCACCAATTAATTTATCTACAGATCATATTCACTTACTGTTTCTTTCCCCTTGTCCTTGGTTTATTGTCAAAAGAGCAAGTGTGTAGGAAATGAGTCTTCCTCCACCCCTCCCTTCTAATGTTGGCAAAGACTACACAGAAAAAAAGAAGGTGACCATGTATGGCTACAAGGCACCAAAAATCCTTCTTTTGAAAAAAAAAATTCCTTTTTATAACTAACTCTCAATCAGGCTGGTTTCTATTAACCTAAAGTTGCTTTCTGCAGTAACAAAATATCAAAAAAATCAATTTATTTAATCTCTTTATTCTAAGTAATATAACTGCACTGTAATTGCTTATTTTGTTTCCGTGATATATTTTAAACAGGAATATTTAAAGTTTTTTTTTTTATATATAATCAATTATTTGTTTCAATATCAGACCTCCATTCTCAGGTACCTTTGACCCAGATTTAAACAATATCACTTTTAATTGAGAGTGATCATTTGAATATAAACAACATCCAACTTTCAGAGGGACTGAACTTCAAAAGAATTAACAAGTTATTTTTCTCCTTTTTTACTCTCAAATGCTTTTCTAAAAATGTATAGACTAATACGTAGAATAGTTGCTACAGGTTAAAAAAAAAAAGCATATTAACATTCTATCTCCTGATTTTCTAATACAAACTTTCTTGTTTATTTTCTGAACTGAAGAACTGAATACAGCTTTCATAAACTAATATGACTTTTAATGGACTTTTTCACTTTTGCTCTAAAGCGGTTCATGTAATGAGTAAAAACAATAGATCATGAGGGATATTTTCTTCACATTCATTTTGTCTTCCTTTTCAACCAAGTGGCAGGGAAAACCCAAAATTAATGTTGAATGACCAATAACCATTACATGTTTTAATGTGAGTTATCTTGAGAATGCCAAATTCAAGTAAGGGTTCTTCCAACTCATGATCTCTTTAAAATGTTCATTGGCAACAATATTCAGAGCTGGATCTGATACATAATACCACAGTCCCCAAAGAAAAAAGAATGGAGGCACCTGTTTTTCCTCTAGACTAAGTTAGTCTTTCCAGCTAGCCTTATTATTGTGTAGTTATAAAGAATCCAGTATTACTCAGAGCCGTAAATTTTTTTTTGACTTACATGCTATATATCAATACCATTATTAATAATAAAAACAATAAATTCCAAAATTTCTAATCAAAATGAAAAGCTACCTTAAAAAAAGGGAAAAAAAGTACATAATCAACAAAAAAGTAAATTATAGTTGTTATTATTACACTCTAACAAATATATTACGATTTGTTAGGATTCATGTACTTACTTGTGACCCATTTCGTGGGCAATGGTGAAAGCAAGATTGAGACCATTGTCCTCTGCAATAATGCATTTCCGCTTTTCACTGCACATTCCACTCAAATATGCAATACCTAGGAAATATAAGCACCATGATCAATTATTTTTGTTTTTATTACCAGAAGAACAGATAAGGTATTACAGGTCCCAAATAGGCCTAAAACTTTAATGTGGCCAGAACCATCCAACTAGATAAGCAGGTACCTGCAATGGTTTACCTGCTCATAAGCTTCAATATCTGTTGGTAGCACAGAAGTGGATAAAGTCAGAAAAGAAATCACAAGGCATTGTACCATTACCTAATTACACAGACTGTAATGTGCATGGAAAAGTTTGTACTTTTTTACATTCCAGTGTTCTTTCAGATAAGATAACTGTTCAGATTTCTATACTGTTATTGTAAAATTTATTTTCATTTACAATAACTCTGGGATCTGTATTTCTGTTCTATCATGGAGTATTAAGGTATACTTTTAAACAATAAACTTTTCCATGCATCATCATTAACTACAAACATGGTATTCAGCATGCTATATGATTCAAAAAATGTATATAGTCAAACACTACAGAACAAGCAAATTCCTTAGCAGACTGCAGTCTGACAAAAATATTCATTGCAAATGTTAACATACATCTAGCACCTAACTTTTGCAATAACTAGCATCCTAAAAGGTAGACTCTTGATTTCAAATTCAAGTTTCCAAAAAGTAGAACATCTGTAACTGTGAAATTTTAAGGAACTTAAAACTGATTTTTCTAAGGCATAAGTACATTTATAGGGGACATACGTTAGCCACTTACTGCTTGAAATCTTAGAATAAACAATAAAAATACTGTTTCAAATGCTTGGCCTAGTACCCAGGAACACCCCTTAGAAGGAAAGGAAAGGTGCCCTCTGGATTAACATGGAAAAGATACCCTCTGGATTAACGTGCTGATGCAAAAGTCATTTGAAATGTTTGACAGTGCTTGAAATTTAGTTATAATTAGCACTCTAAATTACCATATGATAATATAAATATGCATTGTGTTCTGCAAACGCAATGATTTATTCACCACATGGATGGTAGTAGACCCGTTAGTAGTCTGCCAGTGTGATTCTCAGCAGATTTGGATGAAAGCTTTTGGACATATTGTTCTTACATAAAAAAAAATACTGTTCAGGACTGAGGACTTATTCAGATCTGAATGAGATGGGATAGTATGCATTTTCTTATTAGTTTCACAAAAGAGAAAAAAAAATGGGAGTAAAAGGAATTTGGACTGCAAAAAAGAGTCCAAAGACCATGTTGAAAGCGAAAAAAAAAAAATCATTCTCCAAACAACATCGCATGCTAAATGTCTAAGTATAAAACACAATTTAGCAAATGAGAGAAGTAAAAATGCTCTGAAATGCAATATTATATTCCACATATTATGTTTCAATGGTTGAAATAAAAATTAGAAAAAAATACATTGCAAGAGCATTTTGTGTCCAGTAGATCCACGATTGTGTGCATTTTCTTTTAGGTTTCCAGTTTAGTAAGCTGAAAAAAAAACCAAAGAGTTGTTCTTAATCACGTAGCTCTGAGTAGGAGTAGAATTGATAACAATACTGAAAAGAACCATACATTGGGGCTTGGATTTCTGCCAACACCAATGAATTTGAAAGTGCTTAAACAAAATAGAAAAACTCACTCTAGACAAAATGCAGCACTGTATTTTGAAGTGTTGTGGGCATTCCTGTTACTGTAAAGTTTCTTGAAGACTGTTCAAAAGTACCTTCACTAGGGAGGATGGCAATCCTCCCCTGGATAAATCTTAGGTGCTCTTACGTAGAAAGGAAATTCCCAAATTTCCCTCTGTCTCTTGAAGCTGAAAATAGGCAGAAAACTGATGCTCTCCAGTCTTTGCTAGGGGAAATAAGACTTCTGGATTTCTTTCAGCCTCTAAAAGGGCAGGTTCAAGTACAGGAGTAATATCTTTCCATACCACAGGAGGAGTTCTACCAGTTTCCTGTGTTCTCGCTATCCCGCCTGCACTGAGAGCATAAAATATCCCCAAATTACTAGATACACAGCAAGTTTCATACCTATTAGTCAGAAAAAGCAGTGAGAAGCAGTAAGCATTTTCAATTGTACCCAGTGTATATGACCAAGACTGTTTTTATACTTGACATTCTTAGAAGGAAATTGATTATGATTGATGTTTTCGAGGGCATGATATGAAACATAAAACCTCCATTTCATTTAGGTTAAATTAGTTTTCTGAATCTGGAAACGTCCAAAAACATCAAATGCAATTAATGCTTTATGACTTTTTGCTTATCAAACAAAGTCAACCTTACACATGAAAGCCACATCAAACAGCGGCTACTGTATATAGGTCAGCCAACTACTAGCCGTGAACGAATTTCATGTCTTGTCCTTGGTTATTAATTTCATGTGTAGAGAAAAAGAAACTGACTTCAGCAAGCAGCTGCTCTTGTTTAGCTCTCTCAGCACTAGGTAAAAGAAAGAATTTCTTCTTTAAATATATGTATGTTCTCTGCAGCTTCCTGTGGCTTATTAGCACAGCTGGAACCACTCCAAGGTTAAGTCTACAAGAAAAAAAAAAAACTGAACAATTGCACTCTTGTTATGATAAAGCTATTCCCAATGAACCCATGGACTCACTGCACAGCTTCAAATTAACACACTTAGCACCTGAAAAGTGCTGGCTAGAAAGCTGTAACATCATCTCGTGCACCATTTAAGGAATCATCCTACTATATCTATCTACAACAAAACCCATGACAAACCAAAAATCAGCACCAAGTGTATACATGTCAAGTATAAATTATTAAAAGGACCTTACTCCATGGATAAGTATTTCTGAAGTTAATGCAGAGTAAAATATATACAATATCAATTAAGAGAGTCTAGCTTTACCACTGTACATTAGAAGAAACACTGCATGGCTACACTTTCTTATCAAGCACGTAACTATCCAAACAAAATACATGCTGCTTCAGAAAATACTACCTTTTCCAAAGTCAAATCAATGCTTTATTACTACTATCACTACTGCTACCCACGGAGATTTTTTAGATTTAATGTTATGTAACATCATCGTTTTTCTTCAAAATTCCCTGCAATTTTAATTAACATCACATCCCCAATACTATTTATTGTATCAGAATAGACATTCATCTACAACTTTTCTCTTGAAAAGTTCTGCTCACTTAACAGGGATACTATCCTAAACATGTTACCAACTAAAGTAACCATGCTCATATCTATCAAGATCGACAGATACCATGCTTGTATCTATCAATATCGTTAAAAGCTGATCAAGAAGAATAAAAGAAAAAAGAACATATAACTAATGTCTACAGCATCTAGTTAAGGTAATGAAGCACATCAATAGAAATGAATGTATATTAGATTCCATTTCAAGCATGCTAATATTTGTAAAGGCACTTCACGATCCCTGCTTCTATTTTACCACACATAAAACTGACATTGCCTAAGTTCACCTTATGAATAAAAATAATATTTATGTATGTAGAATATCTTACAAGAAAATTTCACCAAGCTTCAAAAACAGCTAAGTAAGATACTTATAAAATACAACTAAATCTGTATTGGAGAGAAGATATGCAGAACAATTGGCTCTGCACTAACTGAAACACAAACATTCAAAAAAAAAAAATCTCTGCTTTTTAGAAGGTGCCATGCTACAATATGCAACATAATCTTAGTTTGAATTATTATCTGCAAACCTAGGCCAGCTGCTGTAATTGAATGCCCAGGTACACTTGGCTTTGATACAAACATAAGTATTTGAGCTGGCAAGTCAATGGACCTTTGAGCGTAAACAGCAGTACTAAAGTGCACTTGCTTACTTCTAATTTTTTTTCTTTTTTTTTTCTTTTTTCTTTTTTTTTTTTCATTTTCCCCATCTCCTCTCCTCTCCTCTCCTCTCCTCTCCTCTCCTCTCCTCTCCTCTCCTCTCCTCTCCTCTCCTCTCCTCTCCTCTCCTCTCCTCTCCTTTCTCTTTTCCTTTCCAGAGCCCAGATGCCTTCTTTTAGGAACCCTTTCCATAGGGTTGACCCTCAAAAGCCTCTCTAACACAAGCTGCTCTGAACACAGTGCAATGAGGATTTCCAGATAGAAAGAAAGGGTGGGGGGAAGTCTGATCACTTGCTAGGGAATCGGCAGCCCAGAAACATTCAGAAACCAAACTAGAACATTTAATAAGCAGCAATGTCAAAAGAATACACAAAAGCCTAGGAAAAGAAATGTATTTCTTTTGAAATCTGCATATATGCATTCTGTTTATATGTATACTGATGCAAGACGACAGCAAAAATAATAGGATGAAGATGAAATAGCTTCTGATATATTTCATGCAAATCAGAATGATTTATCCATATGTAATAAATATATGGTTATATGTTTAATAATGGAGTAGGAACTTTATTCCTTGCTTTTAAGGAAAGTGCTGCATTTCAATCCTTTAGAGCAGGGGAAAATTCTAAAGGCAGGGATGAAATATCAATGCATGTTGACATACTACACATGCATGAACAGATTTTAAATATGCAATTGTACAATTTTACATGTAGCTATTGCACATTGCTAACAGTCCACAGCTGTTCAGTATGTTATTATACAGATGGCACACCTGTTGAAAGTTGTCTGCTTTCTTCTAAAATGTAGTCCAAACAGAAAATTTCTCTTTCAGAAGATGCAAGTCACAGACCAATCTGGGCTAATATTCTGTCCCAGCAGTGGCCAATAGCAAATATTTCCAGACACATTATACAAACTAAGCAGAAGTGAGCTTTCCCTAGCATCCACTCCCAGCCTTTGCTGACAGCATTTTAGAAATCTCCTAAGAGAGAGGCTATTTCTATGCTGTCACTTTAACAGCCAAGAAGGTTTCTATTCTCTATAAGTATGGCTATTCCTTCTTAACCTGATTTACAGGTTAGGTCCATAAGATGCTGTGACAAATATCTCTGGAATATAAGGGTGCACCATACATTTTCTTTGCTTTACCTACTGCATTGCAAGCACTCTTGCTCAAGTATAATGCTCCATTAATCTTTCCAAGTCATTTATGTCTTTAGAGATCTCCATCAGCTTTCTCCATGACAAAGTGAAAAGTTCTGGTATATATACCCCTTCCTCAGGCAGAAGCCAACCACATCTTTTCAGCATCTACATCCATCTATATACCTTAGTTTTTCTTTTCAGCTACTGTCTTCCTGACCCAAGTGGCCATTTTCAAAGTGCATGTGCAACATAAATTTTTAAAGGACGAGAATCATGTTTTTTATGTGGTTCTCTATTTTTTCCTAGTCAATCCTAAAAGTCAGTTTACACAGCTGAGCAGACACTTTCAAAGAAATTTCTGCAATTATTTTTCCAGCTTTATTATAGAAGAAAACTTGGTTAAATCATAATTCTAGTAGAAGACAAAAGAGGCCTAAGCCATTCTGTTCCAGAGCAAAAGGTAGAAATTCACAAGATAAGACAGTAATGTGCAATAAAGTTTTTTAAAGTTTTCTTGTTTCATACTTTCAAATACTGTGACAGTGACATAAGCAACAGATTTAATACAACAATCTATCCTTCTTTGGAGAACCTGAAATCATTTGACCCACTACTCTAATTTCCTCAATACATAGTTTGCATAAGCAATTTTTCTAGAGGCTTCTAGATTTTTTTTTGCATGTACACTGTTGCATGGTAAAAAAAATATTAAAATTCTCAATTTCCATTTTATTTTTGGACAAAAGTAGAAAATTCTATGTTTAAGGCTGCATGAGAAAGGTTATATTTTTACATTTTTAGCTTGTCTTATGAAATCTTCAGATCTACAATATGTGACTTCAGAAAAGAGACCCTTCATCTGTCTGGCAAGAAAAACTGGGGCTTTCCATAGCAAAATTGAAGCTTGTCACCTGGAAAGCCAGGAACAGGTTTCAAGGTGAGCATCATTCATTTCAGAAGAGCTCTCGCCAAATAAACTCATTGCCTCAATGACATAGAATCATGCTTTTCACTGATGTATTACTGTTATACAGCATATTCAATCTACTTTGCATGCATATCCCATGCCTCAGGGTAAGAGTCAGTGCCCATTTCCTACAATAAAGGCCCATTTCTGTAAACTGACAAACCAGTGGTCTGCAGTGCTGCAGAACTGTGCTCACTAAAAGCAAATCCTACAACTCTCAGCTGCCACCTGTGCTTTGCAACCTGTTCTTCCACTATACTTTGTTTACAAAAGGACCATGTGATAATGCTATTTTGCAGTCTTTCAGGATATTTTTGTAATTTTTTCCATCAAACCATCCTCATGACCCGATTTCTTTCTTGGAGGAAAAAAGAACAAAGCAGCTAGTTGTGTGTGCACTAGGCATTTCATTACTGATGACATCCAAGCATACGGGCCCTCTGATCCTCAGATTTGCTTCAATGCAACAGGAACAAGAACTTATTTATAAGGCAACATTATTTTCTTTTACTTTCTTATATACACCTACAAAGATTGTTGGAAATAAATATATTTTGGACAATCACTTCTGCATTTCTAGGTACATATGCATTTCTAATTTTTTTCCTTTTATTATCTTTGCTTAGCTTATATGAAAACCTTCCACTATTTTCTCCACACCTGATATACTTTGAGCTACTTGTTTTTTCTGGAGAAATACCTTTCGTATTTCATTATTCCTCACAGAGGATATATTTCAAAGTATGGGAGCAGAAGTTCCATGATGCATCCATGCAGTTGCCCTTCTCTAAAATACATTTTCTCCTCTATTGCTTTCAGCTTCAGATGCACCCCACTCAGGGGCTGAAAACCAACCTAGTTTCAAAGCTTATGGTAGCACTTAACCCTGTCAGGAAGCAAGCGGGAGCACAATGAGTCTCCATGATACAAAGTGGTTATCTGTGTTCTACATTGTCTGAGAGAGAGAGGCATTCTTGAAAGTGGGAAGTTCTTTGTGTTCTTTACAGAGAAAAATTATTCTTCAGATGCTCTTAAATTAAAAAGAAATGTTTCACTCAAACAACAGTAGGGTAACAGGAGAAAATGACTATTCATTCTATCTATTTCCTTTTAAAACATTTGGGAGACACAAGACATCTGCTATATGGGGACAGGTATCTTAAATGTCCAAACTACCTATTGACTGTTTTATCTGCTATAATTTATTCAGAAGTCTGTAAAGGATGGATGGCGCAGATTTAATGATGTTTTTTCACACTGGCAAGAATTTTAAAGTGACAAAAACAGAGGAACAAGTTAATATTCTTGCATAGTATAAATACTTTGTGCATTTTTTGGAGGTTACAAACCAAGCTGCAATTTCTGCTGCAATATGACATTAAGAGGATCCCCAATCTCAAAAGGGACATATCTCTGCCAAATGCAAGTGGAAGTTTAGTTTTCCAAGAATACCACAATAGGATTAGTAGTACAAGAAATTACCATTTGAATGCTTGCTAACATTAAGTAAAATAAACTGACTTCATTTTATGAAGGAGATGACCTTTTCTAATAATTTGTTACAGCTTTGCTATTGTACACTTTGCTGCCTCTGACAAGTGTTTAAATTACATTTTTTTTCAATGTAAGCACTATTTTAGGCATATCTTTACAAAAACTCTGTACAAAAAGATTAAAAGTTTTCTGTCATTTGCCAAAGAAGGAGTCAGAAAAAAAAATATTGCACTCATATTTTAATGCAAATGCTGACTGCCTCGTCTGTTCCTAAGAAAATCTGATGATCCAGCTAATTGTCAAAAACCTCTTTCATTGCTATAAAGGGTGTTTTCACTTCTAAATACTAAAGGCCTCCATTTCTGAACACTTGGGTTGACCTAAATTAGCATTACAGTGTAACAGGCAAGTCTCTAAGCCTAGATAATTGTGATATATACATACAGGATGAAAACAGTAAATAAAAATTAGTGCTAACAGAGCAGGGCCCAAGTTGTGCTTGCACTGGAGGATTTTCTGTAAGACCATGTTTCAATGTTCTTGCAAACTGTTTTCAAACCAAACATTGTAGGGATGGTCTTCAGATAGAGTTTAGCCTCTAAGAAAGCAAGCTGAAAGACTGGGCATCAGGTTTTTCCTCCCTCAGGGAATCCGTTATTCAATTCCCTCTGAGAGCCTGCCAGATACAAGGTCATCACGAACTGGAGAAGCCTCTTGTATCTCAGATGCACAGAGTTTGGTCCTTGCTATTTCCCTGACTGAGCAAGTTAAGTAGGGGGTGACCTTTTTTTCTTTTGATGGCAAAACCACACTCCATTCATGGGTGGGTACCAGTTCCTTCCTGCTTGAATTCATGGGGCAGACTTCTCACTGTGTTTGAAAAAGTTAGGTGAGGTTGCACGGATCATGCTCAGTGCTCTCTACGCATGTGAGATCCTTTTCCTTTCCTCCTTAAATAAAGAACCGACATATCACTGGCTACACGTTCTTCACCTCAGAGAAAAATAATGCATTAACTATGAAATCTTTCTAATTGCATCACACTAATCTTTTTTTCCACACAGAAACCGATATACTGGTGTATGCATGGTGTTCGCAGATAGTGATTTGCCTATTCGGCCTCTTTTTTTTTTTTTTGGAAAAAAAAACATCCACTAAAACACTGTTGGATTTATCCATGTGAAATATTACACAAAGGTGAGTACTCTACTCAAATATTTTTTTAAAACATTTCATCGTAAGTATATAATATTAAAACAAGCATATCCTAAGGATTAGTTGGATAAATAGTTAGGTAGCCAGTGAACACGCATGTCTTATGTTATAGTTTAATTAAAGTTAATTTAATTAATTTAATTTAAGTTAGTTTAATTTAAACTAATTATAGTTTAATTCATACTGAAATTGACACCAAATATTTTGTTTTGATCTCTTTTCCATATAAAGAAATACTATAAAAGAGAGATATTAAGGTTGTAAAATTCAGAAAAAAAAAAAAAGATATCTTTAAAAGCTCCTATCAGCTGGGATTTGACCCTGTTTTTCAACAGTTCAAAGATAAAACAGTTCAACAGACAAAAGCATACAGGACATAATTCACTGCTCAATACAATGAGTGGGGCATAAAATCATTTTTATTTCTCTTGCAATCTGACAGATAAATCAGCTGGTGAAAGATTTTTTTCCCAGCAAAAAGCTGAGCAGAGTAGCCCACTACTCTCCCAGTTGGTGCCTTGTCACCCTACCCTTCGACATGACCTCCTCTGTGCAAGTTCTCATATTGGTGCAATGGAGATGAAGCCTGTGGTGCCTGGAGTGCCTCGCACGGTGGGAACATGTATTTTTTTCCTACCAAGTTATTTCTGCCACAGATGGGAAGGGCTCCTCTGAGAGCCTCTGGCAGATGTAGGCTACTCTGCCCTCCAGCAGCAAAGAAAAGGAGCTTAGCCGTTCCTGTCTTTCGTAACAGGGTAAGAAATCCCTGTCTCACCTCTACTATTGTTTTCATTACCAAAGGTAAAATAAAATATGAATACATCTTTGCAGATTACAACTTTGGTTTCCTTAGTCCAGAGAAGGTTTATATTTAGTGATCTCATCCTTCATGGATGTTAGAAAACAGCTTTGCAGACTGAGATGGGATGAACCACAATGATGACAGATTTTCATGACACAAGCTAAGGAAGCGGCTGGAAAAGTTTAGAATTGTCCTGCTAGCATATAAATCATACTATCACTCCCTTGCTTTTATAACACAACAATGTAATCACAATGGCAAGGCAAAAAGAAAAAGCCATTAAAACTCAAGGCAGCAGACTAGCAACAAGGAATCCTAGTTGCACTTTTACCAGACTGAAACATTCCCAGTATTTAATTACAGCCTGGGTATGTACAGTTACAGGCACTTTGGGGCAAAGCATTCTTTCTAGTAGACCTTTACTACAACAATTATCTTTAATTTTCCTTTTATTTCAAGACAAAACAAACACATGCTCATGTATTACAAAGCGATTCTTAAGGCACTCTTTAAGAATTCCTTTTTCTGACAGACATAGGGGCTTTGGCCATTAAAGAAATGCAAGTTCCGGTTCTAAGCACAAATCTTCTAACTGCTAATGAAACATTGGTAGAAGTTCTTTAAATGTACTATGTCTCTGTTTTAAGAGCTTTTTAAGACTGGATTTTAAATGCCCCAGGTAAGTTGAGACTAAAAGAATACAAAAATTTACCAAAAAATGAAGCAATATAAGCTGCAGAAAAGAATGTTGCATTACATTTTCACACACACACAAAAAGGGTATGGTTACACAAGAAGCTACAGAAAACTACGGATGGTATTTCGGGGCATTACAGGACAGTTTACTGAGGTCAAGAGCCAGAGTCAGCAGTTCAGCACATACTCGACTCTGCTGGGATATAAGCATATGCTAAGACCAATGACAGGATATGTCTAAATGAGAAAGAACAAGTCTCAATATATTTGAACTTGAATGTACAAGAACTAGTCATGGCTCTGAATAAGTATGATTATCAAGGTATATATATAAAAAAAACCCTTTACCATAGGGATATTTAAAAATAACCACAGTATCTGATAAAAATATTTTTATTCAGTAAATAACCTGTAACTCTATCTTTGATAGTATCTCATTATCTTGTATTTATGCTATATTTTAATTATACAAATAAATAACATTTCAGCTGGTACTACCAATTTTATAAACAAATACACAAATTTGTTTAGAGTATATCAAATTATTAACATGCTGACTAATTGGAAAGTTATTTGATTTTCAGAAACACATACAGACTAAATGAAGTTCAATCATGGATTTGTAAGTTCTACACAAGATTGTAAGTTTAAAAAAATGGATGTAAACATCAAAATTAACCTTGCAGCCTTCCTAAATATGTTCAAAGCCCTACTGCCTCCAAAATGATATTAGCAAAAAAGATTTAGTAAAAAAATATACAATTTCTACAACATAATTTAAAAAAAAAAGACAACAAAAATCTTGAAATGAAAAACTTTTTTTTTTCTTCACATTCAACTTTCTAAAATATATTGGCTAATTGCTATTGGCTAACTGCTTCAAATTAAAATAAATTAAAATAAAGAAGGAGAAGGAATTGCCTGGGGCTGTAAGTCCTTGATCAGTTGTTTAAAGCAGAAAAGACTTGCTCTTTTTTTTCAGGAATCCTAAGTGTTTAGTAACTGAAAGTAAGCTCAGCGATTATGAAATTGCCAACAAAACTCTATTCAGAGATTTATTCTGTGTTACCCTACTACTGTTCAAATTAGTTATGTTTTAAACACTTAAAACACAGAAATACAACAAAATCTCATATGTTGCAACATATTTTGTATTTGATTACAACAGTATGAAAAAATAGCTTTACATGTGAAAACCTGGTTCATGGTTCTTGGAAAAAAATATTGCCACTAAAACAAGAAAATAGGAGACAAGCTAAGGTTGAAATTTATCTCAGAGCTTCATATAAAGCAAGAAATCAACCAATTTTAAGACAGACTTTAAAATATTTACAGGAGGAATAAAATGGTGACGGCTTGCAGTAACAGAAATCAAAATGTGATAATCTTTGACATATATTGCAGTTTGTGTTCTTCTGTTTGCTTGATAAATTGCACCAACCCTGCAGTAATTAATCCAGTTTTATGATATTGTTATACTAGCTTCTTTTTTTCTTCCACATCTATCTGGAATTCACATCAAGTGAACTTCTAAAAACAGGAGTTTTATCCTGTAGTATAAAGAAATGTAAGTTTCTTCCACCATTTGAGAGATCCTATGTATTAAAGATATTTGTATATCAGAAGCACTGTACCATATGGCAGTCACTTCCTAAGCAACTCCTGTGCTTCTATACTTCTACATAGTTTAAATTATATTAAGTAAAACTTCTTAGCAAGGTTACAGAAGACACTGGTGTTCAAAGACCCCATCTGACCATTCTATTTACTTCAGCATTTGCAGCTCCTGTATACACTTCTGAGCTATGGTACCTTTCACAAAAATAAATACTCATAAAAAGAAATTGACTGAGATGTTTAAGACTAGCTTTTCCCCAAACCACTTAAAAGAAAGAGGCTCCTTCTCCCATAGTATGAAAAGTATCATATTGGAAATATTCTAAAAGGTTTTTACGAGTTAAACAGTGATTCCAAGTTCTCTGAATATCAGTAATCTTACCTGCAGCCATTTTGCCTTTACATAGTGCACATTTAGAGAATCTTCTGTTCAGACAGCTTTATATTTTTCAGGTAAGGCCAATGCATGGGGAAAAAATTCAAAGCTAACAAAACTGTCAAGTCTGCGAATTTTGTGGAGAAGCAAGTCTGGAAACATGCCAGAGAATGTCTGTGACCTACAAAAAAGTCCTCATTCTGCTGAAAAGTAACCTGAATTAGTCAATCTCCTCATCTAGTCTACATGTCTTCTTATATTCTCACTCTGAATTCCCTACAGTATTCATCAAGTAGTATTAACAACGAAAGAAACTAATTTTGTTGTGCTAGGGAATACCAGACAAAAACATTCTGGCCACAGTCATCAGCTGTATTTCTCATGACTAGGTATACACATCCAGGTGGTAGCAACTTTGATCATTCATATTTTAAATTAAATGTAACTTGAAATGACTTTTCTTTATTGAAACCTAATTGGATGCTTTTTATTATGATATCCAATCTGACAGTTGTCAATGCTAAAATGTTACAAAAAAAAAAAAAAACAAAAAACACACACAAAAGGAGAAAAACTCCATTTTCTGACCTGCACTGATTTATCCTCCACTGACTGCTCCATTTCCCTCTGCAAGTCTGGCAGAACTTCTCACTCGCACCCACACTTGGTCCTTTGGAGAACTGGATCAAGACCACCCTCCAGACTTGAGCTTTACCTGCGTTCTTGAGCAGTGAAAAACGTACCTCGAAGTTATGACATGCTGTAAATGATAGGTCTGAATATTTTCCTCTTTGGTGTTGGCTGACTGGGAATTTCCCTGGCTCCCGCAGCACGAGACACTCATGCTGCTGCAGCTAAAGATATTCAGTAAGATTATCCTTGACTATGGGACTTATGTCCTAAAGGTTCCTGTTCTTCCGTGCACAGGTATTTGAGCTGGTTTTAAACTAGCAATATCAAGCACCAATAGCAATTCTGCCACAGCAGCATATGGCTCGTGAGATGACTTACCACACTTCTCAGCAATCTCTACCATTTCTCTAGCCAGCTGCATAAGAATACTACATACAGATTTTTTGGAAAAGACAAGAGACAATGGATGGTACAGGCAAGAAGAGTCAAGGAAAGAGCTTTTTTAAATTTACTTCTGCAATGCTGATGCCTGTGTTCTGGGGAACCTCTTTGGTGGTAATGGGCGCTAAGCATTCAACTCTAATATATCCAGCATTAACCTTCACCGGGCAATGATAGCCTACCTAATTTCCTAGTTTTGTTATATCTCTTAACGCATAGGGCTGGTCTAAATGCCTGTCCCTTGAGAGAAGTGCTGGAAGAACAGGCCAAGTACTTTGTGTAAAGATCTACAACTTCCAAATTATAAAGGAAAAATAACTAAATCCATCTTTGGCATTTTGCTAAGTTGGACAGAAGACATGTTCTTTCACTTCGTTTTGTTTTGTGGTCTTTATTGTGTAGATGTTTGTTTGATTCATTACCAGTCATTATTTGTATCCATGCTATTTACATTCTTTGCAACAAAGCAAAGAACTGATGGGGCCTGCATTTTCCACTGTTGTTTTTAACCTCTGCAAAGCTGGTTGTTACCAAAGTTAGAAATTTATAATATAGTAAATTTATATGATTTGTATGATATGATTTATAATATTTATAACACAGTAAATTTGCCCCATCCCCCTAAAATAATGTGACAAACATTTCAAGGGAGTCCTATTCAGAGACTGCAATGTCAGTATTTTATTAGAAAATATTTCATAGTAAACAAATGAGGTGGAAGCCTCATTTGGGAAAGCCTGTCTTGGGAAGCCTCATTTGGGAAAAACTGGCTCGGGAAACAACGTCTTTATAGCTGAGGCTTTACTGAAAACAGATCTGAGAATATTGGATTGAATGGTACATATTAAATATATAACATATTAAATGGCACAAACTAAATATGGCAACATATTTAAAAAAAAAGAAAAGAAAACCTTGCTCTTTTACAATACCATCACATAATGAAACTGGGAAAAACATATCAACAAAATAGTTTGAAAACAGCATCTAATTGCTTTATCTCCAGAAGACCTTGGAGCTATCAAGCTATCAAAACATTGCACTCACACTCCTCTGAGATCAGTAAACTGCTGGTAACCTTGTCTTTCATAAAGCCTCAGAAGAACTGCATTTACTATTTCTGTGACATCTCCTTACTTGGGAATCTAAACCAGCACTGAGTTACAAGCAAATGGTATCAGTTTTAAAAGGATCTTGTTTGTATGGTATCATATGTGTGTGTCAACATGAGATGTATTTAAAAAAAAAAAGGCCCAATCCCAATGCAATAAGAAGGTATTACTGGAATATTCAACTGAGGTCACTCTATTTAAGGCAAAAGCTATCTCTAAAATGACTAATAATTCTGACATATTAGACAAAATGGAACTCAATTTATACATGCCAAGAAAACTGTTGACCTTTCTTTGGCAGGGGCAGACTTTTTAGCTGAGCATAGTAAAAGGCTTAAGCAAACTAAATCTGGAAATACTACTTTTTGTTTTCCATTTTGTTGCAGTCAGTGTTACTAGGACATTTTACTAGCTATCATAAATCTTTCAAAACATTAACTGTGGTCACAACATTTTATATAGCACATATGTTGTACACCTGTGGATTTCTGATAAGGGATGAGAGGACACATTACCTGAACAATCAGATAACATCCTGCATGCCCTAATGAAAGGGTTCAAGTGCTTAGTGTCTGACATTTGTAATAGTTTCTCTTTAATGAAAGAAAAATGACAGAGGAAATGGAATTACTATTCACTATGGTATAGTATCAGCAAAGCAATAGCTTGAAAATTGTAGAATGGAAGAATTTTTGTATAAAAAAATTCTCGCAAAGTCTATATGTTCCTTAAGGATAAGTTTACTTTGAGTCTTTACAATTTACAGCAGTATGACAGTGTGCGAGTATTTTGTACTTTCTTAACCATCATATTGTATGCAGTAGAAATTCAATCATCTAATGGATTGAATGGAGAGGAAGAACATGCTGGGCTCCCTTCCTGATTCTGTCACTTGCTACCTCATTGATCTTGCGCAGGTCATTCAGCCTGTCAGTATTCCCAGCTATAGAAATTACACTCTTTCTTATGCCTTTTGAAAACTATTTTGGGAAATTACTGCTGTGAGAACAGCATTATGTGTCCCTGAGCAATCCTTCCAGGACATCAGCATGCTAGACACTATCCATCAGTCAAAATCCCTAGCTTTGAAGCAAATCCTGAGCTAGATGGGAACAACAAAGAAAACTAAACAGCTAGCTAAGTACGCAACCAAATGCAACTATATGTTTGTCCTGGGATCTGCTGAAACCTCTCGCTGGCACAAGGGCAGAAGAGAGAAGCAGGCATTGGAATGCTAAACCAAGGCAGCGCCCAGCCTCCAAGAAGGGCAGCTCCTGAAAAGTTGCAGACTCCCTTAGAAACTATCATTCTCTCAGTTTCTCCTAATCAACGTGACTCCAAGCTGATGCCAACATGAATCACTATCATTATAAACATGCCCCTTAAACCACAACATTCCACACTAATAATTCACCAATACTACAGAAGACATTAGCTAGCAGCAAACAACTAAAGCAATTTAGAAGGTCCGCACCATAACATAGAACAGGTTACTTCTTTCTGTGAGTGAGAAAATATCTATTAATTTCCATATACTCGGATTAATACTTTTGTGTAATGATCCATCAGCCATTTGCTCTACAAATCATTGCTTCTTTTAGATACTTAAATATTAGAATATCAAAAGATGTACACATAAAATCAGTACAGCATATACTATGCTGCAGTTTACAATGACTTTATGCTTTTACTTTTAATACAGGCTCTTTTTTTTTAATTTTGACATCTAAAGGCATTTAATAAAATCTAAGAAATAGCTCGAGGAAGGAAACAGCTATTTCACTCAGAATTTTATCTATCAAAAATAAAAATAAAAATAAAGCAATCCAGACCACCTTAAATATAAAATATAACTATAAAATACAACCTGCAGTGGAGCGAGGTATTCCAAAATCTGAAACATGAGACAGTTTTTGACTAATCTACCAAAAACTCTTGAAGACAGAGACACCATGATCCCCAAAACCCATTAACGGCGAAAGAAGAATCATTGGTGCTTACCAGTCTAAACCTACATTTAAAAAAAAAAAAAAATACCATATGTCACTAATGTTTGAATAATCAAGTAAGGCTAGAAGCTGCTTGTTATGTTACAGAAGAGTCATGATCATCAGGGGAGCAAAAGGACTTCATTTCTGTGAGGCAGTAAGAGATAAGAGGACGGGGGAAGAGAAGAGCCTTGTAGTCAAACTACCACAGGAAGCAAAAAAACACTTAGGCCTGGTCAATTTTGATCTCAATGCAATAGCCTTGAGATTTTCCAGTCCAAAGGACTGACAACACTGAAACCGACTTAGGTCGGCTGAAATTAATGGATCTATGCTGATTTATGCCACATGAGATTCTGGCTTACTGCTTTACAGAAATCTGTGATTAGTCAGAGAAAGAACTAATTGGAGTTGCATTGGATTTACATAGTGTGAACTAAGAAGCTAGCCCCACAACACTCATGTCCACACTATGACTTTACAAAAGCTTTTAGCAGTAGCATGATATTCACTACAACTCTAAAGAGCATAAAATTATATATATATATATATATATATATTTTCTAAACTTCAAACCACTTCAGGAAATTAAATGTCATTTAAATACTGTATTTTACATTTCTACCTACTTCTCAAAATGAGAAAAAAAATGAAATGTTCATGCCATTTTTGTTTGATCACCAAGATATTCAGGAAAGTAAAAGTTTATTCTTTTGGGTTGCTTTCTCTGATTAAGAATTTAAAATTTCACAAACACCTTAAAAAACTCTTTCCATCAGTATGTAAAAAAATGTCCACCCGAAAGACCAGGGGCAGAAATATTTGGAAGACTGGTATCAGCTATTTTCTTTTGAAATCAACAGCAAACATATCTTTGAAGGATATTACAACATATGTTTTTGATTTTTAGTAAACTTTTTTGGTGGACAAGGTTCTTGGTTAATGTCAATTTAAGGCATTAAATCGTCATATAAACCACTCTGTTATTCCAAGATGCAATGAAAAAAGTACTAATTGCAGCATGCACAGCCATGTACACAAGCACACAATTGAAGCATGCACAGCAGAACACAACACGAAACACAGAGAAAAGTGTTGTTTGCTACCTCAATACATAAAAAATTTTCTGTGTAACTGAATACAGGCACATAGTCCAACTGGCTTAAGTGGGTTCTCATGTCTAGTCTGAAAACTGTGATTCTTGGCATTTAATGAGTAAACAATAAATCTAGTAATTGTCTGTGTAGTATACATCACTGAGAAGAACTATGATCCAACATGACTATCCTTTCTAATAACGAAACCTATCCTGTAATGTTTGTTTCTTTCTTGTGACTTTCATTTCTGGATTGTGTCATGTGCTACAAAGAACACCTTGACTGTATCATGTACATGGACAGTTACATTAACATTTCAGCCATTTGCTTTATTCCTCTCCTCTTTACAGTAAACAAAAGGCTGTATTGTGATGAATCTCTCTCTTTTTTTTCATTTTTTTTCTTTTTCCTTTTATTTTTTCTTTTGCCTTTTTTTTTTCTTTTTTTTTCAAGCTTTGGACAGCTGGGAATTGTTCAGTTGATACTGCATTATTATTTTTCATCTACTTTCTTTGGCAAATTTTGTAATTTACAACATCTTAAACATTCCTGGAATGTGTCTCCCTTTCCATATAAATGTGTTATATGAAGATCTACAGTAAAATCAAAGTACTCCTGCTTACCTTTTAACAAACTTTCAGATATGATCTAATCTAAGCCTAAAAATCAAATTTGAGGTTTTCAGAACCTAATGACAGCGATCACAAAAACAAGATGTTAAACCAAAACAGCTGTCCCAGCCCTCTAAGGTACTCTCATGTCTTTATGTCTAAAGCTGTATGCCTAAAAATACTGATGTAATACATGCGTTCTAGTAAGATGATTTAAATATTCTCTCTAACAAAAAGGCACAAAGTTCTCCTAGTTTTTGAACATTCCTCCTTAATTAGTTCAGGGATGATGGCTGATATATGTTTCAGAGAGATTAACTACTTAATAATGAGCATGGGTCCACACAATTGAAACCATAGAATGATAGAATGCTTAAGTTTGGAAGGTACCTCTAGAGGTCATCTAGTCCAGCCCCCCTGCACATGCAGGGTCACCTAGAGCACGTGGCACAGGACTGTGTCCAAGCGGGTTTGGAAGATCTCCAGAGAAGGAGACTCCACAACCTCTCTGGGCAGCCTGTTCCAGTGCTCTGTCACCCTCACTGGCAAGAAATTTTTCCTTAAGTTCCTGTGGAACTTTTAATGCTTCAGTTTCTGGCCATTACCACTAGTTCTATCGGTGGTGACCCCTGAAAAGAGGCCAGCACCATCCTCCTCACTGCCTCCCTTGAGGTACTTATAGACACTGATCAGATCCCCTCTCAGCCTTCTCTTCTTCAGGCTGAACAGGCCCAACTCTCTCAGCCTCTCCTCATGGGGCAGATGTTCCAGGCCCCTGATCATCCTTGTAGCCCTGCGCTGGACTCTCTCCAGCAGCTCCACATCCCTCTTGTACTGTGGAGCCCAGAACTTGATACAATACTCCAGATGTGGCCTCACCAGGGCTGAGGAGAAGGGCAGGATCACCTCCCTCGACCTGCTGGAGACGCTCTTCTTAATGCACCCAAGGATCCCATTGGCCTTCTTGGCCACGAGGGCACACTGCTGCCTCATGGTCAGCTTGTCGTCCACCATGACACCCAAGCCCTTCTCTGCAGAGCTGCCCTCCAGAAGGTCAGTCTCCAGCCTGTCTGTGGTTATTCCTCCCCAGGTGCGGGACCTTACACTTGGCCTTGTTGAATTTCATGAGGTTTTTCACCGCCCAGTTGTCGAGTCTGTCCAGGTCCCTCTGGATGGCAGCACAGCTCTCTGGGGTATCAGCTACTCCTCCCAGTTTCATATCATCAGCAAACTTGCTGAGGGAGCACTCTGTGCCTTCATCCTGGCCATTGATGAATAGATCAGATGGACGACTGACCCCTGGGGGACACTGCTAACTACATGCCTCCAATTAGACTCTGCACCGCTCATCACAACTCTTTGAGCTCTGCCATCCAGCCAGCTCTTAAACCACCTCACTGTCCACTCATCTATCCCACACTTCTGGAACTTGCCCAGGAGGATGCTGTGAGGCACGGCGTCAAAAGCCTTGGTGAAGCCCAGATAGATGACATCCACCGCTCTCCCCTCATCTGTCCAGCTGGTCATTCCATCATAGAAGGCTATCAGATTAGTTAAGCATGATATCCTCTTGGTGAGTCCATTCTGACTACTCCTGAGCACCTTCTTGTCCTCCACATATTTGGAGACAACAGCCAGGATGAGCTGTTCCATCACTTTTCCAGGGATGGAGGTGAGGCTGACTGGCCTCTAGTTGCTTGGGTTCTCCATGCCATTTTTGAAGACCCAGGTGACATTGGCCTTCCAGTCTTCTGGCACCTCCCCCATTCTCCAGGACCTTTTGAAGATGATGGAGAGCAGCTGAGCAATAACATCCGCCAGCTCACGCAGCACTCTGGGGTGCATCCCATCCGGGGCCATCAATTTGTGGGTGTCAGGTTTCCCTAAGTGCTCTCTGACCCCATCTTCCTCTAGCCAGGGCACGTCTTCCTCTCTCCATGCACCTTCTCTGGTTTCTAGGGTCTGGGATTCCAGAGAGCTGCCCTTGGTAAACACTGCAGCGAAGAAAGCATTCAGTAACTCTGCTTTTTCTGTGTCTTTCGTAACCAGGGCATCCACCCCATTCACCAGCAGAACCTTGTCTTCCCTAATCTTCCTTTTGACGTCAATATATTTGAAAAAGCTCTTCTTGTCATATTTAACATCCCTTGCCAGATTTAATTCCAATTGTGCCTTAGCTTTCCTTGTCACATCCCTGCATTCCCTGACAACATTCCTATATTCCTCCCAAGGAGCCTGTCTTTTTTCCACTTTCCGTATAATGCCGTCTTCTGTTTGAGTTTTGCCAGCAGCTTCTTGCTCATCCATGCAGGCTTCCTGCCCCCCCGCCTGACTTCTTATTCAAAGGGATGCACTGCTCCTGAGTGCATCCTGAAGTGCTCCCTGAATATTAACCAGCTCTCTTGGGTCCCTCTTCCTTCTAGAGCCCTAGCCCATGGGATCCTTCCAAGTGGGTCTCTGAAGAGGTCAAAGCTGTCCCTCCTGAAAGCATATATTTCAAAACTGTATTTTCATCCAATCACATGGAAAACTAAAAATTATATTCATGTAGTATCTATTGTAACAATGGAAACAAATGATCTTGGATTTTGCCTCACAATTCAAGTCATGTGGGCAGAACTACACAAAGATACTTGGAAGTATCTTTCTAGTCCATAAGAAAACACTAACCAATTATATCCATTGTGAGGAAGTCACTCCACAAAAATCCCAAACTATCCAGACACATAGTCTGCTCATTGTTGTATAAATACTACAAACCCATAGTCTTCTGCATACTCATGACCAATATACTGCCTTAGTCTTATGTTACATCCAAACTTCCTCATCACAGAATGTGATTGATTGATACTTCAGCTGGTTCATCTTCTTACCTCATTTACTGCACTCCAGGGACAAATTTGGCAGTGAATAGTCATTCTGTTCTCTCCAAGGTTCAACTTCAATTCAAATCCTTTGAATTCATTCACTTAATCTATGAAATTCAGATACCAGCCTATTCTAATAAATCCATTATTGAATCCTGACCCAACACCCTGATGGCTCTGATCTCTTTGAATCAAATAATTCACAAGAATCACTGCTTTGAGAGACTTCAAAATCCAGACAATCTACATCCTTTATGCAACAATTTATTATTTCCCATTCTAAGGTCAGCATGGATATATCCTGATTTATATTTCGCCTGTTCCGATCTTCAACTTAAACACTGCTCAGATTGTCAAGGCTTTTCTTCTCAGATCACTTCCCCTTTTCCCCAGCAGGTGAAAATGCTTTATGAGATTTTTCCCATCAGAAGACAACATGTGAACACATATACAAAATTCATCTAAGAACAAGGCATCAATTAGTGGAAAAATTGTCTTCATTTTGAATCACTGACTGCTGTGAAAAACCTTCTACTTAGAAATATTCTTCATTTAAAAAGACTTTGTTTTGAATTCTTCCTTGGAAATGCTCACATAGTCTTGGGATGCTGAAGCAGTTAAGAAGACTAGGAAAAAGATAAGGTAATGCAGTTCATATCAAAATCCTTCTCAAATCTTTGCTGCTGATATCAAACAAGTGAAAAGAAAAAAAAAGAGGAAAAAAAATCTCTGTCTATGGACTACAATAGTTAGGCAATCCATGATTGATGTCCTAATCTTGCTGAAACTGGTTTCTGAAAACTTCTACTTAAAGAACTGCCACAAGTTGCCATCAGTCAAACGAAATTTGAGGGTACAAAAACACGCCAGGACATTGAATGAATAAAAGTTTTACCAACTCTGACCAGAAATAAGTTTGAATCCTTCATGCTCAACATGGCAACTCTGCCTCTCCCCCTGGACCTTATATTGAAAAGAGTGTGAACTAAATTAACGACAATCCGTAGATAAACCCTGTGAAACTAGCACTCACTAAATTGTGGTTGCCAGAAGTACCTCTCATAACAGTTCACATACTGATTAGTCTGAAAAGTTACATAGTTAATAAAATCTGTATTACTCCACTGCATTACAGTGTAATCTGAGGATTTTTAACAAAATCATAGGCAAAATCTGACCAAAAGATAAATCCACTGCATGCTAAATACATAATGAACATCCTCACTTAGCTTGCGATCCTTGTTTAATATTTAGAGCGTTAAAATCGTCCAGTATTAAAGTTTCAGTGAGATTTAAAAGAATAAAGCTTTAAAGAGTTTGTTAAAAAATGAGCACTCTCACACACTCTTTTGTTAGCAGTGTATATGAATATAACAAATATAACAAAGTGGTGGATTTTAGACAACTTTTGCATTTTAGCTAGTTAAAACTATTCAACACAGATGCTGTTGCATTCCTTTAGCTTCACATATTTTAACAGTCATTTTAGGAAGCTGTCTATATAAACACTCTCTTACAAAGATTTACTTACCAACAGTATCACATGGTTCATCTTTATGAACACAGAAATCCTTCCTAGAATTGAGAAAGGGAAAAAGAAAAATGTTAAGCAAGCCAAATGATCATATTGGTAGTGACTCTGTGACCTATTTCCAAATATTTTGTATGGCTCAGTGAATAACTACAGAACTCCATTATCTCTGCAAAGATCATGGGGAAGCAAAAGCCAGGATTGCTTAATTTACTTAATTACTTAATTTAACTTAATCAGTTTAACCTCAGAAAACATTTATGAGTAGTCAGGTGACAAAACATATACTATATATTTAAGATGAATTGTACGTAAGTCCTGCTTTTCCCTACTCCATTCTCTTTAAATGTAGTAAGTCTACAGTTAATCCTCAGAACCTTGCAGAAGTTAGTCTTTCTCTCATTTGAAACAAAAGCATCTGCAATGCTTAACGTCAGATTCAGAAGCAACAATGACAATCTTTGCTCTATACAGATTACAGGCATTTTTTGTCCTTATAAGAAAAATGGTAAAAAGGACTAGAAGGAAACATGGTATAAACATGTGCATTTCTGCGAAGGCATCCACCCTACTGTAGCAGAAAATTTACGAATCAGCTCATTTGCCAAAGGCCCAGTTTTTAGTCCATCATGGCTCTATAAGATGGTTTAACTACATCAATCAGAATAAACATTTTATCCCTATGTTGAACAACATCTGCTTATGATCCATTTTGATTTCATATCTATTGAATCGGTCTTCAGAGGCTAATGAGAAAGCTATCAAAGAATACTGGAAAAGCATCTTTTAATGGAATGCTTATTTTAAAACTCATGTTAACATGTTAATTTAAAACAAAGGATAGGGCTGATGATATGCATAGAACAAAAAAAAATGCACTGCATCTAAGGAAAATATTATTCACCTGAATTTTATTCAGGTGAAGAATCAAACAAAGAAGCTCTTGCTCTTTTGTTGCACCAAGAAATAAGGCTCTCTATTTTTAATTTGGCATATGGGCCAGAGACACCACATCTTTCTATTCCATTTGTGGAATCCAGCTAGATACATATGTATAGGTATGTGTGTATAGATATGTGTAAGTTTACTAATATCTGAAACTAATAGATAACTAATATCTATCCTACAAAGAATTGCTCTATATAGGGATTCTCTGATTCCAATGTTGAATTACTTATTATGTATTTTTCCACGAATAAGGCTCCTTTATTTTCCTATCTAGAATGCTCCAAATAATGTAAACAGAGGATACTGTAGTGACCTAACCCTTTATTAAGCTTTTTTAACCTATTAAGACAGGACTAAGATTCAATCAGGTAATCAGAGCTGCAGAAGAAACACTGGAGTTAGAAGTCAGTTAAGCAGTACAAATTAGGATTGCATCTCACTTTTCCTTCACAATTTTTGCCTTTTTTATGGAACAGTACCAAATAATCAAAGCTAGCTTTCTTTCTAAAAATTCTCAACATGGGTGTTAACATTTGGTAACTAAACGTTTGCCTGCATCTGTAAGAACTGTTTGGTGCTTAAGGAGGCCTGCCACACTTACCATTTTTTCAAAACGCAACTACTCCAAGGGCCTTTTGTTTTCTGTTTGTTTCCCACAGACTATTCCCACATAGTGACTTAGGCCCAGAAGCAATCTCCAGAGGCTGGCAAATTTTTGACACTTGTTAAAGGCCACACAGCCAGAGACATAGCGTTAGCGCTTTTGATTCTGCAGTCTCCACGGCCAGACAATTACCAAGCAGAAAAGCAGAACAACAACACTAGGAACTAATCCTCAGAATAAAATGATAAAGAAATGCTGGGAATCCACTTAGATGAGCCTTAGTGTTGGAGCCAAAAGGGGTAAACAAGAAACTATAATCAGATGCAGAAGGAAGTTCTTTTATTTTTTTTCAGACCTGCAGTGAATTGCATTAATGCACTGGGTTGTAACCCGAGTCTTTGTTTTGTGCTGTCACACAAGGGACTTATTGTATTGTTAAGCAACATGACAGAACAATTAGAAATATGGTACTTGTGGTGAAGCAAGAGAACATGCGTAGAGACAATGCAAGGACACAGACCCATCTCCCATGTACACACAAACAACTACCATAAATACCAACCAGTGTTACAAGTCAAAAAGAGAAGGCATGCTTTCAAATTTAAGAGGTGGCCATCTGACATTTTAAAGGTACTAATATCCTTTCTTTTTCTGCTTCTGTAATACTTTCCTTCTCATATATTGAGCTGTTTGTTTTGTTTGTTTTGTTTTCCCTTCTTGGTTGACTCCACCTGTGGTCAAACTATGCACCTCAGAGTTGAGGCAAGAAGGAAATGCTATAGTGCCAGTTCCTTTTTTACAATGAAAAAAAATGTAATACCTTCATTAATTTTCAATTATGAAGAAGCATTACATACCTATAAGACTAGGTTACTTAGCAAAGATTTACAGCTCAAGCTAGACCTACTTGCACATAAATTCTTCTCTAACTCCTACAAATAACTTAAATATATCATATTATGCCTATATGTGTGTCGGTGCGTGTGTGCATGTATATACATTCATATATATAAATACACATATACACACATAAATACATCTATATACTTATGCCTACCTCCACCCCGTCACTACTATTAAATGCACTTTACTGATACAAAACACACTAGTTCATAGTCTATTATTCATTGGATTCAATTGGCATGCTGAAACTATGCAAAAGAGGATATTAAAACTTCCAAAGTATTAGATTGTACCAGCAGAGCAATAGAGCACATTAAAAAGCCCTAAAGGAAGTGCTGAGGTTATTTGCCTTAGCTCTTTTCCTCCCTTTTCTTAGCAATAATACCCTATTTTTTGCATTAGATTGACATTCTTGTCACAAATGTGGCACAAATAAATAATTCTAAAGCTGATATTTAAAGCTCGAAGCTGTAGTTAAAACATACAGACTTCCTTTACTCTTAACAGTTATTTAGCATGCACACAGAAGGGAAAACATGCCCTTATGCAAGTGAGAGAAAAGAGGAGCTTTAATGAGATTTATGACATATTTCCTAACTTGAATAAACTGGCTAGCAGCCGAAAAGAATTCTAAGCAAGAATGGGTAACTACTATTCCACTGTTTTAAGAAATCATATTAAGTTTGTGAATTTTTAAATAATTACTTACAGCCCTATAGAGAATCTTCAGGATTAAAAAAAAATAACTATATAGTTTCCAAATACAAGGTATCTCATTATGTAGATGAGATATACAACAGAATGCATAACAGTAGAGGATGTATAAAGAATAATGAAGAAATCAGACTTACTTCTTGTGAACAGTTTGCACCAATTGGTCATTTTAGATAAATTTAATACTCATTTTAGGCATTCCAATCAAAGACCTCTTTCCTGTCCAAACAGTTTTTTCATTTCCTCCCATATGGAAACAGGGGGCACAGACAGTGGATTTTAACAGCCTACTATATCCTTATTTCGGCTTTCACCCTATTTTCAGTTTCCTAACTTCTCTAACGTTGTTAACTTTGAAAAAGGTAATGGTAGACTTTTCAATGGCGCATACTTCAAGCAAAATTCCTCCTTCTGCCATAGATACAAGGTCTAAGATATTAACCTTTATTTATTTAATTTAAGGCGTAAGAGATTTAGGTTTTAATTACCAAGCAAATTTTCACAAATTGCAAGGGTTTTAAATAGAACAGTGGCCAACCTTGGCAAATAACATTTTTGCTATAATAAAAATGCTTTAATTTGGATTGTACTAAGTGAAAAAATGACAGCAGTGTGAACGCACTTGACTTTTCACATTACAGAATGTTCTGAAGAGAGTTCAACTTAATGTAAACTAAGTCTACGAAACATGCTAACCAACTGATGCAATTTTTAAAAAATATATATTACATGGAAATCGATTTTGGAAGTTGCCAACCATGAGAAAAATCATACATTGTAAGTCAAATAAACAAAATATTTGTTCAAATAAACAAATAATCTTAAAATAGTTGCTATTTCAGAAACTGCATGCATAAACCTCAAATGTGCTGTGGATTTTAGAAAAATATGACAACAGTATAATCAAATATTTTAGTAGTTGACAGAATATTTTGTTTCTTCAACCAAGTTCTTGAACCAGGTTTAAAAACGATGATATGAATCGGTTTTCTTCTATAGATCATGTACCAGCACAATTAGAAAAATAGCAGCTTAAAAGAGTAGTAAGTGAAGTGATTATGGAAGTAGTGGATCTCAAAACAGAAAAAGGAATGCAAATTAGAAAGGCAAGGAAGGTGGTTTTGAATGGAGTCTCACAGAATCTAGAGTTGGTATTTGTCTTGAACAGTGATCTCAAATAAAACAGGAAAGCACAACTTTTTAACATTTGCAACTGAAATGAAGACCACCAGAATGCAAAGGACAAATCATTTTTTTCCAGATGGCTCATTTAAAAGTTTGTATTTTGCCATGGCCAGAACTAGACCCACAAACCATACCAGAGATTGTAAAGGAAAAGACATTAAAAAAAAAAAAAAGGAAGATAAGCATTCAAAAATTCTCCTTGGACACTGATGCAGAGTACTGATAGCAGTATTGCTAGCAACAACTGTTCATATACTACTGTGGCCAATTTTGGTACTAAGCTTCAAAGAAACACTTTGAAAAACAGGAAAAGGTCTGGAAAGAGCTATGAAAATGATTATATGTCTGGAAAACAGGCTTAAAAGCTCCCTTTCTTAATCTAAGGGAAAGATGAGTTGCAACTTGATTGCAGCCTACAAGTATTTACATAGGGAGGAGCTTTCTAACAGCTCTTTAGTTGTAAAGGGTATAAAGAGATTCATGGCTGAAAGCTGAAATGGCATATAAATAAGAATTGAGTCATGTCTCTAATTAACCATAGCAGCAATTATCATCAGAAAACAAATTATCTGCCTTTAGTTTTCAATTTTATATCAAGATTGTCCCAATTTTTTATCTATAACACTAATCAAATATAAAAATAACATAGCCTACTCCATTTAATGTTAGGAAATCAGTTTCGAAAATGAAAAAGAGTTTTACAATTATGCTGAGGTGCCTGTAATGGAATATTGCAGCATGAGTTACAACAGTATGAGTGAAAGACATTACTGAATGGGACATGTATAGCCTGAATGCTGCAGTCTACAGAGCAAGCTGACAGGTACAGGTAACGCCATGCAGTTTTTTCTCACATGTAGTATTACAAATATTGTCAACTTCTTGGACACCTTGAAAGACAGAAGAGAAAGATAAATAGCCTGAGAATTATGTAAAACTAGTGAGATTTTTTAAACAGATAAGATAAAGATTATAGAATTCTTAAAACTGTGACAAATAAATGGGAGTTTTTTAATGCTTCCTTTTCCTTCTGTTCTTTGCATATTTACATGCTTTTTTCTGTACCTGAAATCCCATTAAGAAATACACAAAAGTAAGAACTGCTGAGGTTCCCATGAACTCTCTCTTGATATCTTGATATCTGTTCCTGATGTCATAAGGAAAAGCAGTAAATACAGCAAAAGTTTGCAAAATAGTGGGAGGGTTGGCAGCACTGACATTAGAATGATTGATGACGAAACTACAGAGGTGGAATTAACAGTCTTTTCCTCTCTCACTGTGCTTGCTCACAAGAACTCACTTTTACAGCAATTTGCATTTCACTAGAAGCACAGAGTTAGCAGCAGTAGTTTAATTACCAAACCTCTGTTCCTTCATGTTTTAACAATGCTGGATAGCCAGACTCAGCAGCCTTTTGGGGAGACTCTGCCATGTTAGCATCTGTGCAGGGGCAAGTCTCAGCTTTCCCAGCTTTCTACCTCCCACTTTCTTGAACGTGAGAGATTTTTGGTGCAAACGGTTATCAGAAAGGTAGTAGAAAGCAAAGTCAGAGCTGAATCTGAACTCAGTGTTATACAACTGTAAGGAAGGATAATCCTCTAGTCTGTTAGAAGATAACAGCAAAGCCTAAAAAAATCTTGTTCTAGCTTTGAGGAGAATTCTGTTTGAAAAATGAAATAACATTTAAACAATCTAAGTACTGTTTACATAATTTTCTACTGTTAGGGAATAAATCATTTATAAGAGTGAATATTCCTCATTACATTGTTTCAATTAAATGTATTTTGCAGGGAAGAAAGTACATATACTGCAGAATAGCATGAATAATCTGCTGTTTATGCAGTAATACTGCATCTTCACAGTCTGAGCTGAATATTGAGACAGAGATCTTGCCATCACAAACAAAGGTAGTTTGGAGAAGGTGAATTCAGCTGGAACTTTTTGAAGGGCATATTCATATGCTTTTCTAAAAATCACTGTGACACCGTTCATATAGACTGGAAAAGCATCTAGATGTGATTCATTATTTTTAAGCGAAGTTAGGTTCTGCATCACTCTCATATCTTTTTTTTTTTTTCCTATACTGAGAAGGCTTGACTATCTTGACTACAACAGGAGTCATGTAAGAACTCACATATATGAACAGACAGTAGTGGCCATGGGCCTTCTCTGCCTTACTTTCTGTTACACTACTCAGACCAGACAATCTTTGCAGATATCTTCCTGTACAGCAACTAGTAGTATCGTCTCAGTAATCACAAAAATTGGGGCTCACCTCTGTCCAGCTGCATTTTACAACTTAAAAAGGCAAGGAGGCACTGTTGATGTATCAAAGTTTACTTTTCTACAGAGGAAAATTCTTCCCAATATATTTGGTCCATGTTTGGGCCAGATGATCTTCAAAGGGCCCCTCCAAATCAAACCATATCTAAAGCAATAGTGCTAAATTATAACTATGAATCAGGTTGCTTTACCTAAAAGGTCCTAAAACAATTTTTGTCTTAGCTTGCACATTCTCCTTTCTAAACACACTGTACAAACTTATTTTTGTATTTGATATATAAAGCTGAGAGTCCTGCCACCCCATCACCAAGTTTTACTTTCTGTGATGCCAAAATGGGCTGTAGTGTTACCCATGACTATGTTATCCATTTGATAATTTGACTTTAGTCTTACTTCAAGCTGTGAGGTTTTAGTTTAATTTGCCTTTATGCTGACTTATTCATTCCCGTGAAATAATAATGAGTTTAAAATGTGAAATAAAAAGTTTGTATAGTCCTGAAAAGTACCCTTTTTCATGAAAAAATTATGACAGCTCTTTGATTGTTGAATAACAGTGCTATTGCATGCACTTCTTGTTCTTTATAGTTAGTCATTAAAGGAGCTCAGAAGAAGAGTGGTACTTAATACCTTGTTTTTAACTCTTTTGGCATGAGAAGACATGGTACAGCCTTTCCAACGCACTCTTGCTGCTCTATTATCATGCCACCCAAAAAGAAGGAGTGGCTAAGTTTTAGGAGACCTGCCACAGAATGCGTTGGATAATCAAAACTTTACATTTTTGCTTTAAAAATATCAAGCAGTTGGTGTTCATCTGTCTAAACAAAATTATTTCTCTCCATAAAGCAGGTCTGCTATCCAAAGCTGTTTGTAGGTTTTGACAAGGGAGCCTGCTCTGTGTTTGTAAAACAGAGCAAGACTATCTGAATTAACAAAACATACAAGTGTAGCCACACATGGGGTTAGCTATACCATAAACCTGATGATGTGCAGAGGGTGCCTGGATTAGCAAAACATTCCCACAGTCAGCAAACCACATCGGTATGATTTATTAGCAGCTGAACCAGCTCTGAGATGGAAGACAGTATAGTCCAGAGAATAATACCACTGGAAAAAAAAGTCAGAAGAACAGATTTTAAATTTCTGATTTCAACACTGAGTTGCTATCTGACCTCTGGCTGGGGAGAATCCCTGCCCCAGACTTCTATGTCCTTGAAAATGAGCAGTACATTTACTTTAATAATAATAACAATAACAATAATAGCAATATTAATTAGAAAACACAACAGAAAAGCATATCAAAAAGTATGAGCAGGCTTTCCAAAATCTGGAAGTCCTTTTGCCACTTAGAAATGCTACCTGAGATTCAGAAAGCTCTGTGGCTGAATGTAAAGGCTGCTAAAAACTTTTCCAGACTACCGTCACCCAGTTTTTTAACTAACACTTCACTTGCATCAATTTAGAACTCAGGACATTAAGGCAGAAGACAGAAAACCAGAGGAAAGAGGTGTTACATGCTTTTTCACTCTATCTCATTACCTCACAAGACAAAGAAGTTCTGCCTGCAATATCACACCAGAACATAAGGCTTTTCCTAATATGCCCTTTAAACTGAGACACCAGAGCTGGAGATTACATGTGAAGAAAGGCTAATCTTGTGAAACTATCAAAGGTTAAATCTCACTCTCCTGGAATCCTGAGATACAAGTCTGAAGGATTTAGAGCTCTCTCAAGCAGCTCTCAACAAAGACCTTGCTGATTGTCTCCACAGATTTGGGGACCAGGGTGAGAGGTCACTCAGCAATCCACACAATAAAAAAAAAAATTAAACACACCTTATTCATTCATTTATTCTTGGATATTCACAACTGAAGCTAGATACAACAAGCTCTACTCTTTAATTTTGCTCATCAGCCTGGTGCCATGCTACCCAGTAATTCTTTATGTCCTTTGCCTCCACTCACTTTTTCCCAGTGATCACACCTCTGTTTCTCCATCTACAGTCTTCCCCTGTCAACACACTCACTGCTGTTAACATGACATCCAGGACTTAACGTGATAAACAGCTTGCACTCTGTCATTCCAAGGAGGTTTCCTGATGATTTGCTACTGGAAGCGTAATTTGTTATTATAATAAATTTTATCTACCAATGTAGTTCAGAGGAACTTGAGTGAAGGACTACTGCTCAGCTAATATGTAAATGTAAGTAAGCATTTCAAAGGAAAGCAAAGGGATTAAACAGTGGAATTAGCAAAAAAAGCTGTAAGCACATAGTATGGACTTCAGCATATCCCACTTCAAATATGATTTCCTCAGAATTACCATAATATGACAAAGGTCTGGAAAATAGGGAAAAGCAGTTTAGCTTTTCAGAGTTTGTTATCTTTTTATCTTCTCAAAGAATGAGCAGGGAAGTTTAGGGAAAAAATTTTCTGCTTCAGAATGCTGAAGCACATCATAAATAATGCATTATTTAGAATGACAACTAATTTTAACTGCAAAACTTATATAACTGCAAGTGAGATTGTTCTCAAATAAACATTATAAAACTGTAATATAATCTTGCATATTACACATGGTTGTAGGACTCCACGTGACTGACTAACAGTGGTATTCTAAATTACGAAATCACAGAAATTTTGGTTGGAAGGTTCCTCCGAACTCTCCTTCAAAACAGGACTAAGCTCTACCCTAGACTGCAGTTCTGTCCTTTCCTCTTACACATATATGGGTAATGGGTTGGTTGCTGACTGAACATCCAGATGCCTTCCCCTGTGCCACCACTTCAAGTCCAAATCGTGATAGCACCTGTTTGGAAGGAAAGAGGTGAGCTGGAGGCATATTTCCTTCTAAACATGTGCATGGCTTCATATTTAGTGCTACAAGGGACTACAGATGTAGGATGAAACCACTATAGCTGTGGAGAATACACTATGCACCATTTCATCGCTTGAGCACAAAAGAAAACATATCAGTCACCAAAACCTTAGTTTCAAGACAAACAGCTAGCATTTGCTAGCTCACATCTCAAGGACCATCGTCCTTATGGAGAGTAAAGTGGTATCATTCACTTTATGGCCAAAAAAAAGTGTGTCGTGATGGCACGTTGTGATGCAAGAGTCATGTCAAACAAGTTGTGAAAAGTTTAAATATCCTTTTGTCTTTTGAATTAAAAGTATCTATGTATGAGTGCTGTCTTTTATTAAATGAAGACACATACAAAGAGCCATGTAATCTACAGCTACATAGCCAAAGAAGAGACAAGGGATGATCACTTCATGCATTTACCACCTGGAATTTATTATTTCTGAATTATTCATTCTCTTTACCACTTTCTTTTTCTTAACACTTCCTTCTCTAAAAAGACTTCAGATTAACTTCCATCCTAGAATTCTGGTAAAATCTGGTTATACTCCTTCCCATTGCCAAACTATATCCAAACTGTAGGATATAGTCAGCTATACTACATAGGCGCCTATTAGTCACCTATTATCTCATAACACACTAGAGGTATTCTTGTTCTATAATTGTCTCATTCTCATTGCCTATTTTTAATGTCCAGGTATTGTACCTTGTGATAAGTATAGCTGCATCAACTGAAGACATGTCTTCTCCCCAGCTGGTTGACATTTCTAAGTGTATATCATTCTTCTTGCCAAACTCTTCATGTTGCCATTTGCAAAAACTTTCCAGCATTTTTTCCCCATGATGTCCAATATACATGTCTGCCTGGAAATAAAAACCAATTGATTTTGCTAGAATTGTGATTCTGTACATAAAATCAAGAACATCAAGTACATCAAAAATGCTGATAAATACACTATATTCAGATGCATGCAGTGGATCTATTCACTTAAGTTCTTATATATGCTCCTTAAACATGCTGTTTCTTCCACTACCCATAGAGCAAAAAAAAAAATGATGTGAAGAGCCATTTGAATATAAAAGATACTTTCTGACATGATTTTTTTTTAAAAAAAGAAAAGAAATAAAGAAACTATTAGAAACATGGTCAACACTTTTCCCCCAATAGCCAACTAAAATGTGGTCTACAATGTTTTATAGAAACAACAAGAAATGGTATTATAGTGTGCTGAAATACTACATGCAAATTATACATCACTACAAAATGTCATTCAAGACATCTGCTGGACTCATCTGTCTTCAGAAAGCAAAAAGAACAGGATTTGAAATGCTGCCTGAAACTTTTGCAATGCAAGAATAATGCTATGTCACAGTATTTTTTATCTAATGGAGTTTTGTTTGTTTGTTTGTTTAAAGAAGATCTAGCAAATCTGCATGGAGAAATAGATCATTGCTTTTTATCTCTTGACTGACTTTCAGCTGCCAGCACAGAATAATCTCGGTACGTGCAGCAATTCGACTAGGAAAAGCTTAGTCTTTACTGGGGATTTATTTATCATTGTAAATAAAGAAGCTAACTAAGAAAAAATGTCAGCCTTGAAAGTGATGGAATATTGCATGCCTTCGTGGGCAGCAAACAAAGTGGCATTGCCCTCTACAGGCTAAGGCAAAGGCAGTAGGTTCTTACTGGTGTCTCATGAAGCAGGACAAGCTTAGTCACCCGAAGATTCACCTGCAGTCCAAGGCTCTTGTGCTGGAAAAGGTTAAAAACCTAAAACAAAACACAAATATAAACACGTGCTTGTATTGCATACAGTACAGCACTGTAGACTAATAATATCAAAATTCACAATCCAAAGAACCTCACAGCTTTATGATATTTTGGCATGACTGCTTTAGTTTTGCATTATTTGAAATGAACCTATAACCACCTGAAGGCTCTTATATCGTGCTGGTCTTCTGAAGGAAAATAATAGAGCTTACGTAATATTTGGTCTGGTATACAAAAGGACTCTAATGAACTATGATCACTTTATAAACTGTAGCCTGTTTTTCTAAACAATTATACATGGATGTAACACTGTTCACATGAAAATTTTTGCTCTGTTAAATGCAGAATCATGGCCCAAGGCAGAACATGGCCATAACTCACACACAGTAAATCACATGCAGAAGTTTTCACTTCTTCTTCTTTGCGTGTTTCTTCTCTGCTGAATTACTTTCCTTGTGTATCATAGTCTTACTTTATACTACTGCATGCACCAAAAGAGTGTACCACTGCCCCATTCACAGCTGGGAGGGGGTGTAATCCCCTATCTATGTAAGTAGGCTACCCTTTTCTCCTTTGGCCACTATGATGATCACACATCTTTTGACTGACACTGTCACCTCTTCAAAACAAGCATGGATTATAACAATTCATTCAATACTTTTCGAACAAGCAAAAATAGTTTCTAAAAGGTTTCTAAAAATTACCTTGGTTATCTCCCACTTCCCTGCTTTACTACTGAAGATACTACACCAGATGACATAGACCAGTCCGCAGCATCATAGTTTTTGCACTTCAAGATGTATAGGCTAAACCCTGACAGCCTGCTGATATTCACCGACGGACCCCTTGCAGATGCTCAGTCAAAATAATTAAAAGCTATGAAATCAGTCCACAGTGCATGCACATTTGCCAAAATGAATTTTAAATTTCCTACCATGTTTAAAATAGTTAGAATAAATCGTCTGGCAGCTTCTGTCCCATGATACGAAACCATAGCTGGATCTGCGACCACAACAGTTTCTATATTGTACTCTTGAGGTAATTTGTAAGAGTATCTTTTTCCTCTTCCACTCTCCGATATTTTTTGATTCTTGGATTTTCTTTTATCTGTAACACACACACACAAAAAAAATACTTGATGGACACACCCTTCACAGTATTGGCTTGACACAAGGTTGCTCTGATACTTATAGGATTTGCTTTCCATGAACATGACATAATTGATTACACAGAATGTAATAACCACAAACTCTGATAAATACTTATTTCACATTGCCAATGCAATTAAGCTCAATGGAAGGTCTAGACTATGTGCAAATTTTAGTTCATACCAGTGAAGCAGGAATCTTACCCATCTGCTTAAATACAGCCAGTCAGATTATTCTCATCTTTTTCACTTGGCATATCCATAAATGAGCAATGCCTCCTGTTTTGGCTTGAGGGAGAAGACTAAACTAATATTAGGTTTGACACAAAAATAGTCTCACTGAGACTGCAGAAATACTATCTGTCCATCTTAAGAAAACATAGAAAAACACATCAAGGCAATCATTGCCTCTTAACATAAAAGAAAACAAATTTGGTTTCAACATGATTTCAGCATCCAGAAACTACATGGAACAATTAACTGATTTGTACAGAGGAAAGATAAGACTATTTCAGATGAATAATGTAAAGAACTACATGTAGCATACAAGTTTGTGGGGAAAAAAAGGTACGTTTTACCATCAGGATTTCAATGTCAGTGGTGTTTGCATTATACGCAGCCAAAAGAAGCCAAACAAAATCAAACCCTGTGTATGTAGTGACTGTTAGCATAGAATATAAATAACTGACAAATGCCTACACTATGTAACATGAAATACTGGTTCTTGTTTTGATCCTTCACACACTTGCTTTCCCTAAAACAAACTAAACTTTCTGAAACGTAAGGTGTATTTTGTCATTCTTCTGAGAATCATTTTTAAGGAAACTTTAGTGTCCAGATTTGCGCCAAAAACACACCCTACAAGCCATACAACTATGACTTACCACACAAGCATTCAATGCTGAAAGAGTACACAACAGCTCTAAGTTTAAATAGTAAACTCATTTGGGTTAGGAAAGATCTCTCATGAGCCATCTGGTCAACCCCCCATCCTCTGAGGAGTGGTGATTGATTCCAGTGAAGTTTCCAGCAACTCAGTTTATTCATTGTTTGCTCCTTTCTTGCAAACAGCAGCTATTGGTTAGAAACATTTAATTTAATAGTAGCAGGACTGTTCAGGAAGAAAAAAAAAAAGTCTGCTAGCATGCTTCTCTCAAAGCTTTAACTAGCTGTATGATTTTGTCCACAACTGACAGTAAGTAGTGCACAATAAAACACAGCATTAGGCTAAACATTTAAATCACCACAGTCTCAAAACCAGTCTTCAGGATTGAGGGGGATGAGAAGCCTGCAGTGCTCTGTAGACCAGCTGGGCACATCATTTGCCTCAGACCTCTCCCGGGCTAACAAGCTGGGGGACAGTTTGTTCTTGGCCAGTCAACCTTTTCCAAATTGCTGGCAAGAGTCCCCATCACGTGCAAGCTCATTTATCTGAAAATTGCAGCTCTTCCCTAAGACCTTTAAATAAATGGCATTAGTAATTTTGACACCACTGGCATTCGAGTCAGTGACGAGTTTACTGCTACATAACAGGTGTGAGGCCAAAATACATGCAATGTTACATTTCATAATTAGGCAAAATTACAAAGAACTTCTCACTATTGAAGGTACAGGGCATATGAAACAATACTGCCTGCAAAAAGTATACCTCTATAAGTCACGCATGTGCTACCAACATAAAAGTGAGATCAAATTACAAAGTTGATTGTTGGAATTAAAGATATCTAAGTTCAGTTTAAAAACTTAATTACAATGGCAAAGTAAAAGTTAATAATATAGGAGGATTCTGTGCAGCAAGACTCAGAAAATACAAACAAATCATATCCATTTATTACTCAGACTCTCTACTTGTGACAGAAATGAAGGCTAGAAATGCTCTTGCTTAAAATAAACAATAATAAAAACCTTTGTGCTTCACTCTATGATGTTTTTTCAGCAGACCGCTTAGGAGTAATTGCTATATGAGTTCCTCAGCATGCTGATCGTATCTCAGCCCAACTATCCACTCCTTTTAATTGAGGTACCCAATTATACCTGACCCAGAATAGGCAATACACAAGTTTAACATACAAAAGGAAAAATAAAAGAGAAAATAATGGTAGACTAACAAATAAAGTGAGACAAAATGAGACAAAATGAGATAAAATAAAATAAAATAAAATAAAGTTACAAAGTTTCCTCTTAAGGAGCTGGAAATTCAGCTACTAGAAAAACAAACTGCCTCAAATCTCTGAGCCAACACTCCAAAGAGACTAAGACTACAGGACACCTGAATGCTTACCTGCCCTTGAATAAATCCCCTGTACCGCCAGTGAAGCCCAGATCTCCGAGCACATCACCAATGTTTATTTCCATAGGGGATAAAACACACAGATACCCCAGCCACAAGGAATTCACAGTTCTTTTATGAACAGGTCCCTCAGAAATCCAGATCCACTGCACTGTGGACGTGAGCTTTTACTCACTAGCCCAGTCGCAGAGGAATCACCAAGTACCCTGTACGCTACTACAGGGCTGGTCCAAAGTGTGGATAACTCCAGCCTGCAGGCAGGCCCTCAGATAAGGCAGTGGAAAAGAGTTCAGTTTTGCAATCTGGGTCTTCGCTCTAACAACAAGAATCTCGCTGGTGTTTACTCTCTAACAGACTTGTGAAGTGCTTTCTTTGGAAGGTTTCATGGGCCATGTGCTAAGAAAGGTGTGAGGTGTGAGGTCTGTGTATGTGTCACCAGCTCACACACATAAATCTATTTATCTCTCACACACATTACTTCCATATATCCAGAAAGCATCTGTTTCCCTCAGTGGGACTCCCCCCACCCCCACCCATTACTAGGAAAAGAAGAAAAAAAAAAATCACAGAAAACAGGTTCTTTGTTCTCCCCAAATGAGCCTAGCTGTACAGCATCCTTCAATCCAACCCACAACAGCCATGGACATCAAACAATACCTTCTTTGATCGTCTCTTCTAGTTCTGCATGCAAAGCTATTAGTTCCAACAGTGATCCTTCAGCACCTCTAGCACAGACATTCATTCCTTCTAATAATTATAATTCATCACTGGCAACACACATTTGCTTCATTTGCTTGATATATAGCCAGTCTTTGAGATCAATTTGGCTGAAAACCAGCAGCAGAAATACCTGCCCCCAAATGCCTATTCTGATGTACATGAGTACTATAGAAGAAAGAGGTCCTATTGTAAGACAGGACCATATTGCTGAGAAGTGCCAAGACAGTAATTTCTCAGTGTCACATGGTCATAACTCTATCAACAACAGCAGTGCAAAATTTGACAATATTGAAGAGCACCATATTCAATTTGCTTTAGAGCTGCTTGATTAATTGACCCTGCTTGGGATTTGACTTAGAAGTCTCAGTTACTGCTAGAAAGTCTTTTTTATTGTTTCTACCCACCTTTAAGGTTGCGCCTGCATCACAAATGGTTTTGTTGACACTAGCTCAGTGCTTTTCACAAATATATATATAAAACTAATATATTCCAGTCCCATTAAGTAAAATAACCTGCCAGGGTAAAGTGAGGAAGCACAACAGCATAAGTTAGGGATCGCAGATATACACTCTCTTCTCTCTTCTGGCAACACAGTTTTGCCAGCAGATGCAATTATGCACAGTTATTTTGTTACTTTGTATCCTCAAATTCCAGGATGGCAGCAAAGATAATGAAATTTATTTCAAACAAATGATTGAATCTCTGTTGACAGGCTATTTGCACCAAGTCAGAGCCTTGGGCATAAGATTATTAGAACAGAGTAAGCTGACTACTCCATCTGAAAGAACAAGAGAAAGTGAAAGGGTGACATGTAATGAACACGACAGGAAATTATGTCCTTACACAAAAGTTTGAATCTTTAATCATTTTCAAACATATCATGGACTGCTATTTACCAGGTGCCTCTCTCTTCCTTCATCTTTTCTTTTTTTCTCTTTCTTTCACCCCCAAAACACATGCAGGCATGCCTGCTGCAATCCGTTTATCATTGTTAACTGAGGAGGAGTAACCAGCTTTATTATAAGTAAATGATTTTTGCTGATATAGAATAATTCTTTAAATAAGCAGCAGCAACGCCTAGAAGAGAAATATCGAGACTGCTGGAGGAAGTTATAGGTACTAAAAGGGACTAAGCAAATTACACAAAGAAAGAGTCTTTCCATGCTAATTCACCTGTGAATCACTTTGCAACTTCAACCTGTGAATGGAAGTCTAATTCTAAGAATAAACAAATAAATAAAACCACACAAAAACAATACTCCCATAAAGAGGGGGAAAAAAAGTCACTCCTGTGACCATAAAAATGTGACAGAGCAGTAAAACTGTTCAAGAAGAACCACAGAACCAAAGATTAATTTAGGCTGGAAGGGACCCCTGCAGGCCATCCAAGCCAACCTCCTGCTCAAATCAGGGCTAACATCGAAGCTAGGGCAGGTCTCCCAAGGTCCAGCCACGTTCTGTGAGTTTCTATGGATGGAGACGCCAGAGCCACTGTAGGCAGCTTGTTCTGGTGCTTGATCACTCTCACTATGATTTTTTTTTCCTTATGCCCAGCTGAAATTTCCCATGAGGCAAGTTACAGCTGCTGCCTTTTATCCTGTAAATGTGGGCCTCTCAAAAAATCTGTCTCAGTCTTCTCTCTACAATCCCTTACCACACTGGAAGACTGCATTTGTAGTCCTCTTTGCCCTTCCTGCACTCATGTAAATAAACCGGTTCCTTCTCCCTCTCCCCAAATGCTGTATAATAATGCTCCCTAGCCACTCTGGTGGCTCCCTCTGCTCTTTCCTTCCAGTCTACCAGTATCTCTCTTCTAATATGCTAAGAGATGTGAAAAAATATTGATTAAAAAAAAAAAAACTAATTTAGCTCCTGGAGAAAACACATTTTTCGCAACAGCATTAAAAGCAGCCTCAGCATATCAGCTTAAACTGAGAGCAAGACACTCAGATGTGAGAAGACACTTAGAGGAAGAGAAGCTGCTCATGAAACAGCAACAACAGACTGTCATCTTTCACAAAAGTCTTTCTTTCTGCACCTCTGTCGAACATTAATAATCTAACAAACCAGTAGGTGCCTGTTTTTTTCCTGAAGCTCTTCTAATTATATAGATTTTGCAACTCATCATTGAGGAAGATGCTTTTGGATTATTTCTCACAGTTCTTTTAAGTGTCAATCATAAAACAAGAACACTGTTTTAAAGACCATTTACATTCATAGCGTCACTCCCAGTTGAAAGTGACTATGGCTTTGAGATGTGCTTTGAGAAGTACAGTAACTAAATTAACAAAGTACCAGGACAATAAAAAGGGACAAGAAAACATAGTAATTGTTAGGTTAAAGTTTAAAAAAAAAAAAGGCCCCAAAATTCTACTTTTTAAGAGACTGCTCATTTAAGAAGCAGCATTTATTCCTCAGTGCTACTTAACTTGTCATAAAAGGAACTGTCCAGTCTTGGAATACCATTTCCACCTCTGACACTACAAAAGAAAAAAAAAAAACTAGATAGGCTCATGTTGGGGCATTGTTTTTAAACTACTTTCTACATCCCTTATAAATACATCAGCTATATTAAATCTGTTCAGTGAGATTTGTATATTACCTGTAACAACACCACAGTAATGATTTTGAGAAGCTGTCTTTTCAGCAATTTTCTCCTCTATGGACCTTTTTCGTCTGTACACCCTGTGTGCATGACCTGTCACAGCCAAAGTGCGATTGAGTGGCTCAATAAATATGAAGTCCTCATTAATCTGTATAAACCCCATCTGCAAAGGAAAACAAAAGGAACATGTAAGAACTTAAGAAGCTACATAAATGTGCATATTATCCTACAGAAGGAAAAAAAACTTCTATTTATGAAAACCCTTTGTTTAAGTAACCTTACTAACAAAGTGACTACCTTTATATTTTATAGACCTTTGTATTTGAGTGAACTAGAATAAATTTAATTTATTTCCACTAAATCTGTGTGGGCGGGTGGCAACATGCCAGTAGCAGATGCATGGTAAAAGACCTGGAATGTTAAAAGCTTGCTTTGGGAGACCCATGGGTCATTTAAATATGTACAACATGTACGGAGAAGTCTATACACCAGTTTTACAACTTCATGTATTGTCACATTTTTTTTTGACAGCTACACTTGATGAAATATCAGGAATAATTTCACGAATGTACATCCTGAACAATATGAACTTGCAAAAGATTTCAACTGACGCTATTTTTACACATTTTCTTTTCCTTTTTTTTTGTTTTAATAGAAAGCAGTCTTTTCCCAGTAACGAGCAGCTAGAACAAAGAAACACTGTATTACAGCTATTTAGTTGGTCGGCTTTTTTTTCTTTCAATATTTTTATGCACACATAATACATAAAATGCAGATGCATATCTAATATTACAAAAGTCTGGCCAAGCTTAAAATAAGTCTAAAACCTATTTGTATAAATAGCATACAACTCAAGCTCAATTCAAATTGTTAAACTGTCAACACATACAAGTAATGTGAGTTTTTTTTTCTCCTATAAAATGTCATCAGCCAGACTGATAGTTAACTTTTTTATTCCCTAAACCTTAAGGTATATTAACCAGTTTTACTAAAAAACAGGTAACAAATAGGCATATCCGGTGCAGCAAGAGCTATTCTCTGTGTTTTCATGCAGTATGAATAGACGGAGATAGAAAATAATTATCTCTCTGCAGAAATTGTGTGGATGCCATTATCACATCGAGACTCCTGCCTAACTTAAGGATACATCTTCAAAAAGAATTCCTGTGCAAAACAGGACTTGTTTCAGATCTACAGAGCTATTACTCAGAGGCATTACCTTTTTTTAAAAAAAAAAGACATTAAAAATATTTCTACATGATTACATTAAATAAATGTAAATAAATGTAAAAGCATACATTTACATGTGTATATATATAAGTACAAATATACATACGTAAATATGAAATTTATTTTTTCAGTCAGCTCTATACATACAAAATGTTGAACAGTCCTTGTAAGTTCATCATTAGCATTGTACTTTTTGTGCAATTGTGCTAAATTTCACCCAGCCATGAACTCTTTTTTTTTAATCATTATTTAGCCTATGAAAAAAGCTGATTAGCTCTGTAACAGAATAGGATTAGCAGCACGTCAAGTAGCTGCAGATTTCCCCTGTCCACCTACAAAAAAAATTGCCTTAGCACATCTTGAATAAAGACACACAGCACATTTGCCATGTTGGTTCCATCTTCATTCTCTTTGCTGAGAGAAGTGAAAACACAAGTTTCACAGTGCTATTCCTCAGGTTGCAGACACTCTGCTGAGCAACTGTGCTGGGAGCATTGATTTATTATATTACTTATTATATTGGCTACCTCTTGATTGGGTAAACATCAATCTACTGATAGAAAACTCTGAAAATTATTTCCACTCTCCTAAGGCAGAGGTTAAAGAGCTGAAAAGATGACATAGAGGTTATTGAATAGTGTAAACATCAGCTACATATATTCAAATGGCTAAATTTCGGAGAAGCTTTTGGAGAAGCCTGGATATCCAAGTAATCCTCGTGATCTTTTTCCTCCTTTTTAAAAAGCACCACTGCTGTTATAAAAGTGAAACAGGTAAAGCATTGTCTATCTCTTGATCAATTTTAGGAGTAGAAAGGGCAAGATAAACCTCCATCCTTTCCAGTCACACTCCTAATTTTTCATTACAGGGGTCAAGGGGTGCTAGGAACATGTACCATAAGCCTGAAATATAAAAAAAAGAGAAAAACTATGCATCAAAGCATCACACTTACTGTGAACTAGGGACAAATATAGCCCAGAGTCAAGCTTCAACTCAGTTTGCAACTGAATGCAAAATAAACCACAGATTTAAAGGGTAAAAAGTATTGTGTATCTATCTGGAATAAATCTTCATAACTTGTAAGTAAGTTCTGAAGAAATGATCCAGCTCTCACCTATTTCAACTGAAAAGCAACCACTACTAGGAACACGAACTTTTTTTTCCCCTGCCTGCGGGTATTCTAGCTTTTCCAAGTATCTTATCTGGAGTAAAATAACATGTCAATATAGGACACACTCATAGTAGGGAAGATAAAGCCGAGGACAACTTCACTTGGCAAAGACTTCTGCAGACCTCCTGTACAGCAGTGAACTTATTACTGGCTTCTGCCTCTTTCCTACTCACATACAATAAACTGGGGGCTTAAGTGCAGGATGGGCTTCATCTAATAAGCATGAAGTATTACATGGCACTGTACCATGTACACTCTGAAATGGACACACATGCAGCACATCTATTTTTTTTTTTTTAAAGTGGACACTTAGCCTTATCAATAATGTTTTTCTATATTGTATCTTGTCATGTAGAATTACATCATGGACTGTAGCAAAATTTCTTCACTTTCTTAAAGAAAGCAATGTTAGAAAGCCAAGCGGAAACATGAGCCCTGAATGCTCACTAACCTTCTTATTTATTTAAAATAAACATAATGACATCTGAAACACACTGATAATTATGAGCGAAATTGTTAAAATTGCTTTGAAATACATTTTTTTTCTTGGAGTTAATTAAAAATCCTATATCAGAGACAAAAAAAAAAGAAAAGAAAAGAAAAAAAAAAATCTAAACACTCCGGATAAGTACAGGTCTTAGTTATAGTTTAAACAGAAAATGATAAAATATAACTAGGAATGAACAGCACTGTCTTATTTTCTATTTGGAACATATATAACCATTCGATATTCTGTATCCTCAGACTTTGAACATAACACTGTTTCTCACACAAACTGACACAAATGAGGCAGCAAATGAACATAAGAAAAATAGTGTGTGTCACATACATAAAGACATTATATATCACTTCCCTAAGAGCAGGAATGGATAAGAAATCAAAAGAAAAAATATATATATTTGGCCTATCATTGTGAACAGAAAAGGAAATGGGATAACATTAAAAAAGTCCATAAGCAGATGTGACATCCAGAGATATAATGGATCCCTGATTAAATAACCCAGCAGAGAGAGAGGGCAGAGATAATGCTGTATCAAAAAGATGTCAGATATGTAAGATGAAATAGCATTCTCATAATATGCTGCTTTGTTTTACTCACAGGGAAAACACTGTAGTAAAATCCAACAATAAATGTAGACATCTAGACATAAACAATAAATATAGATATTTATTTGAAATCTAGACACAGATTTCAAATAAATGTCAGAGCAAGGCTTTTTTTTTCCTTTTTTTTTTTTTTTTTACAGTATGGTTTTCTTCATTCCACTTGAAAGCAATGCATTTCACCAGCTCTAAAGGAAGAGCATCAGTGGTGTATAATTTAGTGTTAGAAACTAATGCAAAAATACTTTCCAAGACCGTGACTTGATATATCAAGCCAAAATGCCTCAGTCACTAAATAATTTGCTATAAAAGAAAAAAAAAATTAAAAAAAGAAAAACAGCAGAAAAACCTATCACACTGCTCATATTGACAATGCATTTATAGACAAAGCTACAGAGAATTACACATTCTTCCGGCTCCTGCAAGTTATTACTATCAGCTGCATGCTTATATGCACACAGATGTATCTAATAATGGTGTCTTCCCCCAAAACAAGTAGCAGATTCACAATTTCCTAATTCTCAGCTGAAAATAACTTACTGTCTTACATCCTTCTTGTTTGCTGGCTACTCTTCTGTCTCTACAACCATTCGATGGGCATCTCAAGCTAAATTACAGTGATAAATAGACATAAAGTTGCCTTTTTACCACAGAATTTTCCCCACGGTCTCCTTTCCAGGTTCTTGTGAAGAGGGTAAATGCGGAATACAGTTTTTCCTGTCATTTTCCAGCTTACAGACTGGCTGCACTTCTTCACAACCTCACCATACTGCCTAAGACAAGTGGCAATACCATTCTGGAAAAAAAATCATTCACATTAGATGTACAAAATGTACTTAAATATGCACATTACAACCCTCAGCACAAAAATGCTATCAATAGAATAATGACAAAATGCTTTCTTCAAAGGCCAGTGTAAAAGATAACTCTTATTTCTAACCCACTAGTTCTAAAGCATAGTTCGGTAATCTGAAGTTTGTTTTAAAGTCTTTGTAAAATGTTCCCATATTTCAGATTTATTCTCCTAGGAAAGAATACAATGAGGTAATCTCAAACAACTCTTCAACTTGTGTAAATAACACAGGAAGAAGTGAACCTGTTCTTGTTATTCAAACACACTAACCTTCTTTTTTTAAATACATTAATTGCAGAAGAAACAATTCATAAGCACCAGTAACTTCTGTCTTCAATTAACTATATTTCCTGACCTAGCACAGTATACACATTGTAGCTTTTCCCAGAAGTTTGCACCATCTACCTGCTCTCTCTATTTTGCTGTGAAGTATCAGGGCCTGGACATGTCAGATAAGTTTTATCTCTCCTAACTGGCTTTCAGTTGCAAGTATAAAACTCAATCCAATCCTTTCTGGGCCTTTTTTCCTGGTAGGATTTTGCCCTAAGGAAGCAGGCATGTAAGCACAATTCCATACCTTATTGCCCTGACATAGGAATAGCATTTAGACTGCTATGCAGAGACCACTGAGTTAAAAGCATGCTTTCCGGTATCAGTCCCAAAATTTAAGATCTGTAAAAATATCTTTTTCCATGGCTTTTTAAAGTCTCATAAACCAGACTGGAAGTAAAGGAGTTTAACTTATACATTACCATGAATCTCTAGGCGAATTACTCTTTATAGGACTCCCCTTCCAAAAATCTTTAATGTGATGGTTAGTTTTATCAAAACAAGCTGATGCTGCATATGCAAAGGAATTTCTTCATTTCTATTTGACATGAAGGAAGCAGCGGAATAGTGAGGCATGCAACACGTGGAAGGGTTTGCACATTATGGCACATTTAAAGGGGTGTGATCACTCACGTCATCTCATTCGGCTGAGAAAGACTCTCTCAGGTTGAAAGTGGAGAGAGAAGTGTAAATTTCTCACAGAAAGGACGCAAATCCAAAGGAATCCAGTTTGTTGAAAAGAAAATGAAGTAAAGGAGTCCAGTGGATAAAGAGACTATAGAAGCCAGGTCTGCCCAGAGGGAGTCTGTGGTTGTTCCCCCTCAAACTTCCATTTCCCCATTAATTCCTGCCAGCCAAACCCTAAGATGTTTGGCATTTCCTCTAGATTCCAAATTTCATGTTTCCTAGCCAGAAATAAAATATTTCCTTTTTTAGACCTAAGTCTCTCTCTATAAATACATTATTGGAAATTACTTCTATATTTAATACAAGTGCAGCTTAAACTGCCAATATTCTACACAAATCACCATCTTTTTAAGAGTAAGCCTCTAGCTTCCCAGTAAAATGGACTACCACTGAAGTAGAAGTTTTAAAAATGCTGTGTAAGTGCGAAAAATTACTTTAAGAGATGTTTATCTGAGATACATCAGAAGATATTACCATATTTCAAGTGTTAGCCTTACTTAATGTATATATTTAAAATAGATTTTAGCATTCAAACCTTAATTATTTGGAGACATTTGAAATACTTTCATTTCTCAAGAGATTTTTACAGGGAAATCCTTGGAAAAAAAAATGTAACTTGCATCTCATTTTTCAGAATTTCACCCTTTTTCAAATTCCAACAAGCTGTCAAGAAAATCTTTCTTCCAGCAAAGTGGTCCTCACCCTATTCTGACAGGCAGGCTGGTCATCTGCACCACTGACAGATTGTTGACTGACAGTGTTTAGAACATAACAATATCTGTATTAGATGAACAGCTGGACTGGGGCAGAACACCCAAAGGTCCATCATATTTTATCCTCTTCTTAACAAGGTATAAGAGCAGATTATAGCAAATTATGACAAAGCAACCACATAGCTTATATTCTCCTGCCTCCAGCAAACTGCAGCTCAGCCATCAGTACCAGTAGCTTTACCTGGAGTAAAAATAACAATTTCTTAGCCTTGTTCTTGTTCATTTTCAAGATTGCAAGTAAAAAGTACTATCAGAAGTTTTATTTGCCATGCAGACGGGATTCAGCCATGTATTCAAAGAAAGAAAAGGGCTGACTAGACATAATAGTAAAACTTTTTTTTTTCAAGTTCTCTAGAATAAACACCATCAGTCAAAAATATGATAAGAATTGCAAATTCTTATAATAAGAATGCTTATAATAAGAATTATTCTTATAATAAGAATTTGCAAAAAGTGCAAAAGGGTCAATCAAGAGCCTCAGTTGGCTGACAAGGGGTTATTTAACTTTAAGTGATATTTAAGTGATGAAGTGATAACTGCTTTGATGCATATATGCTTCCCCCATTGAACTGAAGAATCATTTGCATCTTGCTCTCTGAAACCCCTTTGCATGCGTCAGTCCTTCCCTCTCCACCCCACAAACACCTTCTCTCAACCTGCCCACCCTATCAAAATGAAACCTCCATCCCTGCCATCTCCTATGCTCCCCTTGAGCTGTGCTTTGCTTCTCTGCCTCCGCAGCAGAAAGGTGCCTCCCCCCTTGTAGCCCATCTACATTTTTTTGCAGGTGATGTGAAGCACAAGGAAGCACTGTTTCCCTATGCAAGGCTCTGACAAACAGCTCAACAGTGATATCTTGCCTCTGTGCCACATCCAATCTCACCACTGCAGGACAACAGATCCTCTAGGTATATTCTAGCCCATTGAAATTACCTGTAATTCTATCAAGAGTGCATGGAGGTGCACGTACAATAAAATCTATAATTCAGAAGACACTTGCACAAACTTCTTTTTGCATCTTAAGAATATTTACTAATTTCATATTTATGAAACCCAACTGGAAACTCATGAATTATTGCTTGATTTGCACCAGCTCAGAACAGCTGCACAGTCTGAAGATTACAGGGAATGTTCAATAATACTGTATTAAGACATACCAGTGCATATGCGGTGAATTGCAACAAGATACAGGCAGAAAGAATTTACCAAATCCTATTCTTCTTCCATGAAAATCTACGTTGGGAATCTACTAATCCTACTTTAACTTTTGCCTATACTTTCTGAATTATGCTTATAAATTCAAGTCCCAACTCAAATCAACTATGTTAGAAACCTATGTATATTTTATTATATATGCAGTTAAGCTATAACTTAAAACAGGAAAAGATTCCAGGATAGCAAATACAGCAGTACTGCCAAAACAAAATTCCAACATCAACATTAACCTTTGCTCAAACTGATTTTTTTTTATGATTTTTAACTCTGCAACAAGAATGCTACATTAACTTTTTCCCCTCCTGTACCTAAGGTAAAATAGCTTTTTTTAGTAAGAAGAAAATGCATCATGTTATTTGCAGATGATGAGAAAGCGCTTCCTGCCAGTCCTAGAGAGGAAAACTTTTTGTCTGGCAGTACAGTGGGATCCTTTTCAACCATCTGTTGAACCATCTCACTGAGGAGAGACAAAGAAATGGCACACGGGGTAAGCATCCCCACCAGGACCACACTTCTTCATACACACGCACCAAACCCACTGTCTACCAGGTTCCAACAGTATTTTCAGATTCTAAATATTAGTTATTCCATCCTCAGTCAGCTGCAAGCTAGCAGTTAAGTCAAAAGACTTAGCGGTATCTAGTAAAATAGCGGTGGTATAATGTATTTTGTATGTATATTGTATTGTATGTGATATATGTAGTTGCCGGAAGAAGAGACATTTGAGCCTGAACTTGGAAGATGGTATCAGGCCATTCTCCATGGGAATATCACAGCTTTGCAATAACCTGCTCATGTAACTGTTTCAAAATGGTGATAATCTGCACAATAGGAAGTTTACATTTCTCTTCCCCTGACATTTCAAAATCTGAGGTTAGAACAGAGACTTTTAAAGAGAGAAGGTAAATCTTTAAACTGCAAAATGCACTTATAATCAATCCTGATAGGAAAGAGAAACAGAATTCTACATGGATTTATTTACCCAGTGGCCATTTACAAAGTAAATATGCAAAGCTTTTTGGATAATTTGACATATTTGCAATGCATTTTAAATTTGCACAAAAGGCATCTGCAGAAATGTTTCTGTTTTGTTTACTGCATTCATTCCATTCAAGTTAGCATTTTACATAGTTTCCAATAAGCTCCCAATAGGTATCATTGGACTACAAAGTTTACTGTGGAAAGAACTCAGACCTACAAGACAAAGGCTTAAAAACTAGCACTGCTGCAGGGCATCTTGGGAAATGCCCATGTCACAAGTGGGAAAACGAACGCTGAAGCTGTTAGGAATCTGCACAACTTCAATATCACTGCTTCAAAAGTGCAAGAGCTCCCTAAATCCAGAAGGGCCTGTGTTTTTTTCCTATTCTTCCTCGCAAGGCTGATGCCTCAGGATGCTCTCAGATAGTGGCTGCCTCCTGTGGCCCCAAAGGAAAACAGAGCAAGAGCCCAAGGTCCTCCCATGTTTCCAACAGTGCTGGAGCCCAGCTGTCCTCAGGTTCAATGCTGATCTTCAGCTATGACACAAGGGCAAAGTGGGGATGCAAGCGCATGGAGAATAAAACCGAGCAGCGAACAGGCAATGGGGAGACTGTGGGGGCTCAGGGCTGAAGGCAGAGCTCTTGGAGGTGCAGGTGGCTGCACACACATGTACTGCTGCGCCTGAGGGCCACGAACCAATTCCCAGAGCTGAGCAGCCATTTTGTCCCGATTTTGTATAATAAACATAGCTGTTACAATGAACAAATTGCATGCCTGGAAAGAAGTTGTAGCAGAGTGAACACTTCACACAATGGATTCTGAGATTTTGCATTGCCTTCTCAAAACCGTAAGTGATCATCTGATGCTAGGAAAGCAGGCTTGTAGAATTACACATCATTCATGAGCAGGTTTGCTAACTAGTTTCACTTGTAAATTTAAAACAGATTCAGTTAAACTCAACTTGCTAAATCAAATCCACTTTTCTCTATATAAACTGGAAAACCAGTTCAATTCTACCCTCACTGAAGTCTTCTCTACTGCTTGCATTTCATTATTCTCATTATACATTTTAATTTATATTGCAGGAGCTCTATAGCATTGAAAAACTAATAAAAGATGAAAAACAGTCTGCTACAGAGAATACAGATCACCTTCATATTTTAAATGTGTTAAATCCACAGATCAAGTCCAGACCTCTATATATTCAATACTTCGTAAAACTCAGGAATATGCTGTTATTACTGTGCAATACGGATACTTTATAAAACTGGATTCCTTTCTAACATTTTTCATTACTCTCCCTTGTTAATTAAAGCATTTTAATGCAATTGCTGCTTTCCTTGCACTATTTCTATTGAAAATTTGTTTTGTATTTTTTTTTCTGCTACGATAATTGGAAACCACTTCTGTTTGCAACCTGTATGTATTTACGGCCATTTTCTTATACCAAACTAACTGATGCTGGATCTAATGTTTTGTACAGTAAGCAAATTATGCTAACAGACTTCATAAGTATATTGTGAGACAACAAGTTAACATCACAAATGAAAACATAAAGAACAGTTACATACAGGATCCCTTGTCTGAATCTTCCCTTTCTTTCATCTTTGCATCATTTTACATATTTTGCTGGAATTCAGATAGATTAGAACTATCCTGTTTCATTGATCTAAAGAAAAAAAAGTCTAACAAAGACTGCACCAAGCTAGCCTAATTACATTAAGTAAACTCTGATTAGAATCTATTTAATTTCCCTTTGCTTGTGTGTCATTTATTCCTTGAAAAAATTTGTGCTAAAGTCTTCCAAACATGAAAAAGCACCCATAGCATTATGTTCTTGAGTCTACAGAAGAATGAAATGCTAATAATGACTGTGAAATTAAAAAAAAAAAAAAAGTGAGCGTTAATGTTATCACTCTAAAATATCAATATCAAAAAGTACCTGAATTTTACTCTTTTGAGGAAAGAGGATGGAGGGAGGGGGAATGAAACCTCCTGTAGGACGAGGATGGGAATTATGGGATGATGGAGGAAAATATCTGAAACAAAAACAAGCAATCAGATCATAAAAGCACAAAAGAAACACAATGAAGGAACAGGCAAACTGATGTTTTATCCAAAGAATGAATTTACTTCCCTGTTAGCAATTCTAAATATTCAGCACAAAAATGTATGGAATAAATAATACTGGCATTTCCATCTGAGTGCCAATGAAAAGCAGAATATGTAAGTCTATTATTCAGCCTAAAGGAATTCTGCCTTCTTTACTGTATACCACAATTTCTTTGTATCATTTTAAATTACACACAAGTTACATGCAGGGAGCATGATCAGGGGCCTGGAACATCTGCCCTATGAGGAGAGGCTGAGGGAGCTGGGCCTGTTCAGCCTGGAGAAGAGAAGGCTGAGAGCGGACCTGATCAGTGTATATAAGTACCTCAAGGGAGGGAGTGAGGAGGATGGTGCTGGCCTCTTTTCAGTGGTGACCACTGACAGAACTAGAGGTAATGGCCACAAACTGAAGACCAAAAGTTCCACAGGAACTTAAGGAAAAATTTTTTAACAGTGAGGGTTACAGAGCACTGGAACAGGCTGCCCACAGAGGTTGTGGAGTCTCCTTCTCTGGAGATCTTAAAAACCCTCTTGGATGCAGTCCTGTGCCACGTGCTCTAGGTGACCCTGCGTGTGCAGGGGGGTTGGACTAGATGATCCCCAGAGGTCCCTTCCAACCCTAAGCATTCTATGATTCTATGATTCTATGATTCTAATCTTCTACTTATTTATGTTCCTAGCCCACAATTAAAATTGAGATTTGAATATTTCCACTTTATGGAAGAGATAATACCTGGTTATTTTTTGATATAAGAGGAAATACTTTAGTACTGTTCTAAAGGACTGGACTAGACACTTATTGTCTCCCTTAATGCTTAATCTTGGCAGGGAGACTGATAAACCTGGGAATGGTGCAAATATACTGTGTATACGCATGACTGCTAGACGGAAGGAACATTAGAGTCCAGTATCCTGCTGAGCATCAATGCAGTCCATGATCTGAGTTCTTCCATATGTTCTTCAAGCATCAAAGCTACTTCCAAGTAGGCAGCAGAATTTCTCTACTACAGCTTACAAGAAATAAAATCTGCAGGCACTCAGCCTAACATCTCCAAAAGTCATGATGCTTGAGAAGTTAAATAGCAATTCCCTCAAATCAACTTTCAGGAATAGTCTCAAAATGAATGTAGTAAGTCACACCAGCAGCCATCTATACCACCTTCACATCTGCTGTGCTCCCAACTCTAAAATTATTCCCGCTTAAACATAGTCAGCTCCAAAACTGTTGCTTTTGGTTTCTTCTCCTGTTCACACGAAGCATTCAAGCTAGTCCTTCATGACTTAGGACTAGCTAGGAGTTTTCCAGCAAAGGAGCTATTTTCCTTGGAAAACATCAAACCATCAAAGCCATTATGTTCCATTTCATCTAAAACAGTCTTCTGTCTATATTCCTACAAACAATAAATTCTGAATTACAGGCCAAATTTTGTTGGCATCCTGTCTCTTGCCCCGCCAGCTTCCTCTCCCAGGATTGAAACACTCTTTCCAGACTGCAACACTCTGTCAAGTCAAACCAAAGGTACACCTTACTTTGAGAGGCAGTCAGTTTCACATGGTATAGTTAATAAGAAGTGGGAAAGTGCAGAAGCACAGGAAAATGATAAGATCATTATAAGTACCATGATTGTAGAATCACAGAATCCTTAAGGTTGGAAGGGACCTTTAGAGATCATCTAGTCCAACCCCGCTGCACACGCAGGGTCACCTAGTGCATGAGGCACAGGACTGTGTCCAGTTAAATTAATAAATCATCTTGATCTGTATCATTTGTTGCTAACATTTTTTTTTCTCACACAAAGGTACCTTTTTCCCCTCAGTTCTCTAGGCTGGAGTAGTTTTGTCAACTAGTTTTGGCTACTATTTCCTTTCTCTGTACTGTAAGACGTATGTAAGACTTATGCAAGACATACTAGCTAGATATGGTGATAAAAATCAAGTTTCTCCTAAGAAATGCCTCAACATTCTGTTACAGTATCGTACATATTCTTCAATAGAAGACTACATCTACTGAAATTAAACATGTTATTCTTTTCACAGATTTATTTCTTCAACAGCTCTCTGTAAACGGACTTCACTGTGCACTCATTTTTTTGGCAGCTGTTACCCAGAAGTATAGTTTAATTGCAATTTGCTTTAATCAAATCAGTTGTGTCAAAACACTGGAAGAGCTGCAATGCATTAAAATCCAGAACTTGTCCCAAATCCTTTTAAGTCTTGCACTGAGAAAACACAGTGCAATTTAAACATACACAAAAATTTCAAAATCACTAATGCACTATAACTCAAATTTCAAAATATTAAATGTTAAAAGGGGATAACAAAGATGGTGGCAGTGAGCGAAACCCTATAGTTCTTAAGATGACTCTCCCTGGAACAACTATAGAAAATTTTATAAACAATTACTACTCTACACAGACTGCCCTGTGTAAAATACATGTGTACGCTGTTCTTTCTTTCCATAGAGACAAGTTTAAAACTGCCCCAGTCTGAGGTAACTGAACTACCTTTAACAAGAACTCATTAAAAACTAATAACATAAGGTGAGTCTAAGAGTTATTTTCAAATGCTTCAAAAAGAAATACAATAAATATGAGTTAAAAGCTCCCAGACCAAATGTGCCACTAAATGTGACTAATATCTTTTATACTAAAAATTAGACAGCAAATAAACAAACTGCAGATTCTTCAAATGAGGAGAACAACTGTTACCCAAGGGTTTTCACAGAAGATAACTGTCACCCTCCGATTACCAAACAAAAATCACGTTGAAAAGAAACATCCAGCCAGAACATCACCTATTAGTTAAAAAAAAGCATGGGGAAGAGGAATAGCCAACAGCAGCCTTGGTGGCTTTAGTCAAGTCATCAAAGGTGAAACATCAGAAGAACAGGGCGCAGGAGATATTGTGCGTTCACGTAACCCACAGTAGTGCAATCCAATCACAGAATCACAGAATCATTAAGGTTGAAAGGGACCTTTAGAGAAAGATAATTTAGAGATTGTCTAGTCCAACTGCCCTGCACACACAGGGTCACCTAGAGCATGTGGCACAGGATTACGTCCAAGTAGGTTTTGAATATCTCCAGAGACGGAAGCTCTGCAACCTCTCTTGGCACCCTGTTCCAGTGCTCTGTCACCCTCACTGGCAAGAAATTTTTTCTTAAGTTCCTGTGGAACTTTTGATGTGTCAGTTTCTGACCATTTCCTCTTGTCCTATCAGTAGCCACAACTGAAAAGAGGCCAGCACCATCCTCCTCACTGCCTCCCTTGAGGTACTTATAGACACTGATTAGATCCCCTCTCAGCCTTCTCTTCTCCAGGCTGAACAGGCCAAGCTCCCTCAGCCTCCCCTCATAGGGCAGATGTTCCAGGCCCCTGATCATCCTTGTAGCCCTGTGCTGGACTCTCTCCAGCAGCTCCACATCCCTCTTGTACTGCGGAGTCCAGAACTGGACACAATACTCCAGATGTGGCCTCACCAGGGCTCAGTAGAGGGGGAGGATCACCTCCCTTGACCTGCTGGCAACGCTCCTTCTGATGCGGGCCAGGATCTCATTGGCCTTCTTGGCCACGAGGACACACTGCTGCCTCATGGTCAGCTTGTTGTCCATCATGACACCCAGGTCCCTCTCTGCAGAGCTGCTCTCCAGAAGATCAGTCCCCAGCCTGTACTCATGTATAGGGTTATTTCTCCCCAGATGCAGGACCTTGCACTGGCCCTTATTGAACCTCATGAGTTTTCTTACCACCCAGTTGTACAGTCTGTCCAGGACCCTCCAGACAGCAGCACAGCCCTCTGGAGCATCAGCTACTCCTCCCAGTTTCATATCATCAGCAAACTTGCTGAGGGAGCACTCTGTGCCTTCATCCAGGTCATTGATAAATAAATTGAACAGGACTGGACCCAGGACTGACCCCTGGGGGACACTGCTAGCTACAGGCCTCCAATTAGACTCTGCACCGCTGATCACCACTCTCTGAGCTCTGCCATCCAGCCAGCTCTTAATCCACCTCACTGTGCACTCATCTATCCCACACTTCTAGAACTTGCCCAGGAGCATGTTGTGAGGGGCAGTGTCAAAAGCCTTGCTGAAGCCCAGATAGATGACAATCACCACTTTCCCCTCATCTGTCCAGCTGGTCATTCCATCATAGAAGGCTATCAGGTTAGTTAAGCATGATATCCTCTTGGTGAATCCATGCTGACTACTCCTGAGCACCTTCTTGTCCTCCACATGCTTAGAGACAACATCCAGGATGAGCTGTTCCATTGCTTTTCCAGGGATGGAGGTGAGACTGACCGGCCTCTAGTTGCTTAGGTTCTCCTTCTTGCCATTTTTGAAGACTGGTGTGACATTAGCTTTCTTTCAGTCCTCTGGCACCTCTCCTGTTCTCCAGGACCTTTTGAAGATGATGGAGAGCTGCTGAGCAATAACACCCACCAGCTCACACAGCACTCTCGGGGGCATCCCATCAGGACCCAGAATGACTCTAACATTAACTACCAAAATTAAAAAAAATAAAAAGGCCAAAGTTGCCATGGCTTTTAAAAGGAAACAGTCAATGTATACAGTCATTGGCAGAAATCGCATGAAATTTGGCAAGGCTGACTGTTCTACGGTGGTCCAGGCTGAGGACTGGCTGGCTGGGGAGCTGCTACCTGGCAGTTCTGGTGGACCAGAGTGACTAAGTAGAGAATACAACAGGCAGCACATACATAAAGAAGCGAAAACCTACTGAAAAATCAAGGAGGTCCTACTGAATTGTAAAGTATATTGAGAAAGAAAGAAAATTTACTCAAATATATTTGTCCAAGGTACTAAAAAAAGTGCTGCAATCTGGCATAAATAACAGAATGCCGCTTTATATGTAATTTCTAAAAGATCTAATGGTTCTGTCAGCACCTCAGTTTAGGCTGAGTGATTTTTACAACTCTGTTCTGGTGAATTTTTTTTTCTGTGGCAATAGCAGCTGATTTATTCCACTGTCTACATCAGCTTTACCTCCTCTCAGAGAGGTGACACGTTCTTGGCCATGACGCTGTACTAAGTTGATACTGTCCTAGCTCTAAATTCAAGTCCAATTCCACTATTTACTTTTTGTCTGATGTTGTTTTCAGTTCTGAATCCTAATCTTCTGTCACTGACTTGCACTATAAATTTGGCCAATAGATTTATGGTCATGTATTCTTAGCTAGTATCCAATTCTGAAGAGCGTGTATGTACCTCAAGTTGAATACTAATCATCTGAGGCATCTGAACTAGTCCTTCTATTTTAAAATTTTGACCTAAATCTCAGCTTAAAATCTAGGTTTCAACTGCAATTCCTACAAAGCAAAAATTGTAGTTGCTACCCACCTGTAAAATGTTTAACAGAACAGAGCTAAATATAGAGCTATATACTCTGTATTTTTTGCTACGTTAAAGAACTGCAATTACTGTGCAAATAAACATATTTTGATTGAATTGCAGCTACCAATATTCAGAATGCACTTAATGTGTTTTGCCTCAGCTACATACCTAATAATCTGTCAAGTACTTAGATCTAAAGTCTTTATAGAAAAAAAAGAAAGGAGGGAAAAAAAGGGGGGAGAGAAGAAGAGACTACAAAGTATAGGGACAATCTCTATTTGGTGTTTGCAACAGTCGCACACAAGGAATTCTTTTTTCTTTCGCACACAGAATTTCATATTCACACAAGAGAATTTTTCCATAGATAAATCATTAAAATTCTAAATTCTAAATTCGTATTACCTAAAGATTTACCTACAAGCTGCAAAACAAAAAAATGCAGACTCCCCACATGCATATATTCTTATCTCTTTTCCTTTTGCACCCCTCTGGAGGCTCACACCACAGAAAAACTTATTACCTTTAGCACAACTGACTATTTATTTTATAAAATTTTAAAATGTAATTAGCATTTCTACTCCAGTTTCTACAAGCCCTTGTTGAAAAAAGGAGTCAAATTCTATGTTAGAGATGTTACAGTAGCTTTGGAAAACTTGTTTTTGACACATATTGGGTTAAATAAATACTAAGAAAATCTGATATTTAACTAACTTGAATTCAAAGAGCATTTTTTGTACTGTATGCATTTTCTTTGAATAACTGATTAATATCACTGAGAATAGATACAGATTACTATTGACAAACCAAGCTTCACCAGTGAAACCCAATGTGCAAAATGTTCATAAAAGCATACAAAGCACACTCCACATTTTGTAATGAAAATAAATATCTTATTTTCAAACCCTGATGCCTAACAGTACAGTTTTTATGGCAATTGGGATTATGTCACAAACCCAAACATCACCTATTGTGCCAGCTTCCCATGTCATAAATTACTGGTCTGCGTCTTATCACTTCTCCCTTTGCTCCACATTTCTTACCCTTTATGGGATGGTTGAGTTGACTAATACAGCTAGCTAGACTCTAAAATTGTTCTTACTATTCAATTAGTTTTGTTTCTGCTTCAGAGGAGACAGAAGCTCTGAGGAAGGGCCAGAATTCCATAAAGATTGTCTATTTATTTCCGTAGCATAAACTGAATTAATAGAATAGATTTCCTTGCAAGCCTTGCTAAATACGAGGTATTTAGTTATGCAGCTTTCCCACCTGAACAACTAAATTATTTTTAAGAGAATAAGTATACAAAAAGTGCTCTCTGCCTCTTTCGAATCATTGCTTTTCTGCCAGTTACAATCAAGCTCTGATAGCACTGTCAGAGTGTAATCATATTATAGTTATTATTAGAAGAGGCTTTCTCAATTTTACATAGTCAGAAGGGAAGTCAAATGAGATTATGGTATGGAAAAGTCATTTTACGAATGCACTTCATCAAACTACTGCGGTAACCCTCAAAACCTAACATCTGTTCTGGTCAATATATGCTTAATAAGGCAAGATACAGTATACCACCCTCTCTGCCTGAACTCTAAACAGATCCAGATCTGATTTCATAACAATTTAAATCAGTAGTATTTCTGTGATAGTATATATAAAGTTATATATCAAACAGTGTAGAAAAATACACTGCCTATATTTTTACATTACAAAATGAACCGACAAAAAGAGTACGCCAATAAACAGAGCTGCAGCTGTAGTACAGAAGACAACTTAGAACGCAAAAGTCTTGAACCGGCCAGGTAGTTCATGCCTATAGAGCTACCTCACTTTCAAGAAAAAAGAGCTTTCAGACAGAAACCAGTTTAATTGAATAACAATTTATTACTCTAACAGAATATAGAAACTGTAAATATTGTCAAGTCTAAAAACTTAAATACAATCAGGACATTTTAAGAAAAGAAAAAAAAAACATTATTTAATGGTCTTCTGGCATTCTATCCTTCAGGTTTCATATTTTTAATTTTTTTAATCTGTGTTTATATGGCCTAGAGAATTACATTTTGTTTTTATGAGTTCCTGCTTTCATGTAGTCCTACAATTCAGAAAGCTGTAAGACACAGTAATACTGTGGTAACTCAGAGGTCCAGTCCTTCACTTTGGCTCATCATGAACAGGGCTATCAGCAATGATCATGGATCATGCAGCGAACTGTGACCATGGTTTATGCAGTACTTACATCACAGCACAACTGGCAATACTTCTCAACTGCAATATCCCACAGCTTTGAACTCTGACCAACAGATCATGATGTGTTTCAGAAACCTGACTGTGACTCATCAGTAAAGATGCTTCTTGTCTGTTGCCTGCAGTGTTCTAGAAAGCACTTTTTTATTTTGCTTCAAAAATTATGCTGGAACAATGTGCTCAACCAACCACAGATGACTAATACAGAGCAATAAAATAAAACACAAGTAAACTGAAAACCAAAAAGTAATCTATATTTGAACAAGCTGGATGTAGCCCTTTTTTTTGTAAAAATCCAAAGGCAAATGGACATAAAATTCCAGTTTTTAAACAGTTGCCTAAATTGCAAATTTTGTCTGTTCTGCTGTCAAAACCAAGTGACATATGATGCTGAAAATCTGTTGATTTTGTTTGCTCACCACATACGTGTTATATAACATTAAATGTAACACTGCCACTGATTACCACTTTTTTACTGGTTTGCACAGCCTCAACCACATCCCCTCTCTAGAATAAATACAACATTTCCCCTAAAGTAAGCCAGGACTTTTTAAACTTTACTCCACAGAAGTTAAGCTGAAAATTCTTTATAATGAATTGGCTTGGTGAAATTGCAGATCATTTACTACATTATGGCATTTCAGTTATTATTAGTATCGAGGAAGAGAGAATACAGCCCTTTTGCATACCTGAACTTGACTAGACCTAGAAAAAGCATTACCTATGGAAAACTTTCATCTTTGTAAAAAAAAATACCTCTCAGTTAAAGACTCAGTGCTTGTAAAGATGTGTTTCTTCGGAGCATTTTATAGTATATGAACAGCTCCAGCACTTCTTGTGGTATGACTAATAACCACACTCCTGGAGTATGAATCAAATTACTGCACCTTTGCTAATGAAACAGCATTAACCACATTTCTTTAGTGTGTGCCTGAGCTTAATCCTATAGGGCCCCACAGTGCTATTTTGAGCTGGCAGAAGTATGATAGTGTACAAAGAATGAGTGCAAAACACTCAATGTTGAGTCTTGTGCAAGAGATTTGGATGGGAGACACAAGCAGCTGTGTATCTAACTATGTATTAGCAACAACACAGAGTCCAGTACCAAAAAGTCCAGTGCTGGGCATCCATTTCAGACTGATTCCCCGGTGTAAAACGGTCCACGGGTGAATACCAATAAGCTACCATTGTGCGAACCCTCATGCTTTTATGGCCATCACAGAGGGATGTGGCACAACTCCAAAACCTACCCATGACTGCCCATACAGAAATTTAATCTCTGCTAATCCTCATTGAAATATCTATCCACGACTCCATTATTTTGGTTTACTTCTAAGAAAGGGGCAGAACCGTATCCAAAGGCTTCTTAATTCAAGGCAACACTCTTCACGAACACAGTTTTGTTCAAATACACAGCTTGCCACAACGACTAACCATGGAAAACAGTAAAGCAAGGAAGAATGAAAAAAATTATTTATGGGCACTGAAATATAACCCAAGAAATCAATTTACTAAATCCACAAAATAAAGTTATGCTTAGGCTTTTAATGTTTCGAACTACAGTTACCTGAATCCAGAATCAGCAGTTTTAGAAGTTCTCACACTTAAGTATGATTTCATACCCACATTATTTGCTAAAGGTAAACACATATAAAAGTAATGTATTAGTAGGACTCCACTCTCAATCCAAATTCATTTCCAAAATTTTCTCTGAACTTTATATAATTCTGGTATTTTCATAAAGGAGGAAGCATTAAAAGTTTTATCAAAAACTATTTTTTTAGTTAGGAATCTGTAGCAAAAGATTTGTCAGATCGTGCAATTTAGTTTTAGAAGTGAGGAACAAAAGGACACACCAGCATTCAGGAGGTCTTTGCTTGTTTAAATACCTTACCATAGGATGAAACAAATGATCGAATGGAAAGAGGGAGACATGCTGGGGCTGTGAGTCAGAAACAGAAAAGCAGTGTCATGTGCAGATTTGCTCCACTTTGATCTACCGCCTCTCTTCTACCTTTAATTCCCTCACTTTCCTCATATGCCACTTAATAAATATTTGGGGTAAGGTCCATTTATGTCACAGAGTGACAAAACAGACTGGGAATCCGTCCGTAAAATCACTTAAGCAACTTTACGTCCCAACTTACAGCATGCCTGTAAGTTCTCAGAAGATTTTAAAAACAGTCTAAGTTAGAAGAGTTTCTTGAAGAGCTTGCAGAAAAGGAAAGGAAAGGGAAGGGAAGGGAAGGGAAGGGAAGGGAAGGGAAGGGAAGGGAAGGGAAGGGAAGGGAAGGGAAGGGAAGGGAAGGGAAGGGAAGGGAAGGGAAGGGAAGGGAAGGGAAGGGAAGGGAAGGGAAGGGAAGGGAAGGGAAGGGAAGGGAAGGGAAGGGAAGGGAAGGGAAGGGAAGGGAAGGGAAGGGAAGGGAAGGGAAGGGAAGGGAAGGGAAGGGAAGGGAAGGGAAGGGAAGGGAAGGGAAGGGAAGGGAAGGGAAGGGAAGGGAAGGGAAGGGAAGGGAAGGGAAGGGAAGGGAAGGGAAGGGAAGGGAAGGGAAGGGAAGGGAAGGGAAGGGAAGGGAAGGGAAGGGAAGGACACAGACTCCTGCATAGAGAGTATTTATAAAGAGCAAAAATAAATAGGATATAATTAAACAATAAGTAAGGCCTGAGGGAGTATTTGTAAAAGCCTCACTTGACACTCCCTGCACCTGCAAACTGAAAGAAGCCATCCTTCATTTACAGCAACATCTTCAAGGAGCAGGCGTTCAGCTTGCCCCATCTCCAGCAGGAAACCAAAATGCTTCATGCAAGGTGCCTTGAAGCAGAGCCCCCCGATCTTCAGGCTAAGCAGGGCTTGCTCCAACAAAAAGAGCACCCAGAAGGTTCAGTAGATCTGCAGCACAAGCTAACCTTTATAGAAAAGACAGCACTTCCCCCGGGCAGAATACTCTCCAGCCCCCAGGATGTAGCAGGATGTTTACTTAGTCCTGAAACATAAAAAGTTTGTCTCCTGCTGAGTTAACATCACATGCACAAGTACCTGCCTTCTCCTTAATGCACAGCTATCTAAATAAGCATGACCTGACTTGACCCAGTTAAACTTGTGACATTGAAGGAGAACTTAAGGTAGCACAGCTGAGATCATAAAACAAGCATATGCAATTGTTGGAGGATAATCACATAGAAAGTAAATCACTTCACAAGTCAGTTTTGGGCACATTTCTACATTTTGGATGTAAAACTCATTCAGAAAATAATTCTGACTGAAGCGCGGAGAGACCCAAGAAAAACATTCACAGCATAGGCATCCAAAAAACTTTACCTCGATTCACTTAGATACAGATACATGTATTATTAGATGTACTAACTGAAGCTGTAGTATTCATTTATATCTGAAAGGCATAATTTCACAAGTTGAATATTCTTACATGTTTTTCTTCCAAATAGCACTTCTTTGTTTACTGATGTCATCACTAGAAGCAGTAGAAAAAAAAAGCCAAAAGAACACATTGCCCAGGCAATGAGAGGTTAACAATGAAAGGTTAACTGAACTATTAATGCAACACAGATGTACATCTGATTTTAAATCTAACACAGGTATTTTGTGCTATTAGTTTATATAAGTTTGACCAACTACTGTCTGGATATGCAATATAACACATACATACATGTGCTCAGCACATCTCACACCATTTCTACTACACTGCCGTTTCTCCTTAACCAAGAGGAAACAATCAGCTTTCACACCATGCCATGCTCTTAAGTATCAGCAAGAGAGCTGAATTAGTTAAGAACAGGCACACCTCCTGCAGATGAAAAACTCTATCAAATATCCCATCCTCCCAAATAATCCAAGTGGCTTCAAATCATCCCTTTCTGCCTGAGTAGCTGGCTCATTCCGTTAGCAAATATATATGCACAGCATCCCCACACCAACTCTACATGACTATCATCTTCGTCAGACTCCTTCTCCAATACCTTCAGGTACAGGAGCCCCACAACGACTCTGCGACGCCAGGAGCCAGTTTTCTCCATTATTCCCAAATTCCCTATTTCTTATGGTATTACATCTCGGAAATTAAGGATGTTCCTGTTTCTCCCCCTTCACAATCCATAAGATCATTAACTACCAAACTAAGTGTTCATTCTTGCAGGTCCAAAGGAAAAAACATGCTTGTTAAAATAAAGTTACAGGAGTTACACCTTGTAGAACATTTGCTAAAATTAAAATTCTTTAGTTGCTTGCTATAGATTATACTACCTGCACATTTAATGAGATGTGGTCTAAAGTCAGCAAAGCAAGACATGGAGCAAGTAGCTCCTAAATATGCTAATCAAATTTCACTAACCTAAACACCAGAGCAGGTTCAGTGCTTGGACTTTTTTTTTTATAGCAGTTTTCTTCAAATTATGTAGGTCAAAACTTTACTAATTGAACTAACGCACTTACCTACTTTTTCTGATTTAACATTTCACTGCTAACCTTGCAAAAAAAATCACTCATCATTTTATATTATTATAATATTTATATTATTAACTGCAAAATTTGGGGGTTTTGTTTGATTGGTTTGTTTTTTTTTTTTAATAAAGCTATACTGGATACTCTTAATTATGCTCTCTTTTAGCTCAAAAATTCATTAGAAAAGACATATTTGTCCTGAAATGAAGCCTTTTAGGAGAACGGCAAGCTATTATAAGCAGGACTAGAATCACAAGTCAAACCTGTGTCAGAATGGAGTGATTACATGATTATGGGGGAGCTCTTAAAGGAGAAAGGAATCATTACCACATGGTCTGCGGCATCTTGGCCAACCATTTCACATACCATGCCACACCATGCCACAGTGTTTAATATTGAAGGAAGCAGAGATCATTATAGCTCAAAGATAGGCTTGGCCTAAATCAAAACTAATTTTCTAAACTTTGCTTCTTTACATTAACAATGCTGTTCCTGTGTTTAAAAATACTTACCCTTACAGTCAATTAACAAGAGTTTTGAGACAGACAAAACAAAATGTAAATCCAGGCAAACACTGTGTACATACTGGGAAAGAAAATGGTTTCTCTGCTGTCTTTACACAGATATTTGGTGGTTTATGGTTGATAATGACATTAAATACTTAAAGTGCTTAACAGTCATCATTTTATCAAAAATTAGTGAACCACACTTAGGGGTAAGAAATTAGTGGTTCAATTCACTTGGTGTTCAGGTAGGATGAAGAGACATTTGTAAATAGTGATTTATTTTGTAATTAGTGCCTTGCTGGTACATATACGTTGGTTATTCCAGCTGGTCATATTCACAATCTTAATTTTAATTTTCTCTGGCTTGTCTATTTTGTTTTCAGTTGCATTTAATTAGATGTCTGATGTAAGATTATAATTAGGAGATTTTAATGTAAAAGGTCAATAAACATAACAGGAAAGGCTGTGCTGGAAGACGAACCATCTCTGTCTCAGCAAATCGAAGCAAACTCACATAAACAACTTAGTTACCTATAAAGTTGGAGGCAAGATTTACAAGAAGCCTGACTCTACTTCTCTTTCCTATGTTACCCATGTAATCAATAACTCCACAAGGAACCAACCATCTGACTTATTTCATCCGGCACACTGAGAGTATGGGTTTTCTTCCAGTGAGCCTCCACACTTCATTGATTCTTCTATTTTATGCAGGTGGGAAGTCCCAGTTTTTGTCCAGCATTTCATTTTCCCAGGGGTGCTTCTGTTTTTCTGCAAGGAAATCCACTTTCTTAACAAATCAAGGCTGATATCTGCTCAGGACTGACAATCATCTCATTCATGTCCAACCTAGTTCATCTATTTCTGCTGTTAAAAAAGTGATATTGCCTGTTTACAGATGTTTAAAACACAAATAAAGAGATAAGTTAAATCCAGCAAAACAAAGCCCTGTGAACCTGTGGCCTCTCAGTAAGTGATACTCACTGAGTACTCTCATTTGCATCTTTATTTCTGCCCTTCCCAAGAAAATTTATGTCTTTATCAACTTACATTGCAAGGCAGTAAAATGTAGGTAGACTGTAAAATAAGAATTTAACCTTTTAAATAGGTAAATGAATAAGCCCACAAGGAAGCCTGTAATTTTCCCGCATCTCTCTCTAATTTTTAAAAGGAGGGGATCAAAATAAATCAATGCTTTTTGCCATAATTCTTCATTTAAAGATTCCAGAAGGCTGGACTTCTAGAATGAGGTAAAGGGCATTTCATTCCATCCTGCCAGACCTAAAGACAATCCCATTTAGTGTTCTAATGCCTCTTCTGCTGTGTGAAACTTTTGCATCGGGTGTATCTTCTGTTGTGTGAAACTTTTGCATCGTGTGTATCAAATGGACCACAAATGTTCCTACCTACCTTCTTCTTTCCCCTTCTCTCAAAAAAAAGTTGGAGATCCCTACGCTCTAGTGCTTATCCTTAGCACAAAGAACCTGCAATTGCATCCAGTTTCATTTGGAAACACATCTGGCTTGGAGGCTTACTGTGCAACTCAATTCTGATGTAACCGCAGCATCACCAACGCGGGGAAAGGAGACTAGAGAATAGGATTGGTATTTAACGCATTTGGAGCTTGTCTAACGGTATGATGTTATCCAGGATGTGTAATGGAGTAGTCATGCTCCAGTGTGATGTAAAAATTTGTCCACTAAAAAATTTCAGTCCCTTACACCATGAGCACACAAGCTGGAATTCTACAGCTTGCTGTGGCAACTACTGAAACCCAAGAGATGCTCTTGGATAAACTGTCCTGACACTGGCGACCTGCTCTAAGAGCTCCCCATGTGCCCAAACATGCAGTGATTTTCCCTGTGTGCACATACTAGAGCAAACATCAAGTGGACTACCTACCCCCCAGCCAAACAATCTACACATTTGCTATAGATCTGGTCCAACAGCAAGAAAGGAGTTGCAACAGATGAGTATTGCTGTACTTTTTCCAAAGGGAAAAGTTCACTGCAGCTGTGTGGCACATGCAGGAGACTGGCTCCCACCCCTATGTACCACTGCCATTGCAAGAAGGGCTAAGCATTAACTAAGAACTGGGAAACTTCGCGTGTGAAAATGCTGAAACACTGTGGCTAAAATCCTACTCTAGCACAGTTGCAGAGATCCAGCAAAATGGCTGAATCACCTTCTCAGAAGTAACTGTGAGCAGAATTTTAGAGATGCAGAAATCTGTCCTTTTTTATTAAAATTTCATTCTGTTCATTCAGAGACAATTGCAAAGTTCAACTACCTTTGCTGGGTGGGTAGCAAATTGTAAATCACCGTTTAGTAGAATCTGCATTATGTGACCTACATTTAAAGGCCTCATGTCTTAGAACATTCAAATACTTCAGATGTATCATCTGTCATACTACTAGCTAAAGATTCCATACTACTAGCTAGTATCACTCATCTTCAAAACATAAATTGTGACAGAATAAAAAATTTTGATATATAGCCCTTAAAAGGTATCTTATTTTTTTAAAAAAAACTTACTCAAGTAGCATGCATGCATACCATGCAAAAAAAGGTCAGCGGCCTGGAGCATCTGCCCTATGAGGAGAGACTGAGGGAGCTGGGCCTGTTCAGCCTGGAGAAGAGAAGGCTGAGAGGGGACCTGATCAGTGTCTAGAAGTACCTCAAGGGAGGCAGTGAGGAGGATGATGCTGGCCTCTTTTCACTGGTGGCCAGCGACAGAACTAGAGGTAATGGCCACAAACTGAAACACCAAAAGTTCCACAGGAACTTAAGGAAAAATTTCTTAACAGTGAGGGTGACAGAGCACTGGAACAGGCTGCCCAGAGAGGTTGTGGAGTCTCCTTCTCTGGAGATCTTCAAAACTGGCTTGGATGCAGTCCTGTGCCACGTGCTCTGGGTGACCCTGCGTGTGCAGGGAGGTTGGAATAGATGACCTCTAGAGGTCCCTTCCAACCTTAAGCATTCTATGATTCTATGAAAAAAGGCAGGCGCGTAATTTTCACACCCCGATTTATTTCAGCTTTGTAAGGATGTATTATTCCAAGTAGTGTTGCTGCCACCAAAAGTAGCTGCCAAATGTTAGCATCCACCCAAAGAGATTTGACAGTTTTATTCACAAGACAGAGCTAAAATCATTCTTTTGCTGATATTGGCAGCATTGCCTTTGGATAAGATCCTCTAAATATATGTAAAATAAACAAAAGAAATTTGTGACTACTTGACAATAAGCTACGGACCAGCTTTTGAAATACCTGGTTGCGAAAGGCAATCAGGGCTCAAAAAGGCCCTCCCAATTTCTTGAGAAATGGCTATTACTTGGATTTGGTGGAAGATGTGTTATGGCTTGTTGCCGCTCAAGTTGTTGGAGAAATGCATGCAAGTAAACAGCATTTGGCCTGTAATCTGCAAAAGGGATGTAGGGAACCATGAGAAATGCTTTGTGCCTATTGCATTTTAAGATCCAGTGAACATCTAGAACCATACAGACTAATTTTAAAGCTTTTCTTCAATAAATTAGCCCAATGTTGTCTGTTTGAAAAGATCTCTGTGTGTGTTCTGTTGGGCACTGCAGTGAACAGCTCAGCTTGCATGGACAATTGGCTCTACCCTTCTTTCTAGCTTCATGTGTATTTTCGGTAAGAACTGGTAGCCACATTGTTTTCAGTTCTATGTTCACAAAAAGTTTCAGCTACAGCATTCTGTGAAAGAATCATCAGTTGCACCTTGATTTATAATACCAATTGCAAATAAAATTGTGTAAGAATGTTTGATGGGCCTTTTTTTTTTCTTATTTCAAATATTATGGCAGAAAGCAAGCAAGCAGTAGAAAAAAACATTTAAATAATTAATGGTCAGTCTCTGCAATTTATCACTTTTAAAAGACCAGTCTCACTGGCATCATTGGGACTGCTTTATCCTGGTATTTGGCTAGCAATGAACAACTAGGCGGTCAGCATACAGATGGAGCATTCTTGGAAACCTCTCCTTATTAATCTTCCTTCAACACAAGAATAGAATCCCAAACTGTACTCAGAGAAAATCCTGTTGAACTGCAAAAGGATCTGAAAACCCACAAGTGTTTCACAAAAGAGCTGGAACAAGCTCTCACCATTGAACATGTGAGCTCTGAGATTACATCACGGCCATGGCAATGGAGTTTTCAGACATCCCATGTGTATCACAGGTCTTTAGTTTAATTAGAAATTATGCTTTGAGTTATCCATCCTCCATTTGTCAAGATAGGTTGCCAGACGAAGCCAACACTGACAGCCAGAATTTGATCAGGCAGTATTGGGAAGTCTAGCTCTCATTTTTCATTTGTATAAAATAACATTACATGAGTGGAATGTGATTTTATTATCTCTATTAATGTCACTCCTACTGATTCTTGACAGAAAACTCAGGAAAAAATAAAACAATAGTGAAGCTCTTCCCATAGGGCTTTACACGCCTCCATCCTTCCTCCTAGGTTAGTAAACCACTCTTGTCTGTGAGGCAACTGTTACTCTTCTTGATGAATAAAAAGATTCTCTAAAAGGCTACTATCTAAAGGGCATAATGAATGGTGGAAGTTTCCTTGTTGCAGGGGGACACTCTTTTTTCACTGAAAAGAAAAATCAATGAGTGGAATGTAAGTAGCATGTTAAATGCCTTAATTATTGCTCATTTCTTTGCCTTCACAAAGTGTATGCATCTTAACCCAAAGTCTGCAAACCTTTCTAAAGACAATGTATCTTAGACATTCATGTTACATTTTCTCTCAAATTTCTTTATATTTAATCTGGAAAAAAAATTAATTCAGGTAACTACAATAAAATATATGGAGGGTCAAGTTTCAATAGATTTTTATATCTTAAAACAAAAAAGGTAGTTTGAAATATTGCTTGGCTCTTTTCAAAGGGAAAGACATAGAGGAAGCAGGATGGAATATGCAATGTACATATGATGTTTTTTCAAGATTCTTGGAAAAAGAGCAGCTTACAAATGTACCAGAGCTCAAGCAATGACTGAACAAAGAATGACAAATAACTGAAGGTCTCTTATGGCAACTTTGACATAACAGCACTGCGCAAATTTTTAACTATGTGCTCAACACAGCAGCACGCTCAGGAAAAACAGCTTTTTAGCTGTTCCATTGCAAACAAGACTCTGCAGTCAAGGATGATGACAACATAGCAACAGCAACAGTTTCAAATTTTATCTGATATATCTAAAATGGAATTTTTATTTCGGCGTCAGCTATCTGAATGGGGAACATGTTTGGAACACATATATGCTTGAACTGCAGCTAGCCTGAGAATAAACTTGTGCTCCTAGGAGAAGTATGACTGATCCAAAAATTTTTACTAAGGCTCCCATGGACCTGGGTTCTATTTAAATGATGAAAGGTCGTCTTATAAATCAAGTCAAGAGAATGATAGATAAATGATGATGCACATAATTTTCAAGCAAACATTTGTTATGATTATCTCTTACTACCAGTAAGTTTCTTCGCAAACATTTTCTCCATCTTAATTTTACCCACATGCAATCTACATGGAAGCAAAAGCCTAACAAGAACAAGGAGTATAAAAGTCAAACGCTTTTCGAGAACATAAAAAACTTCTACCTGCTTTCTTTCAGACCACCTTCAGTTGATGTTCAGTATTTTTCTCCACAACTAACTCCGCTACTTCTGCTTTGGAAAGTCTGACAAAATGTCAATAATTAGATGCCAACCACCTAAGAGTTGTGTGAAACTTGGCGGTTTCACTTTGCAGGAGTGCAGGCAAATATTTTATTTGGTGTCAATCCACACATGTTCCCTCTCCACCACTTTCAGTTTGAGTTTTGACTTTTGAATAAGCCCAAACAGGCAAATGAATAGGCAGTCAAAATTTCCACATTTTACCTGGTTTCACTTCATGACCACGCAAATAAAAAACAGGCAGGCATATCTTCATGAATCAACAATGGATCAAGCTTGATGTTCAGATTTATGGAAGAAATACAAGGAAGTATTTGTCATGGCTGTGGTGATTTACCTATACCCAGCCACAAAAAACTTAGGGTTGTGGCAACGTTAACCCTCCCTAGCACCGTTACCACTTGTGCTCTACATTCTGTAAAGTGCTGCAGATGTGTGCATTTATGATGCTATATAAAGGCTCAAAATGAGAATAATAGTAATAATAATTGGTTTTGTTTTAAATCCTGCCAGGATTTTACATCATCATAGCTGCCTTCTACTCTTTCCATCCACCCCCAAGTATCTTGAGACCACAGCTCACTGGAGTGCCACTGCCGTTGTCAGTGTGCCCAATTCTGATCTTCAGTCGGTTAAAATCAGCAGTAATCTAACATCGCTAACTACAGCAAGTGAAGCTTGCTGTGCATAGGGAGGTAAAGTCAAATGCCATTGAAGCAAAAAACATCAGAAAGGTTTGATTATATTAGCATGCCCTCTGAGGACAGATTTGTTGTGTACCCTAGGAAAGAAAAAAAAAAAGAAAGGAAAGAAGACTGTGGAGTCCCAAATCCAAGTAACTACAGGTATTAGGACAGGTTGTGAGGCAGAGAAAGAAGGAAAAAGGGATGAGAGAGATGAAAGAAAATGTGGAATGAAGACAAGAAAGGAGATGTCAGACAGGGGCAGAGGACAACACATGAGGAGAAAAAAACTTGAACGTGAAATGAGAATGCAGGATAAAAGGATTGCTGTTGGATTACGGATGTTGATATTGGAAAAGAAAGGTGAGTGAACATTTGGGTAATTTCAGGAATAAGATAAAATTAGAGATGGAGAGGAGAAAAGTTCAAGGATAAACAGCGTAAGGATGAAAAGGAGATCCGAAGAAGGGAAGTATGAGACAAAGGTGGAAATACATTTAGAAATGGGACAAAGAATACCAAAACTATATATAAAGCAGAAGTAGGCCTTGAGAAAGCGTATGAATGGGAAAAGCAAAGGGGTTTCAGAGAAGCCTAGTGGTAGGCCTAAAGAGCGTATGAAAGTGATGGATGAGAATGGAAGGCAGTAGAAGACCTAGGTGCTCCCCATGTGTGCAAGGTCTCCTTACCAGTCCACCACAGGTACTGAAAGAGGCGAAGGAGCCTGGGTAGCGGAGAACAGCACCACTGTAGTAACAAGCTCTCTCAGGCTGAGGCTGTGCAGCACTGGGTGGGCTCTTCCCCTCACCCCTGAGCCGCTCCTCCACAGCAAAGCCGGGCGCCAGGAAGCGACTGTCCCTCTTGAGCAGCAGGTAGAGCTCCCGAGAGAATGCCGGGATCCTCAGCAGCACCTCCTCTCCATCTTCGGATGGAGGTGGCGGCGGCGGGGAAGGCGGTGGTGGCAGCTGTGAGGCAGCACCGGAGCCCTGGGGCAGTGGGGACCAGTGGTAGAACTCCTGTGACTCGTACTCGTCTTCGGCGTCCTCCTCCTCCACCGCCTCTCCCACGGCCTGCATTTGCCCCTCCACCGAGGAGGACACAGAGCGTACCTCCCGGGAGCTGCCCGCCGCCGGGCTGGGGGAGATGGGGGTGCTGGGGGTGCTGCTCCGGTTCCCACAGCTGGGGTCAGCGCTGCAGCCTCCACCACCACCACTGCCACCGGCTGGCTCCTGCTGGCCCCGGCTCCACAGTGCAGGGAAGACTATCTCCCATTCCTCGGAATCTTCAAAAGCCTGCAGACCTGTGGGAAGGCCAACAGAGGTTTTAAACAAGCTGGACAACCAACAGTGCCCGGCATGTGTCAGAAACCTACCTACGTCCACTATGGCAAACTCTTTCCAGGTCTCATGCCACCAAGCAAGCCACCCAAAACCAGGCTGGGCTCCATTTGGCCCTTCCATTCTGTCTTGGCATACAGGAGGCTGTCCAGCCACCAGCTGTCCCTGTGTCTGCTCAGGATTTCAGACACACGATGGTCCTGGTAAGAAAACTGGAGCTCAGACTGGGTAGAAGCTGTACTGGTGCCAGTGCCAGACCAGGCTCTTCACCCATGCCCACCTACTCTTCAAGATAACCATTATGCAATGAGGTCTGCATGCACCTTTTCCTATTTACACAAAAAATGTGGCAACTTTACCATAAGGTTCAAAAAAGTGTTATTTTAGCAGGGAATACTGAAAAAAAAAAAAAAAAAGCAGAACTCGACCTCGTTCTCAGCTTACTCTGTAGGATCCCACTACTATTTCAAAAGTTTGTGGTCAAACGCATGCGCACTTCACAGCCGTGCATCCCCCAGCACAGGAGCACAGGTACCAGTAGCACGTGCACCCAGGCGCCACATCGTCACCGCCGCAACCACAGCCAAACCGAACAGCTGGCAGCCGCATCCGTGAATTGCATCCACCTTCCCACGATTTAGCAGAAACTCCCAGCACGACCTTATAAGATGCTCATAAAGACCGGCATGGGCACAGTCGCCACAGCCCTGATACATACACACACACACACACACATATATATGTATATAGCAAGGGAGTTTGGTTTGCAGACTCGACACGCACACACCGCCAAGATGCCACATCTGGCACCAGCCGCACACACACAGGGCAGCACGCCCGCACGTTATATAAAGACCCGGCGCTTACAGAGGCACGCACGGCGCCTATAGCCGTCTCCGCCACCCCCCCGCACACACACACACACACACACACGCCGAGCGGCGCGGGCTGCGCGGCGGCTCCGCGGGGCGCGCACCTACCTGCGGCCAGCCCGCTGGACAGCACGCACAGCTGGTAGACCACGCAGCACACGCGGCTCAGCCGCATCCTCCCCGCAGGCGCCGCGCAGGCAGCGCGCAGTGCCGGGGCGGCGGGCGCGGAGCCCCGCGGGGGCGCAACCACCCGCGGAGAAGCGGCCACGCGCGAGCAGCGCGTCGCGGCGGGGCGGGCGGCCGGACGGGAGCGCGAGCGAGCGACCGAGCGCGAGGCGAGCGGGCGGGCGGAGCGCGGCGGGCGGGGGCCGGACGGCAGCGCGGCCCGTGCGCGCACGCAGCGCCCGGCGGGCAGGCAGGGGCGCCCCGCGGCGGGGACCGCGCTGCCCCCACGGGGCGGGACGCGGCGGGACGGGCCCCGCCGCCGCCGCCGCCGGCCCCACCCCCGGTGCGGCCCCCCGTGCGCCGCCGCCAGTCCCCGGCCCTGCGGCTCGCCCCGCGCCCGGGGAAGAGCCCTGCAAAGGGGCGACACGAGGAATGTAAAAATCTGTATATTCATATTTACAAAAAAAAAAAAACAAAAAAAACCTCCTTCGCCAGCCCCTGTCTCCGCTGGAGTTTCTCTTCCAGGAGTGGCGGAAAGTGGCTGTTCCTACCTGGTTTAGCGTAACTTGACGCCGGGCCCCCTTCTTGCCCCGCTGAAAAGGAAGCCCACTGCCCTCCCACCCCTGCTCGGGTCTGACGGAGGCGGGGGACCCAGCGAAAGCCGTGGGTGATGGGGGAAGCAACAGGTAAACCCCTGCGCAGGGCCGCCAAAAGCCATCGGGACAACAGGTAAGCCCTAGCCGGCTGGGCCACCAAAGAGCCGTGGGTGAACAGTGGGGGCAACAACAAAACCCTCCCTGGCCAGGATGCCTCATTTTTCCAAGCTCTTACTGCTTTGACCCACTGCTGCTTCTGTCGGAGGTCCCTGTTGTGCCTTCAGGGCGAGCGGGTTTAGCGGCTCATGTGGAAAAGCCAACAGGGCCACTGGGCAAGGTGAGCCAGCAGACCTGATGGATGGATGGATGGATGATGCCACCTCCACTTTCGATGCTCGACATGAAAAACAGCAAACAAACACAAATCACGTGTTCCGACCCCAAATGAGAAACACGTTTAGGCTCCGCGGGAGTCAAAGGCAGCCTGGGGGTTGCTCTCCAGTGCCTTCAATAGCTGTTTGAGGGTTGTGCTGAAAGGGTGTGCACAGCTACTGCCAAACTGTATTTTTGGTTAGTTGTATTTTAGCTTTTAAGGGGGAAAAAGACACTGTAAAGTGGTCCTTTCTTGGAAACCAGGCTAACTTCCACTAAGCAAAATGAGGGGAGGTTAGTAAAAAGATGAGAGGTTTACCTTTAACAATTTAGGGTGAAGAGACTTTTCCAGAGAATGCGAACTAGTATTTGCACAATTATTAAGCTGGCCTTAAAATGAATTTTGAGTGAAACTTTGTTTCCCAACCAAATAACAGTAATAAATACATACATATTTACAGAGGAATGATTAGGCCCAGTGTTGCAGCCTTTCCCACAGCTAAAGCCCCCTTTGCAACCAGTAAGCAAATGGTACAAGTTGCAGCTCTTAAGCTGCTGGGTAAATGCTAAACACTGCTTTTGATTACACTTTTTTTTTTGGAAAAAAAAAAAAAAAGGCAAACTAAGGTTATAGATGTGATAAGGAAATACACCCACAGGGAAGATTGTACTCGCCCAGTGTACAGTTACATCCTAAAAGATTTCAACTGAGAGCTAGCAGAAATAAGGGGGAAAATAGTCATGACATGCATGACATGCATGTTTGCTCATTTTGAAACTGAATTGCTGTAACTGTTTTCAATCTGCTGAAGTTGTCAGTTCCTTTGGACCAAATTCTGCTTCTTTTGTTCACATGTATATTCATACTTAAAAGACAAAAGAACTACATTTGTTAGGAAGGTAAGCAGAATTTGGCCCTTTCAACACAAGCTGCAGGGGGTAAAAGGACTCTAGGAAGCCAATTGAGAAGGACTTTAATATGTTTGACTTTACTACCAGCTAAAAAAAAAAGAGGAACATTTTGAATTGGGCTCGAAATATGAAGAGCAAACAAGGTAAAGTCAATGTTCAGATACACAGCAAATTTCTTCAATCTATTTTATGTTTTCTTTTTTTATTGTTTCAATAGTTAAAGTAAAAATATAGGAGGAAGTTCTCCTATGTATATGTCTGGGGAAATTGCCCTATAAAACAGAGCCCCCACTGGTGTTCATTAGTTTTAACAAAGAGGCTGGTCATAGGTTAATGCCGGTAGAGGGTCTCATAGCCCACCACATGCTAACTGTCATCTGACAGACTTCTTTTGGAGTATACATCCAAGAGAATGAAAATTAAAGAAGTAAAACAATAGTTTCATACTGCAGTTATTTTGCAGAGTGAATTATGTTGCATCCACATGTACTGTACCAAAAAAAAAAAAAAAGCTTTTAATTTTATTAATCACAAAGGCACCAAAAGTGTTTTTCCTTTATTGCATGTATTGCATGCTGACTGAAATTCACTGTGAATTTGTAAACTAGAAGAAATACTGTCTTCTAACTCAATAAAGAGCAAAAAATAAAAGAAAGGCTCTATTTGCTCCGGGAGGTTCTTAGAGCTGCACGCCATATCTGAAGAGTTGCTGCCTGTTGGCACTGGGAGTGACTCATGCAGAATCAAAGTGCATTATGAGAGGATTGTGTTGGCTCGTGGGTGCCCAAGTCTCACAATGGTCCAGACTGTCTCACTGCTGGGGAAAAAATGCCGAGAAGGAGCTAAATATTGTGTCCTTGTTCATCCTTCCTGGTTGACATAAGTCAGTCTTGTTTCATTTGAATCAAGGGAGATTGGGCAATATCCCTGTGGTAGCCTCTCCTCCAGTGTGCTGAATTTGCATAACCAACTGCACATATGGTGCTGCCTGGTCCAGCAAAGGACTCAGAAATCTCATTTCATCAGTGTAACGAAATCTTGCATGTCAGTGCCTGAATCCCATGTAGGTGACATCCACAGATAGCTCCAGAGCTCTCTCAAAGACTAGATCTCTGCCTCCCTTTGCTGCTATGGGTTTGCTTAAGTCTGGCCTGCTCATGAGTTTTTTTCCCCATCTCCCAGGAAGTCTATTTCAACTTAATTACAGGGATTAAGACCAGTATGGGGAAAAAAAAAAAAAAACTTTTGAATTTAATATGTCAGCTCCTAAGGAGACAGAGAATCGGTCAGGGAATTTTCATGGTTTATTTTTTTGACTTTAGTTAATCATCTAGCTGTAAAAGCTATCAAGCTTATGCATAAAAAATTGGATTAAAATTACCTCAGCTTTACAGCGTATACAAGCTTGCTTCAAGTAATTATTACCAGAAGAAAAAACTTTAATCCTCTTCACAGAGATTTGGTTGATAATTATTTGAGCATAGTTTTATATGTGTCTGATTGATGATATCATTGATTTTCATCTTCTTTTTAGTCTCTGGGTACATTCATTTCAAATTTTTACAACTTAACAAAATAAGCTAGATCAATGGAAGAAACTATACTTCTTTGGATGGGGCTTACTACCTTAAGGCCACATATCATATGACTGTCAAGATTAGAAACAGAAACTCATGTCTTCCTGTTCCTAGGGTGCTTTGCAAATGTTATCTCAGTATAAATAAACTCGTACAAAATGCAGGTTGAACAAAATGCTTTTTTTTTTAAATAGGTGAGATATATGTGAACAAATGCAAATTTCTCAATTTAAGCATGAAAAAATGAGGGTTTTTTTCCTGTTTTAGAGAATGTTGTTACATATCCTCGAACTAAACACTGTATTTCCACTGCCTGTTAGCTCACAGATGCTGGATGTTTAGCCTGTAATTCTATATTGTTATTTTCATGCTCAAATTGAAGGATTTATTTAAAATGTATGTATTTAAGACCACTTCAAACAACTTTTCTTGAGCAAACCTTGCTTTAGAGCAAATCTCACACTTATATCTAAACTCCATAGTGCAATCAGATGACCTGGAGAGTAAGGTGTGTGTCAAACTATTGTGAGCTTAATATTCTATGTTCACAGTATTGCTTCCAGTGGTGTAAATCGCAAAGATTTGAAATGTATAAAGTTGAGTTCATAGATAAATGTGATTAGGTTCCTCCACCAATTCCTCCTGTATTTAGGTAATTCAGTTAAATTTGTGTAAGTCATGGTCCTTAGCTTGTGAGCTATTTCACAAAGTCATGCTGGGAAATTAATCAGGATCTCTGTCAGTGGTACAAGGCAAATAAAAGCAAACAAAGTAAAAACACACTTTACTGAAATTAAAAATACCTTTACAGTGTTCTATAAGTATATGTAGGCTGTTTGGCAAAATTATCATGTCACTGACTTTTGCGTTATGCGTTTTGCGTTTTGGTAACTTTTTTCCTCAGAAAAACTGGTGCTTGGCACTGACAATTTGACAAAAAGTTTGGTCTGCACAGTGAAATGAGCCAAAGTGCTCTGCTCACATAAAAGACACTTAGATAAATGACAGCTAAGCTCACTGTGAACCCGAAGTCCCCACAACTTGCACTAGCTCCCTCCAAATTGCTCTACTATGCTCTGTCGCACACGTAACTTGATCAATTGTGGGGAAAAAAAAGGCTTGTGCAGAATCATCAGTTTTGCCACTGCACACCCGTAAGAAATAGTTCTCACTTGGGGAATGTCACAAAAGCTTCAAACTCTGTCAGGTCACCAGTTGAAGAAAATAATTTACTAGTTTAGGAAGACTGCTTCTCTCCATGAAGCAGAAATCTGACCTCTCCCTTTTGAATATAAAAAAGGAAGTTAAACCAACATAAGAAATAAACTATATATATATATATATATATATATTTAAGTCTGAACATGGAGTCTGTCCCCCAGCTTCAAAACACTGCCTGCAGGCATTGGTTTCTTTTCTCCATTAAAGATTTCAAAGCTCTCCTTGATTTCTTCCATGACAAAAAGAGATCCTTTCCTCTTCATAAAAATTATGAACTTCTGTCCAAATTTGAATTACTTAAACAAAAGAAGAAAGTGTATTTGGTAATTTTTTTAAGAGCATGAAACAGAAGGTCAGTATGACTTTCTTCCTGGTTAAAAAGATGGTAAAGAAATGTTTAATTTGCATTTAAGTAAATGCTGAGAAGGACAAACAAAATTAAAACAAAAAATTCTAGCTAAAATGTTCCATCTTCAAGCAGAGAAAAAACAAAAATAATAATGCAAGATGGTGCAGGACATTGGAAATGTCTTAGAACAACTGCTTTCGTTGACAGTAAAAATGCACTTGCTTTTGTTCAGAAATAAACTACCCAGCTTTAAATATTCAGGTAGAAAAAAAAATAGTAAACATGGTACATCTGCATAATAAAAATAATTTTTGAAGAGAGCAACAATGATTATTCTTTAGAATATTTTCCTTCATAATTTCAAAACTGTATCCTTAGAAAGGCAAAGTAGGTGAGAGCACTAATTGGTAAGAGCTCTTTAGATGGTGTTTTGAATTGGACTTTGGTAAATATTTAGGCCCTCCAGGTAAAAATTAAGGGCCCATAATTTCCTTGATTTTCATAAATTAATTTACCCAAGTGCATAAATCTTTTTGAAGTCAATGTATAAGCCTAAAATTATTGTCATAGTATGCATGCAATTGCAGTCTTGTTCCAGTCTTTATAACTTACCTATATTCAATGCCATATACAGTTGCATCATCAGAAGCTGCAGACTGAGATTTCTGTCACAGGGCAGAGAAGAGATGCTGTAGCACAAAGTACATTGGGGGAATTCTTTCACAAATTAATTGACACATTGCATGGTTCTTCTTGGTGATTATATTTTAAAATAATGAAATAGGTGTGTATTCAACTATTGTATTTAGAATAAATGCTGCTTACAAGTGGGTTTGTTATAGTTTGTAAATGCCTATTTGCAGACCGCAATAAACATTAGATAGTGAGGAGAAAAAAAAAAGGTGGATTAATTGCATTATCATTTATGAAGAAGGAGGCATATCCTTAGCCCTGCTGTCTTTATTTGCTGCCTGAGCAGTAACAGAGGAGGCTATTTTGACAGTAGCTTGATAGTTCTGAATTCTCTTAGCAGAGGGAAGCCTTTCTCTGAAATAAAGGCAGGGAAACTAACCCATCTGCCAGTCCATAAGAGTAAGTTGGGAGATCAAAGGAATTTCAAATGATCAAAAAAAGTGGAAAAATAGAGTTCTGCTCCCCACGAGGAAATTATTCTCATCCCATTAGGGACCGTAACGTTAGTGTTTAAAGACTTTGTAACCGTTTCTAATTTACATCAGAAGCAAAGCTGAGGAACTTTAGCAGGTTACTTCATCTTCTCCCGTCTTGTAAGTCCCCACATTAAAAGGATGTGGAGACAGCAAAGAGAAGTGTAAATCATAGAGCGAAGGAAAGTGTTTGGCAGCAAATACAAACATCTGGGACTGGCTTCAAAAATCCAGTTTTATTGACAAGTAGATTAGACTATTAGTGAGCACTATGAAAACATCTACTCTATTTAAACTAGTAAGAATTTGAGAGGAAGGTTCTGCAGTCCACCCTCAATCCAACCCTACCCGGCAACCAGTTGCTTTCTGGATTCATCTTAATCCTATGCAGGGAAAATGGGGCAATTACATTAAGAACACAGAAGAATTACATAGTGGGTTAAAAATATCTTTGCCAGGCTTACTTAACATATTCAGTTTAAACTAGTTGACTAGTGCTTACATAATGTGCTTACACTGTTACAGTTTTTGAGAAAAGAAAAAAAAATGTCAATACGAATGATTCAAAAGCATACAAACTTGAAAATAGTAATAACAAAAGACCGGAAATGCCAATATGTGAGAAATATGAAAGGGAAATCTTGCAGGATGTGAAGCATGGCTCTAGGAAAGGGTTAGGAAACTCAAAGAGTTTCAGATATTCTGATGGTTAAACTGCTGTGTAGGTGCCAGAGTATCACTATAGATATGTTACTATTTTTATTTATAGCTAAACATATGCATTGTAGTGTTAATGTACGCATAGAAAAAGAAGGCAAGTGGGGCAAGATCATAGGCAGGATCAGGAGGACCTTGCTATAGAAGTGATTGAAGGCTGATCAAGATAATGAGGTCAAGAAAAACAAGACTAGATGAAAAGAACATAAAACTTCAAAAGCTGCAAGTAAATCAAAGAAGTGTTCCATGCGGCAAATTTAATTTCCTTGCTGTTCTGTAGGGTGAGACTTGTGAACAGTCTTGTTTTCTGAAGTCTATCCATGCAGATTCAAAGAAAACATGCAGTAGGGTTGGTGAACAAAGGTAATCACTGATTTCTGGACATCCCTCTTCAATTTGTCACCTAACTGCAAACACTGAGGAGACCATGAGGCTTACTGAAATGAAGTTAACTAGCCTCCAAGTCATTATTCATTTAAATGGCTTCAGGCATATCCTATTTGCACTTTCCTCTGCCGCAGGAGAGAAAGATTTCATTATACCTACCAGATAAAAAACAAACATTGCATAAATGATTTATTTTTTTCCTATCTATGGGATTTATTCATAAGAACTACTCTGCGGTATCCTGCAGGACAGACTGCCTTGCTCTTTTAGCCTCTGTAACTGGGAAATCCATTAGGACCACATGAGTTGTCAAAGCGTATGGTATGTTACATGCTGTAGGAGCACTGCCCGCAGGCACTTGCTTTGAAGGCAGGCCAATGGCAAACAGTGGCACCAGGAGACAGGTTAAAATACAAAGAAATTAAGAATGTAAAACACAGGTTGTGCAATACTTTTAAATAGGCAAAAAGCCATGAGCGCATGGCTACAGGGTTTCCAAGCTACTCTTAGTATCATTATCATTATCATTATTATTATTATTATTTTTCCCCTCAAACCTTTTGCTTGAGTCAAAGTGGAAAAAAAGTAGTGGTGTCATGGGAAGTATTCTTGGCTTTGCTTTGCAGCTCCTATCTCCATCTCTCTTCAGTTATGCCAAGATAGATGAAAATAAAAGCACATAAGTTTATGTGCTTAAGTAAGGTCTGTAGAAATATGCAGACTGATAAGTGGCACAACCATCCCTGTGAGCCAAAGGCAGGAACCATCCATCACCAGAGTGCTCAGAGAACTTCACTGGAGGAGTTTTTTATTCAAAAAACTGTGTCTTCTGAGAAAAAGTAGGTAGGTAAGTAGGTATATAATCAGAAAACCTTGATATCACTTTCAAACATCTTTTCTGAACCAGCTGATGTAACTCCAGTTCACCCAGGATTGCCCCTGCATTTTCTGGCAGTGTCGGAGTGAGTTTACCAAGGGTTTCACCCGTGGACGGAGATGACAATACGAAACTGTTTCATAAGCAGTGTGAAGGAAACAGATTTCTAACTACTCAAAATAAATACTGTGTAGCTCTGGAGGTAATAGCATAAATGTAGGCCTAAACAACAGAAAGAATGGCAATTTATTAATAGAAATATTTCTGGGAGGCCAACAACATAAGGGCTTATTATGAATGAGATTATGTGGTACTTAACCCATGGTTTTATAGCTCCTACTATCACAGTGTTTTATGCTTTGCAGGATTTTATTCATATGTCTGTAAGATAGGAAAGCATATTTTTATCTTTCCTCATCTTTACAGAAAAGGAGAAGACCAGGTTCTAGAAGTATATCAGTAGGAGTGGTAGCTGATTTGACAAGGCACTTGACAAAATGTCTACATTTCATGGATACATCTACCCACAAAATGTATACATGTATAATCATTTGAGTGCCTCTTACTTTTGGTCATTACTGATTTTAGGGCTGGATCTCAACTCTTAGTTCTATGTCACCAACAACCTTTTAATTTCTCCAGCTGGATTTTTTTTCTTTTTTTCCCCAATGAAATATTATCTTCCCTATAGACAAATATTTGGGGTATCTCTTTCCTTTTGTAAGGGATGTCTCTTCTTGCAGATATCCAGCTCTTCCTCCATGGAATAATTCTTGGGAGAGCTACATACATAAGATGGAAATTAGCTCTCACACACAGAAACAACAGGTCTGCCAGGGATCCGCAGAGCCCTGGTTTCTACTCAGCTTTTCTTGACTCTGATTTCCTTCCATACATCTTTTGACCTTTGAACACATCTATGAGGAGAACAGAAAGTTCCAATCAACATAAAACAGTCCAGACAACTAGTTTACTTTCCAGTATCTCACATGCTCAAGGAACTGTAAAAAGATAGAAAATGTCACAAAGGAAGGCTGAGATGTGTTTCCCTTTTCCTTCCTGCAGAAGCTGAATTACAGGGTGATTTATCAAGCTGGGAGAGGCAGGATCAGCATACTGCAGAGCTTCGCTCTTATTCACCTTTCCGCACCATGTAATCCTAAAAAGGTAAGACCATTTAACCGTCTTCCCACCCAAGGAACAGTCATCATACCAAAGTCTACCTGACTGGTGCTGATAAAATCCATCAAGAGGTTAAAACCTCTGTGATGGGAAATGCTGTTTTCCGAAAGGTATCAATTCTGGCACTGAATCACAGAGTCATCATGGTTGGAAAAGACCTCTGAGATCATCAAGTCCAGCCATAAGCCTGTCAACACCATACCTGTTAAACCATCTCCCTAAGCACCTCATCTACACATTTCTTGAACACTGTCATGGATATTGACTCCACCACTTCTCGAGGAAGCCTGCCCCAATGCTTGATTAGTCTTTCAGTGTATGTTTTTCCCTAATATCTAACCTGAGCCTCCCCTGGCACAACTTGCAGCCCTTTTGTGTTGTCCTTTTTTTGAGAAATTATTTTGGAGAATTTTGAGAAGTTATTTTGGAGAAGAGATCAAACCCCGCCTCACTACAACCTCCTTTCAGGTAGCTGTAGAGAGCTCTCCCCTGAGCCTCCTCTTCTCCACACTAAATAACCCCAGCTTTCTGAGCCACTTCTCATATGGTCTGTGATCCAGCCCCTTAACCAGCTTCGTTGCACTTCTTTGGTCATACTCTAACACCTCCATGTCTTTCTTGTAGTGAGGTTCCCAAAACTGAACGCAGGATTCAAGGTGCAGCCTCCACAGTGCCAAGTACAAGGGGATGATCACTTCCCTAGTCCTGCTGGCTACACTGTTCCTGATACAAGCCAGGATGGTGAACTATCACAACTATTAGAAAATATGTTTTGCTATGAGTCTTTTTTTTTTTTTTTTCCTGTTAAGCTATTACTTCTTTAGCTACAGGAGTGAAGAACTTTAACTTCTCTCCCCTTTCCACCAGCAGCCATTTTCACAGGCACTGTTGTTCTCTGGGGCCTTCCCTTTCAAGAGTGAACAAATTCTTGCAGGGTTTTTTTGTGGCTCAAAGTTGCTAGACTTGTTTTCTAGACCTCTGACAACTGCTGCTGCTCTTCTGTAGACCCTCCATGACTTTCTGGAAATGGCAGTTATCCAAACAAGCTTCATTATCCAAACCAGCTTCTTGCTGAAGCCTCACCATTTCTCAATAAGTGAGAGCAACAACCACCCATGTGGATTTTGAAGGCCTTGCTCCAGTCTCTACTTCCACTAGAGATGTTTTGGACTCTCTACTTTCAGAATCGTAATATGAGCATTCGGCTCATAACAAAAATGCCAGTAAGGTCGAGGGAGGTCTCACGGCTAATCGAAGAACCTCAGTTATGCTTTTGAAGCTTCTCACACCAAAATAATGGTGTAAACAGATATAAACTTGATTAGTTATCTTATTCTCTTAAGCAGAGACTGATGTGGTAGTAAAATTGGACAGTATTATACCTGCTCCATGGAGAACATGGGACCTCTGTGCAAGTGTGAATTATACGTGGCCTGAAACTACCCTAATCTGTTGTACAAAATAAGTTGTCCATAAATATTCTCAGATAATGGCTTTAATAGGAGATGATTTTAAACTAAACTATAGTGCCTATTTTGCCTGTGCTCTTTTTTTTAAAGACTTTTCATCTACCAATTAGCTAGAAAAGGTAACCATTCACAGAATACAGATCAGTTAGTGATATTTTTTGCCTCAGGAAACCTGTATTTCACATGTGCAAGTTGGTGCCAGAGCAGCACCTACAGTTTTCTTCCTAATGTAATAAAATTTCTTTGTAAATTACTTGTATTTTTATCCTCTCATCCATCAGTCTGCAGATATTAGCCTAATGACTTCTTTTGATCTTTGGAAATAAAGACATCTGTTCTGGAAAAGTTTTTCAAATATTACAAGGAGCCAAATAAAATATTTTTTGCAAAGCAATGAAGAAGAGAGGAAAAGACTTTATAATGCAACCTATCAGTTAACAAATTCAGTTGATTACAGATTAAAGAGGAGAGCAAGTTTTGAAAGTGAGGTGCCTTGCAAAGGAGAACTGGCCAATAATTTCCTTCTTCAGAGCTGTAAAGAAGGGTGTTCAGGATAAATGGCCTGGTTGGCCATAATGGTTGGGCATGCAGTAAGATACACAGGGAGGACTTATGCCTGTTACTCTGATCCAAAATCTTAAATTCAACTTTAAATCACTGGTTGTTCAGAAGAAATCAAATTTCAGGAATCTGCATATAGGCTTAGTTCAGTACTGGCCAGAAGGAAGGTAAATATGTTTGTTTTTAGGATACATGCAAAATGTAATATCAGTGATATTTCAGAATGAATTTGAAAGCGTAATAGATATCTGTTTTGCACTTGAAATTCGTATATAGGTAGCTATTTTTTTTTCCTTGCTAGCCTCAGGCCATGAAGATTAGAGGCCTTCCAGCTATGCTACCCAAGAAGCACACATGTCCTTCCAGGCTTAGGGGATCATACGGATGACATTCGCATTTAGTATGACTTTTAGGGGGAAAAAAAAAAAAACAGAGGAAGGCTCAGCAAAAGCAAACAGGGATATGGTTTGATTGCAGGAAATTATGTGGAAATTGGCCAAATAAGCAAGCTCTTCCTCTGACTGTCCCTCCTGACCTATGAAATGGCCATCTCAGTAGTGGAAATAAGCCAAATGAGCAACTTGTTCCTCCTGTTTTCCCTTTTGGCCTATGAAAAAAAAAAACTAGTGAAAAGAATCACTGCCTCATTCAAAATAACATACTTGCAGGGTAGAATCATGCTCCCCCTCTTTTCTTCGGTGCAAACCACTTTGTAGCAAACTGCCCAGTCCTTGGTACATGCCAGATCAGCTGCATTTGCTGAATCCACACTAAAGTACAGTTCAGATCTGCCTGGCAGCGAAGTGTCACTTCGACCATATTAACACATTGTAATTTCTCACTACTTTTCTTCCTTCTTGAATATTTGCCAGTATGCCAAACCAAGTGTCACTTCTGTTGCGAACTTTGATTCATAAATACAAGCAAAGCTGACGAATGAATGAGGAGACAGCTTCAAGAGGAGAATGATAAAAAAGAGGGAGAGAGAACATCATTTTCACTTTAATGGTTACAAAAAGTGCCAGGTTCCTTTGGTGGCTCACTGAAATACCAGCTCAAAGCCTTTTGAAGTTTTGGTCCTGTGTTGGCAACCTCCAGAACTATAAAAAATGCACAGTACTTTAAGGCATTCCCCTAGTCAAACTTCTTAAAATTCTCTTCCCAAGCAGCATTCCTATTAAAGAAGAAGGACCCATTAGGTAGCTGATGCAAATCACATTGAATCCAGTTGCATCTTTTAAATGACTGATTTGAAATGTACAATGCTTATCAGTAATTTATACTGTTTCATTTTCTAACATTATTAGTAGTTTATGCTGTTAAGCAAAAACAAATGCCATTATTGTTCTTCAACAGATGAATATGCCAACTGTAGTAGACAAAGAGTGGATACTAAACCTTCGGGCCTTCTGGGACTCCATCTTGAAGAAATATATCCTCTCTTCTAATTCAAACATGAGGTATCTGGCTTTACAGTTCATAGTGGAGGCCATCACATATTATTGGCAATATTCAGTTTCTGTCTCTAAGAGGTCCACAATGACTTTGGTGAATTTAAGATTTTTATCACCCTTCTATTATTTGCTGGATTTATTTCTACACCTTCAGTAGAAGATATCCTTATAAATATGTATCATTAAGAAAACAAATAGGTATTTTTATTATACATGAAATAAAATGCAGCAGCAGACAAATACCAATTTTATAAAATTTTGCTTCACATAAAAATATATTTTAATCAATATAAATAATAAAAAGGATTGATATAATCAAGGTAAGTAAAAAACTTATTAAAAGAGCAAAACTGATATCACTTACTGCAAGGGACATTACAATCATTTCGTGACGAGATTATGCATTTCAGCTTAGTAAAAATGAATTTATTATTTTGTTAGATCTACTTAGTTTTGTATAAGACCAGCTTATATAGGGAACAAACAATGATCACTTTTCTCAAGATAATGTACCTCATTTCTCAAGTTAGTGTCAAGTAAGCGTTACCAACTTACTAGTTTCAAAAAGAACTATATGATTTTTTAATGTCAATATTGTAGTTGTCATTTTTTTGCCCAGGGTGATACAATCATTAGGTGACTGTAATCTTGAAGTGATCTTTTCAAATCTTTTCAAAACAGAAATATTTTTCTCTCCTCTTTCAGATTACTTTCAGAGGAAGATAATATCCACATATCATATTGGTTGCATTCAGAGTAAGTTTACCCAGAATACATCATCTTGACTGTTGGGAAAAAATAAAAAAAAAAAGCACCACTTTGCAAGAAATCAAAAAAGACAAGCAGTACAACCATTTCAGGGAACATACCAGATAAAATGCATGCAGAGAACTAAACTCTGCTAGAGGGAGCTCTACAGCTACACATTTACTTAACTGAACTTTGCAAGGATTTCACTATCTACAAACACAAAAATCGAAGTATGCTAACATGAACTTGAAATGACATGCATATATTGCATGTCAACCCAAACACAGCATCTGGATAATAATGATCTATAAAACATTAGCTTTTCCTTTGAGCATTTTTTTATATCAATTTGGAGCCTGATTTGAACAGCAGTGTCTTAAAATGGAAGTGCTATTACAGGTGCAACAGCCTAAGGAATAACCCCCTGTCCTATTTTCAAAGGTAAGCGTAACCAAAGAGCATGCTCTTATCCAAGCTCCTCAGTCGCTAGGACGATTCCTTAATGACACTTTCAAATAGTGCACAGGTACCTCTGTACTGCTCCAAGTGTTCTTCATGTACACCCACCAGAGTCAGCTTTTCATCAGCCTGTGGGGGCATCACTAGGCAACAGGGCAGCACAACAGTGTCTCGTACAAAATGGTCCAAATGCAAAACCTGCGTAGAAAATGAATACATTCTGTTTTTTTTCACCTGTGCTAAATTTTCTAGTTTCTCCAACTTTATTGCTAGTATTGCCAGCTGAATTAAAGTTATCTCAGAATACTTCATCCTCCACTGCAATGCTGTGCACAAAGGCACCCTCTAAATGAAGTAAAGCACAAAGTTGTGTGTGTGGTGAAAGGGTAAGAGTTGCTTTACGAGTGCTTTTCTTTGATGAAAACATTTTATTTATGAAGAACTGCAGAGACAGGCTCTATCACATTGCAGACTTCTGATTGTGTCTCACTCCCACATTCATCACAAAGAGTAGATGTAGCTCAGTGTAAAATAAGAAGGAGAAAAAAAGCTGAGTATTACGGGATATTAATTGTCTACTTCAACTTATGTTATTCTTAAAAGAAAGCACAAGAATTCATTATTTATAAAGTAACAAATTATTCCAAAAGGAGAGCCATGAATGAGATGGCGCATAAGAAGTTATAAGGTAAATAAAACTACAATGCAGTAGTTTTTCTCCCCTAAAAGGGAAAGATATAGAAATGCTTATTTTGAGCTTATTTAAAGAGATTATTTTTACAGAGAATTTGTTGTTTAGAAAAAAATCATAGAAAAAAGATCAAAATAACCAGCTAAAACAATGGCCTCTTGAGTCTGAGCATCATAACAGATGGTTTCTATTTAACTTCTACTGATTCTTCAAGAAGAGTTACCTTAATGTCTACTACAGCTTTACTATTATTATTATTATTATTATTTTGAGAATATAAGCACTTTATATATCTAATATAAAGACCAAAGTATGCCAAATATCTGACAGAAGCATTTTTAACAAACAGGCTTAACTTCTGCTCTTTCTTCATCTGCTGATTCAGGTCACATTTCCAATTACTTTCTTCTACTTGTGGAATTGATGAACAATTCTGTTCAACAGGAGGCTCTTTCAGCACAGTTCAATTGTTTTTCAGTATTTACTTGTCCTTCATCAACAGCACAGTAGAAGAAAAAGTTCTTAAAAAGAATTTGGCTTTTTTTTTTTTCTTTTAAAGCACAACTATTTAGGACTTAAAAGAATGTTTCCAGCAATACTTATGGAAATTTGTTGGCATAGAGTTTGGTCCCAATCCCACTCAAGAAAGCTCTCATGACTTTAAGCCTTTGTAAGGTTAGCTGCTGTCTATGCAACCAATTAATCTTGTGTTATTTCATAGGAAGTGTATTCCAAAATGATCTAGTGATATAAGACAGTATTGGTACATTGTATCCCAGGACAATATAGCAGTTCTTTTTCTAAAATAAACAAAAGCATAGAGACATAGACATGTGATTTTTTTTTTTTTTTATCCACAAAGGAACAGGGAAAAAAATAGGGAAAAAATAGCACTTAGGGCACTTTTATTTTCCATGCTCTGCTGTTAGAGTAGAAGTAATGACAGAGTTCTGAGCGTCCTGGGTGAGGTTTATTCTTTGTATTAGCTGGAATAAACAGCAGGTAAACTTCCCCAATGTGTACTTGACAGGATATCTTCAGCGCCCTTAGAATTTTTCATATCTTTGAGATTCAATGTTAAGAAACATTATAGTGATTTGTTATTCTCTGCAGGGTATTTGTATCCATAAACCAATGAGTTACGCTTATCTATGTGGCCATTTTACTAACCTGTGACAACCCTAAATTTCAAGTGCTTATGGAACAGGCGGGAACATTTTAGCAAACATTTTAAAAGCTTATCTCATGATATAGTAAATGGTAATTTAAAAATAAATAATAAGAACATAGTTCTGCAGAAAGCACAAAATATACTACAAAATATAAAGTCACCTTTTTCTCTAATGATCTCAGCGAACTTAATCTAATCAAAAGCAAATATAATGAGCTCACCAGATGCCTACCTCCAGAAACACCATGATCACTTTTATTGTTACCTTTTTTGGTAATGACATTGTTACATATGGTATCACAGTGCTTATGCAGAAGGAACACGAATTAAGTTTATTTAGCAGCGATTATGCTAGTTGTCTCAACCTCAGGGTTGTGCAGTCAAGAAGAGACAAAACTCGTGAAAACAGTGCAAACTTCTTTTCCCAAGCCACCCACTGGAGACTTCTATCTCCTGTAGCCTCATTTCTCCTCCACTCTACTACAAGTGGTGGCTCAACCATTCTTAGCAAGGGTCAACGCTCAGTTGTGCTGTTTCCACATTTCCTGTTTGCATTCCTTGGAAACTAGCTGGATCGTCTCCATTACAGCAACCAGTGCCATGATGGTTAAATAAAGAATTTAAGAATGGGACCCATGACTGGGAAGTGTTTGGTACCCTTTATATGGGCAGAGATATGCTGTCTGCTTGCACTGCACTTGTTGGTATGCTTTCACCAGCAAACAGGAATTATGTACATTCTGCATAAGTATCTAAGAGCAGACAGAAGCTTTTAGCTGCATGTGAAACTATAACGCTAGAGCACATGGCAGTCAGAGAGGTTTGACCCTTTTTATGTTGTGACACATCAAAAATAAAAAAGTATGATAATAAAGATAATGACAGGACTACTGGGATACCAGATGAAGATGTTTTATTGCAGATGTGCAGGTTCATGTAACCTCACAGCACTGCAAGATCACAATGAGTATCTTCTACAAGTGCACACAATATAAATAAGCATGCTAACTGGAGAAAGCTTAGCTTATGATAGCTTGAGTACTCAAGTAGAGATTACTTGAAAGATGTAGCGAAGGCCTCCTCATTATGGCATCAGAAAATCAGTAATTGCCGTCACTCAGCTCAGCATGGAGGTTTCACATGCACAGCATGCACAGGGGGACAACATAGGGAGAAAAAAAATCAATCAGTATGTTAAAAAAAAGAACCTGGAATTCCTACCCTGTCAAGAAAACGCAGCAGGATGTACATTCTGTTAAGGGCAATGCAAGACTCAAATTTTGGAAACTATCAGGTCTAATAAAATTTTAAAAGATTATTTAAAGCAAAAACTTAACTAATACCAGCATCAGAAAGTCAGTGGAGTAAAACAGAAAACAGAAAAATTGAATTGCCAATTGTTTGAATAAAATAATGGGTATAATGCAGACCATGAGAATTCTGTATTAGTCTGGCAGTAAAGTTTGTTTTATGTCTCTATAACCTTTTAAATAGTAGAATATTTCATTACCATCAATGACTGAGTCAAGTACTGATTTCACCTATCAGAAAGCCCAGGTAATTTATGGGAGAAATATTAGTAAAATAACACTGCAGAAAAGAGACAAAGTAGTTTTACAAGCAAGAAGAGTTCAACAAGAAAAACAACAAAAAATGCATGGTCAAGATTTAGACAGTAAAGAAGATTATTTGTATGCACACATTACATTTCCATAATTCCAAACACTTGGGCATTCAGCAAGTGTCTGATAGCCTCTGAACACTTTTTTTACAGTGACTCCATAACAGTCAGAATTACTGAGCTAGTATATATTTTATTTCAGTGTTCCATTAATTAAATTTCAGATCTGTAAGATTTTATCTTTCCTTTCTCATGAGAATATAATTTATTTCATTCACTGTTACTGCCTAAGAACTAATTTCTCATTATTGCTCACCACGGTTGTCTCAGAAGTGTAGTTCTCAGGTTTATGATAGCAAGTGACAAGAATGCATTATAATATACTCTTAAATCAGCCTTTTTTACCTATTAATATATAAGTGAATACTAGTATTTGCAGTCTCCTTTCAAAATCAACCAAAGTAGAACTGTGGTTTTTTGATTATTTTGTGTGTGTGTGTTTACGTATTATTTGCTTCAAAATGAAGGGTTACTTAAATCAGATATAAAGTTATTTTACTTCAGAGATTATTATTTCAATTTCCCTTACTAAAGTAGGTCTGCTTTGCATGGTGTATTTGCTTTATGTTTGATGACAATGAATGTTGACATTAACCACCTTTAGGTGATGTGAACTGGCACTGATACACCAGAAAGATTCAGTTTTCGTTTAAACAATACCCATATAAAGTCCCAGGAGCCAGCAATGAACGTGAAGTGAGTGTTTGCATGCTGAGCAGAGACCCACCAACACGTTTCCTATTTTTCCAAGTACGAACTGAGGATTCCAGCTGTGGGGTACCAGGAGCAGTCCAGATGTATGGCTCTACTGCATAGAAAGATGTTTGTGGGAATTGCCATTTTTATCCCCTTCAATGAATTACTATAACAAGTTAGTGACTTTGTGCCAGGAAAGATAGAGTGAGCTCAATGTCCAGTTTTGTTCTGGACAGAGAGTATTTGAACCTTGCCTTAGACACAGGTCAAGGAAAACAAGGATACCAGGAAAAACTTTGAAACTTGATGAGATCATAAATTCTTTCCCCCAGGCACTCCCCCAAATACAATGCTTTCAATAGGTTTTAGTAAGTGATTGTGAAAAGCTCCTGGACCAAGAGCGCCACATACCAAACTGATACACACACACATGGCATCCTACACTGCATTGCAGTTGAGAGGCAGGAAGAGGATCTTTTACCTTTGAGCACACAGGGGAATTTTCCATAGGGCAAGAAGATCCGTGGGTTATGGGAGTGAGGGGGAGGAAGACCAAAAGAAACTGAGGTCATGGGCTTGCAACTCAGCTCCCGGGAGGCTACAAGAGCGGAGAGCTACGCTCTGCCTTCCTCTGATTCATGAAGGAATTTGGGAATGCTGCCCGGGTGTATGGACAAACCCAAAAGGCTTTGGTAAAAGGAGCGTCCGTGCTGCACATGGATATGCCTGCACACAAATGCCACATCTGCATTTCCCCTCCTCAACTGATAATTAATAAGGATGTCTTGAGGCTTCCTGGGAGAAATGAGCAGGAAAATATCAGGCAAGAAACTGAGAGAGAAGTTGGAAAGGAAGAAGAGTGAGATGGAGATTTATCTTTGACAAAGAAAATAGGATTCCCTGGATAGTATGAGACATTAATAGTGAGGAAAACATAGGAGAAGAAAAAAACACACACAAAAAAGAGTGTTTGTAGCAAAACCAAGGGAAAAATTCTGGAAAAAGCATACCCAGTGTTAGAAGACACCAAACAGCTGAGAGGCAAGGATAACACACTGGAACCAGTATTTGGTCCAAAAAGGTACAAGTATGGCAAAAAAAAAAAAAAAAAAAAGTGTGAAGAATCCCTTGAGCCCTAAACTAGAAAACTTATGCTCAAGTTTATAGGCCCTTTCATCTAACTGGAGACATGGCACAGACAAGACAGCGATCATTTATTTGCAATACAGGCAAGAGGCGTACGGGGATCCTGCCAAGCCCACCAAGATTACCCCAGTAAAATGACCATTTATGATAGCTGAACGGGAGTTCCTTTTATGAAAAACAACAAACATTCTGAATGGATCTTACGTATACTGATTAGTATCTTCAGAAAAGACTACAGAAACCTCAGTTAGGATGTTTAATTTTGAAAAACTCTTCATTTGAAAAGACTTTGCTTCCAGTTTCCTGTGAATAAAAGAGCTAATATTAGCTTGACTATCTAAGGTTCTCTCAGGAGTCATGATAGCTCCCTGCTGAGAGAAGGTTGGTTGGAGGAACTAAGAAATTTAAGGAGATACAAGTTTAAAAAGGGGAGAAAAAGAAAAAAGGAGAAGAAGAAAACCCAAACCGTACATTTTGTACTACATCTGGAAATGAGCTGAAAGAGCAAAAGTTTGATTTTAGTGAAAAAAACTTCCTAAAGTAAGTCCCCTGTAATCCTACAAGCTGAAAATTTGTTACGAACCATCCTAATAAGAGGTAGAAGTCTGTCAGCTCTTGTGTCTAGTTTTTACAGTGGCTTTTCTTCTGCGTAACCTCATTCACTGTGATTTTGTCTGTATACATGCCCCAGACAAGAGAGACAAGGTGACTCACGGTATCACAGCTAGTGAAATGAAAATGTAAAACTGACTGATAGGCACATTTATTATTATTATTTATCACCATCACTCATTGACTTAAAAACAGGAATAAAAAATACAGAAAATAGTTCTTTGGCAATAAATAAATTAAAAGATATACTCAAAGCTGGATTTTTCTCTGTCATGAAGGCCTATATATAACTCCTTTTGTTCAAATAACAGTAACTTGTGGAGCTAATCATATTTTCTCAACAGATTCTCATCTATTGTTAGAAGGTAACTATGTTTCTTGCCGTACAAAGCCATAAAAGCCATGGTGTCTTGTTCCTCCTCAACAATTTCACTCATCAAAGTAACTTGTGTGTTTGACAGTTATCTCAGTTTGAAACTCCCCTAGCATTTCTAGAGTCTCATCAAGAGATACTGTTGACCAAAACTCAAGCCAAAAAATAGTTTGTCCTTTATGAAACCAGCCTTTTCCTTTGCAAGCCAAAACTGAGCTCTGAATTTTAGTGAGTTTATCCAAGTATAACAAAAATTCCTCATCATGAAACACTCAACCAACCCCAAAAGCAGACAATTACTTGGAACCAGTCACTGACTGAGATATTACAGATGTCATGGAAAAAAAAGCTCCTATGTTTTTTCTTCAACAGTCATGGCATAAAATAAAGTCTTTACCAGTGTCTTTGTTCCTCACACTCTAGTTATCTCCTGTGATAGTTACTTTAGGACATTGCTATGCTAAGTCTTGAAAAGGATCACCGAATTGCGCCTGTAACTGGGAACACACAGGCTTAGCAAGAATTTAATAGGCTGGAAAATGTCTCTTTGGAGCTATTTGTAGCCAGTCTGGATCAGCAATCAGTCTAGACTATAACAAGGAAATCCTTAACCCTAATGAATTAGGGTGATTTCTGACTTGAGTTCATATAGAATATGGATTCCATATAATGCTCTTTCATTATATCCAGACTAGTATGAAGAGCACGACCCACTCAATGTGAAGGGTCAAAGACGATCTTCATTAACTCTTTTGGTGCTATTTACTAAGCCTCTTCTGAGGAGCTAGTATTCATGAGGGTACTAGAGTTGTAGTATTCTATTTAGTTAAACGCCTGAAATTATTTCATATAGTTAGTATATATAATTTAGTATATACAGTTATTAATTTAGTATATTACTATGCAGTTTAAAAATTGAAACATCCTTTATAAAAGTCCCTTTTGTCATTTCTTGAAGCAAGGAAAATTTTACTGCTCATTTCATTTGTTGAGTCTTCCACCAACAGGGCAGGCCATGCAACCAGAGACATTAAGAGAAACTTAAGAGAAACTAAGAGAAACCAAGCATTTCTACAAATGGCACCATAAGTTAAGAGCAAATTCTAGGGATATTTCATGACAATTCTTTCCAGGCTGAGGACATTTCACGGTTAACAGTGCAGCTAAAAAAGCATTTATGATTGTGAAATTGGTGTACCTATAATGTGCTGCTGAATAACAAGTGATACCTGTCTTTAACAGTAGTGCAAACATTAATGCTCAAAAACTGCAGCTGATACTGTAATTTTATATTAAACCTCTTCTAACTAGTCAAATAATATTAGCTGTCCACACAGAGATGAACCAGAATTAATAGTCTCTGCTGGGTTTATCAAACAGGCTTGGGATTGATATCAGCATTGTCTATAGGAGTCCTGCAGGAAAAGCAGCCACAGCCCAAAAAGCAGCAAAGATTTTAATATAACCTGTGTTTAGCATACCTGGACATTAACATGTACAACAAACCTAATCTTAGTTTGGTTTTAAAAAACAATTAGGCTATCGTAGAAACAAAAACGCAATTCTCTTTGTACTAAACAGAGTGATCACAGGGTTATGATTAAGTGTTGTGGAGCGTATAGATGAAAGTTCTGATTTTTTACATCTCTTTTTTAATTTCTTTTTGTTAAAGAATATGATGTAAGTAGACAGCGAAAACAAGTCACACCTTCAGCTATACATTCTTATCTGATGTGGAACAATTGACTTCATATTTTTACATTTCTTTTAATTCCATAAGGGAAAATATTTTCTTTGTATAACTAAAATATTGTTATGAAACATAACATTTTCAACCTCATCAAATACTATACATTCTTGGTTTTTTTAGGAAGATATATTGCAAATCATTCTAGTTTTAAAGACATTTGAAAAGAAGATAGTCTGAAAATGGAATTACAGTGGAGTAACAATAAGCATCATAGGAGAGTCTCTCTTACAGAGTTACTGTATTACAGGGTTACAACTAAATACAGCATTTGGCCTAATTAAGTTAAATTTTAGACCGGCTAACAGTCATTTTTAGCTTGAATATATGCGCATAGCTATTCAGAAATTTTTGAACACATCATACACTTTTTATCTCAATGATATTGCCTGAATGAGCCTAGAAAACATTGATTTCAATAATGCTTAGATCAGATCATGACAACAGAAGGCCCTTGGTTTACTTAAGGAATATCTGTTACTGTGGATTCATAAGGAGTTTAGATTTTAAAAATCACTATATTCTCTATCATGATATTTACAAAGTTTTCTGCAATGATCAACTTTAGGGCTGCAACTTTCCATTCTTCACACTGGCTGGAAAAAAATGATGTGTGTTTATTTTTTGACTAATTCAGCGAAAGTCCTACAGTTGCTAAACTAGAGGAAGATATTTATTTCTCATTCTGACATTAACAAGGATAGGGCAGATATATGCAACCAAGGTGAGCCCTATACCATCCTCTGGGTGGCACAGCAAACCCAAGTTAATATTGAAGCTTATTCTTATCCAGAGGTTTAACTTTGTGTGTAAAGAAATAACACAACACTAATATGTGTTCAACCTCTCCACCTACTGTTGAATCCTATTGTCAAGTTTATATAAGCTCACTATAAGTGAATGTGACTCAAGAAAGGAATTTGACATTCCAGGAGAGAAGATGAGAATTTCCTACAACGCTATAGTCTTTGGTCAGTCTTTTATAAAAGCAAAGCACATCTTGATTATAAAAATACCTCAGATTTAAAAGGGAGTAGCCTGAAGGCTTTAGCTACAGTTTTGGGACATATTCTTGTACCAGAATGTCAATGCTAATGCATTTGCTGCGGCTATTTTATTGTTTTTGTTTGTTTGCTTTCTTAACTGGACACCATTCCAAATTGATTTAACAAGGCAGCACATTTATATCTGAGTCTTAAAATAAAAATATTTTTTGTTTGTGCAATTTTGCAAATAAGTATTGCAGATACAATCGAAGTTATGAACTGGTCCAGGAAAGATATAAGGATATGGAAGTATCCTTAAATCTACAGGCTTTAGAGATCTTCTGATTGAGATTACTGTACTTCAGAAGTAGTTTTTTTATTATTTTGACCCTTAACAAACACTTTCCAAAAAACTCTGCCAATCACAGGTGTCTTCTCATTACAATTGAAAATCTTACTGTGGCACTTATTTTAAATACCAAGATGTCATGGAGTCAGCAAGATACTGGCTAAACTTCCTCACTCAGCCTGATTGATTTTATTATTTCAGATTCCATATTTCCAAATATACCTTCAGATTTTACAAAAATCACCGGTGTAGAAATCTTTTTTTTTCTATGATGAAGAATAGACTTTGCAAGAGTCATTGCAAAGAATGTACAGATGCACTGATTGACTAGTCTGCAGTAGGCAAAAATAGCCCATAGCTCAGAAAACACAGGACTAGGAGAGTCATAATGTAGAAAGAAAAATACTGAGTCCCTTGGACTGCTTTTGTCTTCAAATGAAGAAATAAATTCCGAGACTATGGTATATTTTTTCTAGGGCAAGTAGTCTTTGTGAAGGGCTGCAAGCAAGTAATCATTTATGGTTGTATGTCACAAAGATTTTTAGAAGATGTAGGGTGAACCTATTTGCCTAGAGAAGAATGCTGTGAACACACTGAATATTTTTCTGAAGAGTATTTTATTCTTCCTTTAACGTAGGCAAGAGATAAGATTATTCAGTCTACAAACCATATCCTTGGTCATCATTATTTATTTTACAAATAAATAAAAGGGCCAAGATTCACACTTTGTGATGATCCAGAGCTGACAGTGAGCTGGTTCACAAAATCTGAAAATCAAGAAAAAAATATTGAAAAATAAAAAAGTGATTTAAACCTGGTAGGCAAATTCTCCCTAAATTCCCTTCCTTTATCACCAATGAGAGGGAGCTCATTCCCTTAGTCCTTCCTACTGAGGTCCTCTTAATAACAGCTGATGGCAGTAGGTCAGAGAAAGAAATAGCTGCTTACATATCCAGCAGCTGCAGATCATTTTCAAAGCAAAGATAAGGCCTTCATATCTTAACATATATTCAGTGATTGTGTCAGGAGAATGAGTAGGCAAGAAATTCAAACAAGTTTATGAATAGAAGTTGAAGTGCAGGAAAGACTGTGGTCATGATCCTCCATAATAGAATTTTCAATTTTAAAAGTTTTTCATAAGGAGAGTGTGAAATATAGACCAAGAGTATAAGGTAGATGCAAGCCCGAAGACAAGGAGATGGCAGTAATTAAAACATGAGTTCAAAAGTTTCTGTGGTTTTATTCTTGGTGAATCAATAGTCATGTTAACTGTGATTATTTTATGTATCAATAAAACCCTGAAATTGTAGTCACTGACCAGTTCATCTGATACATAAGGAGTTGCCCTATTATTTAAGGGCTTCAAACACAACATGAATGTTTCAGTACTAACTCCCTTGTATCAAATACCTTATTCATGAACAACTAAGAAATTGTAATTATTATTTAGCCTAGATTATAAAAAAAAATTTAAATTTAACTGCATTGTCAATCATCCTCGCTGAATTTTTAAACCATTTGCAAATGAGATTTGCACTGATGTAGCACTACAGTCAAAACAAGCTCATTTTTCAGATATTTACCCATAGGCCCTTTCTTTAGCTTGTAAAATGTTTTGTATTTTGATGCAATTATGATTTAAAAAGTCATTTAAATTCCCTCTAGAAATGCATTCTTCAGACAAGATCACTAGCAGGATATGACTGGGAAAAAAAAAAAAAAAAAAAAGGACAGATTTCCTGGTGTTTGTGCTTTTTTGTGGGGGTGGGGAGTGGTTTGGTTTGGATTGTTTTTGAACAATAGGGTAATAACCACAATATTTTAGCCAACACATCTTGCTAGTTGCTTTTTCAAAAGATTGAAACCACAGGAACGAGGCAGGTAACAGCATATGCCCTTAGTGCAGTACACAGCACTCGGGTATAGGGCTACAGTTTTCAGAGGATATTGATGTCTTGCCCCAGCAAGAAGCTCACATGGTCAACCTCCAGGGGAAGGTAAGCATTTGAATAGTAATGAAAAGCTGGCGACAGGGATGATCTAATACAAGAATTCATCAGGGATGCTCAGGCAGTTGTTTTCCAAACCAACACCCTTCTGCAGTTTGGACACAAGTACTAATGGATATTTTCTAAATGAACTGCAAGCATCTGAAGCTGTGTGGGCTAAAGTACAGCTCACAAAATTTGCTAAAGCCAAGATCAGCAGAGGTCCCAAAAATACAAAATTAAATTTTATTTTCAGGTCCCAGTAGGGGACTTTTCTTCTGATTTTTTTTTCTTAAAAGCTAATGAGCTCTTCAAAGAAAGAAATCTGTTTATTCCCACTGGCAACCAATAACCCCAGTAAAATAGATATGTGTTTTCCATAGAGGTTTATACCATTTGCTCTAGCATTTATATTATTGGCTTGTACAAAGGAAAGAAATAGTAGCTTGAGCTCATAATATATTGGGCAAAATATCAAGAAGATTAGGTCACATGGTAGAGCGCATTCACATTCAGATGGAAAACATACATTTACTGCAAAGAAATAGTTATGCCAGAAATCTAAGAAATTTTACTGCAAAACAGTGTCTGCCTTGTATCCTGCTCTCCCTTAGTCTGTATAAGATTTTCTTAGCAGGAAGCAGGACTTTAACAGAAAGGGTCTGAATAGCAGTGTACTTGATCTGGAGAGTCAGTATATGGCTAAGGAAGGAGAAAGACTGAAGCAGAGTAAACAATTTTTATTAATAAAAATATTTATCCTTCTCCAGGGTCATCATATGATGATTGCCACAAATATAAGTGAAGTATAAATGTTAAAGACAACTATCAAACCATCAATGTTACAATATTTACTATTATGATCTCATTTGAGATTCAGGCTAATACTAATTATGCTCTGCAGCTGTAAGTCCACTAACAGCCTCCTCACTTCCAGAGTGAACAGGGAAGACGCTCCCCCCCTAGCATGTCCAAACAAGCAGTGACATCAGCCCAATCATTTGCCATCGGGCGTTGCACAGCTGCAGGGTCCCTCCGCCATGTTCAGCCCCTTTAGCAAAAAAAGAAAGGGAAGGGAGGGGAGGGGAGGGAAGAAGAGGGAAGAGTGCTGAACACCTAAAGAACCAAACCCAAAGTCCTAACTGCTTGAATGTTTGCTTTGGATCTTGGTTGTTCAAAGTGTGCAACAGTGGCTACTAATGCCTCTCTGACTGGTATGGCTTACCACTTTCCTGGACTGGATTAAAGTATTTTTTCTGCCCTAAAACTAAGAAAGGTCTCCAGTCATTTCCCCAGACATTCTGCCTTTCAGACTGCATGCAGATGAAACTCAAAGCAGGACAGTAGTGTTGTTGCAGACTTCATTGCCTGAATAAAATAGCAAACTGTAGGTCAGATCATTTTCCACATGGTTATATTGGTGAAATATTTGCTGATTTTTGAACATGCTACCAAAAGTGTTGACTCTGTTATGCATCCTTGGAGACAAGTTGACCATGAGGCAGCAGTGTGCCCTCGTGGCCAAGAAGGCCAATGAGATCCTGGGATGCATTAAGAAGAGCGTCTCCAGCAGGTCGAGGGAGGGGATCCTGCCCCTCTACTCAGCTCTGGTGAGGCCGCATCTGGAGTATTGTGTCCAGTTCTGGGCTCCACAGTACAAGAGGGATGTGGAGCTGCTGGAGAGAGTCCAGTGCAGGGCCACAAGGATGATCAGGGGCCTGGAACATCTGCCCTATGAGGAGAGGCTGAGGGAGCTGGGCCTGTTCAGCCTGGAGAAGAGAAGGCTGAGAGGGGATCTAATCAGTGTCTATAAGTACCTCAAGGGAGGCAGTGAGGAAGATGGTGCTGGCCTCTTTTCAGTGGTGGCCACTGACAGAACTAGAGGAAACAGCCAGAAACTGAAGCATCAAAAGTTCCACAGGACCTTAAGGAAAAATTTCTTAACAGTGAAGGTAACAGAGCACTGGAGCAGGCTGCCCAGAGAGGCTGTGGAGTCTCCTTCTCTGGAGATCTTCAAAACCCGCTTGGACGCAGTCCTGTGCCACGTGCTCTAGGTGACCCTGTGTGTGCAGGGGGGTTGGACTAGATGACCTCTAGAGGTCCCTTCCAACCTTAAGCATTCTATGATTCTATGATTCTTTGACTTTAGATTCATTTGATCAAGAGGAGTCTTGAGAAAACACAAAATTACCAGTAACAGTTAAGATGTGAAATTTTAAAATTGTGCAATGCCTCAGCAAATATCCATTATCTCTTGACAGATGATGAGCTCTTCTAACTTTCTGCTGGCTATCATAGCATCCTTTTCTCAGCACTCTTGCTGCAGGCACACCAACACAGAAGTGTTTCTATCCCACATCTTCTCTTAACCTCCAAATCATTCCCTCTCAGCCACTTTCCCCACCCAGCTCATATCATTGCCCACATCCAGCTCCTTAGTACTCAAACACAGCTATAAGTGGCTGGGAGTATAAAGGGCACCTCTATTAAGCCATGGCACTGGGAAGGGGAGGGAGTGGTGAAGAGATAGCGTGAAGAGTAAAAACTGGTGCATATTTTGAGAAGATCTCCGTACATACAGTTATTTGTGTGCAGGATTTCGAGACAGTTGTGCTCTCACCCATGCCTGCTAAGAAACAGGGCTTCCTCATTCTTAGCAGCCAAGCAGATCATAGAAGTGTGAGGAGATGTTCAAAAACAGAAAAAGAAAAGCCCTGTTGCAAAATAAATCTACTCTTTTTCTTTTTTCGGAAGTGAAAAAAAAAACATGCTGCTTTGAAAAGAAAACAGTACGTTTAAGGCTAGTTTCAAACATACATAAACTTTTTTTTTCCTTTTTTCTTTTTTTTGAAAGATGTGTGCTTAAAATGGAAATGATAAATGACAGTCACTGTATTGCTTTATTGGTTAGTTAGATTTATGGAACAAGCTAATCTAATTTTTCTGATGTGATTGAACTGAACATCAGCACAGCCTCATACATCCCTTTCAACATTTACTATATGCTAAATGTTTTATTTCTGCTCTACTGCAAAACAAAATAGAATTATCCCTTACAGTGATGGACGCCATGCTAAACCACAATCCATTTCCCTTTAATAAATCTACCCTTTTTACTTTATGCTCCTCTTAGAAAAAAAAATGTAGGATAAATCCTGCTCTACTGAGCTGTTTCACTGTGATGAATCATATCACGTCACAAGCAAGCACGCAATTTCGCAGGTGCAGGGAGTGAATAAACTGTACACTGCATAATTATTTAGAGCTGCAAAGAGCATGGGGAAGGATGGGGGATGTAAATACATAGCTCTGTAATAAACTTGAAGACTTTTAAGCCCATGTTAGGAGCAAAGCTAGTCCATCAGTCTAAAATTCAGAAAGGCTCACTTGCAATAAAAGCCAGATTTATTTAGGGGACCATTTCCAAATCCAATGAAGTGAGAGATCTTCTATTTTATGTCTCTTGCAGCATCTTTACAATGATTGTATTGCTTTGTGTACTAATGCCGTAATAGCCCTTTACATTTTCAATTATTGTTTAAGCACTGACTGATTTAAATTCACATCATCTGTAGGGGCAATATCCCACCATGATCATCTCGCTTTCAGGAGCATCAGATTTAAGCTTTTTTATTAATTAAACAGCACTTGGGTCTTAGGTCTCAGCATGTCCCAAATGTCCCTGAGTGCCCACATTGCCATCCCACATCCCTTGCAAGTAGAATTGACTTAAGCCAAGCTCAAGTGATCCACAAATCTTTGTGAAACCTTCAGGACCTTGTGGGCTTCAGGGACCTTCCCAGAAGAAGATTGGAGTTCCTTTTCTGCCACTAATTGGCTATGGGATGCCTCCACAAGAAGGAAATGGAGGCTGCTGACTTATTCTTCTAGTGGGTGACTAGTGTGGCATGTGGTCCTCCCGGTGTCCTATCATGCCTTTGTCACTCTCTAATTACCTTCTGCTGCCTTTCACATCAGCCTTCTTTCTATCCACTCATTCATCAGCTCTTTGGAGATATCCCAGAACCTGCAGTGCATTATATCCAGACTCAGCTGGATATACCCTTTTCATGCTTTAGCTGCAAAACCACAGCTAGGACTTTCTGTGGATATCCCCCCATTTAAAAACAAATTAGCACAAGTCATGCTTATGGCTCTTTATTTGAGTTCAATGCAAGGAGGGGACCAATGTATAACAGCTCAAAAATGCATGAGGAGTCTATTATGAGCAGCCCTTGGTAGACACTCAAATTTTAAACAGGCTGCAGACTGAGTCTGCTGCAGCAGAGACAGCATATGCAACTCCTTAGTGGCAATAGCTGTGGGCTGTACAGACATTCACAGATCACAGTAAATTCAAAACATTTGGTGTATTCTGAACAGCACGGGACACCCATTTCAGAAAGAGACAGACTTCCCCCAGTCCTGGGCAGGGAAGCAAATAAATAAACTAGACAAAGGTGGCCGTATTGTTCAGGAGTCGGTCAAAGTGGACATGTATTTCCCTTTTGCGCAAGTCTGGCTAGAGGAAAATTATCTTGAAATGGAAATAAATATGACAGTAACTATAGCACTTTTTTAGAGAACAGAGCTTTAAGCAAAGTCTTCATGAACCTGAACAAAAATTAGTCTAATCATGATCATCTCTTACACCTTTTCAAAAATCCTGAAATTTGTCTATTTGAGAAAATCAAGTCCATGGATAGGACTTCAAGTCAGGGATTTTTTTGCCAACTTTCTGGATTTGGGTTCGCCCAGCTGCAGAGCAGCAAATATGTCACGTGACATATGAAAAGAAAGAACTCTCAAACTTTAAAACATATGCTCTTAAATATTCAATTACTCCTAAGGAAATAAAATGATCTTGTTTCACAAACAGATATAATCTGAAGAAGTGATAGCATGCTCAGTATATTAAACGAAAAGCTTTATGTGTATTTATTAAAATATATAAAAGACACATATACAAGAAGATATTAACTTAATGCTATACCCCCAAAAGTTCCTTGCTTTTTAATATTGATTTATATGTCTCATAAGTCTTTAGTCACTCTGCTTTTTTTATTTCGTTTTGTTTTGTTTTAAGAAAAGTTTTCTACAGTGCTGTCAAGAGGAACATACAACATAGATGTTTATCACTATTACAAGTAAAACGTAATTCCTGCAGTATTTATAACCTAGTTACATCTCATAAAAGAGCCACATGGAGTGAAAACAACTGAGAAGACAACTGGAAACTGAGAGGCCACAAAATAAATAAGGTTGCTTCTTAAAGAAGCTCTTGCTCTGGGAATAACTACGTCTCCTGAAGGAGACACAGGCACATACTGTGGTTCCCCAGCCACCAAGCAAAAGGGGCACAGAAGTAGAACAAAACAATATAGTCCAGACTGCCCTAGGGACAGCACTAGCGAAACCCAGTAGTAGGAGAGTTGTGTTTTTGAAAGTCGGATTTTTACGGGGCACAAAATCAAACATGTCTTCCTGAATGTATGAAACATCCAGAATGTAAAAAGTAATAAAAATAATATGCAATATTCAAGGTCATTGATAACAGCTGTAGGGAAACTACTGTTCCGAGGAAAAGCATTTGCCAACAGTTTATAAGAGTTGGTGTGGGGAGAGCTCTGAAGTTACGCTCTGCTGATGACTTTCAAGCTCTGCAAAGTACAAATAACACGGCATGCGATGTGCTGCAAGGCAAGGCATTTGAAGGGAAGTGCTCCTTGAAGCACCTTAGGTACTTCTGTCATGCCCATGCTGTGCCTTATGCATTGACTTGGGTGTGTGGCTTCCTCACCGATACCAGTACTGCCTTGTCTGGGGGGTCCCCAGGGCACTGCACATGGTGGTGGGGCTTAGCCCTCAATGGTCTCCTCTTGCTGGCACTGTTGTTCAAGATTTCTTGTGCCAAAGGACAGGCTCCTGTTGCCTCTTCACTTTCTTCCTACAGGATGCTGGTGTGGGAAGAGCTAACTCTCTTCAGCAGGTACCTGGTAAATTTTGGGGAGCCTGCTGCAAGCTGCTACTATTTTCTTCCTCCTCCCCATGAAAAAATGTAGTCTCTTTTTGGTATGGGAAATTCTTCAGATCCAACATGACATTCATTATTTTGTTTGACTTTTTTGTTTCTTTGAACTCTTATGAATCTTCATTTCATCTGGCATTACTTTTCAATAATACAGGCATGCTTTAATCAGTTTTCTATTAACTATGACAGTTGTACTTGATTGATGCCAAAGTGTAATTTGGTAGTGCTACATACAAATATCTGCCTGTAGGCTTTTTATAAAGCATGTAGGCTTTTTATAAAGGTACTTGATTGCAGTTTTCCAGTTGGACAAGTGGGAAAGTAGTTATATCTCTAAACCCAAATTTCACTACCTGAACTCATGCTCACTGAGCATTATACAGCAATGCTATGCTAGATATACCATGCCTAGAGAAAAACTCACCTCTGTTTCTTAGGAAAAATACCACTGGGAAATAAGATTAGTACACTTCAGGGGCATTCTAAGGACAGTAGATTTACTTCAGGCATGTAACCCCCCTGCCTAATGAATAAACCTTTGCTTTTTTATCAACTTTGCACTGAAACTAGTTCAGTTCTGGTAAGACAGACTATTCCATCTAAGCTTTTGTTTATGACATATACAGGAAACTACAACAGTATTTTCAAATTATTTTGTCAAATATTAATTAAGGATATTGTCCTCATTTTTCTCTCTAGCCTTATTTTTATCATGTTCTTGCATCCATTATTTGTAGGTATAGAATAAGACACTCTTCAATAACATGATACAAGATTTTGAAGATCTGTATCATTCAGTATCATGAGTCCAATATATCTTGCATATATATTTGATAAATCCCCACACAGAGCCTCTACAGTGAAACTTTCGTAAGAATTACAGCAATTTCTCTGGGCACACAGTTTTCTAGGATTTTAGAACATGTCATTTTATCAAAGTAGAATTTATAGTATTTATTCCCGGTCTTAATTATTTCAATGGAGGGGAAAAATACCAGATTAATTTGTTTTGCCATCTCACCTCTTCAAAGCATCCAAAATCTCACCTAGGCAATTAACAAGGAATAAAAATTGTAGGCTAGCATTGAAGAAATTCGGATATGTATAGGTTAATTCTGACTGGTGTTGTCCAGCTTTCTTGACCTGATACAGAAATGAGCAATAATTCATCTTGCTCTTAGCCATACTTTCTCTCATACTTGCTCTGGCCATACTTTCAGAAAATTTTCATTTTGGAGATTCACAACGAAGGTGCCTGAGCAAGCTGATTCCTTTGCCGTAGTCATGGCTATGTTTATATGGATTTTTGCTAACAAACACCCTTGTTCTTTTATACTCTTGGGCAATATGAGCCATGCCACGTTAGCATGGCATCAGTCCCAAAATAATACACACTTTCACAGCAGGGCTTATTAGCTTGCTCTGTGTGATATACTAATAGCAGTTAAACGGCTTCTATTTGGCCCATGACTGGGGAGACATGAGAGACATGAGCATGTCTGTTTTAACATACTATTTAGTAATGCCTCAAGTAATAATTAATTAATGTAAATGGCCCTGTAGGCGGTCTATATGTATTTTTTATTTTGGCATGAGAAATTCAACCGAATGGCAGGTATTTTTTCTATCTCTTAGCTAGAATTGAGTATTTGGGATTAATAGTTTTTTAAATAATATTCTCAAATGCTTCATATCTGTATATATTAAATTCCCATTTGAAAGGCAATGTGTTTCAACTGCCTTTTGCAGGAGAGTGGTTTTGAGTAATAAGCAAACAATTCTCACAGTTTGACAGAGGATGCAGTAACCTGCTGTGCCAGTGATTACATCTGGATCCAGGATGTTCAAATACATGAGGTATTTACTGCCACATCTTACTATGTGAACTTTCACTAAGGGCAGAACAGAAATACAGATGGTTAAGAGTTTTCTCTTTTTTTTTTTTTTTTTCTGGTAAGAATCAATACAATCAGAAATTAAACTTTTAGAAGGAAAAATTTGTTTCACAAACAAAGCAAAAAGCTTTGAAAAGTTTTAACAAACTAGGTTGGAAAAAGTTTGGAAAAAGTCAGTATGGGATGATTTCTTTTGTTTCTGTTAAAAACTTGAGAATATTTGCGGTGTGGAAAAACCACCTCTACAGATCTGTGCATGAGAACTACACACTCTCTCAAGAAATACAGTGTTTCCCCTGACTCTAATTTGCAGATAACACCTTTATTGTAGACACTGACCTACATTCATATTTCAACTAGCATTTTTTTCATGTGTTTCTCTGCACAATAATTTTTCTGTTCCAAGAATCTTCAGTTTAGCAGTAGGGTGGATCTTGACCATTACAATCTATTACCTCTGAACTTTTTCTGACCCTCAGATGGTGTTATCACCTCCCGGATAGGCTCTCTTTGCCCAATGTGCTGCAAAAAGCTTTAAACTGCGTATGCAATTCAGACTAATCCTGGTAACCACTGAGATCAAGAATGGTCTAAGAAGCAATTGCATCTTCAGCTACGATGGAGTAGCTGGTTTTATTGATAGTGCCTCCACTAGTCTCCTTCAGTGCTCAACTAATTAGGCTGGCTTCCTCAGGAACAAAACAGAGAGGGAGCATCCCTGCTTCCTGCAGGACCGGTGTGGGTGTTTAGAGAAGTTGTTTCTCCTTTCTCTCTCTCTCTCTCTCTCTCTCTCTACTGTGAAGCTTTATAAACATGCAGTTGCATCTCTACCATCCTGCTTATATACAGGGGGAAGGCAGCTTTTCTTCTGTTTGGCACCATGCTCTTGAGCATGACCCTTCAGCTCAAGAAGATGGCATTTTCCAATAAATACTTGCATGGAGTCTTCAGAGCTTAAGACTCAAAAATGGATTCAAGGCATGATCACTCTAAAGTCAGAGCAGGAATCTGGAAAGTCTGAAGAGATAGCTCAGCAATTGCTAGTCAATAAGCTTCATTAAGCTAATGGTTATTGAGTCTCCATTTGAGTTGTCTTGTCATCACACTCACAGGCCTATTTCATGCTAGTTCTTTTGTAAAATGGAAAACCAGGTTAAGTTTTATGGAAAAGACTGTTTCCATGTTTCCAGGTGGGTAATACCAAAATTACTGTAGTGATTACCGGTGAAGTTCATCTCCATTCATAGAGCCTTATTCAAATCCTTTCTAAGTCTACAGAAAAGATGTTATTAAATATGCAAAGTGTTCTCCCACATACCATTTGCACTGGCATTTAATTTAAATGTTTACCATGGAATCTCCCAAGAAATTATATCATTTCTGATAATCTTTTCCTTTCAATGACATACTTGCTGTCCGTCTTTCTACCTTCCAGTGGAGAAAGGCTGAGTTATAAGTGAAATGATGAACAACTAGCTATGCTCAGCTTGCTTTAGCATGATTTGAAAATGAGAAGTTATGGTGATTTTGCCATATATAAAGCAAATACACACAATTACATGACCTGTCAGCCTAACTTCAGCTTAAGAGTGTTCACAAGATACTTAGGAATCTTATTCTAAATAAAAAAAAATTCCAAGAATCTTTGGCTTCATACCTCTGTCAGAGTTATGTGCCATTTGCTAAGTCTCTGAAATATTCCAGACTTGACCTTGTCCCTGTTTTCTGTTTCTCTCTATTACTTTTCTCCTGGCAGCTTTCATACATCACGTGATATTTTGTGCCTCATTGAAAAGCCAGGGTGTTTCATAAGTATGGTTTCCTGGATTGTAGCATCCTTACTACCTTAAATTGGACCATACAGAATAGCTCTTCACGGTAAATCAGAGGGTAATAATTCATGTCCCAGTTTAAAAAAAAAATCTTCAGTTGATCAAGTGAAAAGATGGATCCTACTGCTCTACACAAGCAGGGCAGTAAAACTGCGGAACATGCCTACAGTAGTGCAGTTATTGCTACTTGAGTTTGCAATTCAACATTTAACAAAGAAAACAGGACTCACACCTAATAAATTAAGCCTCTGTGACACAAATGAGAATTCAAAGAAAATATCTATACTTAAGTCAAGTTTTTGGGTGTTTTTATATAGCATTCAAAGTGTGGTCAATATAAAGAATGAAAGAAAAATCTTTCAAATGTATGGATAATCATTTCCAGTTTCTATAAAGGGAGCCTCCCAGTACACGTTTGCCTAGATGTCCATGATGGGAATAAGTTTAAGGGTTAAATCAGTGTGAGACGGTTTTGATCATCTACACATCTATTGAGGTTTATCTTCCAGACTGTCCTAAAATGTCACACTCCCATTGCCTTGCAAGGTTTTGATGTTTTTGTAGTCATTTCTGGTTGTTTACTCAGCTCAAAGGGAAAATAGGCCCTCTATATTAGAAAGAAGAAATTGATTTTATCATTGGGATAAAGAAAAGAATTATGACAATTCTTTTCTTTGAATATGAACCTCTTTCTACAATGGATTTCTTGCAACTTATTGTGCTTTGTACCAAAGAATTTTGAGCTAAGGATTTTAAAACTTTATTTCTAGAATTGAGAATTGCTCATATTTCTAGAATATGAGAATTGCTTGCTAAATCTTCATCTTTTTGTGTCTAAATATACAGAAATTAAGTGCAGCAAATACATTCAAAACGTGCCTGTTCATAACTTCACGATCTTCAAATTCACCATGCAGCTGAAGTTTTTATATATTTTACTAATGTAAACTGCCTTTTTAGCTTGGAGGATTAAAAAGAAAAAATGTTATGCAAGAAGGACTGTTTCTAAGAGACCCATGTAAGCAAAAGCTGTGCTGAAATCACAGATGCTGGACCTTTTCCATTATGAGACAAAAGAAACTTTCAAATGGTACAACATTATCTTCTTGACTCATTTTGTCATATCATATTGAGAAATTCTCTAATACAATTCTAGGTAAAGCAAGGATTTGCACAAAAATCAAGCAACATGCGCTAAAAAGGAACGTGCGATTTAAAAGCCACCCAGTCACTGAGAGAGAGAGAGGGGAGAAAAAAAAAAAAAAAGACTCATTTGGCTGAGATGAGGCCTTAATGGAGAACACCAAGCTGGAAGAGCAAAGCTATATGCTGTTGAGTAATTTAATAAAGCAAATTAAAATCCACTTGTGCAACATTTTGAAAAAATGCTGTTTTAAGGTCAGTTAGTCCAAACAGAGAGCTGAGGAACACTCTGCAAGATGAAGCTGATATAGTGCTATTTACTGGATGGAGAGAATTGTCTGGCTATAATACTTGAGTCCCCTCGAAGTTTAGATAATAAGGATTTATGAAGACTATAAACAGGGAATAGCAATAGTCCAGATAAGAAGTGATTAATGCACAGCAGGGTTTCAGCAAACAGGAAGGTCAATATAAGGCCATACAGAGGCAGAGATCTATAGGTGGTGAATCTACAGAAAAAAAAAAAAGAGAGAGAGAGAGAAAACATAGCACTGTTTTGCTGAGGAACAGGATCACCCACAAGAATTTATTTCATGTTAATGTAAAAACTACAAAGAATAAAAATAGTCACGTACCTCAGGAGCACGTTGTTTTAAGTGGGGCTGCCTGGAAGAAAAGTATTATGCAATATGCAAGCTTCCTTGCATCACAGTGCGGCTTTTCTCCACTTTTGTGCTCCTAGCTCATATAAAATAGTCCTTAAGAAAGATCTGAAGAAAGCCACCATGTCTGGCAGTTTAGGCAAGGACTACTACAAAGCGAGTAAACAATTTCACCACATGACTGCTATTCTTTCCATGATTTTTTAGTTTATAAAGACAGAACATGCAGTCTTTGCAGTTAATTACCCATAAGCAATTTATAATGACTTGCAGAAACTCTTAAGTCTTTAACCTCCAATATCTTATAGTCCAATCTAAGGTTTGACTTAGCTGTAGCTGCTAAATAACATTTAGTCTTATGTTTTAATTGAACATTGCAATAAAAGAGCCCAGAGAGTTGCCTTGTACATATCTGCATTAGAGTGTTAAAGAAACAGCAATATTTCTATATTCACCAAATAATAATCACCAAAGTCCACCCACAGGGCTGCAGTGGACTTTCACAAAAATTACAGGAATGTTTTTTAAAAAATGAAATGCAATGCTATGCATTTTTGGTTCGGATCAATAAATACATCTTATACAGGTCCAGTTATTTCATACAGCAAAACAAACACAAATGTATAACTTAAATTTTTAATAATATAGTAAAGATGAAGAACAAACAACTGACCAACTATGAACTTCTTCCCTTTTTTGATGAACTGATAGAACTGCCTCTAGAGAGAAAAAGATCAAGCGACAGGAAGGGTAATGTTAGAAAATTGTAGAAATTATAAAATGAAAAGCAAATTCTAGAGTTTAACAAAGAAGCAAAAGCAAATGACTTGGGAAACAAGCACATTAATTATCTAAATAGCTAAAAGAAGTAGTTGCAAGACTTATTACAAATTGTTGTTTTATTAAACCTAAAAACTGGTGTATATCATTGCGTTTATCATATGATTTTTTTCAAGATTATTAATGAAGGCTAATACTCCAAGAATGCTTTCCTCCCTCAGTATATCAGAATAACCTTTGATACAGGTAGGAGATCATCTTGAAGAAACTGCAAGTTTAAGCATCTTGGGCACCAGGAAAGCATAAAACAAGCTGGCACCTATGTGCCCATGTACAATTACTTGTATATATGCTAGCATGCCATATCAGGCCCTTGGATTTGAAGCTGTTTGGTTAGAGAAGCTCTTTTCAGATGCATGACAGCATCCAAGCCACAACATCATTAATAATAAAGGAAGTGGAAAGAAAAATTGCATCTTCCCTAACAATTTTTTTTTTCAATTTAGTGCTCTCTCGATGCTTGTGTGATGCTTCTGTTATCTGAAATGAGCAACACTAATGCACCTTTCTACAAACATGGGCCAGATTCACTAGAATTGTACCATATGTCTTGCAAGGGCAGGTACCACAAAGCTTGTAAGGGAAGTCCATGCAAGCCACGCTGCCTTGTCTGAGCTTCCACAGTGGGGAAGCAGATTTTTACTTTATTTAGCCCTGAAGACCATTAACATTCAGGCGTGCCAGTAACGATGCCACACATCTTCAGTTTTCTGTTTTATTTTCAACTCATTTCCTTCCTTTTTCTTCAGCACAAAAATGACTTATTTGATGCTTTTAAATAAATAAATATATAAGTTGCTGGTAACACATGTAACTACTGCTGCTGTAATTCCAGCCAGCCCTTTCTGGTTTGGCATCTGAAAGAACAATATTGACCCAATGTATCAGTTCTTGTATAAACCACAATGAGGATTCTGCAAATACACGCTCTGTCTTAACATATGGCTATTTAGGTTGGCAGTCATATTCGGCTGGTATATGTGGGGAGATAAACAATTGCCTTTGATGCTAAACTTTAACCACATGCACTTCTAGATACCTCACATTTTAAAACACAAGTTTAAATCCTCAAGGTATCAGACTATTTCCAACCCTTTGGTCAGTATCAGCCACATTATCACCCTGTCCTGTTGATAGCTGAACTGGCCAGCACTGTTTGAAGTAGGACGTATCCTATAAGTCACTGCTGAAGGCATGATATCCTAACACATCACAGTGAAAGAGAGGGCGGTTGCCCTGTAAAGTTAACTTTCATGTGGCTATTAGGCCTATGGTGGGAACAAATCAAATACAAACATCCTTATCACTGTACACAAGCCAGATGGACTTTGCATAGAGTTTTCCCTTGTGCTCTGCTGTGAGCAACAGCTGTAGTAAAAAATGTTTAACACTCTTCTCCATGCAATTTAAAGCCATTATCTCCAAGTCTCAGTACTAGATGAGCCCAGGTAAACAAGGCTGACACCAATGCAACTTAATCTCCTTTTAAGCTCAGGACATTAGTAAGTCAAGTCACTTACAGAATAAGGCCCCACAACTATTTAAAATTACATGATTTTAATCAATGATCTTTGATGACAAGCATCCAAAGAAGTCAGACTGCAACAGGCTCTGCAACAGGCTCTGCAACAACTTGCTATCTGCAGCAGCAGTTGCCAGGACAAAATGGACCATGTTTTCTGTCATGAATAAATATCACTGGAAACTTCCAATTAAAAAAAAAAGTGTCCTGGAAGCTCCCCTTCCCCTTCTCCCTTCTCCTGTATCACTGTGGGCAGTCTACAACCTGCCTTGCTACTTTATGCACAATATGATAATTTCAACAGCGAATTTTAGCTCTTTTCCCACCTCCCTCAGTGGCCTGTGACCACAGAAAAGCTCCTCAGAGCAGGTCAAAAAATATGACTTCCAAAAGATGAACGTTACTGCTCCACAGCTTCTTGGAGCAAACCCAAGAGCCAGGCCACCAAAAAAGAAATAGTTGCAGAGGGAATATTTGGGTGATCACTGTCTGCCTAATTTTAACCCAAACAGTCATTTCCTCCGACATGGTCACAGAGCTGCAGTTTTGTTTACACAGGGCTCTCTGAAGGCCTCTTACTTTTATTTTTTTCAATCTGAGTTCAATTTCAGCTTTGTTCATTAAAAAGTCATCAGCCAACCTTGGTGTTTGAACTCTGATTTAAACAGGCCGCTTGGGGGTACTGTGCTGCAAAGCCAACCCAGCAAACAACATTAAAATGCTGGGGAAAAAAAAAAAAAAAAAAAAAAAAAAAAAAAAGCAGACGTAATCTCCTTGTCAGCCTAAATTTACAGAAGGACACCTGGAATATAAATGTGTCTGGATTGGACCAGGATTTTGGTGATTAATTGCCAGCCAGTGGCTGTAGGAGATAGAAGGGCATAGAGACAGCAGGGATAAGTGTTCCTCGGGGTCACTGGCCATACTGCAGAGCGGAGGAGGGCGGCAGATCTCAAAAGGAGTTGAGCTTCTCACAGAGAAACAGCTGAATATTGATATGTTATTTATTTGCTCCTTATTCACAGTTGATCCAAGTTCGCTGAAAATATCAATTCAGAAAGTCAAAAAAAAATAGTAACTGCAAACACTGAAGCAGTGACAAATTTTGATGCATTGTTCTGAGGAATCACATAAACAGAAATATTAAAAAGGCTTAATATTTTACACATCTATAGTGCTGCATGTTCAAAAATACTGACTTTATACAATGTTAAGGAGATAATTCTGAGATATCCAAATTATGCAGCTTTGTAGATGCCCTGGAAATCAGCTCCAGTTATGTATTGCAGTCATAAAAGCAAGAAAAAAAATCTAGAAGTACTGGAATAACAGATTCCATCATCTTTCATTAAGCTTTCCTTTAAAAAGAAGTTTCTTCTGTTCATGCACTTATAAGAATTAATAAGCAAAAAATTCAGAAATTCCAAAATGTTTCACAAGAAAATTTATATATATATATTTCTAGTAATGACTTATATATGTAAATGATATCTAGTAGTGACTTGCATAGCTTCTCACAGAGAAACAGCTGAATATTGATATGTTATTTATTTGCTCCTTATTCACAGTAAGTGAATAAAAGTGCATAATTTTATTTATTTATTTATTTATTTATTTATTGAAAACAAACACTTCCTTTCAGTGCTTCTCAAAGATTTTAGACAGAATTCCCACTGGGTAATATTGATAGCACTATACCTTTTAAAAATAAATTCAGAGTGTTTTAGATAAGTGTTTAATATTTTGTGTGCATAACTTCAGCAATTGTATATTAATTATAATGTACTCCAGCTTTCAGCAAAACCAAGATTTTAAATCTAAAGGCAATACGTTAGCAATTCTCCATTTTATATTTTACAAAAACGCTTACAGCTAATTACTTGCAATTCATATCTGCAGTTTAATCTCTGATGAAGCATTATTTCTACTCACAGCCAGTTTACACTCATGGTTTTCCTGCATGTATTCCCTTCCCTCCTCAATCCTTCTGATCCACTCTAAGAGATAAATAAGTTTTTGGTTTTAAGCCACATTATGTGTGTTGTATGAGGAGTGTACCCACGTATGTTTCCTCCTCACACCTTATGTGTGTGAAGGCCAGCTACTCAACTTCTGTGAAAATAACTGTAGTTTCAGCATTGAGTCCTATTAAATGCATTGACATCACTTTGCAAGTACATGCAAAGAAAAAAAGATGCAATTTCTCTGTTGAATCTATAAATAGGCAGATTTGCTTGGCCCTTTTAAGAGAAAAGTTTCAAAGGAGCAAGTTTTTCAGAGGCTTTTGATGATCTGTCACATCTGCTTATTTTATCAACCAAAGGTTATTGCTGGATTCTGATTTGGCACAATTTTTAATTCATTGAATTACTTGTTCATTAATCTTCTCCTCAAATCTACTTTTTCTGGATTCTGTTCTTTTTTTATACTGTTTTTTTGAACATGTGTCCAGCATTCCTACAACAGGTCTGTTACTATTTCCATTTATTTATTAGAACTTATTTGTACTCACTCTGAACACTTAATAGACTTTTTTTTTAAACAAAAAAAAAAAAAAAAGGCAAGCAAATTTTATGCATCCTTAAAGGTGTTTCTGTTTAGTTTTTCTTTGGATTTTTGTTTGTTTGTTTGTTTCTTTGTTTGGGTTTTTCTGGATTTCTTCATTTTGACTTCTTCATAACACAAGTTTTTGTTCATTCATTTTTCTCCTGCGCAAGCGTATTGCCGTTAAAAGTGTAAGTTTCTGTTTTTCTGTTTCAGTGCAGCTTTCTAAGTAAGTTTTGCAAATTCTGATGATTTCAATTGACTTGACAGGTTTGGGCATTTTTACACAATAGCTTCCAACATGTCTCTAGGGGAAAAATCCAAGGTCCATAGAGAAGTGGACCCAGCCAGTCTACAGGTGCCTCTACAACCAGCTTGTACCACCACTATGCTCCACTGACTTAGCTATTTCACAATTTCTGTTTTGCAGTTTTCTTGTATAGGAAGCTACAGTTCCTATATTTCCATACAGTTACTAGCATTTTATAAAAAAAGGTAATGTTAATTGCAGTGCACTCTGCCTGCTTGTCAAGGCTGACACGAGTCCCAAATAGTAAAAGTCACAGAGAGAAATACACAATTGTTTATCCATGTGGAAGCAAACAAGCAAGAAGTCACCTGTGGAACAGACGCTTTCAATACCTTTTTAATAATAAATGTATGTGCTTTTGCATTCACTCATATCTCTTGGCCCAAAGGCAGCTTCTTAGATACAGCACCGCTGAGTTTTTCACTGAACTTTTCCTACTGTGCTGCACAGTGACCAGAAATGCAAATCACACTTTGAGAAATGTAGAAGAGCAGCAGTAGCTACATTTGCTTCTTTGCTACATACTATAGATATTTTTTCTCTAACTAACACCACATGTCCTGAATTGAACCCCAGCACTACAATGCCAGCATTCTTAGCTCTGATGGAGAGAATGTGTTAATTCATCTTTTGTTTCTTACTCTACAATACTCCTCGCCCCCCAATCCCACCCCTTTAGCTTTTTGATTGCTTCTTAGACACTTTGAAGATTTCCATTTCTGTTCTTTTACCGCTGTTAAAGGCCATATATAGTGCTTGACTTGAAGCAAAGAATGCCCAGCTTCCACACCGCAAGACCACCAAAAATAGATTCTCCAGAGCTTCCACAGCCACACACAGGCTCCTACCATGCTGAAGCCAGACACACTTTAGTCAGCCATTTAAGGAAATTTCCCTTGTTTATATTTTTGATATATTTTTAAGGTTTGCTAAATGTACACTTAATCGTAGGGGTTAAGAGACATATAAGAGATATATATAAAGCTTAAGTATAATCCATCTCTCCCATGCAAAGTTGCTGCTTGTAGTCGTTCCCACAACAAGGGCCCATGATCTTTAGTATCTGATCCTCTGTATTATGCTGGATTGCCTGATCTGGCATAATTGTGCTTCAGACGAATTAGCCAGGCCCACTGTAATATTGTGCATGCGTAGTATTTGCAACAGAAATGTCACCTGCTGTGCTGATCTCTTGTATTTGTCCTCTTCTTGATGCACTGCAGTGATGGGAAGAGGGAAATGGATGTCCCTGACTCTGACTATGACTATATCAGTATCGCCTTCCAGACTTAATGATTAGGTCCTAGTTGCTCTGCTAGGAACTGTCTTGGTCCTTAAGGGCAGATGCTGCTGTCAAGAAAAGCTCAAATAAAATTACAGATTTCTGTCAGGGCTAGTAGGAAAGCATTGTACCACAAACCTCGGAGGTTCAGCTGTTGAAGAGAATGTCAGTTTGAGGAAACTGATTTCTATGGAAACCTTGATGTGGAAGGTGGGCAACAAGAGGTTTCTGTAAAGCAAAGAATTGCCAAGGTTATTTGGAAGCAGATGGACAGACATGTGGCTTTTTCCCATGCTGCATGCAGATGTTGGACCTGCATAAGGTCACAGAAAGCTTTATTCACATGAGTTTCTGTATTCACATCAGAAAAATCAATTAGATGTACTTTTTTTTTCTCTTAGCCACTTCCATTTCTACAAACATAATGAAATATTTCTCTGTTGCATTTTAATTCTGGGCAACTTTCTAAACCATGCTAATGCTTCACTAACTCTTCTAGGTTGCACCATCCTTGGAAGTGGCACCTGTATCCTCTATAGCTCCTCCTAGATGAAATGATACCAAAAAGCCAGGAAAGCCCCCAGTGCCAAGTTCCTTACCACCATTTGAGTTATCCTTCCTAACAGAGGAGTCTTTTATGTTTATCTGTTGCTCTTTCGACACAGATAATTCCACTGACCTTATTTTCAATGTTACTCCACAAAGTGTTGTAGAGGAGCACCAAGTACTCTGTGACACAGTGATACAAAAAAAGAAATGCCCTATGGAGGTAAGGGCAGAGGAAGGATATGTCTTCATTCAGCTTTGCTGCCGAAGGAAAATACTTACAGCCAACTGCCAAAATGGTCATGCTAAGCAATTTTGAAAAAAATCAAAAAATATTATTACAAATTACTCTCCATCTAAATAGTGAAGTTTGAGCCCAAGAAATACATTCACCTAGGTTACAGAGCTAAACCAAATTAGTGATTCAAGTGGCCAGTCCCAAAGCTTAAAGTTCAGCATCTGAATATCAGCTAAATTAACTATTAACTAATTACTATCAAGGCTGCAACATATTGGGAATTATTCACTGAACATCATATTATAATGGAATCTTAAGGGAAAAGTACAATTTACTGGGTCAAGTGTACACTAACAACAAAAACAACGGAATAGTATCTTCATTAGAAACAATCTGACTGGTTCTTTTTTAAATTCCATTTTCCATGGAAGGAAACTGAGGGAAGTGAACCTGAAGCAACAGTAACAGCAACCAGTTTCTACTTTCTTTAAAGTTTATGATTAAGATAGTTTAGTGCAGAGTATCTGTTTTCTTTTCCTTACAGTCAAAATTACTTAATTGAAGTCATCAGAGATTTGGTATTTATATGGCATTTTACATTTTTTAATTCTATTTAACAGACATGTTATTTGGCTTTGAACATGGCATTTTAGCAAAGATTAGACAAAGACTATGGTGAATGGGGACAAAAGCCCAACGAAAGCGGTAAAGCTATTAGAGATAATTCTAAATGTCAAACAGTAGAATTTTACTAGGTGACAAACTGGACATTAAACAGGCCAATCTTTGTACAGATCTTGACATTGCTCTAGTGGAAGGAGGGTTGCAGACATGAATTGAGTTCAAAGGCTTCTAGCAGAGGTGGGGTTGGGGGAGGCCATCACCAGCTGAATGTCTGTATGGTGTCAGAGTTAAACCTCAAAAGGCAAAAATAAATAAAAATAAAAATGCTGCACCAAAAAAAAAAATTAGAGTCAAAAGAAAATGAAATCCAGACTTAAGACGCATATGAAATGGTCCATTTAGTCCATAGGGCTTATTGAGCTCCATTTCTTGGAAGAGTTATACTGGCATCTTTTCACAAAGTAATACTCTTAAGCTAACTACAGGCATACAAACCTAAAACACTGCAGTGCCGATGTCGACTCCACGAGACGGAATGAACGACATTTAATGTGAAGCAGGTTCAATTCACTTTACTATTGTCTACTATGTAGCTTTATACAATTCTATCACCTGTAAATGCAGACACGCGCTAAGCAACAGCATTCCCATTGGTTAGGCTATAGTGTCCATGCATAGCTAGCTTGCAGCTGACTGGTGTTCTTCCCGATGCTCCGTTGCTGGGCCTCCCGGACACTTATCTGGCTATGGCTGGGCTAATTCATTAAAAAGTTGCTAACAGGCGTTATCTTCTCCGGGTGGCCTTGGTTCCCATCGCTTCAGCTCCTCGGTTCTCATCACCTCAGCTCCTCGGTTCTCATCACTTCAGCTCCTCGTATTCTTGCAAAAGTGCTAAGGCCCCAACACTGCAGCCTGAAACAAATCTGCAAAGAAAGAGGACCTACATGACCATTTCATATCAGAACAAACAGGTTGAGAAGAGTCCAATTGTTCAACAAGAATATATTAACTACCTTCTACATTTGAGTGTGAAGTTCAGGTTAGTGGGTAAACTCCTTCATTGTGTTTATTATCCCCAGTACTTTGACTGCTATAAAGTCAACTCCAGGAAATAAAAAGCTATTCATTTTTTTAAAAAGCCTGAATTCCTTTCTAATATACTTCCCAGAAAAAAAATTCTCATAGTCATAAAAATCTGAAGCATCAAAAAGTTTTAGTGATATAGTTTTGATATTGAGGCTTCAAGGACAAAAAATAATTGTCATTTTTCATCCACTTCTAGTCAGAGAAGGATATAAAACACAACTCTTGTTAGCTTAAGGTCAAATAATACATGCACAATACAATATCACAAGGCAATTAATAAATTACTTGATTTTTTTGCCTTTTTCTTCTTTTCTCTTTTTAGCAAATGGGAGAAAAGTAATCTCCAGTCTGCTTTTGTTCAATGTTAGAGCTTTGAAAATTGGAAAAATTAAAGTTAAAAGAATTTTGATTTATTTTCTTCTTCAAACATTGCAAAAGCAATTCATTTACCTCTAGAATGGACAAGGAAAGAAAGGAATCTAGGTAAAGTAACAGGTCTGTGTTGAGGATATTATCACATGGATATTTTCTCAATCAGTCTTCACCTACAGCCTGTGATGCAGAGTAAATGCCTGATAGATGCTCCAATCCCTTATGTTAGCAGATTCCTGGGTTCCACCTGGATAAAAAAATTGCCATTCTTTGAGGTAATAGCTATGTTTATTTTCCCTTGAGGGTGAAAAAAAAAACAACAACAACAAAAACATAGGTCTCCATGAATACAATCTAACACTCCTCAAGTTTGACTATAGACTCACTTTCTAATTCCAGACATCGTCTGGATGCTGCACCTAGGGAAAGTGTGGGAAAGTGTTTCCCATTAATGGCCACAGACTTCCAAATTAAGCAGTCATTCCAAAGAAATCCCACAACATCGCAAGCATATGCAGCTTGTGCAGGCTGGCTTTGCCTCTGAGTATGGTGGGAAAAGCATGACAGCCAAGTTATCTACAGGCATTAGCTGAAACACCGCTTGGCAGCTCAAGGCTACAAATAATCAAACAAGCCAACAGAGAGCTGGAGGGACCCTCAGAGTCTCTTTCAAGGCCCTCGCTAAAACAACTTCTTCCAAACTAAAAAACTGAAGGTGTTTTGAATTGTCCTTACAGAATAGCCTCCCTCTAAGGAATGCACTTTAAATCCCCCGCACCATAGATGCATGGGGCTCTGCGCAATACTTCAGAAAATGATTTTCTTGTTTTGGAATAGAAGAAATTATAACAGCTATTCAGTTTTTTCTCATAGCATGCACAGGAAACCCACCGTGACCTTTACCCATTCTCCTTCATCCCTACCACCTCCCCTCTGCTTGTTGCTGGACATATGCAAGCCACCTCCAGAGCCACAAGGGCAAAGCATCAGTGTCACCCCCTTTTGTAAAGGGCACGTACCTGCTATGCAACAGATTGCTCTTCTGACCCACAGGGGGAAAAATAAGCGAATGAGCTTTATTGCCATCTGCTCTCCTGCCTGTTTTGTATAGGCTAGTGCACTGTTGTAGTCGTAGTGCACTGTTGACAGCAACCTTCCACTCCAAAATGTGGGAATGTGATCTCTATTCCCAACTTCTGCCCTGAGCATTTTCAAGCAAAGACATGAAATCATACAATGACATTTTGGCCAGAACAGGAAAGAGAGACAAACTCTGCAGAAGCCTTTGCCTAGAAAACTAAGGGAATATAGGAACTCAGCACGTTCACAAAATAAATAAATAAATAAAACACATCCACAAAAAGGTCTTTATCTTCTGAGTCTTAGAACAGAATACCTTTTATTGCTAAAAACAATGTTTTTATTAACACTATGAAAACAGCTATTCACTAGTGGTTATTTGGCATTTCTCTTCAGCCTGTAATGGCCTTCCTTCTTTGGAACTGAGGCTGATTTGTTTTATCCTTGTGTTTGGAAAAAACACAAGGGAAAAAAAGAAAAGGTTGGAAAAACCTACAGTCTCCAATTAATGAAATATGCTGAACTTTAGACACTTCCTATCATACATATTACTTCCAGAGCTTACAAAATTGTCTTTAAGGGGTGTGGGAAAATAAATAAATAAATAAAATAAATAAAATAAAATAAAATAAAATAAAATAAAATAAAATAAAATAAAATGCTGTGCATGTAGCTGTACAGCTGTTTGCATCCCAGCTGCTAATTGCACCAAGCTACATCTAGATGCTTAGCAGTTTACTGTATTTCTGTATTTGTCTGCTTACCTCTACATTCATAAGAAAGACTGGTGGATCTAAATGCCCAGAACCAGAAATTCTTTGAGATTCACAGCCTTAACAGAGTGATTAAAATTGCAAAAGCAATTTCGTAGGAAGTTTTTACTAGAAGTTTCTTTGAATTGAGAGACCTCTGACCTCACTGCAATTAGATGCTTGTTGTAACTTATTTCAACTTAACTTGCAAGCTAAATTTGTATCATAGAAAGGTCCAAAAGAACTGAAGCTGGTCAACTTTCTTACTTCACACTGTAAAAAAACAGTCAAAGAGCCTCTTGATATATTTGTTAAGTGAATGCATCACTAAGTGCTGTATACAGTAAATGCTCTGTTATTGATTTGTCACTATGGATATTCTTAGCCTCTTAAGACAAGAATTATAAGATTTTTCTTGATGCACAAAATGATCATCAGGTTTTCCAGCTTGTACCCTATTCTTATCCTAAGGAAGACATTGCCACTTACCAGTGGACATGGAAGATTACAAAACTGGATCAAAGTCTCTGTCTGCACCCTTCATAAACTTTACAGCACATTTTTTAAGCCCAGTTCTTTCTGGTGGGATTTCGGAGGCACATCTTTTTGCAATAGAAGGAGTTATGGTAGACAACTGTTGGAGGAAATGACTTCAGGTGACCATGAAGATGAACAAAGCTGAGGCCACCACGGCTATACAGTCATTTTGAGAGCTGTTTTCTTAATATACAAAAGCTTACAGTTGGATTTTTAAAAGTGGGTGTTTTACTACTCACTTCAGTGGAAGAAATTTATAAGACTTTCTTTAAGAAAGACAGGGTGAGAAGAGCTTGAAGGGAAAGTCAAGTGGAGCCAGATGGCACACACAACAGGATTGAGGCAGACTTCAGCTATAAACGTTTTTTAAAAAGTATCACTCAATGCTAAGAAATCAGATAAGAAAAGAATAATTGTCCGCATGCTCAGAGCTCCAAGATGACACCAGAGTAGGAGTAGAAATGTCAGATTACAGATCATTCTTCTTGGATTCTTTTCAGTATCATTTTAATTGCTTAGAAATACTGGAACATCTAGTCCCATTCAAGCTGACTTTCTCTGTGGGTTTTATTTGAGGACTGCAGAATTAAACTCACTCCTCAGATTTATGTACTGGCATTCGAATTCTTTAAGCCGACTTTTTCATACTTAAATATTATTCGGGGTTCTTCCAGTATCAGTAATCTATCAGTATTAAGCCATAACCTCAGCACTTATTAGCCAGTTTGAAATGTCTTAAGTATTTTTTTTTCTTCAGTACTTTCTTTCTTCAGCCTTCTTCAGTACTTCTGCTCAGAGTTTAGATTTCTGCCCCAATTACATCTTTATAATGATACTAATCTGGGTGATGCTCTTATTTTGAATTGTTATTATAACAATTTGGCAATAATTTTATTTACAATAACAGTAGATACGGTCATGGATAAAAAGATAATTCTTCATTTTGGCAAAACAATACTACTTTTAAAGATAATTCTTCATTTTGTCAAAACCATACTTCTAAAGATTTGAGCAACTGAAGGCAACAATAAGCAGACACTGTAAAAATAAGGCAGTATATCTAAGAAAACAGAAAAGAAGTCTAAGAGCCATAGCATCTAAAGAAATGGGACTTAATCTGAGTAAAATTATGTAAGCATTTTTTTTTTCTTCTCCTAAACTTGACCAAATTTTTATGGATTTTACCATAAAGAATAAAATAAAAGAAAACAAGGGAAAAAATTGATTCAGGCCAGGATATTTGACATACAGGACAGTACTATAATACTACATATGCTTTGTGGAAGGAAGAAACAATATGTAGTAGAACATGACTAGTACTAGTTTTTCCAATGCTTATTAAATTCCTTCCACCTTTAAGCTAAATCAGAGAAAGCCTGATCTAGGGATAGGTGCCTATTGCAGTGAAATATATGCATATGAGAGGCCAAAATAGCCACAGAAATATCTAATCTATCCATCCCTAAACCTGGACAGAGCCATCTCCTCCACTTCTATTACTGCAGTGAGGACTACAAGCTGGTCAGACCTGAACCCACTAATCGGATTCAGGTTTGACTGAATCCAGTGATCCCAATGACACGAAAAACTGAAACTAATTTGGATGGGGGTCAGATCATCCAACTCTGAAAAATCTAGGGCTATTCACATACTGTTACTAATGAGAAAGATTTTGCTCTGGTCATAAAGATTTGATTTAAATCTCTAGACTAAAGACATTGCGTCTGTAACCCAGTCTTGCATAATATCTGATATGACACATTTAGGAAATCAGCTATAAATATCACACAGGGAGCTTTGGACTAAAGAATTAGGTCCTCAGAAGATCACTGGGGTTAGACATTTCTCCTAAACTAAACTATAGCTAAATAAAGCTTGTAGAAATTGTGTCCATGCTGAAAATAAAAAGGACTGGGGAAAAAGGTAGGGGAAAGATAGAATGTATATAAACTGAGCATACATCCAAATAGACTTTTTTCCTCTTGTATTCATAATAGCTAATATGCTTTAACTTCTTCTATGAAATTACAATCTGCTTTTGCACAGAAAAAATGTCTTTCACTTTCATTAATCAAAAATGTGTGCCGCAGGTGTGGTGTCTTGGGTACCAGTTTTGATCAAAAAAAAAAAAAATCAAATTTCCATGGATAGAAGTCCATAAAACAATGATTCAAAAGATTTATAATGGAAATATTGACACAGCTCAAGATACAATAGGACCAGTTCTGCTTTTAAATACAAATGATTCATGCTGCAATGAGTCACTCACTGTGATATTTTACATGGGAGACTTGATTTCCTGCTCCATCATTGCTCAGTTTATATCCTAAAACATTATAGTTGGATGTTTGTCATTGTCTTTATTAATTACTCTGATTATAAAAGTTAATACCAGTACCTAATCTACAGAGCAACACAATTTGTCATCCTATGCCATTGACAGTATTATTAATGCAGTGCTTGATCAAAAGCCTCTTGTTCTACTACTTTGAAGCTCAGGTCAATATGCCAGATGGTATATGCCTCAAGGCAAACACTTCTTTAAAGTCAATTTATCTACAAAGCCAAAACTACTTAGCCTTCTTTTTGATTATTTCAATTTTATTCTTGTGTTTGTTTTTTGTGTTTACCTTACGATTTATTGAGAGCTGGTTGCTGGCCTGATGCTGTGCAGAAAAAGAAATAGAATCAATAATGTCCTTTTTTGTTTGTTTGTTTGTTTGTTTGCAATTAAATATTTTTTGTTTTTCTGAGATTTCACCTAGATACATGCATTTCAAAATGAATTTAAAATTTGTATACCATTTTTCAGGGTGACTTCATGTACATAAACAAAAGACACTTACTTTAAGTGACAAATTCCACTAGTGCTGTGATCAGCTGAAAAACAGATGACTGAAATAAAAGGAATTTGAATACCATAATCCTGCATTGTCCTGCTGTTACAGGGAAAGATCGGTTTCAGCTAAGCCCCACTTCCAGGTCAGAGGCATTTGAAAAATTCAGATTCACATTTTGAGAATACACCCTGTTTCTAGCCAGAATATCTAAATCCTCCTCAACTGTAAGGCAAAAAGTCAACACAAATAAAGAAAAGATCTCCCCAAATCATCTGCAACATAAAATAGCTTCCAAGATCTCATAAAAATATTTTGGGCCAACTTGATGTTAACCAGCTAGTGCTTTAATGGTCCAAGTTATTCTTTTGCTGATGTACTAACTTTACTGAAAAGATTTTTAGGGGAAGCAGCAAGCAGTCAGCATTTCTCCATTTCTTGCCATCTTGCGAGGTAAGGAAGACCATGGTGCATGGTGCAATGGAAATACAGCCATGTCGTCCAAAATCACATGCGGCACAGCAGTCTTTGCTTTTCATGGTTCCTGCTCAGTATTGCAGCAGTAGGAAAAAGCTCATGAGGAGAAATGTTGCCACGTGGTGGATTATCTGTTCCTTGAAATCCTAAAATAAATGAATTATACTTTTCTTAGCATTTAGACTTCTCTTTAAGAGAGAAGAAAAAATAAAGTAGCAGACACCGCCAAATGCGTCAGGCAGATGTGGCTGGAGAACCTACCCGAGGTGCCAGCTGGATTTGTACTCGCATTCTTGGAGAGGCTGAAGACACGAATGGCTGCTTTGAATTTAATATATGCTATTTCCTGCCTGCTGGCATTACTTATGGGACATTTGCTGTCCACTCTGCTGTGCCCTCCAAGTGTTTTTCCCTTTTCTCCCACCCTTCATTTTTCCTTTTTTAATGGGGACTTTTCACAAAATGAAACCAAAGTAACAAACTGGTGCCTTAAACATTTGGCTCCCATCCCACAGTTCTTAACCAAAGGCAGACAGCAATTCACGGTAAAGAGTAAAGACAAATGGTTAACACATTTTAAGATACATTTTTGGCAGCGACAGAAATTTGTGAAATAGTTTGACTTTTTCATAAAAAGAAAAAAAAGATTTAGTAGAACTACCAGCATGTTTCTGTGACACCAACACTCTTCTGAAGCCTGTTTGCAGCTCACATTATAATTACATAATATAAACGAGGCTGACAAACATAGTTTAACCCGAAAAGATATCCGTACAAACAAACCAGGAAGTAAAGTGGTGGACCTGATCCTTAGTGCTTAAATACTCTGTGCCACCAGCCAAGAGTAATTTGATAAGCAATTTCTCTGTTACCAAATGCCAATTTTCTGCCAAGGCAGAAAATTTCATGCGTTTTTTACATGGTCCAACTTCAATGAATGCACTCAAATATATATATTTACATGTGCATACACACATGTGCTTTCAAGTGTTTTGTGCTTGCATGTCTGTTTCTGTAGCTTTTAGTCATTACTTGCTTCCTAACAGATGTATTGTGCATATGGTTTTGAGAATGTCTACTATCTGGTTGCTAGAAAGCAAGCATTCAACCCTGTGTTTTGTTTCATTTTTGGGGTACTTCTAAAACATGAAACTGATTAAACTGTATTTTTTTCCAATTATTATTTAATATTTTCTAGTAATCCTTGCAGCCGTACACTACCATAGCAGAATTTCTACACAATCCTGTCCATATCCAGGAGGGTTCCTATCCATCTTTTTGCTGCTCCCATCCAGGTGCTGTTTCTCAGCTCCTGGGTGAGCCTGAGCAGAGCAACTCAACTCAGACGGATCAAACAAATAGCTCTGGAGCCCAAATGAGGCCCCTGGGTAATGTTTCATGCAAGCCTTTTGAAAGAGCTTAATATCTTTGAAACCTTGACGTCTTTGTCAAGTTTTGGTAAAAGTGTCCAAGGAAATCTGGGATGCTAGTGAGAGACAGACAGATACACAGACAGCTTGACTGCCTAAGCCTTGTTTCCTCAGGAAACTAGGCTAAAAATGTGCCTAGAGGCATTTTTAACATCCCAAACTCTTAAGCAGTTCTCAAGCTGAGAATAAGAAATAACTGTGCTATGTATTGCTTGGAAAATTTCAACACACAAGGTGGAAAGCAATGAGCAATGTTTCATGTATATCTAAAAGCAGGATTTTTGATTGAAAACAGCAACAGCAGATTTACACAAGTTACTGTCATATGAAGTCAATAGCAGTATCTAAAACAATTATTAATGCTTACCAACAAGTTCACTGTTATTGTAAGAGCACATCTCATGCTGAAAAGAATGGCTATCCTTAGTACACCTGCTCAAGGCAACATCCCATATAAGCTCTGTTACATGCTGTGCTTTCATTCTCTTCCCAAAATATTTTCAGACAGCTGCAAGTTTTGCTAAAATCATTTATACAGTACTTTGCAGTTCCGATATTTCACATTTTCTATGACTTCCCAATCACCTGTGAACATTTTAGGTGAGCAGAAGACTCGACTAGCTTGAATAAGAAATTATAATTAGCTAGCATGAAGTAAAGAATATTCTTTTTCATATGTGAACACCCCTGTAGATATACTGGCACAAAAATATTGATGCAACTATACACACCTGTTGTCCCATTCAAGCTGTCAGAAGAAGGAAATGTTGATTTTTCTTACAAATGAGAGCCCTGCCTTATTTTACTTGACACTACCTACTTTGAAAAGCATTTCTTTGGATACACATTCTTCTGTGATACACACTCACCTGTCTGTACAGAGAAATACATATGTAAAGAGATTAAACTATCATAGATCTTCTTAATGTGTTGATCTGTCAGCTTATAGAACCACAGATTTTTCTGAAATGTTGCCATGTCTTTTGTGGGTATTCTTAAGCTTTCTTTTAGGTATTACTTGTCGGTTTAATTCTTGTGAAATTTAAACAAATATATTGTCACTGGATGACTAGAAACCTAGATGCATAATACAGTATTTGAACAGCTCTTTTGCTAGCATGCTTTATGACAAATCAACACACTTAGAACTATTTTTCCCTAGTAGACAAGGCATAAAAGATTTTGATCCCTAACCCCTTTGGCATAAAGGTAGGGAACAAGTTCAACGAACAGAGAACAAAACAAAAAATTGCTTTGCTGATTTTCACACAGCTAAAATCTCAGTCATTTGAAGATACTTAAGTGCAGAAATATGCTGTTAAAAAGAATTACAGAAAACACATTGGCAAGCAACACTTCCCCATTGTGAACAACTAATTTATATTCTTATCTCCAGATTTTGAAAAGCAGGAGGAAAACCAACAACACAGAAATAGAAGCAATAAACACTTTTTAAACATAAACACCTATCAATTTGCTCCCACATTGTTTTTTGCGATACGCAAAGGACTGTTGAAAGCTTTAAATGCATTTGACAACATAAATAGGTCATAGTCAGTGTTTCAGTCCATAGCTCCCAAAGGGTTTAAACACTTTAAGTATATACTAGCCATCAATATCCAAGCCCCCAAGCCCTGTTTATTCATAATTACACTTTGAGAAACTGAAACTAAAGAGAAATATTGAAATTACTCAGTGCACTGACTTCACCTACAGAGAATGTACCTGTTCTTGGGAGTGGTGATATGTCTACCTACTATCAAATCAAGTAACTCATGTACTCAGAGGTTTCCCAAGTGATAGTGCTTTGGCTTCCCTTTCATGTAATACAATAAGCTAACTAACTAACTAGATGGATAGATAGGTAGATAGAAATCATCAGTCTTGCAGTACTGTTTTCTAAACTTTTGTACAGATGAGGCTTACCTTACAAAGGCAAGCAATGCTCTATAGCAATCTCCAGTCTTTGATGACTTCTCATTTATTTACCTTAACATCTTCTAGCTAGAGTCACCACCTCTTTCTCATCCTCATCTTAATCAAGGAGCTAATGTGCTAATAAGCAGAAATGGGTCCAACTTCCTAGTGTGGCACGGCATGCTTGTTTCAACACCCCTACCTCAAATTAGTATTTCCAAGATAAGTCATTGCCTTATCCATCTGAAAAGCTAACTATATTTTGTGTTCCTGTGTTTGTAAAGTGCTTTTGGCACTTCAGACCAAAAATATGATCAAAAAAACACTTCAATGTGGGTCAAAGTATTTTTTTTCTAAAATACAAAAAGTTTGTGAAATTTAGGCAAATTTACCCTCATTAGAAAACACATATTTAATGTGTAAAACACCTTAAATACATTTTAAGGTAAACCTCCTTAAGGTTCTTCCTTCATTAAACATCAGCATCTGCACTAATGAAGGTTCATGATTCTCTCCTTTTTCCAATTACAGTTGATGGCATCTATATTATGCAAAGTAACTATGAGGAATAAATCAGTATTGCTGCTTTGGGTATTTGTGGGGTTGTCTGCTATAACAGCAAAGCATTGCTCCAAATTCAGGTTTTGGCAGGTAAGAAGATGATTGTTTAAGGTGCTTTGTGTCTTGCTTTAATCACAGTTGGAGGACATGCTTGTTAGAAACACACTTTTATTTCCATTTGTTTTGACTTATGACATAAGGCTTACCTAGGTGTTTACAAAGTGTTATTTTCCTAAAAGAGTAGGAGAAGATAGAGAAATGTTTTTTAGACAGTGAACTTAGCATAAATTGTATACATATTAATTGTAGAAAATTCCTATAGTTTCTTTCACAACATAAGAAGAGATGAAAGATATTAATGGTAGCAATTTGATTTTCATAATAAGAAAGTCTATATTTACATTTAAAATGTGTAATTTACAAAAAGAATTATTTGATACTAGATGCTACTAGTTGTATATCAAAAATATCAAAACATTATTACTAGTCCTTTCTTGAGGACATTTGCTTTAATTCTTTACATATTTACTGAACATTCTTTGCTGTTTTTCAGTGATATTTGAAATAATTCAAGTTACAATGAACCTCATTAGCAGATTTAAGAACTATTATGTATATATCTACAATACCATATATTAACCTCTACTCCACTAAACCAGGGAACTAAGCAGCAGCATTCCTTCAAAAAATCCTGATATTCCTTCTGAAACAACTAATAAAAACCACAATGACATTCACAGCTTTTATGGATGTAGAAAGACATTTGATGCCTGTGATGGCAACACAGAGATTTTGCAATTATCCTGATAAATTCAAGTAAGACCATATACATCTGATGACGCTTTTTGCAGATCTGGACTAAGAATTTGGTAGTTGCTCTCCACAACGAATAAGCGTTTGGGGCCAATTAATGCATCAAGAGAGGAAGAGTGATTAAAACATTCTCATTCTGTCCTGTCCAGTTATAAGATGTGACCAACATGCAGGCAGGAGAGTGAGGTAGGATTTTAGCCAGCAACCTCCCCTTTTCCAGAATTTTTTATAGTGCTTTCAGTGAAATTTTCTAAAAACATCATTATGGATGCGTGGTCAAGCAATCATGGGTCAGGAAATCTCAGTATTAATCACCTCATTTCAGTTACTATTTAAACATAACATGACATCCAGGCAAAAGATTCCAGTATGCCCAGACAAGTAACATTATCATTTCTGACTGTAAATCCCAAATATAACATACTTTGTGTGTATACTCCTACATTCATATATAGGATATCTCACTTCAGAATAGAGGGCTCATACACAGTAGGCCAGGACAAAACAGAGATTACATCCCTTCTTTTCCTTCAAAAAGAAACCAGAAACAAATCCCCCAAACTTTCATGAGAGTCTCAACAAGAATTTAGAAATTGGTACTAGGGATACCGAACTTGGTGAATGCTTTTTTTCCTGGTTAGTGCTGTGCTCACAAGTAAAAGCAGAAGTTAAGAAGTTTTCCAGAATAAAAACAGTGAGGCAACAACACAAAAGAATGGGAAAATTATGATATGCTGTTAGCATGAGATTGATAAACACGACTGATCTTCTATAGTTACACTGATAGTCTTGTATAAACTTAATTAATCATTGTCATGAATGTTAGCATGTACATATTTTTGAAACAGTAAATGATGTTTACTTTGCCCAGCAAATTATATATTTTTATATTATATAAAGAACACTTTTACTCTAAATACATCCTTCAAAGGCTTTTAGAGCCATCTGTTACAACACGCTTGTACAAAACGTTCAGAAGTGTCTAGCAGGAATTCCAGATGAAACAGTGTTCAGTGAAGAAATTAATCCTGACTCCCAATGCCTTATTGAAAGAATATGGAATAACATATGTAAAAACTTTTAAAAATGCAGAATACAGAAATAAGATATGTGTATTCCTAAAAACGATTTGTAAATGTTAATCCAAATAATGTGTTTCTATGTACTTTACATCACTGTAGATACAGACTAGGACCAAAAGTTGGTTTGGAATAAAAGTGATGCTTGTAATCACATAATCTGTGTCTCAAATTGAAAGAAGGATTAATCTTAAAAAGCTGAAGAAGCAGAGTAAAATAGAAGTGAAATTGAAAGACAAACTGAAGTGGAATTTTTAATGATGCTTCAAAAGTAGTTAATTGATCTCTGACAAATCATTATCTTTTCTTTGTATTCTTGAAGGTCAAAAGCAATAAATATATATGCATGTATATAATATTTTAGGTCTATTTTCTTTCTGCTACATAAATTAATTCACCTATTCCTTTATTTGCTAGGTTTTAGTAACTTATTAATCAAAAGAAGCACAGTTTGAAAATCTAACTCCCTTTGACACTGTACTCTTTCCTTCAGGAACCTCTGATATTGGCTTTGAAAGTGTCTCCCCACTGCATGTCACAATATCCAAATATTTATTATATGATGATGTCACTACTAGGTTAATTTGATGAAATTCGCTCAAAAAAATGAGTTGATTCACTTCAAAAAAAAAAATCAAATGACGATACACACCTAATATCTTTGGCCAATTTTGATCAAGAACAGCTCAAACAGCAGTCTTGGACTGTAATATACTGTGTCATGTCCCTCACCAAGAGATAGGCATTCTGGACAGTATATTTAAATTACTGTCATCTTTAAAACTCTCCCCAAGACTTACTGTTGAACTTGGGGGGAAAAGAGATCACCACACTGAAAATGGACCAGATGGAAAAGGCTCTGAATAACAGGAGGCTCTTAATATTTCAAGGAGTTTCCTTAGCCCAGTGTCCCAGGTAACAGGACGGATACTCATGGTCCAAATGAGAAGTTGGTCATGTGTTATTCCTGATCCCTGATCAACTCATCAATGCCAGACTCTGTGCTGTATAACCTTAAAATGAGTGTATATGACTGTGATACGGTCATCGTTGAGTGATCCTTCCTGAAGTTTCAGGCGAGATCCTTAAGAGTATCTGCTCTTTGCACTGTAAGCAAGGTGAGTTTCAGTCCCTTATGGAATGTTGTGCCAGTGTACCAATTCTTTAGCCAGACGGGTACTGTCTGCAAATTTTAGTGAAGCGAATCCGCGCTACCTCCAGAAGACTTTTCACTTCCCTATCTTGTTGTTGGGGAGAGTACCCAAAGCTTCTCCATTGTGTTTCTGCCACACCAGCAGAGTTTGTGCAAACTGGCAGTTTCAACTGCTGGCTATCTCAGCAACATTTCATACAAGCTTACACGTACTCAGGACAGTTTTCCAGCCTACATGGCATTTATTTACAACTAAGCAAGTGACTCAGCCTGGTTCTGAGTTTTTCTGGGAACATGATTTTCAACAGAGTAAATCTGAATGGGAAAATCCCTCTTTTCTATGCTTTCCTAATTATAGCTTACACTGAAATGAACACTTTTGGATAATACGTCTCTTCGGTTTGGGAAAAAAAATAAAGTTCTGAGTTGCAAAGTTGCAAGTAATGTCTAAAAATCATAGTTTGCATATACACGTAAGCACATAAGTTAGAGAAACCTGAAGAACAAAATCATATATTTCACTTGCATTTCTAAGTGCAACTAAACAGATACCTCATTATATATTTTTGCAGTTTTGAAAGGAACTAAGATTGTAGGTAGTTATTCCACCATACTAACTCCTCTTAGAAAAAAAGTAATAATAATGGTTTTCAGTTCAAAGCAATAAAGGCTAAGTTCTTCTAAAAGTTCTAAAGGCTAAGTTCTAAAATAGAATCTCCATTTTCAGCATTTCAGATATTTAAAACAGCTTATGAGAAAGAATTTCTCGCTGCCTGCCTGCTATTAGCACGTTGAACTGTTGTAAAAGACATAAAGCTTTTCTTAAGGGAAGGGATAGAGCTTTTGAGATCTCTGGACAGACTTTTACTGACCTCTGCAAAGCCCCCTGAGCAAATCTCCAGCTGCCGCATAATGAAAAAAAAAAAAAAAAAAAACAGCATGATAAACTGACATTAACAGCTGCATAGTGTTTGCCAATGTTATTTATTCTTTTAAGCCAATTTTTCATGATTTTTTAAATATATGAAATTGTAATGTGCGTGAATAAACATCTCTTTAATAATAAATCCCTTTGTTGTAATAAATGACAAAGTGCATACTTCATGCTGATACGACCTGGTGAAAAAAGAATTTTAGCACTATTTATTTCGGCCACATGTTCCCATTCAAAATATTGCTTACAGAACTGAAAAATATTTATCTTATGGATTAGAATGCCATTTTATAACAGATTCCACAACGTTACATGATGCTAATGGGGTGAGCTTGTAGCACAAGATATCATGCCCTTGCTGCTAAAAGTCCTTCAACTATCAACTTAAAATCTTTTTGAAATGCTTCTATTTACCTAAATTTCCTGCTCACATCACTTTTCTCTACTTTAGAAACAGAGAGTGGGTGGAAAAGAAAGGAATTGAAGCAGGGGAAGGAAGAAAAATAAGTTAGATCAATTATTTCAGTGCCCTGTAACTTCTTTAGGGCGTTTTTTTCCAACACTTTTACTCTTTCTCACCCATATTTACTAGTGTTTTGGGGGATGTCACAAGCTTTGGCTCTCCCCAAATTGCCTGAAACCTGCAAGGTCCATTACGAATCAGTAGTCAAGTCCTGTCCTTTTCTATGTACTGACCTTTTAGTTCACTGGCATTTCTAGGCTATTACTGGACTATGGACTTGCCAGACACCAGCTAAAGAACTGGAAGGAGTGAGGAGACTTCTTTTTTAGTTCCTTTGCAAGACTTTCTGGGCAAAGAAGTTTAGCGTTTGCTTCTGAAGCGCATTTGTTCTTAGTGGCGAGAAGGAAAGAGAATTTAGCAAGAGTGATTCTGCCACAGACAGGAAAAATCAACCCCAAAAAATCACTTACAAACCATAAGATAGAAAAGTCTTTTTTCTAGTGTGTGCTCAGGAGTTATTCTGTGATGTGGCAATCAGGTCAAACCTTACAGGAATTTAACATCTAACAATCAAATTCAACCATTTGCTCTGAATTTTGGCCTTCAGGCCATCAGTCTGAATTTATTTTTGTAAAGTGGCAATGAAAACAATGCCTATGTTTTGCAAATTTTTTTAATACATGCAGGACTTCTTCTGTAAAGACCAGGTGCACAGCCTGGAAACCCTAGAGATTGGAGGGCATTCATGACTTAAAATCACTACAAAACTGTACAAAGGAGTTTTTGCACAAACTATATCAGAGATTAAACATAAAGTAAACAGAAAGAAGTCATGTTCTAATAGAAATCTATTCTTCCACAATCTGCACAGAAGAACAGTCCTATTCTAAATTACTAAAGGCCAGTAATGCTCTGGATTGCACTAAACAAAACTGCATCTTTTGAAACTTGACTATGACACTTTGGAATATAAAAGTCCTGCTTCTTTGAAGCTTTAATGTGGCAGAGCTTAAGAAATATCTATATATATCTATATATATCTATATATATCTATATATATGTATAAAAGACCCGCTCCACCAGCACCAAACCAAGTATGGTAGAGGGTGACCTGAAGAAGAAATAGTCCTGCTAACTCTACAATGGTGCACCCTGATGGAGCAGCTGGTTTCACTCCCCATGCTCACCACATCTCTTTGGACCTCCCATGCTTGTGTGCTTTGGCGAGCCCAATCCAGACAAGCTGTATTTTGAGGACAGAGGATAAACCATAAGCTGCCAAGCTCTGTCAGCACAGATCATTCAAGAGTCTACAGCAAAAGGAGAGTGAAGGCAGGCGGCCATCACCTCCTTCACTGAGCATTTTGGGAAGCAGCTTTTCATGCCCTTGTTGGGGATCGATAGTATTGCTGCTCTCTCCATACTAATGGCCCTGGAATTAAGAGCCACTGCAGGCAGAGGCAGGATCTGGCTTATGTGCTCTTCCAAGCACACACATCCATTTGCGAAGGTAATAAAACAGATATTTCGGATATGTAGCTAATTTCCTTCACATTTCACATGCAATGTTTTAATAACCTTCAGCTATACTATGGGAGTTGCGACTTCACTGCATTTTCCAGATTTTTCCAGAAAAGTCCGAACTCGGAGAAATGTGGATCAGCTCGTTTTTTGGTTAGGAATCTGTCACCTTCACTGTTAAGAATTTTTTTTCCATAAGATCCTGTGGAACTTTTGGTGCTTCAGTTTCTGGCCATTACCTCTAGTCCTATCAGTGGCCAGCACTGAAAAGACTGTCCCCATCCTCCTCGTTCCCTCCCTTGAGGTACTTATAGACACTGATCAGGTCCCCTCTCAGCCTTCTCTTCTTCAGGCTGAACAGGCCCAGCTCCCTCAGCCTCTCCTCATAGGGCAGATGTTCCAGGCCCCTGCAAAGATATCAGAGCTTCATTTTCTGCAGGAATAGCAAGGAAAATGTTCGAATCACTGCCTTCTCCTGTTCTTTCTATGTTCATTAGTACATCCCTCCGGGAGGATGCCATTGGTTCGGGGCTGCCGTCTGAGTTGCATATATGTTGGTTGTCTGAAGTGATTCAATTCAAACCTGTCCTGTTAGTGTCAGCTGGCTAAATGCTAGCTCTGTCCTGGATCTGCCCTGCGCTGGACTCTCTCCAGCAGCTCCACATCCCTCTTGTACTGCGGGGCCCAGAACTGGACACAATACTCCAGATGCGGCCTCACCAGGGCTGAGTAGAGGGGCAGGATCACCTTCCTCGACCTGCTGGAGACGCTCTTCTTAATGCACCCCAGGATCCCATTGGCCTTCTTGGCCACGAGGGCACACTGCTGCCTCATGGTCAACTTGTCATCCACCATGACACCCAGGTCCCTCTCTGCAGAGCTGCTCTCCAGAAGGTCGGTCCCCAGCCTGTACTGGTGTCTGGGGTTATTCCTCCCCAGGTGCAGGACCTTGCACTTGGCCTTGTTGAATTGCATGAGGTTTTTCACCACCCAGTTGTCCAGTCTGTCCAGGTCCCTCTGGATGGCAGCACAGCCCTCTGGGGTATCATAAATGCCATAAGTTTGAGAGACAGTGTATGTGTATGTGTAGCTACATATTTTGGACAGGAAGGGTTGAACATAAACCTCCAAAGTCAAAAGCGCATGCTTGCAGGTATGTTTCTACTATGAAAAAGAACTCTGAAAGGTTTTAAGGCTGGATCTGTTTTCTCAGTTTACAACTGCTAATCTTATTTGTGCTCACCTTGGAGTCCAGTGTAAGGCATTCATAGAATCATAGAATCATAGAATGCTTAGGGTTGGAAGGGACCTCTAGAGATCATCTAGTCCAACCCCCCTGCATACGCATTGAACATCTTTTTTTGGATTCTAGCTGTGAATCATGGAGATTACAGTCCCCTGCTGCAGACTGCCTCTGGAAGCATGTTCCTTTGTATCCGATGATAGAGATCCTCCTCTGGCGGCTTTTTTTTTTTTTTTTTTTTTTTTTCCAGTTCAAATTAGCAGATCCAGGACAGAGCTAGCATTTAGCCAGCTGACACTAACAGGACAGGTTTGAATTGAATCACTTCAGACAACCAACATATATGCAACTCAGACGGCAGCCCCGAACCAATGGCATCCTCCCGGAGGGATGTACTAATGAACATAGAAAGAACAGGAGAAGGCAGCGATTCGAACATTTTCCTTGCTATTCCTGCAGAAAATGAAGCTCTGATATCTTTGCAGTTAAAAAACTCTTTCAAGGGCAGCAGGAGTCAAAGGTTTAATCCTAGAAACCCCCACCCACTTGATATGGCTCCAAAACAAAAGTGGGCAAAAAGCTATAAAACAGGCTCATGGAGCCCACAGTGACATAAGAAGTTCAAGCTGGAAAGAAGAAAGTCTTAGTCTAACCATAAGCAGCAACAGAAACTCTCTGTCTCAGCTATGATCTCAGGAGAGTCATATCAACATAGGGGTGTTGCTAGATGTATGTGTCCCAAATAGTTGAGATCCAGAGAGACCAACTTCAGATAATGAGCAAAAGAAGGTTAACAGTTTCTGAATAAAAGCAGAAGTAGCACAGCCCTTCATGGATGTATCCCCATACCACCTATAAAACTTGAAGTACGTTTAACGTAACATTTAACTTTGGCTGAACTGGATAAACAATTTGAATAGGGTAAGAAATGATTAAGTATCCTCTCCTTTCTATGCAAACCCACCAACAATTTAAACATATTAGGCAACTTCAACTGCAAGACATCCCCAGCATGTCCTTAACCATTCCAATGCTAAGTACCACAGCTCACCTCTATAGCAGCATTTATGCACTCAAGTCCCACAAGCAATACGTGCTAGGCACCTCTGAGTGCCCGGCTGCCTAGACACTTGTACAGATTTTTGGACTCTAAGTGCTTATTTCAAAGGCTCTGGCACAAAAGCGAGTCCTTCTGTAACACATTGGTACAACCACAGCAAATACATATAATTTATTTTTTGGCTAATACCACATCGATCTAGCATATACCACTTTGCCCAGCCTTCCACATCTGCATATCTTCAGGTGGAACGTTCATTGCTTTCTTCTCAAAAGACAGCAAGCCAGGCAATAAGCCAGAGCTTTCTCTTGGGTGAGGAACATGGGAATGACAACACAGCCATATTAAGGAGACTGGCACACCACTGAAGCACTCTTTACTGGCATAACTGTGCACAAAATTCTTTAGTCATTAACTATTGACCAGGTCTGGGAATAGGACTGGATTTAACTACACCCAGACTTTTCTCAGAAGGAGTTTGGAAAGTAAGGGGGCCCAATTTGAATCCTGTGACTCAATGGGAGGGTATCCTTGGTAATTCAGTGTATATCTTGTACCCCATGCAGTAAATAATAAGTGGCCTTGCCATAGAATCTTGTGAAACCATTGCCCATATCAATAAAACCTATCACTATTTCCTTCATACAAGTGAATTGCATTGGGTCCCTCACCCTTCCACCACTCATTCTGTGACAACACTGCATCAGCTGAAAGCAGGCAACCTGTTAGCTGAACCTGCACCCAGGTTCTCTGTGCTACAGCTGATTAAAGTGAATGACCTTCATTTATTTTGCCTCTGAAGTGATCAAATGAGAAATGCTGGGGCAGTTTCATTTGCACAACGGCAAGGTTTTCCTCCTAGGCTTGGAGCTTTCAGCTGGGTAGTGATAAACAGCTATCTCTTGTAGACCCTTTGAGAGAAAAATCCAACAGACCTGCCTTGGCCGCAGGCCTATGGTGTTTTATAATAACCTGCAAATTGCCAAATCATTTTTATTATCAGTTACCTTGGTTGCATCATTCTGTAAACATTCCCTGAAGTTTGGCCACACAAAACAAAAGCATCTTCTCACCAAGCTAGAATGGTTCCTACAGTCTATATAAATTTACTGAAGCAGTGGTTTAATTTTATGTTACTAATAGCATTTGTTTTATGGTATTGTTGTGAGCAAGGGAAAACAGTTCAGGAAAGAAATAAGGAACCCATTTTACTCCCATGACCTGAACCTTCATTCTTTTCTCTTATGCCAGACCAAACTCTCTTACAGCTTTGGAAATGTTTGTTTAAGTGTTTTCCTGCCCATTATTTTTCATTGTTGCATACTTCTGTACTTGTGTAAGGGGAACTTAGTGACAGATGAGGCAGAAACAACTGTGAAACTACAATAAATAAATTATATCTCAGTGTTTTCCAGGGAGAAGAAAAGTTGGAATGTGCCAACAAGCGAGGTAAGTTTTAGCAAGAAGTAAAAGAAAGAGAGAAAGAAAACAAAAATTAATTAAAATACAGTGACTCTAGGACACATAAAATATTTATTTAGGGAAATATTTCTTTTAAGAAAATAACATTAAACGGTTTTGAAAGAAATAACAAATATTTGTTCTGTTCACAGCAGAAACTCTTAAGTCCTCCTGAGAAACAGGAGAGGTTTGTTCAGCACAAGATAAATGATTTAATCTATTTTGAGTTAGATAAAGGGCAAGAAAGTAGTTAATTCCTTGAGAAGGTCAAATCAGTCCTTAGATATTTATTTATTAAACATGGCCATTTTGTTTGTGTCTCAGAATACTTTATGGAGGAACACAGTCTTTTCATATTTTTTTAATATTCAAAACTGCTTATCATTTTTCCATCTACCAAAGGCAGCTACCCCGTGACTGTCTACACAGAGTACAAAATTCAGGGTTGAAATCATACTCTTCCTCGTATTAGTGATGGTTTTGCCCTTGATTTTACAGAAGCCAGTACTTTACCCTACATGAGGAAATTTCCCAGCACAGCCGTAACTGAGTACACAGCGCAGATTTTTCTTTTTCAGAGAACAGTTATATACAAACAATATCCATGACTTTCTTCCTCAGAAGTTTTTACAAAGTGGGTTAAGTTGCATAATTATTAAGGCTGATGATAATGGTGCTCAAATCTCTATGAACTTTATTTGAATACTTGAGCTGCTGCTTCTGCAGATTCTGGTCTGCTAGCTAAACTTCTCAAGTCTGATTGCAGAAAGGACAAGTCAGGGAAAAGAGTCAGAGGACAGATGCTAACAGTGGTACAGAAGGCTGTACCATTAGTGCAAGGACTGGGCAACTCTGTGAGAAATATAAATTCCATTCTTATTCTGCCCCAAAATGTGGCCCTTGAGGAGTTATTTTAGTACTTTGTATGAGTGACCCAGTTCTAAAAAATAATAATGCCTCTGGAGCCCACAGCTGGGTCATGGTGGTGATGTGACCTATTTAGTAAAGAAAATAAAAAGGAGCACCTGACTGAATAGGAGTTATTTATCAACCATCTGTACGGACATACAAAAGTGACATCATTTTTGGATCTCAATCCGTAATTAGATCCATGTGAACAAACCTGTGAGCTTTTGTGGACTCTTGCTGTCTTTTGTTGTTCTTGTTGTTTATCTTCAAAGCAGCTACATGGAAGCTTGTGACCCTACTCATGTGCCCAGGATGCAAAATCAGGACCCTCAATTCCCTTTCGTCCTTACAAGAGCAACACAAATGAACAGCTAAATCACGAACACAATTGCATGAACTGGGAGAAATCTTTTGATAGCATCGCAGCAAAAACTAATTCAGAGGGCCAGCCAAGAATGCTATTAATGACAACACAGGATGAAAAATGATCACAGTAAGGTCATGATAGTGAATGGCTTCACCTCGGATATGAGCAAGGGGTCAAGCACAGTCCTGTCAAATGAGTACACAACTTTCAGTGAACCAGATGGACTTGCACATAGAAACAAAAACAGTTGCTTTTTATACTCCTGCTCCCTAGATAAACAGAAGTTTTTTTTTTTTTTTTTTCAGGTCACATTCACGAGTCACCTTTTTTCCGCCATGGATGTTTTTCTGAAATGACAGTAAGAGCACTAAGACCTGTCATTTTTCATCTAAGTGAAACCTGGATACAAAAATGGAAAATATAATGTTGACCCTTTTGTAAAATAAGGCATATATATGCATACATACAGCCCTGCGTTATATATAGGCATAATTATTGTCTTTGTGTCTTCTTCCAACGTACATGCCATTTGCTGAAATGAAACACCTAGCAGAAAAACTGTAATTCATTTCATTGCTTCACCTTTGTTATATTTTGGTGGGTTGGCAGTCCCCTTATATCTCAGGCCGGAGACCACAGAGCAGACTGAAGAGATACTTTACCTCTTAAATCATGTCTCTTATTTTCCGTTATCTTACAATTCTAAAATTTCTTGGCAAAAGCAGCAGGAGGTTAACAAGAGAAGTTCTTATTTGTAAATTCTGCTTGCGTTTATGGCCAAAATAACAGCCAGGTTCACAAATAGGATTCCCATTTCCATAAGCATTATCAAGTCTGGTCCAGTAATTTCCAATCTGTTTCAGTGCATTACAGTATTTGCACATTTTATATTCAGATATCAGTGTTGTTCATTAATTTCCAGGTCTTAGATAATTAGAGGATTCTGGAGGTCATTATGTTATACCTAAAATTCAACTTTCTAGTTTCTCCTTAAGAGTATTGCAGTTGCTGGGGCACAGTGACATTGCTAAAAGGTGTCTGACAACCCAGGCATGAGGAGTCAAATGTCACACAAGAATCACCCAAGGTTTTAGTTTCTGTACATTTCAGTACATTTACCATGTCCTTTTTTTTTCTGATCATATATACTTTTTAGAGGCAATGATTGGTGAAATTATTAGTTTCAGAATTTGCCAGTCACACTGACTTTTTGGGAACTATCTTGTAAACAGCGTTGCATACCTCGTAACTAATAATGAAAGGAAAGTTTCCTTACTTTTTCATAAAGAGGAACTGATGGACTCTAAAATATTTTGCCAAATTATCGAAAGATTCATTTATTCTTTCACAGTGCACATAATAACTCTGAGGCCAAACAGCTGGAAGCCAGGCCGTGTGTATATGTTACACTCCATACATTATTACTACCATCTCTGTTAACACAGTATATTCTTTAACTAAATCCTTCTTCTCTAAGTGATATTTTGTTAAGTCTTTGACACAATGTGATCAATGTTCTGCCACCAAAGTTTATAAATGAAAAACAAATGCTGAAATGTTTGGGAAAAAGGGGTTGGCGGATAGCATTTTTAAAAAATGTTGATCAAAGTTATCCATTTCTTGGTTGATCTTGTGTTATCATTATATCCACATACTTAAAAAGTCTTACAGGAATTTGTCACTCATAATGCAGTAACGCATTATATATCTAATACTGACCTGCAGCATATCTCATGAAATTAATTGTAAACAATGTTGCTCTTTAATTTTCTAATTACTTCACTATAGAGAGAAAAAGAGGCTTTCTTTTTTCAAATATTATTATAATGAATAACTAATACTACTTTTTAGTGGAGAAAATGGTGCTAAATACCAGTAGTGACACTCAGAATTCTTGTGCTGAGTTTACATGCCTACCTGGATATAAAAAATTCTTCAATCTGCAAAACTTGTCTAAAAAGCCAGAAAAAATACGGTCTCGAGATATTGCACAAGCTCCTGTGCTTCTCACTGAGAACTGCAAACGGAACAAGGGTGCAAGGTAGTAAAAAGAAAGATGTCCGAATTACCCGCCACACCAAGCTTGAGTAAATTGGAAACTTACTGTTACTATTAAGACAAAATCTTTTAAGAGAATGTTTTTACTGAGCTACATCTTCACTTTTATGGATTTTTTGCTAGTTTCAATTTACTGTTTCTTATTTATTCAGTGGTATACTTTCTACATAAAATTTCACTATGCAAACTCCAAGCTATTACTTACATGGCTAAAATATAATTATTAATACACACTTTTTACTAACCAAGAGACATCTCCTATGTCCTAGAAGAACAATTTCATACCTATATTGGTGGCCATTCAAAACACATGAGTTAAAGTAGAAAAGATGGGGGAATGTTTGCTTAGATTGATCAAATAACTAATTTTAAAAACAAAATATAGAAGTTGGATTTCTCCTCAGTGGAATCTAAGGCCTTTAGGACTACCTGAGTAGCAGTACAACAGTCTTGGTGACCATATTGTCCAACTTGAAGGTTTTCAGAGAAGGCATGAGAAGATGGCAGTACCACGAGATTATTTATTAAATAGTTATAATTCCTTCTCCACAATCTGTCTTCCATGAATCCTCAAAAATTTCTCTCTGCTAGCCTTGAAAGACTCAACCCCAGAGCACCCTGTGCAAGCAATACCATGCAGAACAACCACACTGAATGGATACCAGGCACTAGAGAAGCAAGGTATGAGGGAAAGTGAGAAACTGCTTCAGATGGCTGATGGGGCCAAAGATCTGCAGGTATACAGGAGAGAAAGCTCAAAATTAACTCTGCAGGGCAAGAGCTATTTGAACTACTGGGGAAAATATTTAGATTGTGCACAGTAGGAAAATCATATGTGTATGAATTTTTAACTGTTTATTCATTTCTTTCTACTCACACACCTTCCTTCTTCAAGAGCTGATTCCATCCACAATAAAACAATTACAAACACAGTAACAAACAAGGAAGAGACCTTAACATGCCCCCAGATGCCTCCCTGATCCTTTTGTTTCACTTTGTCTTGCATAATTTATCATTTTTACGTTAGTCTGTCTCAAGACACACTGCTGAATTTTGCTTCCTTGTTGATCAACATCATTTTTTTTTTCCATGAGCAATTCATGACCTACTGACCTAAATCTCCAGCCACAACAAAAATGTGCCTGAGAACTGCTAGTCTGGTATGACCACAGCTCATTAAAACACTACCATATTTGTGTTTTCTTCTTCACCTCATCAGTAAGAGAGTAACACAGCACAGTTCATTAAGCAAATACAAAGAAAAAGGTCGACTCCTTATATCACAATCCAAGTCTTACACCATTTTACATGATTCAAATTCAGTTAAACTACAAGGTAAATTCTGAACACAGTAAACGTAAAAGGAGCGGCTGTTTTCTTGCTGTCTGCCTAAAGTTAACTGGCAGAAGAACACAAACAACAGCCACAGAGTGAAACCTGATTTAGGGAGCACAAATACTTGCAAGTCCCAAGTCCTTAGCTCACATTAGAAGCTCACTTTAAGTTTTTGAATGGCTATTCTTACAGGAAAAAAAAGTATATATATATATATATATATATATATATGTATATAGACAGGATTCCTAGACTAAAAAGAAGGTTCACATCTATATTTTCAGTAAATAAGAATGCTGCTAATATTTCTACAGGCTAAGTAGCAAATGGGTTTATTTATTTCACTCATTTTTCAGTTTTGCTCTCCTTGCAGTACCATATAGGTGGGCAAAGCATGGTGTCTGTGTTTATGGTGTCTGTGCATGGTGCCTGCAGAAAATTGAGAGATAGAAATTATTCATTCATTGAGCTGATAATTATACAACAAATTCATATTCTCTTACCGATTTCCACATTCTCACTTCACTTCAGTTACAGTAGCATCATATGTATTTTCACCTCTCTACACAATCAAGAACTTTGTATAAAAGATCTGTGCACAAAACTGGTATGATTATATTAAAAAATGCTTAATTCAACATTGACAACTTCACCACATGAGGTCAAGAAGTGCTGACATAATATCCCCACAGGGCCTTTGGAAATAAAAAAGGTGAAGACAAGAGAATGGAAACAGTGAGTAAGACAGATAGATGGAACAAAAAGAACAAGAGATTGTTTTGTACAAGTGATTTCCAGGGTTCAAATAATTAGTGCACATCTAACTAAAACCCAATTGTTCTCATCCGTGATCTTTAAAGCATTTCTGTTTCTCACAAAAAGTTACACAGAATATTTTTGTTTTCTGTTTTATAATCCATTAAATCAAAAACACATGAATGAGGTTTATGCAATGACATATGGAAGTCATTAATGCTACTTTAGTTCTCGGCTAAGTACCCAATTCTGTACTCCTTCAGTAAGAAAAACTCTTACTGAAGTCAATGCGAGTTTTTCTTGCCTGAAAAGAAAAAAACCTGAATGCTAAATGTAATGATCTGTAGGCTACTAAAATTGCTCAGTGACCCCTGTGTCAGTCCCTTTTAATAATAGACACTATTTTTTTTTTTGCAGATTATAAATTCTCACCATACAGTGACTGATTGTTTTCTTTTCAACCAGGGACCACTTTGGCTCCTACAAAGTCAAATGCAAAACTTTCCCTGACCTCTGTAGGAAGCAGGATTATGACTTTTACATAGTTGCTTTATAAGAAATCTTCTGTCTCAACAGGCTGCCACCTTCTTGATTAGCCTTAGACAAGAGTCAGCTTCTGCATCAGTGTCATGTATTTCTTGACAAAGAGAGTGCAGAAAAGCTTATCTGAACATTTCAAAGTGAAAATCACAAGAATTAAAACCTTCAATCCCTTAGACATTGTATACAGAAAGTTCCCTATCAGTCTGTTAAGGACATGAGCAACCTAAAGTAATAATAAATAGTCACAAATAATGTATCTGATCAAAAAATGTGTGAAAGTATTGCTTATCCTAATCTCTCCCCAGCCTCATGAAATCAACGGCAAAATATACCCACGAATGGGAGGAGGTTCTGAAAAGGTTTTTCCGTTTGTAAAGTAAAAGATACTGACAGGCAATTTCATGATCTCAAATACTCAAATATTGAGAGAAATGTTACATGAAGTCCCCGGACTCAAGCATGCTGCATCAAATACTGCTCTCACTCACTATTGCTTTGCCTTTTTTTTGAGCAGTATTCTTTCATAATCCTCTCTCCTTGGTGATTTCAGCCAGAAGATATTTGATTACTGGAAAATACCAATGGAAAATGAAGACTGGAATGAAATATCAGTAAAAAAGAAGTAAAAAGAAATGTAAGAAATGATGTCCTTCATGTATTCCCTGTTCAGCTTAACAACTTCATCTATATATTTGCGATATAACACTATATATTGGTAAAAACTTATGTATAATACAAAAGAATATAAACCTATATGCTGTCTATAGTCCATTAGAAAACTTAAATATTTCTAATTTGAGAGATACGTCTAGAATTATTAGAAATTGGAAAATGGTATTTGGCTGATATTGTGTCACCATGCAATGATTTGTTCTTCCACTAATGTTCAAGGAGTAGAATGAAGGTTCAAAGCTCTGTACATTCTTTATTAAATTTCTAGTGCTTCAGAAACTCTAAGGAAGCCTGGAAAGAAAAGAAAGAATGAGATTCAAGGAGGTTACACATTATTTCAGGTCACAATGTTCTGTGATGCAAATCAGACTGCATGGGGTAGTATTAACTCTATAGAAAAGAACAGCAAATGCAACTCAGCTAATTGCCATCAGTTTCCATGCAGGCAGGATATCTCCAAAAAATTCAGGTGAAATTTTAGGCACATGAAACCAATGAAAAGATTCTCGATTAGCTAAAAATTACAATGAAAATATATTCATATATATATATATTTATATAATCACGTTAGACATCCTATTGCCAGTGTAATATTGTTTTGATATAAATGTATTGAAGAAAAAAAAAGCTATGTAAATATGCAACCAGCTGTCAAAAAGTATATTTTATTATATAAGAATGCAGGCAAGTAACACACACATACCCATATATTCCCATTGTCAAAGGTATCCTAAAGCAGGCTAATAAAGAAAACCATATTTCTATAGAATTTAATATATAGTTAGGCTGTTGGATGTAACTATTGTAAATGAAATCAGAATCATATGAATCAGCATCATATTCTATACGAAATAAACTCTTTACTTCTAAATTACATAATGAAATGTGATTTTTGAAGTTCACAAGATACAGTTTAGATTCTTGGGAAATTTAATGCTGGATGTCTGAATTTCATGGAGAAGTAAATTTTCTTTATTCCCTTGCATGGTGGGCAAAGACCATAAGAATTACACTAATACTGATGTATGTCTTCTTTGAATGTTTTGAAAGCAGCTCCACGGAGAGGGATTTGGGAGTCCCAGTTGACAACAAGTTCACGATGATGCAGCAATGTGCCCTTGTGGCTAAGAAGGCCAATGGGATCCTGGCCTGCATCAGGAGGAGCGTTGCCAGCAGGTGGAGGTTGGTGATCCTGCCCCTCTGCTCAGCTCTGGCGAGGCCACACCTGGAGTATTGGGGGCAGTTCTGGGCTCCCCAGCACAAGAGGGACGGGGAGCTTCTAGAGAGGGTCCAGCCGAGAGAGACAAAGATGATTAAGAGACTGGAGTATTTATCGTATGGAGGATAGACTAAGGAGGAAAGTGACAGGACGAGGGGTAATGGGGGTAAGTTGAAACACAGAAAGTTCCATCTCCATATGAGGAAGAACTTCTTTCCTGTGAGGGTGACAGAGCCCTGGAACAGGCTGCCCAGAGAGGCTGTGGAGTCTCCTTCTCTGGAGATCTTCCAAACCCTCCTGGATGCCACCCTGTGCCACGTGCTCTAGGTGTTCCTGCTGGAACAGGGAGGTTGGACTAGATGATCTCTAGAGGTCCCTTACAACCCTAAGCATTCTATGATTCTCTGATTCTGTTTTCCTTACACAAACATTCATTCTACAAATTCTTCTGTTCTGCTTTGTCTGTTTTTTACAAGTATCAAATCCTATCTAGATAATATTTTGTAACATTCTGATATGCAGCGCTTCTTTTAGTGGACCATAAATGTCTTCTCTTCTCTATTTTCTCTCTCAAATATCTTTCAAATGTAAAAAGGCAAGAGGTTATCCAGCACTAATCCTTGGAAATTCCTGTGCATGATCTTATTGAAAACAATTCTTGACAGTGATATTTCTAGACTATGCTGTCTAGTCTAATCTCTAGGCTCACAGAGAAGTTACAGGCTACAGAGAATTATTCTTTGTACTGAGGTCAATAGTTCTAGTTTGGCATATTCCATGAGTAAGTCAGGGAAAAATGAAATTAGTTTTTTCCAGCTATTAGGATCAGATCAAGCAAGGAACAACAAGAACCTTTCATAGAAAAAAAAATCTAGTTTATGATATTAACCTCCAGGTATGTGTGAAGCCCACACATGAACCATGAAGTCAATGATTAATCAAATGGAATTCTTATATATTTTTTTCTGATCAGGACAGGAAGGAGAAAATCTGTTTTGATTTTCTTTGCACTTTCACCTTTGTCTAGCTTTCTTTCACCTTCATCTAGTTTAAATGACCTGAAAAACAAATACATATTTGAAAGTTACAGTTGCCAACAAGCATTATGACAAAAAATATGTCTGGTCACTTTGACAAAGCCACTAAGTCCTTTCCTATTCCAGAGTTAGATTATAACATAATTCTATGGTGTTGTGATTATATATTTGCTTAGATGTGGACTGCACAGAAGTCACTGGATGGGAAAGGGCCAATTCAAACAATTTTCCAGCAATCCTTCCAAGTTAAAGTGAAGGAAGTGTTTGGATGACAAAGAGCTCTTTACTTCAGCAACCTGTGCTTAATCTACCGTAGAGACTACTACCTAAGATTCATGTTTCCCGGTGGGTTTCTTGTAGGTTTTGGACAGACATTTCTGAAAGGTCAGGATAGCCAATAACCTGCATGTGGTTTTTTTAGAGGGATAGACATGGAAAACTCCTATACCCTTCTCACTGTAATGAAAAGAAAGAAAACTTTCAGGAGTATATCTAAGTAGGTCATATTTTTAAGATGTTTTGATCTTCCTCATTAAACAGCCTGTCTAACGGCATCAAAAAAGTAAAACCTAATGCACAGTTAAAAGCACAGAAGCAGACTCTGACAATGACATTTCTTATGTCGTAGAAGTAGAGTTTCCTCTATTTTTATCTTGCTAGGTGGCAAAATCAGGAAGGGGTACTGTGGAGTGGGCCCCTGTGGAGCGCAGGGCATCTGATTGCAGTGGTGTCAGAATTTAACACTAGAAGTTTGTACCAGATGGGTGTGATTGATCGATCGGGTGTCACAGATCCTTGTCTCGTGTTGGCTGTTTTGGGACATAACTAATTTAGCAATGTGCAAAGTCTTCATGTCTGGAGGGCATAGATGAAAAATAATAGATTAGGGAATCTATCAGATTTGAAACTGGGAGGCCGCTCTGTCCGAGCAACCTTCCTCTTTTCAACTGGGAAAATCCCAAGTGCAGTTACTGCCGCATAGGCTTATTTTTATCACAGCCTATAATAGTGAGGTGCGGGCTGTGGTGACCGGGGAGAAGGAGCCACCTCAGCATCAGGGATGCCCGATGGAGACCTCTGCTGAGTGGGGACCCAGACAGCTGCCTCCTCTCACCAATGCTCACACTCTCTCCTCCGCGGTGATTGAGGGATGTTACCACTCTTGGGTTAGCCAGTAGGGTGCTTTGTAGTTTAGTTTACTTGTTTCTTTGTTTTTTACTGACTAACCCCTGGAAGTCCTTGTTTTTTTGTGCAATAAATTGCATGATACCACACTCGATCTCGGTGTCCTCTTTCTGCCTGGAATCCGCAACCCCCTACTACAAAGTTCAGTCAGAAAAATAAGATATACTGGATGTGTAGAGTCCTCGTAACATTTAATGGAAAAAAAAGAAAGCTTGTTGACGAAGTAATGAAGCTTATACATTGGAAAACTAATGCCGAGTGAAAACACAATATGTCACAAAATATTATTCTCAATAAGTTGTTTTCCTTTATCTTGTACATTTAAAAGCATTTCGCAAAAAGTGGGCAAGCATAAACATTCCAAAACAAAGTCTGAAAATCTGAGTGCACAACCTTCTATTGTAACTTAAGAAGAGAAGTAGAATTCTGTCTAAAACAGGATGAGAGCCGTCACACCGCAAGTTCTCTTTGACTTCTAAGAGGCCAAAGATGAACTTTATCACCACTTAGTGGAATTAAAATCGAGTGCCACAGTCAGTACCTACACACAGTCAGAGAATCCTGTCTGACTTATCAGCAAGTTAAAGCACTTCAGGACTTTAGGATTCAGGATAAGAACAGAAACCATTGCTTTGTAGACGAGAAAGAAATGTAAGCATTCCTCAGAAACTAACATGCAAACAGCTCCGGTGAAACTTGGTAAATGAAAGCCCCAAATTACAAGAGAAATATCAATTCTTCTGACAAAAAGAAAATGCATGCTTATAAAGAGGCTCACATAAAAATCCTTCAGCTGGCTAAATGAGCAGTTATGTTAGAATGAACCTATTTTCACATGCAACACGTATTTTCACAGGCAAAATGTGCTTTACAGAGCAAGACAAAATTTTCTCAACACTGCTCTATTGTAAATATTTCAGCACTGTGCAACTCCTTATCTCTTATCTGTCTCTAAATATGTAATCCATGATTTCCCCCATACACACTGCCCTAAAAAAAAAAAAAAAGAGGACTCCTATTTTCAGTAATTTGGCTCTTTCTTGCATTTCCAGGACCAAGCTTCAAGAATATGAGTGCATGCACTCTGGGACTGAGATCAGATTTTCCACTGCCCATTTAAGTAAGGTGATAAAACACAACTCAGTACCCAGAAAAAAACAAAGCATGATGGCCACATGTTCTATGTCATCTCCCTACCTCTACCTTTTTTTTTAAAAAAATAATATATTCATTTTTTTTCTTTCTTTACATTTTTGGACCAGAAAAGATAGAATTACAGTCACAGCAAACGCTTTACAATGAACGTTTTTACTGCAAGCTTAGGAAGGATCATTTTAATCACTATTAAAACAAACAGCAGCGCATTTGTAACATTTAATTCAAAACTGTTCCACGTGAGTACAGACAGAATGCCACATGAGTCAGTGAGGAGGTAAAGCAGGATTTCTAAGAGCCAGTCAGACAGTCAATCTGTTTTACATGACAGAGTCAAAAGAATTACCACTCACAAATGTCATCAGAAGAGTCATGTACATCCAAAACTGTGGAGTATCTGTCCTGGGTCTTGGAATGCATGACACACCCATGAAGGGGTGGATTCACCCAGAAACTGTGTTTCCAGGTCTCATAAATTTAGCAGAGGAGTTGCGTATGTGTCAAGGTCAAATCGTGGTGTGTCATCATGGTAGTTTATCCTAAGAAATATACATTCCTGACTATTCTCAGAACATCCCAAAAGTTATTTAGGGACTATAAAAAGAAAGGTCTGGATGAGAACTGTATATGATACACAGAAGTACAAAAGTCATGGAATGACAGAAAATTGTCAAGACTTTGAGCAAATGCAAGGATATGCTCAAGCATGTCCTGTTGCTTCTTAGGCATAAGCATCTGTGCTATGGCGGTGAATCTACATAGATTATGGCAGACCATTTATGAGACATATGTTTTAAATTTCTTTCAATACTTATTGTAAATGACTGGAATTATTCTGTATGAATTATATCTAATGTAATGCAGATGTTCCATGTGTTAAAATTAGTGTTTAAGTGACAGCAGTTTCTGAACTTGTTCTGTCAATGAAACTAATTCACATTCAAGCATTTCAGCTCTCTGTCAAAAGAAATACTATCAAATGCAACATAGGCATCCAGCAGCAGGGAGTTTAATAGGAATATTTATCCAAAAATTCAAATATAGCTGGTCCCCTGAATCAAAGTTTAATTTTTTAAAAATATATTGCTTATGCTCAAAAATGTTCTTCAAGAAAAAGACTGATATAATTCATTTTGTCTCTGTTTGATGACCAACAGAATATTTTGTTTGTTAAATTGATTTCCAGTATTTAGTCAGTTGAACAGCTTCTTATCAGCCCTCTGTATCTCAGAACCCCAGTCCCCCAACAATTTCCTCTCCCAGACAGCAATGTGACCATGCCCTCAACAAAATATTATCATGGGCATCATTCAGGATGTACCACCTGCCGCAGACTAGCTGCACAGAGAAATGTTCCTGAGTTAAAACTCTGTAAAGCATGAAAGACAGTTCACCATGTCAAACTAAAACATTTAAAGACATCTTTATTTAAGTAGAAAGTTCAACAGGAAATACATAAACCTTTCCAAACTGATATCTTCTGACACTTTTTTTTCTGTGCAGCTTAATATTATGAAAGTTCAATTTTTAAACAGTTTAGCATGAAAATAAAATAACTAAGCATCAGAATTTGCAAATGAGCCAGAAACTGAGACTTTTGCTCCAGTTTGGCAAGCCAGTAAGAATTTGCATTTTGACACATTTTATGCATTAAGGATGTTTAGTAAAAACTATTACTTAAGCCTAAAGAAAACCATATGCTCCTTTATATTATGTATGTTATTTAAGGAGCCTTTTACATACATCATCCAATATGCTAGGTGATTGCCTCCTTTGCGCTTTCATCTCCAGAAAAGTAAATATCTCGGACAAATTACGAATTCAATTTCTATTCCTAGTAACCTGCTCATATCAATCTGAAGCTAGTTTTTAGTGATTTCTCTCTCTCCTGTACCTGCTCATTCATGGTTTCGCATATCACTGAGTAATCCTATTAAAAGATAATCCCACCTGTTAAATCACCTTCCTGAAACACAGTTTTATTTATTGCCCCCTTTGCCCCAGCCCTGAAAGTGGTTCCTGCAAGTGGGTGCTGGGAAGATGAGAACAGAACTGCTGGGATCCTTCCTAGGGAAAATCTCTGGATTTGCTGCTCCTTTTTTCCAACTATTGAAGGAGTCAATAATAGGCAATGACAGTTTTCCTAGGCAAAGAAAAAAAGAAAGTATGTAGTTTTTATAGACGCATCTATCTTCACCTTGATTTTGGCCGTGCAAGAAGCAGCACTTAAAATAAGAAGCATTTGAAGTGAGCCCGACAATGGAAAGTATAGGGAAGAATACTGAACTTTCTGACCAAAAAACTGTACAGATGTCACCTGTTTTCAAGGTTATTCCTTTTCAAATAGTCAAATCCATATTTATGCATAAATACCCATTTTCAACAGCATAAGAATATATTCATGCTGTGATAAAACAGTGACCAAACAAACTCTTAGCAATAGTGTGAATTATTCTTTGAAAACATATATCTTACACTTTCAAAATAACTGATATCTTATCATGGAGGATTACAGCACCCTGGCCCACTCTCCTGCTCCGTGTCTTATAATCTACGAGCTGTGAAACTAATGGTTCTGTCATGCACTGTGTTTTCCCCAAAGCTGTTTGAAATTAAACCATTAAACAAATTCACATGTTTACCATCTAAGAGGCTGATTCGCATAAATAAGTGCGTGTGAAGCGGGCTGTCCCGAATGCTGCCCTCACATCCCGATAGCGGACACTGAGCAGCTTCGCGTGCGGGACTGAGCCTCCTGCAGCCTCTCTTTAGCCAAATTGTCACCTAATGCCATGAGAGGTTTCTGTGCTCAGAAAGTTCTTTGTCAGGCCAAATCCCCTCTTTGTCATGTACTTATCTTATGTTGCCACCATTACTAGCAAGTATTACTACAATCATTCCAAAACGACACAACATCAGAAATGATTACAGCTTTTTCTTTGGTGCCACGTAAAACAGAATACCACTCACATAGCAGTATTAAATTACTGCAAAATAAATAATTGGATAAATACTAGCTAATGAGCATTGCTATATTTATCAAAATAAATTCATCTCTCTCATAGAACTAATTAATTACTCCAAAACAAATTAAATGATTTAAACCATTTAACTAAAAAATTGTTATTATAATATACTTGGCATTAGATAATTGTAAACTCCCGTATACAAATACTTAATTATTGTAAAGCAAATTGTGTCATTTGTTCTGCATTTCATTTGATGTTCAGAGCCAAGTATATCATAACAGTTGTGTGGTTGTCTATTAAGTTTCTGATGAAGTTTGCAGGTAAGGCTTAAGTTGTAGGTGAAATCCTTCTGCTAGACACACAACATCTGTTCATAGAACACAGAATTTCCTATGATGGCTTTAGTGTTATGTTCACTACCTCTAATAGAGAAAATAGGAAAAGAAATTTCTTTGGAGCAATTCTTCCACTTTTCCCAATGTTTATTTGGTTTTTCCAACATAAAACAACTTCATCTCCTACCAGCTCCAAATGCTATGATAGCATTTCCTGCATAGGCCTTTTCTGAAGTTTTAAAATTAAGTACATAAGGAGTTGATCATTCCCTATAACCTAATCGAGTTTTGCCAAGATTTCCTGGTGAGACCAGTCATATTAATCACCTACTTCTGTTTTCCAGTTCTGCTAACCCTTCTTCCTGCCTAAAATGTTAACGTTTATAAAAAACAAAAATGCAAATAATTCAGAACTTTACTTTTTGTTTTTCATCAAGATGTCAAATTTGACCACCTGTGGATTTCCCCATGTCTCTGAGAAGAAAATATGCGGCCGTGGGTTTCAATCAATAAGCAAGCAGCCTGAAGGAAGGTCCCATCTCTGTGCTGAGATGAACACCTTCATTATACTCCTATTTCTACACCAAGTCAGCTAACATAAACCACATTACTTCTTGTGTAAGATGTATCACCTTTATCCACAGCACTGGCCTAGCCACATATCTCAACATTTATGTCTTGCAGTTTTGCAACACCTACATCAAAACTGTCCTTCCATATCAGCCCATGAGCACTGTTGACTCAAAAAAATCATGATGGGAATTTCTTTTCCCTCAGTATAATAGCAACATTTCAGGAAAACAATTTCTTCAGGTAGTGCACGGCTGTGTAGCCTCCAGAGTCGACTTGGAGGCTGAATGTCTCAGTCTCAGCACTTTGATGGCATTAAGGTCCCTTAGAAGTAATTCAAAGACAAAGATCGTTAATGTTATTAACCTTGAAAAGCTTAATTCTGCAAGCACATAAAGGAATTTTATAGGAGTAATTATTCTTAGAGCTCAATAAAACTGGACTATATTCACCTGTAGGTAAGTTTTAAAAAATGGATATCATGGATATCATTGGATGTCATGTCTGCCTTATCTACTTACCGAAGTTAGTTACTGATGGTATTTCCATCTTATTTACGATGCTTTTCTCTTAATATTTACATGTGCTGTTCATAGCCCAAAGCAGGTAGAATTCATCTTTCTGTAATATTTAAGCCAGAATCCCACAGAGAAAAGAAGGTATTGTGCTAATTCCTCTATTGCAAAGCATACATGTGAGCAAAGAAGCAGCTTTGTCACTTCCTGATCAAATTGCTACCTATGCAGTGATAAATATTTACTTTTACAACTGGCATGATTTCAAACTGTTAGAAATGGAAACCACATCCTAACATCAGCAAGTCTACAACTAGTGAAATAGCAGGAATGGGTACCCAAAACAAAGTAATATACATGCTTGGGCCAAGTTCTTTAAGAGACATTTTTTGATCCTTATCATGGATGTGCTTGGGGAATTAACACCGATGGCAGTAGAAATTACAAACTGAAGACAAAAGGAGAGAAGAGGCAAATATTATCTACTCAGAGTAATTCATGATCCTTTTTGTTGTGAGCATCTAAGAAAATGGAAGAATGCCATATTATTAATATTAGATTTAGATCTGCATGTGAACTTTCTTATATCTCTCATTTGATACTTATAATGATACCTTTTATTCAAGGATATCAAGTGATTTTACAAATATGAGGTTGGTAAACCGAAAAGTAGTTAAAAATGTGGTATGCATATGGATAGACGAAAAAGTGATTTACATGCAACACTACAACAAATTGTTGAAAGAACCAGGAATAGAAGTTAACAATCATGATTGGTAATCCTGTATTCTACAAGGTAATTCTGCTTCCTAATGGGAAAAAGGTAAGAAAAAAATCATCAAAAAAGTATTTTCAACAAGTCCAGTAGCTATGCATTTATACTGAAATAACTCAGTTTACAGAAATAACTAAAAGTCTAACTTTACAGCTGAAATAGTCTACTTTGTAGTTTGCATACAGTAGGTAAAGAACTAATCATTCATTTTCTAGACTAGAAAAGCATATGGCATTAGTATTTTTGAAACATATCCAAGCTTCAAGTGTTTATATAATAGTTGGTAAACTATAACAGCTGCTTACTGACGAATGGAACAGGATACTTGGTCTAGACATTTAGACAGGGATGACAGTACGCTAAATTATACACTGCTAGTAGATATGGTGCATATTTCATACACTGGAACCACCTAAATAGATTTCAGCAAACAAAAATACAAGGACAATTACATATCTTCTTCTCATAATGCTTTCTTAGTTCTAAAATCATCTTTGTAATGTTTATTATGCTTAAAAGAATAAACTTTGAATGGCATGACACAAAACTTTATGGGGTAAAATTTTTTTTATCTTACACTAGGATCTAATAACCTCAGCTAAGTCTTCACACAGCACAAAGCACCTGATCACTGGGCTGGCTAAGTCATTCACTCAAGATGCAATATGTAGGATTTCTCTAGTGAATATTGAATTACTCATAAGAACAGTCTATTTCAAATATCCTAGAGCCTAATGGTCAGAACATTCTTCCTGAGAAGATTTATTTTCTACCTAAAAGAGTAGCAAAGAGACAAATCTTGTCCTCCCATACTCTCACTTAGTCACCCATTAGATAAAGATGTGAGGATGTCAGAAGCAACAGCAGCACCAATATGAGGATTCTAACCCTGCTCACAGAATCTTCTAGGCAGAAAATTTTCTTCCTGACAGAGTCATGTAGTGTACTTAATTCAGGTTTGGGAAGAGTTTCGTGACTGTTCAATTCTAACTGTAATCTAAATGGAAGAAAAAGACTAAGTAAGAAGGGAAACAGGTAGCCACTATTTACAATAAGTGAAGTAGATCATTCTTACATTTACTATTACTAATTAAGTTACTTTCTACAGTAAGGTTCATAGCTACAAAAGGAAAGCTAAATTTGAGGACATGATATTGGTGAGGTATACTTTTAGAACATCACCATGCAATCTATGCTGGGTAAGAAGGAACTGATACATTACAACACTTAATTCTTACAGCATTTTGCTATAACACTCTTAGCCTGTTTCTGTGCAGCCAAAGTAATTTAAAGTTTCTCTGGTGGTAGCTCAGCTTAGTCCCCCTGATGTGATGAGATTAGGGATGTTCAGCTGTTTAATGACAATGGCAGATAAGGACCGGAGGAAGGTAAAAACAGTGACCACCTCTAGAAGGAAGAGAATTGGAAGAAGGAAAAAAAAGGTTAGTAGTTTTTATATTCATGAGCTTGCTTTCAGAGGGCCAAGTGGAAGTAGCAAGCAAACAAATGATTGTCAGTACTTCGAATAGAACAAGATGAGAACAAGCCAAACTGGAAACACTAACCAAACCAAATTATGTCAAAACAATCTCTTTTCATCCCTTGACAGGCTAATAGCCTCCTGAACAAAGGAAGGCACTAACCACATGTATTGGTTTTTCTATAAAAGCTTCTGACAGTGTTTCATGAGACACTAAATGAAACTACAGAAGCATGAGCGAGAAGAAAACAGTACAGAGTAATGCAGAAGTGCCAGTAGTCATTATTAGCGCATGATCAACTTAGAAGGTGTCTTGAGCACAGTTTCACAATGTTTCTTTTTCTGTATTTTCTTTCATAAGATGAATAATGATGATTTACAGATTACACTAAAGTGGAAAAAACAGTAAGCATACTAGAGAATATTAGAAACCAAAGTTGTTTTCACAAATTTGGAGTCATAGTCTGAACGATCTCTGTCTGCTCTATGGGCCTGTATCGAATAGTTTCTTACAAGTAGAGGAGTTTCATCTGTGTTTGTGTTTTTATATATATACATACACACACACATACCCATGCGCGCATACACACACATCTCTCTTAACTAATACGAGTGAGTGGATGGAACAGTGTGAGATGCCAGGGCTTAAGTTCCCAGAAGGAAAAAGCAATTACTCAACACTATGTAATCTTCCAAACAGGAGTTGAATCAACACTTTAGGATTTTTTGGTCGACTCTAAGGTTTTCTTAGTTGAGTTATCAGCAAAATCTGGTTGAAATGCCAAAGATTATGATAGACGTAGCACACATTTCATCATTCCTTTGCACAGATCATTATTATCAACTAAGCTTAACAGTGGTTTCTTGCTCTAGGCCAACTTGAACCTTAAGACCAAATAATAGGAAAATATTCAAGAGCATACGCTGCAGGGACTGATTTACTGTTGGAAACATGACCCGATTTTTTTTCTTCAAAGAATAGAAGGAAGCACTTAGAAACATGTGTATATCATTTTTCTAGACATAAACTACATAAATAACAAGAACTTATAAAATATTGTATTTTAGTATTTTATCAACTACATAGTTTGATAAATATCTCTCCTTCATTTTTTTTTCATTTATCTTTCCTTAATTTTTATTTGAAACATGAATCCAAAACCAGTGGAGAACAAATCCCAGAAATAAGCCTGACTTCAGAAAAAGACTAAAACCAATACAAAAACCTGGGACAACACTGAAGTGTTAGTAAGTTAAAATATAGTCTGCACTGCTCAGATTTTTTTTTTTTTTGCTTGTTTTATAGAAACAAGTATTCTATTTATCATGTCCTGGGAAAACATTAGATTTTTCTGACATTTTAAATAGCTGCAGAAAGATATTTCTGCTGGTCTTGCTTAACATGAAGAACTATTTTCAGCATTCACCTTACTTAAAGGGATTTAGCAAATAATCATATCATATTTTGAATCCAGATACAATTCACGCTCTTCTGGAAAGAACTCCCTCAGGAAAAGCAGCACTGCAACAAGTGAGCTACTTGTCCCTGGTCCACTTGTCAGTGGTTTAAAAGATATGTCTGCTCAGGAAGCCGACTGTTTTGTATGTCATCCTCCTCCCTTCCCACACAGATCCAAGCAGTGTCTCCCACAGTCACCTACCTAGTGCCAAAGTGTAGAAATCCCTTCTCCTGGTTTCCTTAAGAAAAAAGAAGGCAAGAAGACTGGAAGGGAGGTATTTTGTACTCCATACCTCCAGAATCAAGCAACCAGCATTTTAGGTATGCTGCCGACCTCACCTACTGGAATAAAAGCTATTTCCCTGAAATTTTGTGTAGCAGACAATACGCACTATAGCCCAAACAAGCAATTCCAAAACATGCATGCAAGCAATTTAATGCTCCTTGGTAAAAGGAGAATTTACTAAGAAGCTGCTTTTAGTTAAAGTTTATTAAAGATTTATATCTTTATTATATGCTGCCTTGTCCTTACAGTTTTATTCTTCAGCAAAGAAAGATTATGTTCGTTTTTGGAGGGCAGCAATTGGCAGCAGGTAGATCCCTGAGACCATAGTGCAAAGAAGCTCTGTAGCTATTCACTACTGGTTGCCTCTTCATATTACAATCGCTGTAAGTAATCTACACCAGGAAGCCAGAAAGGTTATCCAAAGCAGCAGAACTAAATTGCCAGATAAAACTTTGTCCACTTACACTTTGGTGCCATTGGCAAAGGGAAGTTAAGTAACAGGTTGCAAAAGAGCAGAGCGAGAGGACCTGTCTTGGTGGTATCAGGAGGGGAGACTGGTGCTTCTCTAGAGTTCTCTGTTTATTCTCCAGAGGATAAATAAACAACTTGTGGGATTAATTTTAATGTAATTTAATATCTTCAAGATGCCTCAGTAACTTCGTACGTGTATAATTTTCATAATTTTCAGGATATATATGAAATCAGTTTTCATGACTGAATCATCCAACAGAGAATCCTATAAAAGCAAAAGGACAGACTGACTACACCACCTGTAGCCACTGATAAATGTCCTCAGGCTCTGTGAGAGCATGGCACTCCTTAAACAAGTCCAGATGCTACACCACTAAAACAAGGCACTTGATTATTAGCAGCATATTTTTAGGGCTTTGCTAATAATCAGTGCTTGGTGATGCACATGAATTGGAAAAATATTGCGGCTCCTTCATATTGGTCTAGTTTTTTCCTGTGAATCTGTAGAATACACGGGTTATCCTCTTTGCTTCTTAGTATCCCAATATCCTTTACCCCTGAATAATTATGTGTTACCTAGAAGAAAATGATGGATAAAACTTAAAGAGATTCCACAGTATTTCCCCAAAGTACAAAAACACAAGCAAATCCCAACTCTTAACTTAGTCAGAAATAGCTATCATATGGACTAACTGGATTAGTGATACCTGGCATGCCTACTGGATAAAAGTTCACTGAGGCTCTCAAAAGGATGAAGCTATGGCAGGAAATTAAAAGAAAACCTCAAACAAGATGGCCTTATTAAGACTTATTGGGAATGTCAGTATAGCATTACTCATTTTTATTTAGTCACAGCTGAATACATTGCTGAGAGGAATGCTTAGAATGGAGGCTTCTGATAAGTGAAGAACTGGCTGGGGGTGAGATTAAATACTTTCGCAGGAGCTTCAGTATAGGAACATGATAAATTAGCCATAAAAGTGCAGCTAATGCAGATGTCTGTCTGTCTGTTTATCCTGCTGAAAGATGTTTTCTCTGCAGCATTTAATGCAAAACACTACCCGAAATAGAGAAAGAATCTACTTACCTGAAAAAAGAATGCTTGAAATTGCTTATTAGATAGCAGTGTAATGTATTTATGAGGCACCTGAGGCAAAATATAAACAGATAATAAAGCAACTATTCAAGTATTGCACACTTAAATAACTGTTGGGGTTATTTTTCAAAGTGATTTTGAAAAAGACTCATTATGCATAACACAGGCTGTGCAAGGAGTTTCATAAAGCAAGACTGCTGAAATGAAAGCAAAAGAAACAGCATATGTCAAAAGTTCTAGTTATTCCAGAAATGTATAATTACAAGACAAAAACCACCAAAAGACCAAATCTTTCAGGACTCAAAGAATTATTCTTTATTAATAATAATAAAAAAGCCCATCCAGGGACTGCATTAAGGCTGCGTTAAGAATATAGTCCACAAACAAATTCAAGCTGTGTTTCTCTGGGCAGTAGTAAGGAAAAGTTGATTGTGTACATTGAGAAACTAGCAAGGAACAGTATGAGTCATCATACTGCCGGATAAATTACAATTAGTTTTTTCACCAGCAATTCAGCTAGTAAGGCTATGCTCTCCTTATAACGAAAGAAAACTGATTTCTGTATAAAAGAGCAGGGTTTTGATATTCATGAAGCCAATATGCAGAAGAAACATTTCCAGCTCTCCTTTAAACCTATTTGAAATCAAGATGAGTTTTTGCACTTTTTGAAGGGGATAAGACTCACATATAGATTTACACAAAAAAAGAAAAAAACATAGTGATGACTATACAAACAACTAAAAACAATGATTTAAGGAGTTCCCTTCCATCAAAGATCACTTTCTAAAATCAGTTTCTAGTAAGCATTCATAAGACAAATACTGTAAGAAACCACCAGAAGAAATAAAATAATTTGCATGAATTATTATCGATAAATGTCAGAAGGAAGTTGGGTTCCCAAAAGAGCAGTTGACTTTGTGGAGGAGAATAGATTTTTGCAGCTGTACCAGGCTTGTGAGTACCTCAGAAATACCAAGAAGGACACCATGATCTCCGCTTTTCAAAAGATGGACTAGCACTCTAAAGCACTAACAGAAGAGATACATCTAGTAGGACTGCTATATGCTATACCAGCGCAAAATTACCATAGTCATGATGACAGTTTTGCCTTAGATGTGTATTCTATTCCTGAATTTTTAAAGAATCATCTTGGGATTATGTAACCAATTCATTTTTAAGTCAGAATGGTTTATATTTTTTATATTTTTTCTAAAAAGATTGTCTGTACAGGGCAGTTGTATTAATTTAGCTGAAGCAAAATCATTTTTTATAAATATATGAATACATTTTCTCATGTAAATAAATATTAACTGACAAATGAAATCACTAGGAATATTACAGCAGACAAAATGACCATCGCCAAATGAATTGTTTTGAGACCTTTTTGTTTGTTTACCAATCATGTGCATTTATTTACAGTGGTTGCATTTAGAGAATATTATGTTATTATTAAATCATTCTCTGTTCCTAGCTTGCAACTCAAATATACTCTTTTCTTCTTGCATCTCACTGTTTTTCTCTATTATTCTATTTTTCTCTAAGATCAGAGAATAGAAAAACAAGTTACCAATAGTAGTTTTATTGTTTTCTATTTCCATTACAAATACATTATAAAATTATGATTTCCCTTCTCTTTTTGTGATGTTTTGGTTTGTTTAATATGGAGAAGATCAGTAGAATCATGTCTTAAAATGCTGAAGACTAACTTAATGTGATCACTAACTTGAATGTTATGCCATGTCCAGTTTATTTTGTTGTGAGAGTCTTCTTTCTAGGATATACATAGATCTTGAATGTATGAATGCATTAAGTTTAACAGCTTAAAACTCTCAGGTTTGGGGAGACAGCTCATTTCTTCTGGTTGGCAGCTGAGAATGGCTACATCTTTCAGTAGTTCTAACACAATTATGCCTTTTTCAGTGATTAATAGTATGTATTAAAATTTCTTCTTTAAACAAAGTCACCTATTCCTGTACAGCTGTACATCTTGCTGTAGTGGTTGTCACACTTACACTTCTTCATTAACAGGAATCTTCCTGAGGCATCTTTCAGAAATGAACTAGCCATCAGCAGAGGTCACGTTTCCTGCTCCTTATTAACCCAAAAGTTGCCTCCTATTGCCTCAAATTTTGTTTGTGCTACTGTGTCCTTGTCTTACAATGTTTGCAGTTATTTATCTCAGATATCAAAAGCAATTTCTAGGAAAAGCTAAGATGGAATGCCTTTTTTACTAAATAAAGGAAGGCTAACAAAATAACAGGAGGAATTGTAACAGGAGTGTGCTGGAATTGATGTGGATATGGACAAAAAAGTGTCTGGTGGGAACTCCTTCAAAACATTTCTCCATGTTGGAGGAAAGAGTGGCAAAATGAAGGCTATAATGAAGACAAACTTCACCTTTAATTCACCTTCTGTCAAAAAAAAAGGCCTGGTAGTCTCATTTTATTACTACTACCATGTACAGCAGGCAATCTTTAAATGTTTTAAATGTATCTTATATAAAGGTCCAGTAAAGACCATGAAAGTAAACTTGCAAAGGCATTTATTGTGTGGTCTGTACTCTCTAAAATATTGTATCTGTCCATGTATTATTATCTTATATGATTTATATATCACTTCCAGAAAACTTAACCACTGCTACCATCTGCTGGTTAATTTAACTTTGTATATACTCACTCATGAAGGAAGAAAGAAACAGAAAAAGATAGGAAAGCACACTAGACAATGCTTTTCAAAGTGAAGGTAGTTTTGTTATTTATTCACTTTACTCTTCTAATTCAGCTCCTTTCTGTTGTCAGAGATGAACAACCTTATAGGATGAATAAATCCTTTTACTTCTAAATTATTTAGTGGAGTAATTCCTGAGAGGAAGAAATAATGACCTGTAACATTACTTTCCTCCGTTTTCATTTTTTCTTCCTGTAGTACCTCTTGTAACTAGGTCATTGTTGTCTGCTGTGCAGTATCCTCCATGTTGACAGAGGAAAACATGCCAGTGCCGCATATTACTGCTTTAGCAGCCGAGTTGGTGTTGAATTCACTTTGACGGTGTCTGTGGCTCAAATAAGAGGAAGAAAAAAATACATGACTGTCTCTTGGAAAGTTGTATTAAGGGGCTGCAATAATTGCTTTATATTGAAAAGTCACACAGACAGTAGTTGCCATGGCAACTGAACCTTGAGCAGTTATGGCAGGAAAAAAATCTTATCCCACGATGTTACCCTAAACTAAGGCTAATCATTTAATTTTATGGTTAAACCTAATTGCATGTGCTTTAGCACTTAACATTTCAAATATAAGGGAAACCATCACCAAGACTTTAAAGTGTATCGGTCCAATTGAAAGCAGAGGAAAAGGAAAATATGCTATTCCTGAAAAGCATTCTAACAAGATCGTGGTGTTGAGCAGTTCTGTGCAAATAACCACAGAAAGCAACAGAAGTTCTCACTAAAGTATCTGCTTGGAAAAAAATCAACCAGTAGTGTCTGGCAACAAAACCCACAGGCAAACAACAACGATGAGTCTTAGCCAGGCTGTTTGGATGAGGATTTACACTCCTTCACATTTCATCCGTTTTTGAATCTACTCTAATGAGTCAGCCCAGATCTGAGGATTAGATCAGATATGTCAGGATGCCTCCGAAATTCAGGTGGTCTTCGGTCTTTCTAAGTTCTTGAATCAACTCCTCCTTGTAATGGAGGAGTTGGTCAAAAATAACAAAATAACAATTAAAATATTGATAGATGAGCATATTTGTCTTATTCTTCATTGCCGAGGAACTGAATCACTGCACGTAGTAACTTGCCAGTAACTTTAACTCCTCAGTAACTCTGTACAGAATTCCCTAAAAATGTCCTGATTTGGGTATCTATCTTCTTCAGATGAACAGAAGATGCTTATTAAGAAGCTAGACTGGTTCTGAAGCAGAATTAGAAGGAAGTACAGTGTCTGGGTCTTCTTTCTCTAAGAATTGTAACACTAGCTCTGAGGACAAAAAAACTATGCCAAACTCTTGTTTCTTGAACATTTATGTAAATTACAAGTATAAAATCACTGAACAGTAACAGCTCAAATATGCTCTAGTTTAACCAGGAACACAATCTGAGCCTTCAATTTTAGATCAGATTTAAAGGGAAAAAATGTAGCATAGCATTTTTTTCTGCATTAACGACCCAGTTAAAACAGACCTGAGCTTTTAAACAAGGGTGTATCTACACTTTCAATGTTCCACTATTAAGCACATATTTTATTTTGTTTCTTTATCTTTCAGTTCTGGTGAGAAAAGAAACTAATAACCAACCAACCAATCAAAAAAAAAGCTTGCTGCTGTCATCTCTCCAATTGGGGTAAAAATCAAGATATGCTGGCAACATTTGCAAGATTTCTAGGTCATTTCGCAGACCAGAGAGCTCTGACTAATCATCTATACTTTTATGCTTATCTTAACAGAAAGCCTAGATTTTTGTTGCATTAGTCAATATGTTGCCATGGCATTGAGATAGTTTCTGAAATTGCTTACATTTGTCCCAAATTGCTAAAAAGCAGAAATCTTTTTTAAGGATAAGGTACCAAAAAGCTACTTCATCTATTGAATATGCTCAGCAAACCAATCTGAAGAGTAAATGAATTAAAAGAGAGCATTATTTAGATGGGAGAAAAGAGGAATAATGGGGTCACATGAGGTTAAAGCCCTACTTTTGACCTAATTCTGTCCCTGTTGATGTCAGAGAGGGCCAAAAAAGGCCAAGACTAAGCACCTTTGAAAATCCTGCCCTTGGGTTCAAATATACTTCTAATATAGTAACCAGGCCTTTTGTTTTCTCTTCCATTAAGGTTAATTCCAAAACAATGAAATCAAGTAACAAGGCAGGCTATGTAGTTACTACGTTAAAAATATTTTTCTTATGATTTTATGCTGTGGCTTTTTCTCATCTGGCAGTGCCTGAATCTAAAACTAGAAATTTCCTGTCTTGCAGCCACACATCTGTACGCTGAGAGATCCAGCAATACGTGGAGCACATGGGAACACAAACCACCCCATCCCATTGCGTGCTGAGAAGAACAAGACACTAGAGGAGTGCCTTAAAATAGAAGTAGTAGCTGCTCTCGAATCTGTTGTCCCGAATTTGCCTCCTCTCAGCTCCTCTCAGTTAGTACAATGTACACTAACCAGCCATTTCTCAGCTAACCTGGTCAGCATGACTTTCTATTTAGGATTAAAGAAATACAACAAGAGTAGGATTGTTTAGCTTTGCTTATTAAAGGTGGCTTTAGAAAACACTTCACTACATAAATAGTATTTTGCTATTTTATTTTTACTGACATCTCAACACCTGATTCATTTCTTTAAACAAATCTCTCTCTGGCACAACTTGTGCATATCTGAAAACCACCACGTAATTTGGCATAGTGTTGTACAGCTGGCAGCCTCCTCTGAAGAGAGGTCCAGGACCTCTAACTAAGAAGTCACTGCAAGCCAGGACTGAAGTGCATTGAAAGAGTTACCTGGGGAGTTTTACACAGTGGTTGCCCACACCCATTGTTGTTGCAGGCCATTGCTATTGGTTTTTCACTTTCAGGAGCATTGATGTCGTGCAGAAAAAATATATATGTATGTTTAAGCCTTTCTCTTGTTGCTTAAAAGTCCGTTTACCCCACCCTATCTCAGGCTCACTTAAGAATGAGAATTTTCCATTTTCGAGCACACACTTTCACAATTATAACCTACAGAATACAGTACTTGAAAAATATCTTTGTTACTAAAGAGCCATGGCAGCATTTAACACTTTCAGGCATTTGCCATTTTGCAAGCGCATTCTCGACAGCCTCGTTGAATCAAATTCCATTTAACAGGCATTTCTGAGATTATGCCTAGCAAAAGATTGTCAGATGATTAAAAAACAACTTTTTACTGGAAAAAAAATCTTTTTTCATATTTTTATTATTTTTGTATCTAGAGGGAAAAAAGTCTAACAATACTCCAGTGCTATAAGAGATTAAAAGCGTCACCTAATAACATATAAAACAAAAGGGTACTGCTGTGATTCGGTCACTTGGCCCCTACCTGCTCTTTTCTGAGGAAGACAAACAAGTACAATGAATACAGGTAAAATAACTCCAACAGTGTTGCAGCACCATCTGTTGTCAGTGTGTGGCTGCATATATATGATATTCACGCTTTGACTCATGCTGAAAATGAGATTGAGATTATAATAGAATATTTTTATTCTCTAGATTATGCCACAATTTTTTTGCCTTGTTTACTGTTATTTGTATTCCCAGAAAATCTTACTCATCTGCATTACAATAATGAGAAGCAAAATTATATTTAATATTGCAGGTGCTAGGAAGAGACATTATAATATTCAGAGTAGCATCGACAAACTTTATAATCATACTGTAATCTGTTCGCTGTTATCTTTTAATTTGGTGCAGAATCCTCACTTTATACAGTGGTCTATGAGTACACGACGGAGAATTTAGGACCTTAAAAAAAGAGACAGTCATTAAGGATAGACAAACAACAGCAGCAACAATAACAACAACAAAAAAACCAAAAACATTTCCATCATGAATTCAGAGGATCCTTCAGAAGACACAGGAAACTACTTAAAAATTAAGAGAAAAATTATTCTTCCCTGGTACTTCGGAATCCATCAAAAAGAGGTTTTCTGGGCAGCCTGCTCTTGCAGCAGCAGAGGGCTCTCCCTTCCTTAGCAAGAGGGCTGGGGAAAGCTGTCCACTCTGCTAGCACAAACAAGCACAGGAAACTTCTGGGTGTTTTTGTTTTGTTTTGTTTTCCATAGTCACTGGTGTCTAAAAAGAAGCTGAAATTAAGCAAAGGTAAGTAGGCATGTACATAAGCCAAAGCAATACTATGTGTGCATTATATATATTTCCATAGCGTGCCAGATACCACGATTTCTAGGCCATGTAAAGATCAACAGTCCCTGTTTTTCTGGGGGTAAGTAATCCTTGTCTTTGCACAGATGGCCAAGCTGTAGTCTGATGGTGAAATAACGCTTACTTCTTTCCCTGAGGGTTTTTTGATCAGCGTAGGGAAGCAGCCACACTTTGACCCCTCCATAGCGCAGCCAGGAATGACCAAAGACTTTTCGTATCACATGACCAAAATGTTGACATTCCTGTCCCATTCCGAGGCAAACACATGCCTAGCCCCAGGACAGCCACACTGCTGCTTCCAGGACTAGAATTTGATTTGAACCAAGTGACATTTGCATTTCCAGTCACACAAGCAGGGAGATACGTGTTCATGTACCTGAGGGGTGATTGTAGAGAGGATGGGGCCAGGCTCTTCTCCGTGGTGGCCGGTGACAGGACAAGGGGTAATGGGTGTAAGTCAAAACACAGGAAGTTCCATCTCCATATGAGGAAGAACTCATATGGAGAGCCCTGGAACAGGCTGCCCAGAGAGGTTGTGGAGTCTCCTTCTCTGGAGATCTTCCACCTGGAGGCCACCCTGTGCCACGTGCTCTAGGTGTCCCTGCTGGAGCAGGGGGTTTGGACTAGATGATCTCTAGAGGCCCCTTCCAACCTTAACCATTCTATGATTCACATATCTTTGAATGCCAAAAATTTCCCTGAATGCTGATGGAATTATACTGAAAGCATCATATTGATCCAGAAAAGTTGAATAAACTGTTTATTTTTCTGTTTGGTTAACTTCTTTGTACTGAAATCCAGGAAGAAATGAAATAAAATTGTTTATGATCTCGTGCAAATGAATGAATTCTATACTTGAGCTTCAGTGGGAGTGATTGATTCAGTGTATTGATCTCAGTACACCCCAAATAGTCAAGAATTAGGGAACAGTATCACTCTCAAATCAATGAAAATATGGATTTAAGTCACAGAAAAGAGAATTATGTCAAAGTGGGGGATTCAGAGTGAAAGACCACCTCCTCCACTTTGTGGAATCAAACCAAAAAATGTTGCCAAAAATTTGAGATGAGAGATTGTGTTTTGTTTCAGGTTGATTGAAGTTTTATTGCTTTTGGAAAGTAAGTTATTCACATGGAAACACACACCTGTCAAGGCATTTCTGCTTTTCCCCCAGAAAGAAAATACTGCCAATTACAGACCATTGAGGAAAAAAAAGAGTGACACATAGAGAGGATGAAAAAAAGGCAGTTCAAGTGCACATTGCTATCTGGTTTGCTTATTCTTGAGAAAGTGCTTGATTTTTGATGGATGTTCTGACAAGGCAGGATTTTGACCGCCTTGACTGCACTGTATTTATTGGAAAGAATAACATTTTTTTCCTCTCTCAAGAAATCAGTGTAAAATGAAAAAAATGAGCTTCTTACATGCAGTTGGACAAGCTGGTTGCCTGCGATAATTAATATGTGGTTCACTGTTAGAGCAGAGAATGGGAAAGCAGCTTATATTAATCCAGTTGAATAATTGCACAACTTCTTTCTTTTTTTTTTAAGAGATGTAGTCATTTATAGAGGAAAAACCTATACTTGCAGGCAGTTCAAATGAACCTCATATTTTCCATTTTTGAAAGTTTTCTCGTATTTAAATCCCAAACTGCTTTTTTGATAGAGAAATCACTATTTTCACCAACGTCGTTAATTATTTATCTTTTATTTAAATTTCATCATTCACTAGCATATAATCTTCCACTTTTCCTCATTCTAATTGTAGTGGCAGCCATTAAAACTATTCTCCTCACATACTGTTTCTTCTTCGAATCTTTTAATTAATTTTCACAAGCTTTCTGTCCCAGTTTCTGGACTTCTTTCCAAAAATGTATGCTTATATGTGTGTTCAAATTACTCCCATCATTACTCCATCAATATTTTTGATGCTGTCGATTGTTTTGTTTTCATTTTGGGAATATTCTCCTTCTACTGGTATACCATAGAGATGTCTTTTCAATCAAACACTTACCACAGAGCCTGTCACTGAAGGAGGAAGTGTTGTATAAGTGGTTGCATAAGGCAGTTTTATTTCAAAAAACTTTCTTCCAGATAACTCTTGTTTCTTGACCATAGTCACATTTTGTCTGATTTTTAAAGATATTAAGAATAGAAAATCATAGTTCAGGAACCACAGTGTTTGTTCAACACTGCTTTTTCAAGAAGAAATCAAAATCAAAAAGGGTGGGCACAAATATGTTTATATTCACAGATTTTTTTTAGTAGTAAAAGAAGGTTGAATTTAGGAGAAAAAAGAAAAGTATTTATATTATACTACAGTAAGGTCATAAAAAAGCAAGCAACATGTGCTGCTTCAAGTAAAATAACCTGGAAAAGTGAGCAGCAAGGTGAAATAGATTGCTGATGACCCTTGAATCTGTAAGTACAAGGACAATATGTGAAGAATGGCAGAAACACCTTACTAGGCTGGGAAATAAGAGGTAAAAATCAATGTCAGTGAATCCCAGATGATGCATATTGGCCAAAACACAATTCCCCATGCTCCAGAGCTCCCGAGGCTCCAGACAGATCATCAATCCTCAGGTTGGAACTTGGGGCTATGACGGATAGTTCAGTGAAAGCATTAGCTTTCTGGAGCGGTCAAAACAAGTAAATAAAACAGGAAACATTATTACTCTGCTATACAAATTTCTCTCTGAATTCTGTGTGCAGTTCTGGTCCCCTCCTTTCGAAGAAGGCACGGCGGCATTGAAAAAGGGTCAGAAGGCGTCGAAGATCATCAAAGGGAATTCAGGACTAGGCTGGGAAACTTCAGGCTGGAAAAGGGAACATCTAGAGAGGAGGGAATGAGATAGATATCTAAAAAAACAAGGGAGCCTCAAGGGTACTGCCAGGGACTAATGGTTTACTGTCCTTTTTGTAACAAGAAGTGTCTGACTGCAAATAAAATTAGTAAGAATAAAGTTGAAAACCTTCCTCATATGGAAGGAAGTAGGAAGGCATTGTGGATGGTAAAATTTATGCAGAATGAAGGAAAAAACAGACAAAGTTTGAGTAAATGCACAAAATCACAGCCACCTTGGCAAATTTGTTAGGCTGAAATTAGGTGAAGATGAGGACAGTACTTCTTGGGAAAAGAAAGCCCTGTAAAAACTTCTTATTTGAAGTGACACCATAGGCAACTGCTTATTGCTATTTTTGGTGACTGCATCTCTGGCTTGGTCCAGAATATTCTTACATGCTACTCACACAGATAGATGCTACTACTAGAAGCCATGCCTTTCAAATATAGACATAGAAGAAAGAGTTAAACACACACATTTCCCTGCTGTCATTAAACAGGAGATTTTTCTCCTATCCGAGCACTTTCTCATCCCATTTTACTACACACAAGGATGAGTGATGTGCTTTTTGTTCAGAAATGCACACATCTCCAAGGTTTTGTTTTCAAGCAGCACTATCATCTAGTTACTGTCTCATATGTTATAGCTGGTGCTTTTTTATTAAAAAAAAATGCATTTTGAATTAAAGATCAAAAGTGGGTAATTTGTAAAGTTGGTACATTTGTAAAATACAGATTGAAAGACTGAGAAAGTGACAGAAAGGAGTTGAAAAGGGTTTGAATTCAAGACTGAAAGAAGGTTTCAGAGGTTTTCATCATGCACTGCAGAGAGGGTGAAGAGTAATAAGATTTTTTGCACTCATCAGAAGTAGATCACAGAGGCATGCACGGATAAGGGAAAGAAGGAAAGATAGCTAACTACATTCTTACTCAGATGAGTGAGCGTATTTACATCTGGTACAGATTCCCATATTCAAAATAAGTAAAAGACAAAGCATCTTCTCGTGATGAAAACAGAGAATTAGCTAATTCTTAGGAAAATATCTTCAATAAGGTGGAATAATTGTGGGCACTAAGCAGTCTTTTTAGTCTTTTCTGATGATTTAGTCATGCTGATAAAACAGCAAAAGGCTGGTAAATTCACACATTCAGTGTGGTAAATACACTGAAAATTTAAATCAATAGTCTGCTTACATGCATTTTTCTGTTTGTTTTCTGGAGGGGATAGAGGAGTCTGGGACTTCTCCCTCTGATCACCTTGGAATAGGCTGAGATATGTAGTGTGCCACACTTTAGCTTTAGCTTAATATCATATCTTCTTTAGAAAGCAGAAAAATATTCCCCATACCAGTTTTCAGCTTTGTATAATCTGAAATGGGTTTATAATTATGTTCTTGTAGGCAGCAGCACATTGTCTTGCCAGAAGCCTCTACTGGCAGGTGACCTACTTTTTCTGAAGAGCTATGCTCTCATCTTCCATTTTTGAGCTTAAGGGAGTTTATTATCTGTGTCTTTATTAGAGTGGGTCTTTTTCTGACAGGCTACAATAATTAATGCAGGTATTAAAAATGGATTTTGGCTTACAAATGAGGAACAAATAGTTCTATAAAGGAGATGGAGAAATTGAAAAGTAGCAGAACCTAAGATAAACCCCTGATGTATCCCTAAGCCCTCCTATTGCTTTAACCACTTTCTTTAACTGACCTTTGAAACTCCTGTGAAGAAGTGGAATTGTTATTTCAGTCTAAGATCTAGACAGCTACTGAATACTATTTTGAGATTGAAAACTTCTAGATATATTTCTTCTTGACAAAAAAAGAAGTATCAGTTCAATATTACTGAACTATTATGCATCAAATTTATTGGTATTTTTTAAAAGCATAGCCACAGGAAGCTTTGTTAACTTTGTGCCAATTAACACTTGTTAATTGTTCTTACAAAACTATAAGACTATATGTCCTATGTTTGTTATGTTATAGGTTATTATAAGATGATAACTTACTATGTTATGTTAGCAGACCTACCCTTCTAATTTATAGATCCTAGTTGTTTAACCATTGAAGACTAAATGATTTGCATCACCCAGAGCACTGTCTTTTGGTCAGTGTTACTTCTTTGGTTAAAGTAGAGCCCCAGATGTCCTGTGCTTAAAACATTCAGATATTTAATTTAGTCTATGTCAAGAAATCAGACTAGAAGTTTGGGAAGATAAAGCTGTTTAATTATTTAATGTAGAAGACAAAGATACAAGTAAGATACGTATCAGTGAGCTTCACTTGTACCTTTTAGAGTCTGAAGCAAAAGGCTGAAAACTAAAGATGGAATTGCCTGGGAAGATCCTATTTTGTAGTTTCTGAGCAACTTCTGAAAGACATAATATTAGGAATAAGCTTTTGGGTATCAAACTGAGCCCCTGACAAAGCATTTTAAACGAGTTTTCATTAGATATCAGAGTTGTCTGCTCAGCTAGACAGCCAGTTGTAATGGATTTGAGGACTGGAGCCTTCTTGCTGTTATTGAGTAAAGTAGCTCCAAGTGGGAGTGCAGGAGCTGATCCTGGCAAGCAAACAAGGTGGCTACCAGCTTAGGATTGCACGGTGCCACCTACTCCAAGGCAACCTCCCACACCTAGGAGCTCTGTAAGGGCAAACTGAAGTATCCTTAGACAACTGGAGCATAATTTCAGCCCCTTTAAATATAAGAGTGAACTTTGTGCAGCAAACCTTGCAGACAAAATGTTACCTTAATCAAGTAGCTTGCCAGAACAGATAAGGAATGTACTTCCACTGCTCAAGAGCATCTCCCCGAAAAACACCTGCCTCCAGCCTTCTCCTTGAGCCATTTCTCTCTGGGAATTATTTCACATGCTTTTGTCTTGTCTGTGTATATCACCGTAACAATATGGTTAAGGATTTCTTTTTTTTTTTTTTTTTTGTTTTCTGGACAGCTTTAAAAGAGGAATTGCTGTAGCAGTGCAGATGATCTGATACTAACTCCACAGGAAATAGATGCTCAGAGATCTAGTGCCCAGAAGTCTAAGAAATGGTAAAGAAGTGGCTAGCAGTCTGAAGGATACTCACTAGGAAGGTCTGGTCTTCACATGGAGCACACATTGCACATATTGACACATTAATAATGTCATGCCTTAAAAGATCTATTGTATCTGTATCCACTTTACCATTGTTATTCTCACGTCCAAATATAGCTGGCACCAGTATATAAACTCATGCACTATTGAAATGAAAAAAATAATTCCTTTGGAGATCTTTGATACCTACTCTGAAAACATGAAAGAAGTAAAAGGAGGTTATTTTTATGTACTAGCTGTATCTTTAGGGGATGCCTCTGCAGAGGTGGCAAGCCCTGACAAACAATATTTATTTTATTAACAAAGTTTTGTGGCTTCTGAAAAACAGACAGAAATCCAGATGCTTCAGATTTCTCAAGCCTACATTTAACCACTACACTGCATGCTGACTTAACCTTAGCCCTAAATGTGTTTTCTGCAAGCACTTGCTTGGCTGTTTAAAAGTTAAATGCTGAGTTCCTTCTTACAAATTTCTCACTGAGAATCTCAACAATTTTTGAAGAATTAAGCATGGTAGCAATAAAAATGAAAATGATCTTTCTGTCTTTTATATCTCCAATATATAGATGGGAAAACTTTTTTTTCTTTTTTTTTTGAAGTCAAAATAAGTCAAGAAGTCACAGGATACAAAATCAATACCAGATCACTGATACTTAAGGCTCTTGAAAAAGTTAAAAGGTAGAATTTCTCATAAAATGAATCAAATTCTGTTTCTTAAAATCTCTCTGCTCCCAGCTTCTACATCTTTTCTTGCAGATTTATTTATTTATTTATTAACATTACACAGCAGTTAATATCCATTAATATGAGAGCTCCAGATCTGACCTTTTGGAAGGGTTGGGTCCAAAGAGTGCACATGAAAACATTCAGAAGTCACGTTAAATACAGACACTTATGAAAACTTTGAATCATTTAAATAAAAATATAAAGACTTAATTAAAAAATATAACCCAATTTGACTGTCTTGTACTTTGTTCCATTTCCTCACCTTTTCAATGTTTAATGTTTTCCAAAGCGTGATGTGTATCTGTTTCCACAGTGATTGCTCTACCATTCACATGGTTACTGATTAATCTGAGTGGAGTTAAGGGATTATCCTGAGATAAGACTCTTTCCAGGCACATGGGTTTTTTTGAGTATCACAAGCCAAATATAGTTAATTTTGCAGCACTGAGCATTTTTTTTTCCTAAGTATGTGAGGAATTGCCTTCTGATTGTCTCATGTAAATATAGATTTCATTGTATCACAGTGACTGCTTGTTGAAATAATTTGTTATCTTATTTTTGACATGTAGCACCCACTTTTTAGATGTGTTTGCAGCCTACATGTTCTTGAGGATGAAAATACCAAGTGTTTATCAAATCTTAATGGCCAACCCCATGCTTTAAAAACTCACTGCATAAAGTTCCTACAATGAAAGGATGTTCCTTCAATTTTTGGTTTTGACATCCCATCTACAATTGGAGACAACAATACTTCACAGCTTGTTGGGCATCTAGTTCTGTTTTAAGTCCCATAGATCAATGCCAAATATATGGATTGAAAGGAATATCTTTGTATTCAAGAAATTACAGTAAACTGAAGATTAACACAGTTAATCTTTGATTAAGGACTTCAAGGAAGTGTGTTTAGAAAAACAGTGAACATGAGACAGAATCATGATGCCAGTAATCTCTTATAGGTTACCATATTCATGGTAGTTTGCAAAGAGGTAAGCGAATGGCCTGCTGAATGTGTAGTCTTAAACACAACTGTGGCCTTTTCCATATTAACTCCTCTCTGACTGGGCTCAGTTTCTAGTGCAATATGATTGAGAAGCCAGCAGTCAGGCCAGCTCTGCATTCCTCCATTCCTTTCTGCCATCAGATGTCTGAACAGATAGTGTTTTTTTCAGGGTCAGTCTCAAAGCAAACCTCCTGGTGTATATATTTATACACAAAGGAGACTGGTGCGTATATACAGCGTGCAGCTGTTCTAAGCCTGCATTGCAAGCGCTTCCCAAGCAAAGAGAAACAGGATGAGCTATGGTTAAAATGAGACTATGTGAAAATACATTTTCCCCACTGTTCTGTTTTCCAATCAGTTATGCTTCTCTGCAGTGAGTGGAAAATACTGACATTCTCCATCAAACTGCAAAAGCTGCATCAGTGTGGAGGTCAAAGTATCAGGCTACAAATTTTGGCGAGATTGTCTGCTGTTGTAGTCACAAATGTAGTATAAGCGCCTTATTAGAAGAGAATGAAGGTATTTGAGCTTTAACAAGATACAGAAAGAGAATGTGTGTATTTAAACATTAAGATTTATAACAGACATTGAGGTTTTTAAAAGGTACTAAAGGTCATAACATTAAATAGCTAGGAAATAATTATTACCACTGTCAGGATACAATAATTGAAAGCTAAGCAATGCTAATGGGACCATCAATTACACAAGTTTAAGAGCAGAGTGCATCAGGAATTAACAGCATCAGGTTCCTTGTGCAAAAACCTACGAAGTTAAATGAATAATCAATACTCTTGCCATGCTTCTGGACAGACATTGACTTTGTTGTTGAGACATTCTAGAAGTAATATAATGTCATTAAATATCCACAAGAGCTCACAGCTAAGACGTGTAGAGGAAGATTTAAAAATAGAAGACATACAAGTTTTATATTTAATCTTGCACTCTCAGAGATTCTTCAATATTGCCACAGTAATGAGCTTTAGAACTGGAGCAGACTCTACCTATGCCAAGTATGCAAGAAAGTTAAGAATGAATGGAAAGAATAGAGTAAGTTTACACTTGCCTATGTGATAATCCACAGTTGTAATGAGATATTCCAAAGAAACTGTGGTACTTGCTGGAAATGTTCGGGACCAGATGTTATTTTGGGAAAAAAAAAAAAAAAAGACTGAAAAGCAATATGCCTGATATTTAATCGGTTTTCTTTAATATGACTGAAACTACATTCTGCTGAAAGTGAGCACCTTAGGATCTCAAAATAATGATATTATGATTACACTGAAGATATATTTCTATATGAAAAAATCAAAGATGTATAATCCTTCAGTGCAAAGCAATCAAGCAAACAAACCCTCACTCCTGCTTTTCAGTTGAGATGCTTGCAGAGAATAGGAAAAATTAAATGGACAGAAACAGATTTCCATTTCCCTGTGTAGATCTCCAGGGAGGTATGTGAGATTAAATGTCATTGGATTGTAATGATAGGCTTCAGACTTTTACTAAGCTTGTCCACCCCAATGGCAGCTGATGGCTACATTTTTCAATTTATAATGCAGACACGTTTTCCTACATTATGTATTTACTGGCTTCCATTCCTTTCAGCTCAGTAAGGAGTAAAAACTGCCTAGATGCTCCACACTAATTGCTAATGGGACAGTATGAAGGAATAGATAGTAAACTTTCTAGTATTAACCATGCTGCGATAATTAAAGCCTCGTTACCTTCTTTCAGCATTTTTTTTCTTGAATTCAATGCTGGGAGATCACACTACAAGAACTCATTTATGTGGACTATACTATAAGTATTTGAGTTCAAGTGAATTGCAAGTTACGAGAAATTTTCCCAAAATCTGTGTTTGGTATGTGCTTTCTACAGAAATGTCATAGATCTCTGAATTTATATATATATATATGTATACATATATATATATGTATGTATATATTCAGCTTTAAAAAACAATAATGGAATTATTTCTATGTATATGTGCTAATGAATTATTATCCATATAGAAACAGAAATTGATGTTTAGCTTTAATGTTAAGTAAGGAAAAATCCTGAGTCTATTAAGGGAACATGATTCAAACTCAAGCTTTCCTTCCTGCCCCTCTCCCTTTAAAAGACTTGGTTTGCTGACCCATGGTCTGAAAAAGCCCTCACTGAGGCTACAGTCTTGAGAAAAAGGTGAACTTGGTGACTCTGAGGAGACCTGACAGTGTCTGCTGGTCACTGCAGATGCAGAGTGCTCGCTCATATGAAGTAGCGAGTATTCAGTCTGGCTCAGCATTTAAATCCTAATAAACTCTTTAGTAGTTACAATTTGTACCTTATAATTCTGCTGATAAAATTAGAGAAGTTGTTCTTCTGATGGCTAGCAATTTTCTCATTTCCAGGCTGAAGCTATGCCTGGCTGGTTCTTTTCTTTTCTTTTGCTACTTTAGCTCTTCAACCTTGATAGTTTTTTTTTTTTTTCCCTCCCTAGTGTTTATCTCCTGATGTTCATACAGAGAGTGACTATATCCTCTCACTCCACGAGTTTAAATGAACCAATCATTTAAAAATTATGCTTACAGTGCATGTTCAGCCTGTACCTGAGACTGCTTAATTTTTATTGCCCTCAAAACAATATACAGTCAGGCACCAGGCTTTCCTTTTGGAAATAGCAGCTAAAAACTCGGAAGCTGTAAGGAATAGCTTTTTAAGCTGTCTCTTAGCTATGTCTGCCTCGGCCCTTTGCTTTAATAATTAAATTCAGCCAGATTGGAGCCTTTACCACAGCTAACCACTGCATACAGGAAGCTACTAATGCTTATCCACCGACTGCCTTGATTCTTCCTTTGCTGATACTCAAATATTATCAGATTTTTAAAGATGGAATCAAATAAAACAGGATAATACAGGTACGACCTTTATTTCCATGCAGCAGCAATAAATGGTATTCCATGCAGAAAGTTTACTCCAGCAGCTGCTGAAAAAGGTTAGAAGTGTAATCAAGTCTTTGCAAGGTTGTATGCAAACAAGAAGAATATAACCATCACCTTTCAAAAGCAAAATGTTACCAATTATTAAACATTAGTTATTATTTTAGACAGCAGTGAGAAGGCTACTGTTTATCATATTCATTTTTCAGATATAAGAGGATTACTTGCTCTCCCTATGAGAAAAGAAAAAAAAGTTTTTGTCATTTATAAACTACAGAAACAGGGACTATCTCTCAGATCTGTGGCAGGAGAGGCGTAGCTGCATCACTAAAACTAAAGAATAGTTTAGCCTTGCTCTTTGAGACAGGGTAAAACCATGAAGCTGCTATTTTCCATGTAGTCAGTGAGATTACTTATGAATTTTTCTGATCATTAACCTAAATAAATATGAATCATAATCTGGATTCTACAGATCTGCAAAAAAAGTATCAACTAAGCCATCTTCAGTAGCTTCAAAGGAAGTTACCTGGCCCACAGTTATACCTGAATTGCCTCAAATTAGCAGAACAGAGGATAACATGCAAAAATAGAGCAGTTTTAGTAATCTGACTATAAAGCTGTGACAGGAATAAGATTTTCAAAAAAAATATTGTTTTGCATGTGCTAGTAGCTGATAGATGATATTGATGACCTAAACAGGATCAGTCCAAAACTCAAAAGCTAGAAATATCTTAATCTTTTCTCGTAACAATATTTGAATGTCCTTCTCTTAAAACTGACGACTTGATTTTCTAAAACATATAAATGAAGTGATTTTGCCAATCTTCAACTGAGAAGTTTCCAGAAAATTCCAGTATATTTATGGATTCCAGTTACTTTCCAAAATACTACCCCAGTTATCTTTCACATTATTTATTCTACTGGTAGTCAGAAATAAAGGTGTGTTGTGACTGGTAAAACAGTGTAGTGCTGTGCCATATTTTACCTGAATGCCCACAAAAATACTGGTAGGAAGGCAGTCTCCATGCACATTTACATTTTGTTTCCAAGATTTTTTTTTTTTTTTGCATACTCTGAAATATGTTTTCCATACTTTGCCAAGAGTCATCTCTTAGTGCTGCCTGTACACATAGATGTGGGGTCAGTGCATTCATTAAAAGTATTCAGGGAGGTGGGAAGCTACATTATGCACCAAACAATATTACAGTAAGGGTTCATTCAGATCTTTTACTTTGTACTGATACCCGTGTATACTCACCTCCACTTCATACTTTTACACACATTGGCTCTTCACTAGTCTTTTTCTTTGGGCAAGTTAGTCCATTTATATGTATATGCAAGGTATTAAACTGTTAACTATAAAGCATCAGTGGAACCTGGCTCCAAATTCTCCATTGCCCCTGTTCTACTGTATTTATTCTCTCCATCTCTACCTTTATTCTCTTTGTATTATTCTCTTAATTATCTTTGAAAGATCCTGGAGAACGGGGGCGGTGCTGGAGGACTGTAAGAAAGCCAATGTCACACTAGTCTTCAAATATGCCAAGAAGGAGGACCCAGGCAACTACAGGTCGGTCAGCCTAACCTCCATTCCTGGAAAAGTCATGGAGCAGCTCATCCAGACTGTTGTCTCCAAACATGTGGAGGATAAGAAGGTGCTCAGGAGTAGTCAGCATGGATTCACCAACAGGAAATCATGCTCGACTAACCTGATAGCCTTCTATGATGGAATGACCAGCTGGATAGATGAGGGGAGAGCGGTGGATGTCGTCTATCTCAACTTCACCAAGGCTTTTGACACCGTCCCTCACAACATCCTCCTGGGCAAGTTCCAGAAGTGTGGGATAGATGAGTGGACAGTGAGGTGGATTAGGAACTGACTGGATGGCAGAGCTCAGAGGGTGGTGATCAGCAGTGCAGAGTCTAGTTGGAGGCCTGTGGCTAGTGGGGTCCCCCAGGGGTCAGTCCTCGGTCCAATCCTGTTCGATTTATTCATCAATGACCTGGATGAAGGCACAGAGTGCTCCCTCAGCAAGTTTGCTGATGACACGAAACTGGGAGGAGTAGCTGATACCCTAGAGCGCTGCACTGCCATCCAGAGGGACCTGGACAGATTGGACAACTGGGCGGCAAGAAACCTCATGCAATTCAACAAGGCCAAGTGCAAGGTCCTGCACCTGCGGAGGAATAACCCCAGACACCAGTACAGGCTGGGGACCGACCTTCTGGAGATCAGCTCTGCAGAGAGGGACCTGGGCATCATGGTGGCCAACAAGTTGACCATGAGGCAGCAGTGTGCCCTCGTGGCCAAGAAGGCCAATGGGATCCTGGGGTGCATTAAGAAGAGCGTCTCCAGCAGGTCGAGGGAGGGGATCCTGCTCCTCTACTCAGCCCTGGTGAGGCCACATCTGGAGTATTGTGTCCAGTTCTGGGCTCCACAGTACAAGAGGGATGTGGAGCTGCTGGAGAGAGTCCAGCGCAGGGCCACAAGGATGATCAGGGGCCTGGAACATCTGCCCTATGAGGAGAGGTTGAGGGAGCTGGGCCTGTTCAGCCTGGAGAAGAGAAGGCTGAGAGGGGACCTGATCAGTGTCTATAAGTACCTCAAGGGAGGCAGAGAGGAGGATGGTGCTGGTCTCTTTTCAGTGGTGGCCACTGACAGAACTAGAGGAAACAGCCAGAAACTGAAGCATCAATAGTTCCACAGAAACTTAAGGAAAAATTTCTTAACAGTGAGGGTGACAGAGCACTGGAACAGGCTGCCCAGAGAGGTTGTGGAGTCTCCTTCTCTGGAGATCTTCCAAATCTGCTTGGACGCAGTCCTGTGCAACGTGCTCTAGGTGACCCTGCGTGTGCAGGGGGGTTGGACTAGATAATCTCTAGAGGTCCCTTCCAACCTTAAGCATTCTATGATTCTATGTGATATACACTTGCACATCCCAAATTTCTTGAATTCAACAGCAAAAAAATGCCATTTAATATTTAAAATAATAAATATATGATAGCTGAAACTCTTACTGTATATGCCAGCATATACTTTTAAGTTTTGGCTATAATGATTTCCGCTGTGACTATTTTTTCCATGTGACCAAAAATATAGTTTTTTTCTCAGTGAATCAACAATTTTGAAAGGACATTTTAAAATTAGCATAAGATAAATAAAATCTAGTGCTATATTTCTTTACACACCCAAACTTGGGAACAGTAATCTTTGAAATGTGTAATGCTGATGTGTGAACAATGCATTTAGCCAACCATCTCCAAGGTATTTGTTTGGTCAATTAATTTCTAGGACAGAAAGGAGAATTTCACCCACGTACTGTTCACAAGTCTCCTCTCCCCTCCCTCCGCCAGACACTGAAGTCGGGTCCAATCCCAGTCTGTTCTTGGGCAACAGGACTCAAGATAAGTAATTGCAGAAGTTATTTGGACATAACTTGGTCTTTAAGTGACCCCTGGCACCAACACATTTCTGCTGCTGGAGTAGAACTACCTCCTTTGGAGCTCCCTGTCTTGTGGCTTGTGCAACACTGACATGGGGCTGCTTGTCCCTGTTAGTCGTGAAGCCACAGAAAACCAGGATAATCTACATCTGCCTCTCTCTCCTGGATAAACTAGAAGGAACTAAAAGATCAGACTTCCAAGCAGCTAGGGACTGGGAGATCTTTGTACCTTATGTCTCTGCTTACTTTTGTGGTTCAGGTTGGTATTCAGGAATAGAAATGTATAGAAGACATGCAGTGAGAACAGTTGAAGTTTTTGTGTAAGACTAGAGAGGTTAAATAACATGATCTGAACTCTAGTTTGAGTACAAATTTTCAACAACACAGAAGTTATTTCCTGGAGCTCTGTGCTCTCTCATGAAGACCAGACTATGTTGTTAACAGCTCCTGTTGGCACGTGGAACAAAGTTGGTAGTGATTCTCTCTTGCAGGAAAGGCTTGAAGACTGCTTACTGTGTCCAAATAAATACTGGAAATAGAAATAATCCCTTTGAGTTAATCTATTTTAAAGCAAAACCCATCACTTTCGCAGACAAACTTAAACTCATTTTTTTCATTACACACCTTAAATTGCTTCCTTTCTGTAATGGATTTCATAAAATATTTTTCTCTCATCAGTGTTTGCATACTTGGAGCAGGTTTTTCAGAGGAAAATACATTAGCACATCACTTTAACTTCTCCTATGCTGCTTTCCTTTGAGAAGGCATGGATTTTACTTGAGGAATAATGTGAAATGCGGCTAACGTCAGTGTTCTTTTAGAAGCAGAAACCATGTGCAAAGCATGAAGTAGTTTTTCAGATATGCAAATATATTTTCATGAGGAAACTACATACACTCACCAGAAAACCCACTGCGTAAATCTGATTACCAAATTCTTTTAAACTAATAATAGAAACTGCTTTTTGAAATTTAGAAGTTAAAAAAAATTACGAGAACATACCTTCCAAATTAAACGATCGCATCCTATTCATAGGAGAAATCATATCTTAGATAAAGTATTAAGCATCTGTTAAGAGTAGACTGATCCTTCCAAATTATAAACTTACAGGAAAATTGTCCAACCCTATCACATTTTACAGCCTGCAGCTTGACAAATCTTCAGTATTTTCCAGTGCAGAACTTCAAATAGTCATGCACTGCTAGTCTCGACCCATTCTTGCAGATGGCTAAAGTATCCTCCTGGGTGCTCATTAAAATAAAATAACTGTCTGAAACAATACAATCGCTCTTCCACAGCTTTTCGGTTCCAGCTTATGTTTGACCCCTATGTAATTGTGAGAGGAGATGCTTACCTCAGAGGAGGGAAGAGCGGATTCTTCTGAGGCTTTAGCCTCCCTTTCCTTTAATGGCACCACAATACACCATACGCTTTTATGCATTCACATACTGCTGCTTTGTAGGAGGAAATATATTTGCTTTCAGAATCTTCTTGCAGTGATTCCCTAGAGTGAGGGATATCATGAATTGCAGTGATTTGTCTCCTGGAGCTGGTAAAGCCTGTTCTGAGCCTTTGAATGGTCCTGGCACCGGTACAACTTGTACCTGTCACACCGAGCTGGGGGCATCATTGATTAGTTCCCTGTGCTGGGCCAGTCTATGATAGAGATAAGCTTCAACTATAACAGCAATGTAATGGCTTCACTGCCTCCATCTGACCACGACACAGGCTGGGTCATACTCTTCTACCTTCTCTGGCACTTACTATGCAAAACTCTTCATGGAAGGGAGGGGGTTGTCAAGGACTGCTTTTAAAAATATGCTTTTCATTCTCAACTTATACCTGCGATATATCCCTGAAATACAGTAGCTTAGCAATAGCAGGCACTACCTGACAACTCCTTGGCATGGCAGGATACTGAATTCCTTTGACTGTAAGAAAACCTAAAACCTATTTCCTGAAACATCTATCTGTGGCAGGCTACTCCGAATCCGGCTAGTGACTATTTGTAGGACAAGAGTTAATGAGCTCTCTGAACAGAATCACTTACATAAGAGCGAGGCCATATGTCAAGAATTGCTAGGAAAAACGGACCAGGAAGGAATTAATGCACCATCAGCACCAATTACACAGGTCTGAGCAAGGAACATAAGCATATGCTTAACTTCAACTTCATTCTGCTAGGCCAGACCTCAGTAAACTGTGCACTTGGAAACAAGAAGACTGAAAGAAGGGCTGATTTCGGAAGGACTGAAATCCTGGACCATCAAATTAAGCTGTAAGCTTAAACTTTAAAAGGTCCTATGCACTCTATTCTATATAAATATTTCTTATTTAAGAAATTTTGATATATTAATCTTCACACTAGAACTTATTGAAATAAAAATTATGATCTTTATATTTTTAAGGAAACTTTATGCAGTCTTCCTGGATGGCAGGCTCTTATTAGAGCTATAACTATATAGCTCCTGTGATATGTTATTTCTGGTGATTTTATTAAGCTAGTAACCCTGATTCTATTTCTAAACCCCAAATGCCTACTATTCACCATAAATATGTATTTATCACACTCATCACCAATGAATATTCACCATGTTCACCATAAAGCTCTATTCACCATATTTCTATTCTGTTAGGTACCTAACTGTTGTGTTAGTTCTTCCCCTGGCAACATCTTCTCATATAGGATTCTCCTAGTGTTAGGCTACTCGCCTTTTTTCCACTAATGCTCTATCAGTGGCCTTGAAATTGCTAGCAGATGAAACAGCAATTCTCTTGCTTTCCTCTCATAAAATCATTTTGACTAGGAAGAAGCTAAAGGGTTATGAAACATGACAAACCTTTCATGATCGTCAAAGCCTCGGTACAAACATACAGTAACTAAACAGTACCCCTATATCTATATGTGCTGTGACTTATTCGGCGTGACTGCTTCAACATTCTTGCATAACCTCCGTGTATTAATGTCATCATAGCGGATTCCAGCAACAATACCTGAACTTTCTTACACTGACAGCTTAGTCTTCTTTTTCAGTTAGGTAATTTCAGGTAATTTACCGAATCTAAATCAATTTTCCATTTATTCATTAAAATATATAATATACTGGCTGTAAAGATTGAAATTAAATTTGGCTTAGAGACATACCAATAGCAATGGAAATACTAATACTGATGAATCAATTAAAAACTCTGGTGAACAGCTAGACAACTTGTTCTATTTTTCCTGTTAGTAGGTATGACCTGGATAGAAATCCGAATTTAGTTTTCCCCATCTTTAATACCTTGATTCAAATCCAATTGAAATCACTAAGATATCCTAGGAAATCAGTATGGTCTGGATAAAAACCTAAAGATCAGAATTTCAATTGGTTTTTTTTGTTTGTTTGTTTGGGGGGGATTTTCATAACATGAATTCACATAGAAAACATGAATTCACAACAGACTGTGCAAGTTGGAATGGAATGTCAAAATAGTTGAAAGGACTTCTGGGACCTAGGCAGTTTTTGCAAAATTTAGATATGCAATTCTGTATGTTAAGTGTTGCAGTATTTTCACATCCCAATGAAAAATTACAGGAGCAAATAGAGAAGGAAGAAAACCAATACATTGCTTTTGCACTTCACCATCTATTTTGCCAGTTCTCTTGTTTGCTCTGTCTTTTCTCTTGAGCAGATAAAAGGGTTTCATTAAAGCAAAACCTAATGCTGTCAGTGACAGGAGAGCGGCCAACACTGGCAGTTAGTTACTAAGTCAATTATACTGATCTAAGCATGCTAATACTTAATAAATTCCATCTATTCACAGCAGAACTTCACAAATACTCCTTTATCTCCTATGAAAAAGCTGTGCAATTCAAATGATCAATAAAAGAACAGACCTCACCTTCAGCATTTATTTTTATAAATAGTTCTACCCTAGGAGAAGAAGCAGAATATAATCTATGGAAAACTTTACCCTAACTAGTAGTTCTGGAGATTACCAAACGGTCTAACATCAGCTTCATGATCTTTTATCTTCGATCAAAAAAAGTTCTAAGAAACTGGCTACTATACTATACAATAGTTTTCTTTCAATGAATTCTTGCCATAACCCTTTTGTAGAGCAGATGTTCTCAGCCTATCTGAAGGACACCTGTAATATCCATCTATTATCATTTATCCTCTGTAATTTATCCAGAGGTGCAAAACAGATTCTACAAATCACTGACTCCTTCTCTTACTGCCCTAACATTTAATAATAAAAAAAAACTCTGAAGAATGATATTTATCTGTGAGCTACACTGCAGTATTAGCTAGAATCTCTTTTCAAAAAAAAAAAGGCCTTGATTTTCCCTAATATTGTTTTCCTTTATTCAGGACTCTAGCTACTACATTGCAGTTTTTGAAATAAGGTTTCTAAAGTGACAAAGTACTGACATTCAGTGCTGTTCCCTTACACAAGGAACAAATCTGCAGCATTAGAATAGTTTTAGTTCACAATAACACCTTGGCAAAAATGTGGAAGGCTTCTAGAAAACAAAAAATACAGTGGTCTTGATTCTTGCCTCCTGAAAGATTAGTGTCTTCTTTCTGGTAATGTAACAAATACTAAAAGGGAAAAAAAAAAAAAAAAAAAAACTCAATGTCTATTGGTGAATATAATTAATAAGCACTATGATTTATTGTCCTGCAGATTTTCCTCAGAACTACTATCAGACAAGTGCAAAGGATGGTTGAGCAGTCATGTGTTGTTTCTCTAGCCCTTTGTGATGACCACAATGAATACTTGCTGTCAACAGCTGTTTTTCTGTTCATCCTCCATTTCAGATTTTCCAAAGGGTACTGAAAACCTGAGTTGTGTGACTTCATACAAAATTAACATGCAGGAGGTAAAATTGTAGGATCACAGTTCTGCAAATAAAGCAAGGTAGGATCACATTCAGAACCTAAACTGTCCAAAAGAAAACAACAAAGAACACACAGCCTCACAACAAAATAACAAGAAAAAAACATAAGAACATTGCCACAGGCTTGTGCCGCAGCATCCTCCATTAAACTTAGTTTCTCTAAGTTATGCTTCTGTATCACCTTTGCCTCATTCTTTTACACGTATAGCCTTCACACATACTTATATTCTTGTATTTTGAATAGAATTAATACACTAGCAGCTCTGAACTGCAGTAGAACACCCACTGAGGAAAATAAATCAGCCTTTCCCATCAAGAACAATTTTCCCACTTTGCCCAGGAAAGAGAAATTCAATGATTCTACAGCAGGTAACAACTAATTTATATCCCTAACTGCAATGAAGACTTCAGATAAAGGACAGTTTGGCACTTATGCAGTAAGGAATTAAATTTCTTAAAATCATATCAGTATGCCATAAGGAATTATCCTCTGCCAGAATGAATATATGTAAAAATATGTATTGATATTTTCTATTCCTGTGGGACAAAACTATAAATGCAACTTATTTTAAGAACAATATACAGCTTGTTTAAAAATAATTGTAGAATAGTTTGCCTTGCCATTTCATAGAAAGAGAAGAACTACCAAGATACTGTGTTGAGAAGGGAAAAAAAGCAAAATCAACTTAGAAAACTAATATTAGTTCTTCCTTTTAAGTTTTCATGTTAATATATAGTCAAGCATCATTCACATCCAGCAAAAGGTTTTTGTTAATCTTCAGAGATTATGAGCACAATTTCTACCGAAAGTAACAAGAGCTGTTGGTAAGCAATACTGTTCAGGATAGGGCTATACTACTCTTCTCACACTCCTCATTTTTGATAATCTATTCCACAAGATGACCTACTTGGAGAAAATATAGTTGAATAAAAGCACGTGGAAACAAGGAGCATTCTCCTTGAAATAAACTTACTTTCCATAAATTAAATATGGCCATCAATTTCTGATTTTCCTTTTTAAATAAGCAGCCTTACAAATCTCACTTGAGTGATCCATGTGATACTGATTAATGCAGATATCTAATAAATGAAAAAGACTTCACTCATTCTGACCTTTGATTCACATCTAAGGCCCAGTTTTAATGGGATTTTTTTTTTTGTTTGCTTGTTTTTAAAGCTTATGAAAAAACATACAACTGATATCCTTAAAAAAAATCTATTTTTCAATAGAAAGCTGTGCAAAAAGGCAAGTAAAGAATAGTACAATCAACACAGAATATCAACTGGTTTAGAAAACTCTTCTCTAGTGTCACCTTTTCCCCAAGTGATCCTTACTGCAGTATAAACACTAGGAAAAGCCCCTGGAAAGCAATTTGTGACATCTCTCCTCTAGCTGATGTCTCCATAAAAACAGTAACTTTTTACTAGTACCTCAAGTATCTCAAAATTATTTACATCGAGGAAGTGTTTTTCTACAAATGAATGTTAAAAAGTTAGCATTTCTCTTGTTACTAACACTAGGTAATGTTGACACACACATACACAAAAGCAATATTTCATAAGAAATTCATGGTATTTTTGTGTGCAGCTGTTCATTTATATAAGTGGACTTTACACTGCTAGGCAACATGATTAATACACCAGAAAAGAAGATAAAAGTAGGTCAGTGATATAGGACAACAGGGTTCTTCAACTTAACTCCCCTCCCTGCCTTTAACTTGAAGCATAATGTAAATTCCTAAAATTCTGGAGCACTAAATGACACTATAACAAGACACAGGGGACAAGAATTATTGGATATTATCCATTCTTGATCTTTACACAAAATTCCCATGACATCTATAGAAATTTCACAGCTGCAAAAATAGAATAAGGCCTCTGGTAAACAAAGCTTTGGGGATTTGCTTTTCAATAAATATCACAAGCCTAAGAGAGACAGTGAATGTTAACATTTTATTTGATTTGAACATATAAAGGTTATAACTCTCTGAAACAATTCTTTTAGAGCCATCTTGTGGGGAAAACAAGCAATTTAAAACAATATATGTATTGTACTTAGTTTTCAACCAAAGAGATCAGTGTTCAGTATGGTATCTTCTAGAATTCTTTTAAAAAAATAAATGTCACAGTTGCACTATAAACTTTATACAACATTTTTAAGCCTCTAGAACATGAAGAAAGTGCCTTTATGAACAGTCGTGTTAAAATTTTGGTTCCGGATAGAAAATATATATCAACAAGTTACAGATGCTCATTTTCTGAATGAGGCTTTTTAGCCATATTCTATTCAACACACACTGAACTGCAGCCCACGAAGCCATACCTAAAGAAGCCGAGGTTTGTTGGAGAGCCTGCTTGGCCATACAAGTGAATCAGATTAAGATTATTAAATCTAACCATGAGAAAGTTAAACCTAAATATAGTATTAGATTCAGTATTTAAAGCTGAAGAGCTTTGTTCTTTAATTGCTTAGAGTTAGCAATTTATTTAAACCTTTGGTAGTCTTCCGCTTGTACTGAATGACTTTACACCAGTTCTTTATATATAGAGCATATTTTTTTTTCATATGTACGTACTGTTAAATAGAGATGGTTGGGCAGTCAGAAGTTCAGCTTAATTGAAAATCATGATGCAGACTTCAGCTACCTAAGGCAATCAAACATCAGCTGCTGCTTGATCTGTATGTCTTGTCTACTGAACAAGCAAAGTATTTAAACATTACCTTAGAGAACAAAAATGCACACATTGTCCACATATTTTATTCACTTTTAAAATTATACTCTATTAAAATAGTTTCATTTGTGTAGATCATTAGAGCTTGTAACATCACATTTATCCAACACATAGTTATCTTCTACTAATATGGAAGTAGAACATAATACCACATTACATTTTACAAAGTGCACAATGAAGAAATTTCACAGAAATATGCACTTTTTTGAGCTGTTACAATCAGTGAGTATAGAGTAGACTAGCAGGCACCTCTCAACTTTTTCAAAATAAATAGGAAATCTGACAACAAAAGGGTCCTCACGTATCAATAGCCTTTGACAGCTGTGACTAAACAGAATACACGGGCACTGAGAAGTATAACCAAACAATTTTTCTAAGGCAAGCACAAATATGTCAACTTTTAATTTTACATTTCTGACAGAATTTGTGTGAAAGAATGTGTGCATGTGCGTTTACAGCTTTCCTTCATCCTTAAAGGAGACAATACAATTCTCTTCCACCACATCTTCTTTAAACTTTGGAAAGGAGCCCTGACTCAGGAGCACTTGCCTTAATGAGATTTTGGATTTCTTTAAATTTTGGATGTTCTTTATCAGCTACCAGCTGCAGCAATATAGCCTCACTAGTAGTAACTATAATTCCAGTACGAGCAAGGCGCTGAAAGAGAAAAGAGTGGGGAGAAAAAAAGTGAGATTCTTTTAAGTGTGAATGAGCGTATGCCAAAGTGGGTGGGGAAAGGAGGGTGGTAGGGGCATCAGTTTTAAAAATAAGGTCTCCTATTAATGAAGCTGTCACCCATTCCACCGCAGCATTTGCCAAATGTCATTGATAAAACTAGGATAGAAACCAATTCTTCTATCCTATTCTGAATAGGACGTATTCTGTAGGAGGGGAAATGAGGAAGACATCACAGGCAGTGCACAAGGGAAAGCCGTCCTGGATGACAGAACTGGCTTCCTATTTAAAACAGGTTCCCTCTCCAAATAGATTTAAAGACATAACCTTTCAGAAAACCCACCCCCCTCTTCTATTACCATTCCTTTTTCCCTGTACACTCTTGAGGATAGCTTTCTTCATTCTCCTGTAGGAGATCTAAAAGGTCTGAGGAAAAAGCCAAGTCCAAGATTAAAGTATTAAGCAATAAATAAAATTGTAACTTATTTTTTTTCAGAGCTTATGTACTAGCATTTTGGTCTTTATAGTTGTACAGTAGATTCATGTCAACTATCTCAGAAAAGGGAGAGAGAAGAATTCCACAGACTTTGTATCATAATATTCCAACAGCTGCTTTTAACCCACATCTCATTTCAGTCTAAGTACCTCCAAAGTCCATTCTTCTTAAAGACTATAAAATATGCTTATCACAGAACATAAAAATGTGTTCTGCATCATGCACAGTAAGTGCATACATCACAAAAAAATGATTTTATTACATTTCATGAAGATCACAGAATGGTACTGCTAAGATAGTACTTTGTACTTCTGTTAGCAACAGAAAGCTGAAGTGATTTGCACAAAGATCCATGACACATCTAGATGCTAAAATCTGGACTGTTGAACACTTGCACAAATCAAATTTGAGAGATGGCATACACAATTTAAAGAACGGCAACAATCACAAGTTAAATTAGTTCTGAGAAAATCATGTTGTCTAATGTTGAAGACATGGAAGGAGCTCATCAGATTTTGCTAAAAAACATCATTGACTTTTTCCCTTGCATATTTCTGTAATGCTTTAGTCACTTCCCCGTCATCTAAAGTCATGGTACTTGAAGCAAAATATGGAGAACTGAGTGCAAAAGTGGGAATAGGGAGGATGTTTTTAGGGATGCTGAGGAAGAAACTGGGTTAAAAATAAATAAAAATATAAATAAATAAATAATCCCTGAAGGACCTTGAAAGGTCACTGTGATCAGAGGAGGATCCCCATTAGTGGAAGACAGACAAATATTACACTAATCTTGGAAAATTTTAAGATGGATCCAGGTAACTACAGCCCAGTGAGCTTTATCTGAGTCCACCATGTATGCAGTAAGTTCCTGAAAGCCATTGCCAAGCACACAAATGATAAGAATGTGATTAGAAACCATCAGTATAGCTATACATTTGGTCTAAACCAGACTTTTCCAATAGTTTGATGTTTTACGCACTTCCTTAAACAATTATCTCCATGGACAAACAGGATCATTAATAGTCTTTGTATGTGTCCCTTTTTTCCTGGCCTCCTACTCCCTAGTGCATCCAGCTCTTACCTTCTCTAGGCAGTTCTTTAGTAGCAAATATAATTAGTACTTCAAACTCTAAACCAGTTTTGATGTTTGCAGACAGAGTATAGGTGATCATCAGACATACAAACACATACTAAGCAAGGTAAACCTTTCAGTTTTGTTTTTCTGTATTTACTTTATCTAATTCTACACTGCACTGACTTGAGAAGTCCATGCTTTCAATCACTCTTGGCCTTCATGTACATCATAACACATTATGGAACAGACTACATTAAACTTCCATTTAGTCATGGATTTTATTAAATGCTATGGGCTCGTGGCTTTCCTTTAGCCTCTGTCCTATTAACTAGAATCAAAAGAAATTAAAGTTTTTCTGATTCTATGAAAGCAGTTTAGTTACCAATTACTGTTGTTTTTAATTTCCAAATTGCAGTATTTAATGTATAGGCCAATTTCTGATTTACAACAACAATGCCTGTAGGTAATTTAGAATACACTATCATAAAATTAATTGCATTAATTTGCCACCACAAAGTTATACACGCTTTTAATTTTTGCTATATTTATCTCTACTTTTTCAACATTTAGACTAAATTCATGGGAATATTTAAAGATTCTGGAGATTAAGCTTTAATTTGTATTAAGATGGAAGATAGGGTGGAACACACATTTGAGATGGAGCTTTGAACAAATTGCAATATCCCATTATATTTCAGGAAGTTTAGATGACAGAATGCAACTGTTTAGAATAACCCAGATTGCATAAAACAATCCAAAACAGGTTCTACATAGTAAGCCACTATTTAAGCAGGAAAGAATCATTAACCTGCCTCTACACTGCTAGCTAGTCACAGCATTCACCTCTTCAAGTCTACGTTTGTTCACTTGTCACTAACCTTACAACATGCTTTTTAAGCTTATAACAGATATGGAAATTAATACAGATTCAAAGCATAGGGAGACTCTTAAGACACATTACCTCAAGAGCAAACATTCTGTCCATCATGCTTCTTGATGAAGTGGCATCGGCTACAATATGAACCTCCAAACCTCTGCCAATCAATTCCAGGGCTGTTTGCTGGATGCAGACATGAGTCTGCAAGAAAAAAGGGAGGAGGAGCATGATGACAACAAGAGCATGCTATAGTGACAAGACATAAGTAGCACAATCCCAAATTAGAGTAGATAACTAATTAGTGTTAAAACATTTTTCTATCCGTAACATCACTAGTAACTTTTGCTTAAGTTGTAAATGCCAATCAAATTTGAGACAGCATGTCTCATAAATATCAAACTTCATATTTTATAAGTAACTTTAGAGACTAGTACAATAAAAATAATTTAACCTGTAGAAGGTATCTGAGCAATATAAATTTATTAAAGAAATCAATGCTTAATGTTATTGTTAGCCAAGACATAATATCATCAAACAGTATGAGAATGGCAAGGCACATACTTCTACTCCAAATAAGACAACACTGCGGACTCCAGGAATCTCTGCTAATGCTGCTTCTACTTCTGGCAATACCATTGAAAATTTTGTTTTCGGTAGTACGAGCTTAGCTCCTGTTAAATCAATTTCTTGTACAGTGCTGCCAAGACCTTTGGGATACTGTTCAGTCACAATAACTGGAATTCCTAAGAGCCGGGCACCTTGAAGCTGTAAGAAAAAAGAAAGAAAAAAAAATGTGAAAAAAAACTAAGAGCAAACACAGTGCTATTCAAAACCAAACAGCTCATAACTGGTTGTTGTATGAAGTAATATTTTACCTATGTGATAATACCTGCTACCACAAAAAAGCAATAAACATACCAGTCGTTGACCTACACTGATGATATCACCAAAATATTTGATGGCAGGTCTGAATCTTTCTTGCATATCACAACAGAAAAACACAGTGCTTGAGGGTGTCAAGTTGCCCAAAGTAGTCATCTGAAAAAGAAAATAAAGGCAAAGCTTTTAACAGCAATAAAGACATTTTCATAAAATCAGGAGAATGTGAGCGTATGCAAGGCCTCTGTCAGGTAATTGATTTGTTTCATTTTAATTCAGAAACAACAGATGGATGTGGAAACAATGGATGAGGAAAGGTTTTTCCACACAGCTTTTTTGGTATGCTGCTACAAGCAAAAGCACTGTCTTGATAATGAGCAGTATATTACAGACAACATGACTTTATTAGGCAGAAGACATATATGGAATTTTCTGGGTTCTGAAAGGGGGCAGGAAACATTGCATCTTTACAACATTGTTTGTTTAGTATCTTTAATCATTATATTAATTGTATCAAAGTATCTTTAAGAAGAAAAGAACTCTTGAAGTACAAAACAAACAAACAAACAAACAAAAAACACACAACTTGATTATATTCCTCAAATTCATTTTAAAATCTGTCATTCTTAGCGACACAGAATCAGGATAAGTAACAGTCTTAAAGTACTTATAAAGTAAAAGTCTGAATGTTTCCTTTTTTTTTTTTTTTTTTTTTAAAGGATCTGGTATAGAACTACTTTCCACAATCTTATCCAGTATTCTGCTTCTTTACCCTATGAGAATCTTTTAGCTGAAGACTGACGGAAGTCCAAAGGCTAAAACAAAAGTAGGAGAAACCTGCTAGTACTGCAACACAAACTGAACTGAACATATATTAATGATAAGTATTATTTTCTAGTTTCCCTTGTACAGGCTACAGAACGTAGGGATGGAGTAAGAAAAAAAAGTGAATTGAGGATTGTATTTTCTCACACTTGTATTTATATGAAATTATTTGTATTACTGGTAGAATCAGAAGGCTTAAGAAGACTGCAGAAAAGGAAAGCAGCTACATATTATTCCTTTAATGACAGCAAAGCTCAAGAGAAACTACATTCATTGAGGAGCTCTTAAGGATGATAAATCAGATTGATTAAATCGCTCTTGGCAACTATCCATTAATTGTACACATCTCATTTTGTGGAACTAGAGGTTGGAATGTCCTAAACTACTGGTAAAGTAATTTTGTTTTAAAGTAGTATACCCTGAAAGAACAGGGAATTGGGATTCCTTAAATTCTGTTCTTAAGTCTTTCATTAATTCATCATATGCCTCTAAGTAAGCCATTTTTAATCTCAATTTCAAATGCAGTAAGAGCCATGCTTAGCCATACTAAATGGACTGTTCAACTTGTAGAGAAAATTCTCTGCATCTGTACAGGATTCTCCAAAAGTGATGCCTTTTTTAATGGGTGTATTTTAAGTGGTAAATTTTTGCATCTCAGATGTCATTACTAGCAAAACCATAAATGCTCACAACCACAGTTCAAGCCCTCATCTGTGAAACAGCAATACTATTATCAGAAGCACTTCTGAAGGTAAATTCAGTAATGATTATAAAGCAGATGTTCTAGTAATGGATCTAATGGGGTCAGAAGAGGATCAGAATAGATAGAAGGGAAATCTTCACTAGGAGGGCAGCAGAAGAGGTTTCAGCAGCACTGAAATAGGGCACCAGAGTGGTGGTATCTTAACCCTTAGAGGTTTTCAAGATTTGGCTAGACAATGCAATAGCTGATTTGATTCAATGTTGCCTGCTAAGACAGATGACCTCAAGTTACTGCTTCCATCCCTTCTGTAACTCCACACTCTGTAATAAATGAGGTCAGAGACAATTTTGAAAATAAATATTGAATAACTGCCTCATACTTTAACATCTTGAACTTACACACTTGAAAAACCCCGGAAGTCAACTGGAAGAACTAAAATATAATAAAATGGATTAGGATAGGTGGTCACTGTTGTATTTAAACTCTGACACTGAATCATATCAGAATATTCAATTAGGACACTTAACTTTCCTACTGCTTAGCAGCAAAAGATAAAATAAACAATATCTGCAAGTGTCTGCTCAGGAAACATGTCATTTCTGTCTTGACACTTATATCACAAGCAAATACCACTATTTGCCTCTAAAAATCAATCCGTTGCTTGATTCCTTTTTTTTTTCCCTCTCAACCATAAATCACCATAGGACTGTAGAGTAAGCTGCGTGGAGTCAATCTACCACTTTAGTATACAGCTTTTCATCCAGTACAACATACAGCACTAACATCCTTAGCAGAGAAGGAAGCATAAGTATACTATAAAGATATATAAGTAAGCTATAAAGGTTTTCAGGAGACTGCTGTAGTCCACCCCATGCTTATATGGAAGGATTCATTAAACTAAAGGATTCTTCACAGACATCTGTTTTGTCCCATCAAAAACAAACAAAAAAACCCACCAGTGATACATAATTTACATAGCACCTATATACTCCACCCTACAGCTCTGCTATCTTTACTTCATTTTTTTTCTTACCCATAGCTCCTTTGCTGCAATTCTAGAACATTATTTCCAATTCTATTCACAGTGGATTTAAAGAACAGCATTACCTTCCATGGGCACAACCATACATAACCCCCTTCCATGGGTACAACCATACATAACACCCTTCTACATGTTTCCAAACTCAAATCAGGTCTCCCTGTTTTTTTTTTTTTTTTTTTTTCCTTTTCTTTATTTTAAAGCATATCTAGTACTTTTAATCTTTCCTCCTACACCTCTAATCATTTCCATTACTCTTGCAGTCCTTTTCAATTTGCAATCAGAAGTGGGTCTCCCAGTCCTAGCACCCCAGTAATATTTCTCTGCCCATATTTTGTACTGGTAAAGCTTCAGAGAACAATGATCAATCCACAGATTTTGCAGGCTCCATTCTGTTTATATAGTCCATCTCCTCAGCTTTTATCTGTGCAGCTGATTGCTTTACCTAGTGTAGATCCGTGCTGTTTTCATTTTAAACTGCATCTTATGTCAACTCATTTCTTCAACTTGTCAAGAAAATCCCAAATTTTAATCTCTAAAATGCTTGCAGCCCCTCCCCACTTGACACCTTCTGCAAAAACATCACTTGCTCTAAATTCCAGTAATGACTTGTATGACTGAATATTTACAAATATCAGACTCAAAACAGATCTTACAGAAGTCACTTTAACATTCCTCCATCTTGACAATGAAACACTAAAGCTAATTCTGACTAGCATTCTAACCAGTGAGCATCCTTGTTACAGACTGCCACCTGATCTATAATCCCATTTGTTTACAACATATCATAGGAAGTGGGAGCGTGAAGGCTGCAATGAGAGTCATGCAGCACAGTGTGACAGAAATAAAAAAAACAAAGGAAATAGATGTCAAGATCAAAATTAACACTAGCTGGTGTTATTCCATTACTTGGAACAGCATGTTTGGAAAAATAAAGAATACAACAAAAAGTTGTGTAAAATTAAGTTTCATAACTGGATAATGGATTCCATAAATAACTTTATGAGAATTATCAGCTACATATAAAGGAAAGCTTCTGTTTCTCTAGGCATGTCATGCAAATCAGCTATCCACTTTCCCTCAAAAGCAATCCTTGATGTTCCGTATTTCACTGACATACAAAGTTAAGGCCTTGACACACCTTCACCTCACAAACCACTGTGATGGATAAAAGCACTATTGCCCCAGAAATAGACTGGCAAAACCTGCACTAGTCCAGAGCAAAATCCAGCAAGCGAACTTGATGTGGAGGCAAATCACAACTCTTGGCTGACATGCAAGCATGTGTTCAATTTTCTTCAAGAAGAAGAGGCAGGCTGGGCAAGCAAGGATTACAGCCACAGCAGTCCCTTGCTAACTGCCAATATTCACCCTGAATATAACATTCACTCAGCTACAGTGCTATTAAACGAGTTAAATTAAAATGACATTTATAAAGTATATATAATTTGGAGATTTAGATTATCTGTTATTTCATGACCCCTCCATCCTTTTTACTTATTAGGCCTTCCTTCCTTCCAGTTGGACGCATCCCACACCAAAACTGAAAGAGATACATTAGATAAGGTAATTTGATGTAGTTTTTACCCCAGGTAAAGAGGTCATCTCTATGACCTTGTCCAGTTCAGGATTTAGCTATCACAAGTAACATACAGCTTTAAATCTTACTCTAGAAGAGACCAAAGTGGGAAAGGACATGTGTTTTTTTCCACATCTTTGATTTCTGCTGATTATTATTAATTATACAAAATGCAACTACGCTGAAGGATCACAATTACAGAATTAATTTGACAGAAAATATTCATATATGCTGTTTTTTTAATCTGAATTTTCCCTACTCAAACTTCAGAGAACCATTACACATACAAAATACAACTCCCCTCTTATCATTTGTGATGATGACAATGGAGGCTGAGAAATAGTCTCATGTGACAGCACTAGTCACCTTACTAATCTCTTGCCAAGGTTATCCACTAAAATGGCAGAATGGAGAATCTTGCAGCCTTGATATTTCAAAGATATAGTAAAAAGATAACAGTGAAAAGAAGCTGAGTATCCTATCTCCACTCCTTTGTGTCTAGAAGGACATCAACAAAATTTGATTTTGCTTTGCTTTACTTCTTTTGAACAATGAAAAATTGAGGCATTTCCATTTATAATTAATATGCTTAAATGGAGTATATGGAGTATATTTTTATGTAATTTATAATTTATCATTTAATATAATTCACAGATAAACAGGTTACAGGTGTTTCAACTTAGGAAGACATTTCCTTTATGTGAAGTGAAAATGCAGATTTACAGTCAAATCAGCATATGAAAGTACAGATTTGGGATGAAAACACATTATGTGTGTATTAAAATGATATTAGATTCTTCATCAAAGTCAAAAAAAAAAATCAAAATACTGGAGGTTAAACATATTCTAGTATAGAGTCTGGCTTTGAAGGAATGGATCTTCCCATTTTTTCCAGTACTGTCCTTTCCCTCCTTTGCCCTACCCCCAAGCTTTCAGGCATTGCTTTTAGAAACTCTATACTTAAGTGCAGCAACAATATACCAGAATTTACAACTGCCTTTAAAAAAAAAAAAAAAAAAAAAAAAAAAAAGCAATGCAACTCATCCATGTAAAGCACTTGACTGGTACACTGCAATCTGTACTTCAGCTTTTAACGGTCTTTGAGAAACGGCCTTACAGTCCTGATTTAGGAATCCTGACTTGTATTTCAGAAGCACTGGAATACAGCAATACAAGGTATGTGTTAAAATAAAAAATCTGCATATAAGGAGTTTTATTTTACTTACCTTTCAGTAATAATAATAATTCTCCAAGCTGCTTTTAGAGGCAAGTAATATGTTCACCAGACAAAAGTTGCTTTTAAAGAGAACCTGACATAAAAGTTCCTTAAGTAATTATTTCAGTAACTTAAATTTTTGGCCAATTTTTTGTCAAAGCATCTTAATGGCATGAGTTTGTAAGTATAGGCTAAATTATTACTAAAGAGAGGTCACTTTGAAGCTATGAAAATTAGTGAAATATCCGCTTCCTACCTGCCACATATTTGAATGCTGCTGGAACTCTGCTACTAACAACCATAACAAGCGTACCTCTCTTTCACTCCAATGTCTCCAAAGAGGCTTTTTTCCTTAGAGTTCTGTTCTCTAAAGAAGGTTACAGCAATTACAGCAAAACACAATATTTCTAGCAGCATTACTCAGTAGCATTTAAAGTTAACAGTATTTAGATTTTAAGGAGGTTAAAGCAGTTCTTCTCTAAGAGTATAAACATTATTCTGTTAAAAGTTTTAATACATGTAAACTCTGTGAAAAGTAAACTGCTCCCTTCTGTTAACACTCAGTCCCTCAAACAATAAGCAAATATCCACCTCACCAACTAGAACATGCCAAAGAAAACTTGTGTCTTTGTAGGAATTACATGGTTGAAAAATTTTAAGAACAGTAACCAAACAGAAATCAGGGTTTACTGTAGCCTAATCAGTCTGTGTAACAGTGGATAGCAATTAAAACCTTGAGATGATATTTTGTACCATTATAAGTAAACAACTGTACATATTTGAGCACAGCACAAATGCTCAAATATGACTGGAGCAAAAACACCTAGTACAAATGTCCCTACGCAGATTGAGCTTTAAACAGAACTGTGTAAAATGGGTTTCATACGAGAACATATGGCGATTTCTAAGTGAGATTACAATCTCCCTGCACTCTAGAGCAGGAAATTGAAAGATTCCAGACAAACATCATTTTATGATGATATTTCTTGAGTTATTGCGACAAAATGTATACCCTTGCACACAAAGGTCTATACAGAAAAGTAATCTAAATGGCAGAATGTTCTAGCTCATGGACACTGTCCTATGGGTTAAGAAGTCATTTATAATTAAACTCATATACATATTTTATCAAAACCCCCAGAAAAAAAATACTCCATTTGTATAGAAATGCTGATGCTGCATCTTATTTCCAAGAAGTGTATTTTATAACTGAACAATGCAAATCAAATAACATCAGTGCCTTTCACAAGGCATTCAAAATGGTATTTCTACTGACTGCACCACAGGGCCGACAAACCTGTGTGATGCACAGCTGCAGAAAAAAAAAGTTCAAAAAAAAAAAAAAGGCATACAATACTGGCAATGCATGAATTAAGACACTGGAAGAAAATATAATTTCATATATCCTGTATATTCTGAAGAAAATGCAGCTGTGACTGCATTAGACCAAGTGTTCTCAAATGAAGTGATCTCTGAGCACCTGCTGATGGCTCAAGGAGAGCTGACTGACATCACTATGTCGTCTCCTCCTCATTCTCAGCTGCTAAAGCACATCAAAAAGGCAACTAAAATAACACACCACTACTACCCTTTTCATATCAACAGTTGCCATTGTCATAGGATTTAATAGGATCAGTGAAAGCAGCTAATCGATTAGAAAGTTTATGTTTTAAGGTGTTGATCCTGAATTCCTGCATTCAGTCCTACATTAGTGTGTTTGCACTCAGAGTGAAATATTATTCAATGTTCCAATACCGATCTTTAATACCCAGATGGACATCCTGCTAATAATGCCTGGGTTGCACTTAGTTTCAGTACAGAGATCAACCTGCAAAAGTCTATGCAGAAAAATGATCTGGATACAGAAACAAGAACTAAAATTCTAACCTACATCACTGATAGTGCATCAAATTATTTAGGATCTATGGACAGAATACTTAATTTATGTATCACACCATTGAAAATAACTGTTTTTGCAAGCTGCTAGGACTATTATTTTCAGTGTCTCTGGCTGGATTCCCACCCATTGTTGCATACAAAAGGAGAAAAGCTTTAAGCTAAATATGATCACAAAATGAGTAATAAATAACAAAATAAGTTACTACATGAGTTTTATGTTCCTAACCATCCTTTACCTATATACGGTTAATGAGAGGGGAAAAAGATACTTCAAAAGTGTCTCTGATGTACAGTGTAAGTGGAAAAAGCATCATGGTAGTTTATACGTTCAAGACACTGTGACTGGGCAGAGTATACAAACAGAAAAAAACGTCTCTTCTAGAAACAAAGAGAAAGCTAGCAATATTTCAGGATTTGTGACATTGTTTTGACTTACAAATTAGGAAAAAACTTCTTACTTAAAATCCTAACTTTGCAATTTAAAAAAAAGTTTTGAAAATTGCAAAAAGACAGCAATTTTGGTCTGAGTGCAACTATTACAGCATCACTGGATCAAACTCCAGTATGCACAGAAAGGTATCTTAGTATGAAACACACGTACTGTATCTGTCTGGCAGTCTGGTTTCCTGGTTTATGGCAACAAAACTAGTGAGTTATGAATCTGTAAATCATGAAGAGCCAAGATACAAGATCTTGGAGACCAACAACCTGTGGAAAAAAAGCGCTCTGGCAGGGCCCTCTTGGAAGAGCAATGTTGGAGTTTGCAGTAGTAAACTCCCATTAGCTTCACTCTACCTAATAATATTGTCCATACTTTAATCTGGTTAACACCAGTTAAAAGCAGCAGGACTTACTATTGCAACCGCGGTAGCTACTTCCACTTTCACTGGGTAAAAACGAGCACTCGCTCCCTCGCTATAGAACCGAAGAGGCGGCTTTTGGACTCTGGCGCTGCGGGGCGCCGCGGCAGCCGCCTCCCTCGCCCGGTGGCTCGGGCGTTCCGCAAGCAACGCTCCCGCCACGGGCACGGGGGCCGCCCGCGCTGCTCGCCCCCCTTCCCGGCGCTGCCCGGGCGCCGTGGCCGCGGGCTCCCTCTCCGCGCCCGGGGCTGCCGGTGCGCGTCCCGCGCCGGGCAGGCTCGCGTGGAGCCTCCAAAGCGCCCCCAGCCCCCTGCGAGGCTCGGCGGGGAAGGGCGAGAGAAGGCACCCGGCGGCACCTGTGGCAGCGGAGCCGCGGGGCTCACCTGGATCTGCAGCGGCACCAGGCGCACCTTGCAGCGCTCGCTGACCAGGAAGCCCTTGGGCAGGTCTATGTACTGGCTCCACTCCTCGGCGAAGAGCTGCACCACGAACTTGCGGTGCATGTCGATCTGGTCCCCGTAGAGGCTGAGGAACTTCTGGATGAGCAGCTCGTAGCCGGAGCCGTGCGGCACGCTCGAGGGCCGCGCGAACACGGAGAAGCAGAAGAGCACGGGCACGGAGCCGCCGCCCGCCGCCGGCGGGCAGCCCCCGCCGCTGGCCGGAGAAGCCGCCGCCGCCTCCGCCGCCGCCATGTTCAGGGGCAGCCGAGCCAGCTCGCTGCAGCCGCCGCCGCCTCCGCCCGTCGGCCAGACGGGCGGCGCCGGCGGCCCCCAATCCCGGCCGCGGCTCCGCCTCCCGCTCCTCGCCACGGGCCGGCCCCGCCAGCCCGCGGCGCTGGGCGCGCCCGCCGGGGCGCCTTCCGCGGCCGGGCAGCGCCGCTCCCGCCCCCGCCGCTCCTCCCCCGGCGGCGGGCGCCTCCCGCCCAGCCGGGCGGCGGCAGGAGCACCGCTCGTCCCCGCTTGCAGCCCGTAGGAGGCGGCGGCGGGGGGCAGGTGGCCAGAGCCGAGGGCAAGCCCGGGCCGCCGGCCCGGGGCGCTGCCGGCGGGGGCCTCGCCATGAGCAGCGGCGCCACGCGGCGGTGCTCAAGGACAGCCCGGCGGGGCGGTGCGGGGGAGCGCCGGGAGGAGAGGAGAGCGGCGTCGTGGGGCCGGGGCGCCGCGACATGGCGCCCGCCCGCCTGGCGGCCGTTAGCCCCTGCCGCCGGGGCCGTGAACAGCGCGGTGCGGGGCGGCAGGCGCCGCGCGCTGCCCGCGGGGGGCCCGGCGGCTCCGCAGGTGCGCGCGGCGTCGCGGAAACGCCGCGCCCCGGCGGGCGCCTCGCGCCACGGACCTGTTAAGGGCCCGAGGGGAGCGCGGTGCCGCTCGGTCCGGGCAGCCCCCACGTCGCGGCCGGGAGCCGCCGCCCGCCCGCGGTGAAGGCGCGCGTTGACCCCGGTGCCACATTTTCCGCGGGAGCGCCCGTTCCGCAGGCACGGGGCGCCTCCAGGCCGCCCTGCGGCGAGGCGGTGAGGAGACGCGCTTCTGCTCCATGTATTGCCCTTTCCAACCTTGTTCTCTACCAAGCTTCCCCTTCCGTCAGCCTTCCTTGTTCATTTATTAATTTATTTATTTTGCCAGGAGTGAGCGTCCAGGCAGCAGGTAGAAGCACGGCCCAGCTTTCTGCTGTTGCTTTCTGTTGCACTCCACTGTTGTTTGTGGAAGAGTATTTGGGCAGCATGTTGCCCCTTAGAAAATTCCCCTCAATTACAACATTCCACATTTCAGTGAGATGTTTTCAGGCATCACCCAGTGCTGTGGCACCCCTGTGGAGAGATGGACTATAGATACCAGTTTAGCTAAAGGTCTGTGTGCTGAAGCCCGAGGTTGTTCACAGGCTTCACTGATGCTGGAAATCTGTGACTTTCAAAGAGAGCAATCTTTTTTTTACTATTTTCTTCTTTCAGAAAACGTACCATCTAGATGAATTGTACAGGTCTAAGTTGGCCTTCACTTACATGTTTCCATACCAATGTATTTGTCAGGTGCTAAAGCAGCCTGAAGTGCTTATTTTACACACTGTCCAGGAAATGAGTGTGCTATGGTTTTGGGGTGTTACTAGAAAAAATAAATACAAATTGTATGGCAGTGTTTGTAGGCAGTAATTACATGACATAAAATTTTTAAAAGATCCAATTGCAAGTCCGGAATATGCATTGATACTGCCTTCATTGCTGCCAGTGAATTCAGTGGGTTTGTAGGGAATTTGCACCTGCTCCCCAAGTAGATCTTGCAAAGTAGATCAGATTCATTCTATCTGAATGAATTTCTTTGATAAAAGTTAGATTTTTTTTAAAAACAGTGAAAATGTGAGAGATCCAGTCCATCTGGTTCTATTTAAACATTTGATCTTGTCGCATATGTGAAAATACTTAATTGGAGAAAACAGAAATTTTTGCTTCCAGAAATACATATACAAGAGATTTTTTGTGAAGTAAGTGCATGCAACTTTATTCCACCTTGTCTGCCAGACATAAAGATATCCAGCAGCTAGGGTTCAGAGTTTATTTTAATTATTTGTCCATGCTTGCTGTTCTGCTGATTTAATTTATGAATACAGCCAGTCACTTAATGCTATTACTGTAGAGGCACATGGGGTGAACAGTTTTATGGCCCAGTCATTAGCTGGCTTGAATCAGTTCCAGTTTTCCAAATGAAAAGGTGACAAATTCAATACTCAGTGAATTCAATATATTTTCCATGACTTAAATTGGTTTCTAGTTCTTAATTTGTACTTTATTTTAATTGAGTGCCATTCTAGAATTCAATATATATTTTAAAACATAGCACAAATAGTAGTCTTTCTGATTAATGCTGCCTTAAATCTGCTGCCTTTTTTTTTTTTTCATTTTGCAGACTAGGGCTATCTTTCATGAGAAAATACACCGTAGTGAGTTCTTACCTTTCTCAGTTCCTCCCTGCAATGAATATATTTGAGTACAAATTATTCAGTTACGCAGAATATGCAACCGGTATTTTGGTACAATGACAAGATTCAAATTTAATTGAATAACAGAAAACATTTTTGGTGACAGTTAGGTTTATGGAATGGCAAGAAGTAACACACTCATTTGAGATCTGCGTAAGGAGGATCTCCTCTACTTTAGCTGTTACCTCCCTTCCTGTTTCAGATTAAAGAGGGACCGGGACCCGGATATGTGCAGAGGGGGTTGGTCCATCCTCCCAGATGCCAGATCTCACCAGAGGAGCAGCAGGAAAAGTCGCACCTGAGACAGTGGAGAAGAGCACAACTGCCTTGTCCCAGCACACATGGGAAGGTAAAGCTTGCTAGCAGCAAAGAAAAGACGCATTTTGTACCCAGTTTGACCAACAAAACTATAGGAGAAATCGTAACATCTCTCTGACACTTCACAAAGCAAGCAGTGTTTAATGTTGTTATCCTCCACTAGGAAATCACATATACTGATCTCTATTCTATTTTTTTTAAGATGGTACAACCTTAAACTTACAAGCTCAGCATATGCAAAGTCATAAAAAATGACAGGTATAATCATAACAAATAGGCCCCTTGGATAGTACATACAGCACCTGCTATAAAGAAATTCATTAAAAGCTATTGGACTATCAAGGATTTTAATTGGAGGCCAAATTTTCTTACCCTGATTTTGAAGCTCTCTGTTTATATCAAGTTCTCCCAACAAATTTAGTCTCCCTTGGCATTCTGCACAGACACAAGGCTCTGACATAAGGGACCGTTTCTTCCAGCTGAACTGCACAAGGTCATCTGATTTGTAGCCTTTGGAAAGTTATTTTGTTGTTTTCTTTTCCAGCAGGTAAAGAGCACTTCCATCAAGAGTTGGATGGAAACAGTAAGAAAGAGGGAAGCTCATGTGCATTTACATAGTAGAACCATGCATTAGGTTTCAGATTGAAGGTTAGAATTCAGGGCATTAAAATGTGAAGTTCTCAGTAAAGCAAAAAAAATACATTTTTATAAGACACACAGTCAGAATTGTAACTTTTGGATGAGGCGTATGAGTTTCTCAATTGAAAGTTTCTGAACTAGATTTCCTGTCTTATATTACATGTTTATTTCAGTATATCTGAAACTCCTATTATATGGTTGTCTTTTTTAGAACAGAATATCAAATCTGCAAAAATTACTCTCCACATGATACTCTGTTGAAAATTACAATGAAATCACATAATAAACTCTAAACTACAGCTTTGTTCATGCGCTGTCTTAACACTGTGAATGCAGATGGTGAGGCATGTCCTACAGATAATTTTGAGCTCTGGAAGCCTAAAGTGATGAGGAAGTTTTAAAATCAAAAGAGATTATGATTTGTTCTTGCAACTCAGAATTACTCCCATGGCATTTCATCTACCTCAGATTCACACAATATAGCCAACAGAAAGGCAGTCATGGAAAAAGGGTCTCATACTACTTAATAAATTAGTATACATTAGTATGGGGCAGTGCCTGTGCAGTTTCAAGACTTTCTGTTGATTAAATATTCGATTATCCTGCGATATTTCAGAATTCTTTCTATGACATGTCCAAACTGCTGGTTTTATTTCATGTGAGTGCATGTCTCACGTTAATTTGAAAGATAAAGATCATTGCTCAAGCAGCAGCATTGCCACGGCAGTCTGTGTTGAACCTTGCTTCTGCTGCAGGAAAACCTACATTTAGCTACCTTGTCCTAGCAACACAATTTTGCTCACACAGCTCAGCCAAAGTAAGTTGATTTTGCAGCCCCTTCTTTGCAGCCCCAGTAGATTTCTGCTGGCTTAATAATCTGGCCAGTTCTGCTTTGTGTTCTAAAACCAGTCTTGAAACCGAGTTTATGCCAGGTTTGCTAGGTCTCCATGTTTGAGTGTGTTCCTTGTGCTGGCTCTGCAATGGCTCTATAGATCTCCAGGGAGCAGAACTTTGCAGGCAGCAGCTTCAGGCCCTGAGCAGCCGCCAACAGCAGCAGGGCCCAGCCTGGCCCAGCCACTTCCATTTATCTCATCTGCCCTTGCAGCAGCGCTATATTAGCGACGGAGAGAGACCAGCCAGCACAAGATCCCTTCCAAGAGACAATCTGTATTCCTGCTGCAATTATCCTTAATGGTAATTTGGATGTGGAGGGTTGAGTCTTTGGGGAATTCCAGACATGACATTGACATTGACCCCGAGATCAGGCAGCTGAAGTATAACGTAGACGTAAACTTTGGCTGCTTAGCTTAATTTAATTAGCCCAATCTGTGTTGACTGTGTATGTTCAAAGGAGAAACTTATTTTTGCAGCAGTGTAGATGGAAATAGTTTTGATTGGCAAACACCTCTTGGAACTGCCCTCCACCTCCTTGCAAGATTTGGATTAGATCTCGATAATCCTAATGTGAAGAAGTTTGGCTTCTTCTGTGGTCATATGCCCACCTCCCTGGTTATTTGGTTATTTGCACACCCCGAGCTTGTGCAGGCTTATCCCCTCTCTGTAAGCTGTATGGGCAGTGCTCTAGAGGGAGGTGGCAACTGGAAGCAGTTTAGGTCTTTTTGTACAGAATTCTAAGACTATTTTTTTCTCTGAGATTGCCATCACATAATAACAGCACAACAAGGAAAACATGTGCATTACTGGGGCAAATATAACCTGACTTTGCAGCTTGATAAGTGTTTTAGAGCATAGTTGTAAATAATCATTTTGATATCATATTACTTTTTTTAATATCTTAATATTACTTTTTTAATATCCTAAATTGTTCTTGCACATAATGACAATTAGAAGGGATAGTAAATGTGACAGTAATAAAATATTATTAAAATATTTTTTCTTTTACTTTAAAAAGCGTTATTCAGTAGATGACCAAATGATTGTTTTCCATGTGGTATGTACAAACAAAACATGTTAAACCTTTTTCAACTGTGAGTGATGATACCACTCACATTTCCACCAATATGGTTAACTATAACCTCTTCATGCAGTTAACTATAACTTCTTCATGACTGGCATTAAATATACTATAGTCGTTCAACTAAAGCACATTCCTAATGTTTTTATTATCGCTTGCATTCCTGTGAATCATAGAATATAGTGCACAAAGTAGACAGATTTCAAGTTTTTCTTTTAGCCCTCTAAATGGGTTCTTTATTTACAGTGCAGTGGTGTGTTCTGTTTGCTTTTCAGTTTTTATGTCACCTCTGCTGTTTTGCTGTCCTTCATTAACTTCATTAATATTCAATTCATGCTTGAGGATCCTATCTTTGTTCCCAACCACTGTGGTCTTTTTTCTTTTTGCACAAGATAAAATATATATGTGCATATATTTTTTACATAAATATGTTTACATATACACACGTATACCTGATAGTACACACTTGATAACCTACCATTACATTTATGGCAGCTGATCATAACTGTGGTAGGATTAGCAAGATTTTCTGAACAGTTGCTGCTGTGAAGAGCCTGGGCCGTGAGCAGTGTGGGAGTTCATAGCTCCCTGGCCAGGGGGGCTACAGCATCACCCTAGAGGAACGGGTGCCCCCAGGAGGAAGGTTCCTCTGCTCGGAGAATGCACATCTTTAGGGGTGGGAAAGAGCAGTTGTGGCAAGAAGACTGTTTCTTAGGACTAAGCGCTTCCCTTCAGTGCACTGCAGTAGCCTTTTCCGCACTGAAAGATGTGTTTTCCTGTGAAATAGATTCAAGACGTTGTGTCTTTATAAATGACACCCTAGCATCCTGTTACAGGACATGACACTGCCACAGATAAGTCAGATCTTCAAATTATGCTGCCTGTTTTATTCTTAGTAACAGAAGTGTGCTGAACAACTTGCTGTGGTTGACCATGCTTCAAACTGGGCCTAGGTGATCTTTAGATGTTTCTTCCAACCTCAAAAATTCTGTGATTTTATGTGTTAACACATACTTAGTCTCCAATGCACGGGCTTTATTTAGGAACTAAGTCAGTAGCTTACCTTTGCTGTTAAACAAGGAAAGTCTTTGATGCTTTCCAACAGTTAAAATAATGAAATGCTTCATCACTTATCAAAGATGAATTGAAATCATCCCTGTGGTCACATTCTAAGTACTGAATTGAGTTTTGCCTTTTGTCTTTCCATTTCTTTTTTTATAGTTCTTCTGTGGCAGCTACTTGGAGATGTTAAATTCAGCCACTGGTAATATTTGAATTAAAAGAGCCTCAAGGAGCTGTAGCTAGTAGTTTTCTCCATCGAATGCATTGGCCTTGCGGGTTGCAAAGCCCTTTGACCTGTCTCTCTCATTACCCTAAGATGACTGGTTTTCCCCGAAGGGTTTGTCCTGCGTGAGAGGGCGGTGAAGCGGCAGCTGCGCGGATGGCATGGCACATGGATAGCATGGCAGGATGGCGTGGCAGGATGGCATGGCACATGGATAGCATGGCACATGGATAGCATGGCAGGATGGCGTGGCAGGATGGCATGGCACATGGATAGCATGGCACATGGATAGCATGGCAGGATGGCGTGGCAGGATGGCATGGCACATGGATAGCATGGCACATGGATAGCATGGCAGGATGGCGTGGCAGGATAGCATGGCACATGGATAGCATGGCACATGGATAGCATGGCAGGATGGCGTGGCATGTGGAGGCAGCGCTCACCACCAGCAAGGTGGTCCCACAGGAGCCAAGAAGGGGAGAGCAGCCCAAGAACAGCAGTGCAGCGCAGCCAGGGCCTGTGCTTGAATGCAGTTCTCTGCGAAAGGAAAGCAGGGACAGCCCCCAGCAACCTCATGTGAGGCCATGCGGCTCGCAGAGCCTCTTGGCACACACAGGGTTTCTTGACAGTCTGTAGCCGCATAGCATGAAGTGCAGCTTTGGCAGAAAAAGAGGAACAGGTCAGCCTCCAGCCTTTAAAAGTACAAGGAGTCTATTTTGAGCTAAACTCTGAGTCTACATACAGCTATATTGAAAATCGTGGGCTCTCTCCACCATTCCCCATGTGAACCAAAATTTGCAAAGCTTGTTCTATCTTATCTTGCACTGGTGATTTCATATGAAATGCTTTCTCATCTACATCAATCTTAACAGGTTTATCAACAAACTGTAACACATGAGGAAACTAATTGCAATTTTTAGAAGAAAAATAATATTTGTTGACTCCTTCACTCTTATCATTAGTCTCCATTGTATCTCTTTTCAGATAAGTCACCATAGCCCTCGGTTTCCTGTTTCCGAATGTTTTATTTTGTGGATGTAATTTACAAATACGAGAGCTCTTTCAAAAGCTTTCTAACTTGATTACTGTCATTTGGAACATCTGCCTGACAAACCTCTGCATTAATTGCTGTTGAAGGAAATGTAGTTTTCATTCGTCACGAGATTCATAAGTCTAATTCCAGGAATCCTTAATCCATGGGTGATTTTGCATTAAATAAAGAATTATCCCTTGCCTTCTTTTTTTTTCCAAAAAGATTTGCTTATTTATTTATTTAATAGAGAAAGAATATGTGGGAGTAAGAGGTTCAGAGCAGAGATGTTTTTAATGATAGTCTTTGTCAGTATCTTTGAGGGACCAGAATGAGTAGTTTTATAATCACTCCAGGTCTGGCAACAGCTCCGTAATTAACAGATTATGTTCATGACAGCAGGGCTAAGTGGCAATTGACCCATTTTTGCAAATAAATGCATAAATATGTCTGAGATGTTGGTAAGTACAAAGCCTGCTTCCTGAGGTAAGTAATACCTGTTTTGTAAAGCAGAAGATGAAAAAAGCAGGAAGAGGTTTTTTTTTCCTTGAAATATATTGGTTTCAGGGCTTTTAGTGCTAGGGTTTGTGTGACCGATCATTCAAAGATACGTTGTAGAATGTAAAGTTGTTGAAAGAGCTAAAAGAACAGTATTTGAACAAGGCTTTGTGAATACAGAATGGTGCACAAGGATACATGGGACTAAAGTGATACCTTGTGTAGTTTAAGTGAGTTTAACTGAATGGCTTCAACAATGTTATTAAGAATTTCCAGAACTAAAATCCCCCCTGCTTTTTCAGTTTTCATTTAATTCTTGGGAGGTACTTTGGATTTAGAAAAGGAATGGGAAAATCGAACTCCAGTATTGACGGCGCCGGTATGGCCTTCAGCCATCCAAACTCTAGGGGTAATGGTATGTTCTCTGTGAGAACTTTCAGTGAGAAGAAAAATCAGAGATGGCTAAAGCTGTCAGTTGTGTGAACTAGCACTACAAACTCTTGTTGTTAGTAAAAACTTGTAGTAAAAAGAAAACAATTCTAAAAACTAGACATTTTTCAGATAACTCGTTTCCGAGTAGCTCTAGTGTTAATGCCACATCAAATACATAAGTCTCTTGTAGCTTAAGAAACATTTAGACAGTACTCTTTTTTCAATAGTGACATAAAAATGAGTCATACACTCATACGTTAATAGGCCAAATTAACCAGACTGTAGGCTGTTTAGTGTATTACTTCAGTTGATTTTACTCTGTCCAATTTCAAGGCTCTGCAGACCTTTGTGCTGAAAATTCCTGTCAGCTTTATTAAACAGAGAAACGATGATGGAGAAACAAGGTGAGATACCTTTTTCATGGGATGCAGAAGGAATGATTTCTGTAGAGATCACTGAATACATGGGTTCATAACTATGAACAGGTATGGTGTAGCTAACATGATGGGAATTGTTACCCACTGCCTGCCTGTGTAAGTAGAGACTCGTCTGAAAAAGCACTGAAACATGTCATGCTCATCAGTTCTGGAAACTGCCAATCCGACTTCCAGAGAACACCTTTTATGACGCTGGCCGCTTCTCTGATTTGGGTCACCAAAGCAAGTCAGAGATTATTTTACATAGATCACATGTTCTTTAACAAAAATAGTAATTACGTAGAACATTGTGTAGAAAAATTAAAAGTAGTAGATCAACATTTTCCTCGTGGGGGTGGGGGTGATTTTCATTTAGTATAATGAAATAGCTGAACAAAATGATCATCTTAAGCTTTTATTTTGACTATACTTCCCCTCCTAGTATGACACATGTCTCTAATGAAATTTAGATTTTATATAATACAAGAGGAAGCCAAAAGGTCTTCAAAAATAATCTGATGTCCAGAGAGCACTTACTGCCTGAAACTATTACAGAGTATACCTGACAAATGGCACAAGGATTTGTCACTGCAGCAGAGACACATTAGAAAAAAAAATTGACGCAGACAACAGTGAGGCACGCTTAATGTTTTTTTGAACATAAGAGTATTCCAGCAAAACCAGTTTGTTAATGGCAGATTACAGGTATTTGTATAGATGTAAGCTTCTCTTCACAGAAATTGGATTTGGCCAGCAAAATAGGAATGGAGTCTTTTTACTTTTACTACCAAAGTTTATTTACAACTTATTTACAACTCTAATGAAATGCTTGGACAGAAAATGAAGTGAATGTATATGGCCATCATTTTCCCAACAATTTGTAGAATTATACTTAAAAAAAAAAAAATCCAATCTGCATGCTTCCCAGCAAGCCTGAATTAGATCACTAAGCACTACCAGGAGTAGGATTTAAGATATAATCCTTTTGTTGTTACTTCCTACTAGTAGAGGTAGGCAGTTCTTGCACTATGAGCAGGCTTTTGTGGATGCACCTTTCTCTCAGGCCCATGGCTCTCCTCTTCTGTTTTGTAAGGATCTGCCAGACCACCCACAGTGAGATCTGGGAATCCTACCAAGCATGGGGGCTCTTGAATCGGGCGCTGAAGCAGTGCCGGTAGCAGCTCTCTCTGGCTACTTAGCCTCAAAGCTGAGAAACACTTGTTCCTAGTTAAGGCGTTTAATGGCATCAAATAAAGGAGGAACTTACACGTTACAGCATATAAATATGCTTACAAATAAATCAAAGGTTGGTATTTGTCACAGGAAGTGTTCTAAGCAGCAAAGCTTCAGAGTGATGTCTGTTTGGAGCTTTTCAAAAATGATGGTCTCTTTGTATCTGAGTTTGATGTGTTCTGTTACGGATCATCATCTGCTTACAAAACCTGGCATCTAGCTCAAATCTTCATAGTTAATGTTTTTTTTCTTTTTCTAAGAACTTCCACCGCTTAAGGACTGTGTTCCACTTCTTATGAAAGCTTCCATAGCCAGAAGTGCTACTTTTTGCCTGAATGTGGTAAACCTTCTCTTTCCTTCCTGGATCTCTGTATCGGGGTTAGTCACCTCCCGTTCCCAATGAGATAGTGTGTTGTGAAATGCAGAGAAGCTTGTTTTTCACTTACATACACTCCACTCTTTTATTTAGAGCCACAGTGGAATTATCATTGAGAAGTATTTTTCAATGTAAGCTTAGTGAAAACAAAAACCATTAGGTGCCATTCTATGTAAAGCTGAGAGCAGTCCACTTTTTTAAGGGGCTGATACACAGAGATACTTTTTCAAGTTTAAACATCATTAGATTTTTATGCATCTACCAAAGAAATCAAACAGTAGTTATGAGAGATAAGACTGGTATATTTAATGCCTTTTATTATTACTATATGTATGTATATATATAAATTATGTGAATTTAGCAGGGCAGCTACTTATCACCTTTGGATGTTTCTCTTATCACTACCACACAAGCTGAACCTTCCAGGGCAAATACTGGTGCACGGTTTTGCAGAAACATGCAAGCCTTCAGCCTGTGCATCTGGGCATTTTAGTGGGGGAAGAACAAGTTGGTACAAATAATTCAACTGTTTTATCCTGAAAGGGCGGGCCTTCCTAGTACTTTGCATAAACATCATTACCATTCAGCCTAACTTCAGTGCCAGTTCAACAATTTACATCTCCTTGGGAAATGTGCCAATTTGCTCTAACATGCTTCATTTATCTGCTGGCCTGCTTGCTAAAAGAAAGAATTACTGAACTACAAATAATACAGTGTTTTTCCTTTAAGGAAAGGCCTTGGAGCTCTGTAATCCTACAGCTCTGTGTCTTTCCTGCTTTAAATTCTTGACATCAAAAACATCCTACCTCTGGTGAGGGGGTAGAGAGCTCTTAGCAGCCCTTGGAAACAGGCAGGTTGTCCAGACTGTCAAGGTTATGCTAAGAAATGGAGGGGGTGCTGCTGTGACACAAGATACCGACCAGCAGAGTTGGGAGAGTCTTAGCGCAGCTTTAATGTGCTGCAATACACACTGCTGTCACACACTGGAGTCACCAATCACCTGCCCTGGGAGTGCCTAAAATGTGAAGGGTAACACATGTTTCTTCCTCTAATGCGTTTTCTTACCTCTTTTCCCTGCCTCCCACACACAGAAATATTCTCTGCTATCTTAGATACTTGAAGTGTAAGCAACTGAATGGCGATACTCCCAAACATACTTTTAGTCCTTTTCTTCGTGCCTTTTTTTTTGTTTAATATGAGGAAGTATTTTGGTATCTCCTTTTGTTTCTCTCTTTTTTTTTTTTGGTCATTTCTTTTCCTGTTGTATCGAAAGTGATAGAACCTTTTTATTAATGCCAAGACTAGGATCAAATTTTGTAAAGTAGAATTTTAAAAATGGTAATACCAAATTTGATACCATCTGATACCAAATTTGAATTAAAAGCATTAGCAATAAGCATTTGATTTTGTTAGGATATTTTGTGTTCTATTACAAGATGACTGTTCTAATATTACAAAGTCCACATGCTAGTGAAAATCTCAGATTCTAAAAGTTATTAAAATTATATTATTTGGCATAGGACATGCATATATTCATAAACAAATAGTAAGAGCTAAGTAAATATAACAAAATAAAACAATTAAAAAGTTATAATAACTAAAAAGGGATCCTGTAGGAGTATCAGCACACAATTAGAAGCAGAAAGATGGACATAAAGAGGTAAAATGGTGTTTGATTGAAGCAACCAATCCTTTCCCCAAACTTATAAACTCATTTGTGAACTATATTATAACCACCTATGACTAGAGCAGAGTAATGGTATTCAGGACTAACTGAATTAGCAACAATTAGAACAACTTTCTGTTGCAGACAGCAGTTTTGGGAACTGCAGAAACTTACATAGCGGGACTGCTCAGAAAACGCTGGACTGTCATGGCCCCTCCGTTCCCTGTTCTGCACATATTTCTCTTAATCTTTTATGTCAACATTGATCACGGATCTGCTTTATCAATTGCAAAATTGCTATCTTGCTTATTTGTATTGACAATCCCATGAACAATATGATACTCAGAAACATATGCAAGCTCTTTGTATAACTTCTACTGCATCCTTGTTGTTTATGAGGAGACAATGTAGTTGGTAAGAAAAATGAATGAAAATGATAACCAGAAAATTAAAACTTTGTTTAGGTTCTAACATCTTGTTTATAAACAAATTTAAAATAAAAGAAATCAAGTGATTACATGTTCTTTTATGACAGAGCATATTCATCTCCAAGTCATGCTGGAAAAGGGTCTTCTGATGTCCGGAGTTGAACAGAATCTCCCTTACAGTATTCTGTGTTGTTGCTTATGGATGTTAGGGCAACTGATGGAAGCTGGCACTAGGATCTGTTAGAGGAGGATATTGTCCCTATATTTTTGTTGTGTGAGTGCCATATTGGAACAAAAAATAAAATGGATTTTATACAATCAGAATTAAATCAAACCAAGACACTATGGAACTTCTTTTAAATAAATTTATACTTTATTTGAAAACTTCAAATAAGCAGTATACTAGAACATGATTTAGGACTTTTTAAATTCTGTTACATTTTAGGACCCATAAAATAATAATCCCTAACAGTTAACAAGAGTGAGGAAGCTATTTGTTAGTCAGTATGTATGCTATAAAGTGCTAATATTGTTTTTATCACTCCTTTTCCCTGCTAAGTGTGTACATTGTCTCTGCCTACTGCTGATCTGTTACTATACAAATTATAAAGTATGGCCTATCTTCAGAATCTGACACTCTAACCAGCTAGTATACAAATAAAAGAAAGAGCACAGATTATAACAAAAGCCCTAACAGAGATGTTGGTATAAACCTTTTAGTTTCAGGTTTGTTTGGAGGGCATTTTCTGCTTCCTTCTCTTTCCTCAGATGTTCTGTCAAAGTCCTCTGTGCAAGGGTTGTTTCTTTTTTCAAATCACCCAACCACTTATCAAGTCTGTATTTTGTTAAAATATATATTCATAAAGATATATATATATATATGTATTCATAAAGATATATATATGTATATATGAACTGGAAACTACAGTAGAAGGGATGCTTGTAACATATTTTCTCTCAAAGTAATAACCTTTATCACCACATAGTTCTTATTTTCTTCTAAGCATCATTTTGTTTCCCTCATTTTATTTAGTACTAAGAAAAATTGGCAGATTCAGAGCATATAAATTCCAGATTTAAGATAAAATAGATCACAGACATGTTGTACAGGTCATTTGGTTGTACTTAGTCTCAAGAGGTAGGAAATAATTAGTGATTGATAATGATCAAATGAGGAAAGATACAAGAGATAGCTGCTTTTAAGTATCAAACATATAAAATGTTATTTTCAATAACGGTATATAAATACTGGTGACTAAACTTATCATTTCTTGCACAGTATCTCATATAGACTGTCTCTTAATAACCTGGCATTAGATTAATTAAAGTTTTATTTGTCCAGATAAGATCCTCTCATGTACTTCTTTGGTTAATGAGACATACGCTTGCTTAGAACGATCTAAAAAGTAAAGTGGATCAGTGATTGCAGATGGATTAAAACCTTCATCCACCAAACGAAATTTCTGTTGTTTGAAAGTTCCAGTCATTTCCATTGTTTGCTATGGAAAAAAAAGAAAATGATTTATTATTTAGTATATATACTGAGTTGCTTTTTTCTGCTCCCATTCACATATATCTTAAGAAGTCTTACTTGATATAAGGGTAATTCTATTCACTCTCATCACCCATTTTGTAATGTTTTGTTCAAGTTTCTTTTCAATAACAGTGTTTCCCCTGAGAAAAGGTATGGGAGGCATCTGCAGTGCCATTTCTTTTCACTATTTAGGTTTTTCTGAACTTTGTCTTGCTTTCCAATCACTGTGAACAATATGAAACTGCTCTCTTTCTTTCCTTTTTCCTTTCACTGCAGTCATGTCTAGTACACCTCCTTTTTCTTGCCTCCTGTCACAACAACAGTCAACTTCCATCTGCCTTGTTTCTCTAACACATCAATTTATGCAGCAATTCCATTCCATTTCTCTATACATTTTCTTCTTACACACCCACATTGTCGAGGTCCTTTCTATATTCAAATAAGTAAGATTTAGCCTCTTCCCTCAAAAATTTCTGCTTCAGAGACCATTAACCTTTTGTGGTGACACCAGTGAACACCTTTTTTTCATTTTCATCTCAAATGTCACTGTGCATATGATTTCCAATCCATCTTGGATTCAACAACTCCATTGTCATTCTAGATCATTCCAGTTAATTTTCTGCCACAGCAGTCTATTTCTTTTTCTTTCCTAAAACACTCCCGTGAAATCCCTGCCTATTTCTGTAGTATTTGTTCAAGCACTTCTTATCTTGAGCTGTTAGCAGTCCTCCATGCATTCATTAATTCTGCTTGTGACACTACCCGATGCTTCCTGGGCTTCCAAAACTTGGTTTCCCCTCTATCTTCCTGTCCCTTCCCCTACACCTTATGATCTCTCTCTGTGGTCTTCTCTCCTACCTTTACATTTACAATATGTATATACATATAGTCTCTTAAATTACATTTAAATTACAAGCTCTTTGAGAGAAGGACTTTTTTTTATTATTTCAAACTGGACAGCAACAACAGCAAGGTAGGAGATCACAATTAGGGATGATAGTTTTAATGATGGTGACTATAATAAACAAATGCTTTTAATTCAGAACCAATAAATACTGTACCTCTTTAAATGTTTTAACCTTTTTGCAGCTGTATTATACTGCAAATGACATCTCATTTGTTGTGCATTATCAGTGTGTCTCCTGCTTTAGCTTTATTTCTCTGATTTCTCATTTCCACTAAACAAAATGGATTTTAGATTATTTTCTCCAGATGCAATGGTTCTCGTTTTACTAATCTGAATCTTTTGTCTGTGCTTCTAATCTCCCTAAATCCCTAAATGTGATCTCTATCCTTACTGATACACGCAATTCCTCCCAATTTAATGTAATCTTCAAATTTCATTAAGTGTTTTTTGTAATTCCTCTTTAAGACCTCATTAATGAAGAAAATAAAAAGGACCAGTTCAAAAAACACTAAAAAAAAAACTAGATTACATGATAGGTGAGCAAACACTTTGTTTATGTTTGCCATGCTGACTTTTTTTTCATTTAGCAATTGCTGTGTTTATACGGTGGAGATGTTAATGTGCATAGTAAAGCAGTTTACCTGGACTCTTAAGAAGAGAGGACAGGCATAACTGGGTAGACAGGTAACAACTTGCTTATACATCTGCTCCAAATCTAGTGTTGTATTCTCCTTCAAAATCAGAGAGGCCATTCCTGCTTTTCCTTCATGAGCTGGAGGGAAGGAAGGGAGATATAAAATGCTATTGATTAATAAAATTTGGATTTTTGTCATTAACTTTACTTTCAAAAAGAATTACAGCACATGAATAAGCTGACAATAATATTTCATTTTCTGGGATTCAGTAATACAAGCAAATTGTATCTATCTTATATGTACTGTATATATCATGTGGTATTGCATCTTTTTGGAGATTGAGCTGCAAGTTAGGCATGTAAGGATGAACGGAGTACCATATATCTAAACTCAATATTAACTAAAACATGTTGATAAATATCAGCACAGTCCCTTTCTCTCATAAACAGAGCACTGAACACCTTTCCAAGTTTTGTCAGTTATGTGTTCTCTTCAGTTTTTGTCTTTCTCTCCACAGTATCTTCACTAAGGGCTGTGGATCTGAATGTTTTTGGCTGAGAGGGAGAGATCAAGAGAGTCAAGAAGCCCTAACTGGTTTGTCTGGGAAAGGAGACAGCACTTGGGCTCTGTGGAAAAAATCTTACATGTATAATATATTATAAAAGCAATAAAATTTAGCAATCAAAGTAACTGCTCATTTTAAGCATCAGCTGGCAATAACAACAGAGACATTCTACCACTGCCTCTTTCCAATCCTTCTCTGGTAATGCTACAACTTCTGTGGTGAAATTATTTTGTGCATGTATAACTACATTTATCAGGACAGAGAAATTATATTCTTCTCTTTCTTAATATATAATTCATTTTTTTTTCTTCTTTCTTATCCAGTCCTTGAATTTTGAAAAAAAATCCTGTTAACTTATTATTAGACACAGTTAAAGTGCGTTAAGACAATGGAATTGCTTTATTTAGTAATGAATATCCTTTTCTTTAGAGTAGCTTTAATTCTTACCTTGTTGACCTGATGTTATTTTGATGAGGATTTTTCACAGGTGTGAATTTAATAATGTTTTAAACTATCACAAATTCATGGAAAAACAGCTTTTTAATAATATACATTGAAAGGCATGATTCACGAGCTCACTTACAGTCTGTCAGTATTTTTATTATCTGCAGTACATACTGTTTAATACAGCGAGGCATTAAACAGCTAACTCTATCAGAAATGATTCATAGGTTTATAGCATGAAATAAAAGTTATGAAGGTTAACAACAAAGTCTTGAGGAAAACAAGACCACACAGCTAATAAATACTTCTCTTACCTGGCACACATACACCATACACATTTGCTTCTTGTATGAAGTCCAACATGACCATCACATCACAAACTTCAGTGGTTGCAACATTCTCTCCTTTCCATCTAAAACGTGAAAAAATAATTTAATTGCACGTAAACATATGGACAGCTATTTTTAAAAACATTACTGAGAACTCTGTTCGTTTTATATCACTAACTATTTCAACTCGTCAACGTTGTTTAGCAGTCTAATGACCAGAAGACTGCATTTGTCACTGAAACGGGACTGCATATTAGATATCACTTAATAGGAAGAAAGCTTATCATAATCTCAAATAATGTTTGTCTAATGTGACCATTCTTCAATATATGACACATTTTTCTCTAATTTGCTATCCAACTTTCCTTGTTCCTAGCAATCTATCATTTATTAGTCTGCTTATTGGCAAGAATGTTCACAAAGTTGTAATTCATCCAAAGCCTCCTGAAAATTTGACAGTTAGCTCTGCTGGTATTAAAATATAGTTATAAATTAAACACTCATGACTGAAAACAGGTAAAACAGCATTATTCTGTTCTGTATGTCTATGCTTTTTAATGATGAAATATTATAAGAAACAATGATTATACCTGAAGGTATCTCCGATCCTGTCCCAAAAATAAAGAAAATTCTCTTGGTCTTGAATCATCAGATCCCCAGTATTAAAATAAAGATCTCCCTTCTTAAACACATCACAGAGTAGTTTCTTTTCTGTATGTCTCTTATTGCCAGCATAACCAAAGAAGGGATTCTTTGCATTCACTCTGGAAATGAGAAGACCAGCCTCACCTACACAGACAAGTTCAAATTAGTGTGAACATAACATATCATTGTTTATTTCCTGTATTTTACCTTAATGTTAATTTGCTGCCTATATCTTTAGTAGACCATCAGCCGTGTTTCAACCATCTTTTTTAAGGAGGTGTGACCCTATAATAGCAGCTCATCTGTTTCTACTGCTTTGCAGCTTGTGTAGTCACTTCTAGACGCAAAGTCACCATAGTTACAGAGCAATATTGCCAACTCACAAAAAACAGTATTTTGTGTTTATTGATAACTCGTAAAAAGTTGTCTCTGAGAGATGATCCATCATCTTGTCAGTTCAATGTACACTCGTTACTCTCACAAAGTGAGAATATCAAAGCGAGTGAATATTAAACCTCATTCCCCACACCTTACTTGCTTTTTCTGTAGTAGTGATTTAAAGGTTGTTTTCAAAAGGCAGCTGTCCAACCCAAGCATTAGTTCCCTACTTGTCCTTGTTTCAGAAGTTTTGAAAACACTTCTGAAGAATTCCATTAATGTGACAGAGTAGCATCATTGCTTTCTTTTCAGAGTCAAATACAGAAGTTTTAATATAAAGTTGACTCAAAAAACGGAGACATGGGGGAAGGATTATCCTGTAAGACACATGGCACTGGTGTGTTAGTTTGCCGAAAGCAAAAGAGTTTTCTGAACTCCTCACCATTCTGGAAACGTGTTCTGAACAATAAAACCTAAGAGTTACTTAAGTAAGATTAGTTACTTTATTAGGGGTAAGAATTGTACAAATGAAAATAACATAAAAAAAATACAAAGGAATAATTTACACAAATAATTTAAGATCTTCTTCTCATAAAAGAGCTGTGCCTTGTTTCCAGAAATCAGTATTACCTAAAAGAATTTAGTTCAGTTGTAGTGTCGCTTTAGCCATGATCGTCTAAGGATATAGCATATGGGTAAGGCAAAGTCTTTGATAGAGATGGTAGCTTTTATTAGACTATTGTAACCAGGGAAAAAAAAAAAAGAAAAGGAAAAAAGGATAGCATTTTGGCCATGTGCGCCCTTCTCAGACCAGTCTGCCATCCTTGCATCTGCCTTCCTGTAAAATTTTACCCACAAATAGTTTTCGAGGACCATGTTCTTCTGAAAAGTGCCCAGCTTTGATTAAAACCTGCTAGACAATCCACAATTTGCTTCAAAAATCTGCTTCAGCTCCCTGTTAAAACTACGAGCCTAATTTTGTATATGAATTTGTCCCCCTTCAGCTTCCTGGCATTATTATAGCTCATATCTGCTTGCAGTACTACAGAGATATGTTAGTATCTGATACGCTCTGAAAATATGTATAATGAAGAGATAACTGATAAAAGTATTTTCAAAATAGTTATATTCAAAGTACCTCTTTTTAAAAAGCTAAACAGAGAAGCACTTAATCTCTCACCAAAGAGCATGTCATCTGATCCACTATTTTTTGTGGATCTTTTAAACAACCTTCTCAACGTGTTCACCTCCTTTTAAAAAAAACTTACTTACCTGCATATTCAGAGATATTATTACTTCATGATCTTTGTACATTACTCATTCACTTCAGTGAATACATCCACGGATCTCATAACTTCTGATGTAAGCACCACTGTGCTTAATACTGCTCTGGCTTAAATCAAGAAACACACTGTTCCTTTTTCACGAGCAAAGAGTAAAAGTTGATGTTGGCATAGATAATACAGCAACACAATAGCAAGGCTCACGAAAAAAATGGAACTAGGCTACTTGCATTAAATCAAAAGGCTGTTATAGGCTATTATAATGCATGCTTACCTTTCTTAACTTTCTCACACCAACCATGCTTGTTTCTAACAGGTTCATCTTTCTGGAAGTCATACTTGATTAAATCAAATGGGAAAAAAAGCTAAGAAAGGGAAAAAGGATCATCAGTTGTTAATATACACAGTGACATCTGGTGGCAGCAAATATAAGCAAGGAAACAATATTTTTACTACAATCTTGCTCGTCAAAATGTTGAATGTAGTTTCGCTTAAAAATGCAAAATATTCTATGTGAACTTAGGCAACTTGCTGGAGGAAAGTAACATCAGAACATTTAATAACCTGGTAACATTCAGAAGTATCCTGTTTCACGTCACTTGATGAGGCTCAGGTTTTTACCGGCCTGGCACAGCCTTATGCTGGATGCAACACTTCATGAAGTATTTGCTAAGCAGCGACTGATACTTGCTAAGCATTCTCAGGGCTTTCTGGTTCCTAATAAAACACGCAAAGCAAAGGTCTGCACCTTCTTACAGTGAAACCTGCTCCCTGCTGTGCTTAACTAGCCTCAGTTCTTCCCTCCGGGTTCCTCGACTTGCCACATCCTGGAGAGCGCTGCCATTGGCGCCACCAGAAAGATATGCATTCCCCGGTTTTTTGATGTGGTTATGTAGCTGAGCACATTCCATAGATACGTCAGGGTCAGTCCGGCCTGCTTTGGAAATAGCACAACCCGCTGGGCGCCAGCGCTGCTGAGCCGGCCGGCCTCGCTCAGGAGGTGGGACAGGAGGCAGCGCGGGGTGAACACAGAGGGCAGCACCTCAGCAGCCACATTAGATACCACAGCACTGCTTTCCTCCAAATAGGCAAGGTCTGATCGCCTTTATTTTTCCACTGGATATAAAAATCCAAATTAAATCTGAAAGACCTATCCTTGATACTATATTGACCGCTATGTTTGCAGTTATTTTCCTAAGGACTCAAATCTACCCAGCTCTGAAAGTGTTGCAGATAGTTAGGGAACGGCGGCCGGAAGATATCGTGCTGTACGGAAAGATAGGGCCCCTAATAGCCAATAGTGTTTAGTCTATGGTGTAAGCAGACGGATGTGACGTTGTAAACCTAGATATATAACACCTTGATTTTCCCTTTTTAAAGAATTATACTGGGAATGTATGTCATGACCAGCCTAATAAAGGATATATAATTATCTTGCTCTGGAAAAAGTAGAAAGAAAAAAAAACAAACAAACAAACAAAAAAAGTCACTATATACCTGTACCTTTTATAGCAAGAAATGAAATGTAATTGAAGGATGGCATTATGAGGATGACTGAAGTAATGCGTAGGATGCCAAAACATCAAATGCTTCACCTTCCTGCAGTTAAATTAGGATGAAGAGTTGAATAATGATTTTTTTTATCCTAATTTTAAATCCTTCTGCAGCTGTATCACATCACTTTGTTCTCAAGGAGGACTGAATAAATAGCAACTTGAAGCCAAACATTAAGCATGCAGATTCAGCTTCATATGGTCAAATGTGATCTATTGAGTCTTGTCAAAATTCACCACTGTATCTCACTTCTCCCCAAAGTCTGGCACAAAAAGATATTTTTAACTGTTGGCCAAAGGAAGGTTGTAATGTGAAAATTCAAGTCATGATCCAGGATCAGATACTATTTTCTAATAAAGTGAAGATTTTTTATAACTATAGACTGTAACATTTAGCAAAGTCATGAAGTTGGAAGTTAAAGACTTTATTTTAATTAAAAATAATTATACTATTCTTAGTAAACTGCACTGGGAGCTATTCATAATAAATGGAAGTATTTTTTTTCTCTCGCTCTTTGACTTTATCCACTTGATTTTTATTTTGTTTTCACAGACTGATATTTACTACTTTGATAGATTTTTATATGACAGACCAAATACAGTGAAAAACATAAACAATGAAATAGTATGAAATGAAATGTTATTATGATATTTTTGAACAGAACAAGTGCCCTGTTCAGATCCATTTTTATATGTTCATTGCTTTAAAGCTTAATAATTGTATTTTATCAATTATGCCAATTCTGCATGATACATCTTTTGTTTTAAATACTCAGAAGCTTTAATTTGGCATTTGAGATCATCTAACAAAATGTGTTGCAAGTTTTGCTTTTTATTTTTCTCCTTACACCTTTTAATGCCTGCAATTTTAGTATTAACCAAGCCAGTTCCAACTATCTCTCTGAAATAACACTTGTGCCAATATGCCAATAAAATAAGAACACATGTGGCATCACGCTGTTCAATGGAACTATAAGGTAGCACACATTTTGTGCAAAGACCTCTCTGTATGCAAACAGCTTTCTTTTCATTGTGAGTATTGGAAAATGCAAGCACTAGAGCAAAACATTTAATCTAGCTACAGGCATACATCTGTTTTATCTCATTATTTAAAATTATTGGAAAAGAGGGCCTGAAATATTGAAGAATTATCATATTATTCTCAGAGCATATTGCATACAGTGTTCATCTACCTTTGTCTATACTTTATTCCCCAAAGCACTATGTAAATGTATCAAAGAAGACCGTTTGACTACTTGAAACTTGAAGTAAGATAAACTGCACCATATTGTTGATGACCAAGTTGCCTGGATCTTATCTAAGATAAGACATCACATAACCTGATTTATTTTTTGAACGGTTTGACTGCAAATAAGTGAGTTTTGAAAATAGTTTTGAAATCCTTAAAGTTTAAATTTTTAAAGAATGATTAGAGAAGCTTAATCAAAGAAAGATCACAGGCTGTTATATTTTATTTAGTTTATTATTTGTTTTGAAAGTGATACAGTGTTGAATTTTCTGTGAGAATAGCTGTTTATAAAATGAAGTGTTACAATTATCAGACTTATGCCCAACCATCTTGAAAAAGTGAAGCAATAGAAAGCAAAAAAACCTGGAGCACAGCAACATCATTTCTTAACTATGTTTTAAATATATACTTGCAATGTTTTATTTATGCTGAAGAACTAGATATGCAGGTCCTCTGCATAGTTTGGTTAGCTAACGTAAGCAAAACCAATCCAAATAGCTTTTAAATTCTTGATATTAACTGAACCATTACAAAATATTACAAGAAGATGTCTTGGAATATCCTTAAGTACCTTTGATTATTTTAGCTCAACACCAAAAGTTCAGGAAGAGCAGCAGCAACACTAGTTTTCTTTTATGCTGTCCATTGGGCCCTGAGGCTTAAGTACTTCCTTGCTTAGACTGAAACATATCAATGTTTCTCCTGTGAATGCAAATTTCTGGAGTCTTAAGATAAGCTAAACTTGACCTCAAATTTTGCTTTTATGTTAAAGTGCATTTTGCCATGTAAGTCTGCCTTTTTTGCCTTTTTGCAAAAGAAGTTTGCAAAAAAAGGTTTGCCTTTTTTTTTTTTTCAGGAGGCATTAAAACCTTCCTTGCATCTCAGCAGTCCTATTCTCTCATTATAGTTTCCTTGTTGTCACACAGTATATATAAGACAGAGATTTAACATACATATTTAACAAGTGCCACTGAGTGTCTTATCACTTTTTTCCCCCATCACATTTTAATATGTATAAAAGCTATATCCTATACTATTAATCGTATTAACTATAAGCATATGAAAGCCAAATGTAAATATTAAACAGTAATGTACAATATTATTAGGTCAATCTGTATTTCAAGACAGTATTTCAAGACAGCTACAGAGCTTCAGGGTTTTCTACTGTTCTGTTCTCCAAGTCTATGTGCACATCCTTATTGAAGGATTTATTCACATATCACAGTGATGTCTTCAAGCACACAAACCACTCCCTTTTATACAAGCAGAGTGAAAATAAACAAGGGAAACACTGCGTTAGCACCTCAAAAACAGTGGCCTCTTGGATGTCTGGCAAATTCCTATTACAATCACTCATTTGTTCCCACTAACTAGAAATAATCACACTCAGAATATTGTTGTCACTGCAAATTCACTCATTTTTGTCATTACCTTGTCTTGAGTGAGTTGTGCCTGTTATTATGTCTTCCATATTATTTGTGAAATAATGTGTTATAGGAGAACACTGATACTGATCAGCAGTGCCTGTCCCCCTCCATTCCTCCCTTTTTTGTCATTTAATGACAGAAAACTGCCTTTGATTGTCTGGGAGGTCAGTTTGTAAAGACAAAAGATAATACAGCTATAACTTTATTTGCATTTCACCCTTAGAAACAGTGCCATTGCCACTACCTACGGCCAAAATGCCTTATTATTTCTCTTTTTCCCCACTAAAAACCTTTTTACTTAGAACCTAGATGTTATTCTGGATGGACTGCATGATTGTATATATGTATATATACATATATAAAAATACTCTCTGTCTCCTTTTCTACATCACAGAGATGATCACACAGCTCTTTTCCTCTTTCTCAGGTTTCTTTCTTTCACTTCCCAGGTAAAGAAGCAGGTCCTTAGGAAATCCTTAGAGAGTATCTTTAATGATGTGTCTTTATATCGATCCACATGTCAAGAGAATATGGTTGCAAAAACAGTGCTGGCAGTTCTTTGTTTCCCCTCTCTGAGACCAGTAACATTCTCTGCTCCCTCAGGCAACTAGATGGACAGAAACACTTAGGAATTGGGTGCCTGGGCCTTTCCTGTGACATTCTCTGGTTTGCAGCAGTAGGCCGTCTCCCTGGCTGGGTTTCAGATCATTCGAGGGTCAGAGAAACAGCAATAAAGCAATACTGCTACATATCCACTCAAGGTCACTCAGAGTAATGTAAAGCAAAAATAACAGTTACATTTCAAAATGCATTCTCCAATGCAAATGTAGTTAACAAAAAAAGAAAAAGGAAAGGAAAGGAAAGGAAAGGAAAGGAAAGGAAAGGAAAGGAAAGGAAAGGAAAGGAAAGGAAAGGAAAAGAAAAGAAAAGAAAAGAAAAGAAAAGAAAAGAAAAGAAAAGAAAAGAAAAGAAAAGAAAAGAAAAGAAAAGAAAAGAAAAGAAAAGAAAAGAAAAGAAAAGAAAAGAAAAGAAAAGAAAAGAAAAGAAAAAAGAAAAGAAGGCCTGACCTCTGGCCAAACTGACTTATGTTTATGTAATACAGGACCAGCTGGTCACAATACTCAATTGTAATCAAAAACATGTAGAAAAGATCGTCCCCAAACTTCAGCATTTGTTCAAGTATGTATCTCTTTATGCAATATGAAATACATAAAGCAATGTGTAAATAACAAAAGGTGCATCTTATGATCTTTTTAACATTCCTTCATGCTCTCTCAATTGTTTTTTAGGCTTTGCTTTTTTTGAATTGCACTAAATCTAACCAAGCCTGGGCTCATTTGAACACTACTGTGTTTCAACATACGGGGGAGCTGGTTGCTCCTGCAAACCATCAGGAAAGTGGCAAGAAGCAGATGGAAAGAACTGTCATTCCAGAGAGACTGTATGAGTGAAAGCATAAGAGACCTGGCAGATATGGCAGATATGGAGTATGACATATGTAACTATGACAATGTAATACACATATATATAAACATGCCATCTTTTTGTACTGACAAGGATTCTCTCAGAGAGAGAGAGGCTAGGCAGCTGTAAATGTTTTGCCTTAAAACATATTACTTACAAAAAAAAAAAAGTCCTTTTGGAGCTTTGGAGAAGTACATGAAAACTCCTCCATTTGGAAGATACTTGGGACAGACCTATGCCCATACAAAACAGGTCATATAATCCACCCACCAACACGGCTAGATGCACCAGGCCCACGTATGAAAGCGCAGCAGTTTGTCTCCACGTTGAGCCGGTTTCTAGCAACAATTTTTATTCTCCTCTCAGGTTCTACAGACATGGAATGCCAAATTTATTTACATTGGAGTAGGAGTTGGGAGCCAGTATATACCACAGGCCCCAGTGAAGAATGGTTATAACTAAATATTTAGCCTGCTTACAAATATGCGCTTTAGTTACTTTCCTTATAACAGAAAGTACAGAAATAACTGCTAAATTCTTACTGTAGATTTATTTCTAGGGAAAAGAGAACATTGAAAAAGAATATAAATTGATTTCAAAGCCAAATGCAATGAACGGCTTTTTCCGGTTCATAAAATATCTTATAGTCTTTCCATATCTCAACTGAGTAAGCAGGGGGACAATCCATAATTAACTTAGCAGACTATATCGATATTTTCATAGACTAAAATAGTTCCAACTTGGACGAATATATATATTATAGCAAAAATACCTAGGGATGTCAAGTATACAGTTACAACTGCATTTATTTTTTAATTGTGGTTTGCAGGAACTATTCTTGTTTGCAGTAACTAACTCAACTCTAACTAGTATTAAATTTAATAATTAGAGAAGTAGAATATTTCATGTGCAAGAAAAACAAAATCAGTGAATAGACAGATTATTCAATCTATAAATCAATTAACATGACTTCAGACCTAATCTTTTATATGCTGTAGCTCATACATGCCATTTACCAAAAATTAATGACTTACTTACAAAAAACTCTACTAAAATTGGTAAAGTTCTAAAAACAATTTTACTTCATTTTGGAACATAAGTAAAGTTTTAAAGATTTCTAAGAAAAAAAAAAGTTCATAAAATAATTAAAGCATGTGGCTTGGCAAAGTCTCAAACAAAGTCCACAAGCTGTAAGGATTCCTGATTCTGCTGCTACTCCCTAAATACTAGATTCCTGGTTTTGTATAGTGGATTTTGGGTAGTGCAGCTTTCTGTGAAGGTCCTTACAGGCATCAGAACCAGACATCCTATCACAGAATATAGATCATGTGCAACTCGGAAAATGAGCAAAGGGAATCTGCTTAGTTCACCAAGCTCTGAACAGTTTCTGAAAAACGTGCTATTTCTTGAGGTCTTTTTCTGAGTGTTTCCAGGTTCCTCCCTGCAGGCTTGGGCTGAAACCTTGACTCCCAGGTTCCTATCCCTGAAGGGAAGACATGGGAATTCCTCTGGACTGTAAACTAGTCTATGTAGTGTTGCTGTATTGATGTCGCAGTGGAGACCTTGAAACTATCTAGAACCTGTCTAGAGACATATTTGCATTTCATCAGAACTTATCTGGAACAGATGTGTTTCCAAATAATATTTTAACATCTTTCTGTGAAAACAGTTTTGTCGGAACATCTTATTACTAGTTTGTCTCAGGAGAGCACAAATGCCACTTCCATCAGTAGGGTTTGTGCTCATTAATAGGTATCTCAATTTCTTTTGCAAATTATAGCCAGGGGATGTAGTCCTGTTTACAGGAGAAGCATGAAAATGAGCACAAGTGACAAGATAAATAAGCAGTGTGCTTGCTCATTACTATCCATATAATATTGAGTATCATATGTACATCACAGAATCATAGAAAGCTTAAGGTTGGAAGGGACCTCTGGCACAGGACTGCGTCCAAGCAGGTTAATCGTGATTATATATCAAACATTTTTGAAATTTAGCAATAAGAAAACAGACTGGATGTGAAGTAGCTAGTTACTTGTATTTAACTCTACGCAGGTATAAAATATCTCTGAAATGGATTTCTGCTTTTATTTTATTACTACTAATTCTTACCTGTGCTAAACATTTACACAATAGCATGCCCTACAAATACAACCCTTGAAAACAACTGTAAACATAATCTGTGCAAAACTAAATCAGGACATGGATTTTTTTTTCACTTATCACAAATTCTTAGGTATCCCTGTTATCCTTTAAGAGGGTGGAGATTTGGACTGATACTCAGAATCAGCTCAAGACTCAGAGAGATGCCCTTTTTGGCTCTGAATTCCAAGAAAATCTGATTTCCCAGGGTTCCTGCTGAACACTTGACTCGCTTTGGCGATAAACACTAACTGCAATACCTTGGTTGCTTCCAAGATTTTACAGGGTCAGTTGCAATAACTTGCAACTTGCAATAACTAAATTATAAAATTTAACCTTGGACTGATGGTTGCAGCCACATAATCAGTAGTCAAATTGAGAAATATGTTTGCCTTCAACACGCCCTCCAAAGTAAAACAGAATTAAATAGTCACCTTATAAAAGAAATTGGTACGTCCCACAGATCCAATTTTTCCTGTGTGGTTCATGAAACAAATGTTTCCTTCAGTAGCACCATAAAACTCACAGATCTTAACAGAACCAAATCGGTCTAAAAATTCTCTCCATACATCATTTCGTACTCCATTGCCAATCGCTAGGCGGACTTTGTGATTTTTTTCTTCCTCTTTCTGTTAAATGAAAAAACACACACACACACACACAGTATATTCTCATATTTGATTGTTACAAATACTATGAAGGAAATGTACATGCTTAAATAAGTTAGGCATAAAGCATTAAAAAAAATAACAACAGTTAAATGAAAAACAGCTGGTATAGCTAGGCTATAACTACAATGCAGCAAACTTTGCAATCAAAACATCTATTATGTGTTTACCAGTAACTTACTGCACAAGCAAAATAGTGCCTGAATAATGACTACATTAATTTATATAAATTCTGCCATATTTTAAAAAGTTTATCCTGTCATTCTTTTTCCACTTAGCAGGATTGGAAAATTTGGAGTAACGGAGGAAGGCAGGCATTATTTCTGTCAAGGGATTAAAGTCGGCAGAGATTAATAGTTACTTTTTTATATCTTCATATTGGTTATAAGAAACAATCAAAATTTCATGCAGCTGTTCCTTCCTGACTTCCCTGAGTCATCTTCCGTTATTTCTTTCAGAATTAACGCTTACAACTCTTGTTCAATGTTACTTGGAACACATTATTTCCTAGTGATTCTCCGTCTTTACTGTTTTCAAATCTCATATTTTATCATAAGAAACATGATATTATTCATCCACTTCAGTGAGACTCGCTACTTTAATTAGTATGTTCCTGAACCATGTGATTCCAAGGGGACCTTAAATTACATTCAGCTTTAGGTTGAAATATTACAAGGCAAAGCACCTAAAATGTATATGTTTTACTGCTTAAAATCAGTCTTCCTTTTTAATTTTTGCAGGTGCCAAGAGAGAATACTCTATTAATGAGACAGCACAAATTTAAACCCAAGATTTTTACATCATTTTTATCTCCTATATATAGAATTGCATAGTGCTTTAGTATGGGTACACTGCTTGTATATACATACATACATACACACATGCATACAAATTTTTATATATATATGTGTGTGTCTTTGTATATATCTCTGTCTTCCTCTGTGTTTATAGAATGGTTATACATATTCACAAAATTCACTGCTTTTTGTTCTAATATTCCTGTTTATTTAGCCCACCTCTCTCTGCCAGTCACCAGTGTATGTCATGAAATACCCAGGGGTGCTGACTGAAAGGAGAATCTCTAAATGCTGTGTAGCTTTAGAGCAAAGAAGTGCCTAGTGAACACATAGGAAGTACTAGTCCTCAGAATGAAGCGCAGGGAGGTTTTCACAAGGATAGGAAATTCTCCTCTCTGTCCCAAAAGGTGCATACAGAGCAACACTTCAAGTTTCTGCTCTAAATCATGAATACCAAGTTCTCTTTTTCCCTCTTTAAAATCACAGGAGGAAGCAAAAATCCTGTACTGAGTTTCAGAGTCTTGAATGATCCAGCAGTAAATGCACATATTTCACTATAGGCAAATAGCTCTTAGCAGATTAGGATCTTGTACAGCACTGTCCTGCTATATCATCGTAAAACTGCATCGCTCTGGGCCTTCCTCAAGCCTCCCTCTGTCACTGACCATTCTGTTCAAGCATGTCTGCAAATTGCTTTAGCTTCAGCAGTCATTTCTAAACGGTAATCACATACTTCGTTAAGCTACTGCAAATTGTTATCAACATAAACTGCATTATGAAGTACACAGAAATTGCAAGTGGAGATCATCAGTAACAAAATTTCTAAAATGGTCTAGGAGGTGTTTTTTTAGTGCTTTCATTTTTTCACTTCAGGTGCAGTATTGCAATGCAACAGTGTGGATTTTCATATGCCTGAAATACTGTTTATTCTATTACATGTTCACAGAATATTATACTGTCAATGAACAACAAAAAGATACATACATATATGTGTATATATGCATATATACACACATACATATATATATGTGTGTGTGTGTATGTGTATACATATATATATATATATATATATATATATATATATGTATACACATATATACACACACACAGAGATATTTGTTTGTTTGTTTCTGTTCTACTTCAAATTTTGCCAGGAAGGCTTTTAACCCTTTTTCCAGAAAACTGTTCACTGCCTTGATTTGTGACACATGATGTTGTCCTTCAGTTTCATTATTAAACTGAAGTTAAAGTGTTGGTAAGTGAACTGCAGTTACCCCTTCCTGAGGTCACTGAATTACTCAAATGTACAGACTGTGCTAACACATGAAAAAGAGGACAAGAGATCTTTTCACAGAAATAACTTTTTACCACAATGAACAAAAGAGACAAATATGTGCGTAGGTATGCACACTGATCGAGTGGGTCTCTCATCAAACTGGGGGCATTTCAAACTCTCTAAAAATCAACTTAAACAGGTGAGAGTTACGCGTCACTTTTTTCCTCCAAAAAGGATAAATAGAGCATTGTTTATAGGGCCAGCTACATCAATTCCTGATTCTTTTCTGGTTGGGTAAAAAGTCATGGCTGACAGTCAAGTCAAGTCAAGGTTGGGCTAAAGTCATGCTAAAGGCTTCTCTAATGGAAAAGAAGCACCTGTGGCTGACACTAGGCCGGTGCTCCTCCGTGTTCGCCACAGGGGTGCCTATTGACAGTGCAGTGCCACACACGGCTGCCGCACGGCAGGAGACAGATACTCTCTTAAGGCTCAGCCCCTTTGCAGAAGTGCAAAGAAGGTGTATGAAGTTAGGAAGGCCTAACTGGCTGCAGAAAGCAAGCTTTTTAAAACAGAGGGCAGTAATTCACTTTTTTTTCACACATCAATTCTCAGCTGAGCTAGATTTCCTACTAGAGTGCATTGCCGCAACTGCAGTGCTTGTGATTTGGTCAGCTCTTATCACACAGTACCACTGTGCGGGTACAAGAGTCACTGAAGCGCAGTGCAGAGCTTTCTGGAGAAAAAAAAAACACAAAACTGTCATATATTTCAGCAGTCTTTCAAGTATAAGAATGGAAAAACTATGCCATATAATCTCCTATTCTTGAAAGTTTAGAAAGTATAAAAAGAATATAAATGAGGGAAAATTTAAACATTTAACAATGCTAATTCACAATAGTTTTACATGTAACTAAACTCATATAGCTTTTTACTTACTTTTATGTTTTTATTTTTAATCCGTTTTACTGCAGGACACTAATCCTGTGAGCAACTAACTTGCTACAGAAAGTTGACTTTACACTTTCAGTAAAATGTGTATAACCTTTTTAATGACATAATTTTCATGATTTAACCTATTAGCATTCATCATCTGTATTATAGTCCGGTCATTGCCAGAGCCCAAATTCGGTGCACAGGCATCTTTGGCTTTCTGTGGCAGAAAGCCTAGGCTCTGAATAACTACAGTATGAAAGAGAAGGGAAGGATGCTAAGCCAACAAATTCTAGAAATACAGAGAATGAGAGGTGAACAACTAGCGTGTTGGCCGATCACAGAAGCTTGCACCTTAAATGGTGCAGAGCATGGCTAACTAGCGCGCATATCATTTTTATTACTTTGAAGGAAGGCATAATTGAAGCTGGGTAAAGTGAGACACACGGGCGACCCTGTGCCACGTGCTCTAGGTGTCCCTGCTGGAGCAGGAGGGTTGAACTAGATGATCTCTAGAGGTCCCTTCCAACCTCAACCATTCTGTGATTCTGCGATATGTATGAGAATCTAAATAAACTAAAAAAGAGGCACATATGCTTTAAATATATTAGGGCACCAAGTAGTCAGGCTTCAATTCCTTCCATGCTCAGACATAACCAGCACTCTGGCTTCCAGTTTTCTCGGGGCTTCAGGGAGCCCCACGCGGCCTGGCCCGGCCTGTGGCGGCAGCTCCTGGCGCAGTGGCAGCTCCACGTGCAGCAGCAGCTCCAGGCGCAGCGGCAGCTCCACGCGCAGCAGCAGCTCCAGGCGCAGCAGCAGCTCCACGCGCGGCGGCAGCTCCAGGCGCGGCGGCAGCTCCACACGCAGCGGCAGCTCCATGCACAGTGGCAGCTCCACGCGCAGCGGCAGCTCCAGGCGCAGCGGCTCCACACTCGGCCCTGCAGCCCGCGCCGCCGCCAGGCTGCCCCCGACCCCCTGCCTGCTGCAGACCTGCTGCTGCGCCTGGGCCACCGCCACCGATCGTTCAAATGTCTCGTGTCACGCGGGAATTCATTCATGCTTCACAGAATGAATAATACCAACCTAACTCTACCTAACTGCAAAGGTGAAACAATACCTTTCTCAAGCAATAATAAGCAAACACTGTTCTTATGTCTGGACTTTCTTACACCAAGCCAAGCGTAGGAACTAGGCCTTCAGCCAAGCTCTTGGAACCACATATGTCTTCATGCCTCCTAAATTAATTTTTGACACACTATTTCTCCATTTTGAGTGACTGTTTCATTTGCATAGCAATTAATTGACAAGTCAAGATCTGTCTTATTATACTAAACACCACATAGCTGGGATTTTTCATTTGGCAGTCTTTTCTTCTTAAATGTTCTCTGTAAACTAAATAAACTACACACGATTAAGTCACTGATAAATGAAAGGCCCTTAAAATGCCATCAAAAACATATTAATGGGGTGTGGGAAAGATTTATGACTGCAGCTATACAAAAATGTATTCAGCAGTTGCTTTTAAAGAATTCAAGAGCATAGATTCATTGTCCAACTTTTGTCATTTCTGAAACAGGAAATGCTGAGTGGGAGAGAATCAATAGCAACTTTAAGCAAAAGAAACTTGAAATGTTTCTTTTATTGTGGCCTTGGTGAAACTAAATGAATTCTCAGGGCCTGAGAAACTCAAACATCTGTTAAGTATAGAATGTATATAGATCACATGAGATTTACATTCATTTATTTACAAAAAGTGTATATAACTACATTCACTAAAACCCTATTAAAAAGAAGAAAAAAAAAAGAAAAAAGAAAAGCATCAGATAGGTAGTATGGTGAGTATGAGATGACAGATATTCTACTGCCATTATATTGACAGATATAATAAATTATCCAGGATATATATTTACGTTCACTTTCCAGTAATACCCTATTATGAATTTCAACTACATTTTTTTGGAGAGAAATACATACTCAAATAAAAGAAAAAAAAGAAAGGGAAAGAAAAGGAAGGGAAGGGAAGGGAAGGGAAGGGAAGGGAAGGGAGGGGAGGGGGAAGGGAAGGGAGGAGAAGGGAAGGGAAGGGAAGGGAAGGGAAGGGAAGGGAAGGGAAGGGAAGGGAAGGGAAGGGAAGGGAAGGGAAGGGAAGGGAAGGGAAGGGAAGGGAAGGGAAGGGAAGGGAAGGGAAGGGGAAGGGAAGGGAAAGGGAAGGGAAGGGAAGGGAAGGGAAGGGAAGGGAAGGGAAGGGAAGGGAAGGGAAGGGAAGGGAAGGGAAGGGAAGGGAAGGGAAGGGAAGGGAAGGGAAGGGAAGGGAAGGGAAGGGAAGGGAAGGAGGAGAGGAAATCATGAAGTATATTGAAAAGTCAGACAACATAAGAAAGAAACATGAATTCCAGATTTATTATAAAGAGGAACACATCACTTCCAGGTCAGGAACTAGTTGTTTGCAACTTTCAGCACTCTTTCATTAAGGAATCATTTTATAACCTAATAGGGTTAGATTCTAATGGAATATTAGATTCTAATTCCTTTAGCTATTCTAATAGAAAATGCTTTATCTATACTTCTGTTACTTTAGAGACTATTTACCAACATACAAAAAATCACTTTTGTCCTGGTCCCACCCAGAAATGAAAAGCTGATCCTTGTATTTTTGGCAATGGTCCCAGGAACCCACAGTAAAAATATAATACTCAAAACTTTCTAAAATCATTTCAGGGAATTATAGCAGGCACAGAATATTCCCTGCCCTCGTAAGAACAATCTGAAGCTACCTTTTGTAAAAGGATGAATGCAATTTCTTGGCCTCAATACTCAGACTTTTTCTGCCTGATTGCAGGAGTTCAAGCCAAAAAGAAGAATATATAGAAAACCGCACTGGAAGGTAGAGAATTGGTCAAATCATGTGTCCTCTTAAAGACATAAAAACTCTTGAGACACCATGTGGGAATTACTAGCTAACTTATCAACTAGCCTTTAATGCTGGTTTGGATTTAGAAAACTCATGCTCCTTAAGGAAAGAGAACATTACAGCAGATTTTTGCAAGAATATAAAGGTTATCCATAAGAAGAATCATAATAGACACATAATCATCCTGTGGACAGTGACCAAGGAAAATAAGTTTGCTAGATTTATATAGCAGAAATGCAACAGGCAAAATTGACTGTTGCCGATTACTATCTTTTTTTTCTTTTTTCTTTTTTTGTCAATAATGCTGTTTAAGGTAGTTTAAGACATGGCAGTTTAAGGCTAAGGCTAAGGCACATAGGCTAAGTTCTTATTCATACACAGTTGATCTTTTATTAGATCAACTGATAGAATTTTGGATAAAAAATATACACTTCCAATCTTCAGGTCTGTTTCTTAGCTTCTCATCAAGTGTGATGAATACATTCTTAGTTTAGAAGTTTATTTGTTTTATCAAACTCCATTAACAGCTATTACTAAGTTTACATTTTCTTTTGGGTCATTGTTCATACCTTGGTAAATCAGTAATAATTTGGACTAAGAATGCTGTCTCCTTAGTACCTACACAATCAGTCACAAAGTGAAAAAGCTCAGGTTACCAGAAGAATAAATTAAATGCAAAATTCGCACTCTTAGATAAGTAAGATCATAATGTCATATGGAGAGTATTCAGAGACTTTGATGGAAGGCAGAGATACAGCTGTCTATACAGCTGCAACTGTGATATAACTATGCAACTATGTTGATGTGATATAACTGTAACTGGTTTGGAATATTTCATAAATCGTTAATGCTAAAAACTTGTTAAGGCCCTGTTAAAATTTCCACTACAGCTCTTAGTGAAAAGAGAGAGAACAATATCTAGTACTGTATATAAATTGAGCAAAAGCATGTCTCTAACTGGAAATAAAATGAATTAGCAAGTAATCTTGCATTGTAGAGTGATGCTGCTGACTCATTTTTCTATTCTTACCTCACTCTATCAAATTCCTTTTCTTCAGAATGAGCTTCACGTTCAAGACAGAGCTATCTGACAGATATTTGTCCTGTTCTTTCACTCTTCCTTCCACACTTAAGCAATAACAGCTGTTTGCTGATTCCAGCAGCATGAATTTCCTTGTTTTCCTCTTTTAAATCACTATTGTTCTAAGTCAGAAGTTTTAATAAAACAAATTCTTAAGTATTTTTTCTAGACACGTCAGAGAGCTTAATACCATCCAAAGGAACCTTAGTTAAACTGGATCTACTAGAGAGATTGCCTTGTTTCAGCTTAAAAAAATAAATTCTGAAAGTTGCTGTCAAAAACTGGAAGTAACCCCAAAGAAACAGAAAATATTAATGATGCCAAAAGATATCAAATGGAGACACAACAGGACAGATAGTGAAACAGCATTTCTTAGCAATCATTTAATAAATGTGAAACAGATTTTCAATATAAGTATCGGCAAGCTTTAATTTTAATGCAGACTGTTCCAAGTTCACACAAGGGATCACAGATCATAAAATTGATGTCACAGCATAAAACAAGTTAGGAGAGTCGGAAACAGGATACAATTATCTAGAAAATCAATTTCTAACCTGTATCTGTAAACTATTTCTGGATCTCCTTTACAGAAGAGCACAAAAGGGATACTGCATTAGCTTTCACAGAATCACAGAATGGTTGAGGTTGGAAGGGACCTCTAGAGATCATCTAGTCCAACCCCCCTACTCAAGCAGGGTCACCTAGAGCACGTGGCACAGGGTGGCATCCAGGTGGGTTTGGAAGATCTCCAGAGAAGGAGACTCCACAGCCTCTCTGGGCAGCCTGTTCCAGGGCTCTGGCACCCTCACAGGAAAGAAGTTCTTCCTCACATAGAGGTGGAACTTCTGGTGTTTCAACTTACACCCGTTACCCCTCGTTTCACTGGCCACTGCAGAGAAGAGTTTCTTCCTTCGTATCTTCCTAAAAGCTTCCAGAGACATTTCATTAGCTTGATAACTCATTATTGAATACTTTCAATGTTAAATTTGTTGAAAACCTCTGAGTAAACTATATTCACAAATAAAACTATTTTGAAGGCCTTTACTTAAAGAGGAAATGGGTCTCTGCTAAAGTCTCAGGCCACATTTTAGCTACTGACACATTTCATATACTGTCATTAACATGAAAAGAGAGCAAAAAAAGAGTTTGAGAGAGCTTCCTCATGGGGCTACTCCCTTGCGTAGTTGCCCAGCAAAAGCTGCACATAACACATACTTCAGAGTCTTTGTACTTGTGGAAAAATAAAACATGGAGTGGACATTGCTGCTGACAGGGCTTCCCTTTCCAATGAGTGATCTTTCCAGACCACACACATGTTACTAAAACAAACTGGATGTAAAGCAGATTGCAGAAAATTCCACTGCAAAAGAGTCTTGAAGAGCTGTTGCAGATGTGAGTAGAAGGCTGAAAGACTGAACAAAACAGAGCTAATAAGGAAAACTAAGAGGAGCATCTCCTCTCCACAGTGAGACCTCTCCTGTGTCGATGCCTCAGCCACAGAACTTCCTGATAATTCCTACATAGTGTTTTCTTTCCACACAGGATAAGACAGATGTACCAGTGGCAGGTGACAGGTGAAAAAATATTTTGGAAAAGAGCTAAATGGCCTTTTGTGGTAGGGGGTGTGTGTACATGCAGCAGAGGAAAAAGCCCTTCATTTATTATGTCTTTTTCTGCTTAGAAGTCCATAATGAACTCTTTACAAATACACTATTTAATTCAAGCTTAGTATTAACTTTAAAGAAACAAATGAAGCACTTTAGGAAATTCCTTTGGTTTTAAAATGTATTCATTAGAAGGGCTTTATAGAACTCTAACTTTGAGAATACTGCCCCTCAGCCACATGGTATCATTGGTAGATTCTACTCTACCACATGGTACAGATTAAAAACGTATATTAGGCAGATGCTTTGCACACTGACAGAATATGCATTACTTCTAAAGTTAATGACACTTACAAGGAGATAACAAGTTGACAAATAATTTCACCTACTTAAAAAATAATACTGGATTGCACAATATATTTAGAATCCTTGACTTATTTGTGTGGTCTTGTTTCTCTTCCACTTCTAACATGATAGTCACTGTTTTTCTTTAGGTCTTTCTAATCTAACAATCTAATAAGCTTTGAAAAGGATGCATTTTATAAGATTGATGGGGAGGGAGAGGCTGGTTGGTTTGTGTTTTTTTTTTTTTTCTTTTTCTTTTTTTTTTCCAAGAAGGAACATTAGGTTTCTCTTTAACTGGATACCAAAAAAGGCAGAAAAGTAGCCTCACAGTCTATTAGCCAGTCTCACAGGCTAACTTATTAACTGTCTCACAGCCCTCCTATTAACAAACAGGAGGATTATTTAATGATAGCACAACTAACATTATTTGCAAGAGTTCAAACTCCTTTATCTTTGTTGTGGTTTTGAAGGAGCTAGAAAATAAAGAAAAACTTACTGTTACAAAATGACATACGTTAATCTTAAACTAAGATACTCAACAGGATGAGACAGTATAATGCAGAATGCCATGCTTTAACTGTACAATCATAGGACACAAAGAAAGTGCTATTAATATCTGAGATTACAAACAGCAGAAACTAGGAAATAGAAGAGGAAGGGCTTTGGGGAAATCATGTTAGCTTACAATGAAGAAAAAATGACCATATGTAAAGATGGCCTTGCCTCAAAGTTTTGAGCTTGATTTTTTTAAATATAATTCTTATTTACATAATTATGAAAAAAAAAGAGAGAGAGATTGTTTTTATATACATATGAACTATCATTATTCTGAATTCACATGGCAAGCATTGCTGTTCACTGGGACATTAGATGTGCTTTTTAATCCAGAATGTTCTTTTTGATGAAAGGCAAACATAGACAATGATATACGTACTTTGAATCTACTTCTACACTATTTTAATACTTCAAGGAATAACAGAGTGGTTGAGGTTGGAAGGGACCTCTAGAGATCATCTGGTCCAACCCCCCTACTCCAGCAGGGTCACCTAGAGCACGTGGCACAGGGTGGCATCCAGGTGGGTTTGGAAGATCTCCAGAGAAGGAGACTCCACAGCCTCTCTGGGCAGCCTGTTCCAGTGCTCTGTCACCCTCACAGGAAAGAAGTTCTTCCTCACATGGAGGTGGAACTTCCTGTGTTTTAATTTATACCCATTACCCCTTGTCCTGTCACGGGCCACCACCGAGAAGAGTTTGGCCCCATCCTCCCTACAATCACCCCTCACTTGTACATGTTGATCAGATCTCCCCTCAATCTTCTCCTGACTAAATAGGCCCAGCTCACTTACTTAGTCTTTCTTCATACGATAGATGCTCCAGTTCCTTAATCATCTTCATGGCCCTACGCTGGACCCTCTCTAGAAGCTCAATGGCCCTCTTGCTCTGGGTAGCCCAGAACTGCCCCCAATACTCCAGGTGCGGCCTCACCAGAGCTGAGCAGAGGGGCAGGATCCCCTCCCTCCACCTGCTGGCAACGCTCCTCCTGGTGCAGGATCCAGGATCCCATTGGCCTCCCTGGCCACGAGGGCACATTGCTGCCTCATGGTTAACTTCTTGTCAACCAGGACTCCCAAATCCCTCTCTGCGGAGCTGCTTTCCAGCAGGCCAACCCCTAATCTGTCCTGGTGCCTGTGGTTATTCCTCCCCAGGTGCAGGACCCTGCACTTGTCCTTGTTGAACCTCATGAGGTTCCTCTCTGCCCAACTCTCCATCCTGTCTAGGTCTCTCTGATTAGCAGCACTTCAAATTTTCAGGAGGAAAAAAAAAAAAAAAACAGTGTCTTCTGATTACCAAGCCCTTTTATTAATTTTTTTGGTCTGCAGATTGTGATACAAATGCAAGGTTTTTTTTTGCTGGAAAATATTCTCTTGCAAGTGATTAAATGCTGCTGAAGTAAGAAGTTAGTACTCTAGAAAATCATAAAATGAGACTTGGATTAGAAAAGAATTTTCCGTTTCATTAATTTGAGTTATTGTAACCATTTCCTGAAACAGGAGTCATTTGAATAAAATTCAATGAACAGGAAATAATATCCTGCTTTTATATTTGAAATCCAAAATTAAATTATGATTATCTATAGAGGTAAAGAGATCCTCTTTAAAGAGATATCAGGCGCAATGCACACAACTCTGTACATTTGCACAAATATCTTTGTTTTTTTTCCTAAACAATGTGTTAAATTAAAAGAGGATACATTTCTTTTTGCTTTAATATAATACAAGTACTGACAAGCAGTTATTTAGTTATATTTAGCATTAAAAATGAAAAGTGTTTGTGATCATTATATACTGTATAAAAGCATTAAAATGCTCTACTAAGATGATTCATGATTTCATATTAGGGCTTGTTATTGAAGCACAACAGTATAACCTAGATCAAATGGATAGAACAGCAGCCACTAGAATTAACAAGATAAATTTTAGTTCCTACTGGTGAAGAATATTTTCTTTCAAATTCATTTTTACGCTGTTAAACCAAGCACTTGGGAACAATCAAGAGACTGTGTTTGCTCTGCAAAAGATTATGACTTTAATCCATTCTAGTTGTATTATTTTATGCTAAGTCTGGAATTAATTCTTTCAAATCTAGGTACTTGATTTAGCCAAAACATCTCTCACTCTCTCTACCCCAGTGGGAAGATGCAAGAACATACCATAAAATAGCCAGACTGTAAATTAATTCAGTTAACTTGCGTCAATTATTATTGCCATTTTCAGCAGTTTCGACATATTTAGTTCTTGATAGACTGCAGACAGACAACATTGATGAGTGCTATAGCAAAACAAGCATTTTGAAGTTAGGACTAACAGATTCAGGCAGGAATGGCATTTTAACAAAACTAATTTTGTTGTTTGGAACAGCTTTCTAATTGGAAAAAATAGCATTTTTCTTCTGATCTACTGCCTGGACCAAACTTCTTCAAAGTTGTAAAATATAGTCTAAAATATTCGCTTAAATTCAAGCATGTCCCACAAGCCAAAATCATGTTAAAACATGACTTATAAAATGTGAGATTTCTCATTCATTTTTGTGCCAAGAAGCAAAGTTTTGACAAAACTGAAAAGGCATTTTTTCAGTAATCCAGGTGTTCTGAACTCACATTGTGAAACTCTTTTCCTTCAGTATTTTCTTTTTCCTAATTCCAGTCATTTGTTTTTTATAGTCTACAAGCAGCCAGCTAGCTAGGGTACCTCATATAAAAGGGACATACTGGGGGACAATTTCAGTATAGTTTTACTTTGCTTTTACCATAAATACAGCTAGAACAATAAATGTACAAAGAAGTAACAGCTGGATAGCTATCATTTTGATTCTGCTTACCACTGGCTGGTTGCAAAGGTAGCGACAAAGTTCTCCAATGTACTGGATGACAGTCACATTGTATTTTCTGCAGTCATTCCAGAACTGACTAGCTGAGAACTTCTTTCTTAAGACACAAGTTGCACCTTTATGGAAACAGCAGAACAGGACATGAAGCACCTTCTCTATATGGTAGCTTAGAAAAATATGTTCATTATTTCTACAAAACAGAAAGGGAGGGGAACTGAGACCATCCCCATTCAGACAGTCATATTATTTGGTAGTTAATATGTCTTATCAGAAGATGCGTTTCCAAACTCTGATAGACAAAAAAGGGACATGAGCCTGGTCTCCTTCCAACCAACAGACATGGGTAAAAGGAAGAGAATATCTTCCTTTTGCTGGTGTTGTAAGATTGTGCAAAATTATTCAGAAATAATCAGCATAATCCACCTGAATTAGCAAGTAGCTTGATACTCACTGAAACTGCATTTTTAAGGAAAAAAAAAATCATTGATGTAAATTCAGACAGAATTAGTCTGCAATCCCATATATCTCATCTTCTCCCTTACTTTGGCTTGATGCTTCAGAAAATAGGAAATGTTTGTCATTAAACTGAAAATAAATTTATGCTAAGACATTTATTGAGGACAGTTGCATTGTCTCAGTAAAATATTTATTTTATAGCCCAGGGCAAAATAGAATACAACTTCAACATCGTGATAGCAATGGTAACCAATGGTAACAACACAAAAAATATTTTCTATATATTTGCTATAAGTATATTTTTCAGCCTTTTTAGGTTTACCTGAGCACATTAACCCTATTCCAATAGGTTAATTGGCTATAAACATATAAACAAAATATTACTTATCTGCCTATACTTTTTTCCAAATATAAAAGAAAATAAAAAGAAGTAAGTATAAGTAATCCCTTTTCAATACCCACCTCTGTCCCCAAAATACAAAACAACATAAAAAACAAAACAAAACGAAACGACAAAAATCATTCAGTTTTGTCATAACACTAGTTCCTGTAATGGCAGTGAACCTAAACATACTTTTTATATATAATCAATTCTCTATTAACAATACAATTAAATTAGATGAATTTTACCTAATTCTATGCATCCACCAATACCAAGGAGAGATGCTGCACTGTGATAAAGAGGCAGAGTAATATAAATGATGTCTTCTGGAGTAGCACCAAAAGCCCACAGACCGGCAGATCCTTTGAGAACTTGCATGTGACTGATGAATGCAGCCTTTGGAAGGCCTATGTTAAAAACACAAAAGCACAGATACAAAGCATCTGTTAAAGAGAAGACAAAATTCCCTTCTTTTTCTCTCTCTCTGGGAGGTCTATATTCTGTTATACAACAGAATAAAAGGTTTCTTTCATAGTCAAATTTTCATCCAATCATTTAGCTAAACAGTCAATTCGGTGCTTAGGACAGTATTGTATGTGTTCATTCCATACATATGAAGATAAATAAGCCAGTTTTAAACCATGTGTTAGTCATTTAATCAGATGTCAAGACGATTCAATAGGCAGAAACATGAGGAAACTCCAAGGCTACAGTGCTATCAAATTACATAGAATCAGTAGAGAGCAAAAGGCACTTAGGGTACACAGGGACTTCTTTAACAAGAAGTGGCATTCTGGGCAAGAACCACAGTTGGGAAATGTATGTGATCTATATCAGGTAAATCAATTAGTGGATGTCTGTCTTCCTCTAAAGTCTAGTTATTTGACTTACAACACTGTGAAGGCTATGCAGAATTAAACATTTTCAGCAAAAAAGGCTGAGAGTCCATTCTAATTAGGCTCTTCTCAGTGAGATTTGTCAGGTCCAGAATTTCTGTTCAGTGACATAAAGACGCACATTCCAGAGCCAAGGACTCTCCTCAGACTATTCTCTGGTATCATTATTTGCAGTAGGAGGAGTATTCTTTTTTCATGTCTGTTCTACTCATGTACATACACATGCACAAAATCCAGACTTGGTCCTGATGAGGAACACAGGAACTTTTACATTTTTTAAGAAATGTAATGAAATAGAACTGATGAATTCCACTACCCTTTGTACTGATGAGAAGAGGAAATGAGCATATGCTGTCAATGAAGCACTTCAGCAAGAGGTCTTTTAGAGATCTTGCTTTTTTTCTTCTGCCTTTAAAAAGAGCTACCTACTGTTAGACTTTGCAAGATACTATTTTCTTTTAATGAAGTTTACTGACCATTAATTTTATGAGGAACACTATGTTATTACATTATCAGAAAGTGTAAAAAATCCTGATTTACTTTAGATTAAAAGTACATATTTCATAGTCTTCAGACTAAACAACCCTTATTTTTCTAATTACCTGGCAGACGTAAGAAAGTCAATGTAAATTAGTTATACATACAAGCATTCAAAAATATGTAATATCCTGTATGACAAACATTCATAAAGCCCTTCCACAGAGATTGTGAATGAAGTTATAATACTGCAGCTTCTCTGGCGGATGCTATAATAGTGTTAAAATGGAACTCCTTACTTTTACCAGCAAGTTCAAGATTTGTATTAATAATATTTCAAACTTGATCTCTGAAAGACATTTACATCTTTTATTTATTTATTTATTCTATTATTCTAGACCTTAACTTCCATTTTTCAAATTATTTCCCAGAATCTAAAATATTTAATTATTTGGGCAGGGAATCAAACCACAAAAACATATCTTGATTTTAAATCTTCTTATGGCTAAACTGCACCACAGTGTTCAACTGAATGAGAATGCCAATCTGCTTATCTTAACAACATCACGCTGCTTTTCATGTCAGTAACCAGTTTTTAAAAAGTCTTAGCTTCTTAGCTGCTGGAGCATTGGTAATAAATTCTGCCATCTGTTTCTAAACTAAAAGGCTAGTAACTTAATCCTATTTTCTGTCTCTACAGGGACCAGCATACAAGATGACTGAATGAAGAAAAATTAAATGTATATTTGCTTATTCTAAACTGGCTTTCTAATATTCAAGATATAATAATAGCTCTAATATGTGAGATACACAATAGTTACTATAGATAATATTGTGTTTTGTGATCACAAATAGTATTGTTACAGTTGGAAATCCCCAGAATATTCAAAACATTTTAAACCACCCTAGCTGTTAGATAATAAGATAAAACTTCAGCGAATTTGAACAATTTGCACAATTTGGCAAATAGGAAAGCATGCTTATTTCCAAATAAAATGCTTCTGTATATGAAATTACACAGATATTCATAACAGCTTCCAAAAAAGGAAAAAAAAAAAAAAAAGAAGGAAGCTTCTGGAGAAAGTTTTAGGAAAATATTGACTATTTAGAAGGCTTCTACCTGTTGTTCCTGATGTAAATATGTAGAGAGCAGATGACTTGAGGTTGTTTGCAGAGCGTCGATCAGCTGGAACAGAGTCTTCAGATGCAGCCTCTATTTTGTCTAAAAGGGTATGCACACTTGGCAAAGCAGAGTCTTTGGTCATTATCCAAACACTAACATCTTTTTGGAGATCAGGAAGGATTTCTTCTAGAGTCCCAAGCAAATCTTGAAATTCAACATAAAATAATGTTATATCTTCACAAAACTAAATTCACATAAAGTATTTTTCCCCTGACACTTTTAATCTTATAATAGAAAGAGGAATAATGGGTATAAATGAATACAATGAAATAATGATGAACTGGTGTGGAAATTCATTGAAAATAGTGTACAAATTGGCACAAATACTGTTGTCTCCATGCGATCTGAATGTCAATAAGCCATCAAGTGAAAACAGTGAGATTTGACTGCTTTCTTCTGGTATGACCTGAATAGTGTAGTTAAACATCAACTTCAAATAACTGATCAAGAAATCAGCTCATGATGCAAGACAAATATATACATAGCTGGTAACTATAATGTAGGTTTCCTTGAATGCCCTCAGCAGCGTCAAGCATTTAGCAGTATCCTATCATCAAGGAGGATTTTTTTTTCTAAAAGCACAGAAGTGACTCATTTAAAAAAAAATAAAAAATCCACACTATCATATATGTATGTGCCTGAATTTTAAAGAAGTAAAATATGGTTCAGGCACCTGCTGATAGAGATGCTTCTGAAAAAATATGTGGGTACTAATGTGGTTCCTTAAGTGTTTTAGATACCCCAGCAAATATTATTTTAGTATCTTGGAAAATTTTATTTCCTTAGATTCATATGTACATTCACTGAAAGCCTTTCCTACTATTAGCTTTTTTTTCTGAAAAGAAATACAAATTCAATTTTATAAGATAAAAACAGTAGCATAAATAAGCAAGAAAGAAAAAATGAGAGAGTCACAGAATAAAAAGTACAAAAATATAGAAACAGAGGCCAATTCCCAAGTAATGCATTTGGTATTTGTATATTTTAACAATGCTACAATCTGTCATATTCTCAGGACACTGCATAGATGTTAAAACTACTAATCCAGTAAAATTCTCAAGAAAAGGAATACTCATATAGTTGTTAATAAATAGAACTATTCATATACTTAAAAATCTATTTATATTTAAGTGCTTTGCTGGATCACAGCCTATGTAATTAATCTTGTAAATAGCCCTGTGGGTATAATTGTAAGTTATTATCTCAGTTTTTATGGATGGAAAAACAAAGCTGAAATGACTTCTCTAGAACCTTATAATGAGACATTGCCAGAGCCAGCATTTGAACTCAATTTGACTTCAATTCCAAGTTCTTTTCTCAAAGATATATACTAATAAAAAAAACCCTTGGCATATATTTTACACTAAAATAAGCAAAGATTTTTTTATCCTTTAAAACACACTTTTCCAGTAACAGACTACTGTATATGTTTTAATGAATAGCATAGATTTTCCCCCATTATAATAGAGAGATGGCCTATAGTCCCTGAATAAAAAAATACATGCCTGAAGTCCACAGAGGACTGTATAGTCTATGTTTCAGAATTTCTATATATTCTATGGGTTTTTGTTTGTTTGGTTGGTTTTTTTTTTAGTGTTCTATATAAGATTCAACCCATATATCTGATGGACCATGACATTTATTTTTCTGTTCTGAATTATTTGCACAGCAGAATGAGTTCAGGAAGAAATCAGTCAGAGAATTAGGGAAATATAAAAGATGGCCTCTACTTTGAAATATTAGAGTACAGTCCCCTTCAAATATATATAACAACAAGTGAAATACTGAGAACGAAAAGTAATCTTTACTGCAGGAAACCTGCTGCACTGTACTCAGAGGTTCCATTGGGATTTTGCTTTGCTGCTGTAATATAAAATTAGGCAGTTAATCTGTACTAATCCTAATGAAAAATAGCTTATTAATAAACCTGGGTGAGACATAACAATATGCTTAGCTTCTCATGCCCATTTCTGTCTTCATGTGTCCTGAATACCCTATCACTTTTTTTAGTAAAAGATTGAGAACCTAACAAGAGAAAGCCATGTCTGAAGTGGGTGGAGCTGCATTTCTGCTCTCTAAAATGCTAAAACACTGTTTATTCGTGTTCTGGGAAATCCATGAAATAAAACATGAAGGAATACCAAAGATGATTTCGTAAAGATACAGAATTCTGATTAGACTTACAGAATAAGTCTGATGAAAGCAAACTAATGTGTTGTTCTGCGAGCAAGGAATTTCTGCATTTTACAGATGCTGTAAAAACCTTTTTGGTCTTTATATGTGGTCCTGTCCATGTGTCAGGAATATATGGAGAACCTATAGTTCAATCATTTCTCGGCAATATGGTATATCACCTTATAGTAAAGCAATCTAGATATTTTGATTTTATTTCAGGTACTTGTTTGTCTTTTAAGCAATTAAATTACATTCAGGTTTTGGTGTATTTGCTTTGGATGAAATCATTATTCATCTCAAATTCAGCAATGTAACCAGCTATTCTCTGTACTGTTTACATTGGTTTTGCGTATGAATATTCATCATTTTCTAATTAGTTGGCTTCTACTTAAAAAAAAAATCTAAGTGCTGCAAATGGAGACACTTTTCCAAATCTTTCTAAATTCTTTAAAAGCAAGATTTTTTTTTTTTATTTTAAGAGATCATTGGTGAAATAGTACTTTGCATTAAATTCATGTGAATACATAGAAGTCATTTACATCTTCTGAGAAAGCAGACAAAATGTGTTTTGGCTTTAAACTACTGTCCTGGGTTTCAAGTTGCACAGAGGGTTTTTATATTATTTTCTAACAAAGAAACAATGCAACCTATTGGCAAGCAGACACAGTTCTACACTGATGAAAGAAATAAATCAGATTGTGAGATCAACTTGTACTGCACAGAAAGTTACTCAAAAAAAGGAAAATGTATGAAATGTTTCTTAAATAAATTTGATGTGTACCCTCAGGCTTGATAGGCTCAGTAAGCTATGGCAAGTCTTAATCCTTTCCCGCACTGTCTGGCATCAGAAAGTAATTGGAACCTGCACCCCATTTCCCAGTGACACGCTACATTCAGTCTTCTGAGCCCTTTTTATTCCACTAATTACATAACAAATAATAATAGAAATCTTTACAACTCAGGTGTGGCTCAGGGTCATTGTGGCATCCTGAAATGTCGCTGAAGGTACTGAAGATAGTAAACAAAAGCAGATCTGGAAATCTCAAACAGCTGGCACTGTTTTTCGGTCAAAGAATATCTGTGACAGAGTTACAGACTGAAAGAGAAGCCAGCAAGTTATTCAAGAGAGTGTCAAATACAGTGGTGTCTTTTGCAGATCTTACGTTGCTCCCTTGCCCTGAATGTTTTTGGCAAAAGCCTAATAGCCTTCTTCCATTCATTTTCGTACAATCAGTGACTAACAAATGAGCAGTGATCCTGCTAACTGTATATCACACCATATAATCCTAAATCGCAAACACCAAAAAAAAATCTGCTTACTGCTTCATTCTCCAGGACGTAAACTCCCTTCTGGCTGGACCTCACTCCTGCCAGCATTAATCCTGCTACAGAAATCTCTCAGTGAAAAGTTCTGAATATACTGAACAGTGGCAGAAAGCAATCTTGGTTTTTCTTTGGGCTAGAAGCCCTATAGGCACTTACATATTTATATATAGAGAGAGAGAGCAGGTAATCCTGGTGCGCAAAATGCTTGTACTTTGAATAGCTGGGAGACATAATTCCATGTACTCCCTTTGCTATGAGGACTGATGTAAACCAAACTCATGGAGTCTAGTAATGTAAACCTTTTGCTGCTGGATCCCTGAATCAGAACTCATGATGGCAATCTGAGATGTCCTGCTAAGACCTGAACTCTTCCCACAGCATGACCACACTGGAAAATTCCACTTGGACCTTTCTGATGGGGTTGCAAATACTGTTCACTAGTGAAGGCTTTCACACAACTACTGCTTAAAAGTAAAGCATGCTTTCTTGTTCAAGCAAGACTTTGGTGACTACAAAAATTCTCTAGGAAGGATGCAATGCTTTCACAAGTTAAAAGCTTCTGTTAGGCAGGACCTTATCTTTAGTTTATCCAATAGTTTCATAATGAATAAAATGAGAAAGAATTGATAACAAACAGACAAACACCTTTTAAGCAGGTCAGACTGTTCTAGTTGAAAGCATTTGCTTCAACAGTAAATTAATGTTGACAACCTGATAGAGAAGGCATACCAACTCTTCCTTCTTCTTCACAAATTTCTCATTTACTTACATGCTATTTAACTGCTGTTTTATTAAAGATGCAGTTCTAAACTGCAACTTTGGATCCCTTTCAGCAACATTCCCCAGCACAGAGAGAAAGGGAGGGAATGATAGACAGTGTTCCAGGAAATGGAAGAGTGAAAATGTTATGCTAGAAATTAAAACAAGTGCTAAAAATCCCAAAGCAGTTGAAATGCTCTGTGAATACTGCAGATAATTGAAAGGGGACAACACAAAAACTGTCTCTATCACAAAGCCAAATGGGAATATGAAAATACTAGAAAGAAAGAACTGAAAGGCTAAATATTGGTAAATCAAGCCACCTGCACGTGCATTATAGCCTGTGTTTGAAAGACAAAAAAAGCAAGAAAGTTAATGAATTGTGCTAGGTCAATTGAAAGAATATTCCTAGGGAGAAGAAAAACTTTTAAAAACTTTTTAAAATAACCATTTCATATCAGAAAATAACAAGAGGGAGAAATCTGTAAGCTTTTATAACACCATGACTTAAATCAAATGTTCAATTGCAGAGAGTTTGTGGATGACGGGAGTTTGTGAAATACCTAAGTCAACAGCAAAGTGTCAGATCTGGAAGCAAAACAAGATGATACTAATTGGACTGGATTACCAAACTACAACCACAGAAAAATATGCAGACACAAAAAAAACCCTGAAGAGTTCAAAGAAGTGTCCATACAATGAGAAAGATCTTGCAAGAGGCAACATGAAAGACTGAACAAGGTGTGGAAGAAAATACATGCGTAAGTAGTACCCTGCCTATTTGAATATAAGTATTCCACTTGTAACAAGCAAAAACATTTTTGGGAAAAAAAAAAAAAAGACAGAATGTACCAAAAGAAGAAACAAAGTGCAATTACCTCACCCAGAGGGAGATTACACCAGCATTCTGAGCAGAGACGACTCCTTAGTGAACATCTATCTGTGGGAACTATCCCAGATATCACCAGAAAGTGGAATGTCACTATCAACACAAATAAAATCTTATTATTAAGAGTATTCAAATGCAGGTTCCTGGTTTAATTTGCTATTACGGTCAAGAATTTCAATAAAAATCTGGTCTTTTCGAGCACAGGCAATAAATGGTCAAATTGCAGGGGGATGATTTCTGTTGTGCTGCAGTCTATGAGCTACATTAATCGTCCTCCAGAATACTGAAAAGATAGTTTTGTTACTGTTTCATTAACTGGAGTTACTAAGCCAAGCCTGGAAACATACTTGAAATGAGGTTTGATGAAGAAGAAGAACAAGAAGAAAGAAGTACTGTAGAAGAGGAATCCATTCATGAAGACCTATGACAAAATGAAGGTGGTTTGATCTGTTTGTAGATGTTGAAAAAAGTACATACTGTTAAAAAATAGGATTTCCACAATCCAGAAGTAATATTTTTACATATTGAAATTTCTAATCACTTAAACACCAGTTGAAAAAAAAAAGCTAAGAAAAAAAGAAAGAAACTTTGGTCACCAAACATAGTACATTATCATTGCATCCACAGGTTGAATCACAAATTAAAATTTTAAGTGTAAATATTTTGCAAAACCGCAGTAATTAGCACACCGTTGCTTTCCAGACTCCTGTGGTAAGCAATGTCACAACAGCAAAACACATGCACACACATGTATTATACGTAGGTAGGTAGGTAGGTAGGTAGCTAGCTAGATAGATAGATAGATAGATAGATGTAAAAGTCCAGATCATGCCCACTGATGACACAAGGCAGAAGCTCTTGAAGAAAAGAAAAGAAACAAGGGAAAAAAAAAAAAGCATACAAGCATCTGATAAAAAGATGCTAACCTTTAAGACTGAGGATACACAGTCAGTTAAACTAACTCTAACCGACTGTGTATCCTCAGTCTTAAATATGGAGCAACATTGTTAAAAAGGCTTAATGAAAATGTATCAGGATAATAAATGGACAAACACTTATACAAAGACTTAACTAAATTAGCCCTCAGGCAAACAGCAGCATAGAAATCTTGAATTGCAAATTTTGGACCCCTTTGGAGGGAACTCCCTTTTCACATGGCATGGCCAATAATCAAGGTTATGTAGAATTTTAATCTCTTTCACAAAAGAGATCACGAAAAGGAAGATGACCAACTCACAAAGGACCATCTCTGAGATTTTTTTTTTCTTTTGTATCTCTGTTATATTAGCAGTCTGTGGATAGTTTTTCTTTAGTGGGCAGAGTGACTGGCCCAACAGGAGTCCTTGAACATAGCTCGAACTTGTGTTAGATCACCACAGGTGCTGTTCCTGTCAGCTGCAGCTCACAGACTAGAGTGGAGAAATACCAGCCCAACTCCTGCTTCACAAGAACTTTTCTCATTCATCAGTTAGACTCTTATTTTATTAAAGATTCTTCTTGGATACAAGATCTGACCCCAAATTCTCCTTAATCACCATCCAGGAAAAAGAACTGCCTGAACATGAATTCTGTTCTTCAGTACAGAAGAATACACTGAATAGCACATATTAAAAAGCAGGAAGGTGCTTTAAATGAGATTGTTTTTATTTTTAAGTTAGACAGTAAAATGAAAAAACATCTGTTCAGAAAAGTTATTTTCTGAAAAGGTATTTTGTGACCACACAGAAGTTGTCTCTCAGTTCATTAGCTTGTTTTAATTACCATTCTTGAGTAAGTATACTGTACAATCAGACTAAAAACATTATAATTAAATTACAATCTGCTAGAGATGAAACTTAAATAATTTTCTTATTAAAGCATATGTTTACAGCAGCAGAGAGCAAATGTAAGGAAACTGCAGAAATCTGGTGTCATGGTGGTAAAAACCCACTCTGACAAGAATAGGAAAAGAAGTTGTTAACTAGAATAAAGGCAGAGTACACTCAGAAGTTTTAGAGGCAGAACAAAAAATCATGTTTATTCTTTTAAAACATCCTCTTCTAGTGAAAAAGACAGAAGGCTCTGTTTGTTTGATCTTTTAGCATTATGGGCTCACTTACAAATTTTGACCATAAATGCTGAGAGTCTCTACAAGCCAGTTTAGATTTTGGACTATATAACACTATTACTGCCTCTTCAGTCAAAACAAAGCAACTTCTATAAGGCAATGCCAGCAGTAAGTCGGTTATTGTAAATCAACCTCCTACGTGCTATGCCCATAAAATAAAACTCTTAAGTGACAGCCTGCAGAAAACAATCACACTTCCAAGCACAAATGTGCAACAGAAATCGCACACCTGCAGCTTATGGCTCCTAGTTCATGGGGGTTTTGATCACCAAAGAGGATGGTGATATAGCACAGGAAAAGAAAGAACAACATGAATAAGAATAAAATTAGCTATTTAAAAAATTAGGAATGGAAAATGATTCCAAATATCCCATTTTAACCTTCTCTGAGACAAATTATGCAACCCCTGAGGTGATTAAACACTTGTAACAAACTGCACTCAGGAGCTGTAAGTGTTCCTGCAACATACATTTTTGAAGACCAGTTTAAATACAGGTCCTTGGGGGATGGTTATATTCAATTCTGTTTCGAATGCCAGAGGCTTGGGCGTTACAACATCCTGGTGGTCCTTCCAGTCCCTTGCCTCAATGGACACCAGGGAAAATCAGGTTTTCAGTGAGGTAGCTGGGGAGGCATGACATTAAAAGCTTTGGAAGCAACAAACCAGGCGCATACTCTACCTGCTCCTACAACCAGTATCTTGGGCTCACAGCTGCTGAGGCAGTGCAGGAGCGACCGGGAGCGGATGTTGAAGTTGAGGAAGGCCACCACACAGCCCAGCTTGGCCAGTCCGAACCACACGTGGATGAAGTCAGGCTCATTGCCCATGAGCAGGGCCACCGTGTCGCCCTTTTCCAGGCCCCCGTGGCGGAGGAAGACCTGTGCCACCCTGTTGCTCCTGCGGTCCACGTCGCCGTAGGTGTGCACCTCGCCCTCGTAGATGAAGAAGGCCTTGCGAGGCTGCCGCTGCGCCAGCCGCACGAACCTGTCGAGCACGGTGACGACGCGGCCCTGCAGCCGGTAGGCCTCCACGCGCAGACCGTACCGCAGCACCCGCAGCAGGTATCGCAGGTCGGCCCAGAAGTAGGGGAAGAGCAACCGCTGCACCAGATGCAGCGATATGATGCCTGCAGCGGCGCCTGGCACCCACGCAGGTAGCATGGCGACCCTGGCACGGCGCCAAGGCAGCCGCGAGCCCCTCGCTGCTCTCGCAGCACTTGCGGGCCGCTGCGGGTGGCGGCGGCGGCAGCTCCCGGAGCCGCTCGCAGAAGGCGCTCGCTCCAGCCCCCGCGCCTTCACCCCGCCCCGGGGTGGCTCCCGGGCAAGCGGAGGCGGCAGCGGCAGCAGCAGCGGCAGCGCGGGGTGGCCGTTGTCCCTAAGGGCTCCGTGCAGTCCTTGGCCCAGGGGCGACCGCCCGCGGCCACCCGCACCCACTGCCACCTCGTGGTGGTGGCGACCCCGCGCTCCTCTGTCTCCCAAGGGCATTCAGTTCTGGTGCTGTGGCCCGGGGTGACTCACGTGGCACGCGGCAGGGCCTGGAGCTGCCTGGGTCAGGGAGAGGTGCGGTCGTGTTTTGCCCAGGACACCTTCTCTGCCCCTGCGTTTGCCACAAAAACGTGAAAACCTGGCTCTACTGCATCCCTTATTTTAAAGGGTAGACTCCAGCGAGCGTAAAGCACTGAGCACAGGATATAAGTGAATTTTTGGATAACTTCAACTTTCTGAAGTCCATTCATAGTTTCTAAGGCCTGGCAATCCCTTTATGAATGCCTGTCCCTTTCTTTTCCACATCTTATCCACCTCTGTTCATGCCACAGATCTGCCTGTTGCTGATATTACACCAACATGAGCTTGAGTGCACCCACGTATTACTGCACTACCCAGGAGAATGTGCCAGTCATCAGTCCATTTTACACTGATACTGCAGTTTTCTTCTTCTCAAAAGGCATTTTTTCGTATTTTTTAAATCGGAGTGCTCAGTAGTGCCACCCTTGTTTCAGTTGTCTTCTTCGAGTACCAAACTAGCCTGCCACATCTTCTGTGTTCTAATTTCTAATTACTTATTTATATTACATAATATAGACCTTCTAAGAATATTTTCACTATTCACAGACATTTCAGAAAGTGCATTACCAGCAAATTGGGACAATTTCTTTTTAACTGTCTGTCAAGTTGAGAAGAAGAAAATATTGTATTTAAGCCTGGATGAAGTATTTTATGTACAAAAAAAACCCATAGTAACTATCATAACACTAAATGCAGTTGAATCCTGTAATGTGAACAGCTTTCCAAAATTTAGCTACTTATTAATCAAAAACGTAGGTGTTAAAATTGTCATGCACTGTGTAAAAATGTTCATATGTTTCAGCAAAATATTGGCAAAAAATGTTGAACAGTTTGCAAAAATAGACTCCTTTGTATGAAAGTCTACAACTATCTACAGTCTACAACTAGACTAGTTGTCTACATCCATCAGTAGCAGATTTTCTTTTATGATTTTTGTAAAATCGATTGAAAATACAGACTGTTGTATCAATATAAGGAGTATTTTCAAATACGTAAAAAACATTCTTATTTAAAATGTCATCACTATATGTTTGACTCAGGCCACAGCTTCATATTCACATTCGTTTGTTCATTTATTAATGTGATTCGATAAGGCTTTTTAACTGTTGTCTTGGAAGCCAATATTTGTAAGAGCTGACTTGCTTGAACTCCCCTATGCACTGATATGCAAGAACAGTACTGGTGAGAAAAGCGAGCTGAGATGCACTGATAAATAGTGAGTAGTAGTGAGCAGTAGCCTCCTAAACCACTTTCCAGGCCTAAGAATTTTCCTAAATCCCTTCTTGGGACCTCTTTCTTCCATTACGAAGTCAAGCAAACTATGTTAAATTGTGAGTGATTTTACTTTGTTCAGCTCCACTGTGGAGTCCATCACTTTACTTTAAAACTCTGGTATTGACAGACTTTATTGTAAAGTTTTCTAGTTCTAGGCTAATTTGTTGTTTCATAAAAGAATGGCGAAGAACCAAAAGAGCTGTCCTGTATTGCCAGCTGACTGTAGTACTATCGTTTTCTGTCTTAAGCAGACTGAGGCCTGATTTTATGAACAAAGCATCATTGTACCCAGGGTCCCGTCTGGACATCCATTGCAAAAAAAATTAAGAAAATAGTGCAAGATTAAATTACAAATAGATCTAATAGCTCTTCAGAGGGGGCAGTAGCAGTAGGATTGTAGTTTTATATTGATGCTGATATGTTACAATCTGTGTAATTATAAGGTGAAATAGAAGTGTCAGCTTTTATGTTCTGTATCACATTTATAGAAAGTATATGAAGTGTAAATTTATAGAAATACAACAGTATTCTTGTTTTAGCTGGTCTGCATCACAAGACCAACCTTCTGTCAGGAGACAGATTTCATTCCAGTGTTTTCATTTAAAAACATTTAAAGATTTGAGTAAATTAAATGCTACAGTAACTTGTATCTAAAGTAATATAAAAACTGTAAAGTTTTGTTTGTTTAGAGATTCACATGGCTAATTACAAATAAGTATAAATAATAAAGAACATGCACTGTAGAGAACTTATATGCTAAAATGTTGATTTCAAAAAAAATGGAAGGAGGCTGAATGATGCTTAGATTTGGAAGGATTATCCATGAAGAAGGCAGAAAGGAAAAGGAAGACATTCTACTGTGTAGTGCAGAAGTCACAAGAAATGAGAACAAAAACATTGTGAAGAGTTTGAGACACACAGGTGAAAACAAAAAGAAAAAAAGTGGTAAGTAACTGATAGAGCACAAAAGGAAGACAAATACAAACAGTAGCATGGACTTTGAATGAGAAAGATGCATTTTAACTATACTGTGAACTGGAAATCAGATAGGCAAGTAAGCAAGAGATTGCATTAGTCATTAGTTAGTTAATGGCTAGCACATTGCCAAATACATTAGTCATAAGAACAGAGAAGAAGAATTTTGTACTTTAGATGTTATCATTGCTGCCAATCCCAAAGAAAATAAATGATGAGCCAGATCCCAGTATAAAGCCTCTGATACTCCGAAATGCTTATTTTAAAGAAGTGTGGTTTCATCTCTGTATTGTCTCTGTTCCTCTCAATTTCTGTCCTCTGTACTCATTACCTAATCTCTTCTTTATAAAAAGTAAGTATTAATTTCCCCTCCGCAGGGGAAGAGGGAAAAGCTGTGTAGTGTAGAAATGTTTTTCAATAGTTCTCATTTTTTCAGAGGCTAGATAAGCTGAGAAAATAGATTTCGATAAAAATGAAATGGTCACAATATAGGTAAACTAGTACTGGAAGTGGAGTTGATCTCTGCCTGTGCCACAGAAATCCCATGTGATAGTAGCTTAACCATTTATATAATCTGAGGGCTATTTAACCATTCTGTATGCCTAGCTCTTGCCTTTAAGTTCCTCAGACTCTTGGATTTGGTGTCTGCTTACTCAGCTGCAGATGAAGACAGTGGGAGCCATCATTTACATATGATACTAAGTGGAATGGTGAAAAATTGAGCTTTTAAAGATTAGTGGACATATTTGAGTAACTTTTACCTACAGTTAATTTATCTTAATTTTATATCTGCAAGCTAAGTGGATGTACACTTGCAAGTGTTTAGTCTAAGCTTCCATTATAGTTAATGAATATCACTTATGGTTAAGAGAATTTAATGTTTTTTCTGACCAAATGCTGATGCCTAATTTAGGGTGAGGTGAAATGCCTGCTTGACCATCGTGATTAAGTCTCCACTGTGACAAAAGCATAAGCTTCTGCACAGGCCCTGTATGCAGCCAAGGTCAGTTCAGTCAGTTACTGCCACACAGCATCCTTTACCTTCTGGATGCCTTGAAGACAGAGGGTTGATCTTCAGGTGACTCCCCAGAAAGTTCTGAGTTCTTGTGTCATATCTGTTTTTCTCAGATAACTCTGGGATCCCAAACTGGCATTAAATGCCCAAGTTTAGATGGATGAGACTAGCCTCAAATTTTAGGAGAGCTCGATCTCACATTATGCTTCTTGGGGCTCTACTTAAAGGACAGTTCCATCTTGTCCTAAAGCACATTTGTTAATGTTTTCTGGTACAAATAGCATAAATTTGAAATGCTCATAAAAGTCAATAAAATTGTCTTCGCTACTGATATTAGCTAGCTGACATTAAGTTTCTTGCACGCATTCGTCAATGTGTGCACAAAATGTTAAAATATTGATTAAGTGAATATCAGCTATTGTAGGCATTGAATAAAGCCACAGTCCTCTGGGAAAATATATGCAATTGTAGAATTAAAATTATCAACATAACATGCTTGTAGGTGGTAAATTTATATTGCATAAAAACCTTCATTATGTTTAACTCTGTATCATTAACTTTAAAATAAATAATTTCCTTAAACTTTTAAATAAGAGCCCAAAAATGTAATAAGTAGCTTACCCATTAATCAGCTTCTTGGAATATTTCATGAGCTGGAATGTACTTTATTCTTGACTGTGAACAACTCATAACACAGACAAATCATTGAGCCCTGATTTATTTATTATGCTATAATTATTCTGCTCAACTTCTCTCCAACAGAAAACATTTTGATGCCCAAGAGTATGGTATGACCCAATAACAAAATATAAAAGAGTTATATTTTTTTTCTGATGGAATATTTTTCTTCTTGTTAGCTGCGATTAAATAAAACAAAGAGAGGGCTTCATAATGTGGGAATAGCCTTGCACATTGTTCACCATTACAGAATTCTGAGGATCCATTGAATGTTTTCCTTTTCCTTCCTTTAGGAAGGTAATTACCCGATATATAACATCATGTAAAAATAAATAGTCCTTGCAAATACACTTTCCATCTGCTTACATGTCACTAATCAATTGCCTTTCTAGTAAAGTAAAATAAATGTCTTCAGGTGTCTTCAGGTTTTATCTAGTACAGTCCTGGGATTTAAAACAAAACAAGTAATAAGCAAATCTGGAATAAGTGGTATCTTGATAGGTATTACTAAGATTGTATATATCCTAGCAAATATTGTGTGTTCAGTAACCAAGATTGTGTGCCGTCTAATCTTATTTGTATTTTGGCCTTTCCCTATTCTTTTTCATCTCTGACACTGTTAAACATTTTTAACAGCACATCTGTTGATGTGCAAAGCTGTATGCTATATTATTTACCCCCTTCCTGTAGCATACTTACATTTCAGAGGCACATAGAAACACAAATTAAAGATGGTTGCTGGAAGACTGTCAGACCCAAATTGTAGCGTACTGCCAGGCACTGGAATGTAGCTTTTCAGTCAATCAAAAATTACATTATAAAAACTTCAAAGTATATTGAAGACTTGTTGATCAACCAAAGTTAGGCGAAACTGTGCTTTTACATAATATGGAAAGGAATTGATCCTAGGCATGTGGTAAATACAGTATCGAAAGTGTAAAAATGTTTTTAATATAACAGAAGAAGATTCATAAACTTTTTTTATTATTGTTAAAGTTCATGAGAAAATGCAATATTTTTTCCACTGTTGCAAGTCTTAAGTGAGAATTACTTAATATTATTAGAGAAAGCATGCATCTTTGGAGTCTGGAGTTTTTTATACTCGTGCCTACTTTTTATCCTGTGTAGTTGCTGTATCAGTTGAGGACCAAACAAAACCTTAGAAAGAACATACAATCCAAAACCAAGATTAAAACAAACCACTACAGTCCAATGTAACATATTACAAGGGAATATCTGTAAAGATGTCTCCTCAGTGAGGCAATGTTTGTGCGGGTAAGTATTTTTAGATAAGAAGCTGTACCTGGAATTGAGTGAAAATCTTTCAAATTCATAAGCCACTTTTTAAATATTTCTCTTGAAACACCAACAGCAATTTAAAAATATCATCCTACAACATAATGGTAGCTATGAAATACTTCCTCACAATTTAATGCAACTGCATTAGTAACAGGGTTTGAGAAGAGATGGAAGCAACACCTTCTATTAGTGTGGAAAAAAACCTCTCAAAAAGTCTCATGGTCAAGTGGTGGGAGACATATTTATACATTAGATGATATTATTCTATAAGACTAAACTTCCATAGACCCCAGGTAGAAGATAACTGCAGAAGCACAGGGTCAGCTGACAAAATGATGACTGGAAGATGATTAAGGGACTGAAGCGTCTATGATATGAGGAAAGACTAAGTGAGCTGGGCCTGTTTAGCCTAGAGAAGAGAAGACTGAGAGAGGATCTTATCCCCCTCTCTGAGGGGAGAATGTAAAGAAGATGAGGCCAAGCAGGACAAGGGGTAATGTGTACAAATTAAAACATAGGAAGTTCCATCTCCACGTGAGGAAAAATTTTTTGACAGAGCCCTGGAACAGGCTGCCCAGAGAGGTTCTGGAGTCTCCTTCTCTGGAGATCTTCAAAACCCACCTGGATGCCACCCTGTGCCACGTGCTCTAGGGGACCCTGCTGGAGCAGGAGCGTTGGACTGGATGATCTCTAGAGGTCCCTACCAGCCTCAACCATTCTGGGATTCTGTGAAAATGGAGGCAAAATTTACATCTCACTTTGCCTTTGTTGTAAAAGGTCACAAATGTGTGGAAAGGAAAATGGGAGAGATTCAACAGCAACTCTGCCTGTTGTAGCATTTTGGTTTTTAGCATATAACAAGTCTGCTCATGCTTTCACTGTTTTTATATACATACATACTTTATAGGACCTTACTATAGCTTTTCTAAGTAGTCTGCTCATGGAAAGAAAAAGGCACCTTATTATTTATGCTTATTTCCTGAACGTTTGTAACATTTGTACCATGATGCACCACTTTAGAAGTTGCTGTGAAATGAAAGTACAGATACTGATGTGATTGTATGGATATAAGAACAGAAGAGTGCACCTGTGTTCTGAATAGAAGTAGAATCAAGGAGGTCAGTATTTTCTTCACCACCCCTTCTGAATCACATTTACCCCATGTATGAGCAGGTAAGTTGTAACCTATTTATTCTTCATGACTAAGCAATATAAATAAACAAATTCAGCAAGACAAAACTACCTTTATTTTGTAGTCATACTTCATAAAGCAACATTTCTTAAGCTAAATAACTGGAATATTAAGTGGTAATGCTGAGCCAGTCACTGAAACAAGCTATTCAGATTTTCTTGCTCCACGAACAGTTTTGTTGACCGCTGAAGGAAGGAAGCTCACAAGCTTGTTTTATTTGGATCCTCCCAAATACACTGTCATCAAGAAATTATATGAATTAATTATTAATGGCATTCACATTTTACTAGTAGGCGTGGTGTGGTGTTACCCCCCGCCCAATTCACTAAATATAGCAAGTAGTGCCTGATCTGCCAAAGGGATCCTAACCTTTTTTCACTTTTGAAACAGCTAATCATTTGTAGAGAAAGATCAAAAGAATCTCCAAAGAGCCAATTAACTTTAAGATAAAGATTTGAATGGAACACCTATAGAAAGAGAAATATTAAAGGGCATTGTAGAGAATACATTCTCTGGTGTAAGCTGTGCTAGAAAACCAAGTCTTTAAAGCATGGTGAAAACCAGAAAGAAAATGAACTGAACACAAAGACAGATTTGCTTTAGGATAACATAGTGGCTTTGATCCTTTAAATATTTGTTGCTTGTTAGTGAAACTTGACTTGAGCTTTAGGCAATTTCAGGGTACCTTACTAACATACACACATTCCATTCCCTTTCATTTTTGGCTGTCTTTATAATTACTGTTCTAGACTAAGAGACTAATATTGCAATCCCTGTTTTTTTTTTTTTTTTCCTTAGGAGGTGTCAATACATCCTTTTATTTGCTCTCACCTGTCTTGGAATAGGATAATGTAGGAGTCTAGTAGGAAAAGTTTCTAATGATCACTAGGCAAGTTTTCTGACACACTGGCTTGTGTCAGTATACCGAGGAGCACTTCCGAGATGTGAAGGTCCCAAGCAAAAACTGTAGCAGTGAGCAAATACAACAAATTCTGGCTCTAGGAAGACATCTACATGCCTAGCTGTTCTGTTGCTTTCCCCATTTGTTGATATTTGCTAATAAAAACAGAGTTTATATTTAGGAGTCACCCATAATGCTAATGTTTTGAATAGCTGCTGGTTGGAAGACTTTATCCATTCAAATTTCTAGGTGAAAATTGGAATTATCTTTCAAAGCCCTTGAACAGGGTGTTTGCCTCCTGAAACTTCAGACATGCCTGAGATAGTTTTCAGCTTGCCTCTGATTTCCCAGTTTTCATGTATACATCATGTAGTTAAACAGTACACCAGGGAACATCTATAGCTTATTTGTTCTTTCATTATTTTGTACTTGAATTGGTTTCATTAGAAACTTTATATGACATTCAAGGTGTTATTAATGTTAGATAATAGAGCAGATATTCCAGTCTCCCCCACTGCATATTACTAGCAATACTTTTCTATACATAAATTCCTAGTTTCGAATACAGCTTTAAAAAAAAAAAAAAAAAAAAAAAAAAAAGATTTCTTGCACCTTATATGCAACACCATTTTCAGAAGTATTTTGTCATCATGGTATAACTGGATTACATGATAAAATCCTAGGAAGTCCCTTAGAAGCCAGAGAGCCATCATACAATAAGCCAGGGAAGAGAAGAATTTTAGGTAATGTAGGGACTTTTAAATAATCCAGAGATACATTTTGTTCACTATACATGCAGAGGTCATTTCTTCCAAATCACTGAAAGCAAAGTTATTTTGGTGCATGGGAGACTATCAAGCATTCTCTATGTAAAATTAGACTGTAGAAAACATGTTTGTAGTCCTATGTAGTGCTATGCAAAAAGGAGCAGGGCTGCTCCACAAGGCAGAGGAGACAGGACAGGTGCCAGGGTGGCCCAAACACAGGCAGTACCTTCCCCTGACTCACAGCACCTAAACACAACAGTGTCTAAGGACCAATCAGTAACCCCAGACAAGGCAAGATGATGAATCTGGTCTAGGGAATCCCGTCAAGAGAAGGGGCTGGACATAGAATTAGATGCAAAGATACAGCAAGGACCACCCAGTAGAAAGATACAGCAAGGACCACTCTCTTCCTGAGCTTATAAAGAGTTTCTGGGCCCATGATGTGCGAGTGTGCGCGTGATCCCAAGTGAGGCACATCAAGGCCATTAATGAGAGTTAACCTTGGCAATGCCTGACACCCATTTAGTCTGTTGTCCACCTTAACACCACTGGGCCCTCAATTATTGAAAGTTCTAAAAAGCTCCAGCACCCGTTGGTTCTAGCTGGACCCAAAAGTATCTATTCATTTTCTGAAAAGTTTTTCTGGAAAAAAAATAATTCTTCATGTTCATTTATGTAGCTTCTCATATGAAATGCAAATGAGATCTATCAAATACCTTGATTGATAAACTTCATGAGGCTAAAGAGAAACAACATGACTCAACAGATATTTTAATGGTATTATAATGATTATTTTGATCGAATGACAACCATATGCATGGAAAATATTGTTTTATGTGTATTTGTCACTTAAGGGTTTCTTAGCTGAAGGTCATGAATATTTCACACAAATGAGCATTTTCATCTTCTAGCTGCTTGGGGTGTGTCTGTATTAATAGTTGCTTATCTTCTGAATGGGAAGGTAAACACATAGATATCGCCAAATTGGCAATAAAAGAAAAAAAGAAAGGGGTAACAAAATGGCAAGTATAGACATGAAAAATCAGTATTATGTGAGCAAATAACTACACTCTTTGTTTCTGAAAGGGATTTTCTTGCCAAAATTTTCAGTTGGATTTAGTTTAATAACTTTTTTATATCTAGATGAATGATCCTGTTGCAAAATGTAGCTTTCATGCCAGGGTGATGAAAACATAATTTTCAAGGATAAGCCTTGCATGCGGGGCCAAATTTTTTTAAGGGAGTTACTCTATTGTACCTTAGCACCCCTGTTGTAAAATATGGTCCAATAACCACTTAATGGCCTATTTTTTCAATGTTGCTGATCACAGCTTTGCATTTGTGAGTTTATTTTATTGCTCTGAGTCCCCCCTACAGAATAACTATTGTCCCCCTCAGCAATAGCAAGAAGGATACAGAGGCTATTGACATGCTTCACTCCTTTTCTTGTTCGGTTCTTCTCCTTGCCCCCACAATACCACATTGCCTCAGCAAGCCTGATACATGCTCTTTGCATTTTCAAAAATGCAGGAGTGTGATGGTGTTACATTTTAGTCCAAGTCCCTTCCAAGAATCATCTCTTTGAAGTTTTAGACTCAGAGCAGAAGAATGGTGTGAGAGATCTGGGTAAACAATGCAAACAGAAGTTAAAAGAACAACCACTTTATAGACCTTTCTCCAGTATTAAGAACTTCACAGTTGGGAGTCTGTTGCTGTTAAACTGTGATTCAACACAGTGATTTTTTATGGTGTTTTCCGTGTAATTGCTAAACATTGCTTTCTGTTGCCACTGAATCTATCCCAAGTATAGAAAACACTTTTGATAGGGCTTGTGGATAAGTATTAAAATAAGCACCTACTTCTGGACAATGTATTTTTCAATTCCTTCTGTCAAAAGACATACCTCAGATGTGGGCCTCAGAGGCCCACTGCCTCTGACTTGCAGAATCAAACATAGGCAGTCTTTCCACATGTCCTTCATCCTTTCTAGATGTCTCACAAATGACTCGTGAAGCTCCAGATGCTGTCTCTGAATGTCCTTAATCCCATGGACATTCTGTCTTTGCCATTCTGATTCAAAGGTCATTGCAAGACCGTGGAGTTAAAAACTAAGAATAAACTTTTAACTAAGGTCAAAAAAGGCCCAGTCCTCGAGGCATACTCTAGGATGGTTGCTTTACGGTGAAAGTGGTACTTGTGTTAGGATTGTCTATGTCTATATTAGTGGGTCCTTGTAACCACCTCTCAGGAAGGAGGCTGGGGCTCATAGTTTATTGTTTTGTGTGGAGTCTTGTTTGCTTATATCGCTAATTTTCTATTTACTGAGGTGTATGGATCAATGTTATGGCTTTAGGTTTGTTTATTTGTCTTTAAATCACTAAGTAAGAGTACACAGAATTTTGGATAAAGATTCTTTCTCTATCAGTATGCCCTTAGAAATACATATGCTTTAAGAGTATTTATGTGTCATTAGAGATGTCTGTTTATTAGAAATAAAAAAAAATGTAAAATAAACATATGTACACAGTGAAAGTGACAGTTTTATATTATCTACTTTGGGTAAATAACAGGCTTTTTTAGTATAGACAATCCTACACTGTTAATTATGTGTAACAATGTTTATTATTTAAAGTTCAAAGTGTTGTGCACCCTAGCATAATTTATGTGTCTTGGAGCAAGAAGCAGCAGAGTTTATTTGTAAAGTACATTCTTTTTGACAGAACATGATCTAATAGTTTATTTACGCTTTGAAAATATTTCTTCGGTAATTTTTCCTACTAGAACTGTTGCTCAATGTGAGAGTGAACGCACTCTAAGATGCAAGCAATACAAAACATAGTTCCATTATCTGTTACTAAAATAGACCAATAACTTGATATTGTACTTGTATTATCGTAATTGTCTAGAAAAGAAAAGAAAATAAGTTAGTTATTCTGCAAGAATATCTTAGCCAAGTGCTTTATTGCTCACGAAGTCACTGTTGCAAATTTCTGCAATATCCTCTGTGAAGGGTAAATGAGTATGTCAATAGCTGTGAAGCAAAATATTATTTTTGTTACTAAGGAGGCAATAAATTTCATTACAAATGATTCTCTTATCTCTCCGAAATTCGGGGTGATCTGACTTGAAGACATGTAGATTTTTTTAAAAAAAATAAATATATTATTTAAATACATTGAATTTATTGAATACACTGATTTAAATAGAAGTAGGCTGTTACTTAAAATACTTCCAGCATTGGTTTAGATACATTTCTTAAAGGCTTTCCAAAGAAAGCTTAGATAAACTTCATTGAATCTGTTAAAATTCAATTAAAGCAAATATATTTAAGCAAGCTATCTCTGACGGTAAGTGCTATTTAATACTTTTTTAAAAAAATCTTGAGAGGTATGTTATATAACTTAATATCCTAAGAAACAATGAACAATTTAAAGCTCATATTTTGTCTTATTTCTGTGCATATTCCATTTTCCTTGACTCTAACTTGAGGCCTTTCAAAATTTTGGTTTATCTGTAGGACTTTGGAAGATAGTATAAATATTCTTGAATGGAACAGGAAAATAATCAGTTTAAGCAATTTACTTCTGAGGATTTTACTTTACGTCTGTTTGTCTTTGGCATCTTTTCTGCATCTTTTCTGCATTAGCGAAGAGATCCTTCTTTGACTTATTTCACTCAAGGTCCAAATTCAGTATGTTTAAGTACCAAATTCTGCTCTCATGGTGCGTTATTGCCAGATACAGCTTAGAACAGCTCAGAATCACTTGGGCTGAGCTTTGCTTGCCCTTATTCCTCTCTGCTGTGTTTGACTTTTGAAGAATAGTAGCATATTTATAGTAACAGGACTCTCCCTGGGTGCTAACTTTCAAAGTTTAGGCATGTAATCAATTTACCTATTGCAAACCATCATTCACAAAACTTTTGAAATTCCGGGCTCCCAGTCTTATAGGTTCCTGTAGCTGTGAAGCTGTTGGCTCCCGAGGGCTTGGTGCTTTCAGGTGGGGTGACGGTGGGCAGCCTGGCTGTATAGGCACACAAGAGCCTAAAGATTTGTGGGCAGATATCTTAAAAGTTCTAGTTAAAACTCTTCCAAAGCAACTTTTTAAATACCTTCACTTGCCTCCCTTCCCTCATATATGCTTTTCTTCAGTACCCCAAGAAATATTTCAAATATCCAGCTTGTTTCATAACTTTATTTGTTTTTGTAAATACAGATTAATTCATAGGTAGAGGTGGTAATTGCACAAGTTAAATCATTCATAGGATCAGTAGAACAATGCATATGTTTTGCTGCACAGCAGCCCAGATGCTGATCATCCTCTAGGGCAGGCAGGACTGTTCTGTATGTGCCCCTGGCACAGGCGTAGCCGTGATGATTGGAAGTGTTTCTGTGGGAATGGAGTCTGCAGTTTGGTGAGCACATTAGAAAGAATGGTTATTGACGAAAGCAAACTCTTTGAGACCAATCTCCAAAAATTGTTGATGGAGATAAGAGGCATGTCTTCACTAAATAATTCACATACTGTGGGTGGATATATGTCTTTTACTGATACTGTTTTCTCACTTGTAGTATGTATATTTTTGTATAAATGCAGCTTTATCATGTATATTTATATATGAACACGTTTTCTTGTGAACTTATTTTCAGAGGTTCTCTTTACCTGTAGCATGGCAAAAGCAAGTCAGTTTCATGTGGTTTCTTTAGATCTTAAAAGAAAGACATCATTGTCAGCAGATAAAAGGCTTGTATTGCTATAGCTACATTACAGATTTTATGTGAAGGAATGAACACTCTTTATTGTTTAAATCCTAAATGTAGTAGGTATTTTTTTCTTTTTTATATAACTTTTATCCTATTGTCACAAGTACTTTGGACAGCCTATGAAATCTTCAATCGCTCTAATTTCTCTAAGGATCTCATTCTGCATATAAGTGTTGTTTAACACTGTTCCACAACACAAATTTTAAAAATTGCATTTTAAAAGCTTTTCTGCATTATAAATGCTTAACATAATATTTTAATTTTTTTCTCATTGATCTGAATCTTGTTTAAACAGCTGTTTTCAGCTTGTCTAAGGTAGATGAATGTAAGTTTCTTAAGTGATACAACTTTCCCAACTGAATGCATATGTCTTTCTCCAAAGTAAAAGAAAATCATCCAAATGAAAAATTGAAAGAACAAATGAGAAGATTTTACTGGTATTGCTTTGAAGAAGATGTGTGGTGATGTGACAGAGAAGAAACAGAGAAAAAGCAGACATCATGCTGAAGTCTGATACAATCAGGGGAAGTACCTTAGGAGAGAAAAAAAAAAAAAAAAAAAGATTGGTTGTTTCTGGAAGCGGTGCCTGATAAAGGCCCTGAACTGTGAAGCAGATGAAAGAGTATGGAACAATACCTGACTCCATGATCTGTTTTTCTTCTTACCAGAATAACCTCCCAGATCCTGGATTTTGGCAGGTCACCTAGACCTTTTCAGAACAGTTTACATGACCACTCCTGATGCCCATATGAGCATTGCTGATCTGTTGTGTCCCTGTGACAGGGTGGCTGCCTCCTCCAGTCACTCTATCATGTTCCAGGGTAGGTCTCCACAAGCTATTGGAAATGTCCTGGCCGAAAGCCTGGGATATGCTTTTTAAAAAGCTCTCAACAACATATATTTCACAGCCTCTTCAGCAATCTACTCCTCCTCTTGCGTCAGAGAGTGTTTCTTAATTCCAGACTGCTGTGTTCCCTTCTCTCAAGCTGGGAGCAGCCTGTGGTTGGGCAGTGAGCCCACACCACTGGAAGATTTTTACCCTGAAGTCCTTTCTGAGCTTCAGGCCTGCTGACCATGAAACTTCGTGCTGATCCTCTGCCCTTGCAGGGCCAAGGGAGACTGAGGGGGGATCCATGGGAAAATTAAATTTTGTAAAAGGTCTTTGCCCTTAACTGGGGTTTTCTTACTCCCAGACTTTTGTGGAAATCTAATTTAAGTGTAGCTCAAAGCATCTGGATTTGAAAGCTTTATCATTAGTGAAAAGAGGTAGGAGCGTTCAGAGGTATGGTGCATGCACAGTTAGGGAGGTTGTTTGTAAACAATTGCAGGTCATGAAAATTGCCTGTTCCATTTTTGGCCGCTTCCTCATGAATGAGTGCAGCTCTAGCTGAGCCCTGGTTGCTGTGCTCTGAGCTGTTCTGGAAGCAGGGTAAATGTGTTAGGCTCTTAGAAAAAAAGAAGTAGAAGAAAAAAAAAGCTTTTGTGCAGGTCAAATTACCTTGTATTCAGTGCTGAGTGCTCAGCGTAACCTTGGTTGTAGCTTGTTTCATATGGTCCTCATGAATAATGAACAATCTGTTTTGTTTGTACTTACTTTTGAAGAATATCCTGAGATTTTAATCATTTTGAGCAGAAATCCTCCTCTTCAAACTGTTGCTCTGTAGTTATTTTTGCAAAAACTGGCTTTTGCATTTAGTTCTTTACACATTTTTACTGAATTTCATCTTCCTGGTTCTCCAATTTTAGCAAGACTATTTTATATTCCATTGATGTCCTCCCGAGTACTAATAATTCTTCTATTTTTGTGTACAGCGATTTATTAGTAAGTCTTTGTTCCTTAGCCAGAGAGTTATTAAATATTAAACTGATCTGGACAAAAAACAGATGTCATTTATTTTGTAGGGCATTTAGAAGGCACACTGGCTAAACACTTGTAGAGGGAGTAAGTGCCTGTAAATATAGTCCAATATATTCAGCTAAGCTATCCTTATTATTTGAAAAGAATAATAAGTATCTTAAAATAATATAAAAAAATCTAAATATTGCTGTTTCACAAAGTTAAGGGTGCTGAAACTTACTAGGGAAGAAAGTGAGTGTCAGTATTGTTCACATTGTTCAGAAATGCTACCATCTTGTGGTGCTTGAGATGACTTGAGTATAGGGATAGCACTATTAAAGGCAACTCCTTACTCAGCATGTATTATACGTAATCCTATGTGCCTGCCAAGAGGAAATTTCAAGGTACTTTTATGAATCCTTGAAGCTGCTGTTGGATTTCCATTCAGTAGATGAAACTTTTGTTTTTTGAAATGAAATTCCTTTAAATACTTTACAGCAAGTTATTATAATCATTACTAAGTAATAAACTATGGTAATAATATAGTAAAAATAATAATATAATGAAATGCCAGTTTACTGGCATCTGAAAGACTTTTTTTATGAGACCGAATGTTGTTGTGAGGCATTTTATGCAAAGGAGAAGAAATAATGGTCTTTTTGCTGTGGAGAGCTAATAATTAACGACTTCCTTCTAACATGATTATGAGAATATAAAGACTTGATTGCTTTGTAAGACTTTAATCCCATTGATTTTAGAGCTGCAATAAAGTGTTTTGAAATCACATGACACCTCCTTTTTCCAAGTGTTACTCTCCTAGTATTAAGCATTATGCCAATATCTGTTCACATTATCATTTTATTACCTCAAGGATTTTTCTTTTTTTCATTAAAGAACATACACTAGCAATTTGTATTACTAAAACTGTATATGTTGGGTTTTATCGCTTATAATGTGTATAAAATGAAGTCATTTGAAACATCATAGCTAAATATAATCTATATTCAATATAAAATTATTGCTCTAATTTACTTCACTTGATTTAATGTGCATCGTACTGTATTGAGTGCAGCATGCTATATCAAATTCAGTATTTATCATCTGGTGGATAATTGTGAATTACAGAATTGTGGCATCTCACTTTACAAAAACTATTCTGTTGTCTGTAGACCTTGATTTTTTTTTTTTGAGATTAGTAAATCTTGATAGCAAGTTTAGAAATCTTTAAGAATAATATAACATTTTATTATCATTTTTAAAAATTAGACTATATATAAGTAATGTGCTGATTGTCTCTCTCTGAAGTATCTATTTGATCCATTGTATGAACACTTTCCAGCGATATTTTCTGTGACTGGTGAGATTAAGTTATATTAATATAAATTTAAATTATATGTAAATCCTTTTCCAGATGCAGATACGTAAATGAGAAAGCACAACTTTTGACTTTTGATTGTGCATGAGGGCAGAATTATTATCTTGTGCTCCTCATTATTTTTACTTTTCTGAAGTCCAAATATAAAGGGCAAAATCATCAGAAGAGAGGAAGTATTTTAGTATTGTATGCTTATTTCCCATAATAATCTGAAATTACAAAATTCTGTGATTAAATATGCACAGTATAATTAATAAATATTGAACAGAAGTCTGTATGTACAGCTAGTGCAAGTATTTTGCTTATGTTTTTGATTGCCTGTTTTATATTTTATAAATGTCTATGACTTGATTCATCTAAAATTTTATAATAAAAATCTACATTCTTCAACAATTCTGGCTGTGTCTTATCATGAAATAACTGTTATAATGATAATAATTAGATTATTTTATGACTTAACAAGAAATGCAGTGTATTAACTTCCATGGAAATAGGTGCAGGAATTTATTTTAAATATGTTCTCTGTTTTGTAGAATATTTTTTCATTTGTATACTTTATAAATGTATTTCACCAGAAACCACTTCCTCGTATATCTCTTTTGTCAAAGGGATGTAGGAACGTGCAGGTTCATACAAGAAATACAGAGGTTCAGGTATAATTTCTGGATTAAATCCATCATTCACCAGATGCATTTTCTGATGCTTCAAAGTTGCAGTAGTTTGCATAACATCCTAAAAAAAGAAATAATTTAATAAAGCACAGTATTCCTTTTCTGCCTATATCGGGGAAAAAAAACAGTGCAATTACTGAAGAAAATGGATCATGCAGTTTTGCTATAGATGGCTCGAGTTAGAAAGAATGATTAATTCACAGATGCAGTGGAACCTAAATCTAAAGGCATTTTTTATTTCTTGCTCTGCATCAGATCCATGTTCAAATTCACAGGTTTCTGTTTTAAAACATCATTTTTTAATTTTTCATTAATGCAACTGATCAAAAAATCTGTAGTTTACAGAACACTTGTCGGTGATTGCAAAGAGTTGTCTGATTTTATGTGCTGACTCCCTCTGGTTTCCAGCTGCTAAATTTCTTTGAAGACACCAAATAAGAATATATTACATACCTCCCTGTGTTATTAACTGCTGGGTAAGCAATTTCTGCAGTTGCTATACAGAAGTTCTACAATTACTACTTCATGAACAAATTGTTCTGCACATGATAATGTATGAGAGTAAAAGCGATATATAAACCAATCTATCAAAATGTATCTCTCATTACAGGAAAAAATAAAGGAGCCTCATTCGTGAGCATTTTACTTGTGCATTTTCAATGTAGCCAAAACTTCTTCTACTCAAAATTGGCAACATTTCAATTCTGTTTATTTTGTTTTCTCTCCTCTTATAATAATATGATTACTTTCCCTTTCCTTGGCCACTCTGTATCTGCTGGTCTTACATCATTTAGTCCTTTGTTTCTATGCAGCGATTGCTAATAAGTTTGTCATTTAATCCAGTTGTTTTGGCATCACTTCTGACAGGAACCACACTTAGACCACCAAGTCATTTCACACAACCACTGAATAGCTGCCAGATGTAATAAAATTCAATCATTACCAACTGGTCTCACTTCAAAATGAATAACCAACATCAACCTTTCATGCAGCCATTAAGATCAAAAGTTTAATAAAAATAGGTATCAAGTATTTTCAATGTGTCTTACCAGAAGAGATTGTTGAGATTTTCTATTGAAATGATCCCTTGATGCTATTTGTGTAAAGTCAGAATTTTATGCAGAGAAACACTGTTGGGCTGGGCGGAACAGAACAAAAGCTGTAATAACTCCCAGAATGCTCTCAGAAGCCTCTTTGTTTCTCCACGTAGAGAGAAGTGGAGTTAGCAAAAGTTTGGGAAAAAAAATGCTGCTTCTTAGTAGTAGTAAGTACTATTACTTACTACTTAGTAGTACTATTTCCTGCATGGCTGTCTCTGGGCCTCCTCTTTGCTTTCAGTCAGCCACAGAGTTTGAGAAAAAGAGTTCACTCGCTTTTTCATTCCATTTTTCACAAAATCGCCTTAGCTGCAAGCCAAATTAGAAAGAGCTTGCCTACAGACAACTGAAGAATTTCAGGACAGGTTTTATCTGAAATCAAATTTTGCTTTAGAATTTCACATTTTTATTTGACAGTCTTCATTAGGATGATGTTTTGTCCTTTTCCTTTTTTTTTCGCCAGAGGAGGAATTTCCATTCTCTTTTTAGAAATTTTCTATTACCCTCCATTAAGACACTTTTTAAAGGATTTCTTTTTATCTTTTTTATTTTATTATAAAATTACTTTTATGTCTTTTAATAAGATTTTATGGATATTTAGCTATCCATGAATTATTCCTGGCAGTATCTTACTTTTCAACAACAGCATCAAAGATGATTTAGCTAGTTCGCTCCCTTTACCTAAAAACTTCTCAGAGAACACACAAATTCAACTAAGTTTGAACAGTCTCATATATACACAGGCAGTGGAAGTCCTCATGGATTTTTTTCCCTGTATCCGACAAAACCGTCTAGACAAACCTGGGCCAAAGTCTCTTTTCCTCAGGAGAGGGCGCTGCTGTCCTTAGGCACCATCGTATTTTAAGATACTTAGTACAGTAACTTCCATTAGTTACTATACAGCCTTGCTCAATTCTTTAAGTTCTTTCAGTGTTCTGATCTCCCTCTAAATGTCTCCATTATCTCTTCAAATAACTATATAACAATAATACTCCCTTTCTCCTCTTTCTGCGTTACATTATCTCATTCTTTTTTGCCCCATGCTGTTTTCAGTCCAGCTGGTAGCCTGCAGACGCAACCTCTGTATTAAGGAACTGACAGAACTGTCAAACACCTCGTAGCAGAAAGCTGTCTGCTGCAAATTTTCAGAAGATACAACCCAGGGCCCTTTCCTGTTCTTTACAGTTCATACTCGCTTGTCCTGTTACCCAAGTTCATACGGTGGGGAGCATTGAAAGGATGTAGTCCGTACACTTCTAAGCAAAACAAAACAAAACAAAACAAAAACAAACAAACAAAAAAATCCACTGTATTCTAGATATGCTTTCATACCCTAGCATGTATGGGCCAATTCTGGTTCTTTGATTATGAGACCCTCACTGTGAAGTATTTATTTATTGCATTATTTATTGAAAAGTGCTAGATATTTCTTTGATTTTTGTCAGTAATAATGAATAATAGTTGCTTCAGTGTCAAACAGGTTAGGAAAAGATTTTAAATGGATTGAGCCTCCTTTTACAGGGGACACTGTTTTACGTAACATCACTCATATGGTCTCTCCTCTGTTTTCCAGTGGCTAGAACAAGCTACTTAAAGCTAATGAGCATTAAAGGAAAATATGATATTGATAAGTTTATAAGTGCATCTAAGATTATTGGGAGCAAATGAATTTGTGAGGCAAAACACTTTTAATTCATCAAATAATGACTTTGGAATATTTTTTCCTGAATTTTAGGTTAATATCACTTGTTCTTGAAACTGCTCCTTTCCATATTCCATGTTTGTGGAGATCATTTTTTAACTCAGACAAATACTAAGTATGAAGAGGAAAAAATATATATATTTTTCTTACCATGATTCTCACAAAGTATGGTCGAGCATAACTTGGAAGGAAGTCCACAACATGCTTGTAAAGCCTTTCTCCATCAAAGTCTTGGTCAGGTCTAAGAACAATAGCTGCCATCCCTATTCTTCCTTCATAATCTAAAAAAGCATTGGAAATAGTATCATATGTGTGAGATATCTATATGAAGTGGGTATCTTCTATCACCTTTGGAGAGGTTTAATATTGGTCAGTGCAAGTGATTTGAGCCTATATACCTGCAGTATCTTCTCAGAAAACATTCAGTAGAAGATACAAAATATTTTATGTTGGGAGATTTTAAGTTACTTTCAAAGTTTTAATTCAATGAAAAAGCATCAGAAATATTTTCTTACTAGGAATTATGTAGCACTGAAGCACTGGAGCACTGGTTTCTGATTTCCCTCCTAGCCAAGGAGGAATCTGATCCTTAAAATCTAGGATTTCTGTTTTGATGGTGTGTGTTATTCTTTTGCCTGAGAGCCCAGGTAGGTGCAGCCATTCCATTCAGGAGAGTTTGTCCGCTGTAATCAGTGATGAGAATGGGATGTGCTTTCCAAGTGCGATTACAGTTTTAGTTGTGTTAACTAGAAGGCGCATGTAATCTCTCCCAATTGGGCAAACTGGAATACTGTTTCCCTAACTAGCCACTTACTGGCCAGCTGTTCCGATTTATCCTTCTTTTTATTCACTTTTCACGTATCCTGTTCATTTTTAAATCCACTGGATCTCCCTTTTCTCAATGCTAAGTAGTAGCTTGTATCTTACTGGCTTCTTCAAATCTGTTTTCTTTTAGTGTTAGGCTTTGTTTGTCATCACCCGTAAGAACAGAACAGCTATTCAGTGGCATGAGAAAGTTTGCTGTCCTCAGATGGTTCATGGAGAAGATGCATCTTCTGAGTTCTTTTCCGCTTCAGCTCATAACTCAGTTGCTTACAGTTTTTCAGCTTGGTGTTCTACATTTATAGAGCTCCATATGCCATTCCAATTATGAAAAAGATCGATATCTTCCAGGGCTGTGCTTATAAGATGGTGACAGGTGTTTTCACACGTGTCATGTTTTAGTACGTTCCCTGTTTTAGCATTTTTCAGATGAAAGGCTCTAAAAGAAGTTTTCTGTGGTTTATAAACTTGTACTTCTCCTCTCTGTGTTATGAATTCAGTTTCAGCTTATAGGAACAGAAATAATAGAGTCGGGAAATTAATGATAAAAAGGTTCTTACTTTTTACGCTTACGCCGTAAACATTAACTTCTTGAACAAAATCTATCATCCCAATGATCTCAGAGACTTCTAGAGTGGCAACATTTTCTCCTTTCCATCTGTTGAAAATATTTTTTAAAATAACGTAAGTATTAGCTAACTTCTTTTCTTATTCTATACATTGCTATATGTGATGGAATGCTATTGTTAATGTGGATTACTGTTAACTGAAAAGTGTAGAGAGACAAAACTAGTTCTGATTCAGTGCCATCTCACTTGAAACACCAGCCTTATCAGAAAAGAAAGTGCTATTGACTGAAATTTTACAAATTGTCTATCATAGCTATTCTTTTTTTTCTGAACCTTAGAATGAGATCCTTAATGGTTTTGTTAAAACCAAACAGTAGTATATCAACTTCAAGTCTGAGCTTTGCCATACACTCCTGTAAATGTGTGATTTCCATCAAAGAAAAATGATTCAATTGGATCAACTATATTTGTCTGTACCCCACCTGAAAGTGTCTCCCACCCGGTCACTGAAGTAAAGGAAGCCATTCTGGTCCATCATCAGGAGATCTCCTGTGTCAAAATACACATCTCCTTTCACAAACACATTACGCAGAAGTTTCTTCTCTGAAAATTCTTCATTTCCAGCATATCCATAAAATGGGGTTTCCTGTGTCACTTTGATAACCATAAGGCCAGATTCACCTGCAGGCCGTGAAAGGAGGAGGGAAAAAACATATTTACAGTGAACTCATTAGAGCATCATACAGAAAAGCTTCTGGAAAGATACTTCTGTTCTACTTATTGCTACATTTCTGTAAATATTTCCTGAGCAACAGAAAAAGGTGAGTGGAAGAGAGAACGTAATACTGCTTCCTTCTCTCTGAAAAGCTAGAGCTCAGGGAAGAGCTTTGTTGACCTGGTCTCTCTGAGATTTTTTTTTTCCTACTGTTTGTCCTTCTGTGCTTGGACTTGAATTGTTCCTATGTCCCAAAAGTCTCACATAGAGTGAAAGATTGCCTGTTTCTGCCTCTTGGGCTCTTCTGGAAACTTTAAGCTTCAGTGTCTGAGGGTCTTTTTTTTCCTAATAGTGCTTCTCCTTCATTCTGGAGTACAGAGAAATAAAACTGAAATATGTGTGTTTTTTTTTGTTGTTGTTTTTTTTTGTTTGTTTGTTTTTTGTTTTTTCCCTTAAGAAACCACTATATTATTCACAGCCTGGCCAAAATTTTTTCCACAAAGAGTGTTTGCCCAAGGAAAGGACAAATTTTGTCTTCTGGAAAGGATGCTGGTAGTCAAAAAACATGCTTGGGAGTAAAACACAATGTCTGACTTCTCAATATCTTCTGAATGAGAGGCTTGTTGCTGCACTAGTATAGTGTCAGTAAAGGGAACAGTCAGTAAAACACTGGAGGCCGTGATGGAAATTCGGTGGTGTGCCTGTTCCACAGGACATCCTGGAGTCCCTGGAGTCTGCAGGACTGACATACTCAGCAGCACACCTTATGGTTGCCTGTACAATTCCCATTTGTATTAAGAGCAAAAATCCTCTTAATTTCACTTTAATTGACTCAGAACTCCTCTTGTATTTTTATTGTTCTGTGTGTACAGTACGTACTGGCTTATTTCCCAGTTTACTTCTGACATTTAAAGACATTTCCAGCTTCCAATGATTTTTATTATTTTTCAATCAAGAGATGTATGCAGATTTTTTTTCAAACAGATAATTTTCTCCATAGCTGCATAGCTGTCTCTTATATGAAACCCCCTTTGTTATTTTGAGCTCTAGATGTGGAAAATGGAATGGAAGCTCTTATTAGAGTTCAGAGGAGATCACACGACTGCAAATAAATTTACATTTATTTTTATTTTATTTTATATTTTATTTTATTCTTCATAACAGAAGAAAAAAATCACTTAAATTTGCTGCGTTAAAAAAAAATGTTCCCAGCCCAGTGTTCCAGCCCTTTTTACATGATAGTGATTCTCTGTTCCAGTTTGGGCATTTGCAGTCATTTCTGTCGCACCTTACACCAAGTGGTGACTTCAGAGTTTTTTAAAAAACACATGTAAAACATCAAAAAAAAATTACAATTCTTTTTAGTCTTGTCATGAACACAATTTCATTATGAAAGCTAGAAATTTTGTCTATTTTTCTGTAACTCTACTGAAGATTCTAGCCTTTTTATTATAGAAAAGAATTACTTTTGCTTGGTTTACACATTATCAGAAAATAAGGCATTATCAGAAATAATTCATAAAAATTCTTACTTTGATTACCAATAATACTGTTTCTTTGAGTTCTGATATGGAAATATTACTTAGCTCAGCTGTTCAGGCCACTTTTTTGAATTCTGGAACTTTATCCTGGTGACAGTTAAGCCTGTGTTACCAAAGCTAGTGATATTCCATTTTTTTTCCTAGAACTGTTAACTTTGTCACACAGAGATGCATCTACACACACACATGCACAAATACTCACACATAGATTTAAGGTAATTTTAATAAGCTACGTTGCTATGTCTTTTGTGAGAGCAAGTTTTTGGTGTTTTTTCTTAAATATGACATGCTGAGCTATGATGGCATGCTGTTTTTGGTCTGAAAGCTTCAGCTTTTTAATTTAGAGTGTCCTAAGTAGGATTTGGAGATCATGTGTGTCTCTAGGCACTAAATAGTTAAATCTGCTTCAGTTGGTAAATGTAAAAATATAAAAAATATCCTCCAGATTTTGAAAGAGCACTTTTTTTTTTTCTTTCTGAGAACATTTAATTCAGAGATTATAGAACATCTGTTGACATCTAGTCTCAAAATACAGTATTACCTAGGAGTTGTTTACCCATTTTATTTGGAAAAATAAAACTAGAAACACTAAGATGTTTTATTTATTCAGGAACATGAACAGGTATATTTTTGTGGGCAGGAGTAAAATCATTCTGAGTCCTGAATATAATTTATATTCTTACATTATTGCGTTATTTCTATCTATTGATAGATCCTTTGATCTGTGTCTGTTAATATTTTTCCCACAAAATTTTCAGTTTCTAATTACAAATCAAGAAGCACAATGCTCTTTACTACACATACACACAGCAGCTCGTTAGTCCCTACTCTAAATTATTGACATGTAAGAGTATGTATCTACTTGTCAATAGATAGTTGATAATTTATTTTCCTTACCTGTGGGTGCTTTCTTACACTTTCCATATTCATCCTTCATAAGTTCCTCTTTCCAGATATCATATTTCAACAATTCAAAGGAATGTATGAACTAAATAAAAGAATGCATATAAATACTTAAAAAAAAAAACCCAAGTCTTACTCAGTTTCCAGCAGGTCTGCCTAAAAGTACTTTAATGAATAATCCTCCATTAACTTTGAAAGTTTAGAAACAGCCTGAAGTATACTGACACTATTACTGAAAAAAATTGGATGTTTGTTAGGAAACAATCATGTTGCGGTAAACATTTGATATACAGATGAAATTGCCTGCTTTTTTCATAAAGACAAGGAAAAAATCCATTGTTTTAGAGTACACTGTGATTTACATTACTTATGTAAAATAAAATAGGACAGTACTTTTGAGCAAAATATTGATTTTTGTTAAAAACTACCATTCTCATCTAAGGAATGGTGTAAGATTACTGGAATGCAAATCGAGAAGTTCCTCTGAAAAAAAATCCAAATTAAATTTATAGACATCACAAAAATTACTTCAGTGAGATGGAAGTGGAAACTTACAGCACAATGGTTTGAGTTAGGCTTTCCTGCCTTCATCCCTGTCCACATAGTTAACATTACTAAAAGATCAAAAGCATTGTGGAGTTATTATTATGGTTATGCAAAGACATTTTCAGCTGAATTAAAAGCAGAAATCATTTGGAAATCATTAATCTGGTTTCGAAGCTAACTGATCTGAATCTTTAGTATCATTTGAACGGTATTTTATTGTAGTTTAAAATTCATGATTCAAAATGAGTCAATACAAATAGGAAAAACATTTGGGACTGTCAGGGCATTTTTATGAGTGGAAGATGCATATCTCAAAGGAGAATAATAAAAATACACATGTATCAGAAATCTGTCCTTCAGATATTTTGAGGCTCATATTTATCTTAAGTGATGAGGTTTTGAGAGTCTAATTAGTGTGCTTATCTAATTTCAGAAAAGGCATGATGCTAATTTTAATGAATCAAGATGCAATCAAACAGTAAATGTATGTAAGAGTTTTCTCCAAAATGTGTATTTCCTTATGTATACCAAAGTTCACACAAAAACTATTTTCTGCCTCATCACTTAATATATGTTGGTTGGTTTAATGATAAATAAACTTCAGTGGAAGTCATCTTTAATTGATCCTGTGTATAGCATATATTTACTTCTATGCAGTAGGGTTATTTTAATGTGTTCTGAGGGAAAACCTCTCATACAAGTGCTGTAGTTTTAGTTGCTGAGGTCTTCTGTGTACTTTAGCTTACAATTTATGAACGGAAAACAGGGCCAAAGGAGGGATTAAAATTAAGATTTTTGTTTCCATAGAAAAGTTTATTTTACGTAAATCCTATACATTTTCCTTGTCTATATAATTTCTTATGTATTTATTTGCTTGACCTGCTTGTTTGTAGAGAAGAGAAGGGTTTGGTTGGTTGACTTGGTTACACTTACCTTTGAGAAAATGCTAGCACGACCCACAGCTCCTATTTTATTTGTATAGTTTAAGAAGAAAGAATTTCCTTCTGTGGATCCATAGAATTCAAATATTTTAATTGGACCGAACCTCATTAGGAATTCTTTCCAGATAGCAGGTCTTATGCCATTTCCTAGAGCCAGACGCACTTGGTGAACTTTATCCTCTTCTTTCTGTGAAGAGGCAAAAATAAATATTCTGCAATGGAGGTAAGAGCTCTAACTATGTAGAATTGATGTAAAATTTCCTAATAGAATAAATTTTCTTTAAAAAATACAACTTGACAAACACACTCACAAGAAGCTATTGGTTTTACAAAAAGCAACCAGAAAATGACCGAATTATTGTCTAAGATTGAAAGATTTTCTTAACATATTTTATTTTGGAAATGTAAGTAGAGTCATTTTTCACTGAATGGAAGTTCCCTTCCAAATCAATCACATAAGTAACATATTGTCTTAGAAAACACTTGCGGTACAGCTTATATTCAGCTCTGCATGTGATGAAGTCAAAATTAGCCAAGTTCCTGTCAGACCTATAGCCAAAATGTCCCTGGTACACGCCAGTTATTTCACTATTATGATATACTACTCAAGTGCTTATTTAAGCAAATAATTCCACCTGTTACCCCTCGTGGCACTGGCCATTGCAGAGAAGAGTTTCTTCCTTCGTATCTTCCTAAAAGCTTCCAGAGACATTTCATTAGCTTGATAACTCATTATTGAATACTTTCAATGTTAAATTTGTTGAAAACCTCTGAGTAAATTATATTCACAAATAAAACTATTTTGAAGGCCTTTACTTAAAGAGGAAATGGGTCTCTGCTAAAGTCTCAGACCACATTTTAGCTACTGACACGTTTCATACTGTCATTAGCATGAAAAGAGAGCAAAAAAAGAGTTTGAGAGAGCTTCCTCATGGGGCTACTCCCTTGTTTAGTTGCCCAGCAAAAGCTGCACATAACATATACTTCAAGGTCTTTGTACTTGTGGAAAAATAAAACATGGAGTGGACAAGAGACATGGAGTGGAAAATATGGAGTGGAAACATGGACTGGAAAAGAGCCTGGCCCCATCTTCCCTACAATCAGGTCAATTCAGATCTATAAAAATGGTCTTGTCAAAACCAATCAGTGCATTTTATTTCTCTTACGGTGTGATTATGCATTCTGAAAACTATACGATACAGTTGATTTCTAAATAAAATAAAAGTGCTTTCTAAATAGAAAGTTGCAAGAGTTAACCTAAGAATCATGTCAAAATATTTTAATAGAATCAGTATTTTAACTTTTTTAACAACAAATTGTGATGTGAGCTCACTTTGGTAGGGTCAGATCATTTCATTTGATCTACAACTGCATTTCTGACAGATTTGCTTCATTAAGTTCAGCTGTAATGCAGGCTAACCTCCATTTGTTAAAACCAGGAATGAAGACTTCCCTTCTGCATAACCATCCCTGTTTTCTCTTGTGGTTGTAACAATAAACCCCAATTGCTTGACTGCATGGCACATGTCAGTGTGATCAAATCCAGTTATGAATCAGATGGTGGGCAGACTGGTATTGTTGCTTCATACCTCGTATTGTCTTGCTTCCACTCTTGAAGGCTTCAAGACGAAAAAATGTTTCTTTTTCAAAAGTAGATTGTGCAGCTGTAGAGCTTGGTCAGAGTAAATTTTGAGAGCTCAAGAGATTTATACAAAGCTAGGAAAACTATTATAATTACCTTGCCCACTACCTGGTATAATGGAATTTGTAAGACTTCCCTGCATCACTCAGAATTTTGAATTACCTTGATTTTAAAACCAATGTAGTTCTCTGTAAAAATATTTTTCAGTATATATTCTGTTTGTTATAGCTCCTATGAGGTACTGTATTTCACAGTTACTAGTTCTGATAAATGATAACCTGGAACACAGATGCTGGTTATCCTTCCTAGAGATATGTGCTAGTTGCAGAGAGGTTTCTGGTGTCTATGTCTATGCTAAGAAGCCCAGAGGTCTTCACTATTCCCAAATCCATATTGTTACCCAACCCTGGGAAAGGACACATGGCCTGTTACCCTGGATGTGAGCTAGAGCTTACTCCAACAGTTCTTCATCTAGGTAGCCCTGATCTGGGCAGCACTGGGACTGAGCTGTGCTCTGGCAAACCATAGCAGCGGATGCTAGGTGAAATGTGCCTGCCTGACTTATTTGCCTGCATTTGTCTCTCACATCTACACTGTAGATCTTATACATTATGGATCAGTATAATATTTAATCCTTTTGAAAGAACTCTGCCTTTACACTGATCCACTTCTCTTTGCTTCCTAAACACTCTTGAACTCAGTGAGGAAAACTTTCCGTTTCCCCCTCTATTTACTGGTTGCTAGTTAAATATCGTATTCTCTCTGTTAAATCCCAGTCTTTGAGCCAAGTAAAGAAAGTCCTTCCTGCCTTTTCCTGAAGGAGAGACCTTTATACAAGTAGTTTGGCCTAGCTAATTATTCCCTTGTTTTTTGTTCCATGTACTGAGAAAACGTTTATAAGGCCTGGAATTCTGGCCAACGGCTTTCATGGCTTGGTCATGGCCTGCTGATGCCTTTTTTCTCTTTAACCCCTTGCCTACATTCGGATCACACAAATTCTAACATCTGGACTGTTCAGATGAGCTAATGGACTCTGTTGTGCCTTTGTTCCTAGTCCCTGAGCCCATCTCCGACCAAATGGAGAGCATTTGAACCTTGTACTTGAACATGATGTTTTCTGTGGTAGGTAGGAATCCTTCTTGTCACCTCCTAGTAACTTCCAAACTCCCGGGTATAATACTAGGAGAATTAATATATCTTAGTAATTTTCCATCACTATCTAGAAATAAGCATTGTAAATACAATATGTGTTTTGGGGCTTACAAATATAATAAGTGTTTTGGGGGCTTACGTATGCATGCTTTTCCTTTGCTGCTGTGCTCAGTAACATGTTACGTTTGTCCTAAGTCTAATCAACATTTATCTCCATGTCCTTCAGTGCTATTACACCAAGGATAATCATGACTTTTTACCAAATTAGTAGTGCCATGTCTTTATAAAGGTGAGTTTATCATCACACAACAGTGAAGCAATAAATGTTGTTGGAGGAAAGTAAATGTATCCTTTTCAGAAAAAAATAACAACTCTTTCACACTTTCAAAGCCATACAAAGATAATTTGTCAGAAATTAATATTGGATAGAATAACCTTTTAATAAGTAACTATTTTAGAACACTGCAGTGCAGTGTGCAGTTAATCATTTAATCTGGTTCTTACTTGCTTTTTATGGTCAAGTTTGATAAAGTTTCTACTGCTTATGTCTTTTCCTTGCTGACTTGCCTTCCATTATCATTTTCACTCAGATGAAAAGCAAAACAAGCTTCACTTTATAGAAGGACTAATGATAGCATGTGAGCATAACTCTGCAGTGCTGCCAGGTTTATACTTCTGTAAATCCATTATATTCAAACAACACAAGTGCCCCCATATTTGCGTACTCTGAAAAAAAATCAAGCATAGAAAAGACTGCATCACCAAGAAATAGGCAAATCCTTACAACTTAAAATGCTTGCTATGTTTTAAAGCTGAAGTTATAACAAGAACTTACACTGGGCTGGTTACAAAGGTAACGACAAAGTTCCCCTATATACAAAAAAACTGTTACTTTATATTTTCTACAGTCATTCCAAAACTGGCTTGCCGAAAACTTCTTCTTCAAAACGCAAGTTGCTCCTAGGTGATGAACACAAACAAAGTCAAAAATAATCAACATAATCTGTTCTATCTTCCAGCATTATTGTTACCAAAAAAAAAAATCTACATTTTCTTAATTCAGGTAATGTGAAAAGTTTTGCAGCTATGTTAAATGGGCCTAGCACAATGGAACATTTTTCTGTTGGTTTTCTGACTAGAATCTAAAAATTATAGTATGAAAAGGAGTAGGAATTATTTGCATTCATTATGTGAATCTGATTTCCTCACACCAATTTCATACTCAAATTTGTAATGACACTTCCCAATTTAAAATATGTTTGCTTCAGGGTCCTCTTGTTTCATGTACAAGCTGAAATACAGGGAGGGATCCTATCCCAGTCTTTCTTTTCTATCAAAATCTACAGAAGAAATCTTACAACTGTATTTTGTTCTTAATTATATGCTATATAGATCATTAGATGTGTAGTTACTCATGTTTTAGTTGGGATAAACTGTTATAGCCCTTCCGTGGTGTCCAATTCTCAGGAATAGTTCAAAGTCTTTGTGTTTCTTTCAAGATTCTTATCAGTGTAAATCGGTGAGGGAAAAAAAAATGAATTAAGAAAATGCTTAGGATAGGGGTGAAGGGAACTGGCAGTCTGAATTTATGTAAGAAATGGTGCAAGGAAAACTGGCTCAGAACCTCTATTATTTTGGTCCCAGTACCCATTTTCATATTTCATGTCAACTCTTCGAGTTTTTGCTTCTGTTGTCTTGTCATTCCTTCCCTTCAGTAGTTTCTATTTCAAAAGCTGTCTCATCCTAGATTCTTTCATGTATCCTGTAGCATCTCTTTCGAATAGGTTTCTCTAAGCATCCTCTATTTTCCCTCCTCTGTCCTTTTCAAAAAGTCTTTTTGCCTGGCTCCTACATGTAGGCATAAACCTTCCCAATTCCTCCCTACTTCCTTGATACTTATGACTTGGAGCCATGCTCTCTTTCAAATACTATTTCTGGGAAGATAATTAGGTTCAAAAATAGCATCTATTATTTTAAGAAATCTAATTTATTTATTTTATTTGTCATAAAAGTAACAATTAAACAAAGCTTTACAGAAGAACATTATAGAGTAAGTGAATGAAAACTCTTTTTATGTAATATTGAAACAAAAAAGACCAAATCTTTTAGTAAAAAGTGACCACAAAACTCTTCACAAACAAACAACCCCCCCACACACACACCCAGTATATATCTAAAAAATACCCTGTGGATTTGGCTTCCTATTTTGAGAATTTGCCTTTTATAACATAATAAACACTCTCTCTTTTTTTTTTTTCACTATATACTAGCTGAGGAAGTGGCAGGCATAGAATAAAGTTTCTAGAAAAGGTTTATTAATATTTAGATAAATAGCAAATACTTACTGTCGATGGGTACACTAACTTTTATTATTTGATGTCAGATAATGAATATTCCTTAAAATATATTCAAACTAAGTACCACTTGAAATAATAGATGAAAGCATAAGGTATTGTATTGTATATGAGAAGATAGTAGGAATGCATAGCTGAAGGAAAAAAAAAAAAAAAGTGCCCAATACTTTAAGGAAAGGTTTCCTTACCACATCCTTTTTCATGTGATTGTCACAGTTTTACATCCAAGAAAGGTGAAGATTGTAAGCCACCTGCCTTTTTGCATATTTTATTTCCACAAATGTAATTCTACTTACAAAGCATAATGACAAGAGTTCTTCACCAAGTATTAAAATGATACTGCACTGACAGTGATACATACAGTGTGATGTCAATAGAATGGGAGAGACGTATTCAGGAAATCTCTATATTTTATTTCTTCTTTTGTCTGTATTGTATTTCCTGTTAATCTTTTGAAAACAGAGTGAGTGAAGTATATCTTTAATGTTGTTATGCAAGACTTAGTAAAAAGTATATAATAAGCACTATGCAATTTTAGACCAAATCATCCTTTTTCTCTCTCCCGCTTTACCCTTACCTTACCTGTCTTAAGGGAATTGTGAATGATATCTAACACAAAGAACAGAACCATCTGAGGTCATGACAAGTCAATGGAATTTCCACAGACAGTAAATATTACCTAATTCAATGCATCCACCAACGCCAAGAAGAGAAGCACTGACATGGTACAAAGGAAGAGTGATATACATAATATCCTGAGAAACTGCCCCACACTGGAAAAAGGCTGAGCAGGCCATTAGGGCTTTTAGATGAGAAATGATAGCTGCTTTTGGAAAACCTGTCGAAGTGAGAAGAGGAAATAATTATAAGCATTCTGTTTTATAAATAATTTTATAAAAAATTATAGATATTCACAGTTTTGCTGTAGTCTAGAACTGTTTGGAATGTACAAGTAAAATTTTCCCTTCTTGCAAATCTGTACCAGTCCTATGCTTCAGTCTTTAGATAAATTCTTTACTCTTTAGATATTTCCTTTGTCTATCAGCTTCTTTGGTCTGTTTGTCTTGAAAGCAATTTGGTCTTGTGTCCTTTTCTGTCTGGGGATGAAAGTCCCTACAAATTGCAGGCAGACATAGACTACTTTATTATGTTGTATTCCCTCACCACAAAGCAAAAGCTGAGAAGATTATGAAGAGTTTTGCTGCTCCACTGCTGTTTGCAATGGGAATAGCTTCCATGTTCAGCTTGCCTGGAGGAGGAATTCCCCTTTCCTTCTCAGTGAAGTAGTGTGAAGATTTATTATTTGAGGCCAAACATAGAGGACATATTTTGCCCTTAAGACCCGAGCACTTGTGCTGGCCATAGTTCTTTTTAGTGTAGAGTTTGACTTTATTGGTATTATATTTAAGAAATTAAATTCAGACATAGAATATCTATACAAAAACTCTCTAGAAGGATTTATGTTCTTTTTGTGTCAAGGCAAAAATGTCTTTTAAAGTAAACAAATTCTTGTTTAGTTTATTCTCTTGAGCTAAAAATTCAACTTCTGCCTTTCTGCCTTGATGCTAAATTTATATCATATGAATTAAATTTGAGGTAGCACTAGTAGAAAGCTCTTAACACACATTCTCACCTGTACTTCCTGATGTGAAGATATACATAGCTGTGTTTCTTTGGTTAGTCACAGATCTAAAGTGAGATGGAATGGGGTCGTCAGGGACCTTGTCTAATTTGTCCAGTATAGTATGAACATGCTGGAAAGGAGAACTTCTGCTCATCGACCAGATAGTAATATTATTGTCCATGAGATGAAAAATGAAGTCCTTCTCTATCGATCCTAAACAGTCTGCCAAGTTAAAGAAAAATGTACTTACTGTTAAAACAATTGCAATTACAGCCCTGATTCCTACACTGGATATATGTGTTCTCCCATTCTCTACAACTACCTACCACTGCACATGTAAAAATAACCCTTCCTGTTACCTGTAATAGGTAAAACTCATTGATCTTATCAAATTTAATTTAAGTCAGATTTATGTTATAGCATTTATATGTTTTAAAGCATGTTACACATACCAACTAAGAATCCTTTATGAGTTTGTATGTGTAAATTACGGAAGTTGCGCTGATCAGGAAAACCGCTCTTCCCCAAGATGGGAACAGAAGAACCAGAAAGCTAAATAATTTTTTCAGTATATCAGTAATATCAATAGGATAAGAAAGACAACTCAATATGATGTACTCCTTGGTTCAAGCAGTGCAACCCCAGGGCATTTTAAGTGGTGTGCAAGTGATTGTAAATTTGTATGTGCAAGCTGCCAGTTAAAAAAGAGTCACTTATAAGAGTCTTATTGGAGTCAATATCTACGGTTGCTTGCCAGATTGTTTCCTTCGTTAGGCACAATTGCTTCTGCTGATACTTTGTTCAGTGCTTTGAGAATTTCACTTTGAAGCCTTTTATTATGCTGAATAATTCTGCATATTACTGGTATTTATACCATAAAATTTAAACAAACATACCACTTTACCCTCTTTTATACTCAGAATATGTGTATATTTCTATGAAGTGTTTGAAACTGAACTCTATTTTTCTATTTAAAAAAAAACATAAAGAAGAGAAGTCAGTAGGAAATCAAACATGATATGGGGCTTACCTTCTGCTATCACTAATGTTTTTGCTGCACTTTTGTTAATACAGTGCAGGAGGGACCTGGAGTGAACATTGAAGTTAAGGAAAGCCACCACACAGCCCAGCTTGGCCAATCCAAACCAGATGTGGATGAAGTCGGGCTCATTGCCCATGAGCAGGGCCACTGTGTCACCTTTTTTCAGAATCCCATGGTGCAGGAACACCTGAGCTATCCTGTTACTTCTCTTATCTACATCTCGGTATGTGTGCACCTTCCCTTCATAGATGATGAATGGTTTGTGGGGAATCTTTTCCGCTCTCAGCATGAAAAGATCAATTAATGATAGAACTCCATGGCTCGCTCTCTTCTTTAATATCGATTTAAACTTCTTCCATCTCAAGAAAAAGACCAGATCATCCCAGAAATATGGGGAAAATATCTTCAGAGAAACATACAGCACCAGCACTCCTCCAGCAAGCGTTGAAAGCCAAGTGCACAGCATGCTGGAGGGCAGAAATAATAGATTGGGTGTAAAAAGGAATGCATTTATATAAATAGTAACAAATTTTAAGAAGATAAGACAAAAATCATATTACAATTATCTTGAAAATGCCTTAAAATGTATATTGGATTTTACGAAAAGTACAAAAGCCCACACAGTTAAAAAAAAAAAAAAAAAAAAAGGATTAAAGAAGTTTGCACATTCCTAAGGACAGAAGAGTTCAATTCAGAATAAAAAGAAATCTTTTATGATGTGGCCAGTGTGACAGTAGAATGAGAAAGATATTGACAATTAAATACAAGATGCATATTAAGAATCTTAAGTGTCTGAAGCCCAAACAATGGAATATTTAAGCATGTGAAAAAAATTATATGCAATTTTCTAACCTGAAGTCAGGATTCTGTCTAGACTGCTTATTGTATCAGGAAAATTATATAAAAAAAGAAGCAAGCCAACAGTTAAATCACATGATATCATATGCATATTATGCTACGGAAGTACAGTTTATTAAGTACTTTGTCTCTATAAGATACATTAAATTTCTTCTCTTTTAGTCCATGTCTCCTAAATAGATATTTATCACTAAATCTTCTCTTTTACTATCTTCTCTTTTACTGCCTTTGCTTTTGGTCTAAACAGAATTTGAGGCCATCATCTAATTCTCCTTACGTGGTTGGTTTGAGTAGTTCTCTTAGCACCCACAGACTTCCAATAAACTCTGACCTATCTTCATTTTCTAAATTAGCCAATTTTCACCATAGAATTTTCTGAAAATTATAATAAGTTGTAATTTATAGCTGTTTTATTTTTTTTTATTTGAGTTAATATGCTGAAGCCTAAAAAAAAATTACCCTGTTGCTACAAATTTGAAGGAATGCTAAGATTTTGTAGGATTATCTCTGAAGTAAAGTAGTTATTAAATTAATGAAATATTTCAATCATCAGTTACTACATTTTCAAATAGTATTTGTACAAGATTGTATAGGATACTTAAAATCTGAAATATATAACATTCACAAGTCTCCTTTTTGTTCTTTCAGACATGATTACTATAAATACTTAAAATATTTTTACATGTTGACATATGTCACTTCAGCAGTGTTTAAGGCTTTTCTACTTAATGTGTTTTCCAGTTTAGAAATGTTTTCCCCAATAAGCTTTTCTTAAGGGTTGGTTTCTCAAGCTGGTTTACGTACTTAGCAGTACCTAAAGAATATACAATTTGTAGGTTTTTTTCAGCAAGCAGGGTTTTGCATATACTGTAAAGCTACTGAAATAATGTATGGGTAAAAGAATACCTTAAAAATGAAAATACTGGCATTAGCTTCATACATAGATGCACAATGTCACGCACAATGTTTTGAAGTTCTAACCCAAATTAAAAGCAAAAAAAAAAAAAAAAAAAACTTTTTTTTCCCTGAACTCTCTGATTTGTAAGTGACAGTTTTAGATAGCCTTAGGTTTCCCCATTATTATTTTTAATTACTGGATTTGTCAGGTTACATAGGCTAATATATTTATTTAATATATGAACAGATTAAATTAGCTCAAAATTAACCTTATAGTAGATGTGCCCTTAAAACAGCACATCATTCACTTGTATGGCTTCCATTTTAACTTTTGCCTTTTTCTGAATATTTGTTGTTTGCTTTTCTAGCCAAGTGAACTCACAGAAGAGTATTCATGGCTATTGAATTCTCCTTGACTTCTAAGCAGTTACTACTATCCTTTTGCCACTTTGTACAAGTGCGCGAGATTCACTATAGCTCTAAACAATAAATTTAGAATTCTGCCTGTAAACTGCAGAGTTTATAAGCTGATTCATTGAACATATGGACATCATTTTGGAAAAAAAATAAAAAATAAAAAGGATGATGGAGTAAAGCTAGAATCAGCTTTAATTGTCTTTGAGGCAAGATCTGAAGTAAACTCAGTAAATAATAGACCTGCTGTAACATTCTTATGTGACTCTTTTGCCCAAATATAGCTATGGTGCATGGGAATTAATAGTATAATAAAAGAGATAAAGAGTAGACCAGACTACATGAAACAAATTTTGGCCTCCAGAGTTCTTTCAAAATTAATTTAGATTGACTCTTTTCCTAGCTGGATGTGCCTAGAAAGGCCTAGCAATCAGTCCTTATGAATTTGCTCAAGCAAAATATTGCTTATGGTACAGCGAAATGAAATCTCTGCTAACAGTGATGAAAACATTAACTTAAAAAAGTTAAAGAAATGAAAGAGGAAATGTCAAGTATATATGGAGAAGAAAGCAGTGAATATTAGGAAAGAGTACGCTTTCTTCCTCAAGAAGTCACACAGTCAGATGCAATCCAGAGATCACAGTGCCATGATTTGCCCTGTGCCTGAATTAACAATACATGCTTTTTGTTGCAAATCTGGGCACAACTGCATATCTTGCTTTTGGATACTACCCTGCTGAATTCCCTCAAACATTCATAAATTGTATGTATACAGCTCTCTAACTAATCCACAGTCCAAAAGTGCAGCTTAAAACAATGAAGTGCTTTACTGAATTAGAAAAACTCATATTATAGTACATTTGGGAAAAATATATATATATATTGATGCAGTACTCTGATGAGTAAGTTAAAATTTAGGCATAATTGCAAATAGCTTAGTGAGCTCATAGCTTTATCAAATGCATCATATATTTGCAAAAGCTTTGTATTCATCTTAGAATAGCACCTACTTGGACTGTTCTTTTTTTTTTTGGCAAGATTCTCCATCACAGTAAGAGAAATATCCTTGAAGCTGGTCTGCTTCATCTCTCCTTTGCATACTTTTCACCTTGTTTTGAACAACGAAGTTTTTCTTGCACATGTATCTAGATTTGTTTCTCTGCATAGCCAGAAATAGACTTATTTATTTCTATGAGTCAGTGTGCTCTGGGATATTTTCTCTAATGTCTTGGAAAGGGCATTTTAGCAATTAGTATGAAATAACCAAGTAATTCCTTCAGCCTTTTATTAATTAATGGGCAATCTGGTATTTCTAGTCCTTAGTCTTCATTTGCTTAACTGACCAGAATGATCCTATGTCAAAAAGTATTGCTTTAATGAAAACTGACTGCTAGCTCTTATCAGACTGAACTCCTTTTCTCTCCTCGTGGCTCTGAGCTGGGGTTATTCTCTTAGAAAAAGTGAAAACAGAACAACAGAGCAGCCACCTCACACACAGAGCTAATACACATGCACAGCTTAGTGGGCACATATGGCGTAGCTCCACAGAAAACAGTAAGTCCGCTTAAAAGCAGCGAAGCCCATCCATAAAATGTTCTGTACGCAGCCCTCATGGCAGTCATGAGCAGACATAAGCAGCCTTGTGTCAACCTTCTCTGTGAATTCTGCTCTTTTTGTGATTGTCTTTACAGTTAATGCTACTATGGCACTAGAGTTAAGTACCATGCTAGGAATCCTGGACATGAACATTCAAAGTGATCCAACCAGCTGCCCAAATTTCTATGTGGAAAATTGGTGCTTTCAAGGTAGAAATAACATGTTAGTTATCCCAATATTATGATACACATATAGAATTTTTATTATTACACTATTCTGGTGAGCACTTTGCTAACAAAATCATAACTGAATTACAGAAATTGGATTCCAAATCTGAAACTATTATTTTGGGCACTTGTTTTTCAGCACCTAGAAAGAAAGGAGTTATGGAAACCTAGAATATTGTTTACTTATTCACTCTGCTTTGTTTCTTCTTTTCAGTTTCTTTTCAATTTCATTGCTTCTTTTTAACATTTCTCCTGCAATCCTATGGACTAAAAACATACTTTTTATGAAACCTGAAATTCCTAGTGATTTCTTAGTATTTAGAGCTTGAGCTTGAAGAAAATCACAGAAGACTAAGAAAGCAGTTAATACTGTTGAACTGTAAAGTCAGATATTTTTCAGTATTTAGGCAGCCACATGAATAATAAAGAACAGCAGATGTAAAGGTTTCCAAATACAATGAAAAAAAATTCACTAAGAATACATACTAATATTCCATCTATCCAGTATTCCTACAGCAAAACAACATGTTGCTTGTGCTAATCATTAGGTGGCAGCAACAGTTCTGTTTTGAAACTGTTTGATCAATAACAAAAATAATTATTTATTTGATATATTTATCTCATTAAAGCACAGCTAAAGTCAACTTTAGAAAAATGCATAAATGCAAGCAAATAAAGTAAGGAATCTATTCTGACTCCAGATGCATATAGTGAACATTGTTTTGGATAAATAGAATAAGAAAGTAACCTACAAAAGAAATGGAAACTTTTACTTAAGCTTACTGGTAATGCTTTATCCAGCATCTGAATGATACATAATGTTACCAAAGAAGCATTTTCTTACTTTGACTGTATATTTTGATTGGTATCCTGTATTCAGTTGAATTCATAGGAAGGTTGCATGAGTAGTTTGAATATGTTCTTCTTCTGTGCTAGGAGATGGTCTCTTGAGTCTTCAGTGGTGACTGCCTGACTGAACAAACATGTAAATGCTTAAGTATGTCACCCACAGGTTTCCTAATCTTTACTTTTTCAGCTTTGCATGTCAGTGAAAAAGAATCGGAACATTGTACTTTGGAACATAGTGTGTTTGGAACTCAGTGTGTTTGTTGAGTGCAATGAGAGTTAATTTTTAAAAGTCAAAGAAATTTTTAAAAGAGAAAGAAATCAAATTCATTACAATCTACTAAGTATAGATCTATAGATCTAACACATTTTTAGGTTTAGTCATGGAAACTCAATGGATATTTATGTTATAGAGTATATATGTCACTTTTTCTCTAATTCATTACAGAGCCTATAATAATATTGCCTGAATAAAAGGCATGTATACTCTTGGCTAAACATTTAAATAATTTTGACCCATTCTCTAATCTCTGAAAGTCCAAGTTATAAGCCTTTCGATAGGGTTACTACACACGTAGAGTTTGGTCTCTCTTGGTTTCATTTTCTCTATAAGAGATGATTTCTATGTTTATATGAGTGTTTACTGAGTTATGATATTTTGTATGTAAATATGCATTTTATCCATACAGATTAATGAGTCACCATTTATTTTTCTGCTTAAAATGCATCCATGAATTATAGGATTTATTTATCACCTAAAAATATTTAATGATATTTAAATATTTAACAATATCATATAGTTAAATATTTTAGGTATTTGAGGTGAATAATTGTTAATTATTTAAATATTTAACAACAATGGTATTCAGCTTTTAGAAAAATTGTAAGTCTTTTTTTAATGCAGCTTATTTTATTGAATAATTAACTGGCTTACATACCATTCATTCACACACTAAATTTGTCAAATTATTTATTGTATTTAGACGACAAAATTCTGGGCTGGACATACTACACACTAGCCCTTTATGTAAGGATTAGGTTATCATCTTGTTTGGAGGAAATAATTAAAAACGCAGTCAAGCAGTGATCATGACAATGGAGTAGATTGGGTGAAAATGAATAAGGTCCACTACAGAACAAAAGGGCATATATCAAGCAAATGGCTAGTGGTGAAGGTCAGGAACTTTTTGGTTCTAAGAGGCAGAAAGGCTAATGAGAGAAAAGTGCAGGAGTAATAACTGGTTAGTAGTGCTGGGAGGAGGCTTTTTTACAAGTTATTAAGTTACAAATTACCACTCCTCTGGGGAAGAAGAGAGATTAATAAAATGCTCACAGGGATCAGGCTTGCTTGGCAGGGGACAATAAAATAAATAGGAGTAAAATTGGGGACAATAAAATAAACAGGAGTAAAATGATCAAATTACAACTTGTGCTCATTTGCAGTCCTCATATGTGCAAGCAATGAAATTCCATTGAGTATGAATTTTGAGTATGAGTGTCTCAAAACGTCCAATAGTGGTCAGAATTTGATAAAGACCTACATATTCTTTAAGTCAGAAATGACAAATCTGAAAACTGGTATGTCCTTAAAGAACATGACAACCAGTTAAATTGTATGGTGTATACTCCAGAAATGGCCACGGGAAATTTCCTCACTCTTTCTTCTTCTCATCTCCCCCAGCTGCTAGGGTTGGAATATCTTATGGAATATTTTAGACTGCCACATGGATACTGCATATAAGTTCCATAACTTAATGGTTTGGTATTTGGTACAGACTATTAGCACAAGCCAAGACGCAAAAACAGAACTTAACTGATTTTTCTTTTCTTTTTAACCATGACAATACTGGGCCGCAAAACATCATCTTTTTCATGGTTTTGCAACTAATCATTCTCATATGACATACAAAACATTCTCAAATGCCTGCTTTATGAAGAAATGTGGTTAAGTGCAAGTTAATACTTCTTCCTCATAAGTCATATTAATAAATGAGTGTAGCAGTTACTGTAAGTGATCCAAACCACGCCACTTACATTGGCTGCCTTGCAACTAAGCTTTTATACCAAGTCTACTCTAAGAATTCTGTGATGTGGAGTCTGCTCTCACTCACAACAGGGTACCTAAGGACAGGATCTGGCTTATAATTCTGCCTGCCAGAACTCTTTCCTTTTTCTTTCTATTTTTTTTTCCTGTGTCAGTGCACAGTGGTAGAGAGAAAGCAGCAGTTTCCCCATATACTCATTCCTGTTTTATTTGATGCTTGTAAAAGATGGGTAAAATTGTGGACCTTTCTGGGATGGGAGCATAGGGGTTATTTCCTCAAATCTCTCTAAGGTTTTGGCGAGCCAAAAAAAAAAAAAAAAAAAAAAGAAATGAAAGAATTAGTATAACTTTTCTTCTGTCCAGCAGAAGTTGCAGGATATGTGAAAAGGGTTAGGCCTCATCTAGACTATTATTTTGCTGATGCTCAGTGAAGAGTAACACACTCATTTTCCAAACTTTTCTGTGGCAGGTCCAAAAAGCAGTCAGCTTTTCTGTGTATGTAATCCTTCGCAACTAAAGCACTGTTGCATGTCAGTCTGGTGTAATATATAGACAGACGTTCTCTGTAAGAAAGCTGTCATAAAATCAGTCAATCTAAAAGTTCAAAAGTTCAGTGCATAAAAATTATGGCTGCATTGTATTTATGAAACTTGTTCTGCTTGTAAATGTACAAGCAGCTAGTAAGCAACTCATTTTTGCAATTGAAGAAGAGATACTTCAGTGAAGTGAGTACAGAAGATACTGGAAAGGAGCCAGCAATAGGAGCCAGCAGTGAATGCCTAGAGAACGGCATAAGACTAAGAAAAGCTAATAGTGGTATTTCTGCAGAACTAAAACCAAGCAATCAGCAGCTCCAAAACTTCTATACATTTAATAGTTCTAGATTGTGATTTTCTTCCTGAGACTCTGATTCTTTGTTCTTGAATATTTGAAAAGTACAAAACCTGCAGCAAGGAGTTTCATATCTTATTTACTTTTTAGAACTGCATCTTCCTATTTGCCTTAAATTTCCCTCTGCTAGCTACATTTCTCAACACCTTTATTTTATATGGTAGTATCCCAAAAATATGCACATACACTGCATGCTGCTTTTACTTAGGCTATCTGTACATCTTGCTTTGATGATGGTCAGTGTTTTTGCCATTTAAAGATCATTCAATATTTAACTACTACCACAGAAGACTTAAGTAACTGCCAAGCTACTCATTAATCTGCACTCCATTTATTCTTTCACAGATTGCTCTTCTTTCCTTGCAAGAACAGCTATCAAGATTAGATTTAATCAGAAGAGGGCAGTGTTTCATTAATTTTGACCATCAGCTTCCCATCAGCTTTTGCCACTCTTTTTGTAGTTCAGCTTGTGGGGCCTGAGAACATTCTCTGATTCTGGTTTGCGTTTCAGCTCTGCTTACTATTTAGCTTCCACACTATGATATAAGCAGTTTTACAAGAAATGAACATATTTTCCCTTAATTATGTAAAGAATAATATTCAAAAAGATAACATCCTTGAGGAATTTTATTAGATCCTTGGGGAATTTTACTAGACTTACACTTACAACATGCAGTCAAAATAAACAGCGTAACAGTATGCATAGAAATGCATTTCATTTATAAACCTTCCATTTGAATGTCTTCAAAATGTCTCACCTAATAGCTGCTGACCTGCTGACTACTTGACCTTGCTACCTGCAAGTAAAGGAACAAAGATTAGCGGCACAATATTGTAAAATCCAGGAATTGTCTCTTGCAATATGTTTGCAGATAGTATTACTGAGGGTGGGAAAACTGAAACATGGCCCTAAGCCCTGACATAAAGCATGTACGTAATTTATGACATATGTGAAAATATGCACAGTTCTGCATCCATTTTGGACACATTCATCACATGATTCGGTACTAGGGTGAGGATAGGGGGTGTTGAATGTGTATTGTTACTGTTATCACACCATGTTTGAACATCAATGTGAGCTCATAAGAGAAATAGCTGAAGACAATGCTAGATCTGTAGGGATGGACAGTATCCTGACACCCGCCCTGAATCTTACAGTACAGAAAAGGCCCAAAGGGGAAGCTCTTAAGGGGCATGAAATACGGTATTTCTATGGTATTTATCTGTTTATCCATCCATCCATACCCCGATGGTATGGCTTTGCATGGCTTTGTTTTCAAAGCTCTGAAGCACTTCCATGGGACTAGCAGGAGAGTCTCTTGATTTACTTCTTCCATCTTTGCATTTTTAATATCTCCAAGAATACCTCCAGTGACACCCTGTTTAAAGAGAATGTGCATACAGAGTTTACTGAGCAAATTAATAACATAAAAAGTGTTACAATGAGCACTGAAGTGCACACCCTTGATTCATATCTGATGCTAAATCTGTATATTAGTTTTATAACATTCCTAGATATTTAAAATTTAATGTATCATATTTTCATCTCTGTATGTTCATATGTGTTTAATACCATGTTCAACTCCATGCATGCTAGAGATTATCTTCTGCATGCCAGAATGATATGAGAGAATTCACAGAATTCATGTGAAAAATTTAGTCAACTATTCTTCAACATCATATTACAAATGAAGTCTGACAAATTGGGAGGAAAATAACTGACAAATGCTGTCAGCATATAGTTCTACTGAATCTGAAACTAGATCAAATCACATTGATTTGGAATGGACTTAGGGACCAATTCACATGATGGGGAATACCTCTTAGTTACCCAATCTCCCAAGGAGATACCCCTTAGTTACACAATTTCCATAGACTTAGGATCCACATGGCCTTATTTCTTCTTTATCCTGCATCTTGACTCTTAGGATGTACATGAAAAGTCTTCCTTTACTTCCATTGCTACAGTGGGGCTCAGAAGGATTTCTCTTCAGTCTTTCTGAACCTCAAAGAGCTTTTCTCTAACCCATCATTTGATATTGTCCCTTCTGGCACTCAATGGCATTTCTGTTATTTCTTTGAAAAAAGTTTGACCTTTTCATTAACCAGCTGGATTCCTCCATTAAAATGTATTGATTTGCCATTTCACCATCAGCGTAACTGATTATAAGAAAGTGGACAGCACAGTAAATTGTATACTTATCAAGCACAAACATGCTTTAGTAGTAAAAGGTCTGGAGATGAAAAGGCATAGATTGTAAGTTCAGCATGAAAATTGCAAAGAAAAAAAAATCTTATATTTTCCATATAGACTTAAACAAAATGATACAATGAGAAGAAAATTTAAAGCAGGCATAACTATTCATTATCAGCCACAGATAACCAATTTACACCATTAAGTTCAGATGATCTTTCTATCATTACCTTTACTTTTCAGATGTTTTGGTTTTAATGAGTAATTTTAGAAAGGTTTAAAAATGCTTAAATAGGATTAGCTATTCATAATTTTTTGAAATCAATGGAGGTTTGTTTAGTATTCTATCTTGTTGTTGTTGTTTGTTTGCAAGAGCAGTATTGTAATCAATACAGTTTAGTCAGTAAACTGCATGATCAGAGGAGATATCATATGCACACATGAATACATAAATAATAAAAACTGACTGTAGAATTCAGTCTTAAATATAGGTTGTAGTATCTACTCTAAATCTTAAATAGAGAAATATATCCCGAAATAAATATACTCATTTGCTCGATAGAAGGAGTCCCACTTGAAGAAGTCCCAGTTCTGCTGTCCCACTTATTTTTCAAGCCTGTCTTGTTCTTAGCAAGATTCAGTGTGTTTATCTCAGTCTGCGTAGTGCTTCCCCTGCCTGGAGCTCCCAAGAGGGAGCTGTGCTATGCAAAATCCTAATCCACCAATTTTGTATAATCTTGGATTTCCTTTACCCTAAAGCTACGTCTACTAAGTCTTTCACAGACAGACATAAACTTGCTCTGCCTGCAAGTCGTGATCCAGCTCTGGACCTGAAGCCAGTCTCTCAGCAAGGTTTTTTAGCTTGGGAGCTTCACACTACTGACAGCAGTTTCCAATTCAGAGCTGGATGGCATCCAGCTGAGCGGAAGCACAGGCAGAGAGACTGGGGTTGTCTGCAGGAGACCATGTGGATGGTCATACTGCTAGTGGGCTGAGGCACATTTTCTCCCTTGGCCCCTCTGGCAGGTTTTCAGAATACAGACTGACTTTTGCCTCATCACAAAAATGGCACTGGCCTGCACTGGTCAATAGAGTAACTGCTGACCACTGTGTTTTTTGTTAGTTTAAACACAGAACTTTTCTGAATGACAGTATCGTAGTGGCTATTCTGCCACTACGCATGTTCAGAAGCACACGTGAAGAAGTGCATAAAGCATGCAGCTTGCGTATACATCTGTGAAGAAATGTGCTGCTAGCACAATATGAGGGATAGAGTTCTCCTTACTTGCCTTAACTTTTTTATTTCCCCAGCTCTGTAGTCTCTTTCATTCACAAGTACTCTAACATCACCCATTTCTAATTTTGGCATTGATGATTTTTACATGTCTATTTCAGCCTATTTTCTAACCCGGTTCTAGTGACAGAAAGGATACCTTTGCAAAATCTCAATGAACTTTTTCACTTTAAACATCAAAATAGAATCTGTGGCTTTCCAAGGGAATGAGCAATAACAAAGACAATACAAATCCATCAAAAACACATGCCAAAAATCTCATTCATACCTGCAATATCTACTCCATTATATGTAACCAATAATTTAGCTCGGGTAAGTTCTCAGGTCAGTCATGTGTTATGGCAGAAAAAGAGATAAATATCAGAAAAAAATTGTCTTCACTTTCTACTCCCTGGAAACTTTGTTCCTGATGTTCCTGATTAGGTGTCTGGCCAAAAGTCAGCTATCACTCAGAATGACTGACAGTTAAGCTTTCTTCCTTTGGAACCCTGCTGCACAGCTAAATTCAAACATTTCTTACTTTTCCCGTGGTTTAAGTCTGAGATTCCTCTGATATATTTTGAATTCTTTTTGTTTGCCTAAAATCAAGATCTAAAAATCAAAAAGTCTCCCTGCATTTCCTGCTCCACAGCACAACCTGCTGACTTCTCTGCAGGAAGAGAAATAAATGTCTTTCATTGACCACTAGAGTACCACTAATAAACTGAATGTAGGTTTATGCTAAGATGGATTTTTTTTTAAGCTAAAGCATTTAAAAAAGCTGGAAAATACATGCTAATGTCCCTAGGTTAAAGTCTACAATTTTTTCCTTAACTACAGAGCCATTACTGTATCTTCCCACTGACTTGAAGACACACAGGAACTGGTATGCTGATAAACAAAGGCATTTTTAAAGAGTCACTTTTCTGACTATAACAATAATATAAGATCTACTGTATAAAAATATTTTGGGAAGTTAATTTCTCATTGATGTGAAGTTTAATAGCTAAAATATTTCTCATATAAATATACACACATAAAATAAACAGACAGACCAACAGACCGCAGCAACATATTATTAATTTTTATACAAATGTATGAATATGTACATTAAGTACACTAAAATGCCTTTCTCCATTCCCTTGGGAATGAAAAAGAGAATAAGACTTTCAGTCATCTGACTATCCGTAGTCAGCAAATGAATAGCAATAATATTGCTCTTTTTGCTAAAAGAGGTCTTGCATATTTTTTTTTCCAATAGATTTTATTTTAAAGAGGATTACAGATTTTGGTTTAAATATTGTATGGATTTGTTATGAGGATCCCAGGTTTTGGAAAATAGCTTAGGAATCACTTTCTTGTCCCACCATTACAGGAATTTTTGCCCTTATTTGACAAGAGAACCATGAAGGAAACATATTTGTTTGGCGTACTTTCATGTAATGAATGCAAAGACACTATGGAAGAGTAAGCTCAAATAAGTGGATCACATTACATCAAGCTAATAGTGGAACAAACAGAACTTGGAGTGAGGCTGAAAATCACTGAGGAAATTTTTTCTTTTCTAATTTTTTTGAATGTTATTGTTTTTATTACTATAGGAGTTGGAAGACCTACAATTTTCCATAATGCAAAGTTGTAAATAAACACACGCTTATGAAGCATATTTCATATGATAAAAAAAATATGAGCTCAGTAACACCTCGTTGCTCTGCTGTTAAAACAGCAGAGCTGGTGACGGTGAAGGGTTTGCTATATGTAAAGGATTTTCTTGGTGCTTTTTTCAGTCTGAAGGATATAGTTGGGTGAAACTGAAGGAGCAGCAGCAGTTTGACACAAAGCTCACTTTGTGCCAGCGTAAGTAATAAAGGCTTGATTTAGTCCATGACAACAAAGAAACTGGTATGAGAAGCTGTAATTATGAGCATTTCCTTGAAGGAAGATATAGTAATCTATATAGTAAATGATAGCTTTAACTAATTCTGTGGATAGCGTAAATGTCTATTCTTCTGCGCTTGCGTGACCTAATATCAACAACTAGGCAGAGACAAAACTGTTAGAGTTGTCCATAAATTCACAAGGAGTAAAAAATCTGCTGTAACTGCTGAACTTAATAAGCTCAAATAAAAACCATGGGTCTAAGCCATTATGAACATGTTCAGTGTGGACCAAGGCAGGATGGCTTCTTCACTTCTCAAATACACATACCAGTTAAAGTATCACTGAATTAAACAGGAGAGTCATTCCCTTTATGTGCATGGTATCATATTTAAAACCAGTTGAGTTTCTTTCACTATAATACTTTAATCATTTATTGGTGCTCTCAAAATACATTTGGTAGAAAACAAAGGTAAAAAGTACTTTCAATGATGTCATTTTGTAATAGCTATATAGTAAAATGGCATCCAGCACGAAAGACTTTAGATGAAAAATGCAATGAATGAATTAGATGAAACAGAATCCAAATTTGTCATTATTTAGTTTGTAGAAACATGGGGTTTAAAATCCTACAATATTTCTGTTATGCCATTCGGGGTAGGAAAAGGTTCATATATCTGGTTGTATAGGGCAGAACTTTCATACAACCAGACACAATTTTACTCCTGCATGAAACAGTTGCTGTCTTTCTCTATTGTTTACATTTTAAAATATTTCACTCTTTTATAGTTAACATAAATCTGTTGAAACTTCATTTCGATTTTCTGAATTCAAGCTTCTTTATAAGAGTTTCTGTTTTGGGTAATTCACTATTTTAGTGGGTATAATTAAAAGAGAAGCATTAAAAGATAAAACACAGATAAAATTTATAGAGGGAGTCATTGTCTCTTAAATGAAAGTCTTAAATATTTTATCCAGCTTGAATTAGCAAATGTATTCACTGTTATTTACAGTAGTTCAGGTTGTTTGGTTGTTTGTATTTTGTTTCATGTGATGTAATTTATCAAAGCAATGGGTGAATACTGATGTACTGGAAAATACTGTTTATGCTTGTTCTACCTTCTGTTGCTTGTCAGGCTAACGGTCTGTTTTGGTTCAACACATACCTAGTGTCTCCAAAAGCAAAACAATAAGCAGACTTACAATTCAGTCATGTATGATCTCATATTGAGCATTATCTGTTTGTTTGTTCTTTTTTAATTCATTTATTTCAAGTGAAAGCAGCAGTTTACTAGAGATTATGTGAGTTTTTCTGTAGCAAATTTCATTTCTTCTTTGTTCATATGCATGCATAACATGCCAAGGTTACAAAAGCACTGCTAAGTAAAATCATAGAATATAAATATATGTGTTGATTCTGAAGAGAAATATATTTAAAACATTTCAACTCATACACTACTCATTTGACCACGATAAACAGCTTGGCAACAGACAACATAAAAGGTTTGTTAGGATGGGTTCTTGGTCCTAAAAAGCAATTTACTGACTTGCCTCTGGACTGCTACAGGCTTCCTGGTGGTTAACACTTTGAGAAACAAACCTTTGGAGGCAAATTTAAAACCAAAACCTGAATCTTCAAAAAACCTGCTAAAAATATGTCCAAACTTCTGTGGCATGGATGATCACTAGCCCTACAGCAGAACAGCATTTATAGATATTACTAGAGTAGGGAGCAGCATTTTGTCCACTGGTGGTAGAGTTATAATTCAAAGTATCCTGATCATCTGTTTTGAAATGGTTGTTTCATGAGGTCTCTTACTGCTATTTCAGTGTTATATTAATTGAGTAAAAAATAATTGCTGTTTGTAAACTCCTGCCAAGGATTTGTGAGATCTAAAGACATGGTGTCATTAGTGTATGGTATCATGCGACATATTTGTATGGATTTTCTCCATCAGCTAGCCTAGATCATAGACCTAATATTGACTGTAGAGAAAAAAAAAAAGGAAGTAGAAACCTACTTTTATTTACTGAACCAAATGACTTATATTTACATGCTTGGAATTGTGTTTTGTCTTCATTTTTTGAATACTTTTATCCTCTGTAGAGCATCAATGGATTTTGGATGATAGGAGATGTTTTGTTACTTGGCTTTCTTTGCTTTAACTATTACATCATAGTAATGATATATCATTTCAGCATAATCTCCTTTGTAAACTTCGGAGAATTGGATAATCTTTTTTATTTAAAAATATGCTTCAGTCATTTCTCACCTTCTTCTCTGGAGACTTCGTACAGTTCTAAATCATAGTCTGCATTTTATGTTACAATTCCATCAGCTTTTCAACGGTACAGTTGACAGTTAGACATCAAGGATTGGATATATATGCTAAAGATGTTTTCACGAACAATAGTTTTAATATGACTGCAGCTGCATTAAGTCAAGCAACTGTAGCCAAAGCGTTCTTTCTCCATAAAAAAAGTGTAAACATCTTTTGTACATGACACAACACACAACATTTCACCTACTTTCACAAATGCATCTGACAGATTCAACAAGACCTTTTTCTAGCATTTTTTGTCCCATAGTCAATAACATTTTGCTTATAAAAACATTATCTTTTGAGAGGTTCCATTAAAAAAAAAAAAAGCAAAAAAAAACAGAAAATCAAGTAGGTTACTTTGAAGAATAAGCTTGTAGTGAAAACTAATGTAAACACAAATCCAGATGTTTCAGCAAGCTAATGTGAAGAAAAACTCTGTAGTCTTTGTTTACACTTTATAGCAAATATTTTTCTAGGAGGAAGTGAAGAATGTTGACATTTCACCACTTAGACTCCAGTCAGAACAATGTCCTGAATGCCAAAATGTCAACAGTCTTTGTAAAGTTTCCTTCACATCAGCATGCTAGGACACACATCTGGCATCTCACTTTCTTATTTTTCTTTGCTGCTGGCTATCAAATGGGAAGGCAAGACAACTCTTACTTCACTTACTTAGACAACGATCTGTGTTCAGCTCCCTGTTCACCTAGTTGGGAGAAAAGCAAAACTGTCTTCCTCAAGTGCAGAGTGTATGCAAAAAGCCTTATATATTATCTGCAATCTAAAATCTGTACATTCCATTATTAAAACCTGTAATAACTATAGATTATAAGAAAAATTCATTTTCTCTGTCCATCTTTGTTTTAATCTGCATGGTTAGATCATAGTCAATACTGTAAGATGAAATCTGTTTCACGGACAAGTATTTGGAAATAGGCTGAATTGCATCCTCCAAAGCTATAAGAGAAACACTTCAATTGCTGGCTCAATTTCTCATAACTCACACAAAACAGCCATTCACCTTTTCCAGAGACATCTGGTAGCAAATTAGGACTGTTTCCTTCACTCCCATTGTTATACTCCAGATATGGCCTCCACAGAGCTGAAGATGTGGAAGAATTTCTTGAAGAGGGGACACTTAGAGAAAAACTTGGGCCTAACAGAAGTTTTGGCATTACAGAAGCTTGCTTGAGGTGATACACACTTGCCACTTCCAGGATGGTTGGTATGCACAGACTCTGATCCCCTATGGTTCCCTAGGAACAACAATCTGGCCTCCCATCAGCTGCCAAGAGGAGTAATAGAGGAGTGGAGTAGAGTGGAGTGGAGTGGAGTGGAGACATTGCAGCCAAACTGTGTTGCACTCCCTGTGCAGGGCCCCTGAAATCTGCACAATAGCTGCCCAATGCGAGATATATAATAAAATGTCTGGTGCTGAGCCAGCGAGGGTGGCAAATCACTCATTTCAGATGAACTTTACTTGAACTGTACTCATTATAAGCTCATTAGAATGCCAATGCACATCTCCACCCCAAAAGTTACTTCCAATGTATGACCACTCCTCACTGAACATGTTCTCTAGATTTTCAATTGATTATTCCTTTAAGTGAGAGACAGATACCTTTTCACCAATCAATAACAAAAGTAAGTATGACTGTGGTCCCGCAAGCTCCACCTAAATTAAAAAAAAAAATAAGGTGAACTAAGGAGACAAGTAGGGGAAGGGAAGACTCCATGGTAACTTCTGGGATTGGTCAATGGACTGAACCTCTTTCCTCCGCTCAGGTCAGGTTGCCACCTGAGGAGACTCCTGGAGGTAGAGAGTCCACTCCAGTCTACACTGGAGCTAGCTAAGAGCCCCATGCTGTAGTAGAGAATTTCCTGTAGTGACATCCAAAACCTGCTTTGTAAAGGTTGCATTTGAATAAATCATATTATTCGCGAACTCAACTAATTGTTTTGAAGGCAATAGGACCTACAGCTGACTGTGAATCTGGTGCCACCAGAGTCGGGCCTAGAGTTGATCATACTATTTGTGAATTGAACTACTTGTTTTGAAGGCAGCCAGGCCTACAGTCAACAGACTGTTCATGAACCCTGCACAGCTAGAGTCGAACCTGTAGCTACCACAATATTTGATATCCCTATTAAGAGATGAGATGGGCATGTTGCTGTCTCCTGATTGACTTTTGTCACCCAAAACCTCCCAAGTACTTCTCCACAGACTGACCCCTAGCAGGTCAGTCCCCAGCCTGTAATGGTGCCTGGAGTTCCTCCTCGTGCCATAGGGTTCTTCCCTGTGTCTTGGACTCTGCACTTGCCGTTGTTGATCTTCGTGAGGTTAACTTCATGAGCTCACAGGACTCATTCCTCTCTTAAGAGTGGGAATCTTTCAGGAAGTGAAAAAGTTGCAATCAGGGCAGTTTATATCTAGCATACAGTGTAGAGAAAATGCTATGAGAAATATATATCTCTCAGAATTTCATTAACAGCTGTTTTCATTATGAGGCTGCAGTTGGTAGAATATCCCATGTAAAATGCACTCGTTTGAACATAATCTTCTGTATGAGCTATCTGAGCTATCAAAAAATAAATAAATAAAGACCAAAATACCCCAAACTGAAATTAAAACAAAATCCCACAGCTTCACACCAAAGATAGTAATATGATTTAAGATTTATGACTTGGTCTGACATGTATCCTGTGAATGCTGAATATTAAGATCAGGTAGTTGCTGTCCTGTGGTGGGGTGGGGGAGGAAAGTTACATTTTCCCGTAAATAGAAACTGTCTGGATGTGTAAGGAGAACGTATCCCATCTGGTCCACAACTCAGGGAAGTAAAGATGTAATATATGTAGTGGCATACCGGGCCACATCAAACTGTAACTATGCACTTTCAAAGTAAGTGTAAGTAAAAGTAAAATTCAGCTGAAATAGGTATTCTAAAAACCCATCATGCTTCACACTCTGGAATGAAAATACAATTTCTTTTGGATTTTGTAAATCCGTTATAGTATCAGAAGGAATAACTACCATTTATTTATTATTATGTAGCACAGGCAATTATTTGCAAATCAAATTTTATTTTTCTATGCAAATTCTATCTATATTTCTATAAATATGCACATGAATAGCATACAGTCATACTTGTTATCATGAAGATAATTTCCTTTGAGCAGACTCTGACCTGTCTCTTAAAGTAATCATTTTAACCGGTTAGAAAATTATAAGCAAAAATACATTATTCTTTTTTTGAGTCCTGTATTGCTATACATGTTGACTTTCATCCTTCTACCAGTAATGCTAACATTCCGAGGTGTGTTATAAATGTTGTGATGCAGCTTCAGCAGAATTTAAAAGTCTGAAAATTTTGACAAGTTGTTTGAATATGAGAAAATATGTATTATTTCTTCTGCTTTTTCAGAGTTGATATATTTGCAGAAAAAAGAATTATATCATTTTCTTTTTGCTTAGGTTTTGTCATGCACTCTTGACAGTAGTCCAAGATCTAAAAAGCTTTGGTGCAACAGGTAGTGGACACAAATGGATAAAATTAACAATGAATAATCACACTGTATTTTAAGAAATACCTATTCAAAAGAAATATTGTAAAGAAATATATGTACATTCACCAAAATATATTTTCATAACTTTTTTGAATATAAAGGGTACTTTCTCTTAAAAGCAGCTTTCAAGGAAGTTTGTTTTTTTTTTTTCATTTGAAGTTATCATATCCAGCACAACTGATTTAAAATTTGTACCATTTATTTGGTTTTTTTTTATTATGATTACAAATATATACCAAAGTATTATTTGATTATTTGTAATGAGAAAATCTATGTTTTCTTTACATATTTGGAGTGTGCTCAAAATCTAATGATGTAGAATATTCAGGATCTGTGAGGATAGGAATTAGATCACTAATAATAGAAGGATTTATATATGTACTTATTTTTGTGCTTTTAAGTTGTTCTTGGCTTCCACTTGGGCTACACAAAGAGTGCTTGCTTGTTCTTCTTGTTTACTAGAATGTCTTTTTCCTTTTTAGCACAAAGGGTAGGTTTCATCTCAGCTTTGCTATCTAAAAATTAGACATCATGTTGGACTTCCTTGAGCCTGACAGTGAAACATACTTCTTATACTCTGTAGGGGCGTGTGTTTAGGAATTGGGTATATTAGGGTTCCCCATCACCCTCACAGTGTTGTTCACCTCTAGTTGAGCCACTTCAACTTACAGTTTGTCATTTGCACTTTAGACCAGATGTCACCTTCCTGTCCACATTTTTCACTTCTTTCCAGCTCCACTATAATCTATAGTGCTGTGCACTTGGTATAGCAATTCTGTGTACTCCTATTAAACAAAATTTTGACTGAAACACAGTTTACTTGAGATTAAATATTACAGCCGTAGCCTATGTTTCTAAATGGCTCCAACAGCACTGGTTTTGACTGCCCTATAGGGAAACAGGAGGAAATTTATTTTAGGTTCCAGCCAGTATATTTGCCTGGATTTTCAGCAGCAGTGAGGAAGGATAGTAGCCAAAAGCTATTCACACTATTCACTGCTATTCCCCGTTGGGGAAGGCACTGGCAGCACTCCCTGTTGGGGAGGGGAAAGGCTAGCAGCACTCAAGCACACGTGGGGATGGAAAGACATCCTTTCTGTCCCTTTTGCCTTTAGAACTCAATTTTTCCTAGGGCCTAGAATGGGGAAGGATAAACTTCACCTGTCTTTTTGGAATTAGTTTAAGAAGAATTGCCATTTACTAGTATTCTCCCTGCTTTCTCAGAGATTCTTGATGTTCTTAGCTGTCAATGTTTTGTGTTTTCTTGGTCATTATTCATTGTTTGCTTGCTGATAGGTTCATCCTTCAAGAACCCTCTTGGGTATAAGAGATCAAACAGGCCAGCTACATACGGGTTTGTTTCGCTTGTTTTTTTTTCCACAGAAGCCTTCCTCACTTCAAAGTTCTGACACTGCTGGTCATATACATCCTATAATGTATACCACCAGCATCACATTTAAGTAAGTTAAGAAACCTTAGCAAATATAATGTGAGCTGCCTAATGGCTACCTCATTTTAAAGCAGAACTGGTAGCCCCACAGCAATAAAGAAGGTGTCTGGATGCCATTCTTCCCACTCATCTGAAGATGCTTGTCTGTGTGATTGCCAATGCATCTGAAGTACATCAATTCATTTACTGCCATAATGGCAGTACTACTACCACACAATTTAAAAATGTCTAAGGCTTATTTAAAACTATTTGAACGGTGTATCTTCTCTTCTGATAGAAGAAAAGATTTGAGAATTACCATATTTAACAAGTGCTAGATTTGCAGGAGGAGAGCCTAGACTGCATGAAGCCTAGCAACCTCTCCTTGTCATTGCAAGGGTGTCAGGTGCAAGGTTTATTTAAGGTGCTGTCAAATTGGACATCTCAGCTCAAGGATCTATTCCTTTGTTTACAACATATTTTAGGAGAAAGTGATGACCAGGTTTCCCACATTTCCATGGTGTGCTTTCCTGTAATTAAAGTGAGATCATTTTTCAAATAGAAATCTCAGTGTAAAAAAACATTTTTACTCTCAATGTGTGTGTCTTTTTGAGATTTGGAGGTATGTTGGAAGAATTAAGTCATCATAAAGTCATCAAAGTCATCACAGTGTTTAAAATGTGGAATAAAGTCTGTCTTAAAACTTCTTACTACTTTGTAACTATGGGTATGTACATTTAAAATTTAATATTTTATGCAACTAAATACCTGCTTTTTGATTTCTGACTAGCTAAATGCAGTACAATTGATCACATGATAATAAATGTTAGTGCTAAGTTTGTAGTCGATTTTTTTTTCTAATTTAGAAAATCCATAAATCTGTAAGGATATTGTTCATAATCTCCAGAATTAATTTAAATTTTGCCTGTGTTTTTGGTCATGGAGCCTGCAGTAGATTGCAGGAACAGAAACAGTATTTGACCTCTGGGGAAATATTTTTGACAGTTTTGTGAATAATTCACAGCCTGTGACTGGATGGCATTTTATTGACTTTTGACCTAAATAAGTTACTTGAATATTTACTGTGATGACTGGGAGGATACGTGAAGTGTATCTGGTAAAAAGAACATTTGATGTGACCCTTTGTTTGCCATTTGCTGAATTACAAGCACTGTGGACCAAAAATAATTACTGCAACACTTGAGCCAGGCAGAATTTCATCCATAGCCCTCACAGACTCACTTTTTATATCTTGGTTGAACACACTAACCTGTTGGAAGAACTAATTTGAACCTTTACCTTAAAATGTAAATCAAACCCAAATTTCTTAGATTGTTAAAACATTTGGTAATCCCTTTTTTTTTTCTTTTTTTTCCCCCTTTCTGTCTCACTGCTCCCTCTTTCTGGCCACAACAAGAAACATAAATGAACTGCGAGAAAAGCTATCCCCTCCAAACCAGGCTGGTTTGGATAAGCAGCTTTTGGAATTATCCAACAGACTTTTGATGTTTACCCAAAAGTATACACCCACTTTTCATGCCTGCAGCCACAGAAACATGACAATGAATGCCCCATAAAATAAAGTGTCACCTCTGTCCTTAAAACTCTTTAAAGTTTCTTACATTCTTTTAATCTATTTTTGGAACCCTTCTTCAACCCAAAGAGATATCCGTTCCCCCTGCCCTCATTCTTTTTTTTCCATTCAGTTTATTACTTTAAATATTTTTCAGTCAATAGATGCTCAGTCGTTTTCCTTTTCTCCTTCAAGACAAGAAAAAAAATGTAAGAAAAAGATCTTTCTATAATGTTTATCCCAGAGGCCTTTCATCCCAGTGAAGTTTATCTTTTATTGTTATAAAAATAGAGGAAGAGTTATAGTCTTACATGAATTTGAGAGCTTTTTTTTAATGCTTTTCAATATTTTCCCCTTACCATTTTCCCTGGAAAGTCACTAGCTATCTGCATTTCCCTCTCAAGCTTGTCAAATATCATTGCTGTGCTGTCTTAAAGTCTATACAGCCTGAAGCACCTTAGTTTTGAAAGGTTCCTGCAGTCTAGTTTGCACATATGCCTACAACATTTAAAACTTGTAGGATGAAACTCTGTTTCATCCATCTTCATCCCTTTTTTTTTTTCTTCTTCTTCTTTTTTTTTTTTTTTTTTTTTTAGTGTTTGGCCTTCTTAATCTCTTTCCCCGTCTTTTTCCAGACATTTCCCTTCATGGAAACATTTCCCAACTTGTATTCTTCTGAAAAAGACTAAAGAACAGTTTGTGCAAATTACAGTCTGTTTTACATTGGAAGTGGAGCAACACCACCACAGGCAGTGTTCCAGGAAGGACTGAAGCCACCAAACGCGTGAGAACTTTTCAAAATGCAGACCTAAAGCCAAAGGTATTCACCCCTGCAACTCATGTCTATGCTCAGCAGTGGTTGCTCTTATGGAAAGTAGTACCAAAGATAGGCCTTAGCTGGAAACTAGAATGAGATATTTGAGTGTGCCCTTATGGATTCTGGCTTGTAACCACAACCTTAAATTGGGGAAGTGCAGAACTGTATCATCTCCAAAGCAACACTATTAGACCTCAATGAGCTACAATGCTTTTCAGACCTCCCATGGGCATTGGGGAGGTCATTGGCTATTAATCTATTTTCAGGATGTATATCATGCACAGTCTCTTCAGACAGCCATTTAAATTGCAGTGAAAGAGACTGCAAATAGATCCTCTCTTTGCCAATGCCTTCGATTTGCTCTAGGTTTGTGGTATTTACCTGGCAACTCAAGTAGAGCTTGATGTTCTCTCTATCACCTACTTTCAATGGGTATGAGACACTTACGAAAAAGTTTGGATTGGTGCGTTTGTTGAAGGTGCCAAGAGAAGTCACAGTCTACACAGTCTTCTTTCTTGCCTTAGCCATAATCAGAACAAAGTAATCTTTTGTATCAATGTAATGTTTTTAAGAGACATAAATAAATTGGTTTGCCTTTTATCAACTAAAAAATATTTAAGAGACCCAGTCTTGAAGAGCTATGGAAAGCAATAGAGTGGTTCTCAAAGTTAGCTATCAACAAGTCAGGAAAGGTACTTGATAAATCTGTAGCCTGCACAAAAATATGGTCAGAATTTGTCCCAGAGTCTGTTTGCTGTATGTGCTTTAATATTTCAGAAAAATACAGCATTTCCTTTTCCTTCACCGCAAAAGTACCTTGAAAATGGATCTCTCAAAAAAAGAATGTTTCTAGAAACCTGCTCTTAAATATTATATATATATATATATATATATTTTATTCGTGATGGGGAAATTGAGGGATCATGGCATCCTGAAGGTTAGGACAGCTAAACCAGACTAATCCTCACACTAGTCCTCTTGGCAAGTCCTTCAGTAGTTTCAGCAGCCAAATGTGGAGCCAGCCAGCAGCACAGGGAAATCCAGCCAGGAAGACAACTACAGTCCCACATATCGATGCTGGAAAAAATGCATTCCGGAGCTTGGCGTCTGTGCTCTGGTGCTTGCCAAGCACACCCTAGGAGTGGCCACACATGCGCTGGCTTTCACAGCAGAGGAGCAGAATGAAAACAGGAGACCTGTGTGAGCCGCAGTGCAGGCAGTAAGGAACACTCTGGCATAGCGGAATACTCAAAAATACAGTCTGTGGACCATTTCTTTCTTTTAGAAAGTGGATGATTTTAATGACAAGTCAAAATGAGGGTGTATACATTATTGCAAACTTAGAGAAGGCACCTTGCTTTTTAATTAAATTCCAGGTTTCTGGATTTTTCACTTATGTGCTGTCATACACTGTGTATTTGGCTTTTCAGTCAGTCACCTGGGAAAGTTAGTCAGGATGAAAACGTGCCCCTGAAATGTGTGTGTGACACATGTGTGACATTTAGAGACATTTCCAGCTTCCCAGTCAGTTTCATTAAAATGCTGCATGCACAGCTATTATTAAAAGGGATTTGACTTCCATTTAAGTTTTTATTTTATATGCATTTTAGATCACTGTGTTTGCTAGTTCAAACCATAATGTTCCACTCACTCAGACTAAGCATCTGATATTCAGACTGGGCCTGGTGTTCTGTCTCCAGCATTGACCGTGAGATGGCAGCGTCCATCTGATAATGCCAGCAGAAAATTCTGGCTCAGTGCCCAGATCTGCTTTTCCTAGGACTGATCAATAAATCTTTACTGCTCACTTCTTTGAACACATATCATTACCTGTTTAAATCTTCGCGGCTACTGGCAAATGTGGCAAAAAAAAAAAGAACATATGATATTGTTCACACTCTTCCTGTTTTTTCACACTCTTGATCTTTTTATCTTGCTGCTCAGTATATCTTCTTTGAGCTTGCTTTATTCTCAGAATCCTTTCTCTCCTTTTTAATCTTGTGCTGCAGAATGGCTTTGGTTTGTGGTGGTCACCCCTGATGACATCTTCACTGTAGACTTACTAAGGAGTTCTTGTCAAATTATCAGTAAAGTAGAATAACCAATGACACATCATAACAGGTACATTTCTACTAATTATTCATGATTTCTCTTAGAAATTCACTGCACACAGAACCTTAGGAACAGACGCATGATCTGCAGGTAAGGAGCCATAGGGAGAAGTCTGCAGCTAAGCAAGGAGTTAGAATCTGTAGTCAGCTAGCAGAAAGCAAGAGTGTATGCAAAGTACATTCTATACAGTAGCATCTTTTGAGTTCCCCTTATGGAAAGAGGGTATGCCAGATAGTTGAACTGAGAAACCTTTCTGGAGTAGTGAGTAGTAGAGTCTGTTCATTATGTTGGATAAGATCAGAAGCTATACAATTACATAGTGCTGTCGAATTTTTAAATAGCCATGAAATCCAAACTGCCATAGAAACGACAGTTTGAGGAGGCCACTAAAATGTTGATGACCCATCAAGTGTTATTAAATTGTGTAGGAAAGTCAGCTACTGAAAAATAACAGATGACAACGGCATAATGATAGCTTAGACCTTGATGAGCTGCAGTCTCTCTGATGCATCTGTAAGAAACATCTCCAGTTGATTTTATCAACAATATTAGGCTTATGGATAGTTGCAATCAGACAACAATTATGACAGCTGTCCTTTAGTACAGAATGAAAAAGTGAGCTTGGGGATTTTCGCATGTCAAATGTTGGCAAACTTGACTTCAGCATTACACAAGGATTGCAGAGATGTGGCATTACAGTCCAGTATATTTGCGACTGGCTTTGCTTCATGTATATAAGATGTTCAAGGACTAATTAGTTCAGATTGAAAACCTTTGATAGGGGCTAGGGGTATCTTTGTATTCTGACCTGCAATACCCTAATTTAGCCTTCAGCAGTCTGTTAGCTGAGGACAGACTCCCTAGTGGTTCTAATATATAGCAGCCAAATGTTCACTCAGGCACACCAACCACATCGTTTTCATTTGCAAGATTAATTAGACTTGACCTTAGCTTCATGGTTCATCTTGGACCAAGACCATTTGAACTACTGGAATTATCAATTTCAATTAGTGTAGTGCATTAATAGCACTGTAATTGCACTATAACATAAAGACCAATGATTTTATCTCTGCCACTATTGTACTTGCTCCAGTTAGATTTTTAAATTTTCAAGCAACAGAAAGCTATGAGCTTTAACATAATTTTTATTTTGTGTTCTTTTAACCTTCTCTAACTGCTGAATATTAATCTGTCAACAATCAAAATCCATAATATTGTGAAAGTTTATGGTAATAACTGACTACAACTGCAATTGCAAAGAGGTTCTAACATTCCTTTTGAAATAATTTACACTCATTTTGTTTCAAATAAACATGGTCTCATGGTCTCATTCCCAGTCAGCTCCAGATACACTGATGTTCTCCTGAAGGCAGAAAACAAGCATTCTATTACTTACAGACACGCATGCAGGCAGATTATTTTTTTAAAAAAAAAGTCTTAGTTGTAAGCAAAACATATGAGATGATCATTTATTTTAAAATTAAGTGCAAAATCCTATATAACACTTTTTTTTCATACTAATCTGTCAGAGTTCTTTGTAATGAGACATCCTGTGCCATGTGTCATTATTAAAACACCTAAACATGCTCAGCAACCTCCAAAAGCATCAAGACTGTAAGTATGTCTACACTGTGTATACTACATTATTTTTATAGGTACAGTGGTATTAAAAAGCACATATAAATCCCATTAAGAATGAATAAGATAGAAAATTTGTCTCATTTACATGGCTACCATGCAGTGTTTGAATTCAAACAGTCTGGTCATATGCCAAAGCAAAAACCAAAAGTATTAAAACTAGATCCAGTTCTTCTTGCTTGTAAACCTCTCATTGCTGCAGCAGCTTCTTATTAGTTTCTTTATCCTATACAGGAAAGTCTCTTTTTCCTAATAAGATTAGTATAAATAGTATTTGTGTATATTACTCCTCAGAACTGTAAAATAGCAGGTGGATTCTGAAAATGACTGGTTGCTAACATCAAACACTTCTGTGTCATTTATAACATAAAACTTCAAGCTTTTTAGTAATTAAAATGTACTTTCCTTAGCAAACAGGAATTTAGCTATGTCAAGTGTATCACTGTAAAAGATCAATTAAATTTGCTATCGGCTGACAATTTTGACTACTGGTCTCTATATGTTTAATGAAAAGCATATCCAGGATCCAGAGACTTAAATAGTTTAATGAAACCACAAGGAAAGAGTATATTTTCACTGCTAGGCATTTTCAGGAACTATGTGTGGAGAATGGACACTCGCCAAGAATAGCTGGAAGAACACAAAAAAAAATAAAGCACTCAAGACAGACTATTACTGTCACTTAACAGCAGACAATTTTTTATTCCTGGAAAGGTGTCTGAGAACAAGCACATCTAATACCACCTGCTTTCTGCCAGGAGACAAGAGTCCACACAATAGTCTCAACATTATAGAGGCAGCAAGACTGACTGTTTTTAGTGATTACTGCCATTCCTCTGCTCTCAACAAAGGGGAAAGCACTGTGCTTCCTCTATTTCTCTTCTTAAAGTAGCTGTCTTTCTTTATAACTCAAATTTTCTCCCAAGTAACACTTACCAGATGATCATATGCTGCTGTCTAAGCAATTTGAAGGTTGCTTTTCAATGTGTAGGTCATTGAAAAACAACCGTCTGAAATATTAGGCTCCAATCCACCAAGGTGTTCTCATTTTTTTGTATATGTAAATCATAACTTATTATTTTCATTATCACATGCAAACAACATTTGATGTCACTTCAATCATATTTTTAAAGATGCTGCGCATCAGAATAATGCTATTTCTCTCTCATATGCCTCATGCAATTAATTTATAAGGGAAACTGTTTGGACTGTTAGATATCTCAGATACTAACTGACAACAAGTAAGCAGCCTCTGGATTTTCCTTGTAGATCATCAATCTGAAACCATCTTTCACAACTTCACTGAAATGTTCTGTTTCTCCATTGTCCTGAGGAAAGTAAACAGAAGTATGTCTGTAATCAGTATTTGTTCCCTTCAGAAATTTTCTGGATTCCATGAATGTGAGTTGATGTGTGTGGTCAGGGACCAATTGTCTTTGGCTTTCTTCATGACTGAAAAGGATTAACAAGAACTTGATAAGTCTTGTAGAAATGTACTGGAAAATAAAAATTAGTTTTGGCTTTTTGTTGATATTTTCACTGGTATTTGAGCAATCTCTTGACCCTGCACATAGAGTATTTAAATATATATATATATATATATATATATATATATATATATATCTTTTGACAGGTATTATAGAAGTGATAGTGTATGCTGTTCTAAAATTGAGCGGAGATTTGATGCCTTTTTACATGAAATTCACTTATGAGCATGACAAAACAAACAGGCTTGTGATTTTCTAGAAGTACAACAACAGGCATCTTCTCCCTTAAACATACTGGTGTCAGTTAAAGGCAATTACTAGTGATAAATAATATATGCATTTTCCACACATTTTCATAGTGAAGTAGATTCATATTTCCTGTAAGGATACATTCAACATTGTGTTGAATCTGAAGCACACTTCATACTGTGCTTACCTTTCTATTAAGATACTGAAAATTAATATATAGGTGATAATGGGCTAAGGAGCACTCAAGAGAAACGCTTGCCTGATGTTTTTCATTAATAGTGCAGGTAATGGTGAAAATTATTTTATACTAGGTTAAATCCCTGAAACTATTTCATTTCTGTAGATGAATATAAGGGATTAATGTCTAACAATAAAAACAGTTACTTCAGTTCTATGGCATGTCTGCTAGAAAAATATTTTTGCAGTTCATCCTACTGGAGGTGCAGGACACTGCACCAAATGCATGCAGTCATAACCTGTGCTTATGACTGCATGAGAGTCTGTAGTGAGACTGCGTTCCTGATTGTCACTATGTAACATTTCAGAACAACAGAGATGCTTTTGTTCAAGTTTATTGAAGCTAGTAAACAACCTGAAAATAAGTTTGAAGCAACAATCCGATTTCTGCCCCTGGAAATGGTCTTGGACTGTATATCTGACTGTCCGATACACTACCTATTTCACTGAGATTTGAAAGTAGAGTGGATAGAGAATGTCTTCCTTATCATAGCTCATTTATGGTAGCCTACCATTGTAAATACTAGGCCTACAAGTCTGGTATGAGAATCCTTTAGAAATTTGCTAGTTTCAGTTATTAACCAGCTAAGAAATTAGTTTCCATTCGCACATTTATCAATTACCTGTAAGTACTAGCAATAGGTTATTAGCTAAAGTGATTGACAGTGATGTAAAAACAGAGATGGACAGGATAACCTGGTAATAAAAGAACAATTTTTAATCTCTAAACCTCTTATGGCCTGCCCTTTTGATTTGTTCATTCATATTTTTTTCAGCCTTTTTTCCATTTTCAGTTCCCTGCAATTTTTCAGGTGAATTTAAAACTATTGACAATAATGTTAGTTATCTTTAGAGGTTAGAGGTGTCAGCAGGCAGTAGAATACCATTCTATAAACATATAAAGGAAGGAGGATCTCTGAGAGAAAAAGATATACAGCATTTTTTTTCTACATACTCTACTTGGAGGTTGCCTACATGTTTTAGGTAGATCTGAGTAAACCCAGAAACATCTGTTTCAATTTTGAGGTATGCACTCAGCCTCAGGTTTTATAGTATATCATCCACTTTTACTAAAATTCATTTTTGCTTTGGCACTAGGCTGAAGGTGCTAAAACAATATTTTAATTATGTGATTCTCTTGGCACATACAGCTTTGCTTACCTCAGAAGTGCTTTGCCAGCATCTCAGCTTTAGTGCTCTACAAAACTTATAATCTGCTCTCTCATAGTAAAACTCTGAACAGAGATATAAATAATCTCTGCATATCTATTAATGTAATATTTAAATGAAATAAATATGTTAGTAAAGAGATCTTTTACAATTAACCCAAATCACTTGCTCTGAACATGGAAGAGTTGATCTCTGCTTCTATGCCACAGCCGATGCAAAACTTGCAGTCTTCCAAAAGCACAAAGCACAAATGTAAAGCACACAGCAATAAAAGAGCAATAAAATGTACCAACTGTCTAGCTGGAAGAGCTAAGGATAGCTGGAACAATGTCTTTAACACAGAGATCTACTTATAATTATGGCCAACAGAAAACTACAAATGTAATAAATTGCAGAGTCTGTCATTTTCTTTCTAGGGTGGGACTATCTTTATAGCTACAGCTGGGTCATTGCCAGCCTGTCCTCCCTAAATCAGAACAGGCAAGTACCTAAGGAAGATCTACCTATTTGGATTCTATAAGTTAAAAAACAAAAAATCATAGTTAATTGTCTGATCATCCCTCTGGCTGGTGGCTCTTTCACTAGAGTTCAGCCTGCATCTTCCCCTTATAGTTACTTGTAATTTATGTCCATATCTATGTCATTAGTAATTCCATGATACCCTTGATATTCAAATGCTTCAGCTATGTACAAAATCTTCCCATATTTTCTATTTAGTGAACAGTTAATATATCTACATATCGCATATTTTGTATGTCAAATCTGTCCTAATTCAAGATTCCAGTCCTCTAGATGTTTTTTCTATCTTCTCCCCATCAACTTCTTAAGAGCTTTTGTCTCATCTGTGGGCAGACTTGTGTCTTCATTACTAATGTTAATTACGTTGAGAGAACACAATCCTTTCTGTTTTGTGATGTGTTACCTTCACATTTGAGGACAAAGACTTCATTGACTAGTTTGAATGTTTCTGTTTCAATATCCACCTAGCACATAGACAAGGTTCTGGAGTGGAAGAATTTTCAGAGAATGAACAATGGCCTAGGAATGTAGAAGGCTGGGGCATGGTGGGTAGACATAATGGAAAGCTGAGCTGTTGATGTGTCAGTCCTGGAAACTGTAACATCAGTGCAGTTGAAATCAAAGGAACATGGTAGTGTGGACTACATTTAATAGTGTTTTCCAGCCTTTAGCATGACAAACTGCAATGTCTCTATTAAAAAAAAGTACATAAAAAAACCTTCATGCATATGATGAAGTTAACATAAAATTACATGTTTTGTCACTGTATTACAACAATACAGCTAATATTGTATATTGTTCTATGCTTGATAAACTTATTGGCTAAGATTTTCAAAAGCATCAGGCATTGGCTGAGTTATCTTGCTATTAAAGTCATGAGAACTTTTACTGGAGACTTCTGAAAATCTCTTCTTCTACCATCATTTATTAAATAAATATATTATTAATATAAAAGTAATTAGCCTTTTAGTAAGTAATAAGTAATAAGACTATTAATGTAAAAGTAATACAGTAGTCTTTTTGTAAAGTCGATGTGAAGCAGATGGCTGGCACTAAAAGGAGGTGAATGTTAAAAATCTGGCCCTAAGTCTTAATTCATTCGTACTCTGAGATACCAAATGCATTTATTTTTAGACCTTTTAAAGTGGAATAGCATGAAAAGGCAAAAAGTTTCTTTTCTTTCTTGTTCTCCAGGACCAAAATTGAAGCACAGTGTTAGAGTAGAATTGTAATAGCTGGAAGAGCAGACCAACACTGTGTGTTCCAATGGCCATGTGTTAGGTGTTGTTTAAGTTATAGAGTGCCAGACAGGAGAAAACCAGACAACAGCTGTACAAGGTTTTTAAGGCCTCACGGTGAAGGCAAGAAGACCTAACAAAACAAAAACAAAAACTTTCCAGTTAATATGATCACAGAAGCACAGAAGTTAGATCAGCTTTTCCACCAGCCTGTCAGTTATTGCTCTGGTCTAGCTCTAAATGACTCAAGGAAAGGAGTTTCCCTTAATACAGTATTCCACTGCCTAATGCATTTTTCAGGAAATATTGCTTGAAGTTTAGATTAAATTCTCAGCTAATTCACTTGGCTAAAGTTAAGCTAGCATGTTTTTTGGGAAAATGTTCTTCACAGAGCTTCAGACCTTCATGGTGACTACAGAGGTTGGTTGCCTACTCTAATATAAAAGATGCTACTTGTACACCCTTGTGGTGGCAATGGTTAGAAAAAGAGATTTTAGTAGTTAAAGCTGCAGATCAATGATGTGTATCTAAGGAAAAAATGTATAAGAAGTTAAAAGTATATTCAATTAGGTAACTCATATACTTGTCTCAGTCTTTTAATTTTTGATGTATGAACATTTAACAATTTCACTTCATGAAAATAACAGTGAAATGCTGAACATCCCTTTCGAATGAGATGTCTTTGAGGTTACAATTTGTCTGCTTAGATAATAAAGGAAGAAAAAATATCATTATTGTAATTATCATGCATTATTATGTTCTTTTCATACTGGAACACATCAAAATTTTAGTATCTTTGACACTATTTCACAGCTTAATGGCAATCCAAATGCTTAGAGTCATTCCAAGTCACAGATAATGTATGACATCAGGACAGTGTAAGAAAAATCATTCTATATTCTATATGTGGCCTATGAATAAATGCACTCCTTTTAGTCAACTGGCCATCATTAAACCTACTTGCTTTAAAGTGAAATTTCAGAACAAGTTTTCTAAATTCTGAAGAGTTTATCAGACACCTTCTCAGCAACTCCCCATGGTGGCAATAATTTTGCTAGTACAGAGGAACCCATCTACATATATTTCTTTATATCCTTTCCATACTTTCCATGTAGGAAAATTGACTGCAGGCTAGAAAACTAACCTGCTGGAATCTCTCTCACTCTTACAACCTCTGCACTCTTGCACAAACACTCTTTTCTTCCTCTCTATAAAATTTAATTGTAGCATACGTACTGCACAGTTGTAGAAGTGAAAAAGAAGTCTGGCAAGCAAGGAAAATAAGGGCAGCAGTTCCTGAGCAGCAATTACACCAACTGGTTATTCTAAGTACACAGTGAATACAGAGAAAGCATCAAACTCGATCAAAATGTTCACTCTGGCTCAGAGATACCAAGCTTTCCATCTCTGGAACCCTGTAAAATAAAAAAAATCTCCTATTGATAATTCTAAAGAGGAGTGCCATAATGCTAATTTTAGCACCTTTAGACCAGTGTAGCTATACAGCGCAAGAAACTCAGCCTAAGAAAACTACACATAAGCACGCAAAACTTCACAAAGATGCAGTAAAGAAGAAAACTCAAAATATTCACAATTCAGACACCTACCCAAATTTAGAGGGGAGCCCAGAAGGCCGCTTGGCTCCCAATCCCTAGGCAAACTCTGTGATGTTTTACTGACAGTAAAACAGGGCTGCTGGCAAGATAGCAGTCTTAGCAGTATGTCTCATGAATGTTGCCACCGGCAGTGTTTTTGGAGAAGTAGGATGGGACTGGTATTACATTTTTATAAAGCAGGATTTAGCATATTTATTTCTCACAATTTTATTTCCAAAAGAAAATATTTCATTTAAGAAAATAATAAAACTGCTTTCTTAAACCTCAACTAATAACCAAAAAATGTCCACCATAAAATCTGGTGAAATATCAAAATAGTTTTCACATGTCCTAATAGCAAGAAATATCTTTAATAAATATGTGCTTAAAATCTACATTTCAAAATTCATTCTAGATTCTGGGAAATCCTTGAAAAAAATAAATAGGAATGACCCAAAACATTAATGACATATTCTACCTTTGCGATAAAATATTACATCATATCTCAAAGTAAGGAAATTGATTTCTCAACTTTGTGAGGTACTTTATTTTGTAAAGTGTTCTGACATTTAGGTTACTTTTTTTCTTTTTTTTTCAGTTTATGACTATGGTAATAAATGGTCCAGTTTCAAATGAGAGGAAAGAAGGAGCTTATTAACAAGCTATAAACTAAAAATGTACACATTTCTTAATTATTAAATTATTTCCTGAGATACAACTATTGCAGAAATGCTGGTGATTACTGAGAGGAGGTGCAATAATATTATGTTTTGGTTTTCACTAAATTATAATAAAATATTTCCCAGATCTATTTGTGAAGAGATTCAGCTTGGAGTTACAGACTTTATATACCTTATATTTGTTCAGATATTAGGAATTTATAACATTCATACAAAGATAGCAGAACAGGTATATGGGAAAAGATTTTAGACATTTATTGCAAAACAAGATTTTTGACAATGCATATGCACAAATATTAATAGCACATCTTAAAAAATAAAAATAGGTAAAAATAGCAATGAATTCAGATCAATATTCTTCACAGAGTTCATAGGACCCCAGCCATGCTGTATGGTGTTTTGTTACATAAGATGTTACATGCTTAAAATAAAGAAAATACTTAATTGCATTTATTATGCTGACATGTCAGGGCTTCCCTTGACTATAAGTACTATTATTCTCTTCAATAACTTCTTTATTTCCTGGGAAGGTCTAGAATATACATTCATACAATGCAGCTAAATAAAATAATTTTAAAACAAATTGAAATCCTCTATTAAATTTCTCATTTTAGAGCTATATTAATAATAATAACATTACTTATTATGTTATTATGTTATATGCTATTATTATGTTATTAATAACATTAGTGAATTACACTTTTTAATAACATTAATGTTAATATTAATAATTATTGATGCCATCTTTGTCATACATGAAATAAAATCTGTAGCTGAACAATGTTTGAAAGATCTCTCTCATGTTCTCTTTAAATGTCTCAGTGACTTCTGTGATCACAAGTGGCAAAATGAAACACTATCTGTTTTCTGCAACCAGGAGACAGGAGGACTTTCCGCTGGTCAAGGAAGATTGAGTTAGGGATTATTTAGGCAAAACTGGGCACCCATAAATCTATGCGCCCAGATTGGATGCAGCCAAGAGCGCTGAGGGAACGGAGCAGGGTCACTGCTCAGCCACTCTCCATCATCTTAGAGAGGACATGGAGAGCAGGGGAGGTGCCTGAGGACTGGAAGAAACAATGTCACTCCAGTCTTCAACAAAGGCCAAGAGGGAGGAACCCGGGAACTACAGGCCGGGCAGCCTCACCTCCATCCCTAGAAAGCTGATGGAGCAGCTCATCCTAGAGACCATCTCTAGGCATGCGAAGGAAAAGAAGGTGATCGGGAGTAGTCGTGTTTGACCAATCTGATAGCCTTTTACAATAAGGTGACTGGCTGGATGGACGATGGGAGAGCCGTGGATGTTGTCTGCCTTGACTTCGGCAAGGCTTTCGACAGAGTCTGCCATAACATCTTCATAGTGAACCTCAGGAAGTGTGGGTTAGATGACTGGACAGTCAAATGGATGAAGGACTGGCTGGATGGCAGAGCCCAGAGGGTGGTGATAAATGAGGATGAATCTGGTTGGAGGCCTGTGGCTAGTGGTGTCCTGCAGGGGCCCAGGACTGTGCGACTTGTTCATCAGTGACTTAAAAGAGGGCACAGAGTGCACCCTCAGCAAGTTTGCAGATGATACCAAACTGGAAGGAGTGGCTTACACTCCCGAGGGCTGTGCTGCCACTTAGAGGGCCCCAGATAAGATGGTGTGTTGAGCAGAGAGGAACCTCATGAGATTCAACAAGGACAAGTGCACCTACGGAGGAATAACCTCAGGCACCAGGACAGACTAGGCGTTGGCCTGCTAGAAAGCAGCTCTGTGGAGAGGGATTTGGGAGTCCTGGTTGACAACAAGTTAACCATGAGTCAGCAATGTGCCCTCATGGCCAAGAAGGCCAATGGAACCCTGGCCTGCATCAGGAGGTATCAGCAGGTTGAGGGAGGGGATCCTGCCCCTCTCCTCAGCGCTGGTGAGGCCACACCTGGAGTATTGGGTGCAGTTCTGGGCTCCCCAGATCAAGACGGGTGAAGAGCTTCTAGAGAGGGTCCAGTGGAGAGCCATGAAGATGATTAAGGGACTGGAGCATCTATTGTATGGAGGATAGACTAAGGAGGAAAGACTGTTAGTCTGGAGAAGAGAAGACTGAGAGGGGATCTCATCAACATGTACAGGAACCTGAGGGGAGAATGTAAAGAGGATGGGGCCAAACACTTCTCAGTGGTGGCCAGTGACAGGACAAGGGGTAAGGGGTGCAAGTTGAAACACAGGCAGTTCCATCTCCATATGAGAAAGAACTTCTTTGCTGTGAGGACGACAGAGCTCTGAAACAGGCTGCCCAGAGAGGTTGTGGAGTCTCCTCTGGAAATCTTCCAAACCCACCTGGATGCCACCCTGTGCCATGTGCTCTAGGGGTCCCTGCTGGAGCAGGGGGGTTGGACTAGATGATCTGTAGAGGTCCTTTCCAGCCTCAACCATTTTGCGATTCTGTGATTTGACAATTAAGGGTTTGTCATCAGAAAGACTGAGTAACAATTTTCCATCAAACAATGATTTCCCTATGGAATATTTTATTGCATTATGCAGTACATTATCTCAGTAATTAGCTGGAAGATTTTTTCTTTTTTTTTTCTCTGCCTTCTTTTTATTTTTTTTTGTGATAAACTCAGAGATTTGATGGTTATGTTTTCAATGATTGATTATCACAGTGTAATCTACCATACACTCACACAGTTTACAGAAGCCACATAGATAATGGGCTGTTCCTCTTTAACTATGTAGAAACAAATCCTCTGATAATGGTCAAGTGTAAAATATGAGAGAAATCTCTTTCAGTAGAAGAATGTTTTTATAGATGTGAGAGAGATTTATATGTAAATGCTGTGCTTCCTGGTGGAAAGCTGCCTTCCACTCAAATTCTGCTATGAAACACCTTCTAAGCTTTTACTATAATTTTTAGAGAGAGGCATTTTTTTTTTCAGGTCTCAAACTTGCCTTCTATGCTCTCACAGGTTCAAAACACGTCAGAAGTACAGCATAGTTAATTGCTGCAAGGGCTGGACATTTTTAACCCACAGATCACTAAGCCTGGAAGAAGAAGTCTAGGGAACTCTGAAAGGCATCCAGAAACAGTCCTTTTCATTTTCTTTTCTTCCTCTCCTCTCAAAAGTCTTTGAGGCCTGCCACAAAGAGCCAGGTGTTTGTAAGCAGTACCTTTCAAGGACTCTGCACTGACTCTAGAGTAAAACAAACATTTTTTGTTTATACAGCTACTAATGAATTTCTTTCAATTGCTCCCTTGCAAGCGCAAAAACAGAAGCATAACATAATACTGTTTTTTAACAAGCAAAGATTTAAAAGATGAATACACCTATGATTTTACTTCAAGTATGCAACTCAACATAATCCGTGACTAGGCACAATGGCTGCTTTATCACTGTTTGCTTCAGCTGTTTAGATTTTTGTCAATTCCAGTTATAAGTGTTTTCTTGTGCAATTAGAAATACTAATGCTTGCTTTCTGAGGTTTCTTTGAATCAGAAGTAAGAACTGTATTATTTGAGTGGAGGAGAAAAAGAAGAGTTAAAGGAGGAGGAGGTGATTATATTAACTGTGGCCTATGTAGAACCAGTCTACGATGTATCCCTAAATGTAAGTCTCATAACACTTAACAAAACATATGTCATGTATCTGTTGCTTGAGAAGTAGTGGTAGGAGGTTATGGTTTGTCAGCTTCCATACCTCTTCACAAAAATAATTCTCCCAGCCTTCTGTAAGAATACTTGAAAGACATGTTTACAGATTGCTACAATTCCATAGGAAAACAGAAAAACTTAAAGTATTGTAGGCAGAAAAAAATAATGAACTGGATATCACTGCTTTTACTTATGCTTGAAGACCATTTTTATTTTCAAGTGTTATTTAAATTTGCTTATCTGTGTTCTATATGCTCATAAAATAAAGAAAGATAGCAACAATGAACAAAATGGAAGATTGTCTTATGTCATAAAGAGAGAAAGAATCACACCCAAACAGTGCAATTTTGCATTAAAAAATCCCTCTATATCTCGAAAGGTACAAAGATTTAAATAATGATGATAATTTAGTCTTGAAATGGAAAACGGATTGGTGTTAGTGATTTAAGTGGAACACAACAAAAAAAATACTGATACCAAAACTGATTCTGATGTTGCTGATGTGAATGTAAGTCAAAAGTATTCCCACTGAACTCAATATCAATGTAATATCTGAATGAAATCAGAATTTAGTGTGTTCCCTAAAGGCAGAAAGAAGAGGGGCTTGGGTTTTGTGGTTGGCCTTTTTAAAAACAATAAACTATAGTTTCCCAGACAAAGACTGCTATTCTTCTGTTCTCTCTTAACAAAATGAGAGTTATAGTTAAGTGAAGGAGATTCTCTGAAGATCTGTTTTTAACACCGAACATGATTAAAATAAAAAAATAGCATTTGACTAGTCATATATAATGAGTTTTTGTTCTAACAAGTTTGACATATACGTAAATTCTGTAACTGATGTGGCCTTAGGGAGAAAAATGTATATATTCACCAGGGAGATAAAAGACTGTGTACGGCAGTGCTACTATAACAAAATATCCTGTCCTTAAAAGGGCATTCCTACTAGTGGAATGACAGTTCCGGCCAATCTACTATGTTCTTCATTTTATGAACATGAATGCAATTTTGAAAATTGCATAAACTGTATCTTGTTGTATAAATTATATACTTTTGTATACATATACAATAAATTGTAGAAATTTTATCTTGTATTCTCAAGAATGGAGTATTTCCTGCCTACTTGCAAAAAGTAATAGTTGTTGGTAGAGTTTCTGTTGTTTATAAAGCTCAAATGTGAATGAAGAGGTATTCTGTCCTATTGGTTAACATAACAGTAATGAGGGAAAAACATTTTAAGGCAGACAAAGATGTGGCTACTAGGAGATTCTGCCTAAATTTTTCCAATATCATGCTATGTCAGCATACGTAAACACAAATTTGTTATAGTGGGAATCAATTCATTCAAAAGTTCTATTGCTCTGGCAGAATAAGTTTGTCTCTGGTTTAATTATGGAATCAAAAATTAAAATCAAGAAATTTAGAGAAAAGAAGGAAGTTGTAAGAAATCAGAATATCTCACATAGTAAGCATATTAATGCTTGGCTAAGTGTCTTAGTAGGCAAAGTCTAATGTATACTTATTGAGCAGTATTGCACCAGCTCGTCACCATTTTGAACTAACTTGATACACTCTAAGCAATGAAAAATGTAAGATACTAAATTCTACTTTGTCACAGGTGTATACATTTGGAATATCTCCAGTGAAGCTTTTAAAGTTACTTCAGTTAATGTTTGGAAGTGACCCTACTTACACCTTTAAAGCCATACTGGAAAGGCAATACAAAATCTGACAGGTATGTGTTAATGCACTATCACTCTATCTATGCAGTCTGGAGCAGAATAGATAGTGTAGAAATGTTATGTAATGGCAATGATCATCTATGAAGAAAGAACTTCTTTGTTTTTTTTTAGGAAACTATTTATCTCTTGACATTAACAAAGCCCTTCAAGTAGCAGGAACTGGGGAAGAGTGTTTTGCAAATTAACTTTTGTTTTTCTGTAATTAGATGAAAGGTTAAAGGAGTAAAACATTACATTTAATGAAACTGATACCACCATATTATGAACAGGGAAAGAAATTGGTACTAGCTACTGTTAGTTCTATACAGTGAGCACAATGTAATAAGCAGGCTTATTAAAAATATAAGATATTTTTTCCCTTACCTACAGCTGAGTTGACCCTACAGTTAGCCTCAGACAAAGCTGATAAAAACATATAGCAACTATATCGTCATACTTGAACAATATGTTAAAATTCACAGTTTGACTTGGAAAAAAAGCAATCTACCTCATAGTATGAATACTTTGTTCCCTAAGGTTACTATTTAACTGAATTATAGTCTTGCTTTCTGGCCTAGGATATAGAAGAAGCACTGTGTTCATTGGTTACCCTCTGGATATAATGGAACCCATGGAATAAGAACAACCAGATGGAATGAAAAAAAGGTTAGTAGGAATGAAAGGTTAGCAGTTCTATTCTAGAATTTAATTATGATTTTAAACCATTGCATCAAAACACTTTCCTGTGTAAGGGAAAAAAAGCATTTATGACATTTCTGAGTATGTAAAAGCCTGGAATACAAATAAGAGAAATGTATTCTCCTGTCCAAGGTAAAAAGAAAGGGACTTATATTGGTAATGTCTAGACTAAGCATGAGGAATAATTTTCTATTTTTTTAAGGGAGGGGAAGTGAGAAAACAAGACCCACTGAAATACATTGCTTTAAATTTTGTGGATAAGACAAGAATTTTCTGACATCATATTTCCAAAATACCTATTATGTTTTAAAAGAATTAACAGTAATAAAGGAGAGAACCTGATTTTTCATTTATTTCACTTATTAACTGATAATCTAATCTCTGACTCTGTAGTACTTCCTCTTGGAAATCTTGCTGTGTTTAGTAGCTAGTACACAAACTATACAGGAAGAGTATGAAGGGGAAAAAGAGTGCAAGATTCTTCAAAACGTTCTTGGTTATCAGTCAAGGGTTAAGGAAAGAATATTGAATAGAAGCTAAGGCAGAGAAGTATACCTTCTAGTTTGTCATGCCATTAGTGTTTCCTTATCTCAGTACTTAACTAAGTGTATGACACTAACATTTGTTAGATACTGGAATGTGACTGAGTTGGGCCTAAAATATGGCCTTTCTCTGCAATAAATATCCTAATTGCTGTGTAATAATATGAGTTTAGTTTCCTTAAGAACAGTAGACTTGAAGTAAGGCCTCTCTGTCATCCAGTATTTCAGATTAGCATGCTTGTTCCAGAAGCAAATTGGCAATAGTGACCTTTCTCTCTGTTGGTAAAAAGAGGATGTGCTGTTTACATGAGGAGCATCATAAAGGAGGAAGAGAGAGCACTGTTATTTTCTCCCTCTAATCCTTGTAGTATTTCCTGTGAACTATGTTAGAAGGCTCTTTATTTGACATTCAAGTTGACTTGCATCCCATTCTAGCTTCTTGACTTTTCCCACATGCTGAAGGACATATGAGCATTTGTCAGCAGGGCCATGAATTCTAAATGTGGCACCAAGGCAGCTATAAATTGATATCCAGCTTTTTTTCTGGAGCAGTATTCAAACTATTCTCCAGAACAGTCTCGCTTGTACTCTCTGTGACTCCATGAATTAGTACAAAAAGAAAGAGAGTCAGCAGATTGAGTGTTTATAAATCGCTTTGGTATTTATTTCCTTTGTAAATTTAACCTTTGGGACTGCTTAGTTGCAATATATAAAACTTGATTAAGATGCTAATGTATAATATCATGTTGTGGGTCCGCAGGACCAACAGTTATTTTCTTAGATAGTCTTACACCTATTGAGCACATAGAATTATATGATCAAACATACTGTTTAAATGCTACTGTTGATAAAGTTGTATTTTCCACTGATTTAGCTTGACTTACCTGTTCTGTGGACTTTTTCTGCAAAAGCAAGCGGCAAATTTGCTAAGCAGAAAACAAGGGAAGAATTCGGTTTGTGAGAACATACAGGCTTAAGCAATTTTAGATTCAAAATCCACACCCTAGGGGTATAATGTTCATAGTTGGATACTCTGAAAGCTATTGTTAAAATTCCAAGATATTTAGAAGTATTCAAGCCAGAAAATGCAGACTTGTATACAAGTCTTTGACTATAATAGACTCCAAAGTTTCCCATGTTATTTACTTTTATGCTGGTCCCTAGAGAACCAGTAGGGCGACATAATGGCTGCAAACCTAGTTGTGAACTGGACTCCCTATTTGCATAGTGTAAGCTAACTACAATATACCATTTCTACAAACGGTCTACTTAAAGCTGTTTCTTGATCGGTTATTTCACTGTGGGCTACAGTTTTAATATAATAACACACACACATTTCTCAACATTGTCAGTATATTATTTAGTCATAAACTCTCAGAACTCTGTTGAATTTATGGGCTGTGAAATCATATTCTGTACACAGCTAGAACCCCTTACCTTCTTACCTGAAAATGCTGAAACTATATGAAAAGCTGATAACAAAAGCAAATAATTAATTATGTTTAACATGTAACACTGAAAACTTTATTATATGCTGGCACTGATATTTTAAAGGGATGATTTCTTTTTTAGAGTTCATTACTGGATATTTCTAAGTAGAAGATCTTATTAACTGCTATATTAATGATATTTCATATTTTCTCCTGTGAGACAAATAAGAGTTTGCATTATTAGTTCAAGCAAATGCTGGTAGAACTCCCATCAAGGCTTCCAAAAAGAAATTAGCATAACATCTATTATTTTAATCTAAGCCAAAGTACCTTTACTAAAAGCACATCTTTAAGAAGGATAGTTTTCATTTTGCATGCAGAATCTGCTTTACTCTTTCTTTCTCATAGAAGAATGTATAACTGTAGAGTTAATTAAGGAAAATATGTTCTAAGTAAATTTTGAGAATTTGGGATCTCATTCAGCACTAAATACTTGTTTCCTTACCAAGCTAATCAAAATGCACATTGTGTTGTATCTGCCATTCCTTAGGGCCTTTTATTTTTATTCTGATGCTAACCAATTTTTTCTTCTGAGTGACTGAAAGACAAAAGGGTTATTCTGCAATTCCACAGTGTGAGATTAGTTTTCTTTAGGAAATGTGATGTTTTCTTAATACGATATAATATCTGTAATTTTTCTGCTCCCTTCATTTTCTTTGTTATTTTTTAATGGAATAATTGAAACCTTCCAAAAAGATAGGCTTTTTAAAAGAATTGTATAAAAGGTGTTTTTCTGGTTTTGAGGTCATTTTTAATTTATTCTGTTTATATCTATTCCTTCTATCTCTGTGATAAAAATAAAAGCATTTATTAAAGACACTGATGAAAATGGACTAAGTCTTGGACTTCCTTTTATGCACAGTTCTCTTTTCCTGAAAGCTCACAGGACATGTGTATTATAACATGCAAAGAGCAAGTGTTCACCTTTCACCACCTTCTGTAATCAAATTTTCCTTTCTGACACTTAAGTTTCTATTAGCACTGCAAACCTCTTTGGAAATTCTAGACTATCCCTATTCTAATCCTCTAGGTCTCCAACATCAATTACAATGAAATTACATATGTGTACTCTATCTATAGCCAACTGCTTGCATGTATTTGTGAATGTCCATTTCCCTTTTCAGAATTAAAAACAAGGGTAAAAGCTGGAGGTGCGTGTTGCCCTGTATGCTGCCCTGTACCCTCATGTGATTGTGAGTGCAGCAGTATGTTCTTCTAAGCTTATTTTAATATTCTTATCTATTGTGAGATAATAACTCATAAATTGCTTCCTGTGCTCAAAAGTCTGAACCTATTGGTCAAGGAATATCTTACACTGCAGAGAATTTTCCACATGAAAAGGAAGTTTCTTGAAACAGTGGAATCACCACAATAAGGAACTCTGAATGGATACAGTAGAGAACTCTGAACTAGATGCTATATTCAAAATGAAGACATAGAATCATAGAATTGTTGAATTTGGAAGGGAGCTCTAGAGATCATCAAGTCAAACCCATCGCTCAAAGGAGTCAGCTGGAGCAGATTGCTCAGGATAGTGTGTCTGGTTGGGTTTTGAACATTTGCAAGGATGGAGATGCCACAGTCTCTCTGAGCAACTTGTTGCATTGTTTGACCAACCCGTCTTTGTTGTACCCTCCCTCGTCATGCATTTATACACACTTAACAGTCCTGTGCCCCCTCTTCCTGAGATCAAATAGTCCCAACTCTCAGCCTTGCAGATACTCTATAATGGAACATGTGAGGGAGGGGAGCGAGTGATGCATTGCACTTCACTCTTATGAAATAAATAGTAGTAAGTTTTATTGATATAGAAAGTGGTTTCAACGAGATTCTATGGTAAAGTCGCAGTTACTTACTGCATATAGGTCAAGTTTATATAAAATCACTAGGAATACCCTCCCATTGAGTCATGAGTATCATATAGGATCCCTTTACTTTCCAAACTCCTCCGCAGAAGAGCTTGGATTCAGTTGAATCCAATCCTAGTCCCAGACTTGGTCAGAAGTTTATATGTAAGGGATTATGGGCACAATCAATCCTGGATACAATTTAGTAAAACTTGCAAAGTGTTAGGAAGTTTAGCATGCTGTGTTCACTTTTTGTGGATCTGTCTCTGGTAAGGGACCTTGACTTCAAGGAATAACCTTGAGAGGAGTCTCTGCTTAGGGGGAGATCCTGGCACTCAGCCCACTGCCTTTTAAACAGAGGTCAGTGGGCTTTGGGGTTGTCCCCCTACTTATGGGTTAAAATCTTGCATGACTTGCAGTCATTTTTGTTTCTCAGATGAACTTCTGCGTATGCCGGCTTAGTTAGTCCTTGTCTGTTGTTCTGTTGTTATCTCCCTTGCCAAGGTCCATAGGAACATCTCCTAGCAGGATGATGCTCCTTGGGAGGAGCATTCCCCAATGCGGCATTTCAGTTAGTCAGCTTCCAGACAATGCTTGTGTGTGCGATTATTCATCCTCACGTGCAGGGTTTTGCATTTCCCTTTGCATTTTGAAACACCTCTGTTCTGCAGATTGTATTTTTGGTTTGCTTGGATCGAACAACAAAGTAGAACTTCTGGTCTAGTAATATTGAAGAAGGTTTTTGCAAAGGCAGCTTTGAACAGGAGAATCTGATGTGAATTATGTTGCTTTTGAGTAAATTTCCCTCCCCCTCATTGCATAACACATAAGTTTTAGGGCTTTTCCTGTAACTTTTGCAGTTCTTAACTTAAAATAACCTTTACCATGCTCATGTTTTCCTCTTTGTTTTATTTTCTTAGATGATGTAATGATTTCATTGCTAAGCCACAATAATGAAGGAAAAACATAAACAAGGAAAATAATTCAAATAAATTAAGTATGGAGACGAGCCTTGTAACACGCTGTGAGATCAAATATACATTGGTATAGAGGGCAGGTATACACCGGGAAGGGCTTCTGGGGGCAGAGGGGATGTCCTGTAAGTAAAATAGCAATGCTATGGTAAAAATTCTCCGAATTGGTGATTCAGCTTGTCCTTATGACCAAGTTGTTAAAGTATTTTGAACGCTAGAATTAACTTGCTCACACACAAACTCACACATAAGCTAAATGCAGTGAAGTAGTTATTAACTTCTGTCAAATTACTGTTTGTTTTCAGTAAAAAGAAAGCAGTCAAGCAGTCTTTTAATGTTCTAATACTAATAGCAGAGATTCTAAGCATGCCTTCAGTTTCTGTTGCCTGTACCAAATATGTACGGTTTTGGGAAAAGGCCAAGTCTTTGTCAGATTCTGTACTCCCTCTGGTCCCTCTGGCCTGGGTTCAGGCCACCCAAAGCCTTCACTGACCTGCCCCAGCTCCTCAATTCTTAGGGACCTATATAGGATTGCTGCTAGTATTCCTCATTTTCATCATATTCAACATCATTCTGCTGGTCTGGAGAGTTTACTACGAGACTTCAGCTAGTAACCTGTTAAGTCTGAAAAGCTTTAGACAGATTCACAGCTAGAGAATCCCCTTAGTGCAAATTATACAGCCTTTTCCAGTGCACAGATAATTCTTCTCAAAATCTTTACTTTTCCTATTCCACAATCATAGGTCAAAAATAATGTTGTGAGCACCTGCTAATCCCTAGGTTACTTGATTTGGTGCAAACTAAGGCTGTCTTCCCATGATGGGAACAGAGAGAACTCCCAGAGCTCTGTTGTGAAGAGTGTGTCTGGCCAAATTTACCACCTACTGCCTGTCTGCAGTGTTAGCAGCGAACAATGAGGCTTTGCTCTTCAAAGCAGGTTTTTGAATGGAAGGTACAACACACGGTGGGAAAAGAGTACCTCTGTTTTAGTAGCTAATATGCAAAAATAATGTTAGACAGCTAAATGAAAGAGAATCTGAAAACTTCAGTCTGTTGATTAAATAATAGAAAAACAGCTCTAAGAATTTATTTTTGAAGACATATAAGTAAAGCAACCTAAAATATCAAGAGTTAGTAAAATAGACTTATTGTGTTCTTAAAATATTTAATGAAATCAGACACTCTTAAGTGTCAGGCTTCATGGTAAGAGATAAAAACAACAGGTAAAACTACTTGAAAGTGGGAAATGAGTACTACCATAGCTAGATATCCATTTTTTTAACCTCTGTAGAGAATACTTTTAACATGTCACGGATTTTATTTTAAGCTTCTTTTGTGGCCGGGCATTAGCTTTTTGTCAGTTTCAGCTTCAAACTGGAACTGAATGAGTCTGTTCAAGAATGAGATGCAGTTTACTTCCATCACTAACTGCTTTCATGACTTGAGTTTGTGTTTGCATGATTCAATATGGACAAAGTGGCCAAAGCCAGAATTAATTCTGTCTCTGCACTATGCTACGTATAATGCAAATATGCCCTTGGAGTCAAAAGAAAATTGCAAGTTATAAATCAAAGTAATTAGGGATTCAGAGTTGCTGAATGTATAATGCAATATAGATTTTTACTGTGCCTCTTGAGAATGAAAGAACACTTGTAATTTTAAGTTTCATAGGGCTAAATTAAGTTTTATTACTCATTTCTTGTGTGAGATCCTGTTACATATTTTGTTGTAATAAAACATATGTAGTGATATAATATTATCACTATTTTATTGCTGCAGAATGTGTAGTTGGGCACCCTAGGGACTAACACAAAAGCTTAATGAAGTTTTAGCCTAAGCTAAATGAAAACTTTTTTCTTCAGAAAGAGCCAGGCCCAAGCCTGTGTTGTTACTGTGCTGTACGCCCAAAGCAAACTGGGTATTGTAGTTAACGAAAGGGGCTACAGATAAACTTGTTAGGCAGAAGTTCTGCTTTTGACAAGAGGAAATACTAAAAAGGGCATAATATTGGGATTTTAGTCCTTTGTAATTACAGATGAGAAAATTTATAGTTTTGACAGATGAACTAGTGTGGCAACATTTTACTTTATTGAAAGTTAATGCTTTTCTTTTTCCTAAATTTTAATAGGTCATCAGATGTGTAATGATTTAATATTAAACTAATACTTTTAAACTATAGAAAACCTTACAATTTTCTTCTGCATTCATTGTACATTAAACTGATTGCTAACAATATTTGCAATGGTAGAGGTCACTGATAATAAAAGCTTGTTAAGAATTAGGTTAGTAATTAGTAAAAAGTAATCAAAATCACATCTTAGGTCAACCTAGATATCATACTAATGATTTTTAACCTAATGGAATTGAATTAATAAACATTTTCACCTTGTAGATGACTGTTCAACAGGGGGAAAAATAGTGCTGCAGTAATATTTGCAGTTGTCCATACTCAAAAAACTCAAGTTGAAATTGTGAAACAGCAGTGTTTTCATACTGCAGCAAGATGACTGAAAGCTGAGCTGTGAAGTTATTGAGGAGAGAATTCTGCGTTGTGATGCCAGAGTGAGATTTTCTTTTTCTGTAAAACATGGCTTCTGACCAAGCGTAGAGGTAGGTGCCATTGTCTGTCCTAGGCCTTTGGAGTCTTTCTTTTCCTTATCCACTTTTCTCTCAGAATGGCTCTGAATGTTTCATGGATAAGCCTAGTTGTAGTTGTTGCTGCAAAATCTTTGCCTTAGGTCTTGCCAGTTGGTGAGGAGCCTGGACAAGATAACCTTCCCTCCCCTCCCCTCCCTTCCCCTCCATTCCCTCCCCACCATTCTCTTCCCCTCCCTTCCCTTCCCTTCCCTTCCCTTCCCTTCCCTTCCCTTCCCTTCCCTTCCCTTACCTTCTCTTGCCTTGCCTTGCCTTGCCTTGCCTTGCCTTGCCTTGCCTTGCCTTCTCTTGCCTTCCCTTCCCTTCCCTTCCCTTCCCTTCCCTTCCCTTCCCTTCCCTTCCCTTCCCTTCCCTTCCCTTCCCTTCCCTTCCCTTCCCTTCCCTTGCCTTGCCTTTCCATTGTAAAAGGGAATCTATTGCTATGGTTGTTATGTACTGGAGTTTTTTTTATTTGTTTTCTTTTGTTTTTAAGGGGGAAAGGATTAAAGGATTAATTACTAGTAACTGTAATTACTAATAGTAATCTCTCCCTTTACAGATCCTAGCTGGGAAGCATATTTGTAAATAACCTTATCTGACCCAGGAAGATTTAGGTAGAGACACTAATTGCTTCTTACTGCGAGGGAATAAATGCATTTCCTTCACCTGAAATTATAAACAGTCTTAAACAGAAACTTAGCATACATAGTAAAACTACAGCAAGTTAATTCAGATAGTCCTATTTTTGTTGTAGAGTGGTCCTACTAGAAACAATGCATTTCAGGATGTAGGGGGAAGGAAATCATTGTAATTAATCTTGGTCCATTCTACAAAAACAATATTCTTTTATGTGATAGCTAATATTACATGACTGATTTTGTGCAGAGAATATTTACATTAAAGAAAAAAAAAAAAAAAAGTGAGGCAAGATGTCCTGCTTGTCTGTTTCATTATGATCCACCTCTGGGACAAGGAAGGTGGTGTTTCAGTGTGAAAATGAGGCAGAGAGACCATTACACCATTAATAGCTCTGCTGTATTGCATGGTCCCATCAAGATGGTTCTGCTTAGAGTTTCCTAGTTCTGTAATTCTGGACTGTATCTCTCTAGATATGGATAAAGAGAGAAGGATCTCAGGAGTACACTACTGTCAAAACGAAAATGGTCGAGGTACTGTACAATAATCTCTATGCAGTGCTGTAAAGCCCTTATGATATTAAGGAGTTTGGCTTTCTACAGAAGAAATATGTAAAATAATAATACATGTTTTGCAACTCTGTAAAAAAGCTTTCCATGAAGTGCAACCTCAAGAGATTAATATAACCTAAAATTTTTAGGGGTGCTCATTTGTTGTGACCGCATATTAGGCAATAGTCATAGTTGGTGGAGAGAAAAGCTTCTACATTCCCATCATTTTCTTCTCTGAGGGAAATGGAGAAACACATGAAAAGTTTACTGGCTTGTGGTTTAAGTGGTTGCTTAATTTACAAGCAAAGAAGTCATAACTTGTTACGAAGGTCTTTCTGGATGAGGTTCACCTGATTCTGCTGCAAAATTTGTACGAAAGAAACTAATTCAGGAGCATTTTATGGAGATCATTTAAAATTACTCGTGCTTCTCTTTCCTTCTTTCTTTTCACCTACAAAAGGAAACTCTCTTTGTTGCCATTAGTGCAAAGTCACAAAAAAGTGTTGACTCTTCCTAAAGTAACACCAGATAGTTTACTTGCAAGAATGAGTTACTTAATGTCTGTCAGTGTCATCTTCATTTAGAAATAACCATATGCGTGTCTAAAAGGGTCCTGGCAACCTTCTCTTTCTAATGTTGTGAAGTTTCGTATTCTAGCTCTGCAAAACTGTGAGTTGAGAAACATTCCTGTCAAGTTAACTGGCAACCATATAATCTCTGTATGGATTTAGAAGCTTTCTATCTGTCACTGGAGGGATGGTCTACTGGGAACAAAATAGATAAACCCAGCAAGATTATCAAATGGTTTAATGAACAACTGCTGGGATAGCTCTGTAGTACTTTATGTGTGCACTGTGTACACATTGTGTACAAAGTGTACATTATGTACACTTCATGTGTACCTCAAAGTATGCCTGAAAAGTAACTTATCTTTTATTAATTTTAGAAGATGAAAAAAGGCAGAAATCTTTCAGAATATATCCATGTGAGGTTCTAAATTTGTGCTAATGGAGGCTTCATGAGTACAGCACCCATAGAGCGCTATTCAGATGTATGTTTGAGCTCAGGCTTGGGAGCTGAAGTGTGCACTGTCTTGGCTACAAAAAAAGAATAACTTAAGTAGACCTGTGGGTACAAAAGTTGATGATATGGTGACACTGTGTTCTAAGGATAATGTTTGTTTGTTTCTTTCTTTTTACTTGTTTTGAAGAGCAGGAAAATGTTAACAAATAGTTGTTATTTTGTGATCTGGAGTTCAAATACTTTCTCAGCAGTAGCAGGAGTATGAACTGTGCATAGGTGTATCCTCTGCATCCAAAACTTGAAGTCTGCTTGTGAGTAACATGAAGTGTAGTATTATTGGGTGATGAATATAAAAGTGTAAATAGAAGCATCTCTTCAAACATACAGCTGTTACTTTTTACAGTTGTATAAAAGATAGAAGTATCTTACCCAGCTTGCCACCAGCTTTGCCCTTTCATGCATACAGTTCCTTAGATAATTTTACATAACTATTTTCTGCAAAATGTGGCTAAGTTAAAGATATATCCTTTCTATTTCTTCAATCAACCAACTAATAAATAAATAAATAAATAAATAACTCTAGGATAACCTATCAAGAAGTTGATAGGGTATTTGGAAAAAGATGTCAGCAATCAGAACACAGATAAGGTATTTTAAAAACTTGGATGTTTTATAAACTACTTCTATGGATAAACAGCTGTAACTATAACAGAGTAAGTAAAAATAAGATGAAAAAAAGAAGATGAATGCCTTATGCACAATATCATATTGAGAATTAATTTCAACTTTTGATAGGAGTTTGAAAAGTTAGTAAGAATTTTCTTAGAAAACAAATGAAATAATTTATGTTATGTATGAATTAACATAATATTTGCAAAAGAAAGCAGTTGCATAGACTTTAATATACTCTTAGGAGGAGAGCTCATGCTCAGAAACAATAATCAAGCCTGGGGAATTTCTTAAATTTCCGGATCACAGTATTTATGAATTCCACAAGTTTATTTTGAGTTCACTAGTTGTTTTGCATATTATAATTAAAGATGTTATTAGAAAAGTAGCTAGTTTGATGGATGATATTTTAAAGTTTCCAGTACATTTAATTTATTAAATTTATCAGCTCTTAAAATACCAATTTTAACAATAACAATATTATTATATTGTTAGGGGTAGAAACCCCTCTTACTGCTGGAATTCCACTAGAGGATATTATGAATTGCTTAATTTCTTGTAGATTTCCTATGTATATATCCTCACCCTGACTGTATTGAAAATTTTCTATTCTAACTATTATGAATTGCATATGACACACCCACAGAAAATTTTGGTTTAATATATTGTTAAAATTCATTGAGAATCTACAAATATCTGCATAACTTCATTTTTTTTTGAGAGAGAAGGAACCTACTTCCAATACATTCAGTTAAAATCCTTTACTTGCTTTCTTTCTCTTCTGGTTTCTCTAACTATCTTTTCTTGTTTTCCCATCTGGTCCTGATTATTGCTTCTTTGCCTGAAGAAGAGCAGTACACTCTTTGAGTTTCATTCCCAGATACCTTTTTCTTGAGACATTTACAAGTCTTTCAATGGAGACAGAATTTGAAACTTTGGAAAAAGTTCACAGTCAGTATGCTAAGGACTCTCAGATTATGGGAGTCGGGGATGTTTGCTCCAAATGACTTGCAGCTTTTTGTCTCTTTTATGACGATGTTAAGAGGAATGGATGCTGTAGACAGCTTGACTGTGTCTCTTTTCTCACAGAGCATGTTGTGCAGATTCAGTGGGGTTAGCCTAGAGGAGGCTGGGAAACTCTAATACTGCACCCATGGTGAGGCATTTCAGATCCCCATCATGCAGGGAATTGTGATCCTTTGTGCATTCTGTTGTGCCCATCATTCCTATTAGCAAATTAGGGTTACAAATTACATTTAGAAAAGTTACTGAAGGACATTTGAGATGCTATGCTTCCATTCCAGAATATTTTTTGTGAGGGAATTTATTAGCAGCACTTTGTCATCATCTTCCCTCCTTTGTGAATGTACAGGAGACTTTTTCTGGCCCATTTTGTAGGCTATAACTGTTGATACTCTGAACAAAGTTTCTTTAAGACAGATGTTTTAGGGATACCAGTGAAAAAGAAAAAAAAAAAAAAACACAGATTCCTCAAATATGTCTTAGCAGCTGCAGTAGTTGGCACCAACTACGAGAACTGTGCAACATTAAATTTTATGGGTTTCTAAGCATTTCAGGTACCATATTATACCATTCCATTGTATCAAGCTTTCCATTATTTTTGGCAGGACATCCTAAAGAATGTCTGCTTCATTCAAAAGTCATGCTTGTGCCAGTCTCAAAGTGGGGTGAAAAAAGGAAGACAGAGAGGGAGACTGAGAGGGAAATGCAAAAAAGACACATCACATTGCAAATGGCCTTTTATTTCAGGAGATGGTGATTCTTATGGAATATTGAAATCAGATGGGAAATTATTTATTTGCCAGAATTAAGACCTTTTCAGAAAAATTCATTCACGTAGTTACTTTACATTTTTCTTTCTTTTTTTTTTTTTGGCTGAACTACTCATATGAACCTAAGCAGCACTTAAGAGATGGAAAACTGGCTTCTCTCAGTTTACAGAAAGGAAAAAAAAAATCTTTGAATATCTCTATTACTGAAGCACCTGTTTTGGGCAAAGTTGCATAGTGTAAGATTTTGGCTTAGTATGTTCTGTAACCAACTAAACTTTGTTGGCTTGGAAGACATTCAAAGAACTTCTTTAAAGATGTTTCTTAGTTGTATGTCTAGACTTCAGCTCTGAGGTCACTAAGCAGCTGTATTTTGTAGCTGTTGGCACACTTCAGTACTTCAGGCTGAAGTCTGAATAAGGATACCGGAGGATAATATACTGCTGAAACTGCTGTAAGATGCTGTCTTTGACCAAACCAAGGGTTAATTATGAAATGGTTGTCTCTTGTTGCTGCAGTCCTGCAATAATCTATGAAAACCCCTCTCCAGCTTAATTTCAGTGTTGCATTGCTAGGGGGAGAGAGAGGACTTTATCCCAGCTGCTCTGATTCTGGTGCATGAATTCTCCTCTGAGAGAGGAGGCATGCACCCTTTGCCACAATTAGGGCTTGGGAGGCCATTATAAAGTATTTATGAGTGTGAATGGACAGGATGCTGATGTACAGGTGAGACCTCCAAGCACTGGCTTTTTCTGCCCAGAAAATGTCTATCCTGCCACTCTTCCTACTGCTAGCTGTTAGCATTGTGATTCCTCATATGATTATATGTCAGTATTCCAGCACCTGGCCCAAGCAACAGAGAAAAACATCAGAGACACTTAGTTCCAGGAATGAGGAAGAGAAGGGGCGGACTTTTCTGTTAGAATAGCATAAGAACTACTAGTAGAGTATTTAAGAATGTTGTTGATTTTTGCCCAGTCAGGGCTGAGTCCCTGTCTTGAGCAATGGACTGGATGGACCCTAAGTAAGTAACAGGTGGGACAAACTCCATTCTTTCTTAAATCGGCTTTCCTTGCTTTATTAAGTTAGTATGGCATGAGGGCTTTCTTTTAAAGTTCCACTAGGTATGTGCAAACAAATGTTAATAATAATATGAATAATGTTAATTGGATTTGAGAGAAGCAAAAAACTTATTGTCCCTACTTATATTTGTTCTAATCAAAATAGATTTACTTCATTTCTTTGGCTTTAGGATCTGAAAATACTAATCTAAACAGATATATTTTAAAGAACTGTGTTTTTGACATATTACCATGTTTTGCATGGCCAATCACTCCAAAGTTTGGAAGCATCCAAGCAAGGTAACTTTTTCCTTTCAAAAAATTATATTTATGAAATTCATGTTCCTTTTTATTATTATAATCGTTTGGCATGGATGTGGCTATGTATCAGCCATATGGGCTTTGTTATGGCCAGAGACTTTCATGATGTCAGCTTTCCTATTCAGGAATACAGAGGGATGAGAAGAGTGTTGCAACATCATTGCATAATATATATTTGAAACAGTTTGGGTTTAGCAAACTGCTTGATATTTTAATTTCTGCCAAAATTTGAACCCACCAGTAAAGAAAAACAGAGGCATGATTTGTAAATAAAAAATACTATAGGACAACAAAACGAGAAACTCTATTACCAGTTCTATTACAGTTAGTTAAGAATTTAAAAATCCTGGAAGTCATCATCCTGTACATCTTATGCTTCAGCTGGTTATTGTAGGTAAACTACAGTGCCTTAATATTAAGCATATAGAGAATTTTCTTGGTATGAGAGTGGTATGCCATCAATATTTGATAGCTACCTGTTAAAATAATATATCCTGCATGGTTAAACATGTCAAAATACTTTGGTCTATGATAGCTGTAAGCATAATTTGTCTTCTAGCAAGACTTTTTATTTTCATTTTTTATTTTTTGCCGAAACAAATATACAGGAAAGCAATGATGCACATCTGAGGCCATATAAGTGTGTTGTTGTGCAGTGCACAGAAAAAACAAATGGTTATCAGAAATATCTTCTTACAGGTATAAACTGTTCAACTGAACAGTTTTGTGTAGCCAGGCTTCTATGCTGGAAACAGATAAATGAATTCCTGTTATTTTTACCGGTTGGTGAAAGCAAGGTTGTAGGCAGTAAAGAACTTGAAGAAGTGAATACAGATATCCAATTATTTTGTATCTGAATTTCACAGAATCACAGAATGGTTAAGGTTGGAAGAGATCAAGCAGGGACACCTAGAGCACGTGGCACAGGGTGGCATCCAGGTGGGTTTGGAAGATCTCCAGAGAAGGAGACTCCACAGCCTCTCTGGGCAGCCTGTTCCAGGGTTCTGTCATCCTCACAGGAAAGAAGCTCTTCCTCACATGGAGATTAAACTTCCTATGTTTCAACTTACACCCATTACCCCTTGTCCTGTTACCAGCCGCCACTGAGAGGAGCCTGGTCCCATCCTCCCTACAATCACCCCTCAGCTCCTCTCAGTCTTCTCTTTTCCAGACTAAACAGGCCCAGCTCGCTTAGTCTTTCCTCATACGATAGATGCTCCAGTCCCTTAATCATTGTCACTCAATGCTGGACCCTCTCTAGAAGTTCAATGTCTTTCTTGTACTGGGGAGCCCAAAACTGCACCCAGTATTCCAGGTGTGGTCGTACCAGAGCTGTGTATAGGGGGAGGATCATCCCTCAACCTGCTGGCAACAGAATTTCTCTATTTTGATCAGAATTTTGATCTACTTTTGTTTTTAAAAAAAAGCTTGTAAAAGAAGAAATACAAAAATTACAGTATATAAGAAGCGTGGCAAAATGAATGAAAATTGGAGATTTTAACTGTAAAAACTGGAATATGACTAAAATGCAAAGCCATATATGTGTATTTAAGGTGCAAACTGAATAAAACAGAGAGGATCTGTATTTGCCTGTCTGAATGTCACTAGATACTGAAAAAAAATGAAGATACCTTCTTTTTATTTTAGTAAGGAGATTTTGCCCAATATCAAAATTAACCTCAAATGAAGTGAGCCAGAAAGAAAGTCAAGACTTCTCCATACATTCTTAACAAATTGCTGAATAACATGCTTCTTGGTCCATTACTTATGGAACTAAAATGCTGTAATATTAATGATACACAGTAATTCTTCAGATTTATTAGGCAATGATACTGGAACTTTGCTTAAAATGGATTGTTAGTTTACTTGCTGGAACAATGACTTTCAAATACTTCACATCAAAATTATTCTTAAACCTCAACATTGTCCATGTGCTGTTGTCCAGCTTTCCTACAACATGTCAGTGAAGCCCTGTGTATGTTACTGATTAAAATGGTTTTGTAAGTCAACTGCAAACTAGTTGCCATGGCCTCACATATCAGACATGGGAATCACAGTTCTAGACCAATCTAGATTTTAATCCTTATTTTATTCTTCATGGTATTCAAGAATATTGTCTTCTTACAACTGCATTCTTTCCTTATTGTAAAAGTCTTTATCTAAAATCATATTCCGTCTACAAGCTAGGCCATATAGGAAGTATTTGTAAGAAAAACAATGTGCAGTCACCTCTTAGATCCACAGCAAGTGTTGTATTTCTGTGTTGCTTTTACTTGTGCCAGTACTTGATTTCTATACAACACTATGATATATAAACTTGTGCTTAAGTCAAAGTGAATAAATCTGCCTGGCCTCATGGAAAACCAGTTGTCTTCCCTTAAACTATGTATTTATGGAAGGGATGAACAAAATCTATTTCAAAATAATGTAATGAGAACAAATGTACTATATTTATAGTACAACAATATACTTTGTCTGAATTATTTTCTTTTAGATTAAGAAAACAAAACCGCAAAGTCACTCTGAAAGTGAGACATTTCTCTTCTCCAGAAACACACTATATCAGCTCAGAAGATCCATTTCAACAAGTGAGAGAAATGAGAGGGAAAAAAAGTCTCTTAGTATAACTTAGTTTTATGGAATTTGCCTTCTGGATCGACATGAAAAAAGTTGAGATGAAGTATGTAGAAAAAAACTTACCTTATGCAATACATAAGTCACACATATGTAGAATTGATATATATCAGAACTTACTAAAATAGGAGATTAAATTGTGGTCTCATTCAATTCAGCTAGAGAAAATGCCCCGGGCTTTTCTGGAAAGAGAGCTTCACTTAAGTCAGAGTATCATAAATTTAATCCCTTAATAGGCTGATTTTGAACTTATATATATACGACAAAGTTTTCCATCCAGTGATAATACCTGCTTGGCAAAACCTGTAGCAGCACAAATGGTCCTTTTCACAGGCACGCAAGCTCTTTTCACTGGAAGACTGAGAACAAATAGCATGTAATGAGGGGCAGAGAGGTAACAGGGACCAAACATGAGCTGGAATGGGAAATGCATTCTTAAGGAGCTTTGCTTAGTGGCATTAAATGAAGCATGATTTCCAGATGCTTCTTTCCATCCATGTTCCTAGTGAGCCAGACTCTGATTTGTCTAACAGAAGGCAGTCTTTCTGCCTGACCTTCATAATTCTCTCAGCTACAGGTTCAGGAAATGGTATAACTTGTTCTTTGGGATAAATACTTTTCTTCTCCAGAATTCTCAGATAATGCTCAGGGCAAACTGATAATATTTCTTTCCAAATTTTTTTTCAGACTATTTTTTTATCTGTCTCTGTCAGACCATTTCTGCCAAGCAGCTGTAGAAACAGCACAATTTGCCTGAGTCACTGCAAATGACTTGCAAGTAACACAAAGAAATGTAAAACGAAATGTAAGGGACAATTTTAGTTTTGTTTTCAAGTTAAGATTTAATTGCCACATGGGTAGCTGTCCAGATGTGCCATCATAAATTCACAGGCCACTGTTAACCATACCCCTTTTCACTCTATAGAGATCAGCATTCTGATATAGGACAGAAATGCTTAGGTCATTTATCAGAGACTTAACTGGCACTTGTATATACCAAACTTGAAGGAAGCTATAGGAAAATAAGGAAAAGTAGAAAGGTAAAAGAATTGCTGGATTCTGGTTGCTTCTTGGTGATTATTTGTTTTTCCTTCTGTCCTAATGATTATGCCAATTTAGTGTGATTTTATAGTTGCCAAACTAGACAATATATGAAATCTGTAATCAATTACAAAACTGTCTCGAATATCTGCCATGGTGTGTGCATTTCATCCATACCAGAGGTTTGAGTTGTCTCTGTCCACAGTGTATTTCTCAATGTCCAGCAGTGCATTCCCATGCATGGAGAATATGTGAACATGATGAAAAGTACTGAACGTTGCTGACTCTAGAATAGTTGAAAAGATGATTTCAATGGACTCAACAAGAACAATAGCTACATTGCACAACTTTCCCATTAATTTCTTTTAAACATGTCAAATTTTCAGAATTCTTACCCATGAGGGGAAAATGTGGGTTTGTACGACCCTGCATTGTTTGCTTGCTTTTCTTGTTTTTATGAAACTCAAAGAAACAAAGGGAAGACAATGTCATATATGTTTGCAATAAAGTATAGAAAATAAATATTTCATATGTCATTTTCTACCATTTCAGAACAAAATTTATTTGTAGATATGGGGAAGAAATAACAGGTTGCTAATTGCTAGCTTAAAGAACACTTTTACTGTCTGCCAGAAGGAAGAAACTGAGTTTTTGAGTTACAAAAAAAAAGCAAATGAATTGGTCTTCTCAAATTTCTCACGGTCTTTTTTAAGTTCTCTTCTTTCAAATAAAAGAAATATTTAATGGAAAATTCCTGACCACATATTGAAGTCCCTAATTGATGCTTAAATAAATATACAACCCTTAAATGTATGCTATGTGTTACCCTAGCCTTCAGAGAGACGTAAGCTACATCTCTAACTAAATGCATTTCAATAACTTCTATGTATGTAGATTCTTCTAAATAAGTTGTAAATCTCTGTGGTCAGTCATTTCAGTCTTTTCTGAATTCTGTGACAGTCTTCCAGCACTCTAGTCTAGTGGCCCATTTACGGCATACCCTTATCTTGTACCGTGTTTTGGAGCTTTCCCATTTGATGTCTCTGGGATGGTTGTGAGCCTGAGGTTGTTTTTCACATGTGTATAGAAGCTACATTGAAGTTTTACAGCTAAAATTGTTTATCTTGCTTACACAGCAAGCTGAACAATGATGAGTCTTTGAAAGTATCTGAAGATTCCTTTGAGGCAAATGAAGAAAATCTTGAAATTGGGCTTTTAAATTAATCTGTATTATCACTTCATTAACAGCAGTCATCAAAATCAGATTGAAAGTGCTCATTAATTGACTAAAAAAAGAAGTATACAATAAGAGGATGTTGGTGATAAATGTCCAAAAAAGCAACTTACATACAAATCCAAGATATCGAAATCCTAGGTTTTAGATCCTTCTGAATTCATGTGATGACTCAATGCAGGTAACATTGTTTCTTATACAAAGTGCAGTGGATCAAAAATAGATTTTGTCGCACAGTCAGTTAAGAGGCTGAGCATTTTGATTGCAAACTACGTACCCAAAACATACATTTACAAGAGGGGAACTTGTTTAGTTAAAGGATCTGTCTGACCTAATCCAGGGCAAATATAAAAAATATCTTCCTATAATGGCACAAAAAATTTTCTATTGCAGTTGAAATAGGAAAGTGGAATTCAGAAAAAAAAAGCCTGAACAGAGGTTCAATGATTGAGTTCTGAAAAATATATGGTGGAACTGGGGAGTTAGGTAAAATATTATCTAGTGTGATATTAACCTACATATCTATTATGGATTGATTCAAACCTATTTGGTCAGTACTGTTGAAGCCATGCTGAACCTAAGAAAGCAATTTGGGAATGCTTAATCTCTTGCTGAATACCTTCCTCTCATCTGCTACTACCCCTTTAAAAGATACTGTTTCTCCCATCAATTGTGCTGGATCTTTAATTTATTAATAGAGAGGATAAGTGGGTAGAGGAGGGTGAACAAAATAATTCCTGCATTTCTCAAGATAAGGTGCTGTGGGCATGTGAGAGCAGAGCTGTTTAGTCTCCTGCTGTGCCTGTTTTACATTTCGAATCCTACTTACAAAGAATTACCATGTGCAGCTGAGCAATATTCTGTGTTCTAGACCACAAAACTTCATGCATCTCCCCCATATTGTTGCGCATCCTCTTAACCAGATTTCATCTATTTCTCAAAGACATCTGGAGTATTGTGTCCAGTTCTGGGCCCCATAGTACAAGAGGGATGTGGAGCTTCTGGAGAGAGTCCAGCGCAGGGCCACAAGGATGATCAGGGGCCTGGAACATCTGCCCTGTGAGGAGAGGCTGAGGGAGCTGGGCCTGTTCAGCCTGGAGAAGAGAAGGCTGAGAGGGGACCTGATCAGTGTCTATAAGTACCTCAAGGGAGGCAGTGAGGAAGATGGTGCTGGCCTCTTTTCAGTGGTGGGCACCGACAGAACTAGAGGAAATGGCCACAAACTAAAACACCAAAAGTTCCACAGGAATTTAAGGAAAAATTTCCTAACAGTGAGGGTGACAGAGCACTGGAACAGGCTGCCCAGAGAGGCTGTGGAGTCTCCTTCTCTGGAGATCTTCCAAACCCGCATGGACGCAGTCCTGTGCCACGTGCTCTAGGTGACCCTGCGTGTGCAGGGGGGTTGGACTAGATGACCTCTAGAGGTCACTTCCAACCTTAAGGATTCGATGATTCTAAGAAAGGGCCTGCAAAGCAGCAAACCCCCCATGTAGAAAATCATGTGTCCTTACAACAGTCTAGGAGTGGAGATATATGACAGGAAATTAAGATATTTATCACAATGTAAATATGGAAAAATATACTGGTTTTTGTATCACAATTATTTCAATAACTTTTGCTTAAGCAAGTGACTACAATTTTCACACCAATTATTTCCTTCTTCCATTTCCTTCTTTCAGATATATATATTTTCACCTTTTTTGAAGATTTTTTTTTCATTTTACTCTTCCCTTCATCCACCACTTCTTCATTTTTTTAATGCAGTTTTCTTTATTAAGTAAGTTCTTTGTTCTCCTTGATCTATGCTGTATTGAGTCTTCCTTTTGCATCCGTTTGGTGATGATTTAATGCTGTAGCTGAAGCAAAACAGGTATGCAGTATTATAATGCAGGTTCTCAAAGACAAGGTCAAGATATTTGTAATTCAACAGTGAATACTATTTTCTGAATGTTGAACACATAATAATGAAATTTTGCTTTTTAAAAGGTACAGTGGTGAATGAATTATTCTAATTAGTTAATTACAACAAGGTAAATAAATCAGCTCAGTTGCAGGTTTAAGATGGAAAAAGCTGTTCATCCTTGGGATGATCAGTATATGACAAAAACAATATTTTAAATCTAATAGATTTTTATGACTGTTAAATAGGAACTACAATTTAGGGCTGTTCCGTAAATACTTTTCTTCTGGTAAGACTAGAAATATTTTTGTTTTTAATTTTAGGCTTCTTTCTTAGGACAATTAAAAAGATATCAATGTATCACATACATACGTACATATATTCCCATATGTAGATGTGTGTAACTTTCTGTATCTGCCTCTATTCTTTCAAAGTGAGATAGTGAATTGCGCTGGAGAGAAATTTCTTCTTAGCAGTGGGCATAGATAGTGTGTGAAGTTTTTTTGATATGATTGTTTCCACATACTGATAGGAATCAATATATCTCATAGGAAGAGCAAACTTGCAGTGATCCTTATGAATACTGTAATGTTGTCTTGAAAGAGGTCTCAATACGCATATCTGCAATCTAGCCTTTTCTTCGTTCCTTTTGTTTTTTTTTCCATGGTAATACTAAATGTGATACTTCTGGTAAGATTAAGCTGGTACACAGGATTCTCTCCTAGCAGAATTTTAATTTGGCTACAGAGTGGATTCAGTGCCAGTTTTGATTATAGCTAGTAGAACTCACAGAAAATCCAAGCCAATAATAATAACTGTCTCAAAGCGAGAAAAGGGGGAAGGTATATTTGCCACCTCACACACGGTTCCCTAATGAGATCTTTACATCATGCTCTTTCTCTGCTGTAATCTGTTGTAGTCCACCATCCACAGAACACAGAAAACTACCACCAGATCTGGCATTAAAAAAAAATGGTGTTTGCAGCCAGAGTGGAAATATCAAAGAATCAAATCATAAAAACCAGGCTTCACAAAGTAGTAGAAAATACTTGGTAAAGAGCAATTCCACTTTCGCAGTGGAATGCGGTAGGTGACCTAATCTTTTATTTATTTATTTATTTTCCATCATTACTTCCCCAATTTTTGACTGGGACTGAACTACTTTCTCACTACCAAAAATGGTTCCTCTAAAAGAAGGCTGAGTCATATGAACAAACTGCAGTGAATCTTACTATTGCTCAGGCTAAATGCAGGACTGGACTCTCCAGAGTTGTGATCATGACCCTTTACAAGCACAGTTAAAAGTCAGGTGATACCATAAAAGTTAACAGCATGGTAATATGCAGACTGAATGCTTTTGCAGTTTACATAAAATTTCAATTTCTCTGTTACAGAATAGTTTTTGGAATGGTATTCAATGTGTAGATTGTAGCCCAGCAATAATGCATGATTGTACCCATCTGCAGTCAGAGGTCAATTGTGGAATGCACCACTGGCCCAGGAAACAAAGGTACTCAGCACCATCCTAAGTCAGACCATAATGCAGAGGTCTCATGCCCACCTGTTCACAAAAGTTGAATCTCTCACATTTTGACTCATATTTCTTCAAAATTGTAGTTGACTTAGTCTCTGAAATGTATTCTATGGCTCTTGAGAACAGAAATGACAATGTTATTACACAAGGCTATCTTTCTAAGGCAGAAGATAAGTCAGCGTATCAGGGTTTTTAGCACTCGGTAGACACAAGAGATTAAAAATGTGTGAATGTTTAGTTTGATGTAACAATTAACATGCTGCTATTAGAAAATGCTGCTCAGAAAGAACTTTCACAACTGTTTTGAGTAAAAGTGGAAGTTTGGGATTCTCCTCTGTGTATTGTATGTGTATTTCTGTAGTTAAGCTTATATATTCAGGATAGTTATTCATAGTTCCTGAATTCAGTTACTGGAGACAGAATGCACAAATGAAAACTCATCTGAACTGGCTGTGCATTCACTGTCTTGAATGATTTGGGGGTCAGTAAGACAGAAGTGATAAATGAGTTACAGTGATTCAAAACCAATAAATCCTGATGTCCAGATGGGTTTTATCCAAGGTTGTTAAAAGATGCTAAGAAGGAAGAATGTAGACTAGTGGCAGTAATCCTGGAAAAATAAGATTATTGTGAAGAGGTTTTGGAAGCTACAGGAGGAGTAAAACTGACTTAAAAAAATGTAGTAAGCAAAACAATACAAAGTTACTTAAAATGCATGCAAAATAAATGCAAGCAATTTGTATCCAATATAAACATACATACTAAAAGCACAGTTCGGTAATAAGTAAACTTTTCCAGAAGATTAGACTTAGGTAAGGGCTTTTAATTGCAGATGTCCCCACCAAGGGACCCCAACAAACACTTAAAATTGTCAGTTAAACCCTGTCACTGATCCGAAAGCAAGCTACCCAGGACTTTTCAGAATAAAAGTATGCAGAATGCTACTGGAAATTATTTGTATAATAATTAAAGATGCATAGAAAAAAAATAAACTAAGATTTTAAAATAAGAAATAATAGGAAAAATGCGATAAAAGCAGCTGTGACTTTTTTTATGCAATATCCACAGCATTAGAGAACTGTTCATGTTGAGAGGGACCCTAGGAGATTTCTAGTCCAACTTTGTTTGCAAAGCAGGGTCACCATTAGGTCAGACTAGGTCAGATTTAGGTCAGACTGGGCCTGGACTCATCAAAGGAGCAGTCTGGACAACTCCTCTAGGCCACCTGCTTCACTGCTTGACTGCTCTCTAAAATGGTTTTCCTTATATCCATGTGATAGGTCAAAGCACTACTGTTCTGATAATCTGAGCAGAGATATCTCTGCTCTGAAGAGCCATCATGACCTGTTATTCACAGTGAGATGATGATGATTCTTAAATGAAGCATGAGCCTTCAAGGGAAGCAAATCTTTCAAGAGAATATTGACAGGTTCCTGTCTGTGTTTTGCAGAGAATTCGGGTATTTAAGAAAGAAGATTTCAATTGATCTCCTTAGTTTTAAAAGACTTCTGAACAGGACAGTTCACCAGAATCAATCCCTACCTACCTCTCTTTCAATTTATGCCTATCATCACTTGTTCTGAAACTATGAAGAGCTTTTTCTTTAAGGGGTCATGCTGAATTTTGTCTTTCCATTTGCAGCCAGGATTTTCAGTATTACTGTCTGAATTACTACAAACAAATTTCCTACTTGGAAGCAACTCTTGAGCTGTGTTCTAGCTTTATGTATAAAGCTAGAATAGTTTGAATTGGTTTGCTCTGGACTAGCTTACAGATATTTCAGATTACATATTGATCACCTACCAAGAATCTTAACTAACGGTTTATTTTTCACTTTATCTTGATTGCGATGATAGAAGTGTCTGGAAGACCTATCTGTATTTTTTCAAGTGATTCTATTAGAACACCTCTTACAGTCCTGTGTCTTTCCTTCTTTACCTATGCACAAGGAACAGCATGCTAAGCATCACTGTTTTCAGCTGCCTTCCTATTAATTTTAGCAAATACAAAATACTAAATTATTTATAATTTTAATAATAATAATAATTCTGTATAATAAATATTTTAGTGTGCCTGATGAGAGTAGAACACAATTTTAGAGAGGACTTAGTGTGTAGCATTGATTCTCTACCTTTAATATATGGATCTAGCATTTGTTTTGCATCTTAGACCTAAAACTAAGATAAGCTATTTAATTTTGTTAATGTGATGTTACTAATAACATGATTGAATCTACCAGAAAAATAGTAGATCATATTCATAGCTGTTAACTTTGCTTCTCAGAATTACAAGAGTCAAGAGACTTCCCTGCAAGTCCTCTCAAAGCCAAATCATTCATATATAAAATGTGCTTTCTCAGTTCTCAAATAAAAATAAATATTCAATTATGATTTCATGATAACGAATGGGCTTACTTTTAGGTTTGAAGTCCAAGGAATAAAACCTTATATAGATATGGCTGAATGACTTTCATAGTTTATTTTCATCAGTGCTTGTTTGTATGATTAGGCCTTCATAAAATTATCCTTGCATATTTAGACTGAATTTATTTTCCCTAAGTATGGAAGACTTTAATGTGATAAAGACATGTAAAGTTGGAAGTGGGAAGGAATTCACCATTGTGACTAATCCCTGAAACTTGTGTAGCAAGTGCTTCAGACAGTGTCTTAGGTGGGATGAATCGCTTTCTGAAGGTCCCCATTTCTTTTCCCTAACTGCAGAAGGGACCTTGATAACTTGATGACACTAATAATCTATCTTTTGGACAGCTACAATCAGTGTTGAGAATCCCACCTAGATTCAGTAAAATGCTTTATGTTTACTTCATAATGAAAATCCCATACACTTTTATGCGAGCAAATTCATCTTGGTTTCATACACCATTCTTCTGCAAAACATTGCTGCCAAGAATTAATTATTTATCTATTCCATAATGCAGTTTACATGTAGATCCTTATCTTTTTACCCAGAAAAAAAAATACGCAAGGAGAAAACTAAGAGAAAGATTGGATATATGTATTCTGGAGTTGTTAGCTAAGATTAAACTGTTTTGAATGGTTAATAATTACACTTGTAATGGTTAGAAAAACATTTTAATTTTTGTACCTAGTTTCTGCTGCTATGTTGCCAATGACACAGGGAATATAATATTAGGGTAAGGGAAAGAGCAAGTTTGGATCTGGGTGTCATTACTTCAGCAAATGAAAAATCCTTTAAACTACTTTTCCTTGATTCTGTTTAGATTAAATAATTACATTAACATTAATGAGAAGTGCAATCACACATGAGCCAATATCTGCTCTCAGTTTTCCCAAGATTGAAACTGGATCAACTCTAGCAGTAAGGACTTTTTTTGTTGTTCGTTTGTTTGTTTTGTTTTATAGATAAGTCAATTTATATCTCACACACACTGTCTTTTTCCAGTTAATACGGATTGAATGTGTATGGACTTTTGTTGAAGAATTGTATGTTTCTATGGATAGATACTGCTGGATAGATAGATATAGTTTAACAACAAAAAGACAAAAATTAGAAGTCTGACTTAGATGGATTTGTGCTATTTCAACTGAGTGGGGTTCTGGGGTAGTTAAAACTTTTTAGATATTATAATTTTGATGAATGTGTGTAGAAAGAAATGCAATGCTCTTTGTACAAACTATGATTTTATTGGATTTAATATTTAATGTGAAATACATCCACATTTAATAGCAGGAAGTGTTAATTCTGACTATTTTCCCTCTTCCTCTTTTCAAGACAGTAGTTTACAAAGACAGTGTTCTGAATGAAAACACTCCTCTACCAAGTAGTCGCATACCATTAGTTTCACCATTAAACTGTAAGCATAGCATGGCTACCATTTCTATCATAGGTCATTTTAACACGTAATTCTGGAGATCAATGCAAATTTGCCAGTCCAGCTGTATTCATGACTGTGGGCTGTTTATTGTTTTTGCATTAGCATTTAGCTGCTTCTTGGTGAAGTAAAGTATTTGCTCCCTGAAGTTTCATATTACAGATTTTAAGCACAACATACTCCAGGGAATTCAGTAGGTGATGGCATCCTGCTTTTAAAACACCAGCATTACTTGGAAATTGAGTTAATGAAGTCTCCAAAGTAACAGGTCATATTGCAATTATGAAAATAAATTAATTTATCCTTTCTTGCTCGTTTAATGAAATATTTAAAGAGTAAAACTTAAATTAGTTTGAGAATTCTCTTGAATGAAAATATATGAATCAATGTTTTAATTTTTTTTCTGATACTTTCATGATGAGGAAGACAATTGTTTGTGCCATAGTCACATATTTATGGATGCAATCCTATGGATGGAAAGCTTACACCTGCTCTTTGTTAGACAGCAGAGAGGCAAAGATAGAGATGTACTTTCCTAAGAGAAGTACCTAAGAACAGAGCTATGACTTTGTTTTCAGAAATATCTGTTTCAGAAGACAATGAAGAGACCCTAAATCCCAACCTTAAAGTGGGCATCCAACTTCCAGCCAGACAGCTAAGCTTAGAAGTATGTACTGCGTATTATCATTCAAGTATCTTATGTTGCCAAAGCGCAGTTATAGACTATAACTGACTTATAACAACCGACAGCTCTGTTTCTTTCCTAGCGTTAATTTTCTAATATTGTTGTCGAAGTACTGCAAAAGAACATGATGTTTTATTTGGAGAACGCTCAATGCTGAAATACCAGATATGGCAATGTGCCAAATGTTCTAGTCACGAGAATAAATTGCTCCTTGGTGTAGGTAATGGTCAGAAGACATCTCATAAATCTCGAGATTGTTCAGAAATGTTAGTGTTCACTTACCAAATAACAAATAAACAAAAAAAAAAACACCTTAGAAAAAGATTGGTAAAGATGAATCTTAAATATTTTGATACAAGAAGGAAAATGTCACACTCTACTCCTCCAATTTTATGCAGAGACCTATATTTTCTAGTGCTTTGAAATGCAGCGTACATCCTGAATGCTACTACAAAGATTTTTGCATTGCATCCATATGTTTTAGTACGTCAAATATAAGTTATGCATCTTCATTTATTAAAATTGTTGCAGTCTCTTCTCTTCCTACTCTCCCTTTTCTGGAATCAAGAGATTGACAGTTACCTGACCTATGGTACAAGCCTTCGGCGTCAAGTGTGTTTCAAACTTACTGTTGTCTCTGTACCTCTTCTTTGGAAAAAGTATTTCTGAAAAGTATCCATTTTTTCCCTCATTTAATGTTCTCTATAATATTAGATTAATAGCCAAGACACTTACATAGCTAATCTGCCTGTCAAGCTTATCAATGTTTATTCTGTATAATCTGTCCTAAAAAAACCCTTGCCTCTTGTATCAGTGGTAATATTTTCGGGTCCAGATCTTTTAATTCATTTATTCATACCATGCTTATAGAACATTCTTGATCCATCCATAAAGCCCCTAGATGTCAGTACAATAATTGTAATAATATCAAAACCAAAAATAATTGTAGTAGAATGACTCTCAAATAACTTGATAAACAGAGATCAACCACAAATCAAGGAGAAGAAAAAGATGATTTGCAAGTTGCTTTCAGAGAATTTGTAGGGGCCATGTGCTTTCTGCCTTTGACATTACCTTAATAAATACTTTGCTATGTGAGACTCTTCCCTCCAAAAAAAAAAAAAAAAAAAAGAAGTCCACAATTGCAGTGTTTCCTTAAAGGTAACTGAACTAAAAAGAAAAAAAAATGGAAGTGAGAAGTAGATCATACAGACAAGACTCTCTGTTGCATGAGAAGATGGCCTTTCTGACCACAACCACAGTTTGAGTGATCAAACACATCCTCACGGTTTCAAGTACAAATTTTGTTTGACCTTTCATTAAACACCTCTTCTCTTTGGCAATCAATTTTTGTGAGTCCCTTGAGTAGCAAGAGGTTTGTCTGCACTCTGTTTACAAACAGGGAATTGAATTACCAACATGAATCACAGAATTCACTAGCCAGATCCAGTACACAACATGAAAGGGTGAGCATTTTGAACAAAGAAAATATGTTGAAATCTTCATTCTTTCAAATCTAGAATATGATGAGCAAAGACAGCTTTAGTTTGAGAAGTTTGTACTAGGTTCATCCAACCCAGCATATTCTGCCATTCTATAATGTGTTATTCTGGCCAGGTCTGTGAACTTTCTTAGGCTGAAAAGATGGCTATTGGATGTTTTCTACTGTCCAGCCACATATGTTTTCCACCACTGAAAGTCTTTTAAGGTCTATGCCAAAGGAAATCACTGGAGGACATGGCTTGATTTTGGCTGCTGGTATAAAAACTCTTGGTAGTTTTAAAACCCTTTGCCCTTACTCCATGTAAAGCAGCTTCTAGGGTAAGGTAAGTATTACATTCTCTTTGTTCAGTTGTCTTAGTTCTAACTGAGAGGCTGATACTAAGTTAGTATTTGTATGTATGTACTTATACATACATTAAAATATAAACACGATTTCTTCCTAAGCCAAGGAGAACATTTAAGAGAATAAAGCTGTTTACACTTCTGCATGCATGTTTTTAAAAAATGCTGAAGCACTAGGGCTATTTTCCTACATTGTTTAAATACACATTATTATAGATATGAACTTGCATATTTACCAATTCAAGTATTTATTCATTTTTCAAAATATCAGTGACCTGTTAAAAACAGTATATCAGCAAAAAGAGATACCTGATCTTTCTTTTCTTTGAACGCAAAACACATACAATCTGTGAAACGTTCTACCGTAGGCTGTAGAGGAAAGGGGTGTAACTAGCATTTCCTTTTCAGTCTGAAAATTTACAGGAATGCAGTAGCACATCTGTATGGAATTAGCATGGCTTCTCTCCCTAATACATTTAGATTCATGTGACTGCAAAGCTAGAGTCTATAATCTTGAATCTGATTTGTTCTACCTAGTAAAAATATCAGGACTAACTGTACCTAAGGGTCTAATAATTAAAAAGACTAAAATTATGTTGTTAAGAAAAATGAAAACAAAAGCAGACAGCTTCATATATTTTCCATCCCTTGCATCTTTAAATATCAGTTTCAGAAACACTGTTTAGCAGTCTATGTCCCAAACAAAGTACTTATAATTGCAGGTGCTGCACATGGATTTGACATCATCAGTGTGCTTAAAAATATCCTAAACTTTTACTTTGTACATCACATCAGAAACATTTCTGCCAACCATCAACTTTCTTCTGCAATTTGAGAACATTGTTTTTTCTTCCACAGCTGTATGTATGCCACGTATGATAAAAGATGTCATAATTACCATATAATGTCAGAATCCTTTGAAATAATTTTTAAGTAATAATTGAATTGATCTTAATATGTGTAATGCCATTACAAAGTACTGAAAAATTCCAAAATAATTGAAAAGAATATTTATCTCCTGAACATGTTTGTACCTTTTAAAATTTCCTAACCACTGATATGGGAGGTAAATGTATATCACTTTTTACTGAAGTCCACATAAATTTGGCATTTGTCTGTTTGAATTTGAAAACTTACTAGTTTAATTTTTATTTATTTATTTATTTTAATATATCAGCATACAAAAGATCTGCCATGGTAGCAATTCAAAAATTTTTAACATTTGTAAACATTTTAAACATTTTAAAATTGTCTTTCCTCATTCAAAGTCTACTTTCATTTATATTCCACAAATCTATTTAAATTTAGTAAAAACAAAGTAAAAATTGCTTCTAGCATGTAAAAGCAATTACTCATGTCCCTCAGAACAGAGAAACACACAAGAATAAATAATACAACAACAACAACAACAAATTGTTTCTGTAATGCTTCTGCTTATTTTGGGGCTTACCAGAGAACCTTGATACTGTTGCCAAGATTGCTTCACTTTTGTGAAGCAAAATTAGTTGCAGTAATATCTATTAAAAAGAGAGAACATACGATTTAAGGAGTAATACATCTACAATAATAGTACAAAATGGCACTATTTACAAGAAAAGTAGAATTCAGATGGACTGTTTGTAGCCTGCAAGTCTTCAGCACTCTTCCAGTTCATCCAACACCAGGTACACATAATTTAATATGTTACCTTTAGTTAAAATTTTATGTACTTCTGTAAGGGGATGTGGAAGTCCTGAGTTATAGATTGGATCCCATTAGACAAGATCTCAATTTTTTCACATTCCTAATTTGTAGTGGAATAGTCACGCTTGTAGCAACAGCTCCTAGAACTTTTTCACTGATTTAACTATGCCTCAGTGCACAAAATAACTGTGGAGCAGATCTGAAATACTCTTATGTGTATGTATGCTTTTAGCAAGAATATATAGAATAAATAGCAAGAAGAATGTGGTTTAGAAGACGTAGTGTCATCTCAGTGCAATTTATAATTTAAATCTTTCTTTTTGAAGACATTAAAAAAAAACTGAGTCAGAAAATAATGTTTAAAGAAACCTATAAAAGAACAACTATTTTAAATCATAGACCTACAAAATTATTAAAGCGTTTAAATAATTAGAACTATGTAGTCCAGGTTATAGTGCCAGATGAAACTTGTTTTGAATAGTTGAACCCTTTTATGTGCTCTACCTGCAGACTCCCCAGAGTAGAGGAGTTTCTAGAATGAAGACTAATCAAAACAACTAGGACTATAGAATCCTAGAATCCTGGATACTGTGATGTACTACATCAGCCGCAAGCTTTTCTTCCTAGGCAAAACAGAATATCCAAGAATACCCTTTGTTGCCTAGAATTTGTTTGTCTTGACTCATTTTGAAATAGTCACTGAAATGTCTGAGTTCTAGGAAGGGGTGACTTCAATCTCCTGCTTCATTTAGGATGTGTAAAGAACTTACATCCACTACTGATTTTTGCACATAAAATCTGGTTAACTTTTTTTCTGCATTTAGAGTAAAAGGAAAAACTGTTTCGCTTTTTAATGTTTTTTCTCCATCTGAATCTTGTATCTAATGATGGTTTTGGGAGTTTAAAGTAGGATTTCATTTCAGGTAGCTGAGATTTCTAAATGAGGAACATTTTACTTTTATTTTTCTCTTAAAAATTAGTGAGAGTTTTGACTTTTTGGTTTAGTGCAAGTTGATGTCTTCTCTTTTAAATTTTTTTGTTTTTATTTTATTCTCATTTAGTGTTTTGATTTAATCTTTTCAATATGACTTAGATACTACTACTTTTTTTTTTCTACTTCTATTTTTTACTACTGCAGTGAAAGAATTAGTTCAAAACCAACCGCTGAAATAAATTTTAATTCTTAATTTTATAAATAGCTAACCTGCAATTCTGCAGGATAATCTGTATGAATGTGAAGGACATTTCTTTTTTGCTACACACGTCAGAGTCACATCCTAACTCTAGAGCAACTATAAACAAAATTAACCATAAATCTGAATCAGAATTATAATTTAAGTAACAATAATTCCCTTTATATGCAGGGAAATTTTACAGATGAATATAGCAATGAAAGAGATCATTAGTACTGAATGGACTTTTTTTTTTTAATTTAGTATTTAAGTAGTATTCTCTCTTTTTTTTTCTACTGGGCTTTTTACTTGTTTTATACAAAATTATAGGTAAATTTAGTGACTGTGTCTTAAAAGGGGAAAAAGGAAGTTAGGCTGACCAATCTGTAATTTCCTGGCTTCTCAATTCCAGGAAAATAATACTGAAAAATTATTTAACTCAGAGCAAGTTTCTATGTGAATACATGAACAAAAGCAGCTGAAATAAATAAACTTGTCAAAACGGTTTGCACAAAAAAAAAACCTGATTTTATGTTGCAGATACCAGGGCAGATTAATACAAAAGCAATAGATTTAATCTCCCTGATTCTATTAATGCTTCTGATATTGTTTCATATACTTTTCTCCCAAGAAAGCAAGAAATCACAGTCTAGATTAAATTATATGGCAAGCATATAGTTGGTTTAAAATAAGGGAAAAAAAAAGCTTCCAAATCTTTTTAAAAAAATTAGCTATGAATTGACAAGAAGGAAATATAGGTGAAGATTTTCAGAGAGATGCCTTTCACACACTACTTTTCAATAACTGTATTTTTCTAAAGAGAGGATGCTAGTGCATTTCATTTGCACACTAATACTGCCCTGGAGGGACAGAGTTAGAAGACAAAATGGTTTGATAAGTCAGATAAATAAAAAAGGGGGTGGGGACAGAGGGAAAGAGTAAAATACAGTTCAATAAAGGAAACGATGCAGAGAAATGCAAGCTTTTGTAAGAAGTTCTACAGCAAATGTTCCAAGTATTATAGAATATCATAAGCTAAAGTGATGGAATAGCATCACTACCAATAGCATCATGTTTTGGGGGAGAGAGAAGCACCGTGTATAGGTTTTCCGGTGGAAGGAAAAGGGAGGAGAGGAAGGGAGGGAAGGGAGGAGAGAGAGGAGAGGGAGGGAGGAGACTGGGAGAGGGGGAGAAGGGGAGAGGGGAAGAGGGGGAGAAGGGAGAGAAGGAGGGAGGGAGGGAGGGAGGAAGGAAAAGGAAGGAGGGAAAGGGAAGGAGGGAAAAGGAGGGAGGGAAAAGGAGGGAGGGAAAAGGAAGGAGGGAAAGGGAAGGAGGGAAGGAAGGAGGGAAGGAAGGAGGGAAGGAAGGAGGGAAGGAAGGAGGGAAGGAAGGAGGGAAGGAAGGAGGGAAGGAGGGAAGGAGGGAAGGAGGGAAGGAGGGAAGGAAGGAAGGAAGGAAGGAAGGAAGGAAGGAAGGAAGGAAGGAAGGAAGGAAGGAAGGAAGGAAGGAAGGAAGGAAGGAAGGAAGGAAGGAAGGAAGGAAGGAAGGAAGGAAGGAAGGAGAGGAAGGAAGGAAGGGAGGGAGAGAGGAAGGAAGGAAGGGAGGGAGAGAGGAAGGAAGGAAGGAAGGAAGGAAGGAAGGAAGGAAGGAAGGAAGGAAGGAAGGAAGGAAGGAAGGAAGGAAGGAAGGAAGGAAGGAAGGAAGGAAGGAAGGAAGGAAGGAAGGAAGGAAGGAAGGAAGGAAGGAAGGAAGGAAGGAAGGAAGGAAGGAAGGAAGGGAGAGAGGGAGGAAGGAAGGAAGGGAGAGAGGGAGGAAGGAAGGAAGGGAGAGAGGGAGGAAGGAAGGGAGAGAGGGAGGAAGGAAGGAAGGAAGGAAGGAAGGAAGGAAGGAAGGAAGGAAGGAAGGAAGGAAGGAAGGAAGGAAGGAAGGAAGGAAGGAAGGAAGGAAGGAAGGAAGGAAGGAAAAGGAAGGAAAAGGAAGGAAGGAAAAGGAAGGAAAAGGAAGGAAAAGGAAGGAAAAGGAAGGAAGGAAAAGGAAGGAAGGAAAAGGCTAATCAGGGTTGAGGAGTGTTTGTAGTCAACAGCATACCAATGGTACTTCAAAGACCTGTCTTGTATACTTAGGTGTTCTAGCTCTTCCAGAATATGACTGTAAAGAATTTTCAGTATGTTGTAGTACCCAGATGTCTAGAATTTATTGTGAATCAATAGATATTTCATAATTTTCTTTAATTAAAAGAGAAAAATAGAGATTGCGTAGGCAGTCTGGGATTCCACATAGGCATTCCACTCAGAATGTTTGCAGTTTTATGATTTACCATTTTCCATTCCATTTTTCTATTTCTCGGTGTGTTCTGCCAAGTTGAAAAAAAAAATGTGTATGTTTGGAACGGTCCAAAATACTGGTAGCAGGTAGTGAGGTGATAATATTTGCACTACTGTCAAAATAAGGTATACTGAAATACTACTGAAAAGATGAATTTGTTTCAAAGTAAGGAATGTTTTTATAGAATAAGTCAGTTGTGTAGATGGAACTTGAGATGTAATTAGAAAAGAAGAAAGAAAAAGCAAAATACTCACATTTTCCTGAATGACTTTGATTTCTTAGTTGATGCTGGTCCCTTCCACCTAAATTTTATTGTTTGAACCAGTTTTTATCCAGAGTTAAACCAGACCATCTTAAAATGGTGTTTGAGCACTTTTTCCCTTGAGGAATCCTTTCCATTGCCTAAAAACTGAATGTTTCCTATTCAGCTCGATAGAGCCAGGCATTCAGATCTGTCAACTGCTACCAGTATGTCCATGTGGAAGGACAGGATCAGCCTATTCTACATCTTTATATGCCCAAATGCTTAGTTCTGTAGGCTGGTGACTCTGTACTATATCATACACTAAGGTTCCAAAACTGGTACATGGCCCTTAGCTGCTGTAATATTCAGAGCACAAACATATTATTTTTACCGTAATGTCTTATGCATGCAAAAAAGACGCTGCAGATTTTATCCTACTGAAAAATCTTGTGAGCAAAGTAAACTGGAACTTCAGCCTAGAACAAGTTAGACATCATTCATCTTTCTGTATCAATTACATGATTTCACTTTATTACAATGTCCTCCATGAAAGAAGCTTTTCTTTGCTAGGTTGTAGAATGAATGTAAAGCTATGGGATCATCAAATTCAAACCCTTATTAACACTTGCCAAACACATCCTATGAGAATTTTTCTAAAGTAATTCGGTTTCAGCCTCCAAGTATTTTTCAGTTTTACATCGCATTTCTAAAGAAGAGCTCTGTCACTGACTTACCTAAGAAACTATTTTAATTGTAGCACTAATCTAAACTTGTATTATTTAATTTTCCTTGCCATCCTTTTTTATTTCCTAGAAGAACTGTCCTAATTAAAGAAGCCAAACTCTTGCATTGGTAGTTCTCTTCCCTTGACTATAGTAATGTCCTTTATCTGCCATCATTCCATTTGTAATACATCTTATCAGATGATCAGAATATAAGCATTGTTTCAGATGCTGTCTCATTGGCATCTTGGATCTAAAAAAAGATATTAAAATCTTTCCTGATGAAAACATCTCTGGTGGTAAGTACTTCATTTGTACCTTTATTTACATGGTCCCTTTATATCACAACCTTACCAGAATTATTATGACTCCTTGCAATGAATATTGTGTAGGAACCATGTGCTGGTTCCTTTCCAATTTTGAAAAAGATGTCATCTAGTATGGTTTGACTGCACATAGCTCTTTGAGTCTCAATGACACCTCAGGTGTGGTAGTTCCTGTTTCCATACCTTCAATCCCACTGACCAGCTGTCTTGCTCCCTCTGCTCGTTTCCCTCAATTTCCTACTACAAATTAAGAAATAAGCACTGTAATTCTGCACTGTACCTGTTTCTTTGCTAATTGCTATCTCAACCTTACTGCATAATTTGTTTGATTTTTTTCCCCTCGTTGTTCTTGTCTTAGTATTTTGCTAAAGGTTGGTTTCCTTTTCAAAGCTCTGTTTCACTTGTGGGTATTTCTTTTATCTCTGTGCTTCGTGGTATGTAAGGCCCTTATCTTATCTCTGATCAGTCCTTTCTTTTTTTTTTAATTCTTTGTAGGAGTCTGCTTTTTCTTTGTGTTCTTCTTGAGATAGTTATTCATCCAAATACTCTTGGAATTCTCTGCCTCTTCCTATCTCTACTAGAAGCATCTCCTTGAGGGCAGGTTCTAATCTGAAGAAATGCCAGATCTCACTGATATTCATGAGGCTCCTGAACTCTTCGGTACAGTTTCCTTCATTAACTAGTTGCTTCCTTGACTAGTTCCCTTAATTGCCCAAGGCTTAAAGGCTTAAATGTTTAAAGACTGAGATCCTCACATTCAGTCTTGCTTTTGTTCATCCTTCCAAATTAAAAAAAAAAATCAATTCTCATCAATGGGAACTAAAGAGAGCCTCTGCTAGGGCCGCAGAGCCATCGAAGTAGAACACTGAGTTGAGAAAGAGAACAGTTCCCTGACTTCTTGGCCAGTGGGGTTTACTACAGAGGTAGCTTGGCTCTTGCTTCTCATTTCAAATCAGAAGTGCCAAATAATATGCATGCAAAGTTTAAAAAAGCAAACAAACAAAAAACCAAGACTCATGGTTGGCACAGTATGGTGAGATGCTCAAAGGTATAGCAGTAATTCAAAGTGAGAAATCATTGTAGATGAAAACAGATTGTGTCCTGGTGTTATCTGAATGAATGTCTCCATCGCTTTAATTTGCTCCTTTTTTTTTACTGGTGGCTCATTATCCCTCACATCTAGATAAAGGCATTGGATTGATTTAGAGCCAAAGTAAGTAAGGATAAAATTACCCAAACTATATATGTATATATATAGCATTCTTAAGGTATATATTCAGAAAGAAATAACAAAACCAAGCACAGTTTTTAAGGGTCTGAACCTCACAAAGCAACCTGGCTAGTAGACTGCACGCAACTACAGTTCAGACCCTTGGTGTCACACAGGCAATTTGAAAGAAGTGACCAATGTTCTGACCAAAAAAAAAAAAAAAATGGGGGGGAGGGGGGGGAAGTCAGTGCCGGGATAGAAATGATTTAGAACCCAAAACCTGGCATGCTTAACACGCCTCTGTTTGGTGGACCCAGACCAGCGGTGGGGGTCTCCTGCTCGCCCCGAGCCCCAGCACCAAAGGCCGCATCCCGGGGCGCGGGGCGGGAAGGGCGGCCCTGCCCGCCGCTCCGGCTCCACCTGCGGCCCCGCCGCCCCGCGGGGACCGGGGCGATCTCGGCGCCCGCCCCCGGCGCGGGCCCGCGGCAGCGGGAGGGAGGGAGGCCCCGTCCCGCCCCTGCCGCCTCGCGTCCCCCGCACCGCGGCCAGCTCTAAAACCTCCCTCTCCTACTTGGCAGGGATTTTTGCGCTCCTCTTAGTCCATCTCGGTACATTTTTTTTTTCTGGCCGTAGTTATTGTTAATTGTTGATTATTTAATTCTTCTTTTTTTAATCGGGAAATTCAACGCGGGTCTACTTTTCTTTTCTTTTCTTTTTTGGGGAGGAGAGGGAGAAAATCCCAAATCAACTTTTTTCTTTCTTTCTTTTTAAATCTTTGTCCCCTCGTTGGAGAGAGAGAGAAGGGGGGATGCAACGTGGACCCCGCGGCTGGTCTCACCGCGTCCTGCTGAAGGCTTCCGCGGCAGGGCAGGAGAGAAGAAAGAGCTTCGCCTGCTGAAGCCCTCCCGAGAAGAGGGAGCGGAGCAGAGGGACGGGCGCCCGCAGCCCCCGGCCGCCGAGCGCCGCTCACAGAAAGCGGTGCAGGAGCGAAGGCGCCCTTTTCCCTTCCCCCTGTGCCCTCCTCGTGCTCCGTTTTCCATCGGGCCAGCTGCAAGGATGGGCAGACGGCCGTGGCTCTGCGTGCAGCCCTGTTTCCTATGGCTGGGCTGCGTAGCGCTCTGCGCGCACGGAGCAGCCGCGCAACAAAAGCAGCAGCCGCAGCAGCGGCAGCAGGTCCGCCCTGCAGGAGGAGCGGGCGGCAGCTACGCGGCCGCCGAGTATCGGGAGCCCGGGGCAGGCAGCGCCGCCGCCCGCGTCCGCCGCCGAGGACAGCACGACGTGCTGCGCGGGTAGGAAACGCCGCGCGGAGCCTCTCACCGCAGCCTCGCGCCGCGCGGCTCCCCCGCCTGCGCGCCGCTCCCGCGCCTTTCGTGTTTGCCCCGCGCACACGCTGTGTTCTCGGCCAGGTTACGAGCGAGGAAAGGGAGCTACCTAAATTCCGCGTTTTGTCCGCAGCTGTGAAACAGAGCCCTTGAGACAGCACGACTGCAGTCAAAGCGGTCATTTATTTGCATGTAGCAGAGTATGAGCATAAGTTAACAAATACCCCCGTTTCTTATTTGAGTATCTTAGTGAAAAATATTACAATATGAAGTAACTTTGACATAAGCTTTGCTTTGGGTATTAAGTGTTGTGTTTAATTATTTTCTGCTGAGAAACTATGCAGAAAATGTGTTTTCTCCATGGTGTGGTGAGTTTGGGGTGATTTAAAATAGTATATTCGTCTTTATGGCCAGACATCCCTCTTGCCTTGTGTCATTGCAGTAGAAAGCCATTTTTTTAGTAAGACTTTTGAGAGTATATATGAATGCAGAGCCAAACTCAGCCCTTGTGTATCGTCATTAGTTCCACCAGGGATGAATGTGGCCTATTGTTGCCTGTCCTGCCTCCCCTCTTTAAACAGTTAAACTAATATAAAATAAAATGGCTTAGAACTTCTTAAACTAGAGAAAGACTTTGTTCCTCTGGGAAGGAGGAGTTTTTTTAAGGGATCTTTGCAATACCATTTTGTCTGTTTCATGTGGCTAGTAGATTTTTTCCCTCTTGTCTATTTGAAACTTCGGATTCTGTTTATGTTGACTTACATTTTTGTATGCTTGTTTATTTGTGTGTCTGTGTGACAGGCCAAATGTGTGTGGCTCTAGATTCCATTCATACTGTTGCCCTGGATGGAAAACGCTCCCTGGAGGAAATCAGTGTATTGTTCGTAAGTGTCTGACTTTTAAGTTTTACTGTCCTAGGAGTAATAATAAAAGTAAATATTCTTCTTCTTTGTGTTACTGCTCTATTTACCATGAGAAAAGAGAATTCATCTTGTAATTAAGTAGTCTTTTGGATTATTAAAAAAAAAAGAAAAAAGAAAAAAAAGGAAAAAGGAAATGATAGGTGTACTGGCCCACATTTCCTGTAACTGGAAGATTGGCATATTCTTGTATTTTGTTTGGTGTGTTTGTTTAGTTAAAAAGTTGAGGAGTGGGAAGTAAAAATCTTTCCATTAATCAAATAATCAACAAAATTAACAGGAGAAAAAACTGAAGCATTTTGGTACAAAGAAAATGAGATCTGAAGTTTGATGAAACTTCTGTGGTAGTCTTAGAACTACAATCAAATGGAAAAGTTTTTCACATCTGGGGTGCTTACCTGTCATTTTTAGTTGTGTTTTAATAGCTACAAAGCATGTAGACTGTGATTACTGCCTGGTCATAATAAACACTGTGCTGACAGATCTGGCTGTTGACATGGCTTGGCAAGAAAGTGAAATCTACTGAATACCCCACTTAGAAAACTTTGTCTACCTAGAAAGGAAACATAAAATTACGTTAGAATTTCTACCTATAAAAGCTATTCTGCATGCATGCATGCTTTTTATATTACTTGAATTTTAGTGCAAGACAATACTTATTTATCTTATCCTTTCTCCATTTCTTTTCTAGTATATTCAACTTGGGAATTTAGTTTCTAAATTATACTGCCTTTTGAATAAGCAGTTAAATTCTTTAAAATTTGTTTGATGAAATATTACAGACATCCCAGACTAACCTAGGGAAGGAATGAGAGGAAAGCCAAAATTTGCTTAACCTAGAGGTGACTGTTGGCCTCTGCACATCTCTTCCTTTTACATGGCAAAATAAGCCTTGCTAATACTCCTTGTGATTGTATTAGGTATCTCTTTTCATCTAAGGTTGACCTTGGTATTTCCAAGCCTCTGCTTGGAATATGGCTATGGAATATGGAGTAGGATGGCAGTATTAAAACCACTGTGGAGTAATAGGAACCCCTCAGAATGTACAATTCTATGTTTATCCTATCTTCCATATTTACTCAGCCCTGGTGAGGCCACATCTGGAGTACTTCACTGTAGAGCCTCTGAGTTTTTAAATGGATTTGTGTCGCCTAAATATTCCACTAGTATGTAACAGGCTTTTCAAATTCAGCAAGATATCTAACTTGTTGGAAATCAGGGAGAAAGAGTGATTTAGGGGCTTTTGAAAATCCTATTAATCATCTTTAAATACTGTCTCATAATGCCTGAGAAAGAGATTGTGCTCAGATTTCTCCCCATCTGGAATAACCTTTGACTTGCTATTAATTTGTGTGCCCAAGGACACCATTTTTATCCCTTTTAAAATAGTGGAGCTTAGTGGTAGTTCTCTCAACAGCTTCAAAAGTGAGTAATTTGGCCAAAACAACAGTGAGATTGGTTTAGATGTTTTCCAAATTCTGCTTAACATGAATGTCTAAGAGCATGAAATTCTATGCTCATGTGAAACTTTCATTAAGAGGATGGTTCTTCTAGAGTTGTTTTACCAGATAAAGCCTCCAGCAGAGGATGATTGATGGCCAAGTTAGGAAACTTCTCAATGAGATGATTAATATAGATTGTAATTGATGATTTAAAGTATTATTTCATGGAGTGATGTCTGAGAACTAGTAGTAGATCAACAAGATTCCATTCTTACTTTATAGTGTTTTGAGCTGATGAGGTGATAACAACTGCAGGTGGTCTTATGACTGAAAGCATCAGTTATCTAAAACACAAGGTCTGCCTGAGTTTACTTTTTTCCCTTAAACAAAATAAACTGTACTGGAAGAAGCATGTTTTAAGTATACATGTGTTGTAGGACTTTCTGTTGATAAAAGAGTTCTGCTCCAACAGATAATGAACCGACAAAAGCATGTAATGTAGCCCTCATATGAATCAGGAGATTTCAGTCCATCCTAGGAGGAACTGGGTAGTGACATAAGGGAAATAACACCAATTCTCTGTGTTTGTCTTGTGCTCCAAATCAGATTCCAGTCTCTTGCTTTTGAGTCAGCTAAGGGAAAATCATTTCACATCTGTCAGCAATATGTCTAATTTCAGCTAAATAGTAAAGCCGCTCAAACCTCTTTTGCCATTAGCATTTAGGAGGTAGTCATTGAGAAATTTAATGACAAATGTAGGAGATCCATGTTGCATCTTTTTGATGCCCTTGATAAATCCCTGTAGCATTTACCAAAGTTCCTCTTTGATAAAGAAAATAGGACATTCAATTTCAGGGAGTTTACAAAATCTTGTCTAGTTTTATCATGTTCAGCATCAGTAAAAGAGCTTCTGGTTTAGTGAGGAAAGAATGAAAAGGAGCATGGAAATTTTGAAGGACACATATTTAAACTTCTCTAATGGAACAAAATGGTTGCTTCCATGTGAGAGGCAGATCTCATTTACTTTTTCTAAGTCAGAAGTAGGGTGTGAGCATTATGGGAACGGTGTTGTCTCTGTTTGGTTAGTGGACAGGTATTTTAAGAACTTGGCATTTTCTTGGCAATTTTTCTACAGGAGGAATTTGTTTCTCTTGTGACAACCAGAATCTGAGGAGATGCACTTTGAAATTATTTAATTCTCTTAAAACTCCAGAGTTATTCACAAAGGAACTGTGCTTCTTGCTTTTCCATGTGCTTCTTGCACGATGCATATGTTAGAGAATCCTCTGAGTTGTACCGATTCTTGAAGCTCTCAGTGTGTTTTGGAGCATAATCCACCAGATTACTTAGATGTGCTCATTGGATCTCATTCAGAGTAAGGATTTAGCACTTAACTCTTTCCTGGCCATGTAATTGCTTTCTACACTGGAACTCCCTAGGAAGGGAGCGAGGAGGGAAGGTGCTGCACAAGGCATTGAATGACGGCAGAATAGCACACGCATTGGGCATGCATTACGTGCTGTGGAGAGGCTTCCCTGAGAACTTGATAAAACCAGCATCTAAATTATAATGAGGAAATATTTGAGTACAGAAAACTGTATTTAGGGAAACTGCACAAAATCTGTCAAGCCCTGCATTTGGACATTGACTTACCTCAGGACAACTTTGTCTACATGATGGTTAATCTTGGGGGAAAAGAAAAAAAAAAAGCCTCTTAAAATATTTCTAAAATAGCCATAAAAAAAAAAAAAAGCTGTGCTGTAAACTGAGATTTAAGAGTCGTACTGTATATATTCATTCAAAACTCAGATTCTTGCTAATGTTTTATATAGAGCTTGTGATCTAAAATCTGTAATTTTAAAACTTTTACATTGCCTAACAGCTGACATTTCTAATTAAGAATGGAGTAAATTACCTGTTTTTAAACCATATTCCGCTTCTCTTTAAATATACCACAGATACCAACTGTACTAAAATTCAGTTTGCTTTACCTAACTTACTACTTCTGCATGTATCTGTTAGATGTCTCTATTAGATGTGAACTAAGGATTTTTTGTTTTCTTTTGAATTGTATAGTCTTTTGTTTTTTAAAGAGAAGCTGTTAACTTTTTTTTTCCTAGGACTTATAAATGAGGGCATTGTTAGTCATTGTCTTTTTACATGTGTTCTTGCTCAGCGATTTGTAGAAATAGCTGTGGTGATGGATTTTGCTCCCGGCCTAACATGTGTACTTGTGCAAGTGGACAAATATCACCTACCTGTGGATCAAAATCTAGTAAGACTTACTATGTTTCTTTTCATCAGAGATTTATTTTTAAGTAACTTTCTTTATGTTTCCACTTAAAGATAACATCTTTGTAAAAACTTTTTTAAAAAACTTGCCATTATTGCATCCATATGTGCAATCTATATTTTAATATACCCATATAAGATATGCCACTGTTAGAGATTAATATCCACATGTGCATGCCTACTCTTTGTGACAGAAAGAAAAAAATGTTTAAGGAAGTAATCCTGTTTAAATATATGCATGTAAATAGCTTATGTATGGGTATTATCTGTGTTTGCTTCCTGGTACGTAATTCACATTTTAACGTGTGTATCTCTGTCTGGGTTCTGCCATAGCGCAAAAGTGCAGTATCAGGTGCATGAACGGTGGTACTTGTTCAGATGATCAGTGTCAGTGCCAGAAGGGCTACATTGGAACTTACTGCGGGCAGCGTAAGTAACTTTCTTGTCACTTATCAACAGAGCAGTGTAAACTCAAGGCATTTTGTTTGTTTGTTTGTTTGCTTTTTTTTTTTTTGTTTTGTTTTGTATTTGAATGAGTAATAGAAGTGCTTCAGTTCAAGCTTTTGGATGCTTTTTGGGGTTTGACAGGCAAGCTAAGAAGCCAGTTATTTGCATAGCTCTATCTATCACAGGACAGTGTTACAAAGTATGCACATTTAATTAACAATAAAATGACTAAAGACCGCAGAGATGAAGGAAGACTGAAGGACTTAGCATATTTGTAGGGCAACTAGTTACTAATTATCTGAGAAAGTAATTGCTTGTGATAGTCTGAAAGAAAAATACGGAAATAAAGGTGGCCTTGCAAAGAACATACAGACCATGTAGAACATCTTTTTGTCTGAGTCATTTTCACAGACCCTGGAGAGAGAGAGAGGTCTTGTCTGGATTTATTTCTATCATGATGAAATTCACTCAAATTTTAAATAATAACTGAAACTCTAAATTGTGAGTATAGTAACAACCAGATTTACTTTTAAGTGCTGCTAGACCTTTTCTGCTCATTTTAAAGGGTAAGGTCAAAACCAGAATGGTTTCAGCCCCTGTGAATAAAGGAGGTTTTGAGGTTTGAATCTTTAAACATTGACCCTAAACCTGCTCAAACTCTCATAATTGTTGTAAGTGTATAAAATAGTTAATGCTTCAAGTATGATTGAGAATTTGAATTTTAGATGCAGTATGGATTTTAGCATCTGAAAAAAATATAAATACGTTTTTGTTTATTTTACTAAAATGATTTTTTTTCTTGAATCTACTATAGCTAAACTCAAAAAATTCAAGTGTCCTGCCTATTAATTTAGTAATGTAAGAAGTATCTTTTTTCATACATAAGACTTGAATTATCAGGAAAATATAATTCATTTTTACAGTTCTTGATACAAAGTAAGGCTTTATCGCGTTTCCAGATAACAGCATGTTTTTATGGTTCCCATTGCCCTACATGAAGGAATGTATGCTTTTTTTTTTTTTTCTTCCATTTTGAAGGCTTTATCATCGCTATTTTCCTGACTTTTTCCATGCTGAGTGCTCAAATACTTTATAAGCCCCATTTTTAATGTGGGGAGACCTGATTAGTAAAGCAACCTAGAATCTTTTAGACAAAAAGACTCTTTGCTGTTGCTCAGATCAACTTAAAGAGAGTGGAACCATCTTTTAGGTGAGACACATTGGTTTGTAATTTATTCTAATTCTGAACAAGGCTGCCTGGAAGCAAAGAGCCTGAAGATAGATAGAATTGATTAGAGAACTTCTAAAAATTATTTTTTTTTCAAAATAACCAAAGAAATTTGTTTCTCTTTCTCTCCTAGAGGCTTCGTGAAAATTCTTTTTGACATAAAAAGTAAAATTTTGCCTAAAGGAATAGGTGCAATATCATCTCCGTTTTGCAAGGAAGTTAGGAATTACTCTGTTAAAGTATACAAATTCACAAAATTTTAGTGCCTTTTGAAGGGTACTGGATGCTTAATTCACACCACAGACAAATAATATGTGTTAATTCACAGGACTATAGGAGACAGTTATCATTTGTATCTGTATATACCGTCTGTCTACACCAAGAAAATGTTTTGGTTAGAATCTTTTAGGAAAGGTAGTTTATGATGGTACTTAAAGGTATGCTAAATTGGTGATTCTTTACCCTTGCCCTAAACACCCCTTCTTCTGGCCAGCAGTATCTATTGAGAACTGAATTATGTGTGTATGGTTTGCCTGTTAGAATTCATGTACACTGTGCCATTTTTATTCTCCTTTCTTGATTGGTTTGCTGTTGTTGTGACTGAGTAGCTTTAACAAAAATTAAATGTATGCTTGAGTTTATAGTTTTGGATTTCAGTGGCAGATACAAATGCTTATGATTGTGATTAGGGGTGTACAACTGTCTAATTTTTCTTGCAAGCAGCTGTTTAATTCATCATATTCACCAAAGCTTCTTAGCAGATGCTTAGCTTAAGTGTATTTTTAAACAGGTGCAACTGCTACTGGAATTTGACCTTAAGAGTCATTATTGTTGCTGATGTATATTGCTGGTGGATAAGGAGACCAGTTTAATCTTAAGGTCCAGAAAGAGTTAGAGCACTTGAGGAAAAAAATGATTTGTGAATACCACATTCAAAAATCTTTGAAATGTCATAATGAAATTAACTTTTTCTTTTTTTCTTTCCCTGCCTGATAGCTGTCTGTGAAAGTGGCTGCCAGAATGGGGGACGATGCATTGGTCCTAATCGCTGTGCATGTGTCTATGGATTTACTGGTCCTCAGTGTGAAAGAGGTAACAGAAATGCAAAGAAAGGAAGTTATGTCTAGGTGTGCTGTAAAATAGTGTGTGCTGCACACAGATATTTTGTGCACTGCATTTTCCAGCAGAGTAAATAGGCTTCCGGCAAGCCATTTATTATTTAGATTTTTAGATAATGTCTTCTGGCAGCAACAGGTCAGATTGACAAGTAAAAGAGATGCCACAGTTGATAGGAAGTTGAACTAGTTTAGGCTGTGTATTCTGTTTGTGTGATAGGTAATGTGTGTAAAAATGCTCTCAATTATTTGGGCAAAATTACTCATTGCATTAGAATTACATAAGTGTAGCCAAAAGAAGAATTGTTTTTTGTTTCACATAATGCCATTTTCTCAAGAGAATCTTGAGAAGTTATCTTTCTGGCTAATTGTATCTTAGAGGAGCAAGTAAGAGAAGAGCTAGGGGGAGAGAACCTATTACCACTATACCTGAGATCAGTTCCTAGAACCATTCCTATTTCGGAAACAATTTTAAACATGGCTTTACTTAAATTGCTTTTTTATGAATGATGGGTTAAATTAGTATATGATTTTAAAATTTTATTGAAAAATGTCAGCCTTCTTTATTATGAGCATACAGATACGGACAAAGTCGCTTTTAATTACTTTTTTTTTAATATTGATAGGTCTACCATACAAATATTCAAGGTACTATGTCCATATGTAATGATTTAGAATAAATCTGATGTAACTCTCAAAAAATTTTGCTTCTTGCTTTTCTGTAGTTTGAAACCAGGAGTACTTCAGAAAAACAGCAGTCTAGAACCACTCAACATTACATACAGAATGTATTAGAATGTCTAATTAGAATGGATTTTTAACAAATAGATAAAGCGTGGATTGTTTTCAAAACAATAGTAAGAATTGTATGTCCTTTAGTATGTAGCTGTCACACATAATCAATGCTGATTCTGAAGAGTTTAGCAGAAATAGTATTCTTTGCCTTTCTCCAGTTTGGTGCATTTGCAAGTATAGGTTCTGATCCAAAAGGATCCTGAAGAACAGAGTGATAGGGTGTGAAATGTGGAATACAAGTGTACATTGTTATTTTACTCTGTTAAAATATTCAGATTGTCAGTATCTAAAAAATGAGGCTCATTTACATTAACAGAAAACAAAATGTAGCATCTTCATCTAACATCACATTCTTATTTCACATCAGCAGTGGAAAAGACATCCAGTCAGAGTGGAAATAGACTTCTTAGAATTATAGAATATTTTAAGTTGAAAGGGGCTTCCAGAGACATTTAGTCCAACCCATGCTCAAATCAGGTCTGGTCAGACCAGGTTTCTTAGGGCCATCTCCAGTTGAGTCTTGAACTGCTCCATGCATGGCAGTTCCACAACCTCTCTGGCCACCTGTTCCTGTGTTTGCCCACCCTTAAGATAAAACATTTTCTCTGATTCCTATTCAGAATCTTTCATGTTTAAACTCATGTGAGTTGTCTCTTGTCCTATTGTTGTGATCCTCCAAGAAGAATCTACCTCCTTTTTTCCATAGTTTTCAACAGCAAAAAAAGTAATCTCTTCTCATGGCTTGACAAACTGATTTCTGTGAGCTTCTCTTCACAGGTCAACTAACTTGTGAGTCATAGTCATATATATATGAGCCGTAGTTGTAGTCCCAGACCAGCTTGGTGGTTCTCCATAGACTTGCCTTAGTATGTCCATATATATTTTCTTCTTTTTGATGAGAGAGTCCCAATCAGGACACAGTACTCAAGATGCAGTCTTGAAGGTACAAAGTAGAGGGGAAGGATCATTTCTCTTGACCTGCTGCCTGCCCCCTTATTGATTCAGTTCAGGATGCATTTGGCTGCCTTTGCTGCAATGACTCGTTGCCTATTTGTGTTTTACTTGCTCTCTGTGAAGGCCTCCATAATCCTTTACCGGAGAGCTGCTTTCTAGGTGGTGGACGCCAGTCTATATTGTTGCAAATGGGGGTCCCATTCCAGATGCTAGACTTTTCATTTGCTTTTGCTAAACCTTATGATGATGGTCCTGTCAGCCCACTTCTGTGACTTGCCCTAGTCCCTCTGAATAGCATCCCTGCCTTCTTGCATGTTCGCTGCTACCCCCAATTCGGCATCCTCTGCTAGCTTGCGAAGGGTGCACTCATCCAGATTGTTAATGAAGACAAATAGTCATTGGCAGTGGTCTTAATCCCTAAGAGACTGCACTAGCTTGGCTTTGCAGCACTGCTCACAACTCTTTGAGCCCAGCCAATTTCCATTGACTGTATTCACTTATCCAGCCTCCATCTTCCCCATCACAGTCTCTCTATGTGAGATTGTGTCATAATCACAGAATGGTTAAGGTTAAGGAAGGGACCTTAAGGAAGGAGATCATCTGGTCCAATTCTCTCTGCTCCAACGGGGACACCTAGATAACATGACACAGGATGGCATCCAGGCTGGTTTGGAAGATCTCCAGATAAGAAGAATCTACATCTCTGGGCAGCCTGTTCCAGGGCTCTGTCACCCTCACAGGAAAGACATTCTTCCTCATATGGAGAGGGAACTTCTGGTGTTTTAATTTATACACGTTACCCTTTGTCCTGTCACTGGCCACCACTGAGGAGAGTTTGCCCCCATCTTCTCTACATCTTCCCTTTGGGTTATTTATACATATTGATAAGATGTCCTCTCAATGTTCTGTTCTCTAGGCTAAGCAGGCCCAGCTTGCTTAGTCTTTCCTCATACAATAGATTCTTCAGTCCCTTAATCACCTCTGTTGCTCTACGCTGGACCCTCCCTAGAAGTTCCACGTCCTCTTGCACACCTTGTTAAAGTCAAGATGTTTGACATCCAGTGTTCTTTCCTTGTCTAGAGCACATGTCAACCTCACTACTTTCTATCCAGAGGCAACAAGACATGATTTTTTCTTTTTACTTTGCCCCCAAACACTTTTTTGTACTTCGTGCTCTTGGAAATGGCTCCTGAAGTGAATCCCATATAAGTTCTGTGTTTCAAATTCTGCTCTGAGATAGAGTGTGCCAACTAATATAAAAATTGTGAAAGTATCTTACATCATTTTAGATATTTATTGATTGTGAAAATGAAAACAAATTTCCACGATGATGAAGGAAATAAGTAAATTAATCAGACTCTTGGGGAAGCAGGAATTCCCGATTGCAGTTTCAGGCTTGTTTTGAATACCCACTAGATGTCACAAGCAACAGAGAAATGTAAAGGATGAATTTGATTCTTTGTCTCTAATTGCTTGTTGCTTTCATTCTTAAAACCAGTTATAGACTTCTGTTCATTACTGTTAAGTTAGTTTTGCTATCATCCAGCCTATTCTTTGCGGTATCTTCTTGCAAGTTGAACTGAAGGGTCAATTCTCATATGTTTTGGTTAATGTGGAAAGAAATATCAGTCTGTTAGAAAGTTTGGTAATATTTTACAGCTGTTTCATGAAATCTCTCTCAGCTTGATAAAATGGTACCTGCCTTCTAGCCAGCATGTCTGTGCATTTAGGATGGATTTTTAGAGGATTCTGAAGGGGTTGGATAACATTAAGCTCTTTTGCAGTTTAAACTTAGCTCAAATGGAGAAGGACTCTGGTTATGATGATGGATCATCATGATGGAGTTTTTATTAGGATGACTGTTCTTGAAACATTTCTGTTTCTAAGAGATTCTGGTACTTATAGGTACTGCAACTGCATTTTTGCTGTTTTACAAATAAAAACATTTCAGTCTTTCTTTGCAATTCATTATGAAACTTTAGAGAATTCAAGCTTCCTACTTGATTTGAAGGCCAGTATTTTGGCACCCATACTCTTTAGTTATCTTTGCAAGACTTAGAGGTAGCTTACAGAAACCTGATACATAAAGTGTTACAGTAATATGAGCTTTAAGTTGCATTATATGATTATTTGAAGACTGAGTTATTTTAATTAGGTTAGGTTTGAGGTAATAGGTCGGATTTGCTTCTGTTACCATTACAGAAATACTACAGCTCTTACAACCATGGTCAGAAGTTTTGTAAAGTTTTGCCTAGTCTTTTAGGCTAGATCCTCAGCTTGATCCTAATATCAAGATATTAAAGATGTATTAAATGAATGAAGAAAGATGTGTGAGGTCAGCAAAGTTCTGGCTTTGTGATCCTTATACAACTTCAGTTACAGTCATAATTCATGCTTATTCTGCAATAAAATATCATGACGTGAATTGGTAATATACAGTGGCAAACTATTCATACGTATTTTTAACTTATTAGACATTTTTTAAATAATGAGGAAGCCAAATGAGGGCAAGGTTTTACGATTTTGTAAAATAATTTGTGCATATTTGATAATGTGCTTGTCAGGTTAAATAGCAAAAGTGTACCATGTTGTAACACTAATGTCTCAATGTGATAACCTTGTAGTGAAGGATTAATTTTTCTACTGCTACTAATGAAAATATTTTTGAAACAAATAAGCAGCTTCTCTGTTTTTCACACATCCCTAAGTCCCAGTTTTTGTTGTTGTTATTGTTGCTTTTGTTTGTCTTTTATGTGTAAATTGCTCAATAGACAGAAGCTAACACATCAGATTACAAGATTTGGTAAGGCTTCATTTTTTTTTTCCCTATGGTCAGTCTTCTATTTTTTGCTCTGCAGTCAGTTCTCTTACTGCCTTTTTATGGAGATGACTGCAAGCTTGAGTGTCTCTGTAAAGCATTTCTTTTATAATAATTGGAAATGTGTATTTTATATATTTTACATGAGCTGAAATACTTGAAAAACCTTTAGAAGTTATCTTAAATGGTTATTCTGTTAATAGTAGTTTAATCTATACTTTTAGGCTAGCAAGTTTGTTTTACAAGATTTAAAAGGCACTGATTTCCTTATCTATTTATAGCAATAGGTGCCTCATTTTACTTGACAGTAAAAAGGGCTTGTATAGTTTAATTTTAAACTGAGTTTAGTAGTGCTTTATTAAAAGGCTATATGCAACTTCCCTTGCAAGCCACTTTAGAGTTATAAAAGATTTTGTTTTCTTTTGTCCTGTTTTACCTTGCTATGTTTTAAATGCATGTTTTTTATTGTTCTGTAAATTAAGTTATTTTAAATTAGGTATTTTCTCCCTAATATAGAACATATGTAGCTTTCCTTCAGATTGGCCTCCCAGACTCAGCTATATGATAAAACGTGACTGCTTGTTCAGCTATCAGGGCTCCTAGCAGACTAATTTCCGGGCTGGAGACAGGAGGCTGAGCAGTTACTAATGACTGACATGATTACAGTATTTAACTTGAGACTTGCTGCTGGTTTAACAAGAAAGCAGAACACCTTTCAAGTGCCTGCCTTACTTCTTCTCATACATATGTACATACATACATATATATATGCATATATATTTAAGAGTTCATATAGATATAAGGGTTCATTTCGTATGAACTTTTGCATTTCTTTTCAAATATGGTCTTGTGGTCAGCTTCTCATCTTTGATTTGTAAACACACAAGATTCAATAATTTGATTCCTTCATCCTATGCAGAAGGAGAAAGAACTACATTGCTTGCTCTGTTCGGAGTATTTTATTGGCTGACTTACTTATAAAATATGGTGGGAATCAAAGGGTCTGGAATGAGTAGAAATGCATATAGGACTTGGGAAGACCATCCTTTAGAAAAAAGAGGAACATTAGAGGAACAAAAAAGTGTAAGTTTGAGCAGGTGAGAAAGAGCGAAAAAAAAAAAAGTAGAAATACAATAACTGAATAAAAGGCAAGAACTTTTGAAAGGGGGGAGCCTTTAGCTTTTTTTTCAGGAAAACAACTGTTAATCTAACTTGCCTCAACATTATTGTTGGTATTCCAAGGAAGAGAGTTGGCACATTTCCTCTTGGTTGTCAGAATTTTGGCATTTCTGTCTGTCATAGGAGCTGAGTGACTCTCCTCATAATAGGTGAAGGAAATCAGTGACTCTGAAACTGCCCCTACACGATTCTTACAGGTTTCATAGGTAAGGATCTCTGCAAGGGCAGTTAACTAACTAACCCTAACTAAATAACCATTCTCTGTACACGGCAGTATTTCTGCAATGCCTACAGGAATGTGGCCTGAACAATTTAAATGTTCCTTGAAGAGTCCCAGACAGAGCAAGTGAAGGGGCTCCATTGCTAGAGAAACAGGATGTTGTAGAGGAGAGTGAATGTGGAGGGAATCCGGACATGATGGTGTGGGGCAGAGGATGCAACTGAAATACAGGTTTGTTACATGGCATAAGAAAATATATGTGTGACATCACTGTCTCCATCTGACTCCCTCCCCCTGCAGGCAAAACATCAGTGATCTTATAGACATAAATTCAACAGAGGGGAAAAAAGATTTTCTTCCAGATTGGAAGAGGCTGGAGAAGTTAAGTAGCAAAGAGAAACAGGCAAGGGGAAACAAAAAGCATATTCATGGAAAGTGTTAAAATAAACAGTAGAGGAGGTAAAACAGAAAAGAACAAAGAAACAGAACACTGAAATAGAGGTTCATTATGTGGGATTGGACAAGTGTGTGGGTGGTTGCATGTGGGTGCTGCTCAGAAGAGCTAACTAGACAAAGGAAGTATTTTACTGTCTTCTCCCTGCCCCCAGACAGGCTGAAGCACAGCAAGAGTGCTACTTGTTGGAGGCTGAGCAGGAAAGTTCTGCAGACTTAGCAGTCAAACAAATTTCCTGTCTCTCTGTCTGATGTTTAACTAGAGGGTCATCCTTCTCATTTTATTTAGATAATGTAAGACTGTTGAGATTTGTACTTCAGGAGACAGGATAATTGAAAATGTGTGACATTTTATGAGAAGAAAAGAAGAAAATTAGTCAACACCAAGGTTTTTTAAAATGTTTATTGAACATTGCCATCAAGTTATCCTTCCAAGCCAAATATTACCAGCGTTGTTCTTCCTTTCTTGCTACTGGGCCATAGTAACTTTTGATGTCCTAGTGTTTTGTATTTGGAAGTGCAGTGTATCCAGTGCACAGTTAGTGGAATATTTACTTGCTAAACACCATCTTCAGTCTGCTTTTAACCACTGGAATGTGAAATTTAGGGTGCTGCATTTCTGCAAATCTGTAAAGCTGTCTCTTGGGATCTGTTGATTAAAGGAAAAAAATCTTAGCTCACTGGCATAGCATGACTACAGAAGTCTGTGCATGTCACAGGAGGTATTTGCCACTGCTAAGATAAAGACAATTAGACTGTCAACTTGAAATCTAGTCAATTGAACTAGATACATAAGTTAAAGAGCTCAACAAAAATGCAAATTATCCTAATTTTTCTGATTTTTAACAAATGTTTTCCTACCTCATTTTCTAAAATTTCTCTTGAAAACATTTTTGTCAGCTTTTATCACACAGAATGAAAGGCTGATTATAGGCAAAATGTCATGTTATAAAAGATTCATTTGAAAAAAAAAATTAAAACAAGAACAACCAAATGCTTTAATTAGCTTTGCTGAGAGTGAGAGAGAATACATACAAATGCATGCAATAATAGGAAATAAAATATTTACTGACAGAAATGTGACAGTTATATATATCTTTGGAATTTGTCCCTAGACCTGGAAGTAAAGAAAAGTAGGTGTCTGAATCAATGAAAGAGGTCAAAGTCTCTCTGTTATAAGAACCTGCTAATTACTTTAGTTATTTGTTTGGGACTAGAGTCATACCCAGAGGCTTAGAAAACATGTGAGTGCAATGTGAGTTCAGAAAACTTGTGTTTTAATTCTACAAGCTCAGTTTTGAAGATATATTTATACATATATCATACATATTGATACATTTTGAAGATATATGATACACAAAAAGTTTCTGTTGCTAGATTACTTGGTTTTGCTATTCATTTTTATCCCTTCTCTCTCCTTTCACAAGCAGACCAATAACGACGTAAAGCAGTAGAGAACCTACAAGATATCTACTGAGTATGTATTCCTTGTTATCGGGTAGCTGAAAATTTATCTCTTCTGGCTATACTGAAGACTTAACATTTTGCATTTTAAAGGAAGAAGTTTGAAATGCTGCACATAGTGTTGGCAGTAATGACTAAGAAAGTAGTGAAAAGCCCAGTGTTTTCCTCCTTCCCTTTCTTTAATGATTTCAAACTCAGATGGTTAGTATTCCTTCCACCTTCTGTCCCTTTTAGCTCTGATTATATTATCACTAATACAGTGATACTTTTCATCCCAGTCAGCCATTTGTTAGATGACTTTCTGGAGCAATGGATACAGTATACTAATAATATTTAGAATGTGCTTTAATGCTGCTTTGTAATTCTCAGAGGGAGTTTAATATTCATTATCTCTGAATGCAAAAGACCAAATATGGCTATGCTATCGTGTACTGAAAAGTGGTAGGAGACTCCGTATAATCTGAACACAGTTCTCACAGATGTAAATTAAGCACATCCCCTTAAAAAAGAGCAAAAGTTGCTAGGAATGAAAAGAGAGATACTTAAGTTGATTGTAAGACTTCCAAGGAAGATAACAGTGGGGAACTGATCCTTTTAAGAGGATATGGTTCCTCTTAAGCAACTAAGAAGAATATCTTTTTCTGCAGTGACTTGAGACATTTGAAGAAGACATTGATACAAGCCTCATTAGTTCTAGCTTGTGAACAGAATTTATCAAAAGTGACCATTGCCCACTTCCTCATTCAAAAATCCCTAGGAAACTATCTTGAGCAGTTACAAGTTCATTCAAAGTTGAAGCAGGGAAGAAGAAGGAGGAGAAAAATAATAATAAAAAAAAACTAAAATTTTGTGTATGTTTACAATATGTATCTGTCTACAAGCAAAAAGGACATAAATCCTTTCATAACAGATCTTTGTTCGTCTTGAATGTTATTTTTTTGACATAGCTGGTTTTGAAGCACTTGGTATTGTTAAAAGTGTTCAGCTAGTTCACACGTATGATAGCAGATTATTTAAGTGTTTTATATGTAGGATATTTGCACTTTCTTGCAAGTGCAAATAATTAGAAATCATATGCCTTTAATCTTTGTCTACAAAAGAAAGATGAAAGCATAGATTTGAATAACCTCCTCAGGTTAAAAGGAGAACTATGAGAAAAGCAAGAAAAACTCTACTTTTTGGCTCCAGTTGAGAAACACTCTTTAAGCTGTATATCAGTTTATGATATATAAGAATATAAGACGAGTGACAAGAAGTTCTTTTTGATGACCAGACAGGAAGACAGAACATATAAGAATTGGCCCAGTATTAGACCAGAGGGTAGTCTAGCCTTGGGTTCTGCTGCTGACAGCAACTGACAGTAGGTTTTTAGCAGAAGAAATAATTGTGATATTTCTACAGAATGCTTTCCTGAATCAGTCAGTTTTGTGTTCCAGAATATTTTGGAGCAAGTGGTCTTTTAACTGTTTTTCATAATGTAATTCATTTTTCTCCTGTGATTGTCATCAGCTTAGTTTGTCCCTTGCCCCATTTTCAAAGCCATCAAGGAAAATGCTAAACAGCATGGATTGCAATACAGATCCCTGTACAATTCCTTTCCATTACTTCTGATGTGAAAATCAATTATGTGCACCTACCTGTATGAGGAAGTTCTCTCGTTTCACTTGTCTGTCTTTTCTTGGAGAGACTTTTGCTGAGATTCATTTGCAAACCAGGCAGACTGTGTCAGCCTTCCTCTTTATGGACTTGTTGATTCAGTAGTTATATAGTGTGTGATTTTCTTTTACAATAGGTAGGTAAAAAGCTAGTTTTTGAACAAAGGTGACTTAGGACTGATGTCATTGCTCTAATATATATACATAATACCAGTGGATTTATGGGTGGATTAAAAAGGAAGCCACAGGAACTCTGTAGTTTCTTGCAGATCTTTTGCATTTGAAAATGATTATTTTCTGTGAACTCAATGTGATCTGACTTTGGTGGAGGAGTCTGTTTCTTCCTGTAACCTTCTGATTTCAGTTACTTCATGAGGTTCTATTAATCTCTTGTTTGTAAATTGCAGTAATGTAGTGTTTATATGTGGAAGTGGCACCTCTTCCAGCTCTTCTGTATGAATGTGCTTTTATTACTAATATTTTTTAATTTTTAAGGGATTTTTTTTAGATGGAAATCTAAATCTAATCTTTAGATTAGGAATCTATCTGTCTTTAGAGTACAGCATGGAACAGCCAGAACATGGTTTTCAATATCTTCCAAGCTGTTTTATTAGAACTTGCAAGTCTTGATCAGGTAAATCAAAAGCTAATTTATTCTCCCTTCTTTAATGGGTCATTAACCTATATGGTGGGAGTATCCACAAAAAGCAATTGTTGCAAATATAGGAATGAGACAGAGACTATCAGTCCAAACATCCAATGCTTTGGGTTGTAGTCTCAGAAAAATGTGAAAACAAACCAAACAGCTACAATAAAGTTCCCCAAACAATATATATTTATAGGGCTCTTTTTATTTAAGAAAGGAAAAGAATTGATAGAAATTTCATTTACAACATCAAAATGAAACTCAAATTAATTAATCTTAAAACTCAAATTAATAAAATCTAAAATGTAATTTAATTATTGGTGCAGCATAGGAAATTGAAAACAAATTATAATGTCATCACGATTGGATGCATCTAATCTAAAGTTTTATACCACAGTTTTGTGTTTATACAATAAGCATAAGCATTGGTGTCCTGATTTTTTTCTGTACTGATTGTTTCAGATTGTCTCCTAACTGCAGATCCTACAGTGTTGTGTGTGTAACTTGGCATTTGTATTCTTAACAAATGACTGATGGGGGAAGGGAGCGTTAAACTTTATTTCAGTTGTAACCACACAATAATTCTCACATAATCGAGTATCTGAATTCTTGTAAAAAATTAAGAAGATTCAACAGAGAGAATTACTGCTATTCTGAAAACAGTGCAGTAATGGTATTTTCCTGATGATTACACCTTTTCAAGCTTATGTGAGGTGGTGCTAGACCTCTTCTTTTTCTGCTAGAGCACTGCTAGAGCTTGTGCTTGCCATAACAAGGACGTTTTCACAGAAAGAGTGATTCTTTTAAATTATGTGCTGAACATTTATTATAACATTGGTCAATTCACCCAGTTCATAATATTTGATTGTTCTATGAACTTTGTAGTATGAGCAATTATCTCTTGCTTTGGTATTGATGAACAACTACTAGGAAGTATTATAAGCCTTTTTACTGTTCTTTTGGAACAATATTATGTGTATTGGTTAAATATTAAATATAATAGTTATGACTTTTTTTTGCCTACTAAAGCTAGAAGAAAGATTGGCATTTTTTGACAAATATCTGTATAAGAAAAGAAAAAAGAAAGCCTTTGCTAAACTTTTCATAGGGTGGATTTTTCATTCTTCAATCACTGCCTTAAATTAGCCATCTAGTTGCCAATGATATGCAAAATGTTCAGAGGATGAAAAGCCCAAAAGAACAACAAAGGAAAGGTAGTGATAAAGTGGGAGTTGAATTGTTCATTGTGAAGCAATGAGCTGTTGAAAACAGAAGGTAAAACACCATCAAGAATTAAATTGAATGGAACGGAAGCAGTTTGGATAAAGGATAAAACCTGTGCCGGACAGGATTTGACAGAAAGTGTCTTATCAAGTCCCAGGGAAAATGAAGACATTTGTGTGTAAGGTCAGTTCATAATCAAGAGTCAGCACCATGTCATTTCACAGTGCTAGGCACTACAAGTCTCCTCTAACACTATCAGCACATCCAAAAAAGCTGTAGTGAAAGTACTGGCAGGAAAGTTTGTCATGCTGCTAGACTCACTAACGTGTTTAAAGCAGTGCAGCAATGTTTTCAGATAAATTTCAAAGAAAGCAGAGGGAGGTTAGTGAAATACATTCTTGTTGATTTTAAATTGAAAATGGAAAACAGAGAAGAGATAGAAATCCTGATAAAGGAAATATTACTAGAAATCTAGTGGTGCTGAGCTGCCTGCTCCACTCTGGTTCTTTTGCTATTGTGTGTTTGCTAACTTCAGCATGAAGCCTACTGGAACTGTGATATTCTTGTATTCTTTTTTCTTTTTCTTTTTTTCTCCCCCCTTTTTTTTTTTAACCAAGTTTTCCAGCATGTTCAGTTCTTATGCGGTGGCATCGAGAATGACATTTCCATTTTGGCCTTAAAAGTAAGATCAAACTTCTAAAGTAAATAATGATGCAAAAGATTAGAAGTCACCTTAACTTGCAGATAGTGCTACTGAACATGGTAAAATTGCTTACTGGGAATCCGAGCAATTTTACCATGAGCACCACAGCCAGACATTTATAGGAGCAGGCTGTAAGAGGCAGTGGGCTTACTCATCAGTTTCACCATTGAGATATGGTATTTATTTTTGAAAAGGAAGCCATTGACTGCTTGTGTTAATGGGCAAATCAGTACTATGGCTATTTTGTCAGTTTCACATTTAAGCAAACATTTACTTATGATTTTATTTTTGCTCTGCAACTTAATACACAATAAAGACTTTCCCAATATGTTCACAGCTTTGCATTTTATTTTAACTTTCAGCTGATTTTCAAATAGGATATGGCTTACATTATGTGTTCTAAACAAATGACTGATCATAAAAATTGCCCCGCTCCAGTCAGTGGCTCCATTATTATTTCTTAGTGTTGAGGAAGGATCTATAGTGATCTATAGTAATGTGTGGCCTACTGTCTGCTTGTTTTTTCCTCTTTGGGAACAGGCGTGTGATGTCATTTTAATACAAGTACAACATTAGAGTAGCTACCATTGTCTGCCTAGAAAACTATTTTACGTCTGTGTTACATTTTATGGATTCTTAGCTTGTCGGAATCAAGAAAGATTAAGCACCCGGGTTTTAAAAGGTGATGAATATTCGCATCTCTTACTGACTTTAATAGGAGCTCCAGATGCTTTTTGAAATTCAGGGTGTAATAAAAGTAACAGGCTTGCAGAGTATATCCGATTCATTGAGCTTTCAAAGAGTGGAAGTTGACAAGGAAAATATATGTACAGCTGGTGTCCAGACCTTCCCTTCATACCTTTACACTGTCAAATAAACTAACGCTATTCCTCGTACAGGAATTGCTGCTCCCTTTCTCCCTTCTAGGTAGCTATAACCCTCTGCCTTCTGAGGAACTCTTATCTTCCATGCCTAAAAAGAAACAGCTTCCTACTCTTGAGATAATGCAGCCCCATAGCCTGCTTTTTCCTTTCTGTCAGCCCTGTCCTTCTTTCCTTCCTGATGTTTTTCCTCATGTTGGGATGGGACGCAGGAGGCTGTTTCTGTTCTTCTTTCTTTACTGTGTGTGCAGCTGAATAGCTCCAGGATTCTTCAGCATTCTTCAGTTCCCTCTGCATTACTTTGAAGATGTAGTTTTGTTTGTGGTATTCCAAGGACTTGACAGTAGAACAGTTGAATTGTGTCTGTTCTTGATATATTTGAAACTTAGTTTATATGGTAGATATAGGGAGTAATTTTAGATTTTTTCAGACTTTATTTCTTGCAGCATGAAGTACAGGAAAATTAGACAAAGAAAGCTCGTGTTAAATTTTGGTCTCATTTATGCTATTTTAAGTAACGGATCAGAGTATAATGTCACTTTCTAGACATTCTACTGACACATGTAGCTACCTCACACTTAGCAGTATGGCGTGCAAAAAAGTTCATTGCTTATAAGTATTTGTGTAATGCAAGCTTAATCTGGAGTATCTACAGTAAATGGAAAGTTTAAGAAAGGCCTCCCGACTAAATCAAAAACATCTGAAAATAATAAAATGAAACAATGGAAGAGCCTTTCTGAAGCTATAAAATGTTTTCTTTTCTGAGAAACAAGTCTCTGAAACACTGACTGATTGGAAAGTTGGAGGTCTATAATACAAAATTAAGTCTCAGACTGTAAGCTTCTAGGATCTAGTCTTGCATTCACTAGCTAAAGGATCCTTTGTTTATTTGACTGCTTTATGCAAATGTGACAATTTAGGCATGTACATAAAGAGGTGTACCTTCTCCATTTTGGAATTGAAATGTATAATGCAAAGTTCTTCATAGATTAAATTTAATTTCAATACATTTACCTATATTTTTCACTTTTTATGAATTTGTAGAGCAGGAATGAATGTTTCTACTTTTAATAACCTTGTCCAGGTCCTTTCATTTGCTTATTGTAGATTGAGATTGTGCCATGTTATTTCAAACATCTCTGAAGTGATAATGATCCCTGAGGCCATTGGAATCTTGCCAGTGGAAGAATTTTCACAGCAAGATGCAGTTACTATTTTACTACTGCAAAGCAACGTAAGTTGCCCCTATATATTCCTGCCTCTTTCATGCAGAAAAGGCATTTTGACTGAGATAGAAGAGGAGGCTTCCCTAAATGATGCATATAATTTCTGACAGTTGCTGGAGCAATCCTTCACAATCATCAACACCTATAGGTAAACAGATTAGTGCTGTTTTAACTTTGCTAGACCTTAACTGGCTAACAGATGAATCAGGATCATAAGCAATACAAAGCTATCCTTTTAAGGTCCCCATTGCAAAGCATCCAAAACACAGTTTGAGTATGGCACTGTGAATAGCTGTAGTTCTTTTCTCTCTCTCTTTTTTTTTTTTTTTTTGCCTGGAGGATCTTCTTTTCTATTAGCATATCTTGTGTGACAAGAACCTTTGTAATTTGATAAGCAGCTTACAAGCTTTAAAACAATATAACAATATCATCCAATAGATATATATTTCATTACATTTCTCATTGTCAGAAAATGTGTTCCAAAGATGTCATTCTATTGCTCTATGGCATACTTTTCTGAATTCTCTATTCTCTTTATTTACAGTCTTCTGTCTGAGCTAGTCTGTTTTCTGTCTAAATTAAATATATAAAGTTCATTATAATGAACAGAATCATATGCCTAGATACTGAAATATATGCCTGTTTGTAAAATATTTAACATCAAAATAAGCAGTAATTGTTAAATACTTTCTTACATTAAGATTCATGTGTGCTTTGAAAATACAGCTGTGCTGTGTTTCACATGGTCATATTTCTGATAATTTCAATGGAGTTAATTAAGCATCCTGAGGAGGAAAGAAAAAGCCTTTGAACATATGAGATTTTTTCTTCTGTATTGTTTTCTAATATCATTTGAAAATATGCTGACATGTAGACACTGACTTGAGCATACTTACAGAGATGCTTTCTTAAGGAAGAGCTGGAGAGAAGGTACCTCTTATTAGACTCATTTATGTAACTAGATAAGACATGCAAGGCCTTTGTTAGATGTGATAAGGGGACCCAGATCCTAACTGCCTTTCCATTTTTATGCAACTGTCTCAGCTTTATTTAATGACTTATTTATCTTTGCTTATTCTTTACTAATTCTTACTAATTAAGAAGTAATTCTTTAAAGATACTGCTCTGATTAAACCAGCCAACCTACCAACTTAACCTCATCAACAGTGCTAATTCTGTTTTAAAACCTGGAAACATGAAGTGATAGAAATGTCATAAGGATTAAAGAAACTTGAAGAGTGCATATTTGTCCTTTGATTTTTTACAGCTTTGAGGTCTTAATTTATGCTTTATTGTCCTATTTATCATGAGTTTTTAAAGAAAGAAAAATTTTAACCATATTACGTAGATTACTAGTTAAGTTGAAATTGCTTTGTAGCAGAATAAGTCATGGAGGAAAAAGTGAATCACAAAGGCAAACCGAGTCCCTTACTATTAGGGCACAGGCAATTAGAATTTCAAATAATATAGTGGTATCATGCTCCTGCTCCCCCCCCCCCCTTTTTTTTTTTTTATCCTAATATTGGTAGCAAGTTTCTTTTAATGTGCAAAGTTCAGTTGTCTGTCCCATATTGAAAAAATTATCCTGCTAGACTTTGAAACAGATGGGAAATTTAGACTTAGAGCCAAAAGAAAAAGCAGCACATTGTCTGTGGACTTAGAGAGAATCTTATTGTCTAACCATTCAGATTTGCAAAGTGTGTTGGTAGCATTAATTATGTGATTTTTCAGGGCTGTAGTGTCTGTATAGTTATTCCCCAAACCTTATACAAGACTGTTCAAGCAAGAATATTATAGACAGGCTAATCTGCTGTACAGTTGGCAGTTGTGTGTGTAAACAATATGTTTGCACATATGTATATTAAATAAATTTTACTGTGCCCTTATGTATATATTATAAGCATATATAATATGCTTATGCTTAGAGATGGAGATACAGACATGCAGTCTGTATCACTGCCATCAGACAGAGTGGCTCTTATAGACTCAATGAAAAAAATTTTCATACAACTGCACAACTGTTTTGAACTTAGGATATATGTGTGCATAGCCTATGTACGTAGCAATACCAAACCAAGAGGTTAAAAGAGGACTTTGAATATTCCTTTCTGTTTTCTTTTGAAATATGGTACTGGGGTTCAACATTTGATGGAAGATACAAAGCACAAGATAGAAAATATGAATACTGTTTAACAATGCCTATACACTTTTTCAAAGCAGGAAATAATCATGGGAATTTGAGTTTGAGAAGTAAGAATTTGGTATATCCTTTTCAGTTTATTTACCTTTCCCTTAAAGGGGACAGCATTTCAATATAAACTTCATATTTGTTCTGGGTAATAAAAAAGGGGTTTAATAAAAATGTCTAAATGTTGAGCCCTCAGGATCAGTGTGGAGAATATTAAACTGTGTGTGGCTCTAATGAATTTCTGTAGTTGGGGTTAGACAGAGTTTTGCATCCAGAACGTGCAGATTGCCTTAGGTCTGCCAGATGTCAGATACCCAGAAATAACTTTCTTTTTCTATATTCCCCAATGTGTTCTGCGCTGTCTTGTATTTCTCACTATGTGTATGTATTCTGGCAACAAATTGTGTTCTGCCTAGCATATTTTTTCTTAAAGATGAGATTTTACAAAATCCAGGGGCTCATAGAAGCCTTTTGATCTAGTCCGATGAAATATTAACTTTGGAGTATCTTTCACACTTACTTCTGGTGAGGATGACATACACAGGGAATTTGTCCTTCTCCTTTGCCATGACTTCATTGCCTGTCCCTCTGTATAGTTTTCCCCCAGCATGGAGTGCCCTTCATGATGTGTACAGTATTGCAGTCATCACTGGTTGTTGTGTTGGCAGAGAAATGAGGGTCTTCTGTCTCTGCAGGTTCCCAGGGAGTAATTGCAGCCAATGAAATTAGATTTTTTGGGTTCAGTTCTGCACTACTAAATCTGGCAGAAACCCTAGGGAAGCTACTGGGAGTTTTGATTAAGAACAGAATGCAGATTTAGATTGGATTTAAATACGGATCTTCTGCTTTGGCTACCTGAAGCATTGTGCCAGTGTATAACAACAGAAAAGGGAAATGGAAAAGTAGAAAGCTTGAAACAAGCAAACGTAAGCATGGTGTATCTGGTGAGAAGTGAAATGAAGTTTTAATGATTCTGACAGTGAAGTATGGCATAGCAATCATGTATTAGAAAGAAAACTTTTAATGCAAAACTATTTTTCAATTCATAATGAATTAAATATGAAGGTTTTAAATTCTTCAAACTTTATCTGATTTAAATTCTCAGCCATATCTGTCCTCATTAGCAATGGCTAGGCAATATCTTAAAAACTATAAATACACTAATTAAATTATATGGAGAAGAGTTATCCAAGTATCATCAGGGCTCTAGCTTTCTGAAGCCAATAAACAGTACATACCTCCCAGGCTTGAAAGATCCTGGAGTGTGGTAAGAAATCTGCTTCCTCGCACTTGAAAGTGGCTAATGAATGAGAAATGTGTTCACCAAGATCAGAGCTGAGAGACTGAAGAATTGGGAACTATACTTATGCCAGTCCATAGAAGGAACTGTAGTAAATAGTAATTGCCCGGGTTTATGATATATTGCCAACTGCAACTAAGCATCAGGATAGTCTAGACAGTAATCTGGGGAAACGTGTCTTGCTAGCTAAATATGGTGTTTCCATATCTATGCATGAAACAGTGGATTTTTTTTTGTTGTTGTTTTTCCGTTACATTAACAAGAGAATTCATGCATGTCTGTGGCTTTTATAGGGCTTCTGAGTCACTAAGGCTTTTTGATGTTACATGCTTTTCTTAATTACACAGGAATTGTTTCAGAAATAATTTCCCTCTTTTTTTTGGAATATGGATGCATTTCAAAGGCCTTCTTAATGGCAAGTGGAAAGAACACATTGAATGGAAGAGGCTGTGGCTGTATTAGATTGTTAGTTCACTTTCAATTCTTCTATTTATGCATTGCACTAATTTGAGGCTTCACTTTGCATAAAGCCCATGGGGGTATGGGTGACTGAGGGCTAACATGTAAACATTGTCTCCCTTTTTGGTTTTATTTTTGACCTGATGTGGTCACATACTGGTAGCCAGAGGTTTAAAAATAAACAAACCACTTTGCCATGTACTACAAAAATACAAGTTACATTTAGCTGTGTTTGAGTTTCACCACTATAGAGAAAAAAAAAAAAGGCATTTGTAGCCCTAAATTTTTCTGACTGCTATTTCACATTTGGCTAAAACTGTTCCAATATGACATGGTGAGGTTAGAGTTCCTGAGAATAGTTAAAAATTCACTGAACCTTCTCTGCAAACCTTTCTCCATGCAGGTACTCTAGTATAAACTGCCTCACTTTCATTAGTGGGATTGATTACTTGTATCTGGTAAGCTGCATGACAAGAAATCCCTTCCATTAGAATTGTATTTGTCTTTCTGGAGGATGTTCTAGGAGGGTGTGGGAAGTGGGAAAGGAGAGTTAGTTGTTATTTGTCATGCAGTAGCCCTGAAGAACCTTCTGTTTGGACCAGAGTGTTAGTATTCTGGGAATTTCTGTAATTCAAAGGAGAAACAAGAAAAGTAGCGAGAGCAATAGGCAGCATGATACACAGAATTCCTTAACTGTTTTGAATTTGGTAGACATCTCTGCTAAGCAAAGAGTTAAGAAGTTTAACATTACGATACTAGATAAGAATTGCTGAATGGGGAACCTTACAAAAAGTTATTACTACGATTTCTTACTACTATGTACATTTTTCCCTGCAGTAATTCAGTCTATTACTTGATGTAATAGCAGCTAATTAGTATTTCCTTTTGTGTCAGCTTGTGTATTAAGTTTTTGATCATATCATGTTAGAGTCCAAGATTCAAACTCAGATGCAAACTTTATATAGTAACAGTGGTCATAGAATTTTAAGGAAATGTATGCACTTATATATTTTACTACATAAGCTTATAAAAAAAGCTCCAAACAAATCAAAAGTGAAGTCTTCATCAGAGTTAAGACTTAGAGATTTTTGTTTCCGAACTTTCATTCCACATAGTAACGGTCAGCGTGCAATACTGCAGTTGTATATAGCAAAAAGTTTCTTCCAAGTTCTCATAGAATCATCGAATGCTTAAGGTTGGAAGTGACCTCTAGAGGTCATCTAGTCCAACCCCCCTGCACATGCAGGGACACCTAGAGCACGTGGCACAGGGCTGTGTCCAAGCGGGTCTTGAAGATCTCCAGAGAAGGAGACTCCACAACCTCTCTGGGCAGCCTGATCCAGTGCTCTGTCACCCTCACTGTTAAGAAATTTTTCCTTAAGTTCCTGTGGGACTTTTGGTGCTTCAGTTTGTGGCCATTTCCTCTAGTTCTGTTGGTGGCCACCACTGAAAAGAGGCCAGCACCATCCTCCTCACTGCCTCCCTTGAGGTACTTATAGACACTGATCAGGTCCCCTCTCAGCCTTCTCTTCTCCAGGCTGAACAGGCTCAGCTCCCTCAGCCTCTCCTCATAGGGCAGATGTTCCAGGCCCCTGATCATCCTTGTAGCCCTGCACTGGACTCTCTCCAGCAGCTCCACATCCCTCTTGTACCGTGCGGCCCAGAACTGGACACAACACTCCAGATGCGGCCTCACCAGGGCTGAGTGACCTGAGAGTCCCACCATTATTTTTCTCTTTATGGGTTTTATTTGCTCTCAGAAACAAAGTATTTCCATGTATCTTTTTCTTTATATGTAGATTTATAAAATGTTTTTTGAACTGTGAATTTCTTATCGTATTAGATGTATGTGCTTTAATGTTCATACTAATTAGAAAATATTGTGTTTATTTCAGAAATAAAGCTGAGTGCTTGGTGCTCTTTCTTTTCTCATGTGCCATATAATATTTTTAACTGAAAAAAAAATCTTTCTGATCTGCAGATGATATGAAACTTCTACTATTCTTTGTCCAGTTAAGCTGACATAATATCAATTATGTAAAAATGGGTGTGCAAACTCTGGAATGTTTTTTTTGGAAAACATTTTTCTTTCTGTGTTCCAGCAAGAGGAAAATGAGAATGTGCTTAGAATGGCTATGACAGCAGTAGTGGTAGAAACTGGAATTTCGCTAAGAGCGACAAAGCCCACATGGACTGCTACATTAAGCACACTTTTTTCTTTATTTTAGAGCTGCCTCACACTCCTTTTTAATTGCCATGTGTATATTAAGTGCCTTAATCAATCACAGGAGTCTGTGTGATGGAAAGTATTGCATCACAGGAGTAGGTCAGAATCAGTCATGTGGGACTAGTAGAACAGCAGCAAAAATTCTACCTGAAAATTAAATCTGTCAGCTGTACAAAAATGTTCAAGGCTTCAGAATATATTTTCATACATATTGAACAACTTTTTCAACTAAACCACATTTTTGGAATACTACATATCAAATAAATTTTATTTAAATCCTTGTTTTAGATGATGGCCAAGGAACTTCCTAGAGATTTGTTTCAGCTTAGTTGCATTATCCAGAAAAAAAAATCTAAAAGACCTTTGTGTTAATTATCACATCTTTTATGTGGCTAATAAACTTAATTGTGTGGAAAGCTTAGCTAAGGGCTTGACACAAAATTTCTTTAAAAAAGTGGAAGAGAGGGTAGCCAGGCTCTACTGTTCAGGCTTTGGTTTATGTGAACAACTTAGTCTAAATAGCTGTACTGACCAGGGACTACTTTTTCCAAGAGAAATTAACAGTCTTGCCAAGTCTCTTTCATTTTCCAAGAGACTAGCTCTCATTTTCAGCCAACAATCTTTTTCCGCAACTTGTTGGATGTCACCCTTTAAAAAAATGTTTTTTATTTATATCAGGCCTGAATCAGTACGATCCATCTAACTTCTTGTTCTAAACGTTTGAAACATCCCTTAAGGCAGACCCTCAGCATTGGCAGCAAAACATTACTGCAAAAAGAGTAATTTTCCATATTAGCATGATTAAAATATTGAAGGAAAAACAATTTTAGATAATCTTTAATAAAACAAACTCATGTACCTTTGTAATGTTTAAATTTCTTTTTGCATACTGTGGCTTACGATCTGCAGATGGTGAGGCAGAGTTGAACAAGAAAGATAATATTTGCATTCAGATTTGTGGTCTGAATTCAAGTAGAGCTATGAGTATTATCAACCTTTTCTTTCACACTGAGATAAAAATCCAGGAAAAGCCCAGATGTCCTATTTTTTTTGAAGCATGATGTTTCTGGCAGGGCTGTCATCTATACAGGATTAGTGGAAAAATATGGTATGCCTTTCACTTCCAATCTTGGTGATTGCACTGTGGAGTCACCATCATAGGAAGATAAGGCATGATAATGCTTTTAAATATCAAAACATCTAGGGTTCATTGCAAGAGGTTCAGCTCAGCTCCCATCTTTTGGAAAATCAATTATCAGGGAGGAGGTTTTGAATCAAGCAGTGAATGTAAACTTAAGACTCCTGGAGCTATTTGAAGGTTAGTGGAAAGTGTTGGGAAATTTGCCACTGCATCCTATCAAAAGTGTCATAAAGACAGTAGCTGCTGCAGCATATTTCTTGTTGAAGCATCTTCTAGCAGGACATATTTTAACTTTAGATCTTTTCCAATACAAACTTAATAGCTCTACCTTACCTTACACAAGGTCCAGTTTCTTGGACTTTCTGAAATCCCAACAGCCGTGATCATTTTAATTTTTGAATGGAATAAATTTCCCTATGAACTCTAATGACAGAAACTGCTTTTCCATCCTTCAGATCCAAGATTTGTCATATACTAAATTGATTACCCAATAATGCATGAAACGGATTTTTGAGGTATCAGTAGTAAAAAAACTGTTTACTGTACTTAAGCCTACAATGTGAAGGTAGAGGTTAAAATGATTCATTTTCTCATTCCTTCATTAATTATTGCATCTGTGGGATATCATACTTGTGAGAAAGAGGCTCTGTAAAAAAGCCCTTCAGAAGGGCAAATATGTTTTATATCAAACAGATTTACAAAATGTTAGGTTTTGGTCCTTAATTACTGTAAAGGGAGGATGTGTTAAACCTCTTCATTAAATTCTTTACCAACTACTCATTTGACTGGGACTGATCAATATGCTTAATGTTTTCAGTTTCTTATTTTTAAGAATAAATGCCTCAATATTCCAAATAGCTTATGGTTAAGAATATATATTTGCAAAGATACATTGCTTCCTTATTTTGTTAGGCTTTGTTAAATGAAATGATGGAAGAAATTTCATAGTTCCTTCCTGCTAATCTTTCTAGCACTCATAGGCATGAAATAGAGGATTTATCAAAATATGTTGCTCCAACACTGCAGACTATGTCCCTTTAGCCTTCTCAAACTTTCATCTGGGCTTTATGTAGGCACAGGAAAACTATCACTGCACAAACAATAGTATTTATGTGTGTGGCCAATAAGGCTTTATGAAGAAACAATATTTTGGTGTTAGAAGCCTTTAGCAAAATTTTAGTCTGTGCTTTCCTATGAGAAGAAACTTCATAGTTTAGTGTTCTTCAAGATAACTTGTAATGGACATTCCAAAATGTCAAGGTACATTTTTCCTTCCCTTTTTTTTTCCTTCTGGCTCTTGTTTTTACTTTTTAACTACTTGAGGAGAATTAAAGATGTTATGGTTAAGAGCAGTTAGGTAGTTTTTACCATATAAAACTGTGGAGGTTAAGAATGACAAAATCCAGATAGAAATTGAATCTGTGTATGCGAATCCAAATAACAGCAAATATAAGTTGAGATGTTAAACAGTGTGTTTCAGGACTTGAGCTAATGGGTGTTAGCCACTGGTGGAAACTTATGTGGCAGGCAGATTATCCTGTGTTTACTTATAGGAGGCTTTTTACACCTTCAACTGAATGATCTGATTCTGAACAGAAATACAGGAGGAAAAGCAAAGTAGGTAGATCATATCCAATATTAGCATCCTTATGTTTCTAGTCCTTGTAGCAGATTCCCTGTAAAGAAGCCTTTTAAAACTTACCATTGAGATTAGAACTCCTACGTAGTTCTGTGCGAATAGAGATTGCACTGAATATAAAATACTTCTGTGGAAGGACAGAATGCTGTTGTGTAGTTCAAAATTAATTTACAAATGTAGTATGCTATTTCTTGTTTTTGTCAATGCTGAGAAAATGAACTTTTAAAAAATTTCATTATATAAAGAATAGTGATCGCTGTTGAAGTCTGCTATTCCTGAAGTTATAGTGCATGTTGAAGACAGTTATTTGAAGTTTAAAAAAATACAAAATACATATGTGCTGAGAATCACTTTCATCAAGACAGTTGCCCTTTTTATACAATGAATGATTTATAATGCATATTCTAGTGTGTGTTCTTTGGGCCAAAATTATTTGACAAAGCAGCAATGCTCGGGAGGAGCAGATGAAGAAATTGCTAACAGTCAGATGATCGATAAAGAAAAGGTGATGATTCATAAAGCAAGAGGTTTTAAGGTGATTTCAAGATTTTAAGATGAACCATTATGACAATCAAGTCTGATTATACTGAACAGACTACAGAACCTCACCCCATAATGTTTCTGAATCAAATCCACAGCTTAATTTAAAAGTGCAGTGTTTTCTAAAATGTCGTCTAGTCTTGATATACTTGCTTACATAAGCAAAAATATATTATGTGACTAATTGCTTTTGTGAAAATAGTTATATTTTACTTTTGATCTGGATAATGCCTTCCTACAGCTTCTATTTTAAAATCTCATTTATGATTTCCTCTTAGGTTGGAAAACCAACCACTACTGGGACTCTTTCACATTTATTTTAGTCAAGTCATGTTTAGGCTTAATTTTTGATAGACTGTGGATAGATACAGATTGTTTTGTAATGGATGTAAATTTTTAATTATTATATTGTTTTTTTCATATTATAAGCCATATTTTTGAGACCATAAATCAGTCTTCTGTCTTCTTTCATAATTTTTCCAGTTATCCAACATTAATTTTGATGTGTAAGTGCCAGAACAGGGCAAAGAATCATTATTGCCCTGTGCAGAGATCCAGATCCTGTGGCGATCTGGAAATGGTCTGCTTCTGAATCTCCCCTCCTGAAGTCCAAGGTCCAAGGTCATGAGCCACACATTCTGTTAGGAGAGAGGATTGTTGATTATATGTCATTACCCCAACATAATAGAGAACACTGCATTTTGAGTAGAATTAATTTTATTAATAAACCTAACTGAAAATTAAATAATAGTTCAGTTAGCTAATCTACAAGCAAGTTGCAATAGACAGACTTTCAGATGCCATCCTGCAATCTTTGACTGGTGGAATTTGCTTGGTTATAGAGCTTGAGTCCCTGGGTTTATGTCTTCTCCCTTTAGTAAGGGCCAAGCAGGCCTATATGTAGGTGTCCATAATGTGTATTTCCTACATAATAGGAATAGGAATACACATCAGTGTATTGGTATTACTTGCATTTAACTCACTGTTTGCTCTTTTGCTTTTTCTTCTGTTGTATGTCTGTATTCTCTAATATTTCTTTCAGTCCCACCTTCCAAACTGAACTGTTACTACCAGGGTATGTAGAATATACACATAATAGTTTGCAGTCTTACAGGGGGACAATGGAGATTAAGCACACTTCGTACCTCAGGTTTAGGCTTCAGGTTGAATCTTGTCTGGTAAAATTCCAGACTTCTTATCAGGGGTGCTCTTTGTCCAAAATATCTCTAGGAACACCAGCCTTGAGACACAGGCATAATTTGTAGTTCTATTCCAGTTGTTTCATGTGTTCCAGGACTGGTGCTTTATAAAGCTGTTCCTCAAAAAGCAGATGCTATAACAATGCAGGACTGTCTGGGCTATTTATTTGTGAGTAGGAATTTTAAAGTCAGCTAGAATGTTAAGTTTAGCAGACTTGGTGAATACAAGTTTTGAAAGTTTAAAAGATGCATAATAAATTACTCCCTGAGTTCACTGCAGTTGGCATTCACCCATGAAGACTGCACTCTAATTTTAGTGCATGTTGCCATGTTTTTAGTGCCTGATCAGCTGAAGTTCTGCAGATGAATTGCACATTGAGTAGCCCTCCAGGAATAGATCCATTAAGGTATGCTGATGAAGAATATCACTTCAGTTGCAGGACAGAGCTTGGAGTCCCCAAGAGGATCTGTGTGGATCCTGAGATTACGGTGCCTTGCACAACCGGAAGTCTTACTTTTTTGATAACATTCATGTTTTAATATAGGACCCCCTTCCTTTATCCCCTCCCGCCCCAACCATGCTTTTGTCTATTTTACCTTCATATTTTCGAGAATCTTACTGATAAGGAGTCTAAAATTTCATTTTATTCATTTTTCATGAAAGTATTCAAACTTAACTGATCTGACTGCAACCATTGCTTGGGCAAAAATGGTGCAATAAGCGGATTACAAACAAACAGTCTTTCTGTTTTTATATACAGACTATGGATTTTTCCATAATTTGTGTATTACTTGTACTTCAGTCATTAAGCAAAAACTGAAATAAATGAATTCTTTTTTAATCATTTGTATTAGTACTGTATTTAACTTATTTAACATTAGTATGGGAATCCATTTGCTAGTCCAATTGCTAGTATAAGCTTTTTCCATACATATGAAGATCATATTTGTTTTCAGTGTGACATACAGAATATCTTTACAGATCATAGTTATTAATAAATTACCATACAGTTGTTTGTGAAATTCCTTTCCTCCTTTATTTGTGAATACTCCTTTCCAAGGATAAATACTGTTGTCATTGAAGTCAATACACAGATTCCTATTTGCTTTCATTGGGTGCAGGATGTAATTCAATTTATTTCACTTCTTAAAATCTGAACATTTATATTTTTCTTCTGGTAGGAGCCTGACTACTGTGGTCAACTGCTATATATCACATTTCCCTCAATCTTTGTGACACCTGAGTAAACTTTATATGAAGGAAGTACACAGTCATAGCTTATGGTGGAGTTTTTTCCTAACCTTTACCCCTAAACTAAAATCCAGATGAGATTACTGTGAAATTACTCATGGAATTTAAACCTTTTATGGATGATTTTTTTGTTTTGTTTTGTTATTTCAAATATTTGCCGTTCTTACATGAGGCTATAGCTTGATGAGATCACTGTCTTCTGCTATCAGTTGTCAGCGTCTGTATTTTATGCTAAAAGTTCGGGTATCTCTGATTTGGCAAGGCCCTTAGAGTTGGTTAAACTAAGACCACTATGACGCTACTTGTGTTCCAGAATCTTGGAGCAAAGGTCATTAAAATGTTTTTTTAATATGCAGGACTTCCTTTTTAAAATGCACATATTTTACCACAAGAACTGTCTCAGTGACCTGGTGAGCACAGGAGAAACTCAGAGGTGTAACCCTGAAGATTGTTTGCTACTGAAAATCTGGAAAGATTAAAATAAACTGTCTTTGCAAAGTTTTAAAAAACTTTTAATGTCTTTCCAGAACCCTTATCCAAATAAACCCTATTAAAATTAGGGAGCAGAACATTTGCTGCTCTTTAATTCTAACTTTAAGAGTATTATATCTCAGTGTGAAGAAAACTTGTTGTAAGCAGGCAAATGGTAAGACTGAGAGACTGTGGTAAAAATATTGTGCTTTGAAGAGTATGTTACTTGCTAAAATACAGTTCTGGCTCTAATATAGCTTATGACAAATTTATCCTCGGTAGTGGGATGATACTATTTGTGATGATTTTTTTGAAAGGTATAAATCATATAACAGTGTTTTTTCATTACATCCACTATGTGTTGGAATTCATATATATGTGTTGCATAAAGTTACTGTAAATAGTTATTTTCAAATGTGGAGCCAACCATGACATTCAGACTTTACTAAAGCAAATGGAAATTTTGCTCTGAACTGCCCAACATGAAAAATTTCACTACAGGAGGCTTATATTAGCTGAAATGGAGCTCTCTTGATGACCTGCAAAAATTATCTTAAATAGCTTTTTGCCACACAAAATATTCCAATTTCAAAATGATCTGGGTTCAAGTCTTTTTTTACAGGTGTGTAGGTTAATAAGCAGTCTCCCTGGAAATACAATTTTCTCCCTTTTAAAATGTGTCAAAACTTTTATTTTTGTTTTTTCTGTATCAAAGTATACAATTATCGAAAACGTGTATTCTCTCTCTCATGTATTTATAAGTCAGTGTAAGCCCAACTGCACACACATGAAAAAAGAGAAAATAGCATGTGAACCACTGCTTGATATTGAAATCTCTTTTCAGCAGGAAAAAAAAAAAAAGGAAATAGGAAAGGACAACAGGGGGAGCAGCCATAATCCCAGTGTTACGAGGTTCATATGGACTTCTTTCACCTGACCAGTCTGACTGGAAGCTTTGCACTTCTGTTTTGTCCTCCTGAAGTTTCCATAAGGATATGAAATCTGATTCTGAGCAGCCATCTGTTTCTCATTTGTTCCTAGAGAATTTCAGCTAATTGTTGTCTCCTGTTTGTGTTGCCTCATAAGGTCAAAATTTCCCTCTCTTTGTGCAGGTTGAACCTTGGTGAATTAACCATTTATGGGAGTTTAGTTTTTTTATGTATGTGTATGTGTATATATGTCTATATTTGTATAGTTTGTATGCTATATTCAGTATATTCAATACAACCTGAAAAGGCTGTGTTATTTCAAACAACAAATTTGAAAATAAATGATATACCGATTAGTTCTAAGCATTCCAGCAGGAATGTTAATTCTGTGGCAGTTTTTGGTATGGATCAGATTAACGTGAAGTGAACAAACATGTGGTTTCAGTGGTCTGGAGTTTCTTCTAATGAATTGCCATAAATTTGCGTAGACACAAGTAATCCCAGTTCCCTGCCCTCTCTGATTTATTCAACCTTTTTTTCTTCTTTTTTTCCACTCTTTGAGTAATTTATTTTACTATGCATCCTGTCACTGCACAGATCCGTTTTGGGATCCAGCTGCCTTTCACTATTTGCATCTATTAGAAAAAAATAAACTGAAAAACTACAGCATCCTTGTAAAAGTGTCATGCTGTCTCTGTAAACGGTAACTTGCATTTCCAACTCCTGTTAATATTTTCTTAATACTGATACATACTGGATTAAAACTGGAGTCCTCCTGTAATACTAGCATAGTGATGTACAATACAGTGATCTTTCCTCTTTTCCAGATTACAGAACAGGCCCGTGTTTCACACAAGTAAACAACCAAATGTGCCAGGGCCAGCTAACTGGGATCGTTTGCACAAAGACCCTCTGTTGTGCAACCATTGGCCGAGCATGGGGTCACCCCTGTGAAATGTGCCCTGCTCAGCCTCAGCCGTGTCGCCGTGGTTTCATCCCTAATATACGTACTGGAGCGTGTCAAGGTAAGCCTTCTGACTCAAGCTGTGCATACATATTGTGTCACTGATACGCATCTTGAAAGCCTCATGTCTACTTAAAAAAAACCCACAGGTTTCTTTGTGTGCATTCTAGATTTAACTAGATTCTAGATTTAAATTCTGATTCTTCCAAATTTTAGCTAGCGTATATAGAAAATAAGTTTGAAGTGCTGAGAAAAAATGAATGGTTTCTGAGAAGTCATAACTACAGAGCGCTAAAAGGGCAGAATGTTGGCTTGTGCAGTAGAGCACCAATTAGGGAACTGGATGGCGTTACTCTAGCCCTTACCTAAGGAAAGAACAAGATGCTCAACTTTGAGAAATTTACTTTTGCTTGTTACTGGGTAATGTTTCTTGTGAAAAGCATTGGCATTTATTGCATATATATGTTTTTAATCCTTGAGTTTTGATAAAGCACACAGTGAATCTTTTGTTATATACACTGGATTATTTGAACAGTTGTAGATACATGAATGAAACTGGAAGTTCTGTGGGGTTTTTTGCTTTTGTATACGTGAAATGTACGTTGAGTAAAGGAAAAACCTTCTTGCCTTCTTCATTATCTTCTGCTGTGGTGAGGAGAGATTTGCTGCTCTTGATGTAGGGCCTTGTGTCGTTACTCTGATATGGCTATCTTGAAAAATCACCTGTTCTGCTGTTGCTGTTTGGCTAAATTAGAGAATAAACTGCATAAAGAATGAAATAATGAAGAATAATAGAAATTCCAAACGAGAGTGCATGACTTCTCCTGTTACTGATTGGGAGATGATGTCACTTCATAGACAGAAGTGATTGCCATAGTGTTACATTGCCTTAGAACCTCCTCTGTGGCAGTAGAAACCAATTAGATGAAAACACTAGAGAGTATTTTTGTTTTCTGTAACTTGGCCCTCAGACACCATCGGTTATTAGTTTCTTGACTGACTTCTCAGACCCTTTTCATGAGACATCTATCAACAGTGAAGAGGAAATTTACTGTTAAGGCTGAAATTGGACATTGTAAATCAACTTGATTCTTTGAGTTTTGATTATAATCAGTATAAAGATAGAGATAAATGGATCATTTCTGGTGATTAATTTTGGAATAAATTAATGGAAGTTTCAAATAACTTGGAGAAATGCTTTTATTTATTCATTTATTTATTTTTCCCACAGAATCACACAGAGTAGTTGGTTTTGGAAGGGGCCACTGGAGTTTCTGTTCTTTAATTTGACAAATTATACATATATATATATACTACTCTGGGTCCTGTGTATCAATAGCTTGTGTCTTCCAAAATTTGTTTGAGGAGACACATCCAGGTTATTGCCAACATTACATGCATAAGCAGATATATACATAGCAGAGATAATTCTGAATGTAATGAAAGGGAAGTAATGAAGCTGACTGGAATCTTCTAAATATTTATAATACTGTCTTGTACAACACTGGAGAACTTTTTATTCAGATTCTGTATTTCCAAAACAGTAAAAAGAATGTAATATCAGGGTTTGTGTGTGTGTATGTGTTTATAAACAAGGATTTCTATTGCATGATTGAGAAAAAAATCCTGATTCAGGCATATTTTGTGAGTCATAATGGTATAACAGATTTCAGGAGAGTTGATCTATTACTGCTTCAGGAAAGGATAAATAATTTCCTTCTTTTCTTGCCGTGATTCCTTTATTTCTACTCTTTCAGTATATTTTTTACTCTTTGTGTGTTGCAATATTTCTCTTAATGCGGCTTTCCCCTACATCACATCATAGTCCCTTGACTTAAAATTGCACATATTGAAGAAAATCAGCTGTTTTACCTGGAATTCTACTTAAGAACCCCTGTTTAAAAGCTCTTGGTAAATATTCTGCACTAATGTGAGCTAACAAAATGAAGAGAAAATCAGGATGGTGTAAGATTTTAAATTCTTCAAATTAAAACAAGAAAAAAATATATGTTTTCATATATTTTCTTCCTTCAGTTTACTTTCACACACTGTTATGGTTGACTTTAAAGTACAATCTAAGTGACTAGTTCCACTTCAGTTCTATAAAATTCTTCAATATTATTTCAGTGAAAGAATCTATTTTACCTAAAATAATTAATTAACTTAAAACTAAATAAAATAAACTCTTTTGGATTTCCTCATTTTACATGTTTGCTTTCCTGCTTCTATGGCCATACTACTTTCATGGGAATGAAAAATGCACTTTTCTGTGTGGGTCTACTCTTAACAACTTCTGCTTTACATCCTGAAATCATTAATATGTTTCAAATTTTCTTTTCCTAACACTATCGTAAATAGGGACAGCATATTGAAGGCATGAATGTTGGCATGGATGTGTCACAATTAAACTTCCTTGGCTAGTGAAAAACTTGGCCAGATCTAATGAATTCTTAAAACTTCTGTGCCAAAGAGGGCCTGGCATAGCTTCTGGGACTTCATTGCAACTACATGAGAGATCAAAAGAGCTCTTTAGCATCCGTGCCTTCAATAAGGTTTTTAATACTGTCTTCTGTTTCTGTCAACTTATTGTGTGTGGCAAATATTTTTAAGTTATGCAGTTGACATCATTGCTGAATTCTGCTGGGAAGCATGAAAACAATACGATAGTCTATGTTTGGGATGAACAAAAGGATTTTGAACTGCCATTATTCTTGCTACATTTTTGGCATATTACTACTGTCTAGGAAGATTTCATTGTATTTTAGTCAGCATGAGTTATGTGTGATGTTACAGAATGATCATATGACAGGAACAGATAAATAAAAGTCAAATCTTCTGTGAGGAAGACAGAGGAACAGTTCCTTTTTTCCAAGAAACAGCTACTTTAACTTCCAGTTGTCAGGACAACCTACTGGAAACTCTGAGAACCTGTAATTCCTGATGGAAGTTCTTTCCAGCTTGCAGGTTTATAGCATGTTATATACTCTGTCTTGAATTGTCAAAGCTCTCCAGCAGAGAGGTAGGATGAGACACTGGAGAGGCTGTTTACCCTCCTTATTAGAGTGCATAGTCTGCAGAAATAAGCTGAAAGATGGATTTGCAGTTACATGTGGAAAGTTAGAGATATTACAGCAGTTTTTTTCATGGAGAATGTCCAAGAAAATACAAGCCACAATAGCTGGGTGAAGTAGCATCTTGAGGGAATTACAGGATACACCAAACAGCCAAACTGGGCCACAGGCACATGGTTGCAAGGAAGCATCACGAAGGCCAGGAAAGAGATTAGTCTGAGTGTAAGAATAAATAGAGGTAGATCTGTGATTTATGCATAGATGGAAATTTCAATTAATGAATGAGATTACATGCAGATAAACTGCAAAGCAGAGAAGTCAGCTGTCAAGGATGGAACACTGGGGAGTGTTACAAAGATTTTTACAAATGTGGAGTATCAACAGGCAGGAAAAAATATTTCTCCAAATGCAAAAACTGTCAGCTGAGGAGGCTTTATTTCAAGAGATAGAAAAGTCAGAATAGAGCGGTCTTAATTAATTTCTCTAAGGACTGTAGAAACAAAAACAAGCATCTGGGTAATGTCATCAATAAATCATCAGAATGAAAGTCACTGACTTAACATCAGATTTACAGATTCTATTAAAAGACCACAGAAAACCGCAGCATTTCATAAAATTGTCTCTCCAATGCATATGGATTAGACCAGACCTGTTCAGTACATAGTTTGACTGTTTAGTTCCGTGATGTATTTGAAGTAGATGGTCACATCCACACAAATCCAAGTTTGGGAGTGTTGCGAACAAGCTGAAATCAATAGAGTTTGAATGCCCTGTTATTGGAGGAAAGTGCATAATTTTGGTATCCATAAAAGAGAAAAAGGTTGACAAGGTTTAACTACAGATGATGAAGTTGCTCCTGTTCCTCACAGAATATGTATGAAGTATATTCCTATCCTAGTGTATTTTACATGGCTCTATTAACAGTAAAATAGGTGAAAATGTAGATGATAAACCAGCTTTCCTTTCTTTGCAATCAGTTTGTTTCATTTCTAGTTTATCCATACATAAATCACAATGTGAGTTAATTATGTTCACTGAGTACTGTGCTTGTATAGAACATTATTATTATTATTTTGCCAACCACAAACAACTAATAAGTTAAAGAAGAAAAACCAAACAAGAAACAGGTTTGCTTTTCAATAACTTCTATCCATTGCTTAAAAAACAGTATTTGTAACTGTACAGACATCCCTATCCCCATGAATTCAGGCAAGAGGAACTTAAGTGTTCTACTTTAAAATGCTTTATTGCCATTTCTACACAGCTGTAGGAATAGCGTAATGGCAGAAATTCTATGCGGGACATTTTCTCCGTTCCTCCCTGCATTCCTCAACAGTCCGTTTCTCAGCTACACCCTTTCACTTCAGACAGTTAGTTTTTTTGCAGTGAGGAGAGAAAAAGAGTCCACAGCTGAATAGCTTCTGAAAATATGAAGGTGGCTATTCCTGTTAGGACTGCTGGCACATTTAAATAAATAAAACCATTTCAGGAGATAATGTTCCCCCCTGAACTTTACTAAAGACTGTGTGCTGGATACCATAGACACTGAAATAGACTGGACAGAAGTGAGAAAACAGATAAAATTTCAAATTCAATGCAGGGCAATAGATGGCCTAGTGTTTGCAATTAATATGCCTAACAATATTGACAGACATATCTGGGATGCCATCCTGCTGTCATGAAAATCAATATCACAGTAGAAGACTATCAAGTAAGCTTATTATTTCTGTGATATGTTTATATTTGAGGCAATACTCATTTAGGGATTAGAGGAAGAAGAAACAGTTTTACCTTTTTTATATGACCATTTTGATTTGAAGATCCCACATGCATTTCTTTACATTGCAGAAAAACTATCCATGAATATTTATAGGTAGAATTCAAGAAAACGTTTGGTATTGGGGTTGTTGTTATTATTTTTTATTCTTCACAATTTTCTGAGAAACTATCCACTCATCAGAAAGGCAAGCTGAATTTGACTGTGCTTTCAAAGGTACATGTTTAAAGTTAGCTGTGCAAATCCTGCAGGCAGTTAACCGTTTACCGAGAAAACTCTTTGCAAAAGCAAATACCCTTTTTTCACTTGCCAGATAATATCAGGCCCATGAGCACATGGTAACAGTCTACCTAAGCTGTAGCATATTGAACCTCTTGGGGTGCAGAACTGCACCTGAAGAATTACTCACCTAATTCTGTGCTTATGGCAAAAGGTTTACTGTTTTAATTTGGCTGAGATTTAAAAGTGTGAGTAAATGGGTAATTAATAATTATAGCTGCTGTATGGCTAAGCCTGACTGTCAAAGGAGTAATTTAAAAAGAAAGATGGATTTCAGATCTATTGTATTCCTAGGCAAATCATAGAATCATTAAGGTTGGAAAATATCTTGAAGTCCAACTGTAAGACCTTCAACACCATGTCTGCTAAACCATGTTCCTTCGTGCCTCATGAATACGTTTTTTGAACATGGCCAGGAATGGTGACTCCACTACTTCCCTGGGCAGCCTGTTCCAAGGCTTCACCACTCTTTCTGTGTAGAAATTTTTCCTAATGTCTAACCTGAACCTCCCCTGGTGTAACTTGAGGCCGTATCCTCTTGCCTATCAATAGTTATTGTGGAGAAGAGATTGACCCCCACCTCACTGCAGCCTCCTTTCAGGTATCTGGAGAGCAACAAGGTCTCCCCTGAGACTCCTCTTCTCCACACTAAATAACCCCAGCTCCCTCAGCCGCTCCTCGTAAGGTCAGTGCCCCAGCCCCTTCACCAGCTTCATTGCCCTTCTCTGGACATGCTCCAGCATCTCCATGTCCTTGTAGTGAGGGGCCCAAACCTCAACACAGTATTTGAGGTGCGGTCTCACCAGCTCTGAGTTCAGGAGGACAATCTCTTCCCTGGTCCTGCTGGCTACACCGTTCCTGTTACCAGCCAGGAGGCCCTTGACCTTCCTGGCCACCTGGGCCCACTGCTGGCTCATGTTCAGCCAGCTGTCGAACAGCATCCACAGGTCCTGTTCTGCCACGTAGCTCTCCAGCTCTGCCCCAAGCCTGAAGTGCTACATGGGGTTACTGAGCTCCCATCTACAGAGCCTTCATACCCTCAAGCAGATCAACTCTTCCTGCCTGCTTGGTGTCATCTGCAACTTTGCTGAGGGTGCACTCACATCCACACCATTGATAAGGGTATTAGAAAACTGGCCCCAACACGGACCCCTGGGGAACACCACTCGTGACCTGCCACCAGCTGCATTTAACTCCATTCAGCGCTACACTCTGGGCCCGGCCATCCAGCCAGTTCTTCACCCAGTGAAGAGTAGACCTGCATAAACCATTATTGTATCTTAAGATTCAGAAACATTCAGGAATCTAATCATAAAATATGCCTTTTTAATAAAATATTTTGTCCTGTCTAAATTTTCTCAATTCCAGAAATCTAAATATATTACAACAAACTTGAATTGACGTGAGAAGGCAGCATTATAATATGTATTTTGTAACCAAACATTGCATTTGAATGTATTAATTCCCTTTAAATTTAATATGACTTGCAAAATTTTCCATTTAAGTTTAAATGTACTGCAAACTAAGACTGATTTAAGTACAGAAGAGCAAGATAGCTCCTGTGACTCAAGGATTTGCAAGATCTCACCTTACATAGTGGGACCATTTGTGTTTTCTTCCCTGGACAAGTAACTCACTGTGTTGCATTAGTGTGATTGGCATTTCAGGCTTCAGTAGAGCTTTGTATTTATTTGTTCTTTAAAACCGTAGGATTTAACATAGAAAGAAGTGAATGAAATCATTAAATTTGTTAACTTCAAGGTTTCACTGACAGCTTTTCTGTTTCTAGAAATATTCATTTCCTGCTGTTACTTCAATTAATTTATTATTACTTGCTATCTTTGACTTAAGAAGTAGTGAGAGATACACGTGTAAGAATCAAACAGATCTTTCTTTGTTGAAGTAAAGGCCACAAGTGAACTCCAATTTTCCTCTTTCTGATATTTGCTGCTATTGGCAACATCAATAAGTTATTTTTAACCACTAATGTGCTGACACAGTTGGCTTAAATTAAACAAGCATTAATAAATGCCACAAGACACAGGCATGCTGTGTATCTTGATTGTGTTTTGATGTCTAAAGGTCAAAAGACAAAAACAGCATATTGCTGTACACAGAATGAAGCTATGGGGTGGGCTGGGTGTGATTAAATTGTGAAACTCATCTTCTATCTAGATATTGTTAAATCATGTCCAAACTCATTAAAATACTTCAAAGAGGAAAAGTTTGCTTTTCAAGTAAATTGGTTCATGTCAAGCACTAGTAATTTAAAAGAAAAATGGTTCTGGAAAGTTTATGTCTCCAATAAAGTCCTTAAATAATTCACATCTAACTGATTCATTTGGACACTGTGCTATGCTAACTAAATCAGCACAGCTTCAGGAACAAAATACAGACAGCAAATGTGCTTACAAATAGGTCTTATAATTAAATTAAAAACATAATTTAAAAAATAAAAAGTTACAATTTTTCTTGTAATAAGAAATCACATCTGCTGAAATGGGAGAGCTGGTGGCTGAGCAAGTATATATTATATGGCTGAGGAAATGTTAACATCCACTAGCACAGGTGAATTTCAGTGTCTTTAAGAGCTTCAGATAATGAATATCCCTCTGAAAAGAGCACTGTGTTCTATATTAATACATTGCCGTGCATAATCTGTATTTCTATTTTTCCTAGTTTCATAGTGGTAAAGATCTGGCTGTGGTAGGAAAAAAGGTAGAAAAACACAAACATGAAGGCAAAGAGGAAAAGGGTGCTTTCTTATGCATTTTAAATAATGGTTTATTGGCGACTTCATTTAATAATGCAAGTAACGGACTTAAAAATGAAAAATATTGTAACAATAAAAATTTGATATTCTTTTGGCACCTAAAGGCTTAAAGGCACCTGCAAAATATCAGGAAAAATGATTTTATATATATATGTGTGTACATATATATATATATATAAAATTTATATAAATGCTTTTAAAGTATAAAAATTCTAAATAGATATTTTAATCAAAATAGAGGAAAGCAGGACATAAAAATGTGGCTTTTAAAAAGGCAGTATGTTGCTTTACCTTTATAATGGCATTCCACATTTAATTGTAATCTGAGAAGGTAAAACAATAGAAATTTGATCTCATCACAAAAAGAATTGTTTGAAAGCTCTGTGACCTCTTTTTCTATGACTTAAAAAGGACATTCTCTTGATTTCTGTTTCATATTGTGGACAGCTAGCAGAAGCTGTTAATTCTTCTTTCTTCTTCTGTGAAATGCTAAATTGTTAGAAAACAGTTTGAAAAGTAGAAAAATTAGTAAAAGTCTTTCTCACACAGGAGCTTCTTCAGTTTTTGGAGCCAAACTTTTAACCCTCCATTGTCCAGTGAATATTTAGAAAATGTTATACATGTTTACAACATACAATATTTTTTGTAAAGAAGTTACTGCAGATGTTTTTATCTGACCCCTCTGGCTACTCTAGATTATCTAAACTAAATTAAATAGTAAAGCTACGGTTATTGAGAATTTAAATAGTGAGCTATAAATAAATAAATAAATCTATAGGTATGTATGCATGTGAAAGTCAAATTAGTCTGAAGCCTGTTCTCTTTTTCTTTTTGCATAAAGAGTTTCACTGTCTGCTTTAGCATTAGTATTTCATAAAATACTCTTAGATGCTCTGTATTATTTTAACTGTCTATTAGCAGTTGCATGGTGAGACGTGATAGTTTTTATAAAAATCTATGGAAATACAGGATATTTTATATATAAACAAATGAGAGTGGCGGAAAAACACAATTTGCAGTGGAAATAGTATATATTAAAATGCAAACAGAAATTACTGAAAGTCAGCTGTAAAGCAAGCATGGCAAATATATGTTCTAAGGGCATTCATTGAAAGTCCTTTGAAAGTCCAGCCTGAAAAAAATATCTGTGAAATTCAAGTCTTTCTTATTACTCCAGTAATTACAGACTGTACAAGTCAACACATGGAAAATTTAGCACTTACGTAGAATGGAATAAAACATGTATGAAGATCAAAGTCATATTAGTGATGTTACTGCCATATCATATGGTGGTGTGGAATTGGAGAAATGGGCTGGGGCAGGCTTCCTCTGGTTATTTTTAAGAATAATTTCAGAGATACAGCTGTTTATCTATCAATAGGAATTATGATGAGATTTTGTATTTTATGTCAAATAATCTTCTTTTTTGTCCTTGTAGATATTGATGAATGCCAGGCTATCCCAGGAGTCTGCCAAGGAGGAAATTGTATTAATACAGTTGGTTCTTATGAATGCAAGTGTCCTACTGGTCACAAGCAGAATGAAGCAACTCAGAAATGTGATGGTAAGTGAACATTAATAGAGCTCCTACACAAAATGGGATGAGTAAAGCATCACTCAGTAGTATTTTAGCATCATCATTAAAGCTCTCTGATAATGAGAGATAAAATTCTGAACAGTTGCAATGTCTGATCTGGATAGGCATAAAAACATTGTTCCATGATTCATGTTTCTTCGTGTTTATCATTTGTTTCTATTTTGTTGTTCCTACTTTGTGATATTTTTCTGTCTGACCTGTCAGATTGGATTTTTTTTCATAAATGTCCAAAGTATTCCAACATGGATAGATACTGTCTACTGACCACAGTACGAAAAGCAAATATGGCTGATTTGGGAATGGATTTGTGAAGCTACTTCTATGTAAAATTTGTGTTGAAGAAGAGCATGTGTATATAAAAGGAACCTAGCAAATATCAGCTGGGACATATCTGCTTAAAAAATTGTGATGCTTGGGTGATACACATGACAGAAGTGAAACATCATGTGCAGTTTGAAACTTTTATACTTGAGTAATCTGTGGTGTTTGATTTCCTGCTTGGCTGGCATCTTACTGCAGAACAGGTCATACATCTTTGGTTTATTCCGAGTAAGGAAAATAAATAAATAACCGGAAAAGCGAAAGAAAACAACAACAAAAGCAACAAACCACAGTACCATTGTTGCACTATATTTTCCATAACATTAATGAAACTGCTACTTGTACGTTTCCCGGTGCTTCACAGCCAAAATACTAGTGCCAGGATAAAACCATGATAATACCACTAGTACTACTGAAGTTACTCGCAGTGTTTGTGTAATTGTGGATTGGGCCTTTAGGAGATAATGCAGAGAGCTGGTTTGCTCTGTGTTAGAACCTGTACTCAGAAAACTGATTTAATAGAATTTTCTTTGTTTTAATGATGATTTAGATGTAAAATACTGCAGAGAACAGATTGCATTACTCAGTATTCTGCCCACTGCTTTCCCTTCATTAAGTATGGAAAACAAGATCAAATACAATTTACTGGTTACAAAGGATAAAATCCAAGCTGGAGTCTGTAACTAGGCAAGACTCCAGTTTTCACAGGGAGAGACTAGAATCCTACATTAACTCTGCAGGCCTTTCAGATTCACAGCTACAACATTTGGCCTTAAACATCCAGATGCACTTTTGTGGGTCAGGTTTTTCCACTTTTTTTTTTTTTTTTTTACTTCTTGGAAACAATAATTAGAATAAGTAGGAATGTTAGTGCCATTTTTTTGCCTTAATGGATATTGTCTGGGCTATGCCAAGCAATAAATAATTGTTGTTTTTCTAGATAGACTATTTGCTTGCATTATATTTGCATGTTTCAGTAGAGCTCAGTAAATAGAGATGTATTCTGCTTGACAGATAAATGTTGAGCCTCAGATTACAGTTTAATTACACTAGAATTACCAAAAATAATGGCAATTTTACATCAATTAAAAATGTTTAAATATCTAATGTTTCCAAAGCACATGTGACAACTTGCACTCGAAAATGTGTGCGTATGCTTTCATAGGTAGAAATTTAAGTAGATAGCTTAGGATATTTGGGAAAATGTGACCTTTAAAATGAATCCACCTCAGGGTTCTGACATGATTGCTTTTATTTATAACCTTTTTTATGTTCCTGATTTATAGACTTTCCACAGTATTAAGTCTTTCCACTACTGGGCAAGTCAGAGAAGGATCCAAGCAACAGGCACAGTATGAAAAATTTTGGAAAAGTCTGTGACAGGACTTGTACCAGATTCCAGATCTCCCAAGCTTTAGACTGATGTCTTAATTAGCAAAAGTACTCCTTTCTCTCTCCTTTTTGCCCTAGAAGTGCAGTATATTGAGTTCTCATTTTCTCTTTAGTAATGGATTACTGCCTCTTTGTAGTATGTTGACTTCCAGTATTAATGATATTTATGTGTGTCCCTTGCCCAGAGATGTATTTTACATAGAGAAACAGAGAGGAAAAATGGTCTTTCCATTGTGCTTGTCTGGTTTACATGCGAGGTGGTCTAATGCTTTTTTGTCCCTGAAAGGTTTAATAAATGTGTCCTAATTATTCCTCTCAAGTTGAAGATATGCCATACTCCTTGACTACTTATATATTATACCCTTTGTAGCCAAAGGCACCCGAGGAGGTAGGATCCCTCTCAGAGTCTCCCAAAGAGGTCTGGCCCGCAGCTATTGACACAAAAGTGGGCTCTGTGACACAGGCTAACTCTTTTCCATTATCAAAATGCAAAGAAGCTTTTCAAAAATACCATTCTATTTCTACTTTTCCTCCTTTAACAAGATGTAAGTGTACTGCATAAGTGTAATTCAGATTGCACGCTACAATGAATTAGTACAGATTGAGAACATTTTCAGGAAACACTTTTTCAGAATTTAGAAGTTGAGACCTCCTTTCCAGTTACTTTTAATTCAGTTATTCATAAAATCCTGCTTACTGTTGCAATAAAAATCATGAATACTCGCTGACAAGTAGCCAGCCTAGGTCTCTTGGCAAACAACTCATCTATTAATACTCACACCTGCAAAATTTATTCCACACATTTAAAATTAGTTCACACGCTGGGTGTAACCAGCTTTCCCATCCTAAGTGCGACATCAGATCTTTGGAGCGCTTTCCTCAAGAGTGTTAATTATGCCTGTTTTGGAGGGGGGAAGGGAGGAAATTGCACATTTTTTTCAATCAGCTGTCCTAAAAATAGCTCCTTCTGAGGTAAAGTCTCAGAATTTCCAATCAGAATTGACAGGGATCTTGCTAAAAGGACTGTATATCCAAGAACCAGTTTGGAGGAAAGAGAAAAAGGTTTAACTCAAAAAATTAATGAAACCAAAAAATCCACTAACTTGATATTGCTCAAAAAAATAGCAAGAGAATAGCAAGTTCTCCATATTAATTGATTACAAAGAATGTTTTCCTCATCAAAAGCAGTAGACTGGTGATCCAGTCTTCCAGTCTGACTAGTTGCCCAGATTTCAAGAAGGTACTTCCTCTGTTTCTAGCTCTCTGTCGTTCCTGGGCAACATTTGCGGGAGAGAAAGCCCTAAACTGCATGAAACATCTGAGCATGTAGCTGGGTGAGAGGGTTGACCTGTGTCCAGCAGCTCTGCCACCGTGCCAGTACTGCAAACTTCACCTACTCATTACCTTTGTGAACAAGGAGGATGGATTTCAGCTTCCTTTGATAGAAGCTCAAATGTTGTGTTCCTGTAATAAAGTTAACTGTCTTTAAAGTAGCAAGTACCTGTGCCAGAGTGAAAATGAATGAGAAACACACTTTTCAAAAGCCCACTATTCTAGGTAGTTGGATGTTTGTATTTTTCTTATTATTTGCAAAATATTCTGCTATTCTTTTGTATTAGAGCTGCTGCTGCGTTTAGGTAATTTAAAAAAATGCTATTAAAGCAGGAAAATTAATACGCTGGGAAAGTAATTGAGAGAAACATGCTTTAAAAATATTAAATGACTAAGTGCTAACACAGGGATTTTTACCAGGGATTGTGCCATCCCATTCACTCAGACAGCATTTCATTGCTGATTGTTCTCTTTATCAAAGCTTGGGTGCCTCTGAATTTTAGAATTGGTTTTGAATATATTTTCAGACCTGATACAGTAGTAAGGAAGAAGAATAGTGTCAATTATTTCCCTGAGATGGAAGGCCCACTTCAAAGGATGGTAGAATAAGGGAGTTTTCTTACAAGAACATCCAATGACTCTGCCAACAAGGTGTTGTGCCCCAGAAAATGTAATCTCTTCCTGCAGAATCCTGCTTTAGTCCAGTTTTCTTGCCTTTCTGGCCTATGTTTCAGATTTTGTGTGTGTGTAGAGAAGATGATGTTCTTGTTTAAAAGAGTTATAGCTTGTGAAAAATGTGCACTGCATGAAAGATCTCAACAAGGCATGTGAGAGGTTCCAATTCTGTTTTGATTTGCACACATGGTTTCATTTCATTGGATTAAATCAGATGCTAAGCAGCTCACCGCATTATATATATTGCCTTTAATATAGTAAATTAGTGCAAGATTTTAGAGATTTCCTGGGGAATTATTTGGTTTTGATCTATGTCATCATTTGGAATTCTGGAATCTCTGCAACTATGAAGTCTTTTGTGAAAGAATACTTTCGTTTGATTTACCAAAAATGACCCTTTCTTTTGTACATACTTAAAAAGTACATATACTCAAAATGTGGGGAATAATTTCTTAACAATTTTAATGGAAAATACTAACTTTTGGAGTCTTCCAAAATGCTTAAATAGTTTCATTAGAAAGATTGAATTTTCACTTCCTTTGATTGCTCTTCTTGGTATAAAACACATAGCAAAGTTTCCAGGATATTTATATGTTTAAACTACTTCAATATTTTGAAGCAATGTTACATACAAGAAAAAAAGTCTTTGCTATAATGATGTTCAAAATGACACAACCGTTTTCAGGGTGTTTTTTAAGATGTGTATTCTGTTCACATGTGAATGTTTTAATAACCTGTTCGTGTTACAGCAACAAAATATACTTTTTTCACACAAAATGGTATTGTGCAAAACTGAGTTTTCCTTTCCAGTACTTGAATGTTATCTGTACATTCACATCTAAAGGGAGTTCTTTTGTGGATATTCCCATGGTAGGGAGTTACCTTTTAATATAATCCCTCTGTATGCCCGATCTTGTTGTCAATCTTCTCTTGTTTTGAGTTTTCAGTGTGGAGAGTGAAGTGGGGGTGGAAGCACAATATTCAACACATAAATGACTCCTAATAAACAGCACAGGCTAAATTTCTTCATCTCTAGATTAATGGCCAAGGAAATGTTAAGTCTCTGTAAAAGTGCAGTGAACAGTCTGTAGGATCTCAGATTAGTTCCTTATAGGGAATGGAAAAATCTTCTCTGTGTCATCGCAAGAATATTTCTGACATATGCTTTTTCTGATGCTTATTCTGCATTATTTGTCATGAGAGAGATAATCATCTGAGTTATAAAACTGACTTTCTTTTTTACCTTGTTTCACCGTACAAAAGAGTCATAAATTTGTTTTGCACCACTGCTTTCAGTAGTCTTAGATTTTTTTTTTGCACTTAGATATTTAGAAATATATTGAGCCAAAATGCTAGATCTGTAACTACCTGCAACTACCTTTGGAGGATAAACCATACGAAACCTGTTATTCTGCATTCTGACTGGAAAAGATAATTCATCTCAATCCAATTGGGAAGCTGGACCACACTTTTCTGTGTTTTCTCAGAATTCCTTCCAGATTAAACTTGGGCCACACTTAGTATTTATTGAAAGTCACTCAAAAAGCTGAATCTGCAGAGGTCACTTAAAAACAAAATTAGTTTCCTAAAATGACTCTAAAAACATCTCAATATCTGAAGATCATTACAGTAGTAGAATCATATAATTACTTAAAATAGCTTATATATATATACATATATATATATATAAATGGGAACTGGCATAATCATATATATATATATATATCATATATATATATACATAGTTCTGAGATTGGCCAAAGAGAGATTGGCCCAAATAATCTCTACAGTCAGAGTGTTACAAGAAGGTCAGAAAGTAGTTAGATCTGAGAAGCAATTTTTTTGTGGTCACAGAAGCTCAGGGCAGATGTAGAGCTGTCAGGTTTGGCTGCTCTGCCATCTCCATTCAGCTTAAAAGCAGAAGGGGTGTTTTGGTATACATGGTAGCTGTTACATGTTTCCTGATGATCTTGCTCAGGATGTGTGGTTCAGAGGAAGTCCTCTACTACTCTGACATACTCTAGGACTTGGAGTGGTGTGCAGTTTGAATATGTAAGGAAAGCCTGTGTTAGCTGGCAGAATAAATGACTTGCAAATGCTTCCTTGACAGCAGCTTCCAAACAACTGCAATGCGTTACTAAATCTGAGCTGAATAAAATTGTCATGTCAGAAAAACTCTTCCCTTCCAATTTTTAAATGTTTTATACTCATCCTACCTTTCCTTTTTTGGATAGACATTGATGAATGCAGCATCATCCCAGCAATCTGTGAAGGTGGTGAATGTTCCAACACTGTGGGAAGTTATTTCTGCGTCTGCCCTCGAGGATATGTCACGTCCCCAGATGGTTCCCGCTGTATTGGTAAGAATCCCATGTAGTAGGCTTTTAAAGCTCTCAAGATTAATTGGGTAGATTTATAGGCAGCAGCAGAACTTCTGTCCCAGTTTTCTACCGTTTCCCCAGGATCTCATATTGTTCTGACTCTCTGGCATCTCTGCTCTGGCTACTTGAAAAATTTAAGTATACAGCCTCCTCTGATGGTGATTAACACTGCAGAGGCTTCTATTTGGCTTGTAGAGACCCCTAAATACACTGGATTGCATCCTGCATTGGATACGGATTTTTTTGTAGAAAAGAAGCATGAGTATCTCTATTGTATGGTCAAGCAAAAGAAATGAAATTAAAGACTAAATGAAATTAAAGACTAAGTTCACTTTCATTTTGAAAGAGCAAATATCTGCCCTTACTTGGTATTTCATGTTCCATCTCACATAGCACTGGGCATGCATATTAACTTAAAAGACATTGAATAAAGTGTATCATGCTACTATTAATTTTGATAGAATAATAATAAAACAAAGTCAATACTAAATTTCTGTAGATTGTAGCTTTTAGAAGGTAATTTATTTAAAACCAATTTCTTTTCATATGTGAAAATAAGTACACAGATTTTATATGTATATAATATATGTATAACTGTATATATATATATACAGTTTTCACATGTGATAACATATATTATGGATATTTTCAATATGCTTATTTTTTACAGCTGCATGTGTGAACATATAAACCATATTGATGATTTTAATAGAATACTGTGTGCCTACTGTAAGAAAAAAAAATGTCTTAATAATAGTGTTTTTTTCTAGCTCGCGTATGGTTCTTCCCATTTAAGATTTGTCAAAGTACTTTTGTCTCTTATTATGGATGGAAAATCTGGTTTGTAGGTAACTAATATAATTTCCCCAAAACACCTGGCAAATTAGAAGCAATGAAAGACTTACAAGAGATTTTACATGGATAATTTTTTGCACAGTGTAGTCAATGAATGCAGGTTCATTTTATATGTTCCAAACTTCAAATTTATTATGGCTGATCTCAGAGATACTGAGAATCTATTGATTCCAATATCTTCAAAATTTCTGTGGATTTCGACATGTTTTACAATGCAGTTTCTAAAATAAGCTTGCAAAACCGATTGCACATATATTGCATGCCCCAGTCTGCTTAGGAAAGCCCTTGTGTCACAGAGATCCTTCCCTTAAATGAACATGTGTGAAAGTTCCTGTGCTCTCAAATGTTTACACTATGGGAATAAAAACTGTGTGCATTTCTTAGGGGGAAAACAAAAAAAAAAGTTGGATGAAATCCTTATTAAAATATTGTTTTCTTCTTCCCAGTTTAAGACAAATATTTGCTTTTAATCAAAATACTAAAATATACTTAGTATTTAGTACTACTAAATTTACATCTTAGTAATAAGATGTAATTAGTCTTGTGTCTTCCTAAATTTGTTGATTTTTTTTCTTCGTCAGCACTTGCAAGTATGATAGATGATGTAGGATGTGCCCTTGGAGGAACTAGGGCATGACAAATAGTGACATGCTTATAAAGATTTTTTTCCATATTGCACAAATAAAAACTTGCTTGTACATTTAGTCTGCTGTTAGCACATACATGGACGCCACTCAAAGTTACCAGAGCTGAAGACATATTCCAAGGGAATTATAAGTGGGCTAATTTATTTCTGGCATATTAAAATTCTTCGTTCCTTCACTTAGGTGTTAAAACTACCAGCTAAACATGTTATCACTTACAGTCTCTCTATGGGTAATAGCTACTTGCGGACACTCACTAGAGTTCATGCCAGTACTGAAAACATTCTTCTAGGATTAGATTTTTAAGATAAGACTGGATGCCAATTCTTCAGCCAGATATGGGTACACTAAGGCAAAAATCATTAAATGAGAAAGTACCTGATATATCTTTTGTATCAGCCCTTTAACTTGAGCAGTCTTGGTGTTATGTGCATTGCTAACACACTGAGAATGAGACTTGAGAGAAGGCGTTTATCCATCTGCAGCTCATGTGCTTACATGTGTACAAGAGCAGGGGGGTCTGAGGTTTTTTTGCCCCAGCTCAAGTCAAGGTGGTTTGAGTGGAAGCAGCCTGTTTTGTGAGCAAAGGTACTGCTGGAGGCCCCTAGGGGTTACTGTCCTGATGTTTAGGATGTGTGCCTCACTTGCAAAGCCTACTGCAGCTGCTTGGCCCCTGCTGTTGAAGCATGCATGCTAAGCACTGCCGCATCACTTTAGCCTTCTAAGGTTAGATAGAGCAATTTTTCAGCCCTCGCTGGTTAGATGTTTGCAACTGAATGAATAATCACTTAACTTGCTGAAATAAGAGGCTGGAAAGCAATTATTTCGTGTGCCCCATGCCTTCTGCAGCACACGTTTTGTACTGCTGAACTCCTCGTTTTACATTTCAGAGCCTTTTACAGTAATTTCTTTTGGCTTTTACTTTTGTTTTTATTTTTTAAATCTGAACAAAACTTCCTGTTCTCATCAGAATTGTTCAAAAGCTATCTTAGACATAGTTCTTAGAGTGAAGTGAGAGAGGGCTCATGATCTCAAAAATATTAGTCTTTAAGATTTACATTCTTGACATTACTGATTGTTTATCTATGTTGCTTATGGGAATTTAGGTCAGATTTCAAGGCTTCTTATCTTCTGTCTCTTCTGTCCTCTTTTGTTTTATTGCTCTTATTAAACTTTGAAAGGACTTTGAAAATGAATAGCTGATTTGTGTTTCACTTTTTTGTCTCTTCTTTTTTCTTCAAATACTGTTAACTTCATTGAAATGACTAACAGAAAAGGGTACTATTCAAAAAATCTGACTATTTTTTTTATAAAGAGTATCACAGCATTAGCATGAAGATGCACTTGATGTGAATTTCACAGAAATGAACTGCTTGGTTTTATTTTTGCTTTCTGTGGTAATCATTTGCCTGTATATTTTTGTCTCTATCTTTTATACTAAGTTAGTTTTCTTAGACAGTTCTCTTTGGAAGTTTCTGGAATGAATGAAGCAAAGTGGACTTGATGCATTCTCCGGGGGCCGTCTTCTGAGTACTTGCTATAGCCATTCTGAAATAAATATATATTTTAAGCTACCATATGAGCGAAAAAAAAAATTCAATTGGATCAATTCAGTAATTTTTTTTAATAAACAGAGCATATGTTTATCATAATACAACTTTTTTTTCAACCAATGTGCTTTTTTCAGGTATTTTGTTTAGCCAACTGAAAATATAGTAATCATTTTATTGCAGTCACACTGAAACATATAATTTACACCCATTTTGATTGTTCAATAGCAGATTGGGCTCTGACATATAATATGCAGTTGCTGATCACTTTTTTCTTTCAATTGACTTAGCTTTGTTTTTACACAATTTGAATGTGCTGATCTCAGAGATGTTAGTAGCAATTGCTACCCACTGTAATTAGAGAGAGATGTGAACTAGACTGCAGTATGGTTTTAGTAAAGGAGAATGGATCATCGTCCTGGGTCTGCTCTACTCCCAGTATAGCAGATTCCTTACTCAATAGTTTCGCTGAAGAAGGGGCCATTTGCTTTCATCTAAATACTAATCCACAATGTCTAATATAGCAGTGTATGGCCTCCAAAGACTTTTTATTCCTTCCAGTATAGCTGCACTGGTCTTTTAGTAGGTCACTAGAGATAAAAATGCACAGTCCGTTCTGCAAAGTAGTTCATAAAGGGAATTAAGAGTTTTTCATAACTGAAAGAAAAGATGATTTTAAGAACTACGTTCTGGATTAAGGGAAGTACTTGCCATGGGAAGTACTTGATCCTGCATTAAACCGAACGTGGAATGGGTTGGTTGTGGGTGTTTTCTTTTTTTAAAATACAACTTTTTAAACATTTTATACTTAGATAAAATGAGTAAGGTAAAGACATACAGAGACTCATTTTTTTGCTTTCGGTTTTCTTTTTAAACTAATGGCCAGATCAAAGGGCAAGTACGTGTTTCTCCAGCCTGGTAAATGGTCGCTGTGCGCAGGAGCTTCCTGGCAGATTCACCAAGCTGCAGTGCTGCTGTGAGTCTGGCCAGTGCTGGGCCATTGGGTCTGTTCCAGAGATGTGTCCTGTTAGAGGATCTGGTGAGTGCCTCATTTGTTCTGCTCCTTCTTGCTGTTCATTCTGGTTGGGATGGAGGTCACTGGAATATTTTAAATGGCTTTAATATGTAGGCTAAAAGGAAAAAGAAAGTCACGAATTACATTATCGTTCATTCTTGTGATTTTAATACGGATGTTTCCATCTGTGAACCATTTTATTCTGGTCCATTATTATTTGGGACTAGTTTCTTTAACTTCCTTTTGTTGACATTGGAAATGGTTCTTGGGAAATGGGGAAGATTTTGTGGTCAAGCTTGCAGAGGAAATGATTCTGAGGGTCCATAGTTCATTTCAATTTAAAGTAACAGCTGCTCTCTCCATAAAATTTCATGTTACTTTGAACTGGAAATGGATCAGTATTTCATTTGTTCTTTCAACACTGTGCTCACATGAGCACAGTGAAATGTATTTTCAGACTATCTATCCCAAGATCTCTGAGGGAACTGGGAGTTACAGTGCTTTTGGCAGTGCATCAGTAAAAATGTTTCAACAAATAGCTGGGCATAAATTCTAATTTTTCTATTATTATTCTGACTGTTCTCCCTTAAATTGAGGAATCCCTTGAGTGTAGGAGTGGGTTAGGGAAGATACAACATTAAAGAAATGAGAAGACAGTATTGCATTTTTTTGCAGTACAAAGATCTATATCTTCCTTATAAGCTGATTGGGGATAAAGGGTTGATTTACTTTGTGCCATTCGGTGCTTTGTTGTTTAACAGATGAATACCGCAGACTTTGCATAGATGGAGCTCCTGCTGGAGGTGGTTCCAGGGGTGTTGGGACTGGAGGAAATGGATTCCTTCCCATGGGCAATGGAAACGGCTATGGCCCAGGAGGAGCAGGATTCATTCCCATCCCTGGCAACAATGGTTTCTCCCCAGGTGTAGGGGGAGCAGGGATAGGGACAGGTGGTCAGAGTCCTGCTGGAAATGGCCCAATAATTACTGGACTAAGTAAGTATTCATGTTTTTGAGACTTGTTAATTTTCTTGTTTTGATTCCTCATACATTTCTTTTTTTTTTTTCTTTCTGCTCAATTTCTAGTCCAGAAATCACACAGTGTCATAAAGTAGCTTATCCTTCAGGAAGTCTGGGAGACCTTTCAATCATTTTTTTCTTTTTCATTTCAGTTATAATTTTCTCAAGCATTTATCCATTTCAGAATCTCTTTTACGAGTTAATTTCCCTCATCAGTCATGTTTGCCACTATTTAGTGATATCCCCATGAAACTGTGTGCCCACTGTCACCTCAGTTTTGCCTGACTACTCTAAAAACTGATAAAAGGTCTGTAACCAGACATTAAAAAATAAGCAAAAGATTTTTAAAATATTATTTATTTATTCATTAGGGTCATCCTCATCTCTTCCCAGGTGTATGTGAGTTTCCCTTTCTTCTATTGTTGATCAAAGGGCAATCCACCTATTCATTTTAAATCTAAGATTCTTAATTGAACAGTATCTTGCAAAATCTCTTGCTGTCTTGTTTTATGTCTTTGTTTCACATCATTAAGGTCTGATCTTAAAAATTGACAGTTCTATAGGAAAGCATATCCTGCTGCGAGAAAAGGGAGTTTTCTTGCTTTCTAGTGTACATCTACCACTTCCAAGACCTGGAAAGCCTAGTGCCTAGCATAGACTTTGAAACTTCTCTGTGTGTATGAATGGTAGGGGGTGTGCGCATGCACACTTCTACATAGGGGTGTGAGTATATGTGTATCATTTTTAAGTATTTTAAGTTGGAAAAGATAATTTTTGGAGGGAGGAAAGGTCTAATACTTATTTTAATCTTTATTGCCTTTGTTTTCACCTCAGCCTTGCAAAATTGTGCTGCCTCAAGTTTTTCAGACGCCAAGTCCCACCTCTGAAGTCTTGCACTATAGTTTTCAGTTGCTTAGAGACAATATTAATGAAGGTGTTATGTTTTAAATTGTTTTGTTGATTCCCTCTGCTTTTGACACCTTTAAATTTTAGTTTTAGAACAGTATCCTGTTGGTAGGTTCTTTGTATTGAGCTATCCTATATTACATTTTTGTTGGTTTATCTACTGGTAATATCTGTAATACACATTGGTTTCCTACTTCACCATGAAACTTTGGATATTTTGCTTGTGCTTTACCTATTGACTTGTCTTAGTACTAGCAACACATCAGATTTTGAAGTATTTTCGAAAAGGCAACAGCATTTATAATAAACTGTTTGCTTTTCTTGTCTTCCAAGAATAAAACTTACCCCTTCTGTAGAAATATTGCCTTGGCCCAAAGCCCAAGATGAATAATATTTATGTCTCCTTTGTATGAAATTATTTATAACATGTGTAAGTGTCTGCAGGATCAGAACCATTTTCAATAAAATGCAAGCAGTATTAAAATAGGTCCACAAAAGTAATAAAACTCATAGGAACAGATTGCTTCAATCTACATAAAAATGATGGTCTATTTATGAGACCACTAATGATCCCATGACCCTCTAAACATAGAGCGGTAAACTATAATCAAGACTGTTCTGTTCCTTGTGGTTTTTTGTTTGTTTCTGATGGCTATTTGCATTTGTTAATTTACTACAAAATCAATGGATAGTGCTTGGAAAATGTTCATGATTTAATGGATTTTTTATGCATCTCAAAACAAAATATCCTTTCTTAAGCCTAATGTAATCTTCATATTTATTTCTATATGAATATATGATTTTTTTCGTGTTTTATTTTTTTTTTAATCAGCGATACTCAATCAGACAATAGACATCTGTAAGCAGCATCCCAATCTTTGCTTAAATGGACGCTGTATACCAACCATTTCCAGTTACCGATGTGAGTGTAACATGGGATACAAGCAAGATGCAAATGGAGATTGTATCGGTAAGTAGTATTTCTAAAATATTTTTTCATTTTTTGGATACTAATATGCTTCCATTTAATGCTTTTGATCCAAAAACAAATGTTCATATTATTCTTCCTCCTTTGTATTTATTTTGATAATATTGGTCCAGTGAAAGAGAGTTCAGGGATCATGATGACATAACTTATAGTGGAATAATGTAAAATCATCATAAAAGAACTTTTCCTATTGGTCTGCTGCCTAAAAAATCTTCACGTACAAATAGAGGCATTAAGCATTGCTCTACTTGATGAGTATGCTACATTCTTGTATTTACCTTTAGTGAGTTAAATTCTGCTCTCTTTTACTCATATGCTATGCTTATGTAACTCTCTTTCTGTGAAAGCCGTAGTCTCAAGTTTAGCCATGATACCAAAGAAAAGAATTTGAGTTTTACTTATAAATATGAATGACATTTAAAAGAGGTTAGATCATTAATAGAATGTATTCACTTTTGCTTATGTTCATATCACTGATTAAACACTAATGCCGTAAAAAAAGAGCTGAATTTAAAGATTCTGTGCTTTTGTTCAGTTAATGTGGTCTTCAGCCTTACAGTGTCAAAAGGTCAGCAATGATTGCAGAGAAATAAACAAAATGTGGAAGTGTTTGTGTAGGAGTTGTGTGGTGAAGAATTTTGTACTCAAGATACATTTGTATAACCATCTAGGTTCCTAAATAGAGCGCTCTGGTTCTATTTCTGATAGAACATTAACCTACTGATTCTTTATAAAGAGATTGAGATCTGTGAATGAAAAACACTATTTAAGAGCTTTATAGCTATATGTTTTTCTGGCTGAAAATGTGCATCTCGTTTTCTAGCATGCCTGTGGATTAAAGGAAGCATGGAAAAAAAAGAGCAGGGCAAATCACAGTCAGAAGAGACCTTAAAAAGCTCTTCTAATACAAGATAAGACCACATATAGTTTGTAAGTGAGAACAGTAGAGGCAGATTTTGAATTGCATGCAGCAGAGTGGTATCATCCAGCAGCTGGTACTCCAGTGAGTTGCAAATTCTTCCACATCTCTCTCAATGACAAGGTTAGCATCAGGCTAACCCCTTGGCTAGGCATCATGCCTTCTGCAGAAGTGAAACAAGACAGCTACTGCCTAGCGCTTTTCCTTGGAAAAATTCCTTCTCTCTTCCTTTATATTAAAGTAAAATAAATGTACAATAGAAATCCTCGTGATTAAGACATTCATTGAATGTTCCTGTAAGTATGTGATTTAGAGTTTGCCATACTGTTAGTAGATCTATGTCAGTGTTTATTACTGCATTTAGGCTGTGAGTTTTCCTTTCTCGAGTCAACTTGGTACACCAGTCCTGAACGATTGCTGTCGCCTTAGCTAGTCCGTGGGGCCATAGGGTGATCAATTATACTAAAGTTATTCCTGGCAAGTGTTTGTGTAACTTACTCTTAAAAACTGTCAGTGATAGAGACTTCATTACTTGCTTGAACAGCTGAGCTGCCAGTTTCAGAGCTCCGCTAGCTATGCAGTCGGGTAGGTTTCTTGAACTTCCAATATAGTTTAAATACCATTTTGCAAAAACATCAGCTCATCATCTCTTGTTCTAGCCACAGTGTATGAGGAAAGTAGCTGTCTCTTTATATATACCTACGTGCATTTGAAGACTGTTATGACACCTTTGTTCCTAGTATTACATTTCCCAACACTGAAATTAGTATTCTTAACTATGGCAGGCTCCAACGGTCTTGAACTGTGCTAAGAAACTTCTGAAAACTCATGTCTTAAAGACTTCAGAAAATCTTGCGAGACAATTTAGTCTTTTGTCTAACAAATTTTCACCAAGTGAAAACTTCCTTCCAATGAGGAAGCTAGAAATGATGAATGATTTTTTAATGGAGTTAAAGTCTTATTTCAGAAGGGATATTGCCAAAACAAAAGAGAATGGAGTTATGCACTACTTTTTGACCTCAATTTCTGTGCTTTTGTTTTTCTGAAGGAACATCGCCTACTATACAAACCATAGGCAGACACAGAATGATCAATCTCTCTTCACAAATTGATGGACAACTGTATTATTACTATTGCCCTTCCCTATATGGTTCTGTTCCTAAAAACTTTGAATAGGTGTAGAGACTTTGAAAAGGTCAGCAAGCCCATAGCTGTAATGTGTGGGGTTTTATATTTTGCAAAATAGCTAGAATTCTGAGTTTCAGATTCTGATATTTGTCTTGAAACAGCACAGTTGGTGTTAAGGTGGCTTGTGAAAGTTCCATACTAATAAAACTAGTGTCTAGTAAAATTTTGACATATGTTGCAGATGAAACATTGAAAAGTGTAGATATGCATGATGTAAGTGGTGAAATGGAAATATTTGACACTGAAGAGGGGTGTAGTGTGAGGCTGAATGAAATGGGTTAAATATATCTGTCTCAGATGTTTCCTCTTTATGCTGCTGGGATATGCATGCTTGAAACACCAACTCAAAGCCAAGAACTTATTTCTATTAACACATATTTGTCATTTCCGCTTTTATCAGCAGCTTATTAAAAAAAAAAGAACATCTTAGGGTTCATATTTTATGTAAAAATTGTCTGATATGCTTGTCTTTGAGGGTTTTCTAAGCTTAAGTCAGCTATTTCATAGAGCAATGTTGCAATTCTACTGTAGAATATGTGCACTAATTTGCAGTGAGGTCTGTTTTTAGCACGCACATATTTTCTTTAACAGTTTTAGCAAGCTGAAGCTCACATCATAATCCTAAAAAAGTCATAAATGACATCATCTGTAGGAAAACTAAACAAAATTGGAGTTTCGACATACCGATTATTTATTAGATAAAATCCTCCCTTCCATTCTCCTTTACATTAAAGCAGAATAAGTGTACAATAGAAATCCCTGTGGTTAAGAGATTTTATGAATGTTACTGCAAAAATGTGAATTAGAGTTTGATGTATTGTTAGTAGAACTATAGTTAAAGTCTTTACTATGAAGGAATTACATGTCATTCTCTTCAGGTCCCTACACACAATATCCAACCTAGCACACATGAGAAAGGAGCATTGCAATGGCTGGGCGCTGCAGAGAAGTGTCACAGCAAGAAGCTGCTATTGTAGCTATTGTACCTATAAATAGGTACAACCTCCTGCATTATGAAGAGTAGTAAAGATTACTCAAATTATGCAGGTAGACAAGATAAAAAAGCAGATACAGTTACTGTTTCCTTCATTGTATTTAACACACTGTGTTTCTCTTTTCTTTATCTTGCTTCTTTCTTGTGGTTTTACTGGATTGGTGTTGTCAGTTGCCAGTGCAAATGTGAATGAACAGAATAGGTTTTTGCATGAGAGGAGGTATTTGATTTTTCCATTTTGCTTGCCTTATTTCATGTAACTGTTTACCCCAAGAGGTCTGATTACATCTAGGCACCAATAGTGCTATAAATCAACACACTTTTGGGTATCCCTAGATCTCTTTGACATGTGTATGAATGCTGTTTCTTTTAATTGTGCATGCATTCACATGTCAAATCCTGTGAAATGTACAGTGTTTTTTATGCTTTAGTTAGAACAAAACTAACCTTTTGCCATTAACTTTTGCCAATTTTAGATTCAAGTCATCCATGGTACAACATTTGTGGTACACATTTTTTAACAGATGAATAAATCTAATTATAGGTGTAATATTTTTTTTACCCAAATATTTTGAAGATCAAATGAAAAACAAACAAACAAATCAACAAACAAACAAACAAAAAAACCAGATGAATACAAATGATCAGCAAAACTAACCCAGGGAAAACTACTCATTGGTTTTCCAGAATTTTTAACAGTTTATGCTGCAAAGTGCATGGTAAATTTGTCATTGCTGAGAACTGATGAGGTGCAGCTTGACTTAGACCTTGCTTCCTATGTCAGGCTTGTCAGTAGAATAGTTTCCAAGAAGCTAAACAAAGCAGCATTGGTTTTGTGATTTTAAAGCCTACATAGTGTAAGAGACAAGACCAGGGACCTAGCTGAGGGGAAAGGTCAAATTAGCAAAGGTGAGAAAGGATGAAACTATGTACAGGGAGTGTTCATCCTGGATCTATTCAGTTTGTAACTTGTGAACATATCTCACAGGGAGAAGCTGCTCAAGTCATGCTCTGGTAGCTGCAGGGAAGATGCTGATCAGGCAGTCCCGCTGCCAGAACAGAGGACTTCATTTACTCTGGTCCTAGAGAGCCAGTTAGGATTAAGGAAAGCAGGGAACAGGGACCTCCAAGAGCTTTACAGACAGGTTTAGGGGAATGTAATTGGAAGTAACAATCAGTGTTATTTTAGGGTTGGGAATAGCCAGGCCAGGCCAAAGTAACAGCTGCCTCATTGCAAGGCATCACGGATCAAATCTGGGAAGGGTTCGTGAAAGGAGTAAAGATTTCAGAGCTATGTGTCAAGTGGATGAAAATTCTGAGCAGTTACATAAGGTTTTAGGTGGCTAAAGTGTGTTTGGCTGTATACAAATACTAAGAACATTTGGAAAGCAGAATAAGGTATATTACGGGGAAAGGTTAGGTTAAATCTAGCACCACTCAAATGCAAAGGCTGGGGTTGAGGATGTAGTGGGGCATAAATAAATGAGATGTTTATACAGCCTGAGGTCTCATTAAGAATCCTTCCTGCTGCTTTGTGGCTCCTCCTCACATTTCTACCAGAAACTCTCAATTGAATAGTTTTTTTTTTTTTTAAAGTGCTGTGATGCCTGTTTTTAAATGCCAACTTTTTTCTTGTATTGCTATTATTCCAAAGAAGAATGATTGATCATTTAGTTAAATGAATATTATGCTGAGTAAAGAATTATTCACTTCTGCTAGTAAACTGTCAGATTTCGTGCCTCAAAATCTTCACAGATGTTTTTTCTTCTGTCTTTCAAGATACCTACAAATGACGCAGTATCACTGCATTTCTTTAAAATATAGGTGCCTATTTATACTGAGAACAACTGTGTGCTAACTTGAAAGTTGTGATTTTGCATGAGGAACAAAATTAAGATTTAGCATTTGACAGTTTATTACTGTCTCTTTCAATTAGAAAATTCAAGTTGAAAATGAAAAAGGAAAAAAGGAATATATTGTGAACTCTAATGATACTTCTATGCTTCCAATAGACATTGATGAATGCACATCAAACCCATGCTCTAATGGAGACTGTGTCAACACACCTGGTTCCTATTACTGCAAATGCCATACAGGTTTCCAGAGAACTCCTACCAAACAAGCTTGCATTGGTAAGAAAATTTCCTTCATGGTTACTGACTTTACAAATGGTCTGACCTCTTATGTTAGATCCTACTGGAATTCAAAACGAGTAATGTTATTTCAGTAAATCCCAACAGTTATATTAATGATTATCTAATTCTAACCTGGCATTGCATTTGTTTTGTTGATAAAATAATCCTTTAATCTGTTGTCATGGATGATTTTTTGTCCATTGCATTCTAAAATACTTGTCAGCACATTCCAGTCAGGAATTCTACAAAATAAATAAATAAATAAATAAATACACACATTTAACACTAATATTCTCTTTACATCTATCTATATATATATCCAGATGAATGTGTGGGTAGGTTTTTCAGGTATCTATCATGTAGCATTTATTGTACAAGTTTAAACAATATTTATCATCTCTCTCATGGAATAAAAGTGGTTTCTTACTATGTTTGGAAAGTTTTTTTCTAAGCAATATTTAGATAATGTGTCAGTATTTTACAAAGCAGTATTTGTCATTGTATGATGTAACTTTATAGAATTCTCTGATTGTGTGATGTCTTTTTTAAAAATTTAGATATAGATGAGTGCATCCAGAATGGTGTTCTTTGTAAAAATGGCCGATGTGTAAACACCGATGGAAGTTTCCAGTGTATTTGCAATGCTGGCTTTGAACTAACTACAGATGGAAAAAATTGTGTGGGTAAGAAGTCTTCTTCATACTGGCTGGTACTAGCTTTATAATTTTAGAATTTGTATTTCATAGTGCTTTTGATCATTAAGGATTATATTTGCTGAAATAAGATCTGCCATGAGGTGAACTGCCTCTGCAGTCAAGTAGATGTTGTAGAGAACTTCATGATTCTGAAAACAACTTGAAGAGGTTTTTGTTTCTGAAGGTACATCGCTCATCAAAAGACCCAGGTAACAACCCACTCCAGGATCAGCATTTTTCCCTAATGCTTTGTAGAAAGTGCTTAATGCGTCTGCACTGCTGAAGAAAATAATGCTTTTGATCTTGGTTGTATTATGTCACAGAAGCTTCCTAGATAAACAACCTGTTGCAACAACTTTTGAAAAGCTTCACATGACTGAAACTTTTTGTCCTTTCAGCTGAGAAAGAAAAATGCACCTGATTCTTCCATAGCAAGTCTTTTGAAATGGGCACAGTAATTCTGTGGACTGAGAGCTTGTCAAATACACGATCAGAGTTACTAGGAATTAATCTTTAGATGACAGAATCTTTGCCACATCTCCCCAGCGAGTTTGTTTATGCTGTGTTGTATTCTGTATTTTTTTGCAGACCATGATGAGTGCACCACTACTAATATGTGTTTAAATGGGATGTGCATAAATGAGGATGGGAGTTTTAAATGCATCTGCAAACCTGGATTTGTTCTGGCTCCAAATGGACGGTACTGTACTGGTATGTAGAATTGTGGGATAACACATTAAGACAACTTTGACTGAAACCAGCCCATTGTACATTCACTCATGCAAAAATGACAGTCTCTTATCATATGGACTTAATATCATACTAATGTTTTGTTACATTTAATAGTAGTGTGAAAGCAGCAATAGACGATAAATTAACTTTTGAAGCACCTTAGAGTCATCGTAGCTTCAGCAAAATCTGAATGCATTCAGGAAATGGTATAATGAGCAACAGTATCAGAAATTTAAGAGGTTTGAAAGATTGCATGCACAATTGCATACCTCCTCTCTATCATATTCTGACAGTCCAGGGTCTGTAACATTTAAGGCAATGTATTTTCTCTACAGCATTACAAATTAAAATATTGCATTTAACATTTTAAGAGTGGAGTCTGATTTTAATTAAATTAGATCAATTAAAGTGATACAATAGAAAAGACCTATTTCCACCTCTAGAAGTAGTTTTGAGCTTCTGTCATTTATAATGGGTACAAAATAATCTAAATACGTTGGAGTTTTACTTTGAAATTGAATAATTTATATTAATTGTGATTATCTTAATGTTCAGTCACTTTGATCAAAATTGACCATTAAAAAGGGTCTTACTTACTTTACTTAAATGAAAGTAAAACATTGTAAAGTTTATACTGTGATTAATGCTTCCTTAGCCAGATTTTAAAGCAAAGTTGTAATATCATGAGATGGAGGAAGACAATGGAGGAAATTTTTGACTTATTTTACTTACTGTGGAGTGCAAAATGCCTCTTCACTCTGTGCAGTTGAAAATTGTTTTAATGCACAGCTGAAAATTGATTATTTAGTTTAATTTTAAGATAAACATTCATGAGATACAAAGCAAGGATACTTTAATGATTCCTCAGGTATCACAAAGATATTAAATAATGCTTTGAGAACAATAAGGGTAAACTTAAGATTGAAAGCTATAAATAGATTGTTGAATTGTGTTCTTCCTGACAGATATTGATGAATGCCAGACATCAGGAATTTGCATGAATGGCCATTGCATAAATACAGAAGGATCCTTTCGGTGTGAATGTCCACCTGGCCTGGCTGTTGGAGTTGATGGTCGTGTGTGTGTAGGTAAGGAATTTTCTTTTTCTCATTGAAATAGCAGTGTTGTCAAATAAATTATCAGATCATCAAATGAAAGCAGCACATTAAATGACTATGTTTATGCTAACATAAGTTGAGGAATTAAAATGATTAATCACAGAGTAACTGTTCTCCATTAAGCCCGATGTGTTTGGCATTTGCTCTGTTGTTTTTAGTTTCTGTGTATATGTATATATGTATGTATGTATGTGTGTATGTATGTATGTGCTTTCCTGTGGATTTAATCCTTTAACCTAGTACCTTATCTTTTCTGGTTTGCTCTTTGGAGATGCCTTGGCACATCTCTATGCTCTGTGAAGAAAACAGAGTGAAGCCCAGGAAGCCCTTCTGCTTTCAGGAGCCACCACTGCACGCTAGCGCTAGGGTTAGCCTAGATTCCTGCACTTGTCTCACTCCTCAACATGTGCCCCATGTCTTAAGGCCGCACTGTCTGCCTTGGTTCTTAACTTATATGCTCTGGCTCACTGGCCAAGGCTGGACAGTTATTTTTTGTAATACTTCTTAATTATTATTTGAAACGCCTATGTAGGGGGCATACCAATAAGAATTGTGGGCCTTTTTAAAAATACCTTGAGAATAAAAGTCTCATCAGCTTTGGTAGGGACACTTATCAATTTTGTCCCAAACTTCCAGTAGTGCTCCTTTTAATTTCCAGGAATGTCAGTATGAGGAATTTCTTTCCTGTGGGGTACCAGAGCTGGAGTGCCAGAGCCCTGGAACAGGCTGCCCAGAGAGGCTGTGGAGTCTCCTTCTCTGGAGATCTTCCAAACCTGCTTGGATGCCACCCTGTACCACGTCCTCTAGGTGACCCTGCGTGTGCAGGGGAGTTGGGCTGGATAACCTCTAGAGGTCCCTTCCGACCTCAACCGTTCTGAGATGCTGTGCTGTGATGTGTGTGTTCACTTTGGCATCATTCACTCCAAGTCACCAAGGAAAACATCCTTTGCTTGAGACATTGTTATTTTCACATTACCTTCCCGTTCTGCTTCCTGTTCTGCTTTCCCTTCCACTTCCACCTCCTGTTGCCCTTCCCGTTCCCCTTTCCCTTTCCCTTCCATTGTCTTTCTAAATGTGAAAATATTTTATTCTGTGCTGTAGTGTTCAAAACTCTAGGAAGGAAAATAGTCTTTCTGTGAACTCAAATATCTTTATTAATAATTATTAGAAAGTCTTAAATTACGCTAAGCTTAATGTTAAAAGATATTGTCCAGGTCAAGAGAAGTCATACTTCATCCTAGTATTTGGAGATTATTTCCCAAGAATCGGATGCAGGATACTGTGTCTTTGTTTTACAGTATCTTTCCATTTTAAATAAATTCATCACTCTTTAGGATAAGATTTTGTACAAAAATCTGCAAACTGATCCTTATCAATTCAGTTTAATAAATGTATTGTTAAAGCTTTAACTGATAGCCTTAAAAAAAAAGTTATAACCAAGCACTTTTGTAAACTCTCAACTGTAACCTAAATATCCAGTGTTTTTTTTTCTGCTCTTGTTTCAAATGAATGTCTTCTTTGCAGTAAGCAAAACTGTACTAGGGCTTGAACCAACAAAAACAAGAATTACTCTCTCATATGTAGTGGCCAATTTTTTTTTTTTTGATTTATTAAATGTTTGGAGAAAATAGTGAAAAAATCGTAGACAATGTGAAAAGCCTTGGGGTACTGTTTTTGTAGAGGATTTTTTCTTGTTAGTGGCACAGCAGCAAAACCAGGTTTAAGTACAAGCTGTTCAGTACCTTTTGCAGTCCAAGTTGGCCTCATCTTATCCTCTGTCAGTGATACAGCTGTAAAGAATCAATTCTGGGCCCCATGGCTGTAGCAACTAAGGACTTCAGTAGCTTGCCATCAGCTGTGAAGAGTGTTTTTATTTGAAAATGTTCAATTCCACGTGTCATTTAGCTTTAAGATTTACCATAAATCCTTACATTTTCAATAGGAAATATCCTTAATATGACAAAATGGAGAGGCAGAATCATGATTTATTTGGAAAATTCATTTTAAAAAAAAAGATGATGTAATTATTCCAGGCATAAAGTAACATAGGAAATTTCAAATATTGCATAACAAAAATGTCCTCATATATGACCTTCAAAGTACGATTTCAGAGCCAATCTGCTGTTTAGAATTCTTTTTTATATATGCTGTGTTAGCTACAGGAATTCTGTGTCTGGCTATTTTGTCCCATATATTGCATGAGCTAAATAATATTTTTCAGACACTTTCCTGCTAGCAATGTCTGAAGTCTGAAAGTTAATAAGGTACAAGGGGCTTCATTTTAATACTATTTCCACAAATATGCTAGGCAATTAGCAAAAATATAAAATCAAAGAACCTGCAATCCAATTCTGTCACTTTCACTTTGAACAATATTTTATTTCATGAATAGTGCCATTGATTCTGGTATGACTATTCAGGAACAGCCTTTTTATTTAAAATTAATAAGCATAGCAAATTCGGCCACAAGACATTATACAAGTTGGAAAAAAGATGTGCAGCAAAATGGGAACATGTGCTTGAGAAAGGCTGGTTAGATATATGTTTAGAGCCAACCTAGAATTTGCAAGCCTTTCAGGTTTGCCTATACTTCTTGCTGTAGTTTTATGCTCGGATACCTCAGTTCTGTATACGCATATACAGAACTGTGTGTGGGTGTGTGTGCGCATGTGTATCACCTCAGGACTTCAAGTGAGCTATTGCTGTAGTTCTGTACAATGCTGTTTGTTCTCTACTGAAGTAATTTCAGTTATGATTTAGCCTGCATTCCTCATCTCTGCTCAGAGACATAGCTATCCATGACAAGACAGTTGAATCTTCGACTGCTTAGATTATCTTGTTGAACCATGCCCCAAAGCACTGCATTACATAGTTTCACCTCTTAAAGCATCTTGAAGGGTGCAGTGTCTCTCACTGCACCCTTCCTCTTTACAGCCTTACAGAACTTGGCCACAAACACTGTGCTGTCAGAGATGCTTATGGGAAGCAGTACATTACAAAATTTAACAGTGTAGAAATAAATGACCAGAGGATTTTCTAGGAAACTGTGGAATAGAAATCAAAATGGGCATTCTCCTATATTAGCACCACTGCTAAATCCTGTCACGAAGCATAAAATAGGAGGTCTAGTATTTGGGAATTGGTAAGACTCTATACAGAGAGTGATGCAAGTCCATCAGAGCATGCTGAGAACCATAAAGGCATAGGAAGCTTGAGCATGGCCAAGACCTTCACTAACATATCCAAAGACTGAGCCAGTGTGGTCTTTCTCATCCTTGTTTTCAGCAGAGGGAGCACTGCCCAGGAAAGACTTTTGTGCTATCCTGCCCATTAATTTCTCCTGCATTGGCTTTGTGAATCACTGCTGTTTGTAATACGGCTGTCACTGTGATCATAGTAAGGCTGTAGAAGATATTTGTTACCATGACCCTTTTTATAGGGCTTCTTGATGAGACATTGGATGCACACCAAAGCACATGAGTTGGCAGAGGTGTAGATGGGGATATATCAGGGCACATGGGGCTGAAGATACCCATCCACTGTTAACTTCTTACACTATTCAATGTTGTTTGGTGCTGGAGTAACAGCAGTCCTGATCTGGGATTTTACCTCTGGAAACTAATGTTCCTAGGCCCTTACCTTTTGTGATTGTAGCTCTTCAATGTCAGCACCATAATTTCTGGTCAAGATTTGTAATGTCATGCAGTGGCTGACCTCTTCTCAGGAAAAGCCAATGCAAAATTTGAAGATGCCTTGCTGCAAAGATCGTGAATAGGCCTGTTCTGTGCTCTCTGAAACAGCCTGCTCCAGTACAGAGAGCCAGTCTGAGAGCCAGACAGTCTCTACTTTGCTTCATCACAACCATATCCTTTCCTCCTTCTTGACCTCACTCTCTCTCCTAGGATAATGCCTCTTTTTCTGCCACTGGTCTGTGTACTCTTTTTCCATAATTAGACAGATAAACCTACCCCATTTTTTTTTTCCAAAAACAAAAACAGCATTGCAACCTTCTCATGTTCATTACTTCTGTACCTTCCTCCAACTGCTGCCCAAACTTTGCATCTTTAAAGGCCTTCTCTCATGCTTTCTGCTCTTTACTCCCTCGGCAGTTACCTGTAGTGTCATATCCTTACTTGAATTCTGTTTCTGTTCTCTCACAGTCATGTAGAGGCATGGAGGCATGTCCTCTCTTTGGTGAGAGGACAGTGAGCCAAGTCCCGTTATTCATGGCGGAGTGGTGTCTGAACTTTATAGAGGTGCAGGGAAAGAATGTGGGACAGCTAATGATTTTGCAGGGTGCTTGAACAGACATTCCTTATATAAAAATAATTGATTGTTGTCAAGCATAACAATCTTTTCTTGCTGTCAAGTGAAAGCAAATTGCACTGGCTTCACAAAAGTTCTTGGCAAGAATCAAGCCTTGAAATCTGGGCCCCATTTAACCATGCTCCAGAACTGTCTGTTCCATGGGAGACCAAATGCAAGAGAAAATATTTATATACAGGCTGTCCCATTGTATAACAGCCATCTTATAGCAGTCAAAGACCAGGCAGAACACATAAGAAATTGCCAGTTCTTATTAAGATTGGCACAGGATATTCATTCACTCTAACAGGCTTTCTCATGCAACTTCTTGTTGTTTTGCATCCAGCTTTAACTGGGCATCTTTCTGCATTCTGTCAGTATCCTCTCAGTCTAAGAGCACCCAGACTCATGCTCAAATCACAGGACATAATAATTTTACTGGGAGATGGACAGGGATCATAAAGAAAAGCTATGTTCTGGCCTGATCCCTGAAGATACTGAAATTGTAGCTCTCTGTAGCTCACACAAGTGCCTGCAGAAGTATAGGAACTGCAACCAAGGCTGTTTCCCCCATCTGTGTTCTGTGGTTCTCCACCACAATTTTAAATGGACTACCAACTCACATGTTCAAAGTTGTCCAATATTATTCTACAAACAAAATGCAAAAGGAATCTAACCCTGGAATGATTAAAAAAAAAAAAAAAGTCTAAGATTCTTTTCAGTTTTAGGGTAGGTTGGCGGCTAGTAATAACCCTTAAAGGTAGGACTAAAAAACTGTTGTTGGAGGTGGCATCTCACTGCTGCTTGGTGCTAAAGCCAGATTGATTTAGCTGACTAAAATAACTGTCAGGCTGGTAGTATGCACGTGGCAAAGAGAGTCTCTCAGCTGTTGGTCTGTGCTGTTTAGTATGGCAGGATGTTTTCCTTGTGTAAGACTGAGAATGAGTGGCAGTGTGTTCTGGCCATCATTTTCAGTCCTCTACCAAAGGGTGGCACTGTAATTGCAACAGCAGCTGTTTCTATCACATCTGAAATTTCTCATTCCCAAGTCAGTGCTGTTCTTCCTGCATCACTCGTCCATGAAGTGAAAATTGCTGAATTGCTGTTGCTCTGCAGGTGGCAGGGCTTCTTTGATATCCTACTCCCATTCATTGTTAGTGCCAGGACGCCTTTAACTCTTTTAGGCCTAGCATTCTCATACAAATGCTGCTCTCAAGAGCATGTCAGGACTGTATTTCTGTTCACATTCTGTGCATAGAGCAAGAGGCTACAGTCCTGGTTTTGGAAGTATCTAGCAATCCCGATTATCAGTGCCTAGTCGCTGGTGATTAATTCTATATCAATAAGTATTTTGGGAGTAGTTATGAGATCTGTGTGTCCAGATTATAATTGCAGCACTTTTCAAACAGAACATTGAGATAAATGTTGGTAGATTTACAAAGCTACTCTAGAGATGTGGATCAGCCATGACAGGTCCTATGGCACGTTATCAAATTTACCCACAGTATCATAGTTTAGCTGGTTTCAAAGTGCTCTGGACAGTGCTCCAAGATCTAGGTTTTGTGAGAACTGACATTAAGGATGCCATTGTTGCAGCAGAATAATGCAAATGTAGAAAATACAAACTTTTCACTGAACAGGATTTTGCTTTCCCGCTCCCAATAGCATGCATTTATTTCCCTTGGAGCATACGGATATTAATTTATTTCTTTGTTCCTTCTTTCTTAGATACTCATATGCGGAGCACATGCTATGGAGGCATCAAAAAAGGAATATGTGTCCGTCCTTTTCCTGGTGCTGTGACAAAGTCTGAATGTTGCTGTGCCAATCCTGACTATGGCTTTGGGGAACCATGTCATCCCTGCCCTGCCAAAAACTCAGGTAAAATTTCGTGTTTCGTTTAATAAAGCAGTGAACGTTGCTTAAAAAAAAATAAAGCAGGTATGTATTGCCTTTAAAGGAATTGGATAGTGTACTTAATGAAACTGCCCGTTCTTTTTTTCTTCTTTCAAAAAACACTTTGCTGGTATTTGATACTGAGTGTATGTATTGCAGTGTTGTTTAGGGTGAAACAAGTTCCAGAGCTGGTCAGACTGTGACAAGAGTTAGGATGAAACCAGATGACCCAGATAGGATGAGGCTAGGTCCCTGATTTAAGTAAAGGCTATAAGTATAGATTCACTGACAAAGTTATTTGTAGGTTTCCTAATCAAAGCAATCCAATTTAAAGGTGCAGGTCATTTTCAGTTTACAAATTTATATTTTATTTTACAGAGATCCGTTTAAAATATACTTGAAATGAGAACTCATATCGCATTTTGGGTAATAGTTTTATTCAGTGTCACATCCTGATGTTGCAGAATCTGTGAGCTATTTTGAAATAGGTGAAGTAGAAATTACTAAGGTTGAAAATAATAGCTTTAGATGGTACCATCAAGATTAGAATGGAATTACACTAGTGCTTCAAAAGAATTATCAGATTTCATTTTTGTGTATATGTGAAACTTCAGAATGGAATAATGCGAGACATGTAGCTATATTGACAAGAAATAGTTTGTGTGAATGGTGGCATTTCACTAGTTATTTTGTGCAAAAATTATCTTAGAAATCAAAGATCGAGTGGATTTGACTTAGATCAAACACTGCAAATAACATGTTTTCTTTTTTTTCTGCCTCTCTTGCTTCTCCTGAGTAGCTGAATTCCATGGCTTGTGTAGCAGCGGAATAGGTATTACTGTGGATGGAAGAGGTATGTTGCTTTTTTTCTTTCAGTCCATACAGACTAAGGTTAAAAAAAATACTCAGAAATGTTTCTGTAAAGTACTTGGAAAACAACTGTCTTTCCCCTCAAGATAGCAAGTATTGCTTTTAAAACTTTTAGTACTTTCTTAAGAAAAAATGATGTCTAAAGGAAAGGTTAAAATTCATTTTCAACAACCTTTCATTTCTTTTTCCAACTCCAGAAAAAAAAAAAAAGCTATATCCATTTTAAGGCCCCACCACATTTGTTTGTTTGCAAGAACAAGGCATTTCTACCTTATTTTGGGAATAACAGAAGTCGCTTATATTACAGCTGTTTTTCTGTCTGTTGGAGTAGTAAAGAGATTTTCCACTGCATACACAGTATTCAGTACATGAACCCTTTCCATCGAGGAATCATTTCTCTGATGAAATAAGAAGAACAACAACAAGACAAACTCCTAAAAAAATTCTGAAAGTGATTCAGTTTTTGTAACTTATGAGTACTTAGTAGTAACGGTACCGAGCACAATTGTAGTGTCGGAAATTTCGAGGCATTGACTAATTTTTCCACGTGCAGAGGAAGGGTGATTTTTCAAATGCTAGCTGAGCTGGATCTGAGGTGTCGGGGCTGCATGTGTAGCAGCTATAAATAAGTAGAAGAAAGAATGGTGGTAGCATTACAATTTAGTAATAGTTTTCAGATGAATTAATAAATTTACAGCTAAATTAAAGTACATACTGTGTTTTTTCATGCATTTCATGTATATAGCTTTTCCTTAACAAAATTGTTCATATCCACATTAGCATCAAGGCTCCTATTCAGTCTAGCAGGAACTGAATAAGACCCTCTGCTACTATACTTTGTAACAGCCTACTTTGAAAAATAGTTCCGTGATCAAAGAAGTTCTGTTTCTGTTCAGTAGTGTAAGTACATAGGGATTGTTTTATCTTTTTTGAGTTCATTCTTTCATCTCTTGCCAAGTTTGTAAGTAATCTGAAGTACACAGAGTTTGTAAATTCGCTCAGCTTTTGTTTCAGTGAATTATACAGTGAATTATACAAGGTCCACCAGATTCTTTTAGAGACTCTGTAAATCTTGCAGAGAACTAATGGTAGTGCACCATAAAACTGTTGTACCAAATGTATCTGACTCAGAATTCACATGAAATCTGGACAGAGGTTATACATTTTGTTGGGTACCTCAAAAAATAATTCCTCACTAAAAATATAAAACTAATTTCAGTCTCCACAGAGTGCAAGAGAAAGACTATAATCTCTCTGTGATTTATGTGTAACTCAGGCTCTCTCTTTTAAAGTTTCTTAAGGAAACTATAATTTTCTGGCGGTCTTGCACAGCAACCTTGCAGAGGATTTTCTTGCTGTTGCTTCTATATCTATTTATGCCCAGGTATATCTTTTAGGAATTTTATTTCCTAAATGAAAGCGATCATGATCCTACACCAGAAGCTTAATAGTAATTCTGTTTTTTTTCCTCATGTTTTCTGATTATTAAGGGTGATTAGGAAAATACTCTGTCGATGAAGATCTTGTCGTTAACTTGTTAATTTAACTGCAGACCAACTCACCAGATCCATGCTGCTTTCTCTTTGCTATGAATAACAAGTCCAGCACTTTCATGTCTTCACATGAGAGGAATCTGGACATAGATAAAGATAGAGATCTCATGTTTTGCTTCAGTATGAAAAGTAAGGAGAAGAGCTGAACATTCTTGAAACAGTGAAGTGATAAGGAGAGATAATGTTGCAGCACTGCTTGGTGTGTCCCAAATTGGTGTCCATACAAACAAGTTTTGTAAACTACAGAAAACCTTATACTCAAAGAAAAACTTAAAGCTGAAAATATTACACAAATTTATATTTTCTTATGAAATTTTCAGATTTCTTATAGCTTTTCCAGTTTAAACCAGAGATTTTTCCAAATGTGTATCTGGTACATGTAAGTCATAGGGAAGATTCTGATTTAAGCTACACTGTGATTAAAGAGAACCTTAATTAAGTCCTTTATTAGAAGTTTAGCAGGACAAGTGTAAAATAAGAATTTTATGAAGCCAAAACTGGCCAGCTCCCCTACTATTCTTTCTGGTATTTGTGAGGGAAGCTGTTTAAAGTAATGGGCCTACCATATTGGAAAAAATAACTTAATGTTGAAGGCAAAAGATATTAAAAATAGCATGTCCCTGGTCTTAGAGTTCATATGTCTATTTTGGAATTTTCCAACTATAGCAGAAGTTTTATATGGGACTGTAGATTTAGGGAATATATCTCATTCATCACTCTATTCTGTCCATCCAAGAAAAAAAATATAATTTCCAGTGAGTTCTGGAATTTCTATAATACTAGACTGAATATTTTGTGATATTGACCATCACTGAATATTTGAATTGTCAGTAAATTCTAACTTCTTAGCTAGACCATTTAACCATGAACATGTGGTACAAAAGTAGATATTTTGCATGCTCATTTTCTTACATACACATAGTCTCCTATAGATTTAGTTTGGAAAGTATGCCTGGAGGTCATCCAAACCATTCTTTCAATAATAGCAGGACTAATTTTAGAGTTCCACTAGGTTTCTCAAAGTCTTGTCCACTGAGTGGGGAAAATGTTCAAGATGGAGAGTTCCTAACACCTCTCCAGGCAGTCTACTCAAGTGCTTAACCACTCTCGTGAGGAAGACTTTCAGGAAGTCGGACTCTCAGGAAGACTTTCTTCCCTATGCCCGACAAAATTTCCCCCTGTTGTAACTCTTAATTTGTCTTTTACCCTGTCATTGTGCACCTCAGGGAAGAATCTGACTCCTTCTTCTCTGTGATCACCTGCAAAACATCAGACAACTCTTATCACATCCCTCTCTAGTCTTCTCCTTTGCTAGCTAAACAAGCCCATTTACCTCTGTCTCCCCTCACACATCGTGAGCTTCAGCTCCTCAATGAACTTAGAAAACCTTTGCTGGACTCTTTCAAATCTGTTGATACCTTTGTCAGACAGAGTAACCTAAAACTAGACACAGTATTTCAGATGTGGTCTCACCACTGCTAAGTGGAAAGGACTAGCACTATGGCTATACCACTGCAGTAACCTTGCTCTGAATCACAGTCGGAACCTTCAACATGACAGATGCTCCACTCAATTTGTCTGTTTATCACAGGATAAGACTTTTCATATCTTTTGGTATATAGTTGGTTTTTGTATTTCTTTGTATTCTGCGTTGTATTAATACAGATATTAATGAGTGTGCACTGGATCCTGATATTTGTTCCAATGGAATTTGTGAAAACTTGCGTGGCAGCTATCGTTGTAACTGTAACAGTGGCTATGAACCTGATCCTTCTGGAAGGAACTGTGTGGGTAAGTTGTATGATTAGTTTTTTATTGTCAAATAACTCATTGCTCCACTCATGCTAGTTTTAATGGGTAGAACTTAGGTAAATGTCTGCCTTACAATCTGTATATACCTAAAATGAAAGCAGACAAAATCTTGTGTAAAAATACTTTTTCCAGTCATTGTATAGACAATATCTTTAATGGAATATGTTCCTGTTATTTTGTTTTTCTTTTTAATAACTGTTTGTCTAGAAAATGTGAGTAGGAGATATCACTGCAAAACTAAATATAATTTTCTTATATGTATGGATGTGTTTGTGTATGTTTTAATGCATGTTTCTAAACAGCTCCATATTGCTTCGAGTTTCTAAAGTTGGATCATTTCAGGGTTGGATGATAATTTGCCAAGATATGAAGGTCATAACTTAGCATATTAAAATATAACAGGTGGCTACTATTGTAATAGTTAGCAAGAGCTAGTGACCCATGTACACAGTCTCTGCAGCAGGCAGTAATTCATAATGTGTCTAAATTCCATGAGTACAGTGCAGTGGATTGCTTCATATCAAATCTTGTAATTTCCAAATGTTTCAGCTTGTGAAGAAAGCAATAACCCACTCTTAGAATTTTCCAGTATACAGTAGTAGAAATGTTTCTTTTCATCTGCTTGACTTTAAGAAATTTTAGAGGTAATTACTTTGTAAATGCCCTAAATATGACCTTTTGGCAGGAAATGCCAAAAGCTCCAGTAGAAAACTCTGATAGAAAACTGGTCTTTTTAATAGTTTGTATATATTCCCTTTTCAAATTTATTTTTGTGTCATGCAATTTTATTCACTGATGGTTGGAATTTTGTAAGTGCTGATAAAGATATAAATATGTTTAATTATATACTTTAAAATAACCAAGAGAATGCATTTATTCTAAGATGTGAGCATTTTACTAAAAAAACATAATTGCCACTCAGATAAAAGTAACTTATTTGTTTTAAAAAACAGGTTATTTGCAAGTTATATTCCCTTCATTGTTAGTGAAAAACTATTTTTCACAGAAAACAGGATTTGAGCAGTAATTTAATGCATCCTTACTTGCAAAAAAAGAAAAATTAAAAAAAACTCTTTAAATACATTGAACACATTGCCTAATTTGATAACAAAATAGACTATAATGTTGCTGATAAAGTCATGCAATTAGCAAAGATCTCAAAGTCTTTCCAAGAAAAAACACGATGATCTTTGTAAGACTGAACATGAAATATATTTACAGCCTGCTAGTGAAAATCTTTACGTATAAAATAGAATTTTTGATAATAAAATTGAATGCCTTTTGAAGCTAATAATTCACTTTTTTTTTTCCTTGTTTAGCTACTTAGTATAGAAAACTTTATCTGGCAGCCTAATTGTTGCTACTGAAAGCCACGGCAGAAAAAGGCAGTTTAGGGTATTGGCTTTCACTGATGCGTCCAACTGATTTTTTTCCAGACATTGATGAATGTTCAGTGAATGGACTGCTGTGTGATAATGGGCTCTGTCGAAACACCCCTGGAAGTTACAGCTGCACTTGTCCAAAGGGTTACGTGTTCAGTACTGAGACAGACACATGTGAAGGTGAGAGATTTTTGAGCTGCAGTCTGCAAGAACTTTATTACTCGTTATTTAAGGCTAAAGTTAAATGATCAAGAAAGATTCAGGCTGATGGCAAAAACCATCAGAAGAAGATTGGGCTAAAATATAGCATAACTCATTGCGTCTCTCTTGTGATTTCTCTGTTTTTGTTTGTGTGGGTTTTTTTTTTAATACCCTGAGTCTAGATATTGAGGTTCTATCCAAATAATGAGTTCATTTTTATATGAAGTATTTTACTTTGTTTAGGCAAAACAATTTGAAAAGAGTGTAAAAGGGAATATGAACTTCTCTTGGAATGGGGAGACCTAGTTTATCAGTTAGTTTGGGAAATTTGTCTATTTCTAGTTTCCTTTCACTATGTAGTGATAGTTAACTCTAGATCAAATTCTAGTACTTGTAATGTTTAGGAGGTGTTTTGAGTTCTGACATCTGGATGTTACTGCTTACTGATATTAAAATTGTCCTTTATTTTCACAGTATATAATCTATAATCAAAGTTGCTTTCCTAATTTGCTAGAGGACACAGATGCTAGCTCAAGCAAAATGTCATGCTACAGAAAATAATGGGAGGTTTGGATTATTTAAAAAAATAAATAAATTAAGACCCGGACGAAAAGGAAGTTGAATAGAAATGGAATTTTTGAATAGCATTCAGAGTAGTAGAATTCTGCAAGTTTTCTGCACTACTTGTGATATTGTTCCATGGTTTGTAAGTCTCAGTATGGTAAGAAAGTTTCCATAGTCGGTAGTTTTGTGCTGAGTGAATGATCTGGAAGTTATAATTCTTGGTTTTGGAATGCCTGTTGTAGGAACAAATGTCATCTTCCAGATTTTTCTGGAGCAGCAGAAGACCTTATGATCCTCAGCTGCTTGTTATTACTGATCAGCCAGAATTTATTACTGTACAGTTAAACAAACAAAATGTAAAGTGGAAGCACTCTTTAAACAGTTCTTGCTGTGTGAGATCAATCAGGTTAACGTAAGCTGTCTTCATCAGCAGCGTGTGCTGAGCAAGATAACTTAGCACCAAAGCAAGTGAGGAACACGCTTGTGTTCCTTGCCAGTTTTCAGCTCAGGAGTGGAAGCAAGCAACATGGGGCAATAATGTTTTGAAAGCTCCAAATGTTTGGAAAGTGAACATGTGCTTACACTCAAAACATCTCATGAAATGGTTCAGTTTTTGGCAGCATCAAATCATTTACCTCTTCACCTCCTCCTTTCAAAAGGAATTATGTTTCTTTATATTTGAGAACATGTGTGCTTCAAAGGCCACATGTAAAATTTTATATGTTAAAGATTACAGATTAGCAGCACTTTCTCAGAGCTTTTCTTATGTCATACCCTATGGATTTGTAGCACTCTTTCAGTATGTTGTCCCACTGCCTAGGATCTGCTTACAGTGCCATAGTACTTGCCCCTTGCCACATTTTTTTTTATATATAATTAGGTTAAAATAGAGAAACTATGCAAGAAGATATTTGTAGAAATCTCAATAGCAAGTCCACTTTTAACAGCATCTTAGGTAATTTTTTTAAGGAATGTGGCAGCTTCAGTGCCTTATCTAAATGAAACCAATGCATTTCTAATATTACCAGTTTATTATCATTTGTAAAAGCATGATTAGTGAACCTGTACTATTTGTTTATACTAGCACAGTACAGAGCTTATGGCAGTTGCCCCATAAAACAGGTACAGCCTGTACAGCCATTTTTTACAAATTGAAAAGACATGAAGTGAAGGTAGAAAATGAACCCAAAACCTTCTTTATGTGTGTTTTTATGTAAATTTAAATATATTCCTTCATCAAAGAATAGTTACTGGAAAGGCCTTTGAGTTCATAGGTGAGGCTATCCAGATTTTTGTTTGTTCTTTTGAGGGAGTATTGCATTTAATTAGTTCATTTAATCTCTCATTTCTTTTTTAACTAGAAATGTTGACATTTTTCAATAATTATAAAAGAACATATATTTGGATGTATTTGCAATATTTTTGCTGTGGCTAATGCAAAGACTAATGAAATAATATAAGATAGTATTCCAAAAGAATACTAGATTCAGATTTCTGAATCTCATATGTCTGCTGAACACTGAGTGGTGATAACATACTAGAACATGAGCTCTACAGTAAATTTATAATAATAAGCCATGTTTTATTAATGTTAAGAAAAATCTATTTTCTCATTCGCAAAAAAAAGGGGATTAAAATTTCAGAGTTGTAACAATATTTTTTTCTGAACATTAATATTTAAAAGGAGTCACCATAAAATACTTCTTGCTCATTGTCTCTCTGCAACAGAATCTGAAGAATTTTCAGTTCCTTTAAACATTGCCATATATATTAGCTTACATACATATGTTACAAAGAATATGTCATCTCTATCTTGAGTCTAGCAGTTATATTGAAATGTAGATGTAGCTGACAAGAAAAAAAAAAAGAGAGATTCAGGAATGGCTTGGCCTAAAGCTGTCCATATAAACTATAAAATCTATTACACATTTTCTGAAGTTGAGCGGCTTGGCAGTTTGAGGAATAAGTTCATCTCCTTCCATCCAAATTGTGTTTTCAAAGAAACCCTAAGTAATTCACTTTGGAGACACAAGCTCACTAGCTGTAAAAAAATGCTCTAGACAGTAGCTTTGTGTTGTGTTCAGAGATTGGTCAGATGTGTATTACTCATCAGTATATTTTTAATTAATATGACTGTCATCAGTAACCATGAAAAAACAGCAAAAACCTTTCTGTTTTTATTTATAGTTCAGTTGAAAATATTTTATCAATTCATTGCCAGGCGGTGCAGGAGGGAGTTGTTCAAGCCTTCGGAGTCTGCGAAAGCTGAAATTTTTACAACAAGCTCTGTGGCTTAGATTGTGTTTCCAGTGACATAAGTAGTTAAATGTAAACCAGATGTGCTTTGAAGTTTACTTCCAGGAATGTACACTGGACTGCTTCAGTTTTTGTTCCTGGGGCATTTATAATATACATTCACTTTACTTTAGAAGAAAAAAAGGTTTTAAGAAAAGATCTGGTAAATATTTTTATATATAGTTGCTTTTTATTTTGAATAGAAAGCAGTTCTTAAAATCAATTTATTTTCTTGCTCACTGTTTTTAAAATTGGCATTTCATATTCTTATAGAAGGATGTATGGAAACAATTTTTGACATTTGTTTACATTGTGCATATGATACTCCTTTGCCCTGATTCAGCAAAACAGTGTTGGTGAAGTGCATTCATCTTTAAATGCTTTTTTTTCTGAATGAGAGTTTTGGAGAGTCGTCGGTGCAATATTACAAGCCTGTTAATACCCCAAAGTATAGAGTTTATTGTTGTTTGTTTGTTTGTGGGCTTAGTGCCTCAGCATATCACATGCAGAAAGTAATATATTTTTTTGGGGGGGGCTAGGGATTTAAAGCATAGTCACACAATCATTTTATAAAGAACCGTACTGATGCAAGAGAATTTAGTGCCTCCAGATGTGCATATTCCAATCCTCTATGAAAGTTCTCCCAATTTTTTATCCTTGAAAAGAAATTGGATGAATGTTCCTTCACCTGTGTCAGGCATAAAGTAAAATGAAGAACATGGTTCAGTGATAACAGCTTTCCCTTGCCGCATTCTTAGCTGTATGTTTCTGCTGTTCTCATTCCAGAAAATGAATAGCAAATATTTTTCTATAGGATCCATGAAGCATTGGCAGTGGCACTAGGGAAGGTTTTGAACTGAGATTGGAATACAAAGGAAGAGGGAGGGATGGGAGGGAAATGTGCTTGGTGAATGTCAGCAATGTTATAGATTGACTCAGCACTATTCACAGAATCATAGAATCATTATGGTTGGAAAAGACCTTCAAGATCATCGAGTTCAACCGTAAGCCCCTCAACACCCTGCCTGATAAGCCATGTCCCTAAGCGTCTCATCCACAGGTATCTTGAACACTGCCAGAGATGGGGACTCCACCACTTGCATGGGCAGCCTGTTCCAAAGCTTCACCACACTTTCCATGTAAAAATTTTTCCTAATACTTAACCTGAACTTTCCCTCATACAATGTGGCAGAGCCACGCACCATGAGAGGCACTTCTCTCATTAAGGTATGTATTCAGTCCAAATTTTAGCAGAAATTGAGACTAAGTTGTTTGGCTTGTCTTGAAACAGAAATTCTCCTGGTCCAGAAAGCAGAAGAGTTACATGCATTATGATTCATTTATTTTTCCAGTTTTTGCTAGATGCTTGATTTGAATTGTTTCTTTTCCTCCTTTCATTTGTCTTTTGCCAGACAATGAAAGGCATATATAGTCCATGAAGTTAGGAGATTAGCTTTTCTCTTCATAGAGTGTTGTTGTACTTTAGGTGCTTTGGTCCCTTTCTTAGAATCATACAATCATAGAGTGCTTAGGGTTGGAAGGGACCTCTAGAGATCATCTAGTCCAACCCCCCTGCACACGCAGGGTCACCTAGAGCACGTGGCACAGGGTGGCATCCAAGTGGGTTCGGAAGATCTCCAGAGAAGGAGACTCCACAACCTCTCTGGGCAGCCTGTTCCAGTGCTCTGTCACCCTCACTGTTAAGAAATTTTTCCTTAAGTTCCTGTGGAACTTCTGGTGCTTCAGTTTCTGGCCGTTTCCTCTAGTTCTGTCGCTGGCCACCAGTGAAAAGAGGCCAGCACCATCCTCCTCACTGCCTCCCTTGAGGTACTTATAGACACTGATCAGGTCCCCTCTCAGCCTTCTCTTCTGGGCTGAACAGGCCCAGCTCCCTCAGCCTCTCCTCATAGGGCAGATGTTCCAGGCCCCTGATCATCCTTGTAGCCCTGCGCTGGACTCTCTCCAGCAGCTCCACATCCCTCTTGTACTGTGGGGCCCAGAACTGGACACAATATTCCAGAAACTTTACTTTACAATACTCCAGAAATACTTTATGTCTATAGATTCACTTATAATTAGTGTCAGTTTGCGGACTGAATTCCAACTGTGGGATTGCAATAAGTGGTGAGAATTTATTCTACATAGAGTTATGCAAGGTTATTTGACTGTGCCTTGAAGTATTTTCTGTTAAGTTCAACTTTCTTGTAAGCTCCAAACTTTTACCAATTACCCAAATTTTACTTTACTGGAAGCAAGTTAGTGAAAGGATCAGGGAAAGTTATAGATAGGCATAATAATCTAAAATATTTTGCATTTATAAGTACAAATAATGTTTGGGATAGTGGTAGCTATCTGCTTACATATTGTTTGATCTTGCACACTGGTTGTGTACATACACATGAGTCTTGTTGGGCTACCAGTTAAAATCATGTGACACTTTCTTTGAAAATCTCTTACTTTCAGTTTTAAATATCTTTTCTGGAATTTAACCATTTGAGTTGTAAAAAACATTTTGTTCATTCCCAAGAATGGATGGCTAGTGTAAAGATGTTTTGTATATTTAAAATATGTAAAGCTCGTGACCTTTTCTTTAAAAAGCTGCAGGTCCTTTATGCTTTTGCAGCTTAAACTTTTTCAGGGTTGTTGTGTCAGGATGATGCCTCCTTATTCATCCAAATATCTACGCATATTTGATCAAATTATAAGCTTGAGTTTACATGTGCTCCGTAGCAACTTTCTGAGCCCCTAGAGATTCTGTGCCAGTGATCACATCTGGGCCAGCATGGGTATTTCCCTGTATTTGCCTCGTAGCTGAAAGTAGAAATCCTATTTTTTTGGGTTGAGAATAGATCCTCTTATGCACTCAGATTGTGCAGTTAGAAGCTGATACTATGGCAAGCGAACTTAATTTGGACTTATCAGGAAAAGGCAATAATAGCGCAAGTGGACTGGCTGCAGATAGTTTCAGATGATCTAAATTATCTTATCATTAGCTTAATTATGGAGCTTGTTCATGAACCTATGCTTGCCAAAATCAATACTCTAAAACAGATGTTTTTCAGGTTTTCAGATGTTTTCATTGACTAAATTGATTTGGTGCGGGATCAGATAAATATTGAGAATGTGATGAAGTGGCAGGTGCATCTGAACTGACAGGGATGGAAGGTGGACCATGGTAACACTTAAACTTAGCTTAACTGTTGTGAGTTTCTCACCTTTAGGCAAGAGAATTCAGAGGAGAAAATCAAGGCATATATGGGTAATAAATTTAGTAATGTGCTGGACTTCATTCTTTGCAGAAATTTTGAAGTATGGGGTCTAAGGAAACCTTGTCTATCATTTTTTAGTGCTGCAGTGTGTCTGTTGAAGGTAGACTTCACTAAATATTCTAGTCAGTGACTATAAATGATGTATGAGGAATGTAAGGAGGAGCTATTGCAACTTCCTCTTTGCTGGACATAAAATTAGTAATACAGGATCTGACCAAAGATCCCTTGTTTCCCAGTGTTAGGCATAATGACAAAGCAGACATAAAATATTATTTTCCCCAAATACTTTTTGAATCTCTAACAATTAGTAGTTCGGGGACTTCCTAAGCCAGAAAGAGGGTCTTTGCATTTATTAAATCTCAGTTTATTTCTCTTCCCTGAACTTGTCCATGCTACTATTGACTCATGCAAGGTTCTAGCATTCTGGGGCAAGGTCCAACTTCACTACCTGTTGTGTGAAGAACCATTTCTTAAGTTGTTTTGTTACTAACATATTTCATTTGATGTATTTGTATCATAAGAGTCAGTGAACATTTAATGCCTTTGACAGGGAGAAGCTATATGTAGTCTTAATGTAGTTCACCTGTCCTTTTCATTTTTTCTCTCATTTTTAAAGCTAGTCAGGCTGTTGAAAGCAAGATGGCAGATGGAAAAGAAGAAAAAAAACGTGTCTTTCTCCTAAATCAGTTCTATACTGAGACTTATTCAACATATAGTACATATTTAAGATGACTTCTGTGCCTCTGTGTGATCTGTTTCTTATCATGGGAACAAGATATATGATTTCTCTGTAACTGCAGCACAGACTACCCTTTATTATCAGGTATTGCTGGCTAGGGAAAGACAGGTTAGGAAGGCAAGGTGCATGTCCTGGATAATAAAACCTTTGGTGATACAAGTTTGAAAATTACTTACGTGGAAGAGAAGCAATGCAGAGCAGAGCATCATTGGTAAGCTCTCTAGATGTTTTTTGTAAATCTGCTCAGATACCTCTATTTTGTGCTTCCCAGACTATTGGGTTAGTACACAAGCAGTGTCTGACCCATTCTGGCTCTCTACAGCACTATTCAATGCTGCACTTGACTTAATAAGCTAACATTGGCTGTGATGGGCAAGAACTCAGCCTGAGATAATACAACCAACTGTCTAAGTGGGCTGTTTGCAGGCAAACATGGAAACTGCATAATGCCCTGCAGAACACAGCATGCAGTGCTTACAGTAATGCAGAGCCAGCATGGCAGGTCAGGGCTTACCAGCTTCTTGTCTAGCTACACTGTTAGCCCAGTGCAGCCAGCCCTGGATGCTGTAGACACATGTTCATATAATACTCTGCCTTGACCTAATAAGCACTCCTACTTTTAATGTCTCTGCACCTGTGGTATGATTAATGTGGAGCCTGGATAATCCACAAGTTTAGAGTTGACTTCACGAACAAAAAAGCCCGCTATTCAAAACCTTCTGACATTTAAAGAAAAGTCCTCAAGGCTCTGTGTAGGAAATTAAACCCATTGACTAAGGGACTGTCAAACGTGGCCCTTGAATCAAGTGTTTGATTTGGGGATGAAAAGAGAAACCAGTTTCCTAAGTTTTATGATTTCTAGGTAATTTCCATCTCTTTTTTTTTAATACATATTTTATTTGATGAGTGTTTTAAAGACGTATTTTTTCCTATGACCTCAAAATTCCTTGAAAGAATAAATGCCTACTGTAATGAAGGCCTGATGCATCACAATGTACCAGAGAGCAAATAGTACCTTTTGTGTGAGTTGTTCAAGAGGAAGGGGTATTTTGATCTATCTTGAAAATGATCCATTGATGCTGTTAGTTTTTCCCATGCTTAAGTAGATGCTGAATTCGTTTGTAATTATTTTGTATTTGGCTATTTTAGTTTACAAATCTGGCAGCGTTGCTTAAGGGCTCCTGGAGCACATAAGCATGTGCTAAGCAGTTTCATTTCTGGCCCGCCAAAGGAGCTGTCTGTTTGGATTAGAATGTATAACTTCATTTAGGATCCAAATCAAAAAAATGAAATTGGTTGAGCTCAGGAAGAAGTGGTGGATATTCATCTGCAACTGTTCTTCGAAAGAATTTGCTAGTATTGTTTTAATTTTAAAACAAATTTCGCTTAAAAAATCAGCAAATAATAATCAGCAGGGACCCTATTCTTGCATGCAAACAGGCTTAGAAAACTCACACGGGTAGGAGGAGTTAGGGGCTAAAAAAGTACCATTTACAGTATTCCAGCTTCAACTCTTATTTCTTGAATACTTTCCAGGACTAGAGAATTGCAGCCAGCATTGTAGTATTTTGTTTCTGACAGATTTTTCTTGATTCTTCCAAAGCCTCATGGAGCCATAAATGACAGAAACAATAAGGTCTTTGTGCACAGCATGTCGTGGCTGGCAGTGCATTGCTTTCCAAGGAAGAAGAGTTTTGATTTCTCACTGGGCGGTTATAATTGACTCTGTAAAACTTTGTAGTCCAAGTTCTTGGGAGTTACTGTCTTTGTATAAAAGAGACATTTAATTAACACTTTCAAAATATGTGCTCCCATACACGTGAGCATACATACTAACTAGCTGTCACTACTTGCTTTGTGTGTCATAGTTTTTTTTTTTTAAAAAAAAAAAGAAGGAAAGAAAGAAGCCAAATATACCAGACATTCTGGCAAATCCTGGTCCACAGCAGTTTTTATATTGTATAATACTTTCCAGAAGTAAATTTCAGACCTAAAAGTATCTTTCCTTTCTGGATTATAGATATAAATGAATGTGAAAGCAGCCCGTGTGTCAATGGCGCCTGCAGGAACAATCTTGGTTCTTTCAATTGTGAGTGTTCACCTGGCAGCAAGCTGGACACTACTGGACTAATCTGCATAGGTGGGTCTTCTGTTTTTTTCTTTCTAACATGAAAAACATCGATCGTTAATAAGCAAGAAAATAATGTGTTCGGGTAATTCCTCTTTGAAGAAGACTACAATGTTTCTAATTGGACAGTTAAGTTTGATTGCTTCCTGAGAGCCAAACATAACACATGTGGATGTCCTAAACATAGTGAAAGTGTAAATTTGTGAGTACTGATTGATGGAAACCAATGGGGAGATATTATTGCTAATATGAATTATCATAATTCTCCCTGAAAACACAGTATGAGTAGAAGCACAGTCCAATACTTAACCATACAAATGGTCAAGTCCAATAATCCACTACTTGAGAATTTGAAATTGTAAAGGAGGATGCTTATTCAGTTCTTGGCCACTGAACCACTTTTAAATCTGAGATGAGAAAGTGAGTGTTACTGCTATAACATCTACTCAGAAGAAGCAGATGATATGAAAGCATAAACTGTGAAGACTGGTGTTCCTAGCCCTGAGGAAATTGCTGTAGCTTCTGCACAATTTCATATTTTACCTCTTTTTGTAGAAACATGATAAATAAAGGAGGGTAGCACAGGTCTGAAATTATCTACCTATGTAAATAAAATAAAAAAGTCTGTGTGTATTTGTATGTACACATATATAATATTAGTATATTTTACTAAGAATACTATAGCATTGAGAAAAAGCAGAACGGCACAAAGATTTTCCTAGAGCCAGCAGAAATAGTTGTCTCCCTTTGTAGGAGATCTTAAAGGGATGAAGATATCTGCCCTCATCAAGTACTCACAAGCTGCCATTGTTTCATCTAATGCAGTATATGTACGTAATGTAATTCACTATGGGATAAGTCAGACTAGAGTGCCACTGGTGTCTAAATAATGGTCTAAATAATATCTAAATCTCTGTTTTACCTGATATCGGTTTTGTCTGGTGCCCTTGGTTCAAAGTCCTTGCCTTGTCAAAATTTTCTAAAGACTGCAAATTGAAGGTAAAGTCTCAATTTCCATTTACTGGTAGAGTCTGCCCACATCTCTTCAGCATGGTTTATAATGGAATGTTACTTCTGTACCTAATTCTTCACTTAGAAGAATTCACTACTTTCCTGTAGTATTACTGATTTGTTCACGTAGTATTGTTTTCATTCTTTTTTGCATTAGTACATTTTTGTGATATATACATAGTAAATTACATTCTTTTTTTGAACTATTTTATTTTTAATCTTTCTTCAGTTATCACATATGAAGATGTTGTATGTTTATTAAGGGCCTAATTGTACATATGGTCTGGATTTAATTTATGGAGCAATTCCACTGGAAGGCTTACAGAGTAAGATCTTATTCAGCCTGAGTAGAAGTGATGAATAAAATTTCAGCAAAATAAGCATTTGAAGAATAATAGTAAAATTTTAATGACAGGAGCCACTGTGAGTCTAATTATGTCATCATTCATGTTGACCCACATTCTCTCAGGATAAAGTTTCTGTACTGCAAGTGAAAGTATGATGGGACAGAAGTATCCAAAGTACAAAAAAAGTTAAAATATGGAGCTGTACAGTTAGAGTCCTATTGTAAGATGTTTGACCTTGGCAAAATTCCCATTAGAATTTTTAGTGATGAAAGAAGGGCAGACTGACATATTAAATCATGAGTAAGGATTTGAAGGCTATAAGTAGTTTATTATGTGAAAAACTTACAAAACAGCCTTGTATGTTGTCTTAAATCTCTACAACAGAGAAAGATGTGTCCCCACGTAACCTCTGCAAAGGCTTGTTTACTGAATGCATTTGCCTAATTTTCTTAGCTGCTTGCTCCTGTGAAGCATTATTGTAGCATCAAATATAAAGTGCTTGTGCCAACATAAGTGTTGGCCCAAAACCAACAAAAATGTTTTTCTGGTGTGGAAATAACACGGAAGTGCATTATATTCTTTATAAAAATGATCAAATAGAAGAAGGTAATGTAGAAATACAAATATGTATCAATGAAATCAAGGGACAACAGTAGTGCAATGAAAAAGACTAGCACTGCATGGCTGTTAATTGTGCTTTTACAATTTATTGCTCATGCGTTTGCTCTGCTAGTTAACCTTATTGCTGATTTTCACTGCAGTTTTGGATATTGAAGTAGTATTTGAGGTTCATTTTGCCTATGTGTGACATAGGTGTGACATCATGTCTATGACACCATGTCTATGTGATAAATATAGACATGGAGAATTGTATGACTGGTGGATAGTTGTGAACGAAGGACTTCAGTCTGCGAGTATCTCTGGTTCCTTTGCTCAGTCTGCTCAGTAATCAGGTTGTGGAACTGAGTGGTCTGAGCCATTTTTATCCACTCAGTGTGCAGAAATTAGGCATAGATGTAAGCCATTTTTCCCTTTCTGTGACATTCAAAAGGTACAGGAAAAAAATGACTTGTTACAGTGACAGCAAGAGTTCGAGATACAACATTTGGGCCCAGAATTCAGCTCAGACCTTTAGCAAATACATGAGCCTGAGTTCAGCAGTTATCGCAAAAACATTCAACATAAATCTTGAATTATGTTGCATTCCTTTTGCTTTTACATCAACATATTTGCACATATTTGAGGATCGGAATTGGTTTTGAATCACACCTGTTTCAGTGTTGCATTGCCATTTTGAGAATTGTACATACACAGTGCAATTATATGGTGTGGTTAGTGATACTGCCAATATTTATAGATACACATATACACACACACAGACATATATATATACACATATGAATATGTAATGTTTGTTTTTATGCATTTTTAGTCTGTATTTTTGAAGTTCATACAGTGGACAAAGCAGTAGGCTGCCATCTGCTTATAGTATGCATATATTCTTCTTCAAGGCAGAATCAAAGGGATGGGAGCAGCAGAAAGAATTCTTTGATGCTGGATAATGAATATTTCACCAAAGAAAAAGTTACAGTGACTGCCCTTTGTAAATTTTGTCTGGACTAGAAGAGATTGTGTAAAATAAAGGAAATTAACTGATAGCCTGAACAAAGATAAAACAAGTGGACTTCAGCAGGATAATCTAGACACAGCTGGTGTGAACAAAGTCACTTGCTAGCTTGTATAGTTTAAATCATTTTTGACATACTGTTTTGACTTTTTGGTCCTATAAAGTTGTCTACTAAAAATGAATAACATTGTGTTCAAGACATTTCTACTGAATGAAGCTATAGAAGCATTATGATAATACAAAGCAGAACCATTCAGTGTATGGACCACAGCCTACATTCAGCTTAAAATAGCAGTTCAAGGTTCTTTAGTCCCTTCAGGTCCTCCAAATGTGGGACATCTGAGAAGAGGGCACATATCTGTTCCGTGACTATCCAAGAGCAGGTGCTGTTGGTCACTTTCTGCATTATGTCTTCCTTTAATCTTGTAATAATGATCCTTGGGGAGGCTTGCCTTCATCTACACTGTTAGTTAAAGGCAGATTGAGGACTGTGAAAATTGCCTTTTGTGCTCTGCTCTGCCCCTTATTGGTTTGTGCACTTGTTTCTTTGTGATGTTCTGCTCCGCATGCCTGAGAACATTAGTCTTTATAAATAAATACAACTGTTTTACACTCCACTATTCACAAAGTACATGGCCCAGTTTCTCGGACTGGTTCCAGTCACATTCTTGGGCCACATTCTCCTGTTACTTCAGCCAGAAACAGTTGTACTGTCTGTAATCCAAACAGTTCCATAACATGACAGTTTTGAAGACAAGTTCAAGTTTTTGAAAAAAAGTACACTGGAATGGTTCTATATCTTAAGCACAATACTCTACTGATACTAAGGTATCAGTAATATCAATCAACAACACCTTGGAGATGGTCTACACTTTTTTTTGGTATATATGTATATATACATATATTTGTTATACTCAAATCCTAAAAGCCAAATCCTATTCATCTCGCATTAGTTGTCTCATTAAATTCATCTGGGCCACTTGCTCAGCTTTGAACTCTGAACATGCACATGCAGTTAAACCTTTTCCAGGTTGACCTCCAAATCTGGGTTAGATATTTACAGATTGCTTTTGCTATCTGGTCACAAAGACTGTTTCCTGCTTCAAGGTATATTTTACCGTTTGATGTGTAAAATCACTAAATGTCCTAAGCATAAGTGCTGTAGATAGAACTTTAAAAATACCTGAATTACGACCTAACTTTGATTTTGAAAAGTGGCTTAGGTCCTGAAAGTGTAACTTTTAAGACTTGAAGATTTAGGTACCTAAAATAGAGTTTCAGAGGATTTCAGGCAGCAGAGCTTACATGTGACTGAAAATCTCTGCTTAGTGGCAGTTTAGCCTCGGCAACAGTCAGAAAGTGCTACTTGATTTGTCAGGACATGATCTGTAATTAACTTGTATTGAGCTGCTCAGGACTCAAAACCTGGGAATCCGTTTCATGACTCTGGAATTTGGTGCGCTGTGGCTGATTCTCAGGAGCAAAGAGTGGAAGATAATCCGGTGGGCATGTTCAGAGCACCCCTAATACATCACCAGCAGGACTGTGCCCCTAAGAGAACATAGCTGTACCCAAGTCTCCATCTTTTTTTATTGTTTTTTTTTTCTTTTATTTCTGACAAACCTGCAAGGTTAACTGGCTCACAGACGTGAGAGTGCCTGGATTTCATAACCCAGTGGTTTGCCAGTGAACTGCAAGGGAGATTCCCAGGTTCTAATCCCTGCCTTCCATGATTTTTATTTAATTTAGATTGAACAACTGCTAGATGAAAAAGAAAAAAGATATCCACAGTATTTGCTGTAAGATCTCTGCTACCTGTAGGACTGTAGGAATATAGAATATCTCTAGCAATACTCCCTGTTGATGACTTTTAACTGATAGTGCTCTTCTAATATAAAATGTGTATAAAATGATCCCTATTAATGTCTTCCTTTAAAAGGTGGCCTATGTTTCCACTGTACTCTCGCTATCAGTGGGCACAAGGAGATGCTGCTGTTTGCTGTGACAGTTCCATATTGTTTTCTGTTCCACTGCAGATAGCCTGAAGGGGACATGCTGGCTTAATATCCAGGACAGTCGTTGTGAAGTCAACATCAATGGTGCTACACTGAAATCTGAATGCTGTGCTACGCTAGGCGCCGCATGGGGCAGCCCTTGTGAGCAGTGTGAATTAGGTATGGTGCTGTGCTTTCATATCCTGCAGCTTTTGGGAGAAGAGTGGACGTATCACTAGATAGATTCTCATCAGTGTGGTTTTTTTCTCTAAAAAATACATATAAATATCTAATTTATATATTTGTTTATTTTTAATTGGAACAATAATTGCAGACATGAGTATCCTATCTAACAAACATGATGCAAAGAACATTCAACAAAGTTCTAACTGTGCAGTGAACCACCATTACCAGCATATAGGAAAGTAATGGATAAAGATTTAATTTCTAAAGCATTATGAAGGAGTAGTTTTATTGATTGAGATTGGGCCTTTGCCACAATATGTAAAGACTGAAGTGTGTAGGAAAATGTGCTTTAGGGAAAAAAAAAAGTACATTTGTTTTTATGTTTCTATAATTCTGAAGCAATGATAAATCTTTCCATCTTGATTCCAGATGCAGCTTGCTCAAGAGGATTTGCCAGAGTTAAGGGTGTAACTTGTGAAGGTGAAGTTGTTGCTTTTTACTCAGGATGGCATTTTTTTTTCCTCTCTGCATTAATTATGCATTTTTTATTTTATTTATTTATTTATCTTCTATCAGGCATAATTATATTGACCTGAGACAATTGCCATCACAAGCAGTTAGTGACTGTTAGGAAGTACTGAATGGAGGTTTCTTGGAGGTTACTGAGAGGATGCAAGACAGATGGAACTGCCCCTTTGTGTGCTAGTGCATTTAATCCTTCCTCTCAACCATTTCCAACATCCTGCAAAATGTCTTACTTGGAAATGTGTCATTTTTATGCCCAGTGGCTTGCAGATCTGGAAATATCCCCTTCACGTCACTGGGAGCCAGGCACTCACTCAGAACAGTGCTCAGATCTCAGGATGCATGAGAGGGTCTTAATTTCTTTCACATAATTTAACTTCTCAGTAAAGCTGCTTCCTGCTGCTTGGGAGAGGTAGCACACGGTTATGAAACTTCTCTCAACTCTCCGTTTCCCAACAGATGTAAATGAGTGTGATGTTTTTCCGGGGGTTTGTCCCAATGGGCGATGTGTTAACAGCAGAGGCTCTTTCCACTGCGAGTGCCCTGAAGGACTGACCTTGGATGGAACTGGGCGAGTGTGTTTGGGTAAGAGCACGGTCAACTCTGGCAGTCCATTAGCTGTGTAAAACAGTTGTCTGATAATGATTTTACAAGTATGAAAGGATGTTTTTGTTTGTTTCTGAACTGTGTTTTGAAGTGGTTTGTGAAAATATACATGTTTTAATTTATGTCTGCTTACTTATCAAACACTTTCTGACAGTGCAGGGAAGACTTATTAATCACTTGATCATTTTCTCTACGGCTAGTCCAGTCATTTTTTGTGAAACTCAGATACTGTTTGTAGCAGAACTCTCCTGGCACAAACAGATCTCTTCAAGTGGTATCAAACTGACCGTACATAAAGTGAAAGTTTTTATTTTGTTGTAGTGTTGTACTGTACATTATTGTCTTACACCAACAAATAATGTCTGCAAAGACAACAGCTGACAGAAAGTCTTCAGATATAAAAAATGCTGGACCCTATATAAATTATACAAAAATATCATTTAGCAAGTGAATGTAGCGTTGTTAATCTGTTAAACTTTCTGTGTTGGCATAGAAATAAGGAAAGACTCAATTATTGATGTTGTAGGATGTAAGCATGTAGGACAGTAAGAAGACATTCACAATTCCTACACTATACATTATCACTTAGCCCCCCAGCAACCTCATATCTTTTTTGTAACTGTTTTTGGAAGGGGGGAAATACAGAGGTAAATATGTCCTAATGCTTATTACTATGTTGGACATTATATAAAGTATATAAAGTAAAGTAATTATATAAATTTCAGTGGTATTAAATATGGCATATTTAGTTAGAATGATGTTTCTTTACTAAGTGAAGTTAAAAAACAACCATGGATTTATTATGATTTGTAATATGTTACATAAATGTGTGTATTTTAACTAAAATGATTCTGTGCTAGGCTCAGTTTCTTCATCTGGGCAGTCATTGTTCTGTAGCATATCTTTTGGAATGACCTCAAAGCTTTTTGAAATCTTCAGAAAATGATGGTCAGAGTTAAAGAAAGATACAGACATGCAAGTGAAGTTTTAAAATAGATTCTGGAATTTGTGTTATTTTCTTAATCAGTTCTAAGAACTGTAAATATGTGAATACTGGCAATATCTAATTTCTTTTAAGAAAATAGAACAAAAAAGCAATTAAAGTTTTTCAGCCTTTGCTTCATGTCAGTCAAAGATTTGCCTACCTCTAACTCCCTTTTTTTTTTTTTTTTTTTATTGCAACACTGGTTCCATCCATTCCTCAAGTAGATTCAAGGTCAAGACAGCAGTTTTCATCTAATTGCACTATGCACTAAGCAATAGGTGATACAATTGCTAGGTTTTTCAAATTTTGTAATGTTAATTCTAATTTTAATGTATAATTGTATAGACTTTTTAAAAATAACCAGAACTTTCAAGGGAACAGGTTTGCATGACAGGTATAAATGTCTATAGAAAAAAGAAATACTGCAAAACAGACTACCTATATGCTTGTGTCTGTTTATATATACACATTATTGTAAGTTGTTGTGCATATTAGGTTTTTCCCCCCCTCAATACTTAGTAAAACTGTTGCCAGCCATTTTTTCTGTGGTCGTCAGCACTGCATTACTTCTCAGTGAGAAATGTGATAAGGAAAATAGCAGTAAGGAAAGGCTGGAGTTATTTTCAAGCCACATACTCAATTCCTTTACTCTGAAACCCATGTTCCACTTTCACATTCACTGTCCTTTTATATTACAAGACATATGCATTCTCTTATGCTACATACAAAAGTATGCACTCTGGACTATGTGATATGTTTCTCAAATATGTTTTATTTCCTGCAGAACACACTACAGTGGTTTTAGCAAAAACAAATATTTATTAGCAGTGTATTTGCTGAATTTCTTAAAATGAAAATAAATACGATCTTAATGTGGAATAGTTTACAGGAAACCATGAGTATTTGTTAAACAATTTCCTCTTCTTATGCTTGATTCTAAATTGTTTAGCTTAAGATGTGTATAGAGTAAATTTACAACGTAAATCAGCACATCTTTGAAGGACTTGTATGGCAAATAGTTCAGCAGCTCATCTGTGTTATGTTTAGATCTTGCATCTCCTCCAAGCTTTTTTGCACTAAGCATTTAGAAGAGTTACATTAGGTTTGCTAAAGCCTAACTAGCTACTATGTCATCCTATAGTAGAAAATTCAATGCCATATATTTATTCTGAAAATACATTTTGGTAAGTTATGTTATCAGATACTACGATTCAGATTCTTACGATCTTCCTTACATGCCAAAATTAATTACACTTTCCTGGAACTACATACTGTTTCTTAAAAGTCTCAGTTTTGTTCCTGTTAATCTTCCTGAGAAGACTTTCAGTGGGAATTGGACTGAGCTTTTAATTATCAGTGGCCAAGTTCTATTTCCCTGAAAAGTATTAATTTGACTGTCATGTTACAAAAAAGACCTCTTAGTATGTAAGTTTGTAAGAGAAATGAGTACTGGAGAAATGCAGTGATACAAACTTCAAAAAGTTAAGCAGTCATTGATCCTACCTGGCTACCTCTGCTGAGTGAATTAAAAGCAGAAATCTGGCTCAAAGAAACTAAGCCTCATGCATACATGTACAACAGAAATAGCAACTTTTGAAAGACAGAAAAGTGTAGCAGAGGGTAACATTCCCCTTTGTTGTTGTGAAACAACAGATATCCGCATGGAGCAATGCTACCTGCGATGGGATGAAGATGAGTGCGTGCAGTCTGTGCCCGGCAAGTTTCGCCTGGATGCCTGCTGCTGTGCGGTGGGAGCTGCCTGGGGCTCCGACTGTGAGGAGTGTCCCAAGCCTGGCACCAAGGAGTACGAGGCTCTGTGCCCCCGCGGCCCTGGCTTTTCCAACAGGGGAGATATCCTAACTGGCAGGCCCTTTTATAAAGGTAAGAAGTCATTTTTGCCTAGCAGCTCTAAAGGTGAGTCACACATTCATCATGGGGAATGCCAGACTTCGTATCTATGTTTATTACACACTTGAGGTAGGATATATTTTGGAGATATTTGACTTATAGTGCTAGCAGGACCGGTGGAAACTGAAAACTTTCACGGTGTTCAGGCGTGTTACCAGAGCCTAAAAGGAAAAAAAACAAAGGGATTGAAAGGGAAGGATGTCTGAAATTGCTCTCAGATTCTGATGGCAATTAAGTCGCAGTGATAGAGAAGCAAAACCTTCTGCCCAGCTATTTCTGGCTTCTCTACCCCAAAGGATGTGAAAACAAAACTGAATAGTTGAGAAAGTTATTAAGAAACCGCAATGGGATACTTTCAGTGACTGAGATCTGAGAACAAAACTTCAAATTTCTCAGTGTTCAGAAGCTAAGATGATTCCCAAAACATTTCAATGGCTGGTTGATTTTTTTTAAAGATATTTTGAGAAAGATTTGTCTGAAATATGTCAAGTTCCTTGAGTAAATGTTAACAGATTAACACTCTTATTTCACCATGAATAAGTTGTGCTTTTCAAGAGTTGCTGTTCTTCTGAGGACAAACTCTGAAAGTTTAGTGGTGATGTGCTAAACAAACAAGGAGTTCAATTCACTCCGTGTTTTTTAGGGGTTTTCTGCCTCTTTCTGGTATTGGCACCATATTTTTCTTCTATTAACACTGATACCTATGAGATATAAGTTTGTCTCATGGCAGATTGTTCTCAGGTAAGGACATTCACCCAGCAAATTACATTCATGGAATGTAACAAAGACGATTAAACTTGGTAATTCTTCCTGGGGGCATATGAGAGAGGCTGAGGCTAATGTGCATGAATACCCTTCTTTTTTATGTCTCATGCAAGGTCCTTTCAGAGTCATCGTTTTCCCAGCTGTCTAGTCAGCCAGATTTAGAAAAGGTGAAACATTCCTCTTTTAATTCTATGAGAGAAAAACTGACCTTTTAAAAACTAGCACAGTAAAACTGTGTATAGTCATTATGTTACAATGCAAAATTGTGTGCACATTTGTAAGAAGTAATGGGAAGGTTACCACTGAATAAAGTTTATTGTTAAACACTTAAGAATACTGTTTTCTTCTGTTTTTATTTTGTAGATATCAACGAATGTAAAGTTTTCCCTGGTATGTGCATGAATGGTAAATGCAGAAATACAATTGGAAGTTTCAAATGTAGATGTAACAGTGGGTTTGCTTTAGATATGGAGGAAAGAAACTGTACAGGTAAGTCTTCTATTTCCTCAGTTTTTCCAAGAACTTCATTCCTTCATTTTTTTAAAGATTTACCTTTTTACAGAGGGGTCAATTTTCTGTAAGTCTCCATTTCAGAACGCTCTCTACTAAATACAATTTTCTTTCTCTGATACATGTGCATTAGAAATTTGGTAAACTGCTGTTAAATTTGCTCAGATCACGCCCTATCATTACAACATTTAAAAAACAATAAGGATCTACCAGCCAAGTCAAATTCAATGTTTTAACATGCCAATTAATTTAACTTACATTCTTTACTCTCAAGACATTTTATTACCAAATGAACTGAGAAACTTCACTGCAAATTAATTTTCATTTAGACGTGATCACCAAGCACTCAAACATTACTGCAACTCTGACATCATTGCAGTGTTCGCTTGAGACAAGCATTTCATTTAAAAGTTTAATAATTTGTTCTTTACTATCTGGAAAAAATGGAATTGAAGATAAGTTTGATAGTTTTATGGTTATGAGGACCTGGATGCCTGCCTTGCGGGTCACTGTGTGCTGAAATGAAGGAGGTTTTGTTCTACAGTTTAGAAGCCTATAAGTGTGTCTGAGTAATACGAAGTGTGGGTGGTAAGGCATGTGAAATGAGGTTGGTCTGGATGTTAATGGTGCCCTAACTAGTGATTTCCGTGTTTTTATAGTGATTGCATTGATGAGAAATGCATTTAAGTAACTGTATTTCTATATTAACAACAGCAGGGCAGAGAACTTCTCCCTAGGTTTCATTTAAACCTTGTTCTAATGAAAGTGTTCCACTGACCAGCCTTGGAGGCCCAGATTTTATTAAATGGGAGAATTTTTGTGCTTTAAATTAACAAGACATTTTATAAAGCCTTTAAGAGGCCAGATATTCCCTGACTCTCCAAGCCCGACACAGACCTCCGCCCTTGTATATGAGGACGGAACTCTCTTTGCCCAGCAGAAACCTAGTGATGGGGAGCGACACAGAGGGAGATGGAAACATCTCTGAGGCTATATGTGTAAAATGGCACTCACTCATTTTTTTTTTGTACTTTCCTAGTTTCTTGAAGCTACTTGCACAAATCAGTCTCGGAGCCGACTCTTTGCCTCACTCTGAGACATACTAATGCTGTATGTGCTCTGTTACTTTTTGCTCTCCAGACTTGGCGAAGATCAGGAGCAATTCTGTGCTGTCCTGGACTAAGCTTGTCATCATCGTTTTAAGCACTGTTATTTATATTCCCTGTGACTGCTCTTATGACATGTAGCTCAAAAATGATTGCCACAATAGTAAATGGAGCTAAATGTCAAGGGTGTAGTGGAGAGTATGAGACAAAAAAGTTGAACTAGGATGAGACACATGATGAACAACAGATAAAGGCAAAAGAGAAGATTGGAAAAAATGTGAGGAGATAGAGAGGAATAGATTATCCAGCTCTCTTTCCAGCCATCTCCTTCCTGATCTGCTTCAAAAGATCATATCCATAGAACAAATTTCTCCTGAGCTTCCTGCCTCACGACCAAGTGCCTTACAAAAATTCCTTCCAAATCATTTTCTCTTCTCTTTTTCTTCTTCTTCTTCTAAAAACTCGAAATGACTTTCCAGAGTACGTTGAATTCAAATATAACTACTAGAAGATACAAGCTATAAGGAAGCAATGAACGATAAAAGTAGCTTTCAAAGGAGATTTTTTAACTTGAAGAGTTCTAAGTGAAAGAGTAGATATGACTTTGTAATGCTATTCCTTTAGAAATAACTTTATTAGAAGTGATTTAATGTCAATGGTGCTTTAATTACAAAACCATTTCGTACCTACATAAGAATAACTCAGAATATTTAGCAGTTACTGTCCTTAGCAAAGAAATTGTAAATTGCACTTATGACAAAGCTTACTCTCTGGGTGAGAGATCTGAAAGCACTGCATTATAAATATTTCATAAACAGTTTATGTAATCATCTTTTTAAATTCAAATAAAATGCATGTTTGGTTACTGCTTTATAACCTATATATCTGTCTGATTTCTGTGGAGTTCATTTACTACAGTCATATCTTCATTTTTGTGAAAAGTGGGATAACCTTAAACTCTGATTTTTCTCCCTCTATTTATTGCAAAATAGACATTGATGAGTGCAGGATCTCCCCAGACTTATGTGGAAGTGGTACCTGTGTCAACACTCCTGGAAGCTTTGAGTGTGAGTGCTTTGATGGTTACGAAAGTGGATTTATGATGATGAAAAACTGCATGGGTAAGTGTTGCTAGCATGACCTGGAGTCTTTCCATTTGCTATACAAAGCCTGCCTGTATTCTGTATTATACTAAGTTCTGCACCACTGAACACTTCATGAACAAATGAGATAGATATGCTGTTTATGGGACAAATAGCTAGACTGTATATCTAACTTTGATTGTTCCTTTTACTAATTTCATTAATGCATTAATGCATTTTCTGTATAAATCATTTTAGAATGTCAGCAACTAGGCATGTATATAATGGTTAATTAATTATCCAAACATTTGGTAAAACTAAGAATAATGGTGTTTCCAAAATGAGAAGTGATTTATATTTTGTGGGGGGTTTTATAGGCCTTTTATTTTCTGAAAATAATATCCCTCTAAAGTGTCTGGATTTGTAAGAACAGAAACTCAGGTATCAAAAGCTACTAGGTACCTTCAAAAGTTTGTGAGGTTCTTATGCACAAACCGTAAGATTTTCTTGAATTAATCCTCATATCTCTTTTTTATTCATTTTTATTATTGTGGCTATAAAAGCTAACTTTTTCCTTTTTATTGTGTAAATATTCTTCAATTATGAAAAATCTATATAAAGAAAACAGTACTCCTTTGTTCAGAGGTTACTGAAACAGAATCAGAGAACAGCTGAGGCTGGAAAGGACCTTTGGGGATGGTCTTGCCCAACCTCCAGCTCAAATCATTCAGCTAAAACTGGTCATCCAGGACTGTGTCCAGTCGGGTTTTGAATTTCTCTAAGGATAGAGATTCCACAAAGTCTCTGGGCAGCCTGTTCCAGGTCTTGACTTACCCCCACAGTAATATAGTTTCTTCTTTTGCTGGAATGGAAGTTCCTTTATTTTCCAGTTTGTTCCCTTTGCCTCTCACCCTATCACTTTTCCTAGGGCAGCTGAGGGATACTATTGCCCTTCTTTGTTGCTAGAACATGCCAGTGGCTCATGGTCTATTGGTGCTCAGCAGAACGCTAGGTCTTTTTCTACAAGCTGCTTTCCAGCCAGTCATCCCTCAACTTCTATCTATTGGTGCATGAGATTTTTCTTCCCCACATTCAGGACTTTGCTTTTCTGTTTGTTGAAGTTCTCAAAGTTCTTGTCAATCAATTTTCCATGCTGCCAATGTCCCTCTGCATGACAGCAATACTATCTGGTGCATCAACCCAGTGCATCCTGCCAGTGTTGTATTTTCTGCAAACTTCCTGAAAGTGCACTCAGTCTCATCAACCACATCACTGATGAAGATCTTGGACATTTACTGGCCCCATTATCAACGCCTGGGTACACCAGTTGTGGCTGGTTTCAATGCAGTCTTCATGATTTTGACCACAACACTTTTAGGTTGGTGAGGCATGGTTTCTCCTTCATAAATGCACACTGACTATTCACAGTCATCTTTTTATCTTTCATATGTTGGATAGTCTGTAGTTCCCCAGATCCTCCTTTATGCTCTTCTTGAAGATAGGAGTGCCATTAGCTTTCTGACAGTCCTCAGGAACATCCCCTGACCATTACTGTGTTTTACCTTTCAAAGATTGTTGAGAGTGGCTCCTTGGCACCTTTGGGAGCATCCCATTGAAGTCCAAGGGCTTGTTTTTGTCCAATTTGTTTAAATGCTGCCTAAGCTGATCCTTCTTGACTGAAAATAAGTTTTTATTACTCCAATTTCCACAAATGTCTGAGGAGTCTAGGATTCTTGAAGATTAATCCTAGCAATACAGAAGGCACTGAGTGGCTCAGCCTCTTCTGTGTCCTTTATCATCTGTTCTCACTCAGCAACAGGCCCACATTTTCTTTAATCTTCTTTTGGCCGCTGCTATACCCAGATAAGCCCTTGTTGCCCTTCACGTGTTTTCTTGGGGTCAACTCCTGGTGGGCTTTGACTTTTCTTAAGTCCATCTCTGTAGCTTAGACAGTGTCTCTGTATTTCTCCTGGGTCACTTGTCCCCACCTCTGCTTCTTCTCTGCTCCCTTTTTTGTTTGAGTTTAGTCAGGAGCTTCCTGTGCTCTTGACACAGGACCTCAGCAGAGGAAAGTCCTGTCTAAACTCAGACGTATAATCCAGTGGTCCAGAAGGCCATGCAGGCAGTGCAGGCTTCCTTTCACCTTTGCTTGATTTCCTGCAGATGGGGATGGACTGTTGGACATTTGGAGGCTCAAAAAGTCATGGAAGCTAAATAGCCTTCATAAGGAACAGCGTACAAGTGCAGACAATGTCAGAGATATGTCATCTGAGAGACAAAAGCAGGGAAACAAAATGTCAGATAAGTAAACAGAGAGAATAAGAAGAAATGAAATTACTTCTTGAAGGCCTTTTGCAAAAACTAAGAAAGGAAGGCATAGTGCTGGATAGAAACATTTGGAGTTGTGAGGGTGATGGAAGCAGGAGTATATCAAAGAGATGTTTAATTCTATCATAAGGCAGTTTTTCTTCTAATATGATTATCTTGCAGGACCCTAAGATGTCTTTCCTAATCTCTGAGACTGGAAAAAAGTAACACTTGTCTATTTAAAAAATCAAAAGTCTCCAATTTCAAGGATAGCTGGCCATAATGCTTTCTAGGATTCTGAAAGTATGGATGCATCTTAACTGTCATTTGTTCATTATTTCTCTTCACCCATAACTATTGTGTTAGCGCTTTTGATCTGTTTTGAGACAAATCTAGTACAAGCTGAAGCAAACATTTCTCAACCACATATCCACATATATGGTAGTTATTGATTGGAAAAGCCACTTGGTTAAAAGTTTACATGCATATCTCTTATAACCTGCATCTGTGGTGAACAATAGCAATACGTGCATAAATGAGCTTATAGTTGCAATAAGAAGCTACTTTTTTGAGTATTACATCAGATTAACTCATTGTTCTAAACAATAACCAACTAAATATATGCTGCCTTTTTTGGTTTCTAATTTCTCTTACAATATTTAGTTCTGAATGATGAGTTGAGGAGAAAAACCTTTGGAGTATATTGCCTAATTTTTTGCCTTGTTATGCAATGTAAGGAAAAGAGGAACACTGCTACAATAAAACCATTCTTTTATTTGTGGTTCCCAGATTTTGAGCCACCTATAATGAAATTGCTTTCTGCTTAGCAAAGGTTGTGTACTTGTTTATCATGTTTTTTCTCCAGATATTGATGAATGTGAACGCAACCCTCTGCTGTGCAGAGGTGGCACATGTGTGAACACAGAAGGTAGTTTTGAGTGTGACTGTCCTTTGGGACACGAACTGTCACCATCACGTGAGGAATGCATAGGTGAGTTTCTAGTAAAAGTAGCAGTTTCAGCTTTCTGAGAAGATCAGTCTGTGATTCTGTTGTGCTGTGGAAATGTCTTGTCAGTGGCAAGAATAAAGGCTCAGGAACATCCAGTACAAATCAATGCTCCTCCTTTATGAGAATACCTTCAAATTAAGACTTTATAACAGATCCTAGAAAATCTCCAGTGCTGTTGACTTCAAAGAAGAGTATTATATCAGAGCTTCTGGGGGTTTTTAAGAAGTTCAAGGGACTATGCCACTCAGGCTGGCAACTTTCAATTACAATATATAAAAGCAACAAAGTGAGCTATATTTTCCTACAGGCATGAAAAAAAAAAAGGCAGTTTTATCATTCAGTGTAACACAGGCCTCCTTTTTGCACATGCTTTATTGAAATGATGAAGTGATGAAAAAGATGTATAAAGTGGATTACATCTTGGATTTCTGTTTGGTGCTTATTCACATGAGTGGACTGTACTTACCTGAGCTATTTCTGTGAGGGTCTGTAAAGTTAATGTTAATAGAAAAGAAACTCAGAAAATAAGCCTATTGTCACTGTATTAAATACGCTAATCAGACAAACATACCTTGATTGAACATGCTGAGATTGAGAAATTTTAACTGCATGGAAGCCACCGATCTGAAATATCGCGTTCACCCTCATTTCTCTGGCAGTATATTGCATATTGTATATTTAGAATCTGCTTTTTAGTGGTAAGAAATTGTTATGAACTGTTCTTTTCCAGATGTAAATGAATGCTCATTGAGCGATAGTCTCTGCAGAAATGGCAAGTGTGTGAACATGATTGGAACGTACCAGTGCTCCTGTAACTCTGGGTACCAGGCCACGCCAGACAGACAAGGCTGTGCAGGCAAGTTCTGTATACCTTCACCTATGTGTTTTTATTTTGACATGTGTTTTTTCATCTATCCTTGTTTTCATTTCATTTCATACTCTCCTTCAGAAACAAAACATATAAGTCCTATTCCAGCTTATGACAGCTTTCAGCACACTTAACAAGAAGAGAGGGTGTGGGCAGCTTTTTATTGATTCATTTTATTTATTTCTTATTTTTTCAAGGCTTTTCTTTCTATATGCTGTCTTTTGCTTTTCTAATTCTTCTACACTGCTCGTAATACATAGCAATAAAATTAACAACTTAACGGTAGCCACTTGCTTCCACAGATAAAAGTACAGCTGAAATAGGGAAGGCTGAACAAAGTATAAATCAGAGACCCTAGAATGAGAATAAAAATTCCGAATCACATTGGTGATAAACTGTTTCATCTGCCAAGCGAAATGACAAAAGAAGGTGATTCTCCTTGCAGAAGCAGAATTGCTAAATAACCTTGTACTAATGTTATTTTCCAGATATTGATGAGTGTTTGATAATGAATGGAGGCTGTGACACGCACTGCACTAACTCAGAAGGCAGCTATGAATGTAGCTGCAGTGATGGCTACGCTCTCATGCCAGATGTCAGGACATGTGCAGGTAGGTTTTAATATTTTTATGAATTTTTTTTAACCCATTCCTGGTAGAGCAACAGTATTACTATCTGCTCTTATTCCAGATATTGATGAATGTGAAAACAATCCAGATATCTGTGATGGTGGACAGTGTACTAATATTCCTGGGGAGTATCGTTGCCTTTGTTATGACGGATTTATGGCTTCTATGGACATGAAAACTTGTATTGGTAAGTAGCTGTATGTACTAAATCTAGTTTAGCTCTAAAAACTGTGCAGCTAATGTTCTAGAATTTTATACTGCAACTCTGAAAGCAGGCTTGACTATTTTTATGAATTACAAAAGACTATTATTTGCAGACTCTCCTTGCATATCAGTATAGATGCTGGGAAAGATCCATAAGGATATTAGGATTCAACCTTAAGGATGAGCCAAATCATGAACTTCCAAAACCAGAAGTGATTTAATCATAACTGTATAAGTCCTATAAAGCACCACTACTCAAAAGAGATCATTGGGTTGCCCCATCATTTTTTCTTAATTTTTTTCATAATTTTTAGTGTGTTTTCTCACCTTCTGAAACTTATTAAGAGTGATTACATAGAAAATTAAAAAGAAAAGTATTTTCCCAGATTAACATGGTCTATTTAGCTTATCTCAGTATTTCTACTTTATACAAGGTTTCATATATTCTATATTTTAAGTTTGGGAACATTAGTCAAAGGAAGTTTCCATTGCTCATTTCACATTTGTGCATACGCACACTTAGACAGGAGAAACTAGTTAAAGGAATTTTTGAGCAAAGATGTCCTCATCTGTTTGTGCCTCCTTTCCTCCAGAGTTGAAGCTAAGGTCAGACCTTCAGTTTAAGTCAGACTAGGCTCTTGCCTTCAGTTTGGGCTCATGCTTCATGTTTACCTGGCCAGCTTAACACTTAGAACAGACCTAATGTTTCAATGAATTTTCCCCATTAGCTATGTTAGTAGCTATAGAAAGAGCAGAACAATCTTGTTTTAAAAACAACTGCTTTTAACTGCTTTTATCTTCTCTTAGAAGATAAAAACGTAAATCCAGAGTTGGATTCTACAGTGAGAAAGAGTGTTTCTTCTAGGAAACAACTGACTTCATAATCTAATAATTAACATTTCAATCTGATTAGAAAATACTGAGGTGATTGGACCACAGATTCTTCCTTACTTGTTTTTCTTTTATTTAAAAGAATGTAGAGTGGAATGGCTGGAACATATTAGGATAAAGAATAATTGCCATGTGTCAGGGGGGTGCAGGAAGTTTCTGATATTTCCACCTTGGTAAAGCTATTCCAAAAAAACCTAAGTGTGCAGTTAAAAGGTAGTAATTAAATTTGAAATGCTAACAATTAAACAATGAAATGAAATTACTGACAATGAAATTATGTGTGCTTACAGATGTGAATGAATGTGATTTGAATTCCAACATCTGCATGTTTGGGGAGTGTGAAAACACTAAAGGCTCCTTCATTTGTCACTGTCAGCTGGGATATTCGGTCAAGAAAGGAACCACTGGATGCACTGGTTAAGCATTTTTCCAGTATATATGTTTTCAGTGTGCACATACATTCTTGGACTTTTGTGTAAACTACATACACAAGCATTCACAAATAAGAGGTTGTTGTCTGTCCACACATATGTATATATAGAATATGAGTATCAGTACTAGTATCCTAATTAAAAGAAAAAATATCTTGTGAATATTTTAATATATAATCAAGCTAATGTAACTCAGCAAGAACTCATCAGTCAACTTATGCTGCAAAAATTGACCTATAGTCTAAGAATAGGACAAAAGGAAAAAAAGTAGAAGCATGAAAAACAAAAAAAGGTGACGAAAGATGGTGAAAGATGTGCTTGTATATATTTTAGATGAGTCAAGATCATCCTATATTAATGTGTCTGAAAGACAACTTTAATTTCACACTAGTAAGCAGTTATGTGAAAGCAAACTAATTTTAGCATGTTTACAAAGAACAAAAAGGAAAATGTAATTCTAACTTTTTTTTGTTCACTTTAAGAGAAAGTAACCTTGAACTCTTATACAGCCTTCTAATTCGTTTTTAAAGAAGCTTAAAACTCTGCAGTGGAAGTGACATGTCAGAGGAATATCATTTGTATAATTTAAGTGTTATTATGTATTAGTATTGACCTGTAATAATCATTTTATTTTGTGATTGTAGATGTGGATGAGTGTGAAATTGGCGCTCACAACTGTGACATGCACGCCTCATGTGTCAATGTACCAGGGAGTTTCAAATGTAGTTGCAGAGAGGGATGGGTTGGAAATGGCGTTAAATGTATTGGTAAGTGTGTAAGAAAATAAGCTTTTCTCTTTTTCTAGAACTGTATTATGGGATTTCATTGCAGGCCTAAGATTTTTAAACAGAGTCAGAGGAAAAAAAAAGACTCCATGATCTTTATTATTTTATTAAAGTGATGTGAGGTAGTTACTATTAAAAAGGACCAAATTCAAGGAGAAAAATCTGAAAGGTGTTTCTAGCACAATCTGCAGAAATTGATTCTTGGATCAGCTGGATATGTAAATTCAAAAGATCTCTTTATTAATGGATTTACTGGTCAAAAACATGGACATGGATTTACTGGTTTAAAAAAAAAAAGAAAAAAAGCTAGCATGAGAAGTGGTCCTGAGCCATCTGGTGCATGGCTGTTTCCACCAGATCAAGCTACAGTTGCGCTTTACAGGCAGAAAGGAGACTCTTTTTTAAGATGGATGCTTGTGGATGCTTGTGAATGATTTTTCAATTGGTAAGACTCACCAAATGTTGGACAGGCTTTCCTCTTCCTTTTTTGTTTTGTTTTGTTTTAAACTCATTTTGATTCCAAGTTCTTTAAGAAGACAATAACATTGAAGTAATGTTATAAGCATTCAATCTAATGAGTCAGTTGAATGCATCTGTGTCTTGGAAATATTTTCTCCAAGCCCATAATGGAAGAAATTTTAATAGGAAATCACTGCATATTAATCAAGGGTCTTTTCATGACAACGTAAAGCACCTGTGGAGTCATAAATCATGTTGGCATTTTGGCCTTTCGTCTTGGCAGTTCTTTGTAATGGATGTATATTAACTGCTCTGTTACTATTTGCATTCCTTCACCCCAATGTGCAGATCTTGATGAATGCTCCAACGGGACCCACCAGTGCAGCGTGAACGCTCAGTGCGTGAACACCCCGGGGTCGTACCGCTGCACCTGCGCAGAGGGCTTCACGGGGGATGGATTTACGTGCTCTGGTAAGAAGTCTCTGTAAAAGCTGATTTATCACTGATGGTTGTTAGAAAGCTTTAGCAAAATTAGATCTAACTCCAAAGTGCAAGAGAACAATGGCAACTATCTTTCAAGGTGAGGAGTCTTCCTATATGCTGTAGAAATACTAATGAAGGCCCCTGACATCTCTTTTGCCTTAAATAAATCAAATAAGATGGAAAGTATTGAGTAATAAAATGAAGAAAACATATTGAATACTCTTTTTAAATATTCCTTTTGGTCTGTTGAATTTGGTCTATATTATATAATTACAAGTATTTATGATGACTGCAATGTAGCCTTCCTTCCCTACTCATTCTGCTTTTTATAGCTGTCAAAAATTTAGAAAACTCTAAACAAGCCATGCTATTTTAAAGCCACGTTTTATATTCAAAAAAAAATAATTGCAGAAAATCATAAAATAAAATCTCTTTGGAGCATATTAGAAGAGGCCCTAGCAACTGGCAAATAGTATTTGTATAATATTATATTTGTACACATAAAATTAATTTTATATGTATTTTAGGCAATATTGTTTTGAGAATCTTATAATTTTCTACACCTGGTTCATTTTGATAAACATGCTTTCAGAATGTGCTTTATATCAAAGCAGTGTAGCAAAGCATTTAGAGTTATTTATTAAAACTCACATTCATGAATCTGAAACCTTGCTTTGATTCACACTTTTTAAAATCTGTTGGTGGAAAGAAAAAGTAAGAAATCTTAACAGGGTAAAAAGTCATTTTGGAAGTGGAATTATGTTTTTTTTTTCATTCTTTCAATTAATTCCATCTTCAGATGTATGGCATTTATTGTATTCTATTTTATTGTATTGTATATTGTATTATATTTTCTATCAACAATACTTACATAATCATACATCAATATATACATCATCATCAGTCAACATACTTAACAGTAGTGTTGATTTGAATGGCAGGATAAAATAATAATATTTTGATAGGAAAATATGAAGTGTTGAAAAAAATTCTCTCTTTCATAGATGTTGATGAGTGTGCAGAAAATGTTAATCTATGTGAGAATGGACAGTGTTTGAATGTCCCTGGTGCATACCGCTGTGAGTGTGAGATGGGATTCACTCCAGCTTTGGACAGCAAGTCTTGCCAAGGTAAGTCACCAGTACTTCTAGACCGTTTTCTGAGTTTGGATTGGCTGCCTTAAAGGAAACCACAAAAAGTGTTGGAAGGACGTCAACCTGGAAGCAGAATACTCAGCACATGCTTCACATATAAAAGTAATTTCTTCAAGCAAGGATTATGTTGCAGTATGAATTATTTTGAAGGTAGCTTTCATCTCTTTATGAAGTTTTCCTGGCCTTGGTCCAAAAATCTAAGAGTAGAGGTTTACATTAGTAATTTTGTTTCTTTAACTATTTCTCTTATTTTTGTCGCTAGTGAAGAGTTTGCCGAAAATTCTGCCCTCATCACTATTTTATTTAATGTGTTTGCATAGGAAGTATAAAATGCATCAAGTAACCTCATTTTTAAATAAATGTTTTCAGGAGATTGGAAGTTGGCAAATTACTAGTGTATTTAATAAGTTTGTAAAGCTCCTTAGAAAGTGTACTTCAGGTTTTTTATCTTCTTTCTCTGTCAATATTGTACAGAATCATCTGAAGCAGAGAGGGAATGATGCTCTCCAGTCCAATTCAACTTTTTCTCAATATTGTTCTTGCTGGATCTGTTTTTTGATATTGTTGTTTAAGATAAGATTGCATTTTATGCCAAGTCCTTTTCAGCTGATGCTGCAAAGTTTTTTAATTTATTTCCTCTTTAATGATAGAAAACTCTTAGGAAATTTTAATGCTTTATGAGACATTAAAAATAGATTCCAAAAATATCTCTCTAAACTGTGTTTCATAACTAAATATCTCTCTAAACTTTGTTTCATAACTTGGCATGTTCAAATAAACATGTATGTCTATATTCACGAATCAGCTTTCTAAGAGTAGCAGAATTGCAGAAGCTTCTGAAAAAATGATCTGTGCAAGTCTTGTGGTCAGATCTGTTACAGTTACCAAGTATTGTTGCCTGACATAGTGAATTTCTCAGTTCAGCTCATTCAGCCATTTTATAGTCATACTAATAAATAAAAATTCCTCCAAATATGGATCAGTATTTTAAAAATCAAAAAGTTCTAATTCTTGTGACAGCAGTGAATCAGCACCAGCTTTTCAGTTGGTCCAAATGCTACTCTGAAAAAATGTATTGGAGTATTTGGAAAAAAAGTTAGTGTATTGCTGTGATTTCAACAGGAATCTGAAAGCATTCTGTAGATTAAATTATGTTGTAGGAAAGCTAGAAAATTTGAGTGCCCAATATATTTTTAAAAAAGACAAGAGAATATAGCAATTTTTCCTTTTGGAGTTGTCTCTTGGTCTGATTTCTGATATGAAATAATAAAATCCAGTGCTTTGATTTGATACAATAAATATGATATAGTAAGCTATTGAGTTTCTTTTGAAATGTCCTTGGAATTTCAATACACTAGCTTCCCAACAATACAGTCCTTTCCATAAATTTGTATCGGTCATCTTAATACAATTTATGGACCTGGAGATCATTTCACGGCTGCACTCCACAGGTATTTATGTACCTTCCTCTAATTTCACTTTAAATTTACTCAGGACCATTAGATTTTAGGTCCTTATCTTAAATTTAATTTTCCCTTTACTCAAATAATTATTTTATTCCTCTTGAGAGCTACTCATTTTGTAATGTTTCTATACAGATGCATTATATCACTTCACAGGCTTTCGTTAGAGCAAGCAAGCTAAGCTCACAATAGATACTTACTTTCTCATTTTCATATCCCTTTTTTACACCTATTCCACTTGCTAGTTCATCATTCTTTAACAGAGAACTGCACACAGTATTGCAAATGAGGTTTTATCTGTGCTTCTGTAAAACATTAGTTCTTTCCTGTCTCTTCTAAAAATAACTCATGGTTGCATGCTAGAATTGCATTAGTCTTAGTGCACAGCTGCTCTATTTTGGCAACTTGTAGATCTTGCAGTCAGACAGTACCTCCAGGCTTTCTTCCTCTTTAAGTTACTTACCTTCAAGTCATTTATAGTTCAACTCTGAACACATGATTTTTTGCTCTGTTCCACTTAGCTCCCCTCCTAGCACTATGGTTGAGAAGGCCATTATATTTCTAATATTATTTTGATTCAGTCAGTATCTTTCAATTTTATTTCATCTTGAGTTTTCAAAAGCATACAGCCTGTCCTTTACATGCATTTTAGCCCAATGATACAAAACTACATACTAGTGTTGCACCATTGTGTTTTGCTCCTGGGATACTTTGTGCATAGCATCCAGTGCTGTGAAATCACAAAACATGTTTGTAAATGAAGCACTGATTTTTTTAGTTTAAACATCCTGTATTGAAATTATTTTAATGTAGGCTTGATAAAAATCACAGGTAATTCTTATTCCCTCTGTTCCCTTCATTTACATTCCCTTTCCAAGGAGCTACAAGTAACTGAAGACACCTATTCCATATCTTTCTTTTAAATATACTTCTCCTTGGGAATAATATTTTGAAAATACTTCATGCCTTTGCTAATAAGCCTTGAAAACAGAGCTAGCAAGTGACTGATCCCTTTGTTATACTTCATTCTGCTTAATACACGTTTTGAAGGAGACTTAGGGAGTCCTGAGAATTCAATTTTCCTCCTAAATACAAATTATGAAAAGTTTATTGTGTCAAGTAAAGTTTATTATATCAAGTGAAAGAAGAATATATAATGAGTAGGATTAAGAATACCTCACAAACTCCTGTCTAGAACTTTCTAAACAAAAACTAATGATTATTCACAGATGTTACATGTGATGGAGTTATAACACATTACTATAATACTGTTATGGTAACAGTATGCAACTTACTGTTCGTGATATATTCTTTCAGATATCGATGAATGCTCCTTTCAGAATATATGTGTATTTGGTACCTGCAATAACCTACCAGGAATGTTTCATTGTATCTGCGATGATGGCTATGAACTAGACAGAACTGGGGGAAACTGTACAGGTATTTTTCTTTTATTCAGAAATATGGCAAGACTAAGGTATTTTTAATTGTACCAAATCAATTGAAAAATGAGTTTACAAAATGTGCATTTTGTTCTCTTACAACAACTTATACTGGGTATTCTTTATTCACTAAAAAAGCAATGTTTATGATTTAATGGTAGGCAAAAAGAAAAGAATGGAATAAAAAAAAAAACCTTTTTTTTTACATATGCAGCTGTAGAAATGTTATTCCTAAATGTCCGATAAGTGGGTAGCGGCTATTTCTTTCAATTTCAACTAGACATAGCTTATATTTGAAATTTTCTTGCACACTTGGTCCTAAAAAGTAAAATGATACCTCTTTCCTTCCCAGTGAACAGATTTATGAATGTCACCTTCCTATTTTAGATATTGATGAATGTGCTGATCCCATTAACTGCGTTAATGGTCTCTGTGTAAATACCCCTGGGAGATACGAATGTAATTGCCCTCCAGACTTCCACCTGAATCCCACTGGAGTGGGTTGTGTGGGTAAGTGAAAGCGACCTGAAGTATTACTGTAGAAATCACACGAAGAAATCTGTTGGATACAAGATGTGTTGAACAGCCAAAGAGACTGTATAGATGCAAATGAGGATAGTCACATCCAAGAACTATATTTTCACATGCTGCATATAGTCTTCGAGAGATGGATTTAGTTAAAACTGCTTAATGGAATTTCTAATCTCTTTAAAATACATCTTTCTTTTATTTGCTCAAACATATTATAGTGTTACTGGTTCCCTTCTCCGGACAGTCAGTAATTCTCATTTTAATAATAGCATTTTTAAATCCAAGACTTGTCCTGGGGCTGATTTATGCCTTTTCTGAGATACATGGTCCATGTTTGAATCTAAACTTGAATTAAAACTGCTTGTGGCAGCTGTTTGGCTGGAAGCAAGTTGCGAAAGATGCAGTTCGCTGTAATTTATGTAATTCCCTCTGGCTTATGCAGGCTTGTAGTGAATTTTTATTATTTTTTTACCCTTGCCACTTGAGATAGAAGGACTGTCATGTGACATTGCTAGTCTGTTTTAGCAAAGGGAGAGTTGAGAAGAGAGACTGTGACTCAGCTCCAATGCTTTGCAACTGTGACTTCTTTGTCTGTAACTTTACTTGGAGAAAAGCCTTTTTGTTTTGTTGTCTTGGAAGGCTTAGGCTCTGCTATGTTTGTACCTAGATCTTCATCCATTTTCTAAATGTTTACAGTATTAGTATAAGGTGATGGCAAATAAATATATTCTAAGCAAATATTTGTGAAAAAATCAGAGTAGATTTTACTACTCTTTCTTTTTTAATTTCTCTATTTTCTTTGTCTGTTCTCTGTTCTTTGTCTGTTCTCTGTTGCTTCTTTGGATGTTAGAAGCAGGTCCTATTTGAGACTTTCAGATGTCCCCAGTCTTGACTAGTTTCTTCTAAAAATTTAAGATGACATTTTTAAAGAAGAAATTATGCAAACTAATCCCTCTGAGCTGGAAATCTGTTTCCATCTCCATAGTGTCTTTTGAAAATGAGTAATAACTTTGTCCTATGGCTGCAGTCCGATTTAAGCATTAAGGTTTGCCTCAGCTGAAGATTCAGTTGGAGCCCTGAAATCCAGCTCTTGGGATCAGATCTTCTGTAGCATGCAATGCACAAATCCTGATTCTTTCCTACCAGATGCTTTGTCTGCTCAGTTGTGCAAGTCCTGAAACATGAGCTTATGTTGGCTTGAAAGAAGCTTATGTTGACTTCTGTTTTGCTGAACAAGAATTCAAGTTGGAACTCCACTTTGGGACCTACTGTCCCCAAAACATATTGGGCAGAAGTCTTGTTTTCTCTCTAGGAAGCACTCCACAGTGGAGGGGAACCTAGCAGCTCTCCCAAATGGCAGTTATCTCCCTTTCTGAAGAAAAAAAAAAGTGCCCAATAAGATTCAAACTATAAGGAGTAGTATTTGACCTTTAACATGAAAGGTCAAAACTTCTTTGACCATTCTGCATTTCTGCCCAGAGATATTTTAAGAACTCTGTCTACTCTACAAGATTTTTTTTTAAACTAGCACTAGAGAGAAACAGTATGGGGAATGGGCATGCTGAGGCCAATGCCATTCCAATGCAGCTCTGTTAATTTTTATTGTAAAGGAGACATGGTTTGGTGCCAAGTGTACTAACTTACACAGTCCAAAGAGGCACTTTGCATTTCAGTCTCAGAACTGCATGTCCAAATTGCATCTTTACTGTCAATGAAATTCGTGCTGTTTGTTGTTCCAAAATGCTGACAGGTGGAGTGCCAAGTGTGGGGCTGGAGGTGGAGCACCACAGCACAAATTCAGACTTGCTTCCAGCAGAAAGCCACAGTCTCTGCGCTCACCACTTGTGCATGGAGTGTGTAACTCAACTCCAAGCAAATCCAATCTGCTCAAAAGCAAACTCATACCACCAACTGTTCCTCCCTCCTGCTGTATTGTTAATGTAGATGTATGCTTAGAGATGGCTACAGCGATGCTGTGTAAATGTAGTGTTGGTGGACGTCATTTCTATGCCTGTGAACACAAGGAAGATGGTGGAACTTTACACAGTTTTCCCTGTACACCTGTAGTCACTTGGAAAATAAAACATAGAGGTTAGTAGATCTCATCAACAGAAAGTAGTTTCTTGCTTCTGGAATGCACAAACTGCGCTGAAAAAATGTTCCAGAAACTTCTCGGAGGACAGCAGCTTCTGCTTCTCTTCAATAGCACTATCTCTTGCATGCTTGAGCAAACAAGTGGAAGAGATTTAAATTCCAGTTCCTCTCAGAAGTAACAGAAATATTGTCCTTGGCAAAGAAAGACATAGTGCCTTGTCAAGACACTTCATGCAAAGAGCAAACTGAAACCTAAAACCCATGACAGACTCAATATCAGTATTCCGCTAGAGAATTTCATGCTTTGCCTTACTTTCCAGTGACTATAATTTCCTATTGCTTTTAATGGGCCTGAGGTCTTAGGATGGAGCCGTCTTCCAAAGTGGTCATTGTTTTTCACTTTTCTTAAGGAAAATGAAGACAAATATCTTGCTGCCTTCTCTTAAAAAGGTATATGTCTTGTGCCTTTGTGTCAAATGGAGCGAGGAGCAAGAGAAGTAGGTATTTGCAGAGTGACCATGTTAGGATTGTCCCCTCTGCAGTCCAAGTGAGAAAAACAAGGGGTGGAGCTGTTAAGAAAAGGCAGTTTGTGTTACCTTCTTGTAACAACAAATCTTGCCTCTAGGAAGTTTAAACTATCTTGCTTGAAGCTTTTTTCTTTTCTATCAGAGGCTCAGAGGTACAAAATAGGTATTTATGCTGTTGTCACTCAGTTCTGAATCAAATGGTTTCAATCTACCACAGTGGCTATTTCTCTTGAGATTTGTTGTAAAATATCTAGCGCAAAGAACCTCTGTGTAGTAAGTACTACCATTCAACCAAACTTGTCTACTGGTCCTTAAATTTGAATATACTTAAATTATTTGGGAAGTTTGAAGAGATCACTTATTGACTGATTTTAAGAGTGCTTAAAACAAAAATTCTGTGCAAAGATTAATGCCATACTTGCTTAACTAGCCAAGCTGAAACAGTAGGCCTTGAGAACAACCAATTCCTAGCAATACAGTTTTCTTTAAGATTTTATATAGATATAGATGATATAGGTACAGATACATCACAGACACTCAGCATAATTTAGAAGGCCATATTATAACATATTATATTATTTCCAAAGGATGAAATGCCCACATTTATCATACTCCGTGCATCTCATTCTGTGCAAAATTCTAAAGCTGTACTTTCTGTTCCTTGCTGCAGGCTATAAGTTTAAAATGTGGTATCTCTTGGTAAAATATACATTTGGGAAATCATTCAAAAATCATTTATAAGTTTTCTCATGATCCTCTTAACAGAAATTGTTTTGAACAGAATATGCAGAAAGATACTTCGGCTTTTAGACAATTAATTAATCTTCTGGAGTGAGTTTCTGCTCTTCTTCAGAAGCATCCTTCAATAGCAAGTTATTTCATAGGCATGCTCTTTAAAATTATGGAGTTAATATTGAGGAAATAAGTATTTCTCTTATTTGACTGGAATACTAATAACAATTGACTATTTATCATCTCCATCCTTGCATTTACAACTCACTGCTAGCTGTTTTCCATTTTTAAATAATGAATAATCAATGTAGCAGAAAACTCTTAGCTTTACTTCGCTAAGTGAAGTTCTTCCCTGCTCATTATACCACTGCCAGCAATTGTCTGAATGGCTAAGTTGCAGTTTGAGAAAACTAAGAAACAATTTTTTCCTCAAAGCTACTGCACATTTCAATCATATAGATCATTAATTTCAATATTCATAATTCAGGGAGAATTTCTTTGAAGTGGAAGAACTCTTCCAGTTGCTTGATAGATGGGATTTCATGCTATTATTCAATAAAAAATTAGTTTTAAATTCCCAAAGGCCTAGTCAAAACAAAATATGAAATACTAACAGATAATTACAACAAGATTTCTGATCTTTTGTAGATTAAAAAAATGTGAAGGGTGAAATGCTGCATTATAGTATAGTGTGATTCCTCAAACCATTTTAAACTTCTCTAGCTGTTTCAGAGACTGAGGCTATTGGTTTACCCTGACATCTCTCGGGATCAATAACTGTTAGCGTATGTGAGCATTTTCAGCTTGCCAATGACTTTAAAATAATGGTGTAATCTTGGTCACCTGCTTTTAAAAGTGGAAGTTAAAAATGAGTGCCTGATGTTGCTTTGTGCAGACCATTGAGTACAGCTGTGTAATCTTATGTTTTGTATATGTAGATAATCGTGTTGGCAACTGCTACCTGAAGTATGGTCCACGAGGTGATGGGAGTCTGTCTTGCAATACAGAAATTGGAGTGGGAGTCAGTCGTTCCTCATGCTGCTGCTCTTTGGGAAAGGCATGGGGAAACCCTTGTGAGACTTGTCCCCCTCTAAACAGCAGTAAGGAAATCTTCCTTTTTTTTTTTTCCTCCCTCATATGAAAATGAAACGAAGACGTGTATGAAATCTTTGATTGTATTACTATAAATTTATCATCAAAGGAACTGATGAGTTACTTCACAAGATTGTGTCCTGGCACAGCTGTAGCAGGAGGATGCAGAGGCTTTGGAGTTTAGTCTTTCATGTCTGACCTGGAGCCTACTCTCATGCTATTGAAACCAGTGGGAAATTTAGAAGGAGCTTCCCACTTGACGAGACCCCGACGCCGTGGGTGACGTCGGGTGCATCATTTTATTTTACTTGGTTTCACTTTTCTTTAGTTGCTAATGTGCTTTAGGAGTCTGAGTAGAGTACACATGTCTCTTAGGAATTTGTATTTGTTGGTAGGGAAATAAATTAATAGTGCTTAGAACGGGAGATGTACCTTTAATCTGAAAAACTGCAGTAGTTCACAAAGGAGAGATAAATCTTTGGGATAAGTATTTCTAAATCACTCTGAAGTATTTTCAGAAATGTTATCCAGGATATTTACCATGTAAACCTCTGTAGACATTTAAAGTTCTTTAAATGAATGAGGCAAAAGAAATGGTATGTTATGTCTAATAACATCACAATAGTATGCTTTCAATTTTAGCACTCATATTGCAGAAAGAAATGTTATATTAAAAGGCTAGTCAAAACTCAAAGTGGAGGATATATAAACGCCATTATACAGGCACGTTATGTGGAAAGCTATGTTTTCCCAGTTATGATACTCTTTTAAGCAGGACTTTCAATCTTACCTTTATTTTCTGCAGAGACTAATGCATTTGCTTTATGCACTGTGGATAGGCTAATAAGAGTATCAAGTTAATGAGTGTTTGGAAAAAGAAACATTAAAAACACAAGTGAGACTTTAATTTCTGAAACTGTGTTCCTATTATTACCGTTTTATTCTTCTCATAAGAAATATTCTCTCTTTTATTACATTTTACTTCAGCGGAATATAATACTCTTTGTCCAGGAGGGGAAGGATTCAGACCAAATCCAATCACTATTATTTTAGAAGGTGAGTTCATCCTAAATGACTAATATGGTTGGGCATAAACACAGTACCATCTTTGAAAGCTATACAAAGAAACTAAATTATGCAATTGTTACATTTACAGCAAAGCAAAACCCTTGTATTAATGCTCATTAAATGTCATGATGAAAAGGAGTATTGTAAAAGAACCTTGAAAAAGTCCAGCATTGTGTCAGCTGGAGAATACGCTGCCACATACCTTTTGTGTGCCTCCTTCCTTGAACGGATCTTTGAAATTGTCCCCTGAAGAATAAGTCATTTATGAAAATTATAGGTTATCAGTGGAAGGTTTAAGCTTCAGGAACTATTCATTGGACAAAGAAATTCTGGTTCCAATGATCATGCAGGAATGAGAAATTAGATGCCAGATTTCTGTGATCAGTAATGGTAGCTGAACGCCTTCATGCCAAAATGTGCTCCAGTAAAGCTGAACACTACAGAAGAACATCTCATCCATGCTTTCATGAACTGCTATTTAGAGGCAAAACAATCCATGTGCCAGAAGATGCTAGTTGGTAAAATTTCAGGGGAGTACTTAAAGTCTCTTGTTTCTCTTCATTCTGGAATGAAAATAAGGCTTTTCTCTGTTTTTCAGACATTGATGAATGCCAGGAGTTGCCAGGTCTCTGCCAAGGTGGAAATTGCATCAATACTTTTGGCAGCTTCCAGTGTGAATGTCCAAAAGGATACTACCTTAGTGAAGAGACAAGAATCTGTGAAGGTTGTGTTCCTTAAATTTTTCTTCTCTAACACAGTGCAGAATGTTCTGAACTGAAAAATAAAGGTTCTTTTCTGGCCATATATCCATAAAGTGGATATGTTATCTTATATAGAAACATTGGTCTTTAGTATTAGCAATATGATTTAGGTAACCTTAAAATACTAACTTTTTTACCTGCCAGTATTTATTTTTATATACTAGGTCTCAGATAGGTATGTTTAAGGTAGGGTAATATTTATGATTTCTTGGTTCTCTTTCCGACATCTAAGTTTGACTGCTAGCTTCATGAAGTTTCTGCCCTTGTAAAGAGGGAAGCTGTTCTCTCCATGGCAGTTTAGAGTAGCAGTAGTGTGGTGTGAAGTTAATAGTGTGTGTAGTGTGTGTGCTTTGTGTCTTCCAATTCTCTTTGAGAATTGTCATGAATGCTAGGCACCAAAAATGGAATTATCAAATAAGCTGTTTTATTTATAAATCAGCTTGCCATTCGTAATTCATTTGACAGAAAGAAACACATCTTTCAAAACAGAATAAGTGAATTCTGTGGCTTTGCTAAACTTTGGTGATAAAAACAGACAAAAAATAAGTTTGCAGGATTGCAGTTAAATTATTTATAAATGTGGGGAAGAAAGGATTACATTCAAAACAACTGCAAAAAGAAAGAACAGGACTAGAGCACTGAGGTTATATAGATTCTCAGCTTTCGTATTTCTATGTGGTATATTTAAAACATAAATATATTTTGCTTCCCAAATGGGAAATGGAAAGGAATTTTACAGGGAATTTTAGAAGAAAGAGCAGCTGTTCTCACAGTGAAGAGAAGACCTTAGCAGAACTGAAAAGTGACAGTACATTCCTACAGAAATGTAGCACCCTACTGAAACGTTAGGAGTTGCATCTCCTCTGGAGCTAATAGGATTCCAGGTTCACTACTACCTTCAGCATTAGGGTGTTTTCTTGCACAGGATGGGCTCAGTTTGGCCTGTTAGCGCTAAGCAGTAGTTATTAGGATAGCTACTTGCTATTTAGCTGAATTTAGCTGAATTCCAAACTATCCTTTAGTTGAAACTTGTCTCAAGGTATTTTAATGTAGGTATACTTCCCAGAAATATTTACCAGGGTTTGCTCCTCCTGTCATTTTGTTAACCATAGTACTTTGGCTTGGTCTACAGATATTGATGAGTGTGTTGTACATCCTGGAGTCTGCGGTCCTGGGACCTGCTACAATACCTTGGGGAACTACACCTGCATTTGTCCACCTGAATACATGCAAGTGAACGGAGGACATAACTGCATGGGTATGCAACATGTTGTATTTGCTAGATATGTCTGCTTTGGAACTAGGCTTAAGATGGACTGGTATGGGGCCATAACGTGTGCCTAGAAGTTCTTTATGGACAAGGCTGATTACAGAGTTTTCAAAGTGTGCTGGCTGAACACTGGACTTCGCAGCATTGGACTTGTTCATGTTTTTGATGAGTTGAAGTTCTTCTGTTGCATTTGCCTACCTTTAACTCCCAGACAGTTGTACCACATAGTCAAAAAGGAGATCCCAATGGATAACATGCTGCATTTAGTGCTCTTACTTTGTAAAAGAGCTCAGAAATGAGTTTTTCAGTTTCATCAAACAAGTTCAAAAGCTTGCTGCCTAGTAAGGCAAATGAACCTCATGAACATGCATATTTTGTCTTTGATTTTGGTGGGGGTCTTTTTTTCCCTTTGTGACTTGGAATGAAAATGAAATTATGTAAATTTCAGACAAGTACCTTAAGTCTAATGCAAAGAAAAGAGATGACTTCAATCTTCATGTTGTTTTTAAATGCATCTGTGCACGTACTCAGGTTGCATTCTGAAGCCGGACTTGGTCATTAGGGGACTTGGTATTTACTTAGGTGAGTGTGCTGGTTATTTTGTTTCCTCGCAAATGTACTTTGCTATCCTTACGTCACATCTAGACATGAGAAAGAGCTTTTGCTACAGAAGCTATAATGGAACCTCCTGTGAGAATGAGTTGCCCTTCAATGTGACCAAGAGGATGTGTTGCTGCACATACAATGTTGGCAAAGCCTGGAACAAGCCTTGTGAACCATGTCCGACCCCAGGAACAGGTGAAACCTACTGTGTTACTTTCTTTGACATATTAACTAAAGCTAAAATTTAATCTCCAGAACAGTAACACTGCTGTTGCCCCAAAGCAGTGTCAGTACTGCACTGTCTGCCACTCTCTGGATTAATCTGGCTTGCTGTGCTACATTCTACTGTTGCAGTATTAGTTATAGATGTTTCTTCCACTATTGAAGTGGAAGAGTCCATGCTGAGTGGAAAGATACAGCTCGACTAGTCCTGTGATTTACAAAATCAATCTAGAAATGAGTATGCCGCGTCATTTTGTTCTTTTTAACAAATACGAAGCTTTTCAGAGGTCTTGTGTGGGTATAAGTTACTTTCAGATGTAGAGATTTATGTTAAAAACTACTTTTGTGTAAGTAGGAGCCACCAAGGTGGTAATAGTGGGCCATAAGCAAGTCTTCTAAGTACATAACTGCAAAACTCCCATCCCTCAAGCAGCCACTGGAGGCTTTTGGAAAAGCAGTCCCCAGGCAGTAAGGTAGGCTTGATGACTCAGATCGACAGGAGGTGCTTTATGGCTGATCTGTCTTACAGGATAATTAGTTTAGGAAAGTCTAACTTAGTAAGTATGTCAGAGCAAACTGATCTCAGAGCTAAATATTATGTTTCATTACCAAGCACGTTGCCACTCCAGAGCTTCAGTTATGCCCCACATCTGACTGTCATCTCCTCAACTGCCTTTGCAGTTCCTCCACTGGAGATGGTGAACTAGTAAAAAGCTCAGTGAGCAGGGAAGTGCAAAGGAAAGTAAAACTTTGCCTTTGTAAGGAAAGAGAAAATAATATGATAGCCAGTCCTGAGTCAGTCAGTCTTTGTGGAGTGTCTTGCCTGAAATGTGACACCTTGGAAAGAGTTGAAAAACTCAATTCAGTATGATCATTGTCAGGAAAATCACCGAATTTGATATTCAACCTTATTCCTCTCCCATTTGTAAAATAGCAGAAGTAGTAACTGTTTAGTGCAAATATGTTTCACTGTGTAAGTGATTTTGCCCCAGGCTAAGCTCTGGTGCTGCCTCATTTGTGGCGTTAGTGTAACTAACATCTTCCTTTCCTTCCACCTGGTTTATCCTGGTGGTGTAAGGGAAGTGGCAGTTAAGTCAGGAAATGCTACCTCATACAAGTAATTAGCAAAAGGAAAATGGGACTGAAAAGAAAAATACCCTTCTTCATTCCTTTCCTTAAGCAGGAGGTGGGAGAATGAAGGAATGTTGCTGGCAGTCAGGAATGGAAGATGGAAATAAACTCGAGGGAGGAAATAGAGAGCTCATAAAATCTTTTCTCACAGTCATTTAACTTTGTGCCATAAAATTGTCAAAATGATGACAACTCACGAGAAAAATAGAGCAACGTAATAGCAGGGATTCTCACAATTAACGTTAGTGGGTGGAAATCTCATTTTAAGTTGGCAGTGCTGAAGTTCTCAGAAACTTGTGCAGCTTTTAAAAATTTGTGAAAAAAAAATCCACCTGGGCAATTTGCAAGCAGTTAGAGAGTTAAAATATTTCCTGCAGGCAGTATTTTGCCATGTTTGCCATCTTCTATTTTAAAGGCCTTTACTGTATTTGGAAACATTGCTGAACCTCTTTCCTTATGAAAAGAGATTGTGTGAGGGATCAAATACAAATTCTGAGCGTAAATGGTTAAACAGCTCCACTTACATGGTATAATCAGTCTGCTCTGAAATCTGGATGGGGGCTGCACATCACAGGCCAGGGTTATGATGCACTGACCTTAAACAGCTTGCCAGAGTGAGCCCAGTAGCTCATTAAAAGCATTATTCTGCTCTGATCAGAAGTATATTGTTCCTGTATATGAACTTCACATGTCAGGGCATCTGCATTTTTTCTTCATGAACAGTACTCTGTTTTCTTTTTATAAATTTGTTGAACAATTAATCACTGTTAGATGGCTTTGGTAAAGCTTATATCCTTTGACATTATGAAGATTAAATTCATTATCAGACATGCCTAAACAATCAGCAATAATAATTCTTGATTTTTTTTTTAACCTAAGGAGTGGAAAAAGCCACTTTTCCAATAAAAAGAGACCAAATAATTGTAGAACTCCATCATGGTTTGATCATTTGGGAAGTGCTTGAACTCTCAGAGAGTTTTTTTCATGTTATAAGACCTGTTGTGTGATACCATTATATGATCCTGTGATCTTCCTGTACTGTAAAATGATATTGTGATAAGTGCATGGTATTTGGAAATAGTTGGTTTTGGTCATGGTTGCAAAGCCAAACACTTACAGGAAGCAAATGTCTGCAGTGTTAGCATATTATTAATTTGGTGTTGTACATATAAGCCAAATATGATATAGTGCCAATATTATGACATAATTCTTATCTAGTTATTTTTCTATATTGCACAACTGAAAAAAAAATGAAAGAACTCCATTAAATTGATGGAATTCATGGGCTATGTAAGTAAAACGACAGATTTAGGAGCAGGTCAAAAGAAGGCCTAGTTCCTTCACCCCTTACTCTCTGTCCAGCCAACTTGAATTTAGTCATAATCTAAGAACATGAGGCCCTCTTTTTACCTAATATGTGTTTCTCATGCATATTTACTGAACAGGAATTGTCATAAGTCTGTCCATGGAAAATAACAGGAAGAAAACTTTAAATCTTGCATGCAAGAAACTTGCTGGATGATAAAACACTGTAGCAGGAACCTCTGAGACTCGGTGTGCTACTAGTGTCAGCAGACTTATGCTAAAGTCATTAGACAGTGAAACAAAAGAAAAAAGAAAATGCTGATGTTCACATATCTTGAGTCTTGTTCTGCTTTAATAGAAAGTTGCAGTGAATTTTTGAATGTGAGAAAAAGATAATTGTAGAAAAATGTGGTATTTTCCGAGATCTCATTCTGAGCAAATATCAATCTACATTTCCTAAAATCTTAATCAATAAGAGTCTTTGGTCTCAGACAAGAATTATTCAAGTCATAACCACAATGATTATGCCTCACAAAAATTGCAAGGTACAGAAGAGCTGCCCTTAGAATGCAGTGCATGCACTGAACCAACAGTTCAGTGAAATCTCCACCCTAGATTAAGACCCCTACACAGGAAGCAAGAAAAGACTCCTTTCTCATTTTCTGGTGCTTGAAGTGGTGCTGAGTAGTTAGGCTACATTTCAACTTCAGAAACACTAAAGTTTTAGGTAATAGCAGATTCCACTCCCTTTATCCCCCTGGATGGCAGCTAGCTGAACAGAGACTGCCCATGGGCCCTTCATCAGTACAGACAGTAGACCCAGCATTCATGGAAGTCTCCAAACCCTGTGCTTCCAGAAGCATTTTGGACGGTAATTCAATGGGACATTTTTGTAGGTTTTTTTCCATATCCTTTAGAAGGAGTTTTATTTTCATTTAGTGCCCCTGCAGGTATAAATATTCACCACATACCTTGTAATTTTTCAATAACAACAGTATGCATGGAAACTTCATATTGGAAGATACTTTTTTTTTTTTTTTTTTGGAGATCTGGAATGCCAATATGACTTAAAAAGACACTTAACAGCAACTGAGTGTTCAGTGTTAGCAAGCACATAGTTAAACCACTCATTGATCTGCATGAGATTGTTTTGCCCCCTCAGAAAAGTGGGATTTCAGTACACAATACCGTTGAAAGCCATGTTTTTGAAAAGTCAACATAGTGAAAAATAACTACAATCCTGTTATTTTCCAGATTTCTGTCTGGATCAAAATTTCTCAGTGCATTGTAAACATATTACCCTTTTTTTTTTTTTCCTTCCATATACCGCTCTACTGGTAAAATCTCATGCTGAAACAGATACTTTTTTAGAAATATTTTATTAATTTAGTTTAGATGTTAATAGTTAGTATATAAGTAGCTATTAATTTCTCACAACCTGCAATAACTAAAGGATTCCATAATAGCTGGCAAAAGGTACCTGTTCAAAAATAGCTGATTTTTTTTTCTCTATATGCTGCAAAGCCATTCAAGAGAAGTTGTACAGCTTTCCTGGAAAAGATGATGGGGATCTTATGATGGGGGTACCAGAAGTGAACACTCTTCTAAAGGCATCTTTTCTGAAGATGAGCTTCTCTTCTGCTCCCCATGTCGGAGGAACAAAGCTGCAGTACTCTGTAGAAAGAACAGAGACAGTATTGCCAAAGGTGGCTAGGGACGGTTAAGTTACATTTATTTCTCTATTTTGAAACTACCACTGCGGATTCTTCCCATAGATGCAATATTAAAGATTAAAAGGTAAGTGATAGGGTCCCATTTAAAGCAAAAACTGCAGTTTTGCTTTTTCAAAAAAAAACATTTACTCTTGTGCCAAAGTCTGCAGAGATTTTAGAAAAGAGAAGTACAGATTAGTGTTCCAGTTTATCTTCACTATTGGCAACCTCAATTTTCAATATAGTTTGTACAAGAGGCAATGGTTTCTCTCTTCTGAGTAGATTTTCCAGCAGTTTTTAAAGTGAGGAATTTTGCATGTACTTCTTGGGAGATCATTAAGACACCTTTTTCCATGTTTCGCTCTAGCGGAATTCAAGAACATATGTGGGAATATTCCTGGCTTCACTTTTGACATTCATACTGGAAAAGCTGTTGGTAAGTTTAGCTAAATATTTTCACAAAAAAAAAAGAAGGTATTTTTCTGTTAGTGCAGTATAACAATATTAAAGTGAATGTTTTATATAATAAAATTCTAACTTCACTGAGGAGAAACGATGGTTACTCTGATTTCTCTTTTTTGGTTTCTGTATCCTACTATGAACTGTTGTGCCCCGACCATTCTGGTTCGGGGAGCTGAGTTTTAACAGATAACATAAACGGTTCTGGCTAGAGAAATTTTGCAGAAGGTATCTACTTATTTGACACAGTTCTGTATCTTGTCTAACATATAGAATTACTCTGTTTTAATCACTTCCTGAACTTCTTATAACTTATTTTCTGTCATAACAGACATATGTTTAGTTTTATGTCATATAAATAAGTTAAATGGATCTTCTCCAACTAAGTTCTATATAGAGTGAGATAGCAAATCCATGCAGCACAAAAAGCCATGAAGCATTACATTTTGACTAGCTTATTGCACTTTCAGATATTGATGAATGTAAAGAAATCCCAGGAATCTGTGCAAATGGTGTTTGCATCAATCAGATTGGCAGCTTCCGCTGTGAATGCCCCACTGGATTCAGCTACAATGACCTGCTCTTGGTCTGTGAAGGTGATTCAAAGTGACTTTATTTTCTATCGAGTCCCTATAAGCATGTTCATCTTAAATCAAATACGAATATTTAATTCACAAGTTTTTCAGACTCTTAGAAATACAGGCTATAGACTTTTTTGCAAGTGCTCAATTCTACAAATGATTTTGGGATGCATTTATCTTTAATATGTATACACATGCTCTTTTTTTTTTATAATTTCATGTTATTATTACTTTTGCTTGGATATACTTTTGCCTTTTTTTTTTCTATTTCATGTTTCAAACTTACTTCAAGGAGGAAATATGATTCTTAGGAATAAATTTTCTTGATTTTTGTCTCTTGCATTTCTTTTGCGCTTTTGTAAATTAAATTTAAAGATGTGCTTTGTTACTGTTTTGATACTATAGGGGAACTGGAATCAGATAGATACAGCTTTCTATTTATGACCTAATCCTGAGTTTGCTTCAAGCTGGTGCAATTTTATCTTCTCTGAAGCTAATGGGTATTCAATGATCCTGGTTTTTAAAGGTCGCTGGTATTCAAGGGTCCTACGCTGACATTTGCACCCTAGATTGCTAACAAATTGCATCACTTACTGTTTTAGTTCAAAACATTGTTTAAAATGTGTAAAGGCATAAGGAAACAGAATTTATTTTTTTTTAAATGCCTTTAAAGTTTCATGTCCACTTCAAGCATAAGATTTTATTTCATAAGATTCATGAGATTTTATTTCCTTCATCCAGACATGTTTTGTTGATCATTGTATTATTTTGGCCTTAAGTTTGCACTTGCGATAGAAGAAATACAAGGTCAGAATCTTTTCATTTTTTTGAAGACAATCTACAAAGATCAGTTCTGCATGGGACTGAAAATACCGTCAAATTCTAGGGAGAAATAACTATCTTATAGTTTCTGATTCCTGTGCATCTCTTGGTATTTCAGATATTGATGAGTGCAGTAACGGAGATAACCTCTGTCAGAGAAATGCAGACTGTATCAACAGTCCTGGTAGTTACCGCTGTGAGTGTGCTGCTGGCTTCAAACTCTCACCCAACGGTGCCTGTGTTGGTAAGAAATTGGTTGATTTTTCTAGTCTGTTTGAATTGGTTTCTACGTAAGCCACAGTACCTACTTCTTTCTCTGAAAGTGCAAAGGAGTCATTTATATTCTGTTCCCTTGTATATTTTGCTGTGTGTTTTATGTACTTTTTTTTTTTTAAGGTGTGTTTCTCTGTTCTTGGGAAGAAAACAGAGGGTAAAGTTTTTAAAGAATGGTTTCGAGGTATCAACCAAATGCTAACAGTAGTTTTGACCTCGAGGTGTGTAAGCAAGAAGTTCCTACAAAATGAAGTTTTGTTATTATTCAGGTTTAGCTGTGGATAATTTTGAGTCTGGCTTTAATAATAATAACAGATTGTAAAAACATGTTTGTATAAAATGAATGAATAAAAAAAGTCAATAATGTATACCATCTGTTCTATATTTTTCTTATAGATCGCAATGAATGTCTGGAAATTCCTAATGTTTGCAGTCATGGTTTATGTGTGGACATGCAAGGAAGTTACCAGTGCGTGTGTCACAATGGTTTTAAGGCATCCCAAGACCAGACCATGTGCATGGGTATGGAAAGAAAATGATTTTATGCTAAAAAGGAGTAATGAATTTGAATTTATTAATTGTATGAGAAGATTACATTAAAAGAATGGTTTGTAAATTCTTGAACCTTGGTGAAGAAAGTGCATGAAGTTTTCCCTGGATTATGTCAGTCTGGGGGAAAAAACACAGTGTTCTGGAGGATAGCTCTGTCTTGCTGAAAAGTATATTAGCCCCATTTTCACAAAAAGAGTGAAAGGAAGATTATAGATGATATTATGGAAGGATAGAGTTTGGAGAGAAAAGACTCTTACTTATCTAGGAAAAACTTTCAATTATTTAGAGTTTTTCTGAATTCATTTTCATGATTTTTCATATTAAAAAAGAATACCAAACAGAAGTTAAATCTGTACTCATTTTGTAGTCAAATGATGCTATGATAAAGATATGGAGACTTTTTTTTATGTTTCACATTTAAATTCTAAAATCTTTTTTAAAAAAGTGTTCCATACATGAATTCAGTTCTTATGTCTTTGAATGGTGTTTGAGTAATGCAGTCAATCTTTTTTATATATTTTTTCTTTTTGAAATAATCATACAAATGTCAGCTCTGAACTGCAGAGAAGTTCAGATGTTCTCTAAAAATATAGGTTTTCTTCCATTTTCTTTTTAAACAGACATTGTTACTTACTTATATATGTCTTTATTCTTCTCATATTTGAACTGAATCATATTCATCATACTGCCTGAGGAGGACGCTTGGGAAAGGGCAAAGAGTACAAAATAACCAAAATAACAGTACAAACGAGTACAAGTGCAAACAGTACAAAATTTTCAGACCAAGGTTACTGAAAATACTATCTCTAATAGTTCTGAAGTGAGTTATTCTATTCTGAAATAAAAATCTTGGTAATGCTAGGCTATGAAAAACAATCCATGCAACAAAATATTCCAAATATAAAAAGATGTTTCAGAAGACCACAAGAATTAGGAAAAAAAAAGGTATCTACGTGCCTTTCGTTTCTGCATGAAATTCCAGAAATTCCTAAAACACACAGTAAGAAACAAAACTGAATTCTAGATTTTTTTTTTTTAATAAAGATTACTCCAAGTGATTTTAAGGCTTGTAAGTGCTCTGTATGGTTAACTGTATTGTGCTTGCAGACAATATTGCAAAAATCAGCATTAAAATATGACAAAATAGGAGAGACAAGGGCTTACGGTATTGTCTTCATGTGCACAGGTATCACATTAACACATACCTGGGAAAATCAGATCCGAAATAGAGTTTTGTTTCTCTTTGCAGATGTTGATGAATGTGAACGTCAACCATGTGGAAATGGAACCTGTAAAAACACAGTTGGATCATATAACTGCCTGTGTTACCCAGGATTCGAGTTAACTCATAATAATGACTGTATGGGTAGGTGATGTAATCCAAATTTCACTTCCATTGCTGCTGGCTTGGTATGCCATGGAGAATGCATACAAAGTTAAAAGTTAAAGTTAAAATTCAAGCAGAAAGCAGTTCAGGGTGGTGAGAAAAGTATTTGAGTGATACAGTGATACTTGCCCTAAAGATAATCATTTTTACCATTTTTTAGACATGTCAATATAGTTGCTATTGAGCAGCTCGTGAAGATATCAACCCTAAATCTCTCAATCCCAGGGGCAGCCTCACCCCCATGCAATTTCCTGGGAAATTTCCTGGGAAAATTTTCCAGAGCAGCCCTCTGGCACTGCTGCCTCTCCTCACTGTTAGCTCTGTCAGTCCCCCAGAACTGGTACAGTTCACAGGAGCCACTGGCAGCAAGCATAACTTGTATCACAAAGGTAATGCTGCCTCATGCATTCAAAATAATTTATTTCACCATATCACTTGAGACTCATGCACAGTGTGACAGAGAGAAAGTAGACTGGCAACAGAAGAGCTGGCACAGCTGAACTCATAAATCTCCTGTTCTCCTAAGATGAACTCTGCTTACAAAGAGGCATTGCTATTTCCTATTCCCCTAAAGTGGAGAACTATTGATGATTTTGGACAACTTAAATTCCGGGATTCATGCAAAGAAAACTAAAATCTTCCTGGACTGAAGAACAGACTTGTAAGTCTCTGGAGATCCCCTCCTTTGTGCAAAGTATCAGCCAAAAGAAAAGAAGACTTTACATTCCTTCCCGGACAGAAAAAAAAAAAAAAAAGGCACAAAACAAAGTCTGCAGATTCCTTACTGTTTGAGGAGAGAACTAAAAATTATCTTAAATATTTACGTTCTTTCCTAGTCAAGGAAAAAGAGAAAAAGCAAAACTTTCTCAAGAAGAACAAGCTGCAGCCAACGAATGGCACTGTCTGCCAGGGAGGCTGTCTGCTCTGTGCAGCCCTACGGCTGCTGTCTGCTCCCAGGAGCACCTCCGTGCTCCAGGCTCTGCCTTCCAGGCGGCCACGGAGCCCGTGCTGACTCACCAACTTGGCCTCGCGTTAACGCTTCTCTCGACAGTCTGGAGAGCTGCAGGGTTTTGCTCCAGAATATCCTTGTCTTTCAAAGGCCACATAGCTCATCCCGGTGTAATCCTCTCTCAAGGTGTTTGTAGCTGTGTAGCACAGCACAAATACACTCTGGAATAAACCAGTAACACAGGACTGCTGTGCTGGCTCAGGCAGGAGGTACATCTTGTTCAGTAGCTGTTCCTTAATGCTTCTGAGAAAGACTAAAAGCCTTCGTAGTACAAATGATGTTAACCTTCAAATTCAAATATTGCAAAACAGTGAAGTGTAAGTTGGCCTTACACCATGATACTCATCCAACTTTCTTGATGTTCATTTGTCCTGACACCTTCTCCTACATGTTTTTTCTTATGTGGTCTTGCTTTCAGTTTATTTATTAAAGTGACTCTGAAAACTCTGTAGCTTTGTAAACATTTTCAATCTTTGTTTACACAGCAGTTGTGAATAAGAAAATAATTCTGTGGAAAGCAAATGACATATTTCCGAAATCTAAAAAATGACGAGGCAAGTTTTAGGGGAAAGTTGAGCACATAAAATATCCAGAAAAAATCCAGGACACCCTATGTAGCATTTTCTTTTTTGTGTCTGGAGTTAGTATCACATAGTCTCTTGGCAGCAATTGAATGTCTCCAGATGCAGTAGCTGAGGTAATGCTGCAAGTTTAAAAATTATAATACCCTATAAAAAGTGTTGTTTAAATAGAACATACACCTTAATGCACTTGAGTGAGAGTTACTTTCCATGAGCTGTCAACTGTTCCCGTGTTGCTTCAAGATTTATATATTTCCATGGAAATATATATTGCAACTTGAGCATGTTTATAACATATTGTGTATACTGAGCCTGCTTACACATTCTAATGGTTAAACTCTTGGAGGGACTTAGCTTTCTCTTGTGGGGTTTTGTTTTTTCTTACAGATATTGATGAGTGCAGTTCCTTCTTTGGCCAAGTATGCAGAAATGGACGATGTTTCAATGAAATTGGTTCCTTCAAATGCTTATGTAATGAAGGATATGAGCTCACACTAGATGGCAAGAATTGCATTGGTATGTATGATACCACATGAAGATACTAAAATACTGCCAAGTTGAAATAATGTAGCTGCTAGCCCTTATCTGACAGGAAACATCACAGTCTGCATTTCAAAGTAAAAAAATAATTAAGAGCAACTTTCAGGAAAACACAGTGGAAGTATCTGTATTAGAATGCTGTTATTGATCTTTATGGAATTAAATGCCTTAGAGAAAGAAAATTAGGAAAGAACCCTATCATCTTTTTCATGAATAGCATTGTTTTGTTCTGCAAGAATAATGCCACGAGAATCTAAACCTTTCCCGATTCCATCTACTCTTCCAAGACACTAACGAGTGTGTGGCATTACCTGGTTCATGCTCTCCTGGCACCTGTCAGAATCTGGAAGGGTCATTCAGATGCATCTGTCCACCAGGATACGAAGTGAAAAGTGAAAGTTGTATTGGTAAGTTGAGTTTTAACTGTTGGTTTTGGACAATCAACTAGAGAAAAATATTTGGTGATAACTTGATAGAAAGCATATGTATATATATTGATAGTGGTGAATTTTACTCCACTTAAAAATTCATGCGGATGGGGAATAAGTACTTAGAAGTCTTCGGGAAGAGACTTTAAAAATGGAAGGGGAGACATTTTCACACTGTTAGAGGAAGGTGTACAAGCTCTGTGATGTTCATAAATGGAAACTAAAAACACTTAGTCTTACTGTTCAGAAAAAAAACCCATGTCCTTTAAGCAATCTTTTTTTTTTTCCAAATATAATTGATAAAGCAAACCAGTCTGTGTGCTGCATTTATGTAATGTTCACAAAAATAAGGAAGTTTGGGGCACTCGGTTTCTGGTTTCAGAAGACTATGACCTTTAAAAATATTGAGAAAACCACTGAATTTATGGGAAGGTTGCTTACCTAAGCTTGTTCTAACAATTGTCTTCTGGTCTGGAGTTTTGTGTAATGTTTCTCAAGTGCAGAGATTGACTTACACATTCTGGTAAGTGAAGGGAGAGATGGATATAGCAGACGTTTTATCATTTTGTATGTTCTTCTCTGTTCGTGGAAGTATCTTTTAAAGCCTTGCATATTGTTCAGGAGCTAAATGTCACAGATCTTTCTGTTGCTTGCATTAAGGACACAGGAACGAACTAAGCCTTTGATGTGGCAAGGAGTGGTAAAAGTCCAAGTTAGAAGTCTGTTTTCAGCAGAGCAAAACAGATCTACTGTGTATTTAGATTCTTTATGTTTAAAGAAACTATGCAGGGCAGTGGGCCGGAAATATGCACACAGCTACTTTTAGCCAACCTAGGAGCCTTAGATTCCTGCATGTTTAGTGGGCAGAGAAGAACTTGCATCTCCACACATCATATAAAGAAAGCAGGTTCTCCGTTTAAATGACTTCATTTAGCTAGTGTGGATTACCCCTTTTCACCCCAAATTCATGTTGAAAACTCTCAGTAATAATGAAAGAGTGTGTCACTGTATGGACTGCAGTAAACAATGGTGTGAGTTTCAACATTTGGCTTATAGCCACCAAATCTGTATCAGTCTAGGACACAAGGACTGGATCCCAGGAATAATTTTGATTTTTTTTCTTGAACAGGATTTTCTAAGCCTGAAAAGCTCCCATTCCTTTGTATCATACCACAATATTCAGTTTCCTTGCCAGCTTCATGGTTTCTTTTGGCAGCTGCCATCCCCATATTGGCAGTTGTATCTGGGATTAATCTAAATCACCTACAGTTGTAAAATCATGACAATAGAAGCTTTTGGTTCCTCAGGAATGTCACTATTTACAGCCACTTTTAATATCCTGACAGTAACTCTTGAAGCTTAGGACAGCATTCCAGTGACTGCCAAATAGATTTTTGCCAGAACTGAGGAAACAGGACTGAATTCCTCTCTTGATTCTGCCATGCATCCAGAAAATCTGTAGATAACATTCACAGAAAACGCCTAGATGATACTAACCAAAATACTGGTACAATCACACTTGATTATTGCAGTCCTTGTAACCTGTTTTGTCCCTTACATTCTACAGCTCTCATGCGCAAACACCTTTTGTAAGACTCTTCTTTTAACTCTGTAGTGGGATGGCTGGCAATAGGTACTTCTTGTGCTCAGGTTAGTTAATGCAAGGGAAAAACAAAAAAAGAAACAAGGAAGAATTGATAGGTTTCAGCTATTCATTTAATGTATTACCTTTCATGTTTTGGATTATGGAGGGGGAGAGGCCTTCTAGTTCCCCTTCTGTAACTTGGTTAAATAGCCTGTCTGTCACAGTCCTAAAGTGGTTACTGCCACTAGTTGTAAGCATTCATTCACAGTAATAATCAGTACTTCAAAAGAGCAGTTTTTGTACCCCATTAATGCAGCTGAACTGCTGCTAAGCTTTGCATATTAGCAACTGCCACAGAAACTAGGAAAGCAATAGTCTTTCTTTTACCGGAATAATATGATTTAAAATTCTTTTCATTTACCACTCAGTAAGAGCTCCCCCATGGAAGCTGTTGTGCTTCATGTGCTCTATACTGACCAGTAACTTCTAAAAATGAGATGGCAGAGTGCATGTTTCAAAAGTAATGTCAGAATTCTACTCCAGCCTGACTCCTCATTCTACTTAGCTCTTCCTACTGAGATTTTTTTCGTTGTTTACATACCTGCTAAATATAGGTCTACAGAGTATGATGCTGAATCCTAGAAAGCTGAGGGGACATTAAACTGATTGATTTTAATTTGACACCTTTAATTAGCAAGAGCCACCAATCTATTTTTTAATTGCTCTTTGAATGTTTTATGTTTATAATGAAAGAATTTTCTTCTCATAAATGTCTTCTGCTTTTTAATTTGTTGTTTAATTTGAACACATTTGTTTAACATTTATATTACAAAAATAATAAACAACTGGTAAGTGTATTTAGAAAAAAAAAAGTAGTGTCAATGAAACACTCTAATTGCTATTTCAAAAGGGTGTCTTCAAATGTATCATCTCTTTGCTGCTTTTTATGGGGGAGTACCTCTGGTTGAAGTAAAATAAATAATCTTTCTTAGCCAAGGAATTTACAGCAGATGGAATTGTGATGAACTTTTCTTCCTTTGTTGTACAGATATTAATGAGTGTAATGAGGACCCCAACATCTGCCTCTTTGGCTCTTGCACCAACACTCCAGGTGGTTTCCAGTGCATCTGTCCCACAGGTTTTGTGCTGTCTGATAATGGCCGGAGATGTTTCGGTAAGTTTACCGGTGAGGAAATGTTGTAACTGATGCTTGCAGATACTCTATAAGAAGAGGTTCATCATGGAAGTGCAAGTAGATGAGGCTGTCAGGCTAGTGCAGTTCTGCAGACAAAATGATGTGGAAAAGATGTTTTTGTCATCCAAGGGGAGATGAGATAAAGTCCCAAGTAACTGGATTGCTGTCATAGCTGCCTCTTAATGACCTACAGGGGATTCCTTCCAAACTGTTTCTTTACAAGGACTAGAAAATGCTTTCAAAATAATAAAAAGAATGCAGGTGATGTTCATCAATCCAAGTGTCAGGATTAGACACTTGCAGTCCAATGAGGTAATAGATGTTAGTTCCTCATAACTCTGTTTTGTTTTTTAGATACTCGCCAGAGCTTCTGTTTCACAAACTTTGAGAATGGGAAATGCTCAGTACCAAAGGCTTTTAACACCACCAAGGCAAAATGTTGCTGCAGTAAGATGCCAGGAGAAGGATGGGGTGATCCCTGTGAGCTCTGTCCAAAGGAAGAAGAAGGTACAATTCAAGATTTAAAATAAAACTACTTTCAGGTGGGAGAAAAGAAAGGGAAGCACATTTATGCTGTATGGTTTTGATCATTAGATGACTAGAACTGCTGGACGTGTCTTACAGCCATTCTATCATCATTTTGAGGTCAAAATGTCATGCAAGCTAACAAGAGGAATAAAATGAAGAAAGACAGAAGGACTGGAAATCCTCAATTACTCTTTCAACCCAGTATAGAAGCAAACTAGTAGCTTCCAGCTATAGATCTATTCTGCTTCAGGCAAAGCAGAAGAGAATTGTGTATCACCACCCAGAAGCATAAAGTAATTAATAGTCTTCAGTTCCTGGTTATCTACAAATTCCAAGTTAACAAAAGGGAAAAGTATCAAACAAATACATTGCAAAACAGAAGCTCGATGCTGTCCAGAACTGCTAGCCAAGCCTAGAATTACTGTTGCTTCTGGATTAGGGAAAATGGCATAATGACACTAATTTAGTGGTTTTTAACTAACTACAGCTAAAAGAAAAATGCAATACAGGAAATGTCTGCTTTTGGATGACTTTTAAACATTTATTTAATTCTCTCTCTCCTCTTCCTTTTTTTTTTTTTAAAAAAAAAAAACCTACTCCACAGTTGCTTTTCAGGACTTGTGTCCATATGGTCATGGAACTATTCCTGGAATTGATGATACCCGTGAAGGTATTCTTTTTCCTGATAATCAGAAAAAAAGCTTTTATTTATATTTAAAACTAGGCCAGGATCTTGTCGTATTCATGTGATTCACTCTTTCCTTGCAACCCAAAGGGGTCAAGGGATTGACCTTTAATAAATGTAGGCTATGAAGAAATGATGGACAGACTAGATTATTTTTGAAATTGAATTCTAAGATGCTATTGATATTATTGTCAATAGCAATGGAACAGAGATGAAGCTTCTCTTTGCTTTGAAGAATTACCTTATTAAGACTTGATATTGATGTGCATAAGTTAAGACGTGATTGCCAATCTCTCTCTGATTTTTAGATGTTAATGAATGCCTTGAAAGCCCAGGGATTTGTTCAAATGGTCACTGCATCAATACTGATGGATCATTCCGCTGCGAGTGCCCCATGGGATACAATTTAGATTACACTGGAGTAAACTGTGTCGGTATGTCCGTATTTCATAAAAGTTAAGAATTATAACACTTGAATTTAAAACACAATTTGGCATGTGTCCCAGTTCTCTTCAGTTTTCATTTACTTACAGATACTGATGAATGTTCAATTGGCAACCCATGTGGAAATGGTACGTGCACTAATGTGATTGGCAGTTTTGAGTGTAACTGCCACGATGGATTTGAGCCAGGACCAATGATGAATTGCGAAGGTAACTTGGTTCCTCATTTTTTTGCAAATTTCTCTCCATCCTGAGTGTTCAGGTCATTTTATTAAACAGATCTCTGGTGTCATAATAGCTAGGAAGAAAAAAATCTTTCTTTGCCTGAACTATGTCACTGAAAAACAACATCCTGAATCCATTTAAGCAAGAACAGTATATTTAGTTTATTATATTGTTTCCCAAACTGCGTATATTTTGGTTAAACCATGTTACAGTATTCAGCTGTTTGCTGGAGAGGAAAAGGAAGTTAACCATCATTCAGTCACCAAAATAAACAATACAGCTAACCAAGCAAAATGTCTGAATTTGCAGAGTGCTTTATACTCACTAGCTTGGTTACACACTACTCCCCATATCACAAGTTAAATAACAGGCAAATTACAATTAATATAAGAAACTGAAGTCAGTCCACTGGTTTACCTAGTCTAATATTACATCCCCTCCACTCAAAGTGCTATAATTTCAGGACAGCATGAAATCATGATTGTTTTCTGCAGTTCTTTCATAGTAGAGTTAGGGATGTAGGGGAAATACAAAGGAAATTTAAGGGGGTCTCCCTACAGAGGTTTAGTATCCATTTGTTGAAGGGTCTTTTTGGTTCAGTCTTGAACTTACATCTCCCTCCAGTCTCCTGTAGCAGATCAAAAACCACATAGGCAAGTTTTTTGTTTTAATTACTACATTTTCAACAAGCTTTAGCTGACAAGAGAAGTGCGGGTGTTAGATATTTCCTGATGATGGTTTCAAGATTTAGTAGAGCATGATGTTTTTCTTTCTTCCTGTTTAGATATAAATGAGTGTGCTCAGAACCCCTTGCTGTGTGCTTTTCGCTGTATCAACACTTATGGTTTCTATGAATGCACGTGCCCAACTGGCTATGAACTGAGAGAAGACCAAAAAATGTGCAAAGGTAATGACTGAAATGTAAGCTTTTTCCCAGTTTGTGTCACCCTATACTGGTCAAATCACAACATGAAGTTTTCCTGTGCATTGTACATTCATCCTCTCAGTGAAATATAGCAAACGGCAAAGCAAATGAGGATTTACTGTTTCAGAACTCCTCTGAAAATGACTACAAGCTAGTGCTCTGCATACCCCTGGCTGGGGAATGTAAGGACAAGGTGGGCCAACATGCTGACATTCATCTTTAATATGATGAGATGCTACAGCTCACGCAGACTAAGACAACTGTGATAAGACACAGCTCTGAGATTGCTCATCAGCACTTAGCATAGTCCAGATGTCCTTTTTGTTGAGGAAGTGCTGGTTATCTTCAATAGCTGAAGTTACTGGAATGGATTTTAAATGCAAAACACGTATCTTTTTCTCCAGATCTAGATGAATGCGCTGAAGGCCTTCATGACTGTGAATCAAGAGGCATGATGTGCAAAAATTTGATTGGTACTTTCATGTGCATCTGTCCTCCTGGAATGACTCGCAGACCTGATGGAGAAGGCTGCACAGGTAAAGCTTAGAATGAGAAGATAACACCCAATGCAATGCAATTATATACATTACATATATATGATATGTATTTTTTGATTGAGTATACATACAGAAAAAGAGACAAAGAAAAAAAAGTAGTATATATACAAAATTCCCTCAGCAGGAGAATGACTTTAACAATTCCTGATTAAATTATTCAGAGGAAATATAGGTTGTATAACAAGAACTCTGCCTTTTTACCCACTTAGGGCTACCTTTAAAGCAATTGAGGCATGTAATAGATACAATTTTTACCCCATTAGCTATGGAAGAAATAGTCTAGGATTGTAAATGACTTTAGGCAAACAGTTCATTGACTGGAACATGACTGATTGCAATAGAGGTTAAACATGTCCAGAGACATTTTCTTAATTATTACTAAGTGGACTTATTTATTTATTTCTATTTATGACTCAAATCCAGCATCTATTCCAGTTTTTCACTTGTCCCATAAAAGTTATGAATGAATGCAGCTTGCTCCCCTGCAAATATGTTCTGCTCTTTTGTTTCGGAAAAGGATCAAAGTTTTCGCCCTAGGATATAGTATATAAGGCATTGGTATCTTTATTAGGAATTACTCAGTTGTTTATTTCTTTTTTTCACTTATTGCAAGTATTAGGTATATATTCTAAATATATTCTAGGAGTTTCATACATTTCCTTGTAACAGTAACCTGATATTCATCTGTGCATTTTGTATTTATGTAAAGATGAAAATGAGTGCCGTACTAAGCCAGGTATCTGTGAAAATGGTCGTTGCATGAACATTATTGGGAGTTACCGATGCGAATGTAATGAAGGATTCCAGGCAAGCCCGTCAGGCACCGAGTGTCTTGGTAAGTGCTTCTTTGGCATTTCATGCTAAATGAAAGACTATAAAACTCATGCAAGGATGCAGAGCATCATTTAGACTTTTGAGTACCTAACAGCTCTTACCTACAGAAATAAAAAAACGATCCTCTACAGGAGAGAGAAGCATCTTGAGAATGTCAACCAGGTCTAGCAATTAGGAGTTTCACCTAGGGTCATCTAAATCCTGGAAAGATTTAAGCATAAACATGATCCTGAGCAACATCATCCAGACAAAATTTAGGTGTTTTTGAACAAGCAGCAGAAATCAAAAGGTGACAAACTAAAGGGCATCATAGTACTGGAAAAAGAATTTTTTTAATCGTTACTGTAGGCAGCAATTATGAATGCAGAATACTAGAATTTCGCTCTCCCCTCCTTAAAAAAAAAAAAAAAAAGCTGATTCACTGTAAGACATCTTAAAAAGTTAGAGGCAAGCCTGCATATTGAACACTAATGAAGGCCTTTGCATTCATCAGCCTGTATTTCTTTTTCCCTATACTCAGAATGCCATTTGCACTGTAGTACTGTTTGTTCCCTTTTAAATCAGAAGGCAGCTGCAGAAACGTTTTCATGGTTATGGCTGAAGTGCAGATATTTTAAAGTGCCAACATACGAAAATGTGAGTGTATTTGCTAATATCTAAGTATTTTTATTTAAAAAATTGCTATCTATGCACTATATAATCAGCTCCCCATAAATTGTCATCAGTAGTATGCTGATTCTACAGCAAAGCAATAACATTCAAAGTTTAGGGCATTTCCTGAGGATTAATGACCATATGGGAAGAGGATGCCACAGGCCATTAACCCCAGCTACTCATTAATGTCAAGGAAATACCCTGCTTGGAGTTCATTATTGCTTGCTTATATTGAGCATATGAAAAAAATATATTTTTTGAAAACAATGCTTTGGGCAATTCACTCATTTCTGCTTTTCCTTTAGGCTCTTCACAGTCAGAAGTGACCCTGAAAAATCTATTTTGGCTGAAAGCAAGTCTTTCTTCAGAACTAAAGCAGAAACATAAAGTCTATCAGATCACATTGTTCTAAATATATATTTATTTAGAACAATTTAAATATATTGTGAATACATTTTTATTCTGTTCAGCTTAAAATTTATTTCACATTTCAAATGGGGAGTAAAGTGTTATATGGTCTTCGATTCAAAACACACACAGGGACCTGCACAGTACACCTATTTAGGAGAAAAGGGATTGATCTCAATTCATTAGTTTTCTTGCACAATATGAAAAAAAAGTGTTAGCATGTAGGAGTCAACAGTGAAAATCCCAATGACAGTTATTTTGACACTTAAAATAGCTTGACAGAATCAAGACTTCTTAGTATGTAACCTTAATAAACTTGGGTGTTCAAGGCTCACACAACTAAGTTTCATTCAGCTATAATGCCCCTTATACAACTAATCATCAGAAGCAGGGTCTGTAAAATAATAAGAATTGAAGAAACTTAACTATGAACATAACAGTCAACAACATTAAATAGAACACAGAATTCAACAGGCTCACAAGTGCTTAAGACCAAATGCTAATGCATTTCCTAAAAAGCTTTGAAAACGTGAATCTGTATTAAAGCCATTACTTCGCTGCATCCTTATCTCTTTAGCTAAGTAGTAAATATAAACTACTATCGAGAAAAATAAAAGCAACCCAACAATCACATTCCAGCTATATATACACTGTATAGTAATGCTCCCACTTGCCCTCCCGTGTATTCTGCAGTGTAAAAGTTTCATGGAATTTTCACATTTTCTCATTCCTTGTAGTAACTTCAAAATTCATTATAAATTTTTATTTAGGCTGTGAGATAAATGCATTTGCCTATTATAGTGGATTTAATCAATTAAATTTGCTTCAGTTATTTCAAAGTCAAATAGTTATGGAACTTACAATGGAATTAGCTACACTTCTAAAAAAAAGGAAAAAAGAATATTCCTCAGGAAGCAAACACACTTCCAGGCAATTAAACAGATTCCATCAACTCTTACAAATCACTACAATCACAAATATACTGTCTGACAGAAGTGACACCTTCATTGCAGGCAGCCTTGTTGTTACTTGGCTATGCAAAGGAAGTTTTGCATGAAGGAAAAACCTTATTTTTATGTGTTTCTTACAAGAAATTTACTGGTTAGATAACATTGTGGTTAGATAACATAAATTTCTTTTTTAATAATCAAACTGGGAGTACAATTAGAAAGACACTGAATTGTGCAGAAGCTTCAAAACTAAGTATTTTGTCATTTAACACACCAGTGTAATTATATTTCTGGATAGACATTATGTTTTGGCCAGTAAAACAAATGCATAAACCCTGAGCTCTTAAAAACCAAGTAAGTCTCTCAAATGCAAACCAAATGTAGGCATGCTAATTGGGAACCCAGTTTGGCCTGCAGGCCATGTGACTTTCGAGCAAGCTTGTCAGGGATACCTCAGGGCACATCTTTCCTAGGGGTCAAACTCCCACCAGATGTAAGCAGTTTCTGAACTTTTCAGATGTCTGGAATAAATTTGGAAGGACAACAAATTATCACAAAACACAAGAAAATTTTTTAAAGTCTAAGTAAGTCAAAATACACCTCAAAGTCTGTTTGCTCTAATCTTCTAGTGGTTTGCACATATTCATAACAGAGCAGATGATACATCAGATTTTAATGGATCAGTTATTTATCTTCTGCTCTTTCTTTACCTCTGTGCTTCTCCCTTGCAGATAATCGCCAAGGGTTTTGCTTTGCTGAAGTTTTACAGACTATGTGTCAGATGGCTTCAAGCAGCCGAAATCTCGTCACTAAATCAGAGTGCTGCTGCGATGGAGGCCGGGGCTGGGGTAACCAGTGTGAGCTCTGTCCGCTTCCTGGAACTGCCCAGTATAAGAAACTCTGTCCACACGGGCCAGGCTATGCTACAGATGGAAGAGGTATTTGCAGGGATAAAGGGGAAAATAATACACTCACGTAATTAAGAAAATGCAGTTTTCTCTTTGAAGTGCCTTTGAAGAATTTCCTGCAAAATGGAAGAGTTTGATTTTTCAAATGTTGTTGAGTGACCAGAAATTAAAAACACCTTTAAACAGTAGCCGCAATAGAAATACTCACAGCTGTGCAGAAATTTTAGGGTTGGGATCTGAAACTGGAGGCAAACAACCAAATGCTAAGAGCCATCCCAAAGCTTTTGTATGTTTTTGTATGTTGAAAAGCGTCACACATGGCAGAAGGCAAAATCATGTGGACTGTTCACTGAATGCTTTGCAGTTACTATTTCTCTAGAGGGAGCCAAAGCTAAACCAGATTTTTAATTGTGGTAACAGCTTTTTAAACATCATCTAATCAAGTCTTGAGAAAATTCACTTATGTAGGTTTTGCCTTTTGAGTCAACAAAACTGCAACCTCATTATCCAGTAAAGCAGCAGGAAATTTTTGGTACAGAAAATAGTAATGAAAATTGGATGATGAATTTTCAGTCATGGCCATTTTTTTTAAGAAAAGAGGTATAAATATCTGTCAGAATCATGGCAGGGATAAACTGTAAGAGGAAGACTTTTTTTTTCCTTTCCCAGTATCATTTCCATATTAAAATTGCTTTTTTCATTCAGTTTCTTGTTCAGAAGGAGAATTCAACTCTACTGCAACATTCAAAACCAACACCAAAGAAATACTTCCTGTTTTATAAAAAGTGACATATTTAATATTTTCTGTGCAGATATTGATGAATGTAAGGTCATGCCAAACTTATGTAGAAATGGACAGTGTATCAACACCATGGGCTCCTTTCGATGCTTTTGTAAAGTTGGGTATACCACTGATATAAGCGGGACATCTTGTGTGGGTAAGATTCATCATCTTAATCCTTGATTTTTTTCGTTTGTTCTGTAATTATACAATGCAGATCTCGGTCAGCCTCTCTAAGCTCTTTTATCATAGCAATTCTTTTGTTTCTTTCCATTTCTTTCCATTCTTCTGCTAATACATATTTCTGCTTTTATATACAATTTTGCAAAATCCAGAAACAAGCTACACAGGCAATATTCCTGCCATGGAATAAAGGTTGATAGCATTATGAGAGGAAAATGCATTTCAAATATATAACCATTTTGACTGACAAAGTTTTTCATTGTTTTACGGGCTACATTTTTCCACTCTTTCGTTGGTTATCCCAAATATACCATGGCATGCCTGAAATGAAAGGCTTAGTCTTTAGAAAAAAAACTAAAATCACTGTCATTTTTCCTGCTAAAATCTTTCTTGAAAAGAAATTTAGTACAGTAAATATTTACTGCTTTGTCTCCTTAGATCTGGATGAGTGTTCCCAGTCTCCTAAACCATGCAATTTTATCTGCAAGAACTCAGAGGGGAGCTACCAGTGCTCATGTCCCCGGGGCTATCTGCTTCAGGAAGATGGGAAGACTTGTAAAGGTAAAGAAAGTAATACTTAGCAACTTTAATTTTGTTGTGCTTTGTCTTAACAGAAGATAATTTCAAAGTGTGGTAATTTCTGCAGTTTAGACTTGAGTCTCTTTTGGTTAACTTTGCAAGACAACAACATCTCTTACTTTCAGATCTTGACGAATGTCAAACCAAACAACACAATTGCCAGTTTCTTTGCGTCAATACCCTTGGAGGCTTCACGTGCAAATGTCCTCCTGGTTTTACTCAGCATCACACAGCTTGTATTGGTAAGAAAAACATGGTATTTCTTGCCTCCCTGTTTCTATAAGAAGGACGTTCTCAATTCTCATTCCTCTCTTTTGCATTATATAAACAGCATTAATACAGAGCAGTCCAAAAAACTTATTTTGAAAAGCAGTACTTATAGCTAAAGAAGAAAAAAAGGAAAAGAAATTAAAGTTCATCTATCATTTGTATTTTCTTGCTGAGTAAACAGTTGTATATAGTTAATGCATGTTATTATATTCTAAGTGTAACCAGATGACAACAAAGGGTGTAAAGTATTAAAATCAAATTTAAAATATAGTTAAACAAAAACATACTGCTGCTTCTTCTTTAACAGCATTTATGCATATCTAACCAACTGAAACCATTTTAGTTCACCTAATACAGAATTGCAATCTTTTTCTCCCATCAGGAATTACATACCCTAGGTCTTTCGCACTCATAACTGAATTACAACTTGGCTTTCCAATTTATTAAGTACTTGTAGTTCCTCATAAGTCATGAAGTCATCTGACATTTGAATCATTACATTTCCAGAATACATTTTTGCACCGCTGTTTTTGACCTCTAAATAAACACTACATGAATGTGCCTAATTTCTTATCCCAAGATCTAGCAACTTTCTTCTCTATCCTCTGCATTTTTAAGATAACAATGAATGTGGTTCTCAACCATCACTGTGTGGATCAAAAGGAATATGCCAAAACACTCCTGGAAGTTTTACCTGTGAATGTCAGAGGGGATTTTCTTTGGATTCTACTGGATTAAACTGTGAAGGTAACTAGTGAAACTGTGAAGGTAACTAGCAAAGGTTAAATTATTCTTCACTGTGCAAATCCTTTCTTCTGAGTCAAGTGATTCCTATAATATTAAAAACAAATCACAGCAATAGTGTCAGATACAGCAAAACTAATATCAAAACAAATTTTAAGTAATGTACATAGAAATATTAAGCATAAGTGTGTATATATGTAGTCTTTAAACATGATTAGTATACAAAACTAATCATGACAGCTGAAATCTCAAACAACTGTTTATAGAGTTGTTTAAGCTTCACCTAGTTTTATGCACCTAAATCTAGTTTTTCTTTTGTTTTGCTTGTCTAACACTAAATAGATTCTTTCTACAACTTTTGTTTAATCTGATTTTAATCATTCACCTGAAGCACATAAATTTCTGAAATTCTTGCTATAAAGGCACTACAGAGATACACATAGAGAAGGGCAGTTCAGTACAGTTAAAATATAAATTATATTCTAATGCTTTTTCTCTCTTTACTGGCCAAGAAAAGGTAGCCCAGATCAGAAGATCTCTACGTGAGAATTCCATCATCTTCAGAGGGTCTTGGATTTTGAGCAAAGAAGAAATAGAAAGGCAGTATTAGGCCAGCTGGCTGCTGAGATTTATAAATGCAAAGGTTTATTTGCACAAATCTATGGGATCGCAATGTCAACTGCTTTAACAAACCATTTAAAACAGGAATTGATATTTGGAGTCTATTTCTAGGCTAGCACTGCAGAATAACCCCCGATAGCCTATATAAAATAGTATATAGTTTGTCAGGTTACTTCATAAAGCACATGCATTCTTCCTGTGTTCTTCAGCCAATACCTATTGAAGAAAACACTGAATGACACATGCCGAGGGATTCACAAGACACACATGAAAGTAAAACATCACAGTTGCTGTGTCATTATTAATAAAAGGACAGCTTCCAGTATGGTTTTCTTAGACAGCCCAATTCTACTGAATTTGTTTCAAAATAGAGTATTAACTTGGAATTTGTGATGTCATACATGATTTTTATTTTCTACTAGCAGTATGTATTGCACCTGATGCATTAGGCTGGTTACAGTAGCTTGGTATGTATGTAATTCTTACATTAGATGCTGCTTCAGATGAGTGCCATTTTTTTTTTCTTTTTACTTCTTTTGTGTGTTTTATGTCTCTCTTCTTCATTTACACATGGCTCAAGGGACATTTTAGATAGCTTTTTTCTTTAGCTGGCAAAGATGAACAAATGCACAACCTTTAGGGTTGATATGTGTTTCTCACCTTCAGACACTCCTTAAGCATTCCTATTGTTATTTATTTTGTTTGAAAATATATGTTTTGTATTTTTATTTCGATTGTTTGAAAACAGAGATGCAAAAACATTCCAATCCTATATATGATAATCAAAGCCATATCCTACGTAGCTACTAGGAATAGTGTTTCTTCTCCAAATCTGACTAAAGCAGTTCAGGTTTCAAACCTCAAATTATATTACTGACAGAGATAAAGATTAACCTGAATGATAGGATGAGTACTTCTTGGTTGTAAATACTATTATTTAGATGATTATGGTCAAAGCAACATAAGGCATTTTGCAACATGTATAAACACATTTTGATTCATGTTCTTCTCTTCTCTCAATGCCAAGATGTGGATGAATGTGATGGAAACCATAGGTGCCAGCATGGCTGTCAGAACATTCTGGGTGGATACAGATGTGGATGCCCACAAGGGTATATTCAGCATTACCAGTGGAATCAATGTGTTGGTAAGGAAATAAATTGCTTACAATACATTAAAATGGCAAGTGTGTCATAGTCGTTTCAGGAACAACTACCAACTATGGATAAGAATGAACAGGGATAAAGTTTTTATGGGTGTTAGAACCCAGAAATTTCTGTCCCCGCCCCATCTACTACTCCCAACACCCCTGAATGACATGAGATAAGGCAACACACTTGTCCTGTTATGACAAGTCCTAGTCCTGCCTGCATTCTGACTCCCTTCTCAAAAAATACTCCTCTGTTCTAATGACACTGGTGAGGAAAAGAGCCATAGGGAAATATATCCTTGCTGGGATAAATTAAATACGTGTGCTGATTACCAAATGTACCAGAAACTCGCTCGTTTTTCACAATATAGTCTGGACTCAAATCACTCATGCTCCAATTGACACAGAAGGAATGCCAAAATACCTGCAAATGAGAATGGAGAATACACAGGAAAGATTATGAATTAGCAGTAACATTTCAGAACAGTACATTTATATTCCATCATGGTACAATACACACAAAAGACTCACTATAGTAGGATGAGTGAAACAATGTTTGCAGATGATCATTGTATAACAGCTAAAGGCAAAGGGAAACATAAAAACCTTTGATCAAAAGCTAAAGAAATGCAGGAATTCAAAGGAAAAGAAAGTATGCTAGTCTGTCAGACTATGTTTGATAGAACTTAGAAGAAGCTAAACCAATATCAAAGCAAGAACAATAGTCCTAGCAAAACACATAACATCAGACATAAAATAAATATCTAGACTCACACTGGGATCTAGCATTAGATTAGGAATAATATAGCCCCTTCAGAGAAGCACTAGTTCAGACATCTGGAGTCTTTAGGGAAGACCTGATGAATACTGTAGTCATTTTGATGCCTTATGAAATGGCAGACCAAGAAATAACAAAGCACAGAAGAGGAAACGTAGGGGAAAGCAACAAGAGTCTGCTGCATCCTTACGCAATAACTCCAGTTTACAAGTAGCACACAAACCCAATGCAAAATTAAAAGCAGGAACATATTAAATAGCATATTGACTGCTCTAAGCAGAGTTACAGCAAGCACCAGACAAGAATGCCTCCTGTCACCTATTGATAGGTATTTTCCCATTATCAGTCTCCAAGTAGGAATTAGAGGAGATCATGATGGATCTCAAACAAGACAACATGCTTTTACAAATGATACCTATCACCATCAGAAGCCTTCAGGTCAGGTAGGAAAAAAAAAAAAAAGGTTTCAAAATGCCCCTTCCCAAAATTCATGAAAAGCAATTAAGTTATTCAATAGATACTAGAAGAGACTGAGTACTGCAGATATCTGTAAGCATTCTTTAAGAAATTAAAAAAGAAAGAAAGAAAAAAAACTTTTGGTAAGTAAATTAAATCTTGCTTTTCAACTAACTTTTATATACTTTTGTAAGATTATTTGCATTCAAAAGTAGGAAAATTTGATAGTTAACTGTCCAAACCTTCATAACCAGCTTGGTCAAATTGTTAACTTCAGAAAACATTTGAAAAAATGCCATAGAAAGTGTGATGGCAACACATCAAAATAGCTGGGCAAGAATATTATAAGATGGACAGATGGACTGATAAAAATGGGGAAACATTATACTGGAGTGATTAAGGGCTGAAGCTTTGAGGTAGGTTGGAAGAGTCATATGGAGGTACACAAGTGAAATGCGAGTTGTCAGAATGTTGCAAGCAGCATCAAAAGTAGCTGAAAAACATGGCTAAAACAGGATGGGAGAAATGAAGAAACCAGACTTTAACCAGAATAGAGACATAACAGACTTCCACACCCATTCCATTTGAAATACCCGTGTCACATTTATTGGTGGCATTGACAGCTATTTCCACACTAAACTTAGTAATCTCGCAGTTTATGTTTAGGAGTTCTGATTTCTTATCTTGGCCACATGTCTGGAAGAAGTCATCATCCAGACATAAATACCTGTAAGATGAAGATAATGCTTTCCTTTTTTTCCCCCTCCTATCATTTGGGCTAACTATTTAGAGCACCTTCCCCCTCAAAGTATCTGTAATTTTGTACTGCAAGGAGGAGGGGAGTCATTGACCATCTTCAAATACGTCTTCAGCCCATGCATCTTCGGGACCTCAGGCAATACCCTTTCTCCCCAGGGAAAATGACTTGCTGAGGTCAAAGATGAAGTAAACTTTTTGTTTCCATGCCAGCCTCACCTAAATCCCTGCAAACTACACCCAAGACTGGGGAAAGTACGCAAGACATTAACATATTAAGATGATCATATTGAGTACATGAAGGTCAAGCCAAGCCCTTTTCAAGACTTGCTCTAGAGCCACAGAACTTAGAGTTTATGCTTACAGATTAAGCTTGAACTTTACAATGTCATGGCTTTCTGCTGCCTATTCAGATCAAAAGATACTGATAAACTTCCGTTTGCTTACTAGATGAAAATGAATGTTCCAACCCTAATGCATGTGGCTCTGCTTCCTGCTACAACACACTTGGAAGTTACAAGTGTGCCTGCCCATCTGGATTTTCTTATGACCAGTTCTCAAGTGCATGCCACGATGTGAACGAGTGTTCTTCTGCCAAGAATCCCTGCAATTATGGTTGTTCCAACACTGAAGGTGGTTATCTTTGTGGCTGTCCACCCGGCTATTACAGAGTTGGGCAAGGGTGAGTATTTCTAGTGTAGTCCTCAGAAAACACACATTCTGAGGGCCACAAAAACATTGAGCAGTAGTCAGACTGAAGAGCAGAGGTGTCAGGGGAGGACAGACTACCACTTAGCAGCAACCTGTCCAGTCCTTTTGGGTACAACCTATATAGCTGCGTATAAACATCTGCAATAGTAGAAAATTCAATGTGTTTATACAAGCACTCTAAATTTACATCTAGCATACAAGCAATTACTTCTGATTCTCTCTTCAATATTAGCACAACAAACTTCTTCACAAATCTGCTACTATGTAAGGAAAGATACAATCTTCATTCATATAACTGAATGTTTTATACTATATTGCTCAACCTAAAAAGTTAAATGGAGATTCTTCCAATACCTTTATGTCAAATTTCAGGGAAGCTGTTTTTGCTGTTCTTTCACAACATTTGTCTATTATCTGAGACCCAGTGGGCCTTTCTGAAAGGCATATTTGGTTCAATATGTCACACTGCTCATCCACAGACCTCCTTATGAGGGAAGAAAAACGGAGGGCAGACCTGACTTATGGGACAGCTTTCCATCTAATGTGAGAGTTTGTAAGACTGGAAATCGTCACTAAAACAATTACTTCTAATCAACAGCCACTGTGTCTCAGGGATGGGATTCAACAAAGGCCAGTACCTGCCACTGGAAGGGGATGCTGATGAAGAGAACGCTCTGTCCCCTGAAGCATGTTACGAGTGCAAGATCAATGGCTACTCCAAGAAGGACAACAGGAGGAAGAGAAGCATTAATGACACTGTATGTAGTGCGGTAAATAAACACTGTAATATATTTGGAGGATATGTATAGAGATACATTCACTGGTCAAAGTAGTATTCTCCCCTATCCTCCCTCATATTTTCACACTTACATCCTGTTGGCAGGGATGGCGAGTCAGTCAGAAAGATATAAACAGTTACGACTTTTTTTAAACACTTTTTAAAGTTTGTAACGAATCCTTTGTAGTGCAAGATGTGGTCTGGAAATATCTCAGATTCAGAGAAATGCAGAGGCCTAGGACAATCGCGATGCCTGCAATCTGTTCTGCTGTTGGCCTGTAATATTTATGATACCTTAGATCTCAAGTTTTATTTTCTAGGAGGTTGAAAAGTATCTTATGGTCTGGGACAGCTAAACAGATCTTCTTGAAGCAGATTATTTAAATCTGAACATCTGTTCCTCGGTTACTCACAAGTAGTGGGAACTGGACTCCCTGTTAACTGATGTACTTAAATCCTAGATTGGCAAAATTGCTCAAGATATTGCTCAAGTATTTGAGAATTAGGCTTAAGGCTGGAACATTTCATACTGCTTTTGTAGGCTTCTGAAAGTAAGTAATAGGATTCTCAGGGAAGGCCAGTAGTGTTTAAGCCTTTTAAATGCCTTTAAAAAAAAAAGTTAAAATGAGTATGCCTCTGTACCTATTGCTGCATTATCTATATGATGCAATGCTGTCTTGAAAGCTGCAGCAATAGCACAATGACTTGGATTGTTCTTGGGGTGGGTGAGGAGAGACTTTTTTTCCTTTAGTTTTGCAAGGGGAGTTGAATCAAAAAGTATAGCAAGAAGAATCTGTTTCCAGATCCATTGACCAAGTTTCTTTAGGTAAACATTCCAGTCCCCAACTAAAATGGCAAGGTGCTCTGACCACATAATTTCCATTTAAGGAACAGGGAAACAAGTCTCCTTTCTGAAAATATAAGGACTTGCAACAATCCTCGGTTACCACCATCTAAGTACCTACTACTACACACAGCTGCTGCCAGCAATACCAGTTCTAATCTTGGCAGAGTTTCTAGAGGGCAGCAACCCTGAAATTCATGCTCCAAAGCATATAGTGTTGGCACTTTTAATCTGAATGTTTGATTTGCTCATACACTTCCACAGTCCACACAAACATCCCTTTTCTTTGCCCTTTCTTACTCCTCCTGGACCTGATCCACACTGAATTTGAGTATTTCACACATCTTACCAGAACATGATATTTATAGCCCTCACCTGAGCAGGACAGAGCTCAAGTTCCACAAAATATTTTAAGAGAAGGAGTTGGAGGGTTGGAGGGAAGAAAGAAGTACCACTCAGAAACTGTTACACAGTTTTAATTGTAGCATGGAGCTGTTCAGTTTCTAATATGAGAGTACCAGAGTTACTTGAGCAGTTTAAACAAACAAAAACACACAAACACGCACACATTTTCATGTCCATAAAGCCACAGAAGAAGGTTTCATGACCATGATTTGAATGGGCTGCAGCATTTTACATGCTTTAGCAGTTGCTCACATCCACAGATATTCCTTGTTTTTACCACACGTTTTTAATTACAGTGCAGTGTAATTGCGTAGCAGTACCCATATATACTCACATGTGCTTGGAATTCCCTTTGAGAAAAAGGGAATTCTTTACAAGTGGATCCTAACAAATAAGCTAAATTCCTGACATAGTGTCTGACTTCCTAAAGAGGATCACAGCCTATGCTTTTTGGTTTTGTTTTTTGTTGTGATTGTTTGATTTTCCTCTAGAAGCACTTTCAAAAGCTGTTGCTTGTTAGAGATTTCATAGGACTGCACTCACCAGGGCCCGCAAGTGTGTTCACAGCCAACACATCAGGACAGATTCATACCTGCAGCATACCTTCACCATTGTGAAGCTCTCGTTAAATAATAGTATTAATACAACACAGCAAAACAACCACAGGAAATTTTCTGCACTCCTCTTAGTGATCAAAATAGGATGCAACGTGTCAGTTATGCAGGAGGCAAAGAATACAGAAGTTCTCTCCTTACTTCAGTTTCTTTCTTAATCATTATACTCCCAATGTGACCAAACAGAGACTCTAACTGCAGAAGCCATGATTCATAAAGACTCTTTTACTAGAAGTTTCAAGAAATTGCAGCACAATATTGATGAGAGTCCTATTCTATAATATTCCACAGTGAAGCACATAGTTTGCTTGCTAAAGCTAGCTAGTGCAGTAAAGGCTATAGAGAGGCACAACTAGACATACGCCTCTTCTTTATACAGACTTTCAGCAAGTCTAAAGTTAAACAGAATCTGAAAAGAAACTGAAATCTGAGTCCCTCTATAGACTTGATGCTATAACTTTCATTATCCCATTAAGGCCGTGTGAGAAACATCTAAGATTTACAGGGTGTGTTATACAGAGCTAAGCAGTTCTCCCAGCTGGGAAAGATTTACAACAGATTCTTTCACAGCTGGAGTTTAAGAAAAGCAGAAACTGTTAATAGTCATTTATTATTCCTCCCTCAATGCGAGTGAATGTGTGTTTCGCTTTCTCTAAACATACTTTCTTCTTCCCTTCAGATGGTGGACCAAATTAGCTTGGAAAGCCTAGATATGGATACTCCTTTGAAGATGAGAGTCAACATCTCCAGGCTCCATAGCAAAGAGCATCTCCTAGAACTCATGCCAGCCATAGAGCCCCTCACCAACCACGTGCGCTACATCATCTCACACGGCAACGAGGAGGGCGTCTTTCGGCTCCACCAGAGGGAGGGACTCAGCTATTTGCACACAGCCAAGAAAAAATCCATGCCTGGAACTTACACACTGGAAATCACTAGCATTCCTCTATATAAGAAAAAGGAGCTAAGGAAACTGGAAGGCAGCAATGAGGACAACTACCTCCTAGGAGAGCTTGGAGACGCTCTCAGAATGAGGCTGTGGATAGAACTTTACTAGCCCCTTCCAGCCTTAGCCCCGCTCATCACCCAGCCCTTTCTGCTTATCTATCTGAACATGCCTGTTTCCCAAAAGCTTAAGAAAATCACTGACTTTGGGAGGAAAAGGGAGAGGAAAAGACCTCTTTCCTTCCATCCTGCCAAGACTGCAAAGCTACATTTGCAGGGGGGATAACTTAGACTCTTCCATGGCCAAAAGCCTGATTACAAAGGCGGCCATGGTTACTGTATCTTTTATATAACCTCAATTTAAAAGTATATTAAAAAGCTAAAGTTCAAGAGGTCATCATATGGCACTAAATGGCACAAAAAAAAATGTGAGCTATTTTTTCCTGTTAGCAGTCTGTAACACTTTGGGTATTTTGCTATAGTTGCTAATTAAAAAAAAATATAGATGTTTATTTATTTTTAATGCAGTAATATATGGAGAAAGTAACAAATTATGTAAACAAAAGGGAAACTTGGTTGTTTTTCTTTAGATTTATAAATTTGAGCTATAACATTTTAGAGGTGCTTTCTTAAAAAACAAAAAACCAAAAAAAACACACACACAAAAAAAAGTAGACTTGAAAGAGGTTTCCTTTCCTATTTGTGCCAGTCATCCAAATAGCACACAAGTAATTTTGAAAGATATCAGAACTGAAAGAGCACTGTAATTCATCCTCTAGATAGTCTAAAGTGCTCTTGCAAAACTTTGGGGATTCAAAGAAAAGTCTTTTAAAGGACAAAAATTACAATATTAGCCTCTGCAAATATCATATTTCACAGCAGGTCACTAGGATTGTATTCTGAATCAACCACATCAAATACTGGAAGCTGAGGCACAACCACTGTAGCAAAATACCTTGACTGCTTTTAATACCATTAGAATTGCAGAACCAAACTGTACTGTACTTCCTTCTGATAACCTCAAGGAACCACACATAACACCACAACACCTCATTCTCAAAAAAAAGGTGCTCTACATACTTGCATTACTGTAGGCAGCTGAAGAAAACAAGTCTCTTTGAAGGCAAAGCCTGATATTTCATACTGTTTGGTGCTGGTTTGAATTAATGGTGCATTTACTAAAAATCAAGAGCTGTATCAGGACTGCCATATGTGCAAACTAATTATGGAGCAAAAACAAAGAAAGTGTATTTGAAATCCATTTGTTAGAAGTTTCATTAATACTGTAGTTTTATACACCGTACGCCTCGTTTTATCATAGCTTACTTTGTAAGGAAGATGTTTGTACAATGAGTTGACATTTAGTTTACTTTAGTAATTTTTTTAAAATTACCATTATGTGTTAAGTGTATGTCTTAATGGTGCTTTTTTTGACAGCTAATGACTGTAACTAGTCTTGTAACAGGATCTCATATGTGAAAATAGCCAAATCACATTCTGACTCCAGGTTTGTTTCAAACACATATCAATGCTGACCAAAGATTAGTATCAAGTTATATTCAGTGATTCTTCATCTATTTTATTTTGTTCAGTTTGTTTTTTGTTTTTGTTTTGTTTTTAAAAAGAAACATTGTAAATTTTTAATCAGATGTTTGTAAGAAAAAAATAAGTTTTGTGTGTAGGTCAACAAAACTTTGTAGGTACAACACTTTTCTTGCAATAAAGCGTATTTTGGGGTATCTTTTTTTGAAGCATCCTTTTTTTTCCCTTTTTTACAGAAAATCCACATAGAGCCATAGGCTTGGTGGGGTTCACTGGCACAGAAAAAGGAGCTCTGTAGCACAAACTTTTCTTCAGCCACTGAGATTATGCAGCACTTACTTACTGAGGTACCTCCACTGCCAGTACAGAGCTGAAACACAGACATTAAATTGCTCTTACATAGTTAGAGCTCTGCCTCAGTTCCATTAAAAACCATTGTATGTCAGATTCAAGTGCATTGACTTCACAAAAAGCTTTTACTTACTCATGTACTGAAAGCAGTAGTATAACCACAAGTTAAGTCTGGTGATTCAGGTCTTAAAAATACTTTAAGAGCAAGATAGGACCCACATCTTAACTAAACACTGAAGAAACTGCTAATTTTTCATATTATTGAGTCTTAAAATATAAAGATATTTTTGCTAGCCAGCAGTCCATTGTTTGAGTGCCCTTGGTCACATACACAGCCAAGCCTGGTAATGTAGAAATGCTTCAACAGTGTCGTTAAAGCATTCAAGCTCTCCAAGAAGACTTTACTGGCAAAGTTACACAGCCTTTTTATTCCATTCTGGCTTAAGCTGTCGTGTTTACTTCTTTAACTAACAAACAGCCACTACGGAACATATATTTTTGTCACAGCAACAATATCCAGATAAAAGGAAATCAGAAACTTCAGGGCATTGAATTAAAAAGCAAAATATTTTAATTGTCTCATATCACACTCTTTTAGTTTCTAGTTTTACAGGTGAATATAATAAAGAGATAAAAACAGTTTGCACCAGTGGAATTAGCCCTATGTATTGTTGCTCTTTTGAAGAAGTGGCACTTACTTTGAAATTTAGCTGCATTAAAAGTCAAGTTCTGAGTCTAACTAATGAAGTACATTTGCATTAGCAACAAGTTTCTCTAGAGGACCTGCCATAAAGAAAATAATAATAAAAACCTGTCTTTGCAATGACAGCAAAATAATCACCTTCATCAGTTAAATCAATACCAGTATAAAATGGCCTTCCCTACATTTTCAAAGAACAACTAACAATTTGCCTGCCACCCTGCTTTATTCCCTAAAATAGTCATAAAGAAATCAAATCATCACAAGTTTTTAACAAACACAGTTAAATTTTATTCCAGAAAGAAAACAATAAATCAGGAATTATGGCTTTATAACGATTCTTACAACTACTGACTGCCAATTAAACATTATCCATTAAGAATGACAGACTTACTTGCCGTAGGTATTCCTGGAAGCCTATACACTTATTCAGATTTGGTTGACATTTAATAAGGCATCAATTTAAATAGCGCCGTATGAAATTACTTGGAATCAAACTTATATGAGGTTGCCTATGCATATTGTCACATAAGTTTTATAAAGGTTCAAACCTGCTTCTGGGTAAAAAGAGGGAAGTCCACAGAAATAAAAATCCTTTCAGAGGCCTGATAAATGTATCAAATATGGCAATGATTTAACTATTCTTGACAGCTGTTTTCCAAGAAGGCTACACTTTCTCCAAGGTGAGAGCTTTCCAGAAAATCCTTACTGCAGGACAAGCCAGCAGACTGAACCCTGCACAGCATTATGCTCCCTTACCAGCTCTCAAAACATACAGAGGAAAATAGCAGCATTTTTATAACAACTCTTCTGAGGCTCCAGGTTTCAGTGAATTTTACCAATTCAAGAATATTCTTTGCATGTTCTATGAATGTTAAATAGGTTCAAGGGGCCAAGCACAAGTCAGGGATGTAATCCTTTTTTCCTAAATGCGGAAATACCATCAGAAACATCTGCGTTAACTAATTAGTAAGCACAATTAAAATTTATCCGCTCACTAGAAGATGGTATTATCCTCTACCTCCTTGCAGGGCACAAGACAACTTTGGTCAATATTCAGAGATGCACCCCTACTTCTTATCCAGGTGAAAAAATCCCAGATCAAGCAAACAAACAAATCCCACCTACCCCTTCACACACACCCCAACAACCCAGCACTATAAATATTTGCATGTCATTTTTCCATATTCTTGTACTTCTAGAATTTTCTTTCATAAATATTTCATAAGAGAACTGATTACACATACACAGAAAGATTACTGCCCCAGCAGACAGCAGAAAAAAAAATCTGCAACCCTGCAATAATTCTAATGTCTGGCATTTCACGTTTGTTCTCTGAAAGGGAGGCCAGGATGTTCATCTACCATTCTAAAAGGGAACATTTTTTAATATTCCATTCTAATATGGAATATTCAATATTATTCAATATTTTTCAATATTTCATTCTGAAGTGGAATATGTTTTTTTTATTTGACTAACTTGAGATGACCAGTGCAAAAGATCACTTTGTGCTAAACCCATAAAACAACTGAGAAGTTGCAATGTGCTGCAAAACTAAATATAGCAAAAATCCTACTGGAGAAAGTGTGCCTCTAATTCCTCCCATATGTTATGCATGAAGCCTAAGCACCTCCACCAATGAATATTTCGAGAGAGACATATTTTAAATTCTGTTCTTTCTTGGCCTTAAGAGCTTTACTCTGAGGGAATGAGGATTCACAATGCTAGAGCTATATTGCTTAAAGTAGGAGAGAGAGAAAGCCTGAGACAGTAGAAGGACCTTTTTCACCCCTTCCTGCAACTGTTTGCATATTTGACACTAAATCACCATGGCAACGGTAAAGAATAAAACCTTAGTTCCTTTAGCCTTACAGTGTGTTAAAGTGACACTGATGAAGGAGAATGCCAACCACGATGCCAGCATGGGTGACCAAAAGAACACTTAACCTGTGGACAGCTGAACAGTTACTTCAAAGTCTTCAGAAGAACTTCCAGATATCAAACCTAGCATCCAAGGGCACCAGGGGAGTTTTTGCTCTATTTCAGAAAACTCAACCAGCAGAAAGAAGAAAACAGTCAGGAACTAACTTACTAAAAAGCCACCAATTCAAATGCTTGCAAAGTCCTTTACTTCCACATTTATGAGCTCTTACATTAAAGTTAATTTCACAATCCTTAACTTCAGAACTAGAATGGACTCTGCAGTCCCAAACCACCTAACAATCCCAGAACTTCTCTGTTTTCCCATTTAAAGCAATCATGGAAAACACTAAACTAAATTTTGGATGCACATTTTTGGAGGCCATGATACTGCTATAATTTGTCACTAGTGCTATGTGGCTGGATGTCTTAGCTTAATATGTTCATTCATAAACCTGCAGCGGTTGCTCATTTCTCTCCACATTCTCAACTTGGGAAAATCCCTTTCTAACTTTGAGGTGGAACCTCCAATATCTTAGGTCACTGCACACATTAAAATTGCTTCCTTAAGGAAGACTTTGAGAATTATAAATCGCTCTCCTGGATAGCCAAGCTAAAAAAGCAGCAGATCTGCAGGAAATTTCCAGTTCTGCTAATGATGTCATCTTGAGCTTTCATGACAAAAGCAAGCCTACTAAAAAGCATGAACATCTTCAGAAAACACTTAGGCACACTCATGGTACAGATTCCCAGCTGCCATGGAGCTTAAAACATGTCCACATGGAAAAGAACCCCACAGGTCCCCCAGAATACTTCCAACACTGGAGCTTAGTAATACTGTTCCACTGTTCCTATTTTTCTATTTCAGTGTTCGGCACAGCACCCAAAAAAAAAAAAAAAAAAGAAGAAAAAGAGAAAAACTAAAAAAAAAAAAAAAAGGAAAAAGAAAAAAAGAAATTAACCAATGCCTTTTAAAGAACATGATTTGAACAGCTTTTAATTTTTGTCCATTTTGCAGATTAACTGAATAAAACAAACTGGCCCTTGACTCTCATTTAGGTGGATAGCTACAATTTCCAAAATAAAAGTTATATTGTTTTTGCAAAAACCTTAGGTACACCTTAGGTACATTAGTATCACCAGCCTGCTGTATTTAATTATTCAATATTTGTTTTCTCTGTAAAAATCATTCTTCCATACATCGTTTTGGAACAGATTCTGTGATTTCCATGCAGGTCCCTGTTTAAAAGTATTTACTTTAGAATCAAGGTAATAACTAGGGTTTACATCATCCATCATTCTACTTAAATCTACATAGTTTTTCCCACATTGGAAGGGAGGGTTAATAAAGGTGTTTGTTATTTTAAAAGTTACTAAAACTCCAACACATCTATTCTGGCATCACATTTTATCGCTTTCCTACCTATATACAAGCACTGATGAGAGCAGAGCATATTTACAGTGGTGCCATTTCTACCACAATAATCAAGTCCCTCTTAGCATCTCCTAAATGAAATCCTATACTCAAATCTTCTTAGCTGCAGTAGTGCTCTAAAACAAGTTCATTAGGCTGACATGGAAGCATATGTCCTCCTTCTCTACTCCCATCAGTTTATCAAATGCCTAATGACAAGAAATAAAAAATACTGAAGAATAATGCATTCAGACACAGATCAGCTTAAAAATAAACCAAATAGGCTGATAATACCATTAATATTCCTCCTCTAGCAAATAAGTTTTAGGAAAAAAATACTTTTAAAATGCTCAGGAAGAATCTTCTTCTTTCTGATTATTTTCCCAATTAATCTTTGAAAATAATTTTGAATTCTGACTTAATGTAAATGCACATACATATACCAAGGCAATATCATATATTCCTGCTAAAAGATTTAGTTAGAGGAACTGAATTCAATTTAGCTGCAAAAACTCTGGTAAGGTAACATAAAAATTGTTTTCAGTGACACCAAAGTGAAATATAAAGACAAAAAGATCTGACGTTAGACTGAAAGTTAATGTTTAGGGATCAAGATATACTTTGAAAATCATGTCACTAGATTTATGGATTGCAGCATAAGCCATAGAGTTACACAAGATAAATTAAAAAAACAAATTAAACTTATCAAGTACATGAAGATAGTAACAAAGAGCTGGCCTCCAATCAGAGTTCAGATTCATTAGGATGGCATTAGTGTTAGCCCATGAAGAATTCTAGGTACACCAGACATCTTGTTAACTAAAAGGATTGAAATTCCCTTGCCTGCTTAACATACGATGCAAAAACATGCTGTTTCTAAGTATCTCAGAGAATAATAAGACCCATTCAGTCTTAATACAGACATTTTTTTGGCCAAACAGTAGCTGTCTTGGAATCCAGTTTTTAAAGCCAGGATGAAAGCAGAAGAGGAGAGTTAGAAAGGAAATTTGATAGGTATAAGTCACTTTTCAACTGGTGAGAGCATGGATGTAAATTTTATAAGCATGCCCACTCCAGAAGATGAGAGGTTGTGGAATACGGAGCTACCTACAGATAAGTCTCATTTCCTCCGGAATAGGGCGAGTTCCCTCCACCACCTCCTCAGTCTTGCCTGCTCACCGAGGAGAGAAGCAACACTTGCTTCATGGAGCACTGCACAGAACACGGTAACATTACTCACCGTTACATTATTGACGTGACTCCAACATGCTGTAAAACACTTCTTCCCTCCCTTTTGGGTGGCCTGATCTGGCTTTTTGTGTGCCTGTTCTTGTATTTAACACCCTCCCCATTCCTATATGTTCTTCAGCTTCTTTCAGTGAGAGGAAAACCAAGTTACTAGTGATCAGGACATACGTTCTTAAGGAAGGCACTGTCTAGAGGAAACACCAAGAAAAACAAACCACAGTAACCAGTGCTTGAAGGGAGCACAACCAAACCAAATAACTGAAAAGGTCTCGTTCCTGTAAAGCTGCATTTTAAAACCACCAAAACATTGCTGCTTACAAGACAAAAGGTCAGTAAGAAAGAACATAAAATTGACTTCGAATATGTACACAACTTGGTATGATTAATTAAAAAAAATGCTTTTTGAGAAAAGCAGTATTCAAAAAATAATAATATTCCTGAAGAAGTTTCAAGACTCGTGTCCACAGAAAATTACGTCATACTTATTTGTTGACAGATGCACAAATATTTCTGTCAGTGCCAAATTAACTGACAATTGCTCAGACAATACTCCCCAAAACTAATAAAAAAGCATCTTCTAGACATGAAAAGGGACTGCTGTTGGCCCTTTCAACCCTTAATCTCTCTTCAGACTAACAAAAGTATACACACATACATATATATACTTACATTTTTTTTTTTTTCTGAAACAGTTATCAGTCTTTCAGGAACGTGATTGCTCACTTTTGCTACCTAGTACCTTGGCTAGCCACTCAGATTTTCTTAATATTTAATTTCCGTCTTCAAAAAAAAATTAAGTTAACACACAATAGTGTCAGGATATTTTCCTCTCTATTTCCTCATAATATCCACAAGTCTCACCTACAAAGGCAGCATGCCCATCATAAAATCTCACACAGAAAGACCCCATTACATGCCACTATGGTATCATATCAAAGAATTACACACTGAGATGCAGAATGTTCTGTATATCAAACAAACATATGTGAAGGAAAGCTGGTACTGAACACAACCAAAAATGAATGTTCTAAAGTGACTAAGAGTCTCATAACAAATAATACATATTAAAGAAAAAAAAGAAGAAGCATATGCCAGAATATGTACCACATTTGCCATCAAAACCCACAACAGCACTTTCAGTGGTACAAGGAATGTTGAATATTCCACAAATGGCTTATTGTGAGAAAAAAAAAAAAGATGCTAAAAAAATTATAAAATTCTATATACAGCTCCCTAATGTACTATGTTTTTTCAAAAGATTTTAGCATGTACGAACCATGCTATACTCTCCATACACTATTTCTGAAGAAAAAGGGAACTAAAAATGTCAGACCTCTTACCTGTACTAGAAAGTTCATTCCTTCTGATACTCCATTATTTTAATGAGCTTACATCTGTACTACCAGGTATTGTTCCCTTTAACATATCTCTCATATAACATTTTCCATATCTTTCAATGAAAAATCTCCATATGTCTCCAGAAGAGAGGGAAAAAAATGACAAAATAGGTGAAGAAGGTGTGGCTTTCTCTCTTTTCACCAGTTCCTTGTTCAGCCTGCAAACCTCATCCATTTACCCCAATTCTATTCAACATTCCAGACATTCTATGCATTCTCTGCATCTCCCTGATTTCTTCCCCAAACCCCCATGTAGCCTCCAACTTTCCAGTTTTCTTCTCACACCCAGAATACATGCACTCCACTTATCTTCCAAGCCTTGCTCTATCTATCTTCCTTTCATCTTCCCTTTTTAAATGAACTAAGCGCACCATTTAATGTTTTCCTTCTAGATTCCCATCCTCTTAACTTTCCCCTGCGTCTTTGCAGTCACCCCACACTACTCGAGACAAAGCTTAGGATGACCTCTCCAACAAAGAGCTCAACACCATCAGATCCGAGACACCCACCTCTCTCCAGTCAGCTTCAGTGCACAATATCACAACTACTAAAGCAGCAGACTAGACTAAAATTATCTTTCTTCCACAGTCCAGACATTAAATGTTTCTAAACTCTTCTAGAAGGATATGTACAAGTGTTTCAGAAATATACTTGGTAATTAGATAGAAAGCTGAAGGAAGCCATACAATCACAGGGTGCTTACAAGGTTTTTAAAACCCATCAGTCTCTCTGTTAGAAGGAAAAAACAGCAAGACAAAAGCAATTCAAGAGATTTCTCAAGTGTGTTAATTCTTGCCATGAGGACTCAACAAGCCAACTATGACAGACTCTCTGCTGGTCTTGTTCTGCACAAGAAAGAATGGCCTGGGCTGCAATGGTGAAGAGCAGTCTTGGCTGCAGTAACTACAAGCTGAAGTTTAAAATCCTGAGACCTAGAGGTAGATCTACAGCCTTGGACTTCTGGAGCACCAACTTTGGTTTATTTGAAGATTTTTTGGCAGGTTCCTGTGAGAGACTGTTCTGCAAGGCAAAGGGAGCCACAAACATGAGGTGAAGTTTAACTGCTTTTTAAAATGCAAGAGTAGTCCATTCAGATGTGTGAAAAAATGGAGCAAGAATAGCCAGCATGGATAAGCAAGGAACTTCTTCCTAATTAGTCAAACACAAGAACACAGAAACTGGTAGATGGGTAGGCCACCCCAGAAGACTAGCAGTGCACTGTGCAGGATTGAAGTTAGGAAAGAAACAGATCAGCTGAAGTTGAAACTGGTGAGGGACGCGAAGAACAGCAAGTCTTAAGTTCGCTTGCAGCAAAAGACCAAGGAAAAAGGCAAGTCCAGCAGAGTGACCGGTGTGATTATAGAGGGTGTTGCTGTTTGAAGGCGGGACTAATTTGGTAAGTGATGAATCTCCTTGTGTTCCAGCCGATCCTCAGAGGTTAGAGGGGACTTGGGGCGGCTAGACTCTTCCTGTAATAGAGATACCAAATACCATGGTAGCTATAGGCCTGACTCTGGCAGTACAGGATTCACAAATGCTCTGTTAACTGAAGGTCCGCCTGTCTTCAAAACAAGGAGTTGAGTTCGCAAATAATATGATCAACTATAGGCCCAAATCTGGCAGTACTGGATTCACCAACGGTCTGTCGACTGCAGGTCCTATTGCCTTTTGAGTTCAAAAATAGCATGATTTGTTCAAATGCAACATTTACAAAGCAGATTTTGGATGTCAGTACTGGAAATGCTCTGCTACAGCATGGGGTTCTTAGCTAGCTCCAATGTACAAATGCACAAAAACAACTCTCGCCAGAAGACGGGAGAGGACTCTCGGTGTCAAATCTCCTCAGGCAGCATTCTGACCCCAGGGGAGGAGAGAGGTTGAGCTTGTCGACCAATTCCAGAAGTTACGATGGAGTCTTCCCTTCCCCTTCTTCCCCCCCTTACTCATCTTTTATACTTTTTTCACATTTAGGTGGTGCTTGAGTGACTGTAATCACACTCACTTTTGTTATTGATTGGTGAAAAAGTTTCTCGCTTTCATTTAAAGGTACAGTCAATTGAATATCTAGAGCGCACGCTCAGTGAGGAGCGGTCATACCTCGGAGACAGGTAACTTTTGGGATGGCGGTGTATTTTAGCATTATAATGAGCTTATTCATTCAAAGTTCAAGCGAAGTTCATCCAAAAGGACAGATTTGCCACCCTTGCTTTATTCCAGATGGACTTGGGATTTAACAATGAAACACGTCTGGGAGACTGGCTTACTGATACTAACACTTTTAATCAAGTAACATAGGTACAAGTACAAACAAATACGAAACAGTTGCTTACCGGACCATACTTGTCAGCAGGACCACAAGACCACACATCTCTCCAAGACAGGGGACTGGAGGGGCTGGCAGCTTCTCAACCATAGTGGGTGTCCCCGCGGAGACAGTGTTGGTCTTGATGTTGGGAGTCGCCTCCTCCCCTGAGTCTGCCCCTCATATTCTCCTCACGGAGGGCCAGCGCATGCCAGGAGGGTGCCCAGTGCTGGCAAAGCTCTGCTTTCCTCTTATACCATCCTTCTAAGACCATGCATGTGTACATTCCAGAAGAGGGTCTCATTCCTCAACGTGATGGTCCCGCCTTCCTCATCTTTCTCATTCTCCCAGTGACTTTAACCTTCAAACTGGCCTGGAGGACATCTTGTCATTAGGCTGGCAGCAAACCAGCCTCAACATCAGTCTACGTGATGTTCTTGTTTCTCCTGAGTTAGTGACTTCTTTGTTGGTTTGGAAAATATGTAACCGCTTAGTACTTTCCATTCTTCTTCAGAGATTTCAGTGTTACAATCTTCCTTTGTTGATGGCCTCTGCTGAGCCTTATCAAAGCGCAGTATTTTTCCTCTCCTATACATGCTGGCTTCGCACCAGACATCTTATTGTATATTCCCCCCTGGGCAGCTACCGTGCAGCTAATCAGCAGCACGGCACAGGGAGTGCAGTAGAGCTTGGCTCTGCTTCACCGTTACTCCTCATTGCAGCTGCTGGGAGGGCAGACTGTATGGCCTAGCAAACTGTGGAGGATCAGAGTTGGTGCCTACTAATCATCCTGGAAGTGGCAACTGCATGTCACCTCAAGCAAGCTTCTGTAATGCCATAATCTCTGTTATGCCCTAGTTTTTCTCTAAGTGCCCATTTTCAAGCAATTCTTCCACAGAGGGTTAGAGCATAGAGCATATAAAAAGTTCAGAGAGCTTGACTTGTTCAGCCTTAAGAGGAGAGGATTATGGGAAGATCTTGTCTTCATGTTGTGCTAGCTCATTAAAAAAGACAGTAAAATACTCACAGGGGCAACAACCACTAAGCTTTAGTTAGTTGATTTTATTTGTAAGATCTCAATGATATCAACATCCATCGTTATCTGATGTCATTGGTATAGGGATCAGCTTACCAATTACTAAATAGCAACCAGCAATTAGCACCACTAAATGGAGTTTGCTGCCTGTCCCAATGAAATGCTGTAGCGTTTCCTCACCCTGAACATACGGGGGACTCTCAACCTTGCAAAGAGTTACCATCATCCCAGGTGATATGAGGGAAGGGATACTCATGGTCAAGACAGAGCAGTTGGTCAGCTGCTGTCCCCATCTCTGCTCAACTTGTCAATGTTAGACTGTAGGGTCTCTATATATAGACCCTACTATATATGTATGTATAGGCACAGCACGTGATTGTGCTGTGGTCATCTTTATAAGGGGATCCTTCCAGAACATTCAGGCGAGATGCATAAGACTATCTGCTCTTTGCACCATCAATAAGGCAAGTTTTACAAATGCGTCATTCTTTAGTGAAATCATGCTGCCTGCACTAGGTTTCCCCTTTCCTATCTTGTTGTAGGGGAGAGTATCCAAATTTCCCCCATCGAATTTCTGCTACATAGCCAGAGTTTGTGCAATTTGGTGGTTATGGTTGTTAACTTTTTACTCTCCCATCACTTCAATAACCTACTGGGAGGGTATTGTTCTTGGAGATGCACAGCAACAGACAAGTTGCAATGCGGGAAATTCCGATTAGCATTAGAAGGTTTCGTCATAGGAGTAGTCTAATACCTGAACAGAGGCCCAGAAAGGTTGTGAAACATGTTGTTACAGCTGTTCAAAACTGAAAGCCCTGAGCCCTGATCCATCTGAACTTGTTCAGAGCATAAGATTGGACTAGATGACCCCCATAGGTATGTTCCAACTAGATTTATTCTACAAGTCTAAAAACTCATGCGTAGGAGCCAAATATCCTGAATATGATGCATCTGAAATGATGATATGTGTGGAAAGATAGAAGCTAAAACATAAATTAATACTGGATTGCTTTGCATTCTGGGACAGAATTAGTTCTCTGTAATGAACTAGTAATTCCGGCATCAACTAACAGCAAATATGGAGAAAGGCAGATCTGTTTTCTGGCTACAGATGAAGCTCAATTCCCAGGGATGTCAAATACTCATAAACATTTTAATCCTTCCCAATTGTTTGCATCACAGTGACCCCCAGGCTCCACTCAAGAATCAAGTGCTGTTTTGCTAGGTACAATATACATAGCAAGAAAGATGCTGCTACAAGAATCTGCAATCCTACTAAAAACAAACAAACAAACAAACAACAACAAAAAAAACACACAAAGAGAAAGCACTTAGCGGGCCCTGGCAGGTACCTACCAAAATTTGAGTTCTTCCCCAATAAATTGTACCATATTAGAGATGCTGTTATTGCTAGCTGAAAGATACACAATCATTTTAATGAGAAGAAAGACTCTTAAAATTAACACTCAATTGTGCAATTGAAAGTAGAACGAAATTCTATATGAGGTTAGCCAAAATCCCATAGGCAAACCCACACTTTATTCTGTGGCTAGCCTTGATTTCATATGTTAATACTGTGAATGTCTGTTGTTGGTTGACTGCATAAAATGCCATTTCCTTTGAGGTGCAGGATTCTGTTGGCAGGAACTTGTGTTTTGACCTGCTGTGATTTCTAGGTTACCACTGTTTAAATTACCATTTTACTACAAGCAATGATGCTTTATTTTTGTGCTTATGTTTTTGCAGCTTACGGATAATACTTTGATCATAGCTTTATACCTACTATTCATGAGAGATGAACTACATCAAATAATAGGCAAACACTGAATTATCAGACACTTTTTTTTGTACCTATGGCCCTTCCCCTGGTTCAAATATATATTTTTAACACACTTCTACAAGTCGGTAGCAGCAGTACAAAGGAATTGTTCAAGACACCATATAATTCAGAAAACTCTGGTGAAAGTATCAGACAGACAGCTTGATCTGACAGACTGACCATATACGGTTAGAAATGAGGATGTTTTAAGGCTAAACCCTGCTCTCTGATTTCTAACAAAAAGCATGTGCAAATCCTTTACTTCTGACTCCATTTCAACATCTGTTTAGCAGAGACAAATTTTACTGCTGAGAGATGTTCCAAAATTTAGTTATTAGTTGTAAAACACTTTTCAACAGAGTGATAAAGTTATTCTCAATCTTAGTAAGCTTCAAATGCCAAAAACTACATTACATTACACCATCTCCTCCAGTGCTTTGAATAGCCCTAAACTATTCTATTCAGAAAAGATATTTCGGGATGATAGGACTTTTTGTTTGTTGTTATTTTCTTGCTCCTATCTCTGTATTGGTAGAAAGAGGACAATTATCTTCCTTGTTTCTTATATTGCAAGTATACTTTGGTGGAACTTGACAAAGCATTCTGAAATGAGATGGGATAGATTAGTCAAACTATTTGGTGTTTACAAGATCTGCCCTTCTCTCTCTTTGCTTAGGAATTTTAGCCTTTGCATCGCCCAGGCTAGCACATATGGAAACAGCTGCTAACAGTGACACAAGCCCCACCAAGTGGTCTTACAGAATGGTAGCAGCATCCAAGAGGCTGTTTGAACTCAACAGGCAGCACTTCCACAGAGATTTCTATATCCTCAGACAAAAATACAGTACTTCTCTCTCTCCTTCCTTCCACCCCAAAGCTAGTAAGAGAAAATTGTAGTTTAAGAGTTAAACCACCTTTAATTTCTCCTTTTCCACAGGCAAAGCAATAAAGAAATTAACAGTTACTGTGCTGATATGCATTAAATTTATTCAAAGCACTCAGCCTCACTTGGCCAGAAAAAAAAAAAAAAAGAAAAATAAATAATTAAGGTGATTTTTTCTGATGGTGCAGTTTAATTTCTACGCAAAATACCGAAAGACAACAGTGCCATCTGGTGTTGTTACTACGGCAGAATTCTCGAAAACGATCCAGTGAAAGCCCTCCTTATTTCTTGCACCATTAAAAGCAAAGTTTTATTTAAAGGCTTTTAAAACCATTACTACATATGCGAATGTATGAGATATCTCTCCTACTGAGAGCCTAGAAAGAGAAAGCCCTTGGTCCCACAAAGTTGCACTCCAGAGTCAGATTTAACTGCACTTCATCAGGGTTTATTTCCCTGTAGCCACCACCCCCCAAGGCTTGCAGTGGAAATTTGCTCCACCTTTGTTAAGGCACTATTGCCATTAGAGTCCTTTTAGAACCATATATTCCAAGATTTCACTTAGGTACAACAAAAACTTATTTATTTCCAACAGACAGCACCATGAACCATCAAAGCACCGCGTAATGCGCAGGTGAAAACAGTTAATGCTTTTCCGGATAATTTTAGGTGTGCACATGTGAGTGAACTTAGTACTTTTTCAGATAACTAAAAGCATTAAATGGGCAGCCTGTTCAATGGCTGCAAAGCGAACAAGTCACGCTACAGCCCTATATCCAAACAAAACTGATATTAAGCTTTACTCAACCCACAAAGGATCTAATACATTATCAGAAGCTTTCAACACTTTCTTCCCAAGCGTTTAGTTTACACAAACGGATGTTTTCCCTTTCTGTGGCCCTTTACAGCCCGTTCCCCGCACCGTGAGGAAACCACAGCCTCCTGGCTGCAGAAGAGCGGCTCGTCAGGAAAGGCAGGCTGAATCCTGCGGAGAACCGGTACGGAAGCTGCAGTGGACAGGGAGCATCCCAGACGCAGAGCCAGCTCCCCCGCCGGCACCAGGAGCCACTCGCCTCTGTTCCACCCCCAGCAGCGAGCGGGAGCCAAGGGCCCCCACAGGACACTTCTCTCTGCAGCCGGAATGCTGCTTAGCCCATGCAAAGACTAGTCTGCGTCCGGAGAAAGAGGGCTCCTGTTCCCAGCAGGTGCCTACTCCCATTACTCTAATCTGAAACCTAAAGCAATCATTTCCATCCCTCTTCTGCCCAAATTCAGGCAACACTTACAGGGTCCAGTAGAGGTTATGCAGGAACGGCATAACTAGATGGCAGGAAGGATATTTACCAAGGAGAAAGGAGTCCTGCCATCCTGCACAGCTATGAAACAAGAGGTAACTCATACAGCATGAAGTGCCCCCAAAACTTGGATCCTTCATGGCATTTCATGTTATAGCCACATCTTCATTTAGTGTCTGTGTTTAGCTTGGAAATGTAGATGGGGAAATTTGTCACTTACCTGTAAATATATTTGCAGTAGAATTATTGAGATCAACAGGTTTCCCATCAAATAAAAAGATCTAAAGAAAAACATTACCCAGCCACGTCTAGACTCTTATTAGAGAAAAGGCCAGACCCACAGAAGTTTGCAATGGTCTTTCAACAGTTGTTCCTTTTCCATTGGCCTGTAAAGCTCACTGTCTAAAGGTTTATGTTTAAGCACGTGGACATGCTTATTCAATAAGAACTTAATAATTAGAGTGTACCAATTTTATATACCAAGGGTTAGTTTCAAACTGTTTCCTCATATCCAGCCATATTAGCAAACACTAAAAATTGATGAGAGTGGTAAGTTCTCCTGGGGCTCCAAGTGTGATTTTATATGACTACGGAGAAAAAAAAATGCTATTTTTCTTTACTTGCATTCTTAAACTTCCTTTTTTAAAAAAAGTTTAATGTATGATAATGAAATAAAGGTCAAATGTGCCTTACTGGTGGCTTTGATGCCACCTAAGAAGAGAGAAGAGTGTGTGTATCCTCTAGTAAGTCATGTGAAATCCCAGGGACAACAGAACAAGCCTCCCCTTATTTAAGGCAAGCAACACTGCTCTGAGCTCACTTACGGCAGACATTCCTCCGGAGAACAGTCTCACACCAGTCACCTGAATCACTCTAAGTCTTAGCAGTCACCAGTAAGTTTCACAATAAAGATCAGCAACATCAGATGCATTCAATCTCCTAATTCACATATTGGAAACTATGTTTAGCATTAATTCGTTAATTTATGAACACGATTCTCCCACCTACAAAAAAGGCTTTGATAGACAATACAGTGTTGTACTGAATTCACTTCCTTTTATTGCAGTGACCCTTGGTACAAAGCAGTAACTGCAATAGTTACGTTAAAACATTAGAAAAGCATCTGTGTGTGACAGTTACAGTACAGTATCAAATATTACATCTTCAAACCCAGTGGATCATTACCCACTAACACTCAAATCTTTAAATTATTTTCAGTTATTTTAAATATGTCAGAAAAGCATATAAAAAGAATGTATGTAAAAGGAAACCTAAGTACAAACATAAGTGAACAAACAAATAAATAACTGATTTCTTCAGCTATTGCTGTTTTTCTAAACCCATACAAAGAAACCGAATCTAAAGAAGTTATGAATTGCCATGTGTCAGTGATATTTCATTTTTCAAGTCATTAACAATGATTGGAACATAACTACATTTGGCGTCAAAAATCAAAGCATAAGTCGGAGTGACTGCCACTAACTGACATCTGTTGCTAACAACACAAGTAACTGTTGAAGTTTCAGTGTAACAAATAATCTTGAAACTAGATCTTGCGTCTCGTGTTAGTGGGTTTCTCAGAGTGCATATGTGAAAAGCATCCTACATTATTTCACAGACATTACCCTAACTATCCCCATATGCATATTTAGATATATTTTTATATAATTTTATACACATATATGCATGTATACACACACTTCATTTGGTTTTTGTGTTACAGATCACAAGCAATGGTTTCCTGAATGGGCAAAAAAAACCTTTTAAATGTGTACCTGTGCACATTTTTAAGATAGCAGCACTAAGTCCATGCCTTACTGTCCATCTGTTAAAAAACAAAACAGAACAAAACCTAACGCACAAAAAAAGAACAAAAATGGCAATGATCCCCTATTTATGATGTGACATCCTTAGTCTGTCCAACAGTCACTGCAAAACCTGTAATAGACAAAAAGGCTGAGTCTAATCCCCAAAACAGTACTTGTACTGCTAAATAAATGCCTTATCGCCTATCACAATAAAGTGGGTCCACACCGGCATCAGTTGTCTTGCACTTACCGGCAAAACCTGATGGTTTGTTTCTATTTTTCAAAAGTGAAATGATTCAATAGATTCAAATCCAATTGGCAGAAGTCAGCAGCAAAAAAATCAAACAAAAACACACATTATTTTGCAGTACACCAAAAAACTGATCGTGGTGCAAACTGCACTATGTAGAACATTTTTATCTTGTATCACAATTTACAGTCTATCTTATGCTAACAATAACTAACTGGTTTGCCCCTCAAAAGGAATTATCACATCTTAATTTGATATTTTATTTAGCATAAAAATACACATTTTCTGTGCGTCCTTAAATGAAAGCCACCGAAGCATTGCTAAACTGAGCCAGTAGCAGGTCCAATACTAATATCAAAAGCTTGTGAAATGTTTTTAGGCAATCCTTTCTATCCAAAATATATAGGAATTTTAAAAATAGTTCACATTAGTAACTTCGTATCTAGGCTCAAGGGAAATTTCTTGTGTAGGTTTTCATACAAGAACTATGTATTAGTCAAAACATACAATGAAAGTACACATCAAATTGGCAGTTTCTTTATTAAAAATAGAAAATGTATAAAGTAGAATGTATGAAATAAAGTTAAATCACAAGATGTCTAAACCTGAGTATTATTTAATAAGACTAAGTGTATTTGCTGACAACTGAATGAATTGACCTAAAAACATCTCCCCTAGTAATTAGGGGTCCTTTTAATTATCTGTTGAAAAAATACAAGAGAACTTCAGCTTTTGTATTTAATATTGGATGACCTAGCAAGATTCTACATAGTGTTTACTGCTTTCTGTTAGATGGCATTACGTCGATTATATATTCTTCATTCAAGCCTTGAGTTTTATTTCAAAATAAATTGTAAGGGCTACCAAAATGCAAAAGACCAAGGGCTAGGACAGGTCTCTGTTTCCGTACTGTTTTTAAATGAGGAAAAATGGCCTAAATCATTAATGCAGTTTCTTGTTAGAGTTACAGAGCAAAGACTGACACACCTTCACACTGACACCTTCACCAAGGTAGTTAATGTTAGCTGTGTGTCTTGCACTAATGCCAAAGAAACAGGCAGTGTCAACCCTCAGAATAGCATCTTCCCAGCTAGTACAATTAGTTTTAACTATTACAAAATTTAGTAGTACATGGTCTTGAGAATATCATCAGGAATTTGTATCACTCCAGCTGACCTGCCCCAATCCTCACATTTATTTTAAATCTAACAGATATTAAGAAAACATTCTGAACAATAGAAAACATACAGTACTAAGAACTAATAGCTCAATGGAAGACTGAAAAGCAGCATTCATTTTTATTGTAATATGGAAGAAACTAGAAACTAAAGGAAATCTGATCTAAATTCTTATTTGAAGGCAGAATTTGACATTCTATAGAAATTTACAAAATAGGATGTATGGATGAGATTTGGTTAATTTCAGAAGGCACCTCAAGGCTAAAAGGCTTTTATAAATCTATAATCCTTTTATTGATCAAAAATAAAACACTTTTATTGCTGCTATTCAAATAGCAAAGAAAATGCTTGGCTTGTTCTTCAGTCTAACAAGGAATCCTCCCCCATTAAGCAAGATTAAATTACAGAAGATTTAGAATAAAACTGAAGATGTCACAACATTATATAAATACAGTGACTTTCCTTGTGTGCTTTCAAGTCAGTGAAATAGTGAAAGAAGAGTCACTTTTTGCCTTTGTGATGTTAATAATCTACAGAACTTCTCAGTCACTCTCCCCTAGGCACTGAAGTACCATTTCATCACAGCGGTCCCAGTTGCAGTACTCTTAGGAATAGAAGGTCAGAACACTCTGATGGTTCCCACGAACAAGGAGAATTGGTGGCAGATCTTTAGACAGAGCTTCTAACCAGGCCATGTACAGTGCACTAGAAACAGCACTTTTCCGTGCAACGGGCAAACTCCTGCAATACACAAGGAAGGTAGGAGAGGGGAGGGGGAAATGAGCAATCTGGTAGAGGTTATACCATTCAGAGATGCAAATATGACTCTGCAAAGAGGTGGATATTATGTCCAGTTCTTGTCCCTTTTAGTTTTTACTTTAGAATTCTAAACTCGGAATTCAATTAAGGAGTTAAGAGTTCACATAACTACTCTAGATTTTCCTGCACTGCTCAAACCTCATTTGCTGTACTACCTCACGGAGCTCTTGAACAAGCTCTTGAAGAAACACAGCGAGGAGATTGCAAGTAAGTTCTTTAAAGAAAAAAGTAATTCCATGGAAATCCATCAGGTAACAACCTTTATCAAAGGCAATTTTATCTACACATTTCCTAGAAAAAGCAGGGTTGAAAGCAAGGGTTTACATGCCAACTCTTTCAAGGGTGGTGTAAATGAGAAAATCCCAAGCTGCATTAAATATGTAGGGTTAACCATCTGAAGTACATCAGACAACACAGTCCATTCCATATGCATTGGTGTAGTAGCTCTGCCTTGCTAATACATCAATTCCAGAAAAGAAACTTGCTTTATGCTTTATTGCCAAAGGTTATGTCTTCTTTGCTAACTGTATGTACATATATTTACAGTTACAGGACTGTATCAGGGTAATCATAAACATCTTTTACTTACATAACAATTATGTTTGCTGTACTTGAATGTTCTTGAAGCAACTCATTTAGCCTAATCTGGCGGTAAGTCTGCAATTAAAATGAAACTTGTTAGAAAGACCTTTATTTTTATTCATATAAACTTTAGGATAAAAATTTATTCAAGAAACAGTTATGATCAATTAATATGACATTAATAGAAAGCATGCATTTCTTCCTCAGTTTAATAACTTTTTTGTTTTTCTGAGATGTCTAGGATTGCAAGTTCTAGAGAAAAAAGTGGTAAGCATAAGACATACAAATACACCAAGTACTACAAAAACTAAACCAATATTCAACACAGTCCCTCTATTAACAAAACCATCTTCCACAGCTGCTGTAAGCAATAGTCCCCTAAGCACTCTGGAAGGTTAACCTTTGCCTGTAAACTAGCAATGAGCAAGTCTAACAGAAGCAAACCCTACCTTCATTTGCCAAGGCCATTTTCAACCACCTATTTTTTGGTGGGCCCCCATAATGGACCTCCTTTTTATACTACGCTATCTTTTCTTAGCATCTTAAACAGTTCTGCACATCCTACTACTGATGACTTCTTAAAACTGTATTCATACAGTCATTTTCAGTTTTCTCTTTCAGGTCAACTTTAGCACTTGTTTCAGTAAGTGTTTGTAATTAACCTTTTCTTATAGCACTGTTCTCAGATCAGACGAGGTCTTTAAGCTTTGCTAGCTACTGCCTGCAAGAACAAATCAACTATCAGCAGACAAATGATTAAGTCACTGTTATTACCTCACTGAAAATAATTTTATGGTATTTCCAGACATCAAAACTATTAGTTCATTAATTATAAAGTCTTCCTTCCCTTTGTACTTCTAGGTAATATAGAGATATTTTGTAGACAGTTTCCAGTCTTATGAGGAGTGGCTGAGGGAGCTGGGGTTATTTAGTGTGGAGAAGAGGAGGCTCAGAGTCACTCTCTACAGCTACCTGAAAGGAGGCTGTGGTGAGACGGGGGTCGATCTCTTCTCCACAATAACTACTGATAGGACAAGAGGAAATGGCCTCAAGTTGTGCCAGGGGTAGTTCAGGTCAGTCATTAGGAAGAATTTCTACACAGAAAGAATGGTGAAGCCTTGGAACAAGCTGCCCAACGTAGTGGTGCAGTCACCGTCCCTGGCAGTATTCAAGAAACGTGTAGACGAGGCACTTAGGGACAGGGCACTTAGGGGCAGGGTGGTGAGGAGCTTACAGTTGGACTTGATGATCTCGAGGGTCTTTTCCAGCCATAATGATTCTATGATTCAATAGTCAATCTGTGCCTATGTTTTCTTTTAAGCTACTTATAATGCAGAACCACCACCCACTCCGATTTCTTCTCTACTGCAAGTCTTCACACAAGATAAACAAAGGCAGAATGGAAGAAAAAGGTATGTTGGAGTGTACTCCACTTGTCACTTACGAAGAACTTCAGGTAACTAAAGTGCTAACTACTCTTTCTTTTGATACCTATCTGTATCTGCATCCTGCTGTACGATCCTGCTCAAGTCTCCTTCACAGAAGCAAAACAGAAGGAACGAGTGACAGCTCTACAGTGTATTAGTGCTTGGAAAAAAATGTCAAACCTTTAATTGCTCTATAACATTAATATTTTTCCTTTTAGAAAATGAAGAGCAAGAAGGTAGTCTAGACTCAGGTTAAAGATCTTACCTATCAAGAATCACTGAATGACTGACTAAGATTGTACAAAAGCAGTTTAGGGCCACATTCACAGAACTCATGTTGTATAGAGTAGAAACATAAAATAGCAGTTTTAAAAAAATGAAACCTTTGTTTTGTAAAGCTCAAGTTCGTTGTCTGTTATTCTCCAAGGTTCATCTTCTTTCATTTTATCTGCAACTTCTTGTTCTTTATCTTCTTCATGGAGTCTGAATGGCTCTATCATTTCTTCAAAAGCTGCAATACTGAAAGAATTGAGTGAATACTTGCGTTAAAACAGCCTGCACATCAGCAATGACTTTCATCCTATAGGAAAGTAATTTTTCCTGCTATGTGAAAATAAGATTTACTGAAAGATTTTCACTTCTTTTTGCACAGAGAATCAGCTATTTCACAGGCACATACAAAAGTTAAGGGTAGACCTTCTGTTCAGTTAAGAAGAACTACAAAAGCTTTCACTGCTCGTACACAGCTAAACAGAGTTTTAGCCTGTTTTAAAAAACTTATTTTTGCAAATTAACTTTTGCAAGGGTTTTATGCTATAGTTGCTTGAAAATTGAACAGTATTACCTTACAGGGCATGTAGTAACATGAGCGAAGTTCAAAGCAGGAATCACAGGGAAAGAAAAAATAATAATAATAATAAAAAAAAAAACACACAACTTCTAAACTTTTGTGAGTTATCCTCCTTTGTGTACAGGATATTGCACCACACAAACCAGATTTTTCTAAATCTATCATTATAGTCTAAAGGCTAGAGATTAAATACTGTTCTAGATTACCAGAAATGGGAGTTGTTAGTTAGTTCTAGATTATTAGAAGTGAGAGTTATCACGTAGTTCTTTTCCTGCGTTTTTCTCAAACATGTTATAGGAAGGTCTTTTATGCTATATTATAACATGGCTCCATATATAATTAAGTTGTAGGGTCTACTCTATCAAATTTTTTATGTAGGTAAGCATGAAATATTTTGAATTTATGACAGAGATCAAGAACTCAACTAACATCTTATACTTTATACTAATACAACTAATACTTTGTAAGACTTACTTTTCTTTCTTTGGTTTAGTATTAATATCTCCAAGGACCATGATGTCGGAGAAATCTATTCGAAATTTACTGAGCAAAGTAGCCATCCTGTATTAGAAGAACAAGCCTTTATACATTAACTGTATTTATAATTATTTCACAAGACAAATAGAAACTTGATACTAAAAGCACTAGTTTGAAAGAAAGAAAAGAAAAAAACAGCATGTGACAGAAAATCTTTGAAGTACTAGGTTATAGAAACCTGGCATATTGCTATAAAATGACACAATGTTGGGGGAAAAGTATTTAAAAAGTTTAAAATAAGAGAAAAATCCTTCCTTTAAAACCAATTTCAGAAGCACTTCTGAGGAACAAAGAAAATGCCTGTGTTAGATAATGCTACAGACAAATTAGAGTAATTTGAGGAATCACCTCATCCAACATAATCTGAGAGCAATGGAACAATTCTGAGGAAAGGAGGAACAGAGTATGGTCCAAGGAGGAATAAGACACGGTCAAACTCTTGCTAAACAACTGAAAGAAAGCTAGTAGTAAGAGAAAGTCATCTACTGTACACTTAAATTAAGAGGTAAACTTACGCTCTTCTGTCATGATCAATCCTGTTTATTTTTCCACCAATGAACACTCTGATCTTACAATCCTTCCATTTTTTCTTGGTTGTAAGAAGATAAGGAATCAATAGTGTCAAACCTGCAAATTCAGCAGAGTTCAGGAGCACAATAATTTTAAGAAGAGAGTTTACTATTACAAATTTGTAACATATATGAATTGACTGAAAGATACCTGCTAACAACTATTTAAAAATCACTTTAATTTGTTTTTATACTTTGTTAAAGTATAAAATATATTACCGCCATCATCAAAGAGCCACCAGACATCAATATTGCTTTTGCCTTGTTTCTTCTGAAACTGAGTACTGGCATCAAGAAGTCTTTGGTCAGCTAAGTTTAAAGGAGATGTGCTCTTCAAGTCTGGAAAATAAACAATACAATATACAGGTGATTTTTAAAATGTTTAGGTTAGTAACTCCCAAAATCAAATGCAAAGTCTTATATCAGTATTTTGTGATGTTGATGATTTGTTTACATTTAATTAAAAAAAAAAAAAAACCTAACCTTTTTCTTTCCACCCAAGACTGATTTTGATTGAAAGAATAGACATTAAGAAATATTTAGAGATTTCACAAGGATTTGCAAGTCTTAAGTTTTCCAGACAAATAACTGTACAAAGATCACATACATACTTCAGATCATTAAATCATGTACTACTGTTACCTCTTACATATGACAAAGATCTTACTTCCTTTAAAACACATCTACACACTGATTTTCTGTTACTTAACAAAACAGGGAGATATTTATAAATAAAAATGCCCTGTGAAGCACTGTTCTTCATTTCTTAAATCCATTTTTTTTTCTTTTAAGCATGTGATCAAAAGAAAAGATAGTTGTGATGTTTTGCTGGAAACAACGTTTTGAATGTGCAAGGTTCTCAACACAAATTAGACTGCCTTATGTACCAAGACCATTATTGCATCTACTGTACAGACACTTATCAGAAGGGCAATTTCCAAGAGATTAGTATGTGCAAATATTTTAAAAACTATGCAAAAAAAATCCTAACTCCTTTCCCTTAGCTAAAACCTAAATTTGACCAAGAGGCAGCAGTTTGATATCCTTCTTGCTCCTTATACCATGTAATTTAAAAAATATATATACAATACATATGTCACTGATTTAAATAAGCATACTAGTTTACTGCATACTAGTATCCTTCAAACTGTTATCTTGTATTTCATATTGTCAGGTTTCATTATTAAAATATAATGGTTCCTAGGTATTAAAATTGCAAAGAAAAAGTTGACAATGAGGTAATCATATAACTTAACTCTCATATAAGTCTGAGACAAAACTCAAAATTGCTTAATTCATCTCTGAAGTAATGACTCAAAATAAACATTTTTCATCGTTTTAGATGCTCATCTCACTGACAGCAACAATAATCACTGTAAACATACTGCAAATACACTATGGCACCAGTTGGGAGTATAACAGTGGAAAGACCTTCCCTTACTACTACATCAACTAATGACCCAATAATATTATCTGAGACCCAGAGAACTCACTAAACTCCCCAAAACACTTCAAGAGTGACTTACAAAACACGAAGTTTTTTTTTTTAAAAAAAAAACATCCAGCATTGAGTTTCAGACATGTGCAATTCATTCTGAGCAACAACCACCTCTGAGAGCTTGCATGATCTTCCATTTTTACACAGTCTAATCCCTGAAAATGAATTTTACTTCAGCTCAAGTATAAAAAAAACAGGCTAATGTTGCATGGTTGTCTTTTTCTCTCACTCTTCTTTATTTTTTATAGGGAGAGAGCTAACTGGGACATCTTCAGGGACCTACTTGTAGGAATCTCCTGGGCCAGAGTCCTAGAAGGGAAAGAGGGAGTCCAGGAGGGATGGCTAATATTCAAGTACCATTTTCTTCAAACTCAGGATGGGCGCATTCCTGCAAGAAAGAGGCCAGGCAAGGAGGGGCAGGAGATCTGTGTGGCAAGGAGTTCTTGGGAAAACTTAATGAGAAAGAGAGAGCATAAGTAATATAGAATATGTCAGACCACATTTGAAGAGTGTTGGAACACCATCAGAGAATGCAGAGATGCAACGAGGAAGGTCAAGGCCCATTCGGAATTACAGTTAGAGAGAGATGTCAGGGGCAACAGGAAGGGTTTCTATAAATACATCAGCAGCAAGACGAAGGCTAGGGAAAACCTGGGCCTGCTGCTGAATGGGGAGGGTGCCCTGGTGGCAGAGGATGCAGAGAAGACAGAGTTACTAAATGCCTGTCTTTACTGCTGAGGCCAGTCCCCATGAACTACAGAGCCTGGAGACAAAAGACAGAACCAAGAGAAAGGAGAATTTTCCGCTGGTCGAGGAGGATTGGGTTAGGGATTATTTCGGCAAACTGCAAATGCCCCAATCTATGGGCCCGGATGGGATGCACTCAAGAGCGCTGAGGGAACAGAGCGGGATCACTGCTCGGCCACTCTCCATCATCTTAGAGAGGACACGGAGAGCCGGGAAGGTGCCTAAGGCCTGGGAGGAAACAACGTCACTCCAGTCTTGGCCAAGAGGGAGGAACCAGGGAAGTACAGGCCCGGCAGCCTCACCCCCGTCCCTGCAAAGGTGATGGAGCAGCTCATCCTAGAGAGCATCTCTAGGCATGCAAAGGAAAAGAAGGTGATCAGGAATAGTCAGCATGGATTCACCAAGGGGAAGTCATGTCTAACGAACCTGATAGCCTTCTACAAAGGGAAGACCAGCTGGATGGACGATGGCAGAGCCATGGATGTTGTCTACCTTCACTTCAACAACGCTTTCGACACACTTTCCCATAACATCCTCATGAGGAAGGTCAGGAAGTGTGGCTTAAATGAGTGGACATTGGGGTGGATGGAGGACTGGCTGGATGGCAGAGCTCTGTTCAGAGGGTGGTGATAAATGGGGCCGAGTTTGGTTGGAGGCCTGTGGCTAGTGGTGTCCCGCAGGGGTCAGTACTGGGCCCAGGGCTGTTCAACTTATTCATCAGTGACTTGGACGAGGGCACAGAGCGCACCCTGGGCAAGTTTGCAGATGACGCCAGACTGGGAGGAGTGGCCGACACTCCCGAGGGCTGTGCTGCCATCCTGATGACAGGATGGAGAGTTGGGCAGAGAGGAACCTCATGAGGTTCAACAAGGACAAGTGCAGGGTCCTGCACCTGGGGAGGAATAACCACAGGCACCAGGACAGATTAGGGGTTGGCCTGCTGGAAAGCAGCTCTGCAGAGAGGGATCTGGGAGTCCTGGTTAACAACAAGTTAACCATGAGGCAGCAGTGTGCCCTCGTGGCCAAGAAGGCCAATGGGATCCTGGCCTGCATCAGGAGGAGCGTTGCCAGCAGGTGGAGGGAGGGGATCCTGCCCCTCTGCTCAGCTCTGGTGAAGCTGCACCTGGAGTATTGGGGGCAGTTCTGGGCTACAAGAGGGATGTGGAGCTTCTAGAGGGGGTCCAGTGGAAAGCGACAAAGATGATTAAGAGACTGGAGCATCTATCATATGGAGCATAGACTAAGGAGGAATGACTAAGTGAGCTAGACCTGCTTAGTCTGGAGAAGAGAAGACTGAGAGGGGATCTAATCAACATGTACAAGTACCTGAGGGGAGAATGTAAAGAGGATGGGGCCAAATACTTCTCCGTAGAGGTTACTGACAGGATGAGGGGTAATGGGTACAATTGAAACACAGGAAGTTCCATCTCAGTATGAGGAAGAACTTCTTTCCTGTGAGGGTGCCAGAGCACTGGAACAGGCTGCCCAGAGAGGTTGTGGAGTCTCCTTCTCTGGAGATCTTCCAAACCCGCTTGGATGCAGCTCTGGGCCATGTGCTCTGGGTGACCCTGCTGGAGTGGGGGTAAGGAGGGCTGTTGGGTGAACTAGATGATTGCTAGAGGTGCCTTCCAACTTCAGCCACTCTGTGATTCTGTGATACACACACACACATAGCACATATGCGCACACACACAGACACATATATACACACATATTTTTATGTATAAATATATATATTTTATATAAACTATAAGGTGCATGTGTATATATATATATATATATACACATATGCAGGGGGGAGGGAAAAGGGGAGGAAGGGAAAGGAACCAAAATTAACGATGTGAATGATTTAACACAAAAAGATGGAAAATGCCTGCCTTTTTTCAACAGTGGTTTTGTTGGAGTCTTTCCATCCTCGTCCTCTTCTGGAAAATGTTTAAAGATACAAAATAAAAATGTTAATTTCTTTCATGCTGTTAGTGAAAATAGAAATTGTGTATATTAAAAAAGTAACTTAAGCAAGAACAAGAAAGAAAACTCGGAAAACAAAAGTGCATAATGAAATGATATTTCATATGGAAACGCCCACAAATGCAGCCTACTATGTCCTGAAAATGATTTGAACCTCAAGGAGTTGAGGGAAGGAGGCAAGGATAAGTGAGACATGCGGTTTCCTTCCTAACCATAAAGTCACCATAGGCTAGCTCTTTAAAAATAACGGTAAAGTCAATTATCAGTTACTGTAGTGTCACAGTTTCTTGAATTATTGTTTTTTATATGCATATAATAACCTGAGATGAAAAAATCCTTCTTATACATAGCAGTCATAAAAAAAAAAAGGAAAAGAAAAAAAAATGTACCCCGTAGTTTGTAGCCCATAAACCTTTTTACTTGATTTATTTAGCACCTTGGATATTAAAGATTTATTTTATATACTAGTGTTCTAAGACAAAGTATTTAAGTAATTAGACAATAGGCTAGGATAGCATGAGAGGTTTCTGTGTTTCCAAGGCCCACACCCACACACACCCTCACCCCTTAAGTACTACTCTAATGAAAAGAAAAGCAAAGAGAGAAATAGTGGGAATTCAAATGTCATTGCTAGCTACAAAGTTACCTTTATGTAGAGCATGAGTTTTTTCACTGGATGATGGAGCAAAAGCTATACAAGTGTCTGTCTCAGTCTTTTTACTATAATCCACTTTTACTATGACATCCTTGGCACATGCAGATTTTTCCTGGGATGACAGTAACTCTTCTTCAAGGAAGAAAAAAAAAACAAAAAAAACACACAATATAAACTTATTATTTGTCCCAAATATATCTGGCAGAAGTATGCAATTATATCTGGGATTCTTCACAGTTGGCTGGACTCAACAACCTTGCTATGCAAATAACAAAACACTTGAAACAAATGAGAAGGAACAAGGAAAGAATAAAACACTTGTATTAAGTACAGAGCGGTGCCCCCTCTGAAAATAACTTCAGTTTCCTGCTACTTCCTTCCTAGGTTTTTCGGCACCACAGCTGCCTGGGCTTAAGTAAACTCAACATCCTCAGCAGATACTATTAAGAGTCTCTGACACCTTCGAGTCATGATTTCCTGGTCTCCTGTTTACACTGCAGAGTCACTCCTGGCTGTTTCTCACATCCCTCTGCCTTCTGGCATAGAGCAGCAAGTTCCCTGTCTCCCTCCAAATCCTAATCCTCTTTCTGGAGGGTGCCACCTGCACAACACATGTTACAGGTCATGAGTATTCTTCCTCTTTGCAGTCACATCGCACGGAAAGGGCTATGGACAACTGAACAGCATCAGTTTCAGGACACACCTTCCAAGAAAGCTCATCGGCTTCTTTCTTTATTTTGCTTGAGAACAGAAGTTGTACTAGCCAGTTTAAGACTAGTAGTATACAAAGTGTAACTACATCTTCTACACTAAAAACACAAAATCTTTCCAGACATAGAGCAGATTTCCTTAGAAAATATGATGTCTTTACTGGTAGCAGTTTGGAGAAAGGAGAAAAAACAACAAAGATGACCCTCCGTTTTCTTGGACCATGCAACATTTACTACATGAATTTTCTTAATTTCCAGAATGGGATCCTAAGTATTTCCTAATAATTTTATAGACATATTTGTGGCAGTAAGTAGTTATATACTGGGAAGCAAGCTCTATCATGTTGCTGAACATGGTTTACTTTGATTATATCTTCAGAAGATGGTAATTGAGGGAAACTAGAACAGCTGTTTCCCAGAAGTAACAAAATAAATCATACCTTGCCCCTGAAGGTGAGAAATATCCAAGCCCTCCTTTAGGCGGATGACAACTACACCATACTGAATGTCAAAGGCATCACTACACAAAAGGGGCAAAAAATAAAACAGTATTAAAACCTTTTATAGACTTGTCTGACCCTAGAGACCTAGCCTTCTCACGGCAAATTTTAGAGATTAAATATTGCTATTTTAACTGCCAAATTATGAGTTCGTATTAGAATTTCAGTTGCAGTTCCATATCATCAACTGCATCAATGAACTGAACAGACCCTGAAAAGAAACCTACAGAGAGGATATCCATTCTATTTCCTCTCTCTCACCCTAAGATATAGAATGGTGATTAAAAAAGGCAGTATAAACAAGCCAGACAAGTTCTCGCAGAGATGATGGAAAACATTGCGAGACATAAATCTGATTTTGTTAGCATTCAATCATCAGTGTTTTAATTGTAAATATCTCATTAATTACATTAATTACAGTTTAATTCACAAAACTCCCATGTTATTTCCACAGATGGCAATCCCACGAGCTTTTTTTCATTAAGACTTTTTTTCCAGAAAGTAAGATCTGATACAAAGTGTTCAAACTTTCAACATATACCATAGCAAATACATGAAACAAGTTGTTGTTCATGTAAGAAGCAAAAGTTTATGGATATTTTTAATTCATTATTTATTCTTTTCCAATCTCTGTAGATTAGATCCATCTAATTTTGTGTTTCTCTCACACACTTCAGAAATTTTGTCATCCAAACATACACTTTGACCTATAGCTTCTACTTATTCCCCTCTAGTTCCCCTCTAATTCATGTGAAGAACTATTAAAAGCACTTAAGCAGCATAAGACAAAACACAAAATGTGTTAAGTGTGGCAAGCAAGATTTGTTTTTCTCAAACATGTGTGTAGTACAATTTATTCGATAAAAGTTTTCATCTGGAACTGGACTGCCTTTCAGAACTGGCAAATTACACTGGGATTTTCTTTTCCATCTACTTGTTGGCTGCTGCTTTACTTTGTATTTCCAGTGCTGTGTATCATCTACAAGAAATACTGTACTTACAAGAACACTAGCTGGAAGATACAACTTTGGCATAAGAATAGATTCATTCTTTACCCCTAATCTGTGCAAAAATTGTAGAAAAAAAAACTTCAGTAGAACATATGGTTTCATGCATTCAGCAGATTGACACATAAAACACCATTTCAAAGTCTGAAGACAGCAACTCTTAAATCTCATACTATCACCACAAATCTCCCTAGAAAAAGGGTTATTTTCTAGAAATAAGAGGTATTTAAACTGTAAGAGTTACTTACTAATTTCCATATCAAAGAAGAAGAAAAAACAAACAAAAGCAAACAAACAGAAAAAAACACACACACACCTGCAATGAAGATTGCTGGATCAGCAATGTGAAAAATTTGAGCATCTTTCTGAAAACTCTGAGAGAGAATCTGTGTGATTAATACCTTTATTCTTTTTTTTTTAACTTATGTTTTATTTCTGCACATTTGATAATAAGACACTTATCGACACTTATACATTTTCTACTTACTGGAATAAATTGATATATGTTTCAACATCTCTCATGTCACTTTGTCTCCAGTTTTTCTTAAATCCAACAACAAGGGTATTAGGCCTCATTCTACCCAAACCAGCAGCCTAAGAAGAACACAAAAATATTACTAATTCTAAGCTACCTAAATAATTACAGGTTCAATTTTTTTTTTAAATGTAGAAATTGCATAATGAAAATACTGAAAATACTTCAGCATGCCCACTGTAAAAACCATTTCCATTAAAGAAAGGAGACAAGTATACCTGCATTAAGTACTGTCCTCCATCCCTCAAGTCTTCTGCATGCACTGGTGCATAGAAGGCCTTCATCTTACTTTTAATGAGCCATCGCTGATATCTGGCCAAATCAGTTGACAGTTCCTTCACGGCTTGCCTCCGAGGACCCTTTTAAAATTAGCAAATAAAATGGGAGTGAGAACAAGCAGTACTATTATCAGCAGTAGCAATGCCCAATTTCTTATTTCACTGCTAGAACACAAATCAAAGTTGAAGAGTCTCAAAATAAGCTTCCCCGCTACCCAAAAAAAACTAAGAAAATTAAAGACACTTTCAACAGCAATAAAAAATAGTGTGTGGAACAGCAACACAGAGTGGACCAGATACTCATTTTTAAGGACAGGATTCTTGAAGTTTTAGCATCCTTGTCCCAGATCACAACCAGCTCACCACCAGGTGTCACAAACTTATCTTCTAAAGCCTAATACATTCTTAGAAGAAAAAGATTTTGCAATTAAAGATATACGGATAGAGAATGACAATATTAGGTTTTACGAGACTCTGTTTCAAGCTGTACTAAAATCGAGTGTCTTCTTTCACCCATAAGCCTTCTATTCCTCCATAATTCATACATATGAGTATGTATGAATATTTATATATAATACTTCTATTTCAGAAAAGCTTGGCCATAGTAGCAATTTTACTGTAGTTCTATGAAAACTATTTCTTGCAAGACACAATGCAACATGCAGAAGCACAATGCACAATCTGCATTGCTAATCCAAAATCACTGCTTGTGAAAGCAAAGATGGGAGGAGCTAAAGGCACCAACTGTCAGACAACAAGACCATCACAGTGTCCTATTTAACATCAAGGGAGCATCAGAATTGCCCCAGTCTCTTAAGTTTCTTATAAAACTGGTGATTACCTTTCCTCCCCGGGCTGGTAGCTCCCATATACCTATCAAATTCCCTCAAATTACTGAAGTTTTCAGTACTATTTTACATTGCTACTTATTTTTACATCATCTTATCATTTTATGATTTGCTATATCAATTTCATCTATAGAAAAATGAAGCAGATGTTCCAGTGCACCTCACCTTCTTGTTATTTTTCATTTTATTATTTCTATTAGGAGGAACTATTGGGCTCCTCCTGGACAGCAAAATGCAGAACACAGGATGAAGCATGATCAAGAACATAGAAGTCCTGTTCCTACAAATGGTAATAGCTGTGGGGGAGCTTTCAAAGATGAAAGCATTAACTTAGATCCAGACCATTATTAGCATAAGCTCCCAGAAATCCTCAATTCAAAACTGCTTTCCTGCAAGAAAATTATTCTTTTCAGGGCAGTCCTATTTGTGAGGGGCAATTTATGAAAACTTACAGCTCAGATATTCTTCAGTTTGTACCTCGCACTCACTGATGAGATTTTATATGGACAGTTATATACTAGCTGGGTGCAGGAGAAGTCCTTAGAAGAGCTGACAAAAGTTTTCACATGCAATAGAGTAACCTATCTATTTAACAAAGTAACTAGTTTATGTTTCTAAAGATAAAACTGGCAAATATTTGCTTACAAGTTCTGTGTTGCACTAACTGCATTTGTTTTTAACTAGTAGATCAGAGCAATTCCTGTTCATTTAATCTGGCAAACCTAAGTACATAGAGAAGAATTCAAGTTTCATGTTTAAAATTCATCCTCCCTTACATGTTTTTATTGATGTGATACAAAGTTTCTCCTTAAAATATGAAGCAAAGCTATCACAATCCTAATATGCTGAAACATATTCGGCAACATTTATCAGAGATGCAATAACCTCTCTGTAGCCAACTTAAGCCTTGGAGCAGATCCCAGAATGACACCCACCTTCAAACAAATGGAACTTGTAACAGCATGATTTTGAAGAACAGCTACTTAAAGCTTCCTCTCTTCTTCCTACCCCCAAAACACACCTGCCTGGCATATAAATTTACAGACGTATTCTGATCTTACGCCTAAAGACAAGGTTATGGTCCCTTTAAAGGGACTTTTCTTTCCCTTTTTCAAAGACAGAGGACTGCTGAAGTTGCATTGATGCAGAAAAACAAATGAAAGACAATATTATCCCGGGAGAAAAGTTAGCTAAATGTTAGTGTGTGGGGAAAGAAAGACAAGGTTTACATAAGTAGGTTTGAATTAACTTCAAGCAAACTCCAAAAATCCAGTGTGGCTGCAATTTAAGTTGAACTGATTGTTGAGGTAAGCCATGTTTCGTCAGTAACCATTTTGTGGCACCAACTGCACACAGCCAGTCATTCTGACTACTCCGTCCAAAGTATGAATAAGTACATGGGACTGAAAGATACAAGGCAGAAGAGCCTCAGATTGTAATCCAACTTCACTCCTATAAAACTTCCTAGTCAATGATCAAAGATACTAATTCTGCCCCTCTGCCATACATATCATGCATATCCTACAACACAACTTTCATTTGCAAGGCTTTCCTGTGTCTACACTAGAATGAAAAAGATGCAAAGCAGGTACTGTCGGTTATGTTAACTCTCATATTAAATTTCAAAGCTTCCTTAAAGATGTAGTACAGGAAAGATGGTGATGCCTGTATGAGTAGATTCCACACGAAGTTTCAATTTTTGTACTCCCTGCATTTAAAAATGGCAGCTGTGTAAAAAAAAAAAAAAAAAAAAAAAAAAGCCAAGGTTATTCTAAAATAAAAAGGGAGAATACACTCACCATATGCACATGGCCACAAATCATCAAGCCTACATTTTTGGTGAAAGCATGGACAAGGTGAAGCAAAGCTGGACGTGAGTTTGGAGCACCTGTCATAATTAAGCACTGAGGTCTGGAACAGTGAATTGAGAGAGGAAAAAAGTTAGAATTTGTTTCCTGTGGGGTTTTGTTTACTTATTTTATCTCTGTCCCTCATTCTCTCTCTCTCTCTCACACACACACACAGAGAGAATCTTCAAAACACTAGACATCAGAACATAACCCTCAGGGCAGAAATAGTAATCATACATTATGTTTAATCAGGAAAAGATTAATCTTTCACAGTTGTCAGTGTACCAATGATTAATCGTTTTCAAACTTGATCCCTCTAAGTGTGACAATTTTCACATTTCAAATAAGAAACACAATAAAAGCCAAGACTAAAGAGGAATGAATTCCATCTCCATGTAAGGAAGAACTTCTTTCCTGTGAGGGTAACAGAGCCCTGGAACAGGCTGCCCAGAGAGGCTGTGGAGCCTCCTTCTCTGGAGATCTTCCAAACTCGCCTGGGTGCCACCCTGTGCCACGTGCTCTGGGTGTCCCTGCTGGAGCAGGGGGGTTGGACTAGATGATCTCTAGAGGTCCCTTCCAACTTCAACCACTCTGCCATCCCTGTGAATTGCTTTATGCCTTTTAGGTCACATCCTTTTTCATGTTCTAGCTTAGATTATTCTCTACTAACAGAAAAAATGGAATCACATACTTTTGCATCACTATCACTCAGAAGTCGCAGCCAAATGACTGCAAATGATTCTAGACAACTTCCTAATCAGTTCTAGAAGTTGAAGTATCCAGTCACACAAGATAGCAAATTAGCTTTGGTGATTTTTATATTTTCTCAATTCATATGATGGTTCCAGTTCATTTTCCATAATAGTAATAGGTGGTTTTAAGATGTGCCCTTAAAATCCAAAACATTTTCTGCCATACATAAGAAACCACTGTCACATTAAAAAGAACAATAAATGAATACTCTTATTGCCAGTGTGCTTAACACTGGGTTACATGGAGGTCTAACTCTTTTGGAAAACAATTAGACAAGTTTACAAGCCAAAAAGCTCCATACTAACTTCATAAATGAAAGAATTAAAAGTACTTTCAAAAAAACTCCAAGTACAAACTGATCAGCAGAGCATTCATAGACTGTATCAGCACAAGCATAAAGTCACAGGTAGAAAGTTGAAACAGACTCCCAGTAGACAGCAATGAGGAAGCAACACCGATAACATTTGCTTTACCAAATATTTATGTCAGGCTTTAGAACTGCACTTGTTCGAGAGAAAAAAAAGTTTGAAAATTTCTGCTCTTGATAAGCTAAACAGCAACAAATGAATTGCAATTCAGACTGTGTTTTTTCTAATTAATGATAGAATAGGATGTAAGACATAATTTAAATCTCATTATTTACAAGCACTTTGTGTGAGAGATGTTAGGGTAGCCTGTTTGCCTACAGAGTGCAGAGAGCATCTCTTACGTGAAACAGCTCTGTACTGAACAGAACATTATACTTTCTCATGGATTTTACTTTAGACCACTTTTAGTCTGATTACATGGACTGAATGCCCATTAGCAGTTTGAAGCATGTCTTCTAGTTCAGTTTTATCAAAAAGGCTCATCCACAGGCCCCAAGACCAGCCCATGAGGTAGAGTGCCATAAATGCATCAAGAGAGTTGCTTCTAAATGCACTCGAGGTCAAAAATAAAATGCTAATGCAGAGATCCCACAGGCTCTCCAGGAATACTGCAATTCAAAATTGTTACAACCTATAGGAAGTGAATGGACAATTTAACGGACACCATCTTTAGCATCAGAATAACTGTTACCTGAAGTTTTTCACATGATCTTCCACTCCTGAGAGGCGAATAGAATGCTGTAGTGCATTCAAGTAAGTCAGAGCTTGCGTTGAGGATCCCCAATTCACATCTGTGACAATATTTGAAATTTCAATATTTTAGTAAAAGAAATTCTATACAAAACTACATGATCAAGAAATGAATAGACCAGAAAAATCACAAAATAAGGTACATCTTTGTATACAACACTGGTTTACAAACCCTACAACTAAATAAGCAATTCTAATTCTGTAAAAGCATTCTGAAACAATTTTCAGCTTTACATTTTACAGTTAAGAAAGAAAAAGTGGATGGAAGTAGTTTCCTATATTTCAAAGGACATGGCAGCTTCAGAGAAAAACATAACATATAAGAAAAAAAAAGTCTTTAGTCATTCTATGTCACAGCAAAAGAAAAGTAGTTTAAAATGCTGAAATTAAGTCAAGTATTTTAAGGTATACTACTAATGAAGAGAGGATAAAGACTAGATTTAGCAGTTCCAGTAAGATTATTAGGTTGATGAGGAAATGAAAATTCCCAATATCCCCTCTATTGCCATTATACATGTTATTCTTTTGCTAGTTAGAATGAATTTATTATCCAAGTATTTCATAATTTGCATAGCGCAGTATATTGTCTTTTTCTTACTGTCAACCTAAGGAACACTATTGGCTCAATTCTGCTCTAACAAAATACACATTTTTGGTACTTTCAGCCCTGCAACATAATCTCTTTTAATATGCTTCTTTCTCATCTTTCTGTCTTTCCTTCAGTTGTTTACATTTAAGTACAAACATGTTTGATTTAGATAAGCCTCCCTCCCCCCCTTTTTTTTTTCAGTGGAAAGCAGGGGACAGAAGCAGTGAACGTACACATTTCAGTTCTTGGCCCAGTCCTGTTCAATTTATTCATCAATGACCTGGATGAGGGCACAGAGTGCTCCCTCAGCAAGTTTGCTGATGATACCAAACTGGGAGGAGTAGCCGATACCCCAGAGGGCTGCGCTGCCATCCAGAGGGACCTGGACAGACTGGACAACTGGGCGGTGAAAAACCTCATGCAATTCAACAAGGCCAAGTGCAAGGTTCTGCACCTGGGGAGGAATAACCTCAGACACCAGTACAGGCTGGGGACCAACCTTCTGGAGAGCAGCTCTGCAGAGAGGGACCTGGGTGTCATGGTGGACAACAAGCTGACCATGAGGCAGCAGTGTGCCCTCGTGGCCAAGAAGGCCAATGGGATCCTGGGGTGCATTAAGAAGAGCATCTCCAGCAGGTCGAGGGAGGTGATCCTGCCCCTCTACTCAGCCCTGGTGAGGCCACATCTGGAGTATTGTGTCCAGTTCTGGGCCCCACAGTACAAGAGGGATGGGGAGCTGCTGGACAGAGTTCAGCAAAGGGCTACAAGGATGATCAGGGGCCTGGAACATCTGCCCTATGAGGAGAGGCTGAGGGAGCTGGGCCTGTTCAGCCTGGAGAAGAGAAGGCTGAGAGGGGACCTGATCAGTGTCTATAAGTACCTCAAGGGAGGCAGTGAGGAGGATGGTGCTGGCCTCTTTCAGTGGTGGCCACTGACAGAACTAGAGGTAATGGCCACAAACTGAATCACCAAAAGTCCCACAGGAACTTAAGGAAAAATTTCTTGACAGTGAGGGTGACAGAGCACTGGAACAGGTTGCCCAGAGAGGTTGTGGAGTCTCCTTCTCTGGAGATCTTCCAAACCCGCTTGGATGCAGTCCTGTGCCACGTGCTCTAGGTGACCCTGCGTGTGCAGGGGGGTAGGACTAGATGACCTTTGCAGGTCCCTTCCAACCTTAAGCATTCTATGACTTCTATGACTTTTATGACATTTGCAATGGCAGCTGGAAAGCCATAAACAGATGTTTGAACTAGTAAGCTAAACATAATCAAGATCCTTGTTTCTCCAAGAGGCCATGATTCTACCTTCCCCACCAAAACGAAGCGATGTTTCCATACATACCTGGTTTCTTGTAAGTGACATATATGTAGAGTCCAAGGACTATGACATACGTTAGAAGTGCTGCCCACCAATTAATGACAAACATCACAATGCAGCACAGAATTGCTCCAACAAGAGAAATCCACATATTGTAGTACTTGAAAGCAGGACGCCAACCTAAATCAAGATACGATTTGTAGGAATAGGAAGGAAGAGAGAAGGAACTTGTAACTACTTCACTACTGCAGAGGAAAGCAGTAGCTGTCACTTTCCACCTTCCTCAGTGCTTTGCATTGCACTTCATGGTAATATATGGCAGTTCAAGCAGTGTACAAAATAAAGACTTTGACACATTTCTGCTTTGATTTTCCATGACATTTCAAATTAGTTTTCTTAATGATGAGAAACATTTGTATTCCTACAAGCATATCTCAAAGCAGGAGTTTGAAGATACTTGTACCAGTATGTACATTAAAACATGCCTACTTGCATTATGGTTGATTTTGTTTACAAAGATTTTAAAAATGGTTTATCAGCAAGTCTCTCACACTCATACAACTATAATCAGTTAGTAGAAAATTACTATTATTACATGACTAGAGATTCTCACTATATTAAAAAAGGACAGACATTCCAAAAAGAATGTGAATGTGCCAAAGGACTGCCAGTATTTCATCCCCTTATTTGCCACAGGGTAATGCACAAACACACCAAACATTCACCATAATACACAAAATGTTCTTCAATTGTAGTCACTTGGTTCATTCCTTTATTCTAGCTAGCACATCAAACAAAGGCTATAAAAATGTCAATACCACCTGCAATTCCAGTTTCTTCTCTACTGGGAGATTACCCACACTAAAAGGTAAATTACAGGAAAGGGTAGATCTTGAACTTCTAATACTGAATTACAAGGAAAGCTTTTCTCAAGTAATAAGCCTTAAAAGGCACTTCATCACAGGATACAGCAATTGGAAGTTATGATCATATTTCTATTGGAGAGTTTCTGAAAAAAACTGAATCATCTTTTGATCCCTCAGCAAAGATGACAAAAAGCTCCCACAACTTTACTAATCACGGATGGCTTAGTCCTCAGAATTTCAGAGGACCCAAGTACACACCATATGAATTCAATGAACCATAAAAATCAAGTAGACATTTAATAATTAAATTTAACAGAGAAAAAAATAAGATATATTTTTGCATCTAGATATTGCAGGCTGAACTATCAAATGTGGTAAACCCAAATGTGATTCCTACCTGGAGATTTTGCCAGAGAAGCGTGGAATACAGAGAAGTTAATCAAGGCATATGAAGCCAAGAAGAAATTAGAGATAATTGGAGCAATGACATTCAATTCAGCTGCAAAATCAAAACCAAAAAAAGCCAATGAAACGTAAGATTAAATGGCTTTGCAGATTCAAAAACCTGCTACAGAACAACCTTATTTTATGATGCTCTCTAAGAAAAAGTAGTTTGCCCTTTCTGTACAACAACTGGAGGTATAAAATTAAAAATCACTTACTGATTCTGATTTATTTTCTAATAGTCAGGAAGTTAAACCGATATACACATAATTTTCCATCTCATTTTGGTGTGCTGCACACTATTTCAAAATAATTTAATTCATATAATATTCAAAATAATCTAAAATAAGATTTTTTCCTTTGTGATGTTTGATCAAACACTGCAGCAGGGTACTGAATCCTGAGGAACTCCAGAATCAGTGGTCAGAGCATTAATGTATGTGCAGTATTTTTCTAACTAGCTCAAGTTTCTCCAACAGTATATGGTAAGAGCCTAGTAAGATTCAGACACTGCCAAGCATAGTAACTGTGAACAACAGAAAAAGTCACTATGAATTAACAGTACTGATGTTATTGCAGTATTCTGTTTTAAAGCCATGAGTATCCTCTCCCTCTAGGGCTGGGATGGAAGAGCCTGATGCGCTCTTCCTTGAAGTAGAGTAGTATTTAATGTTTATATTTGTATATCCCACCACGACAAAAAATTGTGACCAAAACACGGAATGTTCTATGCGAGTCCACAAATTTTTGCTCATTCGAATCCAGTTTTCAAGTAGCCTGCTGCAGAGACACCATGACTATACTTACCTTAAAAAGGGATGGGGAAAAGGTTGAAGGAGCAAATGTGGAAAAAACTTTAAGAGCAGTAGCACAGAGCAAGTGGGTGGACACAGAACAGCTAGTTTGCCATTTGCCTAGAAGGCACGTATCACTATCTGGGCTAGTCTTTACCTTTAGCAAAACTAGCAATCATCTCTACTCTTTGCAGCTTAACAAAACACCACACTTTAAAAAGTTTGCCATTCACAGAGGCTATTTGTTTTTATTTCAGTTATTCCTTAATTATTCTGTAATTATACATTTATAATTATTAAATATAAGCATTTATTTCAGATATTTACATCATATATCATATAGCCTCTAATTGAAGCTAAGGATGTATTTTCATCGATTTGCAGTATCTAAAAATAGAGATTTAGCATTATTAAGAAAAGCATGTTACAGCTACAACTCAGACTTATTCTAGTTCTGGACTGAGTTAGATCTAGAAGACAGGAGAAAATAATTCTTAAACTAAACAAGTTTAAAATGCAGACTTAAAAACAAATTGTGCTTTAGACCTCAAGGACACTGTCATCAAGTCATAAATAAAACACTTCATAAAGGACAAAAAAAAAGATATTGAGATTTATTATAATTTGAAACTAACCAATTAATATGAATCCAAGAGCAATTAAAAATGTCAGAAGATATCCTCTCAGTGGTTCATTATTTTTTCCATAGCCTTTTGCAAACATTAGAAATCCTGGATAAATGTTGTCCTTGCACAAAGCCTAAGGAAAAACAAACAAACAAACAAAACCACACAAGTTAATATTTTATTCAAAATGCATCTTTATTAAGGCTTGCTAATGCTTTCTTTCACTGCATATGTTATCTTCCTAAAAGAAGGCTTGTAGCCAAGATGCATAAATTCTATTTGCAATTGTCCTTGTATTTTCCATTTCCTATCCTTCAGTAATTTCCAACAATGACAAAAAGCTTCCCATTTCTACATCTGGTTTACTACTACTATTGCACTTTATGGGAAATTTACCATCATCTTGATTTAAGAGTGAAAGCAATGTTTCCTCAGAAAGCAGAAAGTTGTTCCATGGTACATTAATTCTCTGCCTGAACATTTGCATTTGAATTCTGCAACAGGACTCCTATGTTGGGCTTCTTGATGAACTTTTGGGGGAGAGTGTTTGTTCTGAAGATCATTTGGGGATAAAAAGTTTTACTGAATTAAACAGAACTCACAAGATTAAAAATTAGATTTAAGCCTGAAAAAGAAAAAACAAAGTACTTCCATGAACACCAAAAAAAATATCCTTTACAATATCTATACTTGCCTGGAAGATCTTAGGCGCACTCACAAGAGATGCTAGTGCAGAAGAAAGCGTGGCTGAAAAAATACCTGCAGAAATCAACGGGGCAAATCCTGACACCATGCTCATTACCTGAAAGCAAAAAACAAAACTTACTTAACAGAGTATGAAAAAGTATGTTACTATACATGTGAATGACATTACCTACACACAAAACAAAAATATAATACCCTAAACTCTTCACTTAAAAGCTGTTTGAAATATGCATTCCCATCAATGCCTCTTCTTTAAAACATCTGGTTATTTCAAGGCCTTCATTGTATTACATGCACATGATCTCCTTGGAATTTGGTTCTTCCTTTCTGAATATTAAAACTATCATATAAACTTGAAAGAATTCTGAGCTAGGGGCAACCAGATAGCATTTGCTTGATTTAAAAAGCGCTAAATTAAAATCGAGGTTATTAATGTTACAAATAAATAAAAGAAAAAATAAGAGAAGCTTCTTCTAAAACTGAAAGTAAAACCAGCTACAGGAGAACCATAGTGTTAAAAACTACCCATAACCACAAAATCAAGAGGCACACAAATACAGACGGCCACAGCAGTGAAACTTCCTGAAGCCTGTGAAAATAAGCTTCTTTATAATCATTTAAAATTTTACAATGAATATGGACAAAGTGTTCCTTGACACCCTGCTGCTTACCCTCTAGCTATTTAAGAGCCTCCATCCTTTGCTGTGTTTCAGCAGAATTTTTACATGCTTCTGAAACATAATTTTGTGCTACTTCTGACTTTTACCCTAAGTCTCATAAAAACTCAAAGTTCCTCAAATTACTTTTTAATAACTTGTTAAGTTCCTCAAATTACTGTGCTACCAGCGGACAGCCTTATGACACTAAGCAGAGAAGTGCTCAAGGCCTGCCATGAACTGTTCTTCACTTGCCATGACTGAGACAGGAACCAAAGGTGGTCGTCTTACGCAAGACTCCTACCATCCCGCAGAGTCTGATTCTTAGTCTCTCACACATGGCTCTTGGTTTAAATTTCTTAGCATCACCCTAGCCTTCCATAACTAAATCTTATTACGGGTCACACACGTTCTGTTCCACAAAAGCACTCAAACTCAGACCTGCCGAAGCACAAAACACAAATCAGCTCTTTGTTGAAATTACTTAATGAAACACAAAGCGTAAAGAAGTGACAAAATACTACCTATTTTTTAACCAAGTCAGACATACAAGTTAGTTGGTACTTTCAGCCTTAGAATCTGTATCCTTCCAACCAGCAAGAAAAGTGATACAGACATCTCATTTTAGAGATAAGCTTGTGTTTGTGAAATACCTCCTGTTATTATTCTACAGATAGAAGCTCTGTTTGCATAAAGGACTTCAAATGCTCAAGTCTGAGGCTCTCACAAACTGACTGTGACTTGTATACAAAACCCTTCAAGAAATATGCAATTTCTCTATAGGCAGATAGGCTCTCATGCAAACAATTTAACTGTCAGATCTTATGCAAAGTCAGAATGAGGTATGTCTCACAGGTGCAGAGGAAATGGTAAGAGGCAATGGGCACAAGCTAAAGCATAGAAAAGTCCAACTTCACACTAGCTTCAAGAAAAAAAAATTAAGGTGACTGCAATAAACACTGCAATAGAGTGCCCAGAATAGATATGGGGTCTCCCAGCTGACATTTTCAGAATTCAGCATAAAGGGTGACACTACAGAGACTTAATTATCTGTGCGGGTCTTGGCTTGGAAACTTTTCTCACAGCCAGCCTATAATCTTGTACAGATAGTGAGAAGTAGAACTAGTTTGGAACAAATGGTGAGCAACTAGAGTATTATCAACTTTTAAAAATAAAAGCTACATTTATGATAAGCAACTTCACTGATGGTATGCCTTGAAGAAAAAGGACACAATTAGAGGAGGTTAGTTTTACACTCTTCTCAGGTGTACACTCTATGATGTATTGGGAACCTTCAAGCTTTGAAGGAGAAGAACAGTCAACAGATATTGCAGAATAATTGCTCTCACAATAGCAATTTTGTAATCTCAAATATAGACATTTTCTAAGCCTAAAGTGACACATATCCAAACTACCTCACTCATTTTATACTCTAATAGAATGGTCTGGACTGGATCATTATTTTGGCATGTACAAACTGTAATTAACTTTTACAGCCTGCCTTGCAGAGCAGTTCACAGCCTTACCTACATTTAGGTTTCTAATTAAAACATATAAACTATTAAAACTGATATTTTTCTCATTAGTGGATTTCAGGTTTATCTCTACCAAATCATTTCATATGGTTACTCAAAAACAAAAAAAAAAACAACACTTTTTGCAAGAAGTTAGTAATAGTCTATGGACATCCCAATTATCTGAAAAAAAAAACATGCACTGAAGACAATGAAATACCCAAATCTTTTTTTGCTTCTTTTTAATACAACAATATCAATTTTCGTGAAAACTCATGAAATCCTTAACACTGAAGACATTATAATAAATGTATGCCACTTTTTAAAGTCAACATACTTTCTAAGAAACTTATAAGCTAGAAAAAAAAGTTACAGGTAGAAGCCACCTACGATTACTATGACTCACAATTTAAACATGAAAATGCTTAAATGTTTAAACCATCAGTGAGTGATGACATTCAAATACCTAGACAGAGCAAAACTGCAATCGACTACCCAAACTAAGCAGTTTACTCAGAAGAGTAAATACTTATACCACTTGTATAAAAATACTCAGAGGTTTTTAAAAAGTTATCTGGCTGGTCTTCTATGTACTGTAACATACTATTTAACTACTGCACATTATAGTTATAGAGACAGCCATTTTTAGCCAATAATATTTTCGCAGTTCATTAAAACACAAACACTGAACATATTACATTGATTTAAGAGAAAGCTTCATACCTGGAAATTGTTCATCAGCCCATAGTGACATTCTTTCTGACAGGATGAGAAATCATAGTTTAATTTACAAGCTGCAGTAGTGCAATTGGTCAGCTCACTAATAATGGTGTTGTTAACGCTCCCCGTGGCATCTCGAACAACACAAGAACCTAAGATTAACCCAATCACAAAAATAAGCATTAACAGACTGACCTTGCATTTAAGACATATGACAATCTCAACTCCCTGTCTAGGTAAGCAGATTTCATGAAGTATTATTAAAAAAAAGGCATTTATGTCTTTAAGAGATTTCAGTTTCAAGCACCTCTTCACCAGGAATTAAAAATACAGACAAGCAAACTACCTGCTTTCTTGTTTGAAAACAGCATAAACCTTAGAAAAAAAATGAGTCTGGCAAATAAAGAAAACTCTAGTCCTGATGAAAGCTATAACTATATAGAACAGCAAGCTTAATGGCGCAAATGTAGTTCAGTATTTTGTTTTTTTGAATCATGAATTTCCAATAGCATTTCATTTGGGGTTAGTATTATGTACTCGATTTTAAGGTTTTTCATTTTTTCATTTCTTAAATGGACATCAGTTTTGTAGTGATATATGTATTTATATAAAAACTCTACCCAAGTATACCGTTTTGAAGCTATTTTCTGATTTCTAGTTTTGCCTATTGTATTTTAAACACTAATTTCTCAGTGAAAAAAATAGTTCCATACTTAATGCTTTTTTTAAAAAATAAGTTCTACTACTTCAAAACTTGTCTCTTATTCCTTTATTATTATTTATAATTTCATAATTCTCCTGTTCAGTAAAACCAGGAAGACACAGCATTTCAGCTTCTGAAAACAAGCTCATTTGATTAAAAAGTTTGCAAGTCTTTCCTGTTTTAAAACAAACTATGGGAGATGAAGTTTCAGGTTTAATGACTGAAGCAGGTAATTTGTTTTTGGACACCATCCAACATTTCAAGGAACAAGAACTAAATAAGTACTGAGGAAGAGAACAGAGAAGACTATAGCTGAGTAAAAGTCAAGAGGTTTCCTTATTTTTTTCTTTTCAGAACTTAACAGGGAGGTCCTAGGAACAGCACAGTACAGTTGATGACTTAAAGGACTTATCTACAAAACACTAATAAAGAGGAGCACACAAATATACTACAAGCATATTAGAATAGGCATGAATTTCTCAAATGACAGTGCCCCGCACACACACACACACAAACACAGTGACACACACAAAAAAATTCTTTTCTTTGACAAAAAGGTCCCTAAATACATTTATCATACCTAAAAACTGTTTCTTGGTTTTTAGAACTTCATAAACGTTTTGAATAACATCTAGTCCTAGTAGGTGGACATTACTTAATACTTACAGTTTTCAATTTTTTTTTTCAGTTGCTTATCAGGCCCAAATTGAAAAATTTCAGCAGGTTTTTTATACTGATCGTTGATCTTACCTTCGGGGTGCATGGAGGAGTTTGAACTTTGTTTTAACTGGCATGAAGACTCTGGTATGAAGACTCCACTAAGTAGGTATTGGCTCTACCCGTTCAAATGGCAAATAATAAATGTAACGACACTTTTACTAGATGAAGTATTTCGAGATAACATATATTCTGAATTAACTTGCATTCCTGAAATACTTTTTTGTTCCTAATATGTTGCAGTTGCAGACTCATTTAAGCTGAGCATCCCATTAAACAGCTACAAGGTAGCATCATAATTTGGTTGCTGTTTAGTCAATTTGACAGTTAATAACTGTTTTCAAATGTCTGTGTTCCTCTGCACTTCTGAAGCAAGTAGCTGTGCGGAGGAGAAACTGAAATTTGTCCTCAGAGAGAAGCTTGATATAACTCAAGTTTTCATTCAGTGTGTCAGAAAGCAGCTTTTTCAGTCAGCATGTGAGGATGGAGGCAATTAATGCTCAGCACCTACAAAACCAGGAATCGGCTGTAGCATTTTCTGCCTCTGACCTGATGGGGATATGCACAGGGCTATGAGGATGATCAGGGGCCTGGAACATCTGCCCTGTGAGAAAAGGCTGAGAGAGCTGGGCCTGTTCAGCCTGGAGAAGAGAAGGCTGAGAGGGGACCTGAGCAGTGTCTACAAGTACCTCAAAGGAGGCAGTGGAGAGGATGGTGCTGGCCTCTTTTCAGTGCTGGCCACTGACAGAACTGGAGGAAATGGCCACAAATCGACATCACAGAATCACAGAATCATAGAATGCTTAAGGTTGGAAGGGACCTCTAGAGATCATCTAGTCCAACCCCCCTGCACATGCAGGGTCACCTAGAGCACGTGGCACAGGACTGCGTCCAAGTGGGTTTGGAAGATCTCCAGAGAAGGAGACTCCACAACCTCTCTGGGCAGCCTGTTCCAGTGCTCTGTCACTCTCACTGCTAAGAAATTTTTCCTTAAGTTCCTGTGGGACTTTTGGTGCTTCAGTTTGTGGCCGTTTCCTCTAGTTCTGTTGGTGGCCACCACTGAAAGAGGCCAGCACCACCTTCCTCACTCCCTCCCTTGAGGTACTTATAGACACTGATCAGGTCCCCTCTCAGTCTTCTCTTCTCCAGGCTGAACAGGCCCAGCTCCCTCAGCCTCTCCTCATAGGGCAGATGTTCCAGGCCCCTGATCATCCTTGTAGCCCTGCGCTGGACTCTCTCCAGCAGCTCCACATCCCTCTTGGACTGTGGGGCCCAGAACTGGACACAATACTCCAGATGTGGCCTCACCAGGGCTGAGTAGAGGGGCAGGATCACCTCCCTCGACCTGCTGGAGATGCTTTTCTTAATGCTCCTCAGGATCCCATTGGCCTTCTTGGCCACGAGGACACACTGCTGCCTCATGGTCAACTTGTCATCCACCGTCATGGTCCCTCTCTGCAGAGCTGCTCTCCAGAAGGTCAGTCCCCAGCCTGTACTGGTGTCTGGGGTTATTCCTCCCCAGGTGCAGAACCTTGCACTTGGCCTTGTTGAATTTCATGAGGTTTTTCAACACCCAGTTGTCCAGTCTGTCCAGGTCCCTCTGGATGGCAGCGCAGCCCTCTGGGGTATCATGTCAAAAGTTCCACAGAATCGTAAGGAAAAATGTCTTGACTGTGAGGGTGACAGAGCACTGGAACAGGCTGCCCAGAGAGGTTGTGGAGTCTCCTTCTCTGGAGATCTTCCAAACCCACTTGGACGCAGTCCTGTGCCACGTGCTCTAGGTGACCCTGCATGTGCAGGGGGGTTGGACTAGATGATCTCTAGAGATCCCTTCCAACCTTAAGGATTCTGTGATTCTACATGCAAACAGGGAGCCCTGAATGCTTTAGGGTACAACTGAGAGGACTTCTTGATTCTTCGTGCAACAAATGGTTATCATCAGCCTCTCATTAATTAGACCTAGTTCTTTGTGTAGAGGAAGTACGTCTTCATACCACTCAGAAGTTTGTTCTTATTTGCAGTGTAGTTGCTTAAAAATACAGCCTAGAAGTTCTGTATACAAAATAAAGGTTGTTTATGCAGTCTTAATCCTGCAGCATCAGCTTGATCTCCTTGCTAAAATAAAAACTTCATTGTCTCTGTGCCTTTACAAGTGCTATTCTACTTAAACTATCTTTCTAATTCTGACAATTGGATAGCAGTTTTCTGCTTCTAAGCCACCTTTACTCAGTTTCTTAAGCCTATTTCACACTGCAGAACATATAAATATTGAAATAATCTAAAATATCTTCTTCCACAACTTTGTCACCACAGTGCGCACATACTTTAAATATGAAAGTAAGCACCTTCACATACAAAATGGACATACAGTATTTGTTCTTGTCCTCTCCAGATGCTACTACTAGGTAACATTTGTAACGCCTTCCAAGTGTTCATGGACTGCTCACCTCTAAACTGGAGGCAGACAGTGGGAAATAAGCAATGGATAAAAGTCCAGTTACAAATCCAATGCCTCAAAAAAGCTGAATTTTCACTTTGCCTTTCATTTCATAACCTCTAACTTATCATAACAGGACTGGTATTTTTAATTACCCAATTTCTAATTGTAAATTACAGCAAACAAGTAGGACAGAATATTGTTATTCATGAAACAATTTCATGTTTGCAAAGTGTTCCTTCTGGAATATGAAAAATGAAGTTTCTTATGTTTAAAGAACAATGAATATATTCTGCTAGGAAATTAATATTAATGAACATTTTGCTCTCTCGTGTGTGTTCAAGCTCCAAAACATTCAGATTTGGTGCAGAGATCTACACGGGTCAACCTAATTAAATTACATGAATTAGATGATTAATGTAGCAGGTCATTATCCTGCACAGGGCACAATCACTGGAGAGCAACTATTTGGCAGAGCTACAATGCAGTGTTAGCCAACGGAGACAGACTAACAAAGATTGGTATCTTCAGAAAGGAAGTATCATTAGCGGTAAGATCAATGGTACTCTTCTAAAATTCATTCAAGGGCCAGCACAGCTAAGACAAGGCAAGTTTTTCTGCATTAGAAAATTGACTACTACTGCCAGAAACTCATTATGTATATACACCATTCATGTGGTATGTATAAACCACTTAAGATCAAGGACAAGAAATAGGAAAGACATGTTTTTATACTCTTGAAATTACTAGAATAGAATTCTTCTGGGAGAGGGGAAAAGCCTGAGTGCCCTCTGTGGCGAAACAGATTTAGAAAGCATCAAACCCTAGGGCAAATTCTACACAGAACAGTCAAACCACTGTGGGGTGCGGAAAACACAAATATCTGTAACAGTTCAGGAAGTATCAATGCAAAGTCTGTGTCATTTAATTGTTGTCTTTCACTAACCTTGAAAAAGTATCACTTATTTTAGAAAAGATAAAACCATCACAAAACTGAATCTCCCTCAGCAATAAAGAGTAGGAAGCCTTGGCTCTGAATTGCTTTCCTAGCCATGAAAGACAAATTGAATTATATAATATACCAAGGCACTCCCTCAGAATGAATATGAAAGGATAAAGCTAGGAAAAAAATCATCATTTACCTACAGATACTGCAATTCCTATGTAAACCAATGTAGTAATTAAGATGGCCAACAGCGTTCCTTTAGGTATGGCTGACTGGGGATCCTGTAAGAAAAATTTTAATGGACAGTCATGATACAAGTATACACTTGCTGTTTGTGATCAGAATTTGCTAATTCACTACTTACCGCAAGATCACCTGAGATATTTGCACCAGCAAGTATGCCAGTTGCAGCAGGGAAGAAAATAGCAAATACAGAAAAGAAAGTTTCTTCATTTCGGAAATCTGGTCCAAAATTCTCTGCAAATATTTCAGCTGTAAAGACAGATTTGTTAATTTAGATGTGAAAATATTTGTATGAAACCTATAGTATTAGCTAATTCTACCTGATCTAACTCTGAAAAAGCTCAAGACAATGGCAGTATGCCCTATTCATAAAAGTATGCAGAGAACATATTAAGATACGAAAGCTGTAACTCATCATGTCCACTCAAAATAATAGTAGCTTTAGAAACAGTAGCTTTAAATAGCCTTTAAAAAAGATAAGTACATGCAATATTACTTTTTTCTTTTTCTTTTTTTTTTTTTTTTTTAGTAAATTAGTATAATTGGAACTAAGCAAGCAGGACCAATTTTCAGCCCAATAATTTTAATCTTGAGGCATAAAAAACAGGAGTGTGAAAAAATCAAGAAGAACAATCTTTACAGCTGAGCAGGACACACTATAAGCTATCTTAGATGTATCATTCAATTACAACAGCATGCCTCTACTTTTCAAAGATAAGAGTTAAACTATCAACTGTTCCAACATACCTTTATAACCAAAGAAACCTTTAGGCTTTTTACTGTCCAAAGGAATAAATGTTCCTACAACAAAATCTCCAATAGCAATAATAAGGATCACCAGTAAGACTATCTGTGCCTGAAATACAACAGTTACAGTCAGATTACAGTCAGACAAAAGAACCTACGGTTTTCACAGCTCTGAGTCATAATACTAACAGTATGTTCTAAAATATATTTATTTACTTGATTGAAGTCTTGTATATTTTCTATTATTTGTTTTCCATACAAAGGGAAGCCCATAGAGAACAAGTAGCAGGCTTTTCAAGAAATAAAGTATGAATAATTTGAAAATTCATCTTTTTTTAAATGCAATTTTCTATTACTATAGCCCTCCCAAAATGATTCTTCTAAAGGCAAAGTAGTTAAAAGAATTATTTTTTCCGTAAGTATTTTAGGAAATTGAGCAAAATGGAAAAAAACAGAATGCACACAAACACCGTAATCATAATGCTTTGCTGCATACTTTAATCACACTTGCTAAAAGCTTTATCATATCAGGAACCAGATAGCATTTGTTTGTTATTTTATACAACAAACTAGTTTACGTTATTTAAATCACATGATCTCAAGTACTGCCTGTGAAATAAAGTTGAAAGATTACCACACATTGCTTTTTTACTTCCAGTTTTCCTGTAACTTCTCTTTTTATTATGACCTAGGTTTTAAGCTCGTTTGTTAAAAACATCACAAATCTTACCATACAAATAAAACAGTATTTTAAACTATATCCGAGACCTCAAAAGTATGATCAATGACTGTTCCAGACACTGAGAAAATCAAGATGTTTTAGATTTTATATTTGAATAAGCAATACCCTGCTCTATTATCTTCCAACTTATTTGATTCCCTATAAGGGCAAATGCCTGTGTCTCATGGAAAACTATTTCTTGCTTTATATTTTTCAGGCATAGGATCCTAATAAACAAAAGCACTGCTGTTGCCAGTTGCACAATCTCTGCAAGTAAAACAGGGTAATAAGAGATAAATAGAACATGACTGCCAACAGTAGAGTTAGAAGACTACCTAAGGAAATCAGCTTGTCTGTCATATCTAGATCTCTCCATTGCCAAACCTAAGGCAGAACAGGCAAGAGGTGCAAGGATTCAGCTAGGTGCAGAATTCACTTAGTTGCTGTCTCCAAAAAGCTCAAAGGGACTCAACATGAAGAGCAACTGGCACAGCTAGATTTATTCAGCAGTGATCCTAAGCTTCTGCGTGAAAATACTCCCACAGTATTTTCTTATATTGCAAAGTCTCAGGCATAGAAAAAGAACGAGCTCCTAAGACTTTAACACAGTTGAGTGTAAAAGAACAGGAACTCTGCAAAGTCATTTTTGGAGAATCCTTTCCTGGAAACTCAGACTTCTTGGAAATTCAACCTACTTCAAAGGAGTAGTAGAGTCCCCATACCCCATTTTCCAAGGCATTATATAAGTCACGGAAAAGGTACAGGTGCACATTGTATAGACAATTATTATCAAGAAAAAAAAGTGTCAAGTGTTTTGCTAACCTAAGCTGCCTGTTAACCCACATGAAATGCTTGCTGAACAGGTTCAGGTGTTTACTGTAGCTCTTATCTGTATTCTTACATGTTGCAGAAAACCAGCAAACCAGCCTCGGTGATTGCATCAAGCAAGATTTAAAAAAATTACCTATTTCCTAATGAGGAGGAGGTGATAAGGAGGCTGTGATATCATAGCCCAGGTTTGACAGAGACATGTTAGGACAATGGGGATATTTCTGTGCAAGTTATTACTGGAGAGCGCTTAATGCCACATGCCAAAAGCAAGATATTTTTAGAGATTCTAAATCATCGTGGCCAGATTAGTAGTGACCTAGCAAATAATTCCTTCAACGAATAAAAACTAAATGATTGAGATTAAGCAGCACAGTGCCATTTGAACTTTTATGTGTACAAAAACCACTGCAAACGGGAATAACAGACAGTGAAGGATTACTGGAGAAAGTTAACTTTTTTTTTTTTTTTTTTTACAGAAGGGTATTATTTAATTTAACAGTAGATGCCAAAGTTAATTTCTGTAGATTATTTTTCTGGAGGTCCTTTCCTCTTTTATGACAGATCCAAGGAATGAATTTATCTTCCACACACCTTTCTCCAAAAAACCCTAATTCTAAACACACTAAATAAAAATATATTTAAAATATTAGCAATAATAAAATAATAAACCCTAATAAAATAACAACATTAATACTTCTTACTTTTGCTTCCCATTCCATTCCTGCAACGGAAATACCCAGCAGTATAACTACTGTGATGGCACCAATGATTCTGATGTCATTCATTTCATCAATCATCAGTGCTCCATTTTCCTAGGAAAAAGCAGAGAAAGCCATACATATATACAAATGCTTATCTCTCCTCATGCAAAACAGAATTCTATTACCACCTAAAATTTTTAACCTCTGTAAGACAAATTTGCTTATTTTATATCCCCTATCTGGGGACAAATCAAAACTTTTTGCCTTGTTTTAAAAGCTCACTGAATCATCCAAAATGGAAATAAACATTTTGCTTCATAGCTCAACCCCGAACAGAACAGCCTGTCTTCAGCAGCTACAGAATTAAATTAACCAGCAAAGCAACAGCTACCATCTTACACATGAATAGATTTTACTTGATCTTCCCTCTTACCCTTACTTCTCCTAATGCATTCCAAAATTCTTCTCATCTAGAAAGAGATTAATTGGTTCTTCTCAATGTCGAAAATGCAAATACCACTTAACTTTGTTTATCTTAAGGAATTATTCCTAGTAAGCAGAACTTCTTTAAAGAAGAGCTTAATGTAGGCTGTTATCACTTAGAAAGAAAAATGTTCACTGATAACAATTCAATTTAATGCCTCATGATCTCACACCACATGTCTATCATTCAGCTCTCTACTTCAACTGCCATCTAAGATGTTACTAAAGATGATCCTTTCAGAGAGGGAAGCTCCGGTCTGATATCAATGATAACCTGCTTTATTTAAAAAAAATAAAAAATAAAAAATAATTGCAGCAATAGTTTATTGATATTGTAATCTTGTACCTCATTCCATGTTTTTAAACTGCCATCAGGGCAGGGAAATTAGTCCTCAATAACCTCAGCTCTCAGTAACTCAATCTCAGTTCTCAAAACCTCAATCTATACTCAATATGGGTAATAGTAACCAATCCAGTTACCTTGAGAAGCTCCACAACTGTCTCTGCAAAACCAACAACATACATTGCTACTGCAACAGCATTGGCAAATGCAAAAATGAGGCCTATGGCACCACCAAATTCCGGTCCCAAACTTCTGGAAATTAAATAGTATGCTCCTCCTAAAAGGAAGAAATAAGGAAAGAGAGAGAAGACCCTATTTAAGACTAAAAGAATAGATCAGGACTAGATAGGAATCAACACACTTTAAGTTTACAAATATATGGCCCTACTTATGCTTCCATCTTTGGGGATGTACAATAAAGGGCATTAAAGTATTTCAGGTTCCTAAGAAAAGACATAATGGAAATTTATGTCCTAGGTCACCACATCATATAATTCAGTTATACAACCACTTTCAAGGTTAAAAAAAAAACAAGATATAATGTATAGAAAAGAGTATTACTGGGGCTCCTATTCAAACTATTCGAAGCGTTTATGCATAATTTTACTGAAACACATTTTAATTAGGTGTAATTCAATAAATTAGCAAAAAATACCAGAATAAACCTCCTTGGGCCACAAACCTATATGACTTGTTTCTTAAAGTTCCATTGCCAAGGGAATTTTCTGTACAATGAGACTGTCAAAATGATCACATGACAGCTCTTTCAGAACTGATTCTTCAAATGTTTTCAGCTTGAAAAATGTACAGTCACAACAAGGTACAAACACAACATTTGACAAACAGAAAACTATATATCTAAAGCTTAAGGGAAGGGTTCAAAAGGCACATTCCAATGTCAGGCTGAGATCTGTGCAGTCAGGAAATTCCTACAGTTTCACATTTTGAGATAACCGATTGACAGGTTAAAAGAAAATGCAACATGAAATACTTAACTCCACAGCATTACAATTACTATGGAAAGCTTACAGGTACCCAATTTTGCCATACTTTGTACCAATGCAACATTAAAACAACACAAACAATTATCAATACTTAAAAAAAAGGCACAGAACAATTCATAGCAACAGTTGTGAAATTATTCCCTAATTCTTGTCATTAGACACCTCGAAGCTTTCAATACAGTATAAAAGTAATTCAAAAATATGCATCTATTAAATACAGGAAAATCACAAGTTTTGTATCATGATATTCTTAATGGGCTGTTTAAAAACAGACACTAAAGATTTTTCACAAACATATATTTAAAGAAGAAAATATCTCTTGACATAAAACTAAGGCTCACAGCTGACCTTTCCTGTTGAGTTTGTTCACTCTATTGACAGGGTTTTTTCTTCACTCCTAATCAATTGGTTTAGACATGTATTGGATGTACATAATTGCTTATATTTTAATTCTGTCACAGATTCTACTGGCAACCATTTTACGGGATCATGAAGCAATCTCAGCATCTTAAACACTGGCCACTTACAGAATTATTCAATAGATATGGAATTGCTGACAAAGTATGTAAATCACAAAAATCATTATCCTCAGGAAACTTGAAAATAATTAGGCACTGAAGACAGTCTCTGGAACAGATTTACTTCGTAAATACATATAAATACACTGTCATGACAGAACAAGAAATGCCTCTTTATATTCTCATATAAAGTCCAATTCATGCTATTATAAAATGTGTTTCTTTCTAATTAAGTTCTTTTTCAGAGCAGGTACACATACAAGCAAGCACAACCCCCTAATCAGTGTAGATGCTGGAGAATATTAAGTCCCTATTCGCTCCTAGACAGGTCTTTCTGAAAATACTTTTGTTCCAAAAATGAAAAATTGATAATGATTCTCCCACCAAAAAAAAAACAAAGCAAGCTACTAACCAAATCAAATTGGCAGACTCTTTGCTAATTGCTAGCTTTTCATTTATATTATGATTACTTAAAGAAAATTAGGAAAACTGTTCCTCAGAAAATCAGCTCTCCTCTACTCAATCTATACTGTCACTCATCTTACCCATGCTAGAAGACACAGGGAAAAAAAAATAGAAGCTCTATTCTTTAAAGTATGCACTTCAGAAAAATGACAAAAGACTATGAAACATTTGTAATAGCAGCTTTACCTCCTCTTACAAACCCATTTGTAGCTATTGCTGAAGTAGAGAGTCCTGTTATAGTTGTCACAACAGTGGCCATTGCAATAACTAGGACAGACAGACCTTTCAGAAGAGGGGGAAAAAAAGAAAAAGAGAAAAAAAAAGAATCACACATTCAGCAGTATTAAAATATACAAATCTTTTTAAAGTATTATTCTGGCAACTCTGACATACTTTTGCTGTATGCAGCCCTGCACACTGAACTGAAAGGCTACTGTACTAAAGGGGAGTAAAAAAATGATCCTGGATACTAACAAAACAGACTGCATAACTCTGTCTCGAATGAGCAGGGTAAAAGCTGCATGCTAGATGAGATTTCTTTTACAGTTCACTGCCTTTGCAGAAAATTATATATATACTGTCTATATGCAGATTTTAGTAAATGGAGAGCTAAAGGAGTTGAACTCTACCGAAGACTGACCCACAGCAGTTTTAAATGATATACACCTTGTAGCTAAATGACAATGTGTAGATAATTCACACTGGTTGAAGTTTTCATAAAGCTGAAATACTGACAACATAAAGGTCACTTTTTACCCCCGTCTCAAGTTCAAAGTCAGCACTTCTTTTGGACTATTTAAAAGTCACTAAAGTAAAAGAAATATAGTTTTAATACACATACCTATCCCAGCCTGCCCTACAATCCATGATAGTCTGATGAAGAGCATCACACCCCAAATATTTAACATACATCGTACCTAAAATAAAACATACATTAGTTTCACACCTGCAGCCATTTCAATTAATTTCATTTCAGATTTCAGTATTTTCTGAATTATCATGCCATCTTTTCCCGCTAATTCTCAAATTGTTTCACAAGAACAGACTCATTAAACAAACAAGTTGAGGTCCCAGACTTAAGAAAATAAAAGGGAACATAAATATGAGTAAAAAATAGCTACCCTGACCAAGAAAGTTACAGCACTCAAATGACACTCGTAGTATTTCTCAACAAAAATAATAAATCATTTGGGCCTCCACCTTAGGGATTCAGAATTCATACTGAACAGTCCCCCGTTTCAGGTCCTTCACTACATCTCTTTCTATTACTCTCTTTTTCTAAAGCAATAACAGCAAATATTATCTTCCCAAAAAAGCAAACAAATACCAAACAGGAAATACTCACCTGGGCAATTTAAGTATACTAGGAAATACTAGTTGCAAGTTTCAAAACTACTGAAAGGAAAAAATTGTCTTCCAGATAATTACAATCAAGCAGATGCTAAAAGCAGTTGATAACCAAGTATCGCATTTGCAGCCTCCACCATAACATCCTATAGGTTTCAACAGTATTTATCATTTCTTTTTGCCAAAATACCAAAGATAAAATTAATGTATACTTACAATGAAATCCATTGTATCACTCTTATAAATTTTCATTGCTCCAAATGGTCACAGAATCCCAGAATTTTAACGACTATGACTATATTAGCATTCAGTGTTAGATTCCACAGCTTAAGATCAACTTTTTTTTTTTGTTTAAAAGACGTTCAACAAGACTTGAGTAGTTAGTCCAAGGCAGATTTTGCCACATACAGATACTCTCCTCACAGTAAACTTTGCTTGTCTAAAACCAAGTTTTCTATCACTTCAGTACAAAAATTTCCAGATCTAAAGTGAACACATGAAAGTGTATTCTCTACATGTACACAAGCCTGTGACATTTAGGTTTCTTGTGCAGTAAAAAAGTATTTCTTTCCCCCCGCCTTTTTATTTTTTTTTCCAAAACTCTAAAATCTGAGCTAAGACATCGTGAGTCCTTTAGAACTTGAAGCCTTGAAGAATTTTTCTCAAATTTCCACACAAGGATAGAAGGGACCCTTACTAAGGCTGTGCGGTGACATTTTTTATATATTTCATACATGTGGTATTTTCTGTATATAGAGTTAATTCAGTCTTCCGCCAAAATTAAGGACACTAAAAAGATGACATTTCTTGAAGACAAGAGAGTACAATATATCAGCTTACCAGTACACCTTTAATCCAGCCAAACTTCACTACCCCTTTGCTATCTGGCGTGTAAGCAGCAACCGCTTCCCCAGCTGGCGTTCCTTCCTCTCCATTTGCAAAGCCATCTTCAAATGGCTCCTAGGAAAAAGAAACACTGTTATTTTTTATTTGCTTGCAGAGAAAACAAGTAAAAGAATGGCAGAGGTCACCAAGGCTTTCTCCTATGTTCCTTGCATGAAGGCACTATTCATGGTTTTCATGAAACATACCCATACATACAAGGACAAAATACACATTCTGTTAAATTCAAATGGACAGCAGAGCAACAAATATGTGAAAGAATCTCTCCTAAGAAACAAACATCTGGTCTCTTTCTATAAGAGCTACAAAATTTCATTTTCAGCGACTCTTACAGCATATTTTTACTTCTTAATCTGAAAGCGTACACTGTTCTACCACAAATTATTGGTCTCAGCTACAGCACTTCCTGCAGTCCAAACTTGGCTGTCATTTGATCTTTCCTTTTTTTTTTCCTGGAAATAAATTATTCACTTCCCTGTAGAACGTTCTACTATCTATCTATTGTAAAATGATAATGCCAGAAAGGAAGTTGAGAGGCAGGAGGAGGGACAAAGTCCCTTTCAAAATGTTCTGTTCTTCTTCATTTAGAAGAGGAGGATGACCTACAGAAAACATCAGTCATATGTGCAAAGAACAACCTGTAGCATTCCCTTACAAATCAACTGTCAGCCTTTCAATGCAGAAGTCTTAACTGACATGCGTTTAAAAAAATAAAATAAAAAGAAGTTGCATGCTTCTTTTTCAAGAAGTAGTTTTGTTTTGTCAAGCCAAACAAACCTTTAAATATTTAAACTAAATTGGTCGAGTATTTCCGGCACTTACTACATAAAAGTCTGCAAGAAACACTCACTGTATGGTAGTTATCCAAGACAAAAAATAGGAAGAATGAATACACCTGGAGAGACCCCCAAACATCATTCAGAAAATACTTTTCAATAAATCAGTTCAAACCATATTTGTGATGCAGCTTGCATCCCCAGGGTCTTAAGAAACACTTAGGCAATTAAAGGCTGAATCCCAACAAGGTAAAGGGCCAAATGCCTGTTGGGTAAATTAGTCAAAATATATTAGATCCAATTAACACTGAAGAAATATGTCTCATGCTGAGAACAGTGTTTCCTGACATAGAGTCAGGAGTTTAGTGTTTTGTTTGTTTGTTTGTTTTAAACTTTCCCCTCCTTCACACGATACACTAATAGAAAATATACAACAACAGCACAGAATCCCGAGGAAATCTTACGGAACTCACACTTATGGAGGGTGCTATCCATATTCCCCTCACAATCTTAAGTAAACCTACAACCTGATTAAAGACCAGGTCAACAAAATCCAAGGGTATTTAGCACAGATTCATTTCAGTGCTTCTAGCCTGTATTCTTCAATATGCAATTCTGAAAAACAAACATACCTGCCAGATCTCTAGAGATCCCGTGTGACATGAGCTTTCCACCATTAGGCAGTATCACCATGGGTTTAAAGATCAGTCTATCTTCAGTAGGTAGCTTTCTTAAATGGTAGATAGCCTTGTCCCTGATGGAAGGGGAATGCTACCCAATCACTGAACTGCAGCTTTTCTGGTAGGAGGGAACTAATGGCCGTAACTTTTTGGAGTTCTGCATAGCCTTTGATCCAAGTAATATCTGTTGATTGATCATATCCAAACATCCAAATTTGAAACCAATCAAGTTAGAAGTGGCACACGAGCTATGTAGAGTAAAAAACTGTGAGGACCAAGAGACAAACTGAGGAGCAGCTACATTTAGGATATTTTCAAGGAATTAACTCCTGCATCTCCGTGTGAGAAAGGAGATTATTAATTAACCAATTTTTCTATAATGCATACAGCTACATTCATCTGCCGACTAAACCAGAACTGAAGAGATGGCAATCCTACTCAGGTTTCTTGCCCAACTCTGTCACTCATGATAGGAAAGAATGAGTCTACATATCGCTCCGGTATCCTTGATTACCCTTTCTTTCAGAGGGCTTTCCCTCAAATGCAGGGAGATAGATTTATTAAGCAGAACTCTCACATTTTAATGCCTTGATTATCGCTTTGTTTGATAGATTTCCTCATCGGGTACCTCTGTATCCAACATTTAACAGAAGTTTCTGTCACTTTTGCCATCACCCTCCTCCAAAAATAGAGTGAGGATATTTGTGCATGCGACAAATTAAGATTAGGGATCTAATCTTAATCTAATCTACAGACATAAATCTGTAACTCAGGTCCTTTTAAAATGAAGAATCTTTATTTGATACTTGACTTTTCATATGCAGAAAATCTTTTGAAGGTAACACAAGGTAGCAAGACACTCCCCTACAGCTGTGGGAACAGAAGAGCCTGATACTCTCATTGCCACCAACTCATCTGTTTGCATTGTTCATTGAAGAATCCTCTTGAGCTTACCCTAGCATCAGCAAATAGAGCTGGTAGGCCAGCAGATTGCACTTACTGCTACAGGGACATTTCCAATTTCCACAGAAAGTCAAATTAATTTATTTGCAGGAAAGAAAAAGAAAATCTAGACGCAACAACTCTGACTACAAAAGCCTAGTTGTGCTATCTCTGAACCCTACATAGAGGAGTCTTTTATACTTTTATTGAGGCTCTAGCAAGTCTCCTAATGAGGCAGAACCAACTGAAAAACAAAAGCAGGGAACTCCCTATTTGACATAGCGCACTTCTATTTCTATACTATCCTGCACTATCATGGGAAAATTTAACATGGGCCATGAAAATTTGTCAACGTCTACAATATCAACTCTCTGTACACTTTCCATGCTAAATTTTACTTTCTCATTGCACTCTACATTGCTAAATTAAGCAGCTACAGCAGCCTGAATCCCAAGATCACGTTGAATATTCTCACACATGGCCCAGACACAAATGACATCCTAAAGCTTTTTTAATAAACATATTTTCAAAAGTGACAACAAAATCTCCAACCAAGCATACAATTGTGTAAAATGTGCAATATTATTCTTTCATGCAAAATCCATCTGTGTTACTACGCAAAAGCAGCACACTATGCTTGCAACCAATTTAATTTCAAAATCTGGGATGAAGGCAGCCCTGTTTATATTATCTAAGCAGATTTTAATACTTTGGCCAAGACAGTGCCAACATTAGATAATATCTTTTGGTGTTACAAAAGACAATATCATGTTTCTAATAAGAAACAATAAAACTGTTCTTTGAAAAGACTGGTTAGAGGAGTAGAAGGCAAAGGCTGGAGAAATCTGTATGTTAATGTTCTGCAGTGTTGAAATGTTATATGTGACCTAAAGCAGTTAGGTGCTGTAATACTTAGTCACAACACTTTCTTTAAGAAAAAGCTAAAATTTTTAATTTACTGCACATTCAGGTGCTAGAAAAGGTAGAATGTAGTGTAATAGTTATATACCTCAGAGTACATATGACTGGTTGAATATAGATAGAATCTGCACACTTACACAACCAATGATTTTAATAAGACTCTCAACCAAGTCTGCAGTTCAGCCTGTCCTATTCTATGAGGTTAATAATGCATCATTACCAATCCTCTGAGTTATCAGTTACCACATCAGTTCCAAGTTATGCATGCTATGAACACAAAAGAGTTTTACTTTGTAGGACCTGTCTCTCTACACTATTTAATATTTATTATAAAAGTATTTTCAAGTACATGCAAAACTTAATAGCTAAAAAGGGTACTACAGTTTTTCAGTGCTAGTGGGTGCCCAATAAAACGCCAGTGAGAACAGAGATATTACAAAGTGTGGGCATAAAAGAATTCCACTGAGCAAGGCTCCAAGTTTTGCCCTTTCATGACAAACTAATAAAGCACCACTGTGGTCTCAGCTGTAAATAGGGCAGAACTACTATTTTTCATGCTTATGCTCATGAGGAAACACAATGCTTTTACTCAAGTCACACACTGAACAGAAAATAAACCTCAACAGCACTACTTTAAAACAGCAATACACATACAATTAGATCTTCATATCTCACAGGCACTACTCTAGAACAGCAATGCATGTACTGTAAGATCTTTGTAAACAGCAAGTCCAAATAACACTAAGATATCACATAGTATGGGGAGGGGAAGGATATGAGAGAAGAAGAGTGAAGGCTCTAGCATTTCTGATCAGAAACACTCTTACTGGTACAGCCGTTTACCTAAAAAAACGTTATTAAAAAAAAAAAAAAGACAACAGAAAGTTTCAGTATTCACTTGTATTGCTTAAGAAAAGTGACATTCACGTGTTGAGGGTTCCACTGCACAATGAATAGGGACTTAGGCCCAAAAGTTACATTCTCCTACACAGAAATTTCCATTGCTGTAACACAGAGCAGTCAGAAGTATAGATAAGCTATTATTTCATCTCCAATATGGGTTCACAAGTACAACAATAAGTTATTTGTGCCAATTATGAATAGCCTCTCCATTTATTAGAAGGCTTTTAGCCAGAAGATATTTTTCATATGCAGTTTGCAAGATATTGCTGTCTGCAAGTTTCTCAAGGAAGAACTGCTGTTTACCTTTACTGAGAGCTCTGAAACACTTAATATTTGTGCAAATTATGCAGCATGCCTATTTGTGGTGATTTAGCTTCCATTTTAGATGCAACATACTAGGACTTTGTTGAATTATATGAGGTAGTACCAAAATGAACTTGTATGGACTCACTTGCTCTTGTTTCTCTTCAAATATAACAACATGAAAGGTCCGAGTAAAGGACATGACATCCACTAAAAATTTAATGGCTGTTAAATGCTCCTACAGTACTTGAGTTATATGACTTTTTTTTCCCTACTTTTTTTTAACAGAATAGTTCAAATTTATACATTTTTATCCTAGCATAACTTTTGCGGCATATTTTAGGCAAAAGGCTATACTTGAATACTATTTGCTTTCCTCAGTCTGCTTGACTTGGACGTGTGCAGTAACTTCTCTGGCTAATCCCTTCAGGATTCCATTACACTCATGAAAGATGTGAAAGCCAAAGAACCACACGGACTAGTGCATTTGTCTTTTCCTTTTCTGCCACTCCAGTGGCCACTGCCTACAAATACCACACAGTAAAGGCTCTTCCACACGCATAAACTCTTTTTTTTTTTTTTTGAATTAATTAAAGCCTTTAATATTTCTAGTGGGAAAGTGCTAAACTTTTACCAAAGAACTTCTTTTTCCTTAGGCAAAGCCCAGGCTTCTAGCTTTAGATAAATTTTAGAAAAATAGCTTTAATAAAGTAGTTTTTTTTTTTTTTTAGAAAACTACCTGGTTTAAAAAAAATAGCTTTAGAAAAACTGTGAAAAGCTCCATGGCTATTGCAAAAGAACAAAGGTCACTACTCTCCTTCGAAGCAGGCATCAGTATGATTACCAAGCCCGTATTTCTACTAAACGTTGTTAAACCCCTCATGAAATAACAGACACAGGAAACCTCTATAGTATTGACCCAGAGTTGCATATAAACACTGTTGGCTACCTGGCATGTAACCAGTCTTAAGCACCTATTTCTGTTGAGGGCACAGGACACAAGCTTTTAAACTGTAATATGAGGCCAAGTCTGAAGTACAGAATTTAAACGCATATTAGTAACATCCATGTAGAAGGACATGCACTACACTGGTAAGATCTAACTACATAACCACAAAAATTCCTCAGAGGTAAATGTCAATTTCCAGTATTGCTAAAGAAGCCATAAGTCTTCTCCCAAAGCCCTCCACTTTGCATTCCCTGGAATGACCTTTTCGATGCTTCCTTCCATCCCCATCCCATATTTTTTTTTCCCTTCAAGCTGCTAAAATTATAAAAATAGCCAGATCCACTGTATGCATAAAATAACCCGGCTGACCTAGGCCCTTCACTGTGGTGCCAGAACAGTAACTACTTTGTTAACAGTTCTTTATGGGCAATACAATTCTATACTAGAAAACATATACCAAACCATCCACATTTTGATGAGATGACACTAAACAGTATCTCTAATACATCTGGTGCATTAAATACTGCATTTGCATGGTAACATTTGCCTTCACCATGCAGGAGGGCAGATTCACGGTTAGTACTTAAGAACCTTTGAAAAAAATGGCTACATGTTTTGATGTTTTTATTTAAGCAGTGATCAAAGAAAATAAAAACAAAAGTTGCTATGTTCCTTTTTTTAAGTTTATAAATCTCTGTGGAGTGATTTTAAGCATACTCCTGTCCAGACAGGCTACTAAAAATAAGATCCATTGTTCTATTATGTACCTAACAGACTACACTGATTTGTTTGCTAATCTTCCAAAATCATCCTGGTCCACCTATTAAAACTAGAGTATAAAAAGGATGATAGAAACTACAAGTTATGCAAAAATGTACGGCCTCAAGTCTTCTACTCCACAGTAGCTTCCTATTATGTTAACAAATACATATGAAAATAATATCCTAGGATCTGCTAGAGCTTTGGGATGAAATATTTAATGTCATTTTCTTTAGAATGGTTAAGGCCAGTCTGCTGGACTAAGTCGGTACTAACGTTAAATCAATTTCTCCTACGAATTAAGATGTTATTCAAGTCTCAGGAAGACACATTATCTATCTTTAGATTTTTTACAGTAGAGAAGATATATTTTCCCTTAATCAGTAATTATTCCTACAATAGAGAAAGTCTGAAGAAGTGTATCTTGTGTTTCAGTTTTCACTGACTTCTTGAGTTCAAGAAAGAAAAACTAAATATGAAAGGATCCTGGTCTTTTCTCTCAAAAACGGAGCAATGTTTGATCAACAGTTTCTTAGTTATCTGGATATAACCTCGGTTTGCACTGAAGCACAAGTCCATGGGGACTACAGCAAAGTTGTCCCCATCAGCTGTCACCCTTTCAAAAAGGAACTTGCAAAAAATAAGTAGCCAGAAAGAGCCATGCATTTGCATCACAGCCCAAAACTTACATGCATGAACTTTTTATTAGACAAAGCTTTAACTCTGATTATCTAAGAATACAAAGTATTTTAGTATCTAATGATAGGAAAGGAAACACAGCTCTCAGCAGTTTTTCAATTGATCCAGTGACACCAATTCGTTTCTATTCGCTTTGACTTACTACTGCTCAAAATGGCTCACACAGGATTCAGCTGTCTTTCCTCAGGAGACCCAACAACAAATCACAGTGATTAGTTTTTAAACACTGATTTTGAAATATACTTCAACCAGTTCTAACATATTTGCCTTTATTTTTTACGGGAAATTATGGGGCCTACAATAAAAGTAGTATTGTAGGTAACGCAAACAAGCAATTTATCAAATATTCTAACAATGAACTTCCAAAAACAACATGGAAGTCCAAAAAAAAAAAAAGAAAACAAAACTTGAAATAGCACCAGATTCAAAATTTTTAATATATAGCAACTTTGAAAGAAGATGGACAGTAAAGGAACAGACAGATCACTTTGTATTCCTTACTGACCAGCAAGCCAGAAGATGGCAAGAACATAAGCAGCCCACAAGTTTCCTGCAGTAAGAAGCCATCAAAATAAAGCTACCTACAAGCTACCTACATCAGAGAAAACAGGACCATTCATGATGGTTAACAAAAACAAAGACATAACACAGCTTTTCACCCAACTTGAAACCATTCACAGTTCTTTCAAGCAGCAGAAATATGAATTATAAGCACTCTCACACAATGAAGCTCATTACATCCAAACTGATCAAATAAAGAAACAAAAGGAATAGGCCTAATGATGTAAAAAAAAACTCACTGAAGGTTCTCACAAGACAGAGTGAGTGGAAATTAACAGCAAGAAACTCAATACCTGTAGAAGCAATCACAAGGAAAAACCTTACCCTGCCAACACCTCTCACTACTCTTGAAAGAGGTCTTCTCTGAACCACCATAAAGAATTTCCATACACCTATAATCTTGTTCCTTAAGTTGTGTCAGAACAACGGAAATAGTTCTTTAATAGGAAAGAAACACAAAATAAAAACCAGTCAATCACCCCAGAATGCATAAACCATGAAAGAAAATGGCACTATGCGTGCACCTCTAAATACTGCATGAGGTTTCTAGTTCTTCCTCACCACTCCTCTTCCGAGGGGGATGCATTAGCATAAACATGTTTGTTTAGAGTTTAAATACACAAGTTGAAACCATTAAGAACTAGATTCGAGGGGGGAGGGAGGTATCATTGAGAAAGCAGGTTATGGGGTAGGTGATGGCCCGCCATGCCACTCACAGTCGCCTAACTCCACAGCCTGTGTAGGGTGCCCTAAGCCTGAACAGGCTAAATGGGAAAATAAGAAAACTTCTGAAGGCCCACACGGTCAAGTTCCAGCTGCCCCAGCTAGAAACAGAGGCACACCTGGGTGCCCAACTCAAATGCCTCTATGTAAACGCACGCAGCATGGGGGATATACAAGGCGAACTGGAGATGCGTGTGCGATTGCAAGGCCATGATCTCGTCACAATTACTGAGACGTGGTGGGACAGCTCTCATGACTGGAACGTGGCCATGGATGGCTTTTGGCTTTTCAGGAAGGACAGGCCAGGAAAGTGAGGTGGCAGGTGACAATAGGGGTGACACAGTCGTGGGAGTTTACTACAGACCTCCCGACCAGGGAGAAGAAGTGGATGAGGCCTTCTACAAGCAGCTGCAAGAAGCTTCACGATCCCAGGCCCTGGTCCTTATGGGGGATTTCAACCACCCTGATGTCTGCTGGGATAATCACACAGCTAGAAACAGGTAGTCCAGGAGGTTCTTGCCGAACATTCCAGATAACTTCTTGAGGCAGGTGGTTGATGAGCCAACAGGGGGAGGGGCGCTGCTAGACCTGATACTAACAAACAGAAATGGTCTAGCGGGAAACAGGAAGGTTGGGGGCAGTCTTGGCTGCAGTGACCACGAGATGAAGGAATTCACAATCCTGTGAGGAGGAAGCTGGACAAGAAGTAGGATTGCAACCCTGGACTTTAAGAAAACTAACTTTGACCTCTTCAGGGAGCTCCTTGGAGGAATCCCCTGGGCAAGAGTCCTATAAGGAAAGAAACTATTCAAGTACCACTTTCTCCAAGCTGAGGATTGGTGCATTCCTTTAAGAAAGAGGTCAAGCAAGGCGGGCATGAGGCCTGCGTGGATGAGCAAGGAGGTCTTGGGTAAACTTAATGAGAAAAAGAGCACGTATGTAATGTGGAAGAAGGACCAGGCCATGGGAAGAATACAGGAATGTTGTCAGAGAATGCAGGGATGCAACGAGGAATGCCAAGGCCCGTTTGGAACTACAGTTAGAAAGAGATGTCAGGGGCAACAGGAAGGGTTTCTATAAATACATCAGCAGCAAGACGAAGGCTAGGGAAAACCTGGGCCTGCTGCTGAATGGGGAGGGTGCCCTGGTGGCAGAGGATGCAGAGAAGACAGAGTTACTAAATGCCTGTCTTTACTGCTGAGGCCAGTCCCCATGAACTACAGAGCCTGGAGACAAAAGACAGAACCAGGAGAAAGGAGAATTTTCCGCTGGTCGAGGAGGATTGGGTTAGGGATTATTTCGGCAAACGGCAAATGCCCAAATCTATGGGCCCGGATGGGATGCACTCAAGAACCCGGGCAGCCTCACCCCCGTCCCTGCAAAGGTGATGGAGCCGCTCATCCTAGAGACCATCTCTAGGCATGTGAAGGAAAAGAAGGTGATCAGGAGTAGTGAGCATGGATTCATCAGGGGGAAGTCGTGTCTGACCAACGTGATAGCCTTCTACAAAGGGAAGATTGGATGGATGGACATTGGAGAGCCATGGATGTTGTCTACCTTCACTTCAACAACGTTTTCGACACACTTTCCCATAACATCCTCATGAGGAAGGTCAGGAAGTGTGGCTTAAATGAGTGGACACTGGGGTGGATGGAGGACTGGCTGGATGGCAGAGCTCAGAGGATGGTGATAAATGGGGCCGAGTTTGGTTGGAGGCCTGTGGCTAGTGGTGTCCCACAGGGGTCAGTACTGGGCCCAGGGCTGTTCAACTTATTCATCAGTGACTTGGACGAGGGCACAGAGCGCACCCTGGGCAAGTTTGCAGATGACACGAGACTGGGAGGAGTGGCCGACACTCCCGAGGGCTGTGCTGCCATCCTGATGACAGGATGGAGAGTTGGGCAGAGAGAAACCTCATGAGGTTCAACAAGGACAAGTACAGGGTCCTGCACCTGGGGAGGAATAACCCCAGGCACCAGGACAGATTAGGGGTTGGCCTGCTGGAAAGCAGCTCCATGGAGAAGCATTTTGGAGTCCTGGCTGACAACAAGTTAACCGTGAGGCAGCAATGTGCCCTCGTGGCCAAGAAGGCCAATGGGATCCTGGGCTGCATCAGGAGGAGCGTTGCCAGCAGGCCAAGGGAGGGGATCCTGCCCCTCTGCTCAGCTCTGGTGAGGCCGCACCTGGAGTATTGGGTGTAGTTCTGGGCTCCCCAGCACAAGAGGGACACGGAGCTTCTAGAGAGGGTCCAGTGGAGAGCCACGAAGATGACTAAGAGACTGCAGCATCTATCCTATGGAGGAAAGACTAAGTCAGCTGGGCCTCTTTTGTCTGGAGAAGAAAAGATTGAGAGGATTTGATCAATCGCCTGAGGGGTATTGTAGGGAGAATAGGGCCAGGCTCTTCTCCATGGTGGCTGGTGACAGGACAAGGGACAGTGGGCACAAATTGAAACAAAGGAAGTTCCATCTCCATATGAGGAAGAACTTCTTTCCTGTGAGGATGACAGCCCTGGAACAGGCTGCCCAGAGAGGCTGTGGAGTCTCCTTCTCTGGAGATCTTCTCAATTTGCCTGGATGCCCCCCTGTGCCAAATGCTACAAGTGTCCCTGCTTGTGCATTTATACATAGCAGTCAATGAATGGTTCAGACATGTACATCCTTGTTAAGTTATAAGCCAGGAATGAGCTATAGCAAGCTTCCTCCTCAAAGTTATTAATCCCCTTGCCTATCCACTGCAGTGTATTTCTCCTCATTTTAAGTTAATACAAAAAGTTGCTACTACACACTCTGGTTCCGATAGCTTTGCACTCATAACGTAACAAAAGTCTTCTAACCTATTCAATAGCAAGCAGAAGTGGTTTGATTACTTGAATGAAACAAACGACTTGAAAAAGATGTTCTTTGACTGAGATTATTTACCAGTGGTTCACGTTTACAGCCAAGAGAGCAAAACTTACGTGCTCTGGCTGTTATTACTTTCTCTACAATCACTTATTTAAAAAGTGGCAGCAAACGCCTTTGGCTTCCACTTCCAGAGATTTCAGAAGAGATTGCAACAAGCACAGAACACTTATCTTAAGCCAAGTGCTTTGGTTACACTGGAACAGTTCGAGACACAGAAGAAAAATTTACAGTTACAATTAACTTGTCAACTGACGAATCAGTCAGCTACAAGCCTCTGCCTTCAGCTCATATTTCAGTGTCTTGCAATCCAATACAGTTTTTGACAGAAAAACATTAAGCAGTGTTTATATAGATATTTAGTATATACTATTCAATTTTAAAATCTATTTTTAGTTTCCTTTAGGATAATTATTCATGCTTTCTTCCAACTTTTAGCAGCAGAATTAAGTATTAGTCAGGTTAGCAAGACTTTATAAAGAAACTTAAAATTTCAGCTTAACAGTATACCATTCATCGCATGATGGCGTACTTTTAAAAAAAGAGACAGGAGCTTGCTTTCTTAATCTTACCACTGCTTTGGTCTCACATACAAACAATTTTATTGAGTGATCTCTAATATAGCTTACTAACCACACCAAAGCAACGGATTTTACTCTGGTGTACATTCCACAGAAGAAAAAAGGAGTGGAAGCAATTTGCAAATGAAGCAACAAGAACTGCCCATACGTGAGAGCTCTTCATTTGTCAAAAACAAGGAGAATCTTGTCTCTGATTGATCTTGATGAACATGAGATGGATATTAATTTACTCCCCACCTCCTAGGTTACAAATTTAATCAAAGTTTGTAATTATCCCTCCCTGTCTTCTTTTTTCTCCATTCTGTTATTTCCCTGGATATTTTAGGAAAAAAAAAAATCCTTCTTAGGGAAAAATTTAGGTCAGCGGATGGCAGTCACAACAATATTCCACAATCATTAAGTCACCTCATGTTAAGTTATCCAAGCATTTGAACACTATAATATATTCCAAGTTTGAGTGGAGAGGAGAGAAAAAATAATAATTTTTAAAAAAGCATACCTAAGCATCTGATCAAAACCAAGTCTCTTTCAAGGCAGATTGCTTGCTAACATGCTCACATATCTCAAAACAGAGACAATGTCAACACTATGCCATCTAATAGTTACAACGAGCACAGAAAGTTCAGATGAAAATTTTCATTTCTTCATAATGAGTCAAAGTTTATAAACTTTGGGATTTAGGCTTCAATAAGCAGAGGGAGACTAGCTATATTTAGGGAGAGAAAGTTGCAGGAGAGAGCATTCCAGTCTAGACAGCAAGATTTGAAGGTATGTACCCAGGATACAATGACCAGGTCTGAATCCCTTAAAATATAGGGTGCTGTAGGTACACAAGAAGCTGGTCTTCTATCTGCAATTAAACAGCACTTTTTTCACATATACACTAAAAAACATTATTTAGAGAATAAGAGCATTTCTCAGCATTTAAAAACAAAACAAAATACAGTCTTCATCCTCACATCTCAGTTGCATGCCCCTCCTTAAGCATGGGAGGGTATGAATACGCTAGGCAAGTTAATCCTGTGCAAAAAGGGAATTCAGCATCAGCAGCTGTTCGGTGTGGCTGCACTGTGATAGCTTAGCATCGTTCGTGTTCCTCACTCCTGCAAATACTCTATTGCCCTTTTCGACAAGAAAAATTAATATGACATGATGAAAAATATTAAAAAAACCCTTGTCAGGAAATACCTGGAAAAGCTGCCAGTTACCTTAACCACCAGGAAATTGCATCATTAGCATCCACTCACAAAAAAAGGAGGCATGACAAATTACAAGTGCAACCAATCTGTCCAGCATTAGAGCAGGAAATACACATATGGTGTCTCACACTGAGAATGCCTCTATAGTCTGCTTCTGTTTCCCATTTTTTTGTATGTGTACATGTGTGTATATATATATATATATATATATGGAGGTAGGCATATAAAACATATATACACATATATATACATGCAGCAAACTCTTTCTAATTTAGGTCACATCTTATCCTACAGATACTACAAGTCTTTACAGCAGAGAATTAGGACTGCCTGGTGAGGAATGTGAGCTTAGAGCTTCAACTCATTCCTTATTCTCCCCAGAACTAAACTACTAGTTCCTTAAGTACAGAAAAAAAAAAAATCTGATTCGTTCCACAAGAATCACTGTACTGTTAATGAAAACCAAAGTAATTATTTAATCACATTTCAGTTGTCATATTCCTTTGGATATCCATGGAGATGAAAAGAGAAATCACTCTTCTCCAAAAACGGATCCAGTTCTGAACACAGGTAGATTTATCTTGATTATCTGAAAAAATATAAGGCTAATACATCTCTAACAGCTGAAGAGCTTTTAAGTGTTTCAGATTTTTTTTCTTCTCCAGAATGAAGCAGATGCTGCATCTAATTGCTAAAGAACTGAATCAAATCCTATTAGTAAGACACCTGCATTGCAGTTTTGTAGTGGTTGGTTTGGTTTCTAATAGTTAGCAAATGAGTATATTGTTATCATCTGTCACAACAAAGAGAAGAAAACACTGATTTGTATTTGCCCGTGTTATCTGAATATTGGTTTGAAGAATGCAGAGGAAGAGTGTATGCCACTTCAAATTACTCCTGCAAGATACTGACCTTGCATTATTCTTCCCTGCAAGAATTTTCTTTTAGAAAAGTAAATTAGAAGAGGTCTAGTCAGATACACCAAGATGGGAAAAAGATAATCTGAAAATGATGAAACGAAGATTAATACTCATTCTGCAACTCCTTCCTCTTTAACCAATTCTGAAATAGCTGATGCTGAAAGAGAAATCTGACAAACTATAGAGAAATTATTGCTCTTCTTTCAGATTATGGTCTTGAACTAGTATTACTGATAGTGACGGCATATAGTAAGAGTTTATTAAAGAGCAGGCTCCTCCAAATGTGCATTCCCACCTTCTCTAGCTGTATTATGTTCTGCTTGCAAATTAGCAGATCTTCTCTTCTGCTGACAGTACTGCTTATGAGGCACAGTGAATTGGATGAGAAAACTGATCCAGCTCATCCAGTGGGAGCTTTCTTCAGGTTTGGGTTTTCTTGTTTGCTCTCTGTAAACCAAACCAGTTCCCATATCCAATTCGAAGCTGTGTAAATACTAATGTTAGCCCAAGAAAGAACACAAGAGTTGAACCTCTTCAGCAGCAGCCCACCCCAAGGTATAACTGTAACTCATTAGCACCATTCAGATCTCTTCAGCTTCTCTGCAATAAAACACAAAGAAAGTTGTATGAACAGCATTAATGGTTTGCTGAAGATAGTTAAAGGATTCTGTTATTCCACAGGCATTTTGGAATGCAGACTATGTGCACAAAGAAAGATCAGGAGATTCATTATGCAGTTTACAATTACAAAACACAGACAATCCTTATACAATACAAACCCTGAAAGACTAGCAGCTACAAAGACAGAGCAGCATACTATCAACACGGTAAAAATTAAAAGTAAAGCAGGTAGAGAGAACAAGACAGAGTAAAGAAAAGGCAGCTGATAACGGCAGAAAGGGAGGATTTTTTGTGCTGGTGAAACTTCCTCTGCTACAGATATATGAAGCTCACTGTTTTTAAGAATGAAGAACATGAACAGTTACAAAATCACAGGTTTCCAGGAAGTTCAGAAATACAGAAAACAAGACTACAAGAATTTTCCTTTTTTAATTTTAGTAAGATGATGTTTAGGAAAAAAAAATCAAGTATTCTTCTAAATTATAAAGAGAAAGAGGCTATGTTGACTCAAGAAGAAGCCTCCTGCCAACAAATAAGATGCAGCAAGGTACTAGAACACTTTGATCCACTACTGGAGAACCTCAGCCTTCATTTAACAGGGGGAAGGGAAGTTAACTAGCCTTTAAAAACATAGACTTCACATGATATGGTCAGCTAACCCAATAGCCTAAAAGCATGCCTAGAAGCAATCTAGAATCACACGTCATCTTAAAATTCTACTAAAAACAATTTCTGATTTTTTTTCTGCACACTTTAGTTGACCTCTCCTTTTCAGATGTTAGAAACAAATCAAGAATTTTAAGAAAAGGTTAGATCTGAGCAGTCTTTTATTGTTTTCAAGAGTGCACACATTCTTTGTTAAAAAGCAGTGTTAAATGCAACTTTTTCACTAGGTTTATAATAATATTTTAACACTCACCATTAAAAAAATGCTCTTTCAAGAAAAGAGCAAATCAATCTCAGAAAGATGGTTTAAGAAACTATAATTATCCAACCTATGCCAAAGTCAATTCATCGTGCCTCAAAACTATCAGAAACGTCGCCTCTTTTCTTGCTTCTGTCTCCAGGATCAGGAACAAATACATTGATTTCTGTGTGGGAGGAAACAGTGCACAGTTGCATTTTAAAACATCTTTTGTGTGGGAAGATGGAGGAAAAGGAATGTGAACATCTTTTCCCAATATCACAGCCTTGAAGTCTGTGAAGGGAATCAACTAAATACTCATTACACATTTAATGAAAAACTACCAGTAGAGGGCTTGGTTCACATACTTACTGCAGCTGTAACAGACTGAACAAAAGACACAAATCAAAGCCCTCTGTGTACTGCAGAGTTCCTTCTTTTCCAAGAAATAACCACGCCAATTAAGGTGATGCCAGATTAAAAGTGTTATAAAATAACTCATGATAGCAGACAACTACAACACTATCCAAATCTCAAGGCTTACAAACATTTACCTTCTAGACAGCATAACCATTATCTCTGTAATATCAGAGTGACTTTAGGTCTTTTGGGACAAAGTGACACATGGGAAGATATAATGACAGATTTCAAAGTAAGAATAAAACTCTTTTTACATATAATAACTTTATGTACAGATTTTAATGACCAGGCAGAACAGATATTCCTAAACTGCAAGACGATCTTAAAAAAAGAGCTAGGCTATAAATCTTCCTGATGTTTGAAGGCAGTTCCCTCCATCATAGGAGAAGACTTTGCTGCAACTGCAACAAAATCCTACAACACAGATACGCAGTTGCCGTTCAACTTCTTTGCCAATAGTCATTCTCAATGGTAAATCCCTGGAGACTGATGCTGCTGCAAAGCAGTTTTTTTTTCTACGAGACAAGCAACTGTAGCTGTATCACTAAATTACCATTCTTCTAAAGAGAATGAAAATTAATTCATATTTACTGAATAAAGAACAGATCAGTCACCTTGGCTGTCTACAACCAATGATAACTAAAGACAAGTCCCCTCGCCTGAAAGGGGCCATGGCAGATCAAGTTCAAAAGTATGTAACTCACGCAGTTTAAAGCATCATATCACACCCCAGGTGCATTCCCACAACTGATTTCAGTTGCAATTCCTGAACTCCTGTGCTATAAAAGTTACTGCTGTAATGACTAAATAACACTTGAGGTGATCAAATATCTATCCTACCACGACAGCAGACCAACTCTTATCACAAGGCACCCCTTGTGAACATATATGTTTAATCTTCCTCAAACAGTGCTTTTCTGTAAGAAAACCAGAATAGAAGAATAGTTAGACATATAAATCTTGCAAACAAAATTAAGAAAAACATTTTTTTCGTCCTTTAATTGCCACTAGCATCAATATTACTGGAATAAGTCCCAAGATATACTTACCCTTTAAAAGGAATAGGGAACAGTGCAAACTTGAATTGTAAGATGAAATAGCTAAATTCAGAGCAATGAACCACACTGTCAGCAAACAAAATAACTGCCAACTTTCATGTGCCAGGTCTTGAGACTAAACAACTTAGCTGCCCTACCAAGTCTTTGACACACATTCTGTGCAAGCTGAGTCAATATTAAAATCCTAGCTAAAGGAAGGAGCTTAATTTATCAAGACTGTAAAAGTTAAACATATGGAAAATATCCTATCCTATAGGCAAGATAATATTCAACACTAGAGGTCACAACCAGTAATTAGCAGGAACTGAAGTCACTTCAGAAATGGACACAAGGAATCCCCTCAAAGTCTGGAGAAGGGGAGCTAAAGTATGGCACCTTCCTGCTTTAAGAGTCAGTAGCTGTCTCTGAACAAAAAGCAAAAGATATACAATTACAGATGTGTTAATATTTATGCTCCAGAATTGGGAAAAGTTTAAGTATTCAATACTACTATCATGCACGTCACACCCCTATTAAAGCATATGTTTGCAACATTATCTCACACAAACCACTATAATTTTAAAGTGGAAAAAGTGCTTCCCTTCTTCATACAAGTCTCATTGTTTCCTATCACACTAATTGCTTTGGAAGTGAAGCAGAATGGCCAAGTTACCCACTATGCAGAATATCAACTTAACTTTTGAAGTTTATGCACGTGACATTTTTTAGAATGAATAATGAAATAAATAGTAACTTGACTTAAAAAGCGCTTATAATACAACTGCTCTGAGAGTGATCCAGAAATTAGATCCACTCACAGCTCCTGTTATACCTTAACCTATCAAGAAAATTCCTTGTTGTGCTTTTTCTAATAAATATAAAGAAACTATATATTTTAGAAACCATATTTTCAGACTCTTAATTTCTGTGCTGAAATCTCTTAATAGTGTCACAAAGCACTTGACTGCTACAACATAAACAGGTTAATAATTCAGTGCTGTTCTGTTTACAGGAAAGAGTATCTAAGGATTTCCACCCTTCTCCCTTTCATTCTAGTAGGGATCAGAAGTTGGGTGGGTGGGTGGGGGGGAAAAACAGGAACAGCCTTTTGTGTGCATTTCTATACAGTTCATATACAATCCATCTAACCCTATGCACAGAAACGCAAATTGCCACTCCCACTGAATACTAACTCACAATCACACAGAAGAACAAAGTCAGCTAACTGTGAGAAGGAGGATCTGAAAAGCAACAGCAATCTATGGTCAGTTAGTTATGGTCAGTATTGATTTTGATATCTAATCTTAGGCTGTAGAGATACTTACTTGCGACATCAAAAACGACTTATGTCTAAACAAATGAAGACTCATGGTTTCAAGAAACATATCTCAGGAATGAAACGAATTACAAAACAGTTCAGTTGCACTGAACTGCCTCAAAAATTTGGGTGGAGGGGGACGGGAAAGGAAGGGGAAGAAATGAATACAGGGCATGGAGAGAAGACATGTCCAAGACAGCTCCATTCAAACAAGTGTGAGTTTAAACCATAGACATTAAAGGCCACAAATTCCACCTTTAATAAATTAAAAATAAAAATGTACACTGATTAAGTACCTCTACTAATTTTCTTGCCTCCTTGCAATGTGGGCTACTACATAATCTTAAGAATTGTGTAACTACAGTATAAATTGTATATAAAGAATAAAAAAAATCTTAGCAGTGACACATATTACATAAACTAACATCAAACACAGCTAGATACTAGAAGAATCAGGAAAACCTTAAAGGAGAATAGGTGGAATTCCGTAAGAAAACACATAAGGAGTGAAAGCTAATATGAAAAGAATTCTGGAAAAAGAATATTCTTCACTTCATTCAGATGTAACCCACATGTTACCCCCTTTTCAATAAAACTGCAGAATCCACTAAAATATGTACTAAGAGCACAAACACCAAGAGGCAATATTCAGACCACACGAAAAGAGCATTGTGATAGTCTAATCTGGCTTCCCTTTTAATAGGATCTAAGAATTACATCAAATTAATTCTAGGTTCAGCAGAAGCTTGTCTTCTAATAAAGACAATGCAAATGTGCTTTCATCGTATCCCATCTCCAGTAACATACCATCTACTCAGGAAAAAAAAAAATCAAAAATTCGTGAAGCCTTTCTCACAAAGCCCTCCCAGGCAGAGCTTTTTGATGCCGCTGGAGGGATTGCTTAGCTAGAAGGAGCCTTAGCTCTATCTGTGCAGCCTTCAGCATCACGCAAGAAGACAGTTCTGTTCCGCATCAGAGAGGCAGAGGCAGAGCCGGCATGTCCTTTCAGCTGGTTAGGGGACAAACATCTCGACACCACTAAAAGCTTTTTGTTTTTAATAAGCATCTCTTTCAAACATTTTCATTCTCTTCTGCAAGCCACTACTACTCCCTGCAGACCTGAAGGCAACACAGGTTAGGAATGAAAAACTCCTTTATCTCCTCCGCAACAGATCCCTCCGCAGCTCTGGAGAAAAGGTCTGCCCTGCGGACATGTAGCTCTTATGCTGGAGGCAGGCCGGGAGAGAGAAACGCAGGAGAGACACACAGGCAATTCTGAGCAATACCGTCTGTGTTGAGAAATGCAGGGGAGAACCGCCGCGCAGCGCGGACACAACGGCCCCGGCCCGCACCCCGGGCCACGGCGGGCCCCCGCCCCCGCGGGAGGCCCCGAGGCGCTAACGTGTCGCCGACATGTCACGGCGGGCGCGGCCGCGCGCGCCGCTAACGGCCGCGTCGCGAGGGGCGCTCACCTTATCAATCTCGTCGTGGAGCTCGGCCAGGCTTGGCCGGATGAGCTTCTCGCCCAGCTCGGCGGCCGTGTGGCGGTAGTGGTCGATGCGGGGCACGGCGTCCATGGTGTTGTGGCCGAAGGTGCGCAGGTAGTAGGTGTTGGTGTGGGTGTCGTAGTAGTGGTGGTGGTGGCCGCCGGAGTGCAGGCTGCCCTCGCTGAGCACCGTGTCGCCGCCGTTCTGGAAGCTGACATTGCCGCCCTCCGAGCTGCCACCGCCCGGCTCGCCGGGGCTTTCGTCCCCAGCCGACGGGTCCACGAAGTTCACCCGAAAGCGGCCCTTGGCTTCCTCGCTGCCCTTGCCGGCCGCGCCACCTTCCCCACCCGCCTTGAGAGGCGCCTCCGGCGGGCGCCCGGCGCCTTCGGCCACCAGGTCCACCTGGAAGCGGCTCTGGCTCGGCGTGGGACCCAGCGGTCTGCCCAGCGCATCGCTCGCCGCGGCATCCCTGCCCTCCGGGCGCAGCTCCTCCGCCACAGCGGCTGCGGAGCTGGGCGGCTGCTTCCCCTCCATGTCTTCTCCTCCTTCTCCTCCTCAGGCGGCTCCGACTGCTCTAATCCCCCCTCGCGGCGGCAGCTCCGCCGCTTTAAACCGCCAACCAGCGCCCGGGGCTGCCCCGCGCCGCAGACAACGCAGCGCGCCGCGCGCCCCGCCCCGCCCGCAGCGCCAGGTGATGATGCCGCCGCAGCCGCCGCCCCCCGCGACCCCCCGCCTCCCTCCCGCCCTCCCGCCGCCGCTTCCCGCCCGCGGCGGCCCCGGCTGCGGCTCCGGCTTCCTCCCGGCCGCGCGCCGCCCGCCTTCCGCGCGCCGCCCTCTCTCCCCCCCTTCCTGCCGCGGCTCTGACAGCGCCACGCGGGGAGGAGCGGCCGGGCCCCGAGCGGCGCAGGAAGCGGCTGCCGATGCGCGCGGCCGCTCCACCTGAGCGCGGCCCCGCAGCGGCGGCGGCGCCCGGCTCGGCCCAGCGCGGCCTCGCTCCCCCTCCCCGGGATGCGGGGGGCCGCGAGCGCCGCCCCCGCCCCGCCCCGCGCGCTGCCGCCGCGGCGCCTGCACCAGCCGCGCCCCAGCCCGGCGGCGGCGGCGGCTGCTCCCGCCCGCGGCGCGCGAGGGGAGCGCGGCGGGGCCCGCGCGCGGCTCTCGCGAGAGGAGCGCGGCGCGGCCGGGGGCTGCGCGGGGCCGCCCCGGGAGGGGTCGCTGCGGCAGCCGCCGCGAGGCGCCCCGGCCCCCCCGCCCGCCCCGGGAGCCGCCATGGCGGCGCCGCGCGGCCCTCGCGGGGAGCGGGCGGTTCCCGCGGCCTCGCCGCCCCCCTCGTCCAGGTGCGTCCTGCAGTGTCCTCGCACCACCCATCTGATATAACGGGTCCCACGTGTCCTACACGGCAAGCGCCTTTTGCCCCTTCCCATTAAAAAGGCTTCTCAACAGTCTAGATGGACTGTAGGTTAGGTCAAAAAACGTGGTTCCACCTGCATCTCCTCATTTGGTGGAGGATAGATGCTTGGAGGACTCGTTAGAGTACACGCAGTTACCACCGAGACCGTGGAAGAGGAAGTTGAGAGGTGAATAAAATCCTTCTGCTCCCGCAGTAAGAAATGAGGGAGGGATAGGCCAAACAAACCTGGCAGCACTCATTTTCAGACTCTTGCTAGGAGATTCCACAGAACGCAAAGTGTAAGCAAAACAGAAGCTCCTACTGGATCACACCAAGGTCCATTTTGTCCAGTGTCCATTTTGTCCAATGTCCAGCAGTGTGGCCAGAAAGAAAAGAGTGCCAAGGGAAGACCCGGGCAAGCGTGTGACAGGGCTTTCAAGTACTTTCCCAGCCTCGAGGCCTTCGCAGCTGCAGGGCTAAGCAAGGCTGAGAGGTGTTCTCTCTGTGAGCTTGTCTCCCATCTCTAATCGTTCTTGCTTATCCTCTTTGGTTCTGGTTTCAATATGGGGCACATTTATAATGATGTTCTCTGTTGCTTCTGTGCTGCTGCGCAGTGCTGACCTGGCATTTTCATAAAACTAGCATAATTCCAGGATCAGCTCAGAGACCATCATTTTGTGAGTAGAGTTAAGATTGCATTTTTTTTCCATCACTTCTCTTCATACACATTATATTTCACCTGCTTTTTCATTACCTATTTAGTCTTTTTTTTTTTTTTTTTTTTTTTTTAAGAAAGGTCCTACTGGAAATCTCTGTAGTCAATATTCAGCATTAGATAACTTAATGTCATTTTCATCAGCCTTTATCAGTCATGCGAACAGTCATGGTTTATCACCCATCTCCTTTTCTGGTCAGCTGTGAGTAGACCAAACATTGCTGGTTTCATTCAGAATCCCCATGGGACACCCCTGTTGATCTAATAAATACAATTGTGTGAAATGACTGTTTTGTCCTGCTTTCTTTCCTATTTTTAAATCAGCTATTTATCAAAGCAAAGACTTTCTTCTTTCATGGATGCTTAGTTGCCTTAAAAGCTTTTGGCAAAAGATCTTGTCAGAAGTATTTTGGAAAACCGTGTAAATCATTTCAGCCATCTTATCTGCATGCTTATAAATGCCTTCAGAAAACTCCAGTATGCTCCCACTGCAGAAAAGCTCTGCTGGCCCCCACCAGAATCCTGTTTAGCCATGTGGCCACTGAGTCTATGCTTTATTACATTTTCTGCTGATTTGTCCAGTATCGGCACCAGAGAAGCCAGCCTATAGATACCCCAGATCTCCTCCCATACTGTAAAAATTGGTATCATATTTATGAACTCAGGCATGAAGGCGTTTTAAGATGTTGCATGTCAGATGTGGTATTTCAGCTGTCTCCCAGAGTTCCTCTAGAGCTTGGCACGAGTTTCAGTTGTCAGTTGTGTCTGATGCCTGGTTACAGTTCAGGCAGATCCCTCCTGCTCATACCCTGCAATGAGCAGCTCCAGCAGAGGAGCCTCTCTCCTGCCTCTTCCACAACACAGACAGATGCCAAGAACTCGGTTAGCCTCTCTGATATGGCCTTATCTACTCCGAGCGCGCTTTTTATACCCTTATCAATTGTTTGCCTTACAGACTCCAACAGGCTTGCTGCTTCTGCATCAGGGATGATTTCCTATTCACTTTTCACTTTTTATCTTTTCTCCACGGACTTTTTGGACAGCTATCTTATGCCTATGGACTGGTTTCTCTCTTTTTTTTTTTTTTCTTTTTTGTTAGTTTGGACTCAGCTTCAGTTTTTCAAAGGATGATTTCTTTTTTCTAATAATTTGCCTTGTCCCTGCAGCCTAATTGTGCCAGGTTCCTTTCACCAGTTCTCAAGTTATTCTTGATCAGAGGCATGAATTTGCTTCATCTTCAAGATGGAGTTTTCATTTTCAGTAATTGCCATGCCACCTACAAGAACCTGGTTGAACTCCCATGTCACATTTTGCAGGCAAACATGGTGTTTGTTTCTTCTTTTTCTTCATTTCCTTTCTTTATATTCTTTCCTTCCATTCTTATGAGTTCTTAAATAACAGAGGCATATTTAATATTGATATTTTGTCATCATTTTACTACTATTTTGTCCTTTATATAGGTAAGCTATAGGTTTGCATCCAAATGAGAATATTAAATAATACTGTCTTTCTCTTCCCAAAAATCTGGATGAAATCCTAAACAAATACCGTGTGGTCATGGGGCAACTTACCTGCATTTGTATTAAACTAATCCTAGCTTACAAGAAAAAAAGGTAATTGCAGCAACACTTCTGAAAGGCTGCCAGACAAATCCCATGATTAAGGCATTGAGAACTGAAGCCCTTTAGAAGAGTTTTACTGCTAGCCGGATGTGGCAGTATTACAATTGTTTCAGGGACCTTGCTTGTTCTCTCCATGCTTTTGATGTGTCCTTGTGTGTATTTGGTATTTGACTTTGGTTTTATTAACCAGGAGACTGCTTCTGAAAGGAATCTAGTTATTAGCAGAATATTTCCAAAATGTTTGAAGACACACCTGCAAGAGAGATTTCATGTAGCTGCTTCTAAAGAGTTCAGTTGTGTTGTATTACTTGGGGGGACCACTGAAAGGAGTCCAGCTCCATTCTCTCTACATCCTCTCTTCAGATACTTACACACATTGATGAGATTCCCCCTCAGTCTTCTCCAGAAGAAAAGCCCAAGCTCTTTCAGCCTTTCCTTATATGGAAGATGTTCTGGTCCCTTAATCATTTTTGTGGTCCTTCTCTGGCCTTGTCCCAGTAGCTCCATGTCTCTTTCCTTATTGGGAAGCTCAGAACTGGGCACAATACTCCAGACACATCTTCACCATTACTGAGTAGACGGATCATGTCCCTCAACCTGGTGGCAACGCTCTTCCTAATGTACCTCAGGATGTCATTGGCCTTCTTGGCCACAGGGGCACATCATTGGCTCATGATCTCACTGCCCACCAGAACCCCCAGATTCTTCACCACAGAGCTGTTCATTTCTAGCAGGTCAGTCTAAGCCTGTACCCGTACATAGGGTTATTCCTCCCTATGCACCCTGCACCTCCCTTTGTTGGGCTTCAGGAGGTTCCTCTCTGCCCTTCCCTGCAGGCTGTCAAGGTCTTTGTGAACGGCAGCACAGCCCTCCGATCTGCCAGCCAGCAGGCGTCTGGCTGGCAGGTGTCTGACCGCAGACACCTCTGCTGTTCTCCATGCTCTTTCAAAGGTGCTTGAAGTGTCCTGGCAATGATGCCTGCCAGCTCTCTCAACACTCGTGGGTGCATCCCATCAGGGCCCATGGACTGGTGAATGTCAGGTTTTCCTAAATGATCTCTGCCCCAATCCTTATTAACAGAGGGAATGTCTTCCTTTCTCTAGACTTTCTCCATGGTCTCTAGGGTCTGGGATTGAGGGTTGGCCTTAGGAGTAAAGACTGGAAGGTACTCAGTGTTTCTTCCTTCTCTGTATCATTCGTCGCCAGGGCCTCTGCCCCATTCATCAGCAGACCCACATTCTTCCCAGTCTTCCTTTTGTTACTTATATATCTAAAGAAGCCCTTCTTGCTCTCCTTGACATTTCTTGCCATATTCAATTCCAAATAGGCTTTGGCCTTCAGGGTCATATACCTGCATATTCAGATGATGTTCCTACAATGCTCCCAAGTGGCCTATCTTTGCTTCCTTCTTGCCATGTTCTGTGCCCTTCCTTCTTCTGACATCTTTTAGGCAAAATGATACTCTTCATTAATCTTCAATAATTTTTAATCTTAAAATGAATGGTTTTGGTTTTATTTATTTCCACAAGCACCAGTCTCTAAGGACTTTTGTAATAGGTAAAGTTGCAGAAAGCCAGAGCTGTGCCTAAGTGTAAAGTGTCCAACCTGAGTGCTGAGCAACTGTTCAGGCAGGCCATGCCACAGAATACTTATTTTACTTCCAAACCTTGCACGCATCCTGCAGCTGAGTAGCTCAGGGTAGAGCTCAGAGGCTTTCTCGTCAAAAATCAGATTTCTTTTTTCATTTCCTCCTCAGCTAGGAAATGTCCTTTGATACTTCCTGTCTGGCAACATTGTGTGAGCAAAGTCCAGTTCTTTTAGTTATTTTTAGTTAACTTTAATTATCTTTCAGTATCTTCTTTTTTTTTCTCAGCTTTTCTTACAGAAAGCCATCTAATATTTCCAAGAAGTATCATGTCATAGTTTGTTCTTACCATTTAGTAGCTGGTAGGTGAAATGGTAGAGGGAATAAAATTGAACTAAATTAAATTAAACTAAATACTAAAATGAAACTAAATTTTAAACTGAAAAGCAAGCTAAATAAAATTAAACTAAACTAAGTAGGTAGAAATGTTCTACTACTTTCCAATATTGAAACTTTTGGTATAATTACAAATATTTTTAAAGGCCTAGTGTTTGGGTGCTGCCAACTCTGGGAAAAGGCTATGTTTGTGTGTTTAAAAAATACAAAAATCACCAGCATTTCACAGAACATCTTTGGATTTCTCATGGTTCAGAGGACTAGAGGTTCACACCAATCACATAGAAAATGAAGCCTTCGATACAGATAAGTAACCTGGCTGCACAATTCTCAGCACTTTGTATCACCTGCTAGAAACACTGCTTGGTGCCAAGTTTCATAGAGCAGCAGTGTAAATACACTACACATCAATGCCCACCCACTTATACTGAAACACAGAAGGGCATCCTCAGTCCTGAGGTTGCCTTGGCATTTATCAGTCTTTCTACTCCTTTGTCATCATTTTCATCACATCTGTTCCTTCACAGTTTTCTGCTAATGCTACTTTCTGCTCCTGCAGGTTTGCAAACAGTCTGGCTGTGTCACATCTTTCTATTTTTGCATTTTCCTGAGAAAATTATCAGTCCAAAATGAGGTAAATGAATGCTTTAAATGTTAATCAGTTATCTGGGGGACGTGAGGGAGGAATACCTGGATTACATTACATTTGTCACAAAACCAGGAATACAAGAAAATCATAATATTCAAAAATAAAGTTATATTTAAAAACAATAATCCACAACTACTGGAAAATACAGGAGTTAAGTCCTTAAATGTAGCGCTCCAACAGCTTGCATCAGTCTGTTTTAAACTACTTTGCTAAATAGTCTTGTACACCAACCTTACAGAAGTTGAGTCAAATTCTATTAAAGATCTACCACTCTTCAAGAGAAATTCTTACATACAGATTTAAGAAAGGAGATGTAGGAATTGCCAAAGAGATTCACATGTACTACGTGTTCCTGCACTGCAAGAGCTTTTCCTTCCTTTATATTACCTGTTATAGCTAAAACCAAGAAAAATAGATCTTTCTCTGTTCAGATTAATCTGTCATTTCTTGTGTAATATTATCAACTAAAGGGGCACTTAGAGATTATAAACTCTCTTTTGGGGCATTGCAGGAGTTTATAAACTCCAGACTAAAATTCTTAATGCAGCAATGGTGATAAACTCAATTCAATATAGAGAAAACATCAATGACAGTATTTCGAATGGCAAACTAGTTTTTCTGGGGCCATCCATGCCCTCAGATGTCTGGATCAAGTCAAACAAAAGCTGTAACTTCAAGTGTTGAACCAGGAACTTCTGGATCACCTGATTCCTCAGCAAAAATGGAAAATGAATCAGAAAAAAACTGCAAAGTTAACCTGTCGGGGGCAGGCCAAGCCCTGACTGTCCATTCAGCCAGTGCCTGCCAGTTAGTAGCCAGAGGGCTCTTGGAAAGCTACTGCCATCTCCTAGCATGGTCCCCAAACTGTGCACCCTCTCAGCACTGGAAAGAACACAGTACCTGTTTTGTGCCTTTTGGCTATGTGATGGTTTTAGTATGTGATTCATGAAGACTGATTTCTCATCATATGATACTGTTACATAAAGAATATCAGGTTGTTTTCAAATTCATTAGTGAGTTTCCATGAGTTTTTCACTACTGTTATCCTTAGCTCATGAAAACATTCTGGAAGGAAGCAAAGGACCCAGAGACCTTTCATGACTTTTCTCAGTAAAAACACTTAAAATGTTTATCCAGTTTAGAATTTAATGACTTTTGTGACATCTTTTACTGTTGACATGGTATGCTTTCTAATTCACTTTCAAAGTTTAAACTGGAAAAGCAGAAGTGCTAGATTAAAATTCTCTTTACTCCAGAAAGAACTCAGACTCAAAAGGATTGATTACAATAAAAAAAAGTCATAAAATAATTAAGTGTGGTGCCGTGCTCTGTAACCTAACTACACAGCAATTTAACTGAAATATTATGGCCTTGCAATTATTCAGAACACTAAAGCAGTTATTTATGCTAAGAAGATGGCTAAGTAGATTAATTCTAGAATGATATTGAAGGTGGTTGGAAATCTAAGCAGAACAGTGATCCAAAGGTTCTCACTCATGAATGCTGTTAAAGGTATTTGACAGAAAAAAGTAAAATAATCTCTGTCACTTGAAACTGAGTAGTTGAGTCTCCAGAGAGTGATATTAGTGTTCAAATGTAAATTTTAACATTTACTGTTAATGTGAGAGGACATGGAGGTGCCAGAGAACTGGAAGAAAGCCACTGTCACTCCTGTCTTCCAAAAGGGCAAGAGGGAGGAGCTGAGAAACTGCAAGCTGGACAGCCTCATCTCCGTCCCTGGAAGCAGCTCATCCTAGAGAGCATCTCTAGGCATGTGAAGGAAAAGAAGGTGATCAGGAGTAGTGAGCATGGATTCATCAGGGGGAAGTCGTGTCTGACCAATGTGATAGCCTTCTACAAAGGGAAGACTGGATGGATGGACATCGGAGAGCCATGGATGTTGTCTACCTTGATTTCAGCAAGGCTTTTGACACACTTTCCCATAACATCTTCATGAGGAAGGTCAGGAAGTGTGGCTTAAATGAGTGGACATTGGGGTGGATGGAGGACTGGCTGGATGGCAGAGCTCTGTTCAGAGGGTGGTGATAAATGGGGCCAAGTTTGGTTGGAGGCCTGTGGCTAGTGGTGTCCCGCAGGGGTCAGTACTGAGCCCAGGGCTGTTCAACTTATTCATCAGTGACTTGGACAAGGGCACAGAGCGCACCCTGGGCAAGTTTGCAGATGACACCAAACTGGGACGAGTTGCTGACACTCCCGAGGGCTGTGCTGCCATTCAGAGAGACCTGGACAGGATGGAGAGTTGGGCAGAGAGGAACCTCATGATGTTCAACAAGGACAAGTGCAGGGTCCTGCACCTGGGGAGGAATAACCCCAGACACCAGTGCAGATGAGGGGTTGACCTGCTGGAAAGCAGCTCCACGGAGAGGGATTTTGGAGTCCTGGCTGACAAGAAGTCAACCATGAGGCAGCAGTGTGCCGTCATGGCCAAGAAGGCCAATGGGATCCTGGCCTGCATCAGGAGGAGCGTTGCCAGCAGGTCAAGGGAGGGGATCCTGCCCCTCTGCTCAGCTCTGGTGAGGCCGCATCTGGAATATTGGGTGCACAGTACAAGAGGGACGGGGAGCTTCTAGAGAGGGTCCAGCAGAGAGCCACGAGGGTGATTAAGGGACATGAGCAGCTATTTTTTGAGGAAGGACTAAGTGAGCTGGGCCTGTTTAGCCTAGAGAAGAGAAGATTGAGAGAAGATCTTATCAAAGAGGAGAGAATGTAAAGAGGATGGGGCCAAACTCCTCTCAATGGTGACCGGTGACAGGACAAGGGGTAATGGGTACAAATTGGAACACAAGAAGTTCCATCTCCATATGAGGAAGAACTTTTTTCCTGTGAAGGTGCCAGAGCCCTGGAACAGGCTGCCCAGAGAGGTTGTGGAGTCTCCTTCTCTGGAGATCTTCCAAACCCACCTGGATGCCACCCTGTGCCACATGCCCTAGGTGACCCTGCTGGAGCAGGGAGGTTGGACTAGATGATCTGTAGAGGCCCCTTCCAACCTCAACCATTCTATGACTCTTTGTGAAATTTTCATACCATTTTCTTATGTGGCAAATAAAGTCTGCCACATGCCAACAACATAATCTACTATCTACTTTATCTACTGATTACACACATTCTTTCACATTGGTTCAAACATTCAGAGTTTAAAGAGTTCATGAAATCAAGGATCAGGGAAAGCAAGTTTACTTCTATCATATATCATAAATAGCCTGATAGAAAGACCTGATTAAATGATCTCGCTATTGTGAGGTTTATGCATTTTGGCAGATGTCAGAGGGATGAAACTGTGTGGCCAGTGAAGGAATATGAATATTTACCCATCACTAAGGGTACATGGTGCTATTTCCCAGCATGCGGAAAGCTTTTGCATGACGGTAGGTAGGAGCAGGATTCTAGGGTGAGAATCAAGTAAACCTGATAAGGAGTTTCACTAAAGTGGTCTTATTTTCAGGAAAGTAAATGAAAGGGGTTAATGCAGGGGGGCAAAGAAGTGGAAGTTCAGTAGTGAAAAAGCATAGTGTGACTATAAACACTTTACAAGTGGGAAAAGTGAGGCACAGCACAGCTTGAATCAAAAATTATCCTAAGTGGAGGTGAATATCTTAAACCTACAATACCCTTTCATTTCCACATTTTTGTTCCACCCACAGATTCATCTGGGAAATTGCTAATACCAAAGGCACTCAAATCCATTATAATCTTATGAGCAGTGGGTGCTGAAAACAAGCTTGTAATAATGCACTTGTTTTCCTCTGCTTTCAGTCTTTATCTTGGAACTACAGATTGCATTACAGATATTGGTTGTAGGTCCTTTGTGTAGCTCTTTAAGATATGTTGGCAGGATAAGTTCCCACATAATTTATTGCATTCCTGAACAATGCTAAAAATTTGTGCTTTTTTTTTTTCTTTTTTATGATTTTTGTGTGCCCCTTTAAAGGCTTTACATGCTTAGATAGTGACTCGCCTACATCTATTCACCTACATCTATGTATAATGAATATCATTACACCAAAGCATTATAAAAAGGCGTAGACCTATATCTTTAGATGCGTATTATAGCAATTTTTTTCTTTATTCTTAAAAACATTTTTGAACTTTTCTTCTTAGGATAAGTTCAAAGTGACCCAGATTAATGATCCCTGGAATGACTAAAGGAATTTAATGTCAATGAAAGTTCATTGGAAGAAATAACATGTACTGCACGTATGTGATACTTCTGTGTCAACATGAACCATTCAAAGGAATAATCTTAACAATGCTAACATGTCTTAATGAAAATTCGTGGCATTGGGCAGAAGTAATTACCAAAAGGAATTCACACAGCAATAAAAAAATAATATTCAATAGGTCAGTCATCTTCATTTGAAATAATAAAGCCTGTTTGGATTAATCTGCTAAAAAAAAAAAAAACAGGGAAGGATTTCAAGTTGTAGAGGACAAAAAATGTTTAGAGATTGAAAAGCCTAAGATTCTGTAGAAGAGGTCAGATAGAAAGGGTCTTAGCAGATGTGTGCAAAATGATGAAAGGCCTTGGAGGAGAGGAAATAGAGAGCTGCTGTTTACCTTCTACTAAAACAGGACAATCACTGAAGTTAAAAGGTCATATTTCTGACACAAGACATAAGTTGTTGATGTAAAGGCCATTTACTTAGGTAGTTGGGAAGAAAGGACTGGCCATCACCAATTACCAAGTTACCAATAAAGACATCAGTTTTCAAGGAGAATAAAATATAAAAGATCTAAATTTGTTTGTGTCAAAGTACGAGCCAATTTCTGACAAGGATTAGAAGGAATTTCTCCTTGAATCAATTAATTAATTGCTGCTCTGGATTTCCTCAGGCTTGTTGCTGATTTATCTGGCACTGGCCACTGTTAGAGGCTAGGTTTCCAGACAGTGTTTTCAGTATCTCACTTTATGCTTGCTTTTTCTCCTAGCAAAACATCTACATTCAAAGGCAGCTGATGGCTAAGCTATGGTATATATACATACATACATATATATATACACACACACACACATATATATACACACATTGTATATTAGCAAAGGAGACAAAGCCTCTCCTAATTCAGTTGCTAACATCGGTCACTGGGACCATGAGCCGGTTGTATCCCAATTAATAACCCTGTGCAGTTATTATCTTAACTGCATTTGCTGGGCATCCAGAGGGCAGTGCAAAAGTGATCAGCAAGATGCCTTTATAAATTGTGGAAAAACAAACCAGCAGCTCAAAATCCAACTCAGATTCCAGTAGGAATGTTCAAATGAGAAGCTAGTCTATTTTATTCTCCATTGCTGAAAGTTAAATAAAAACAGCAGAAAACCAATACCATCTTGCCCTTGCTTTGATCAGCTAACCAGTTAATATTTTCTAAGTAATCTATAATCAGTCTGTTTAGACTAACAGGGAGAACTAGTACCATGACTGGAGCTCATTTCCATCCCATATGTCACATTGTAAAACTTCTGTTTTATCCAGTTTCAAAAATAGCTGCTCCAACTGTGTCAGAAAACATATGGCAAGTCTCACCCGCACACATTGTGGTCTGTTGTCATCAGCCGTTGATGTCAAAGGGAATTAATATCACAGGCACTCCTTAATCTTTCAGAATGGGCTGGAAGGAAATGTAAAAGAAATACTTCCCTGCAGCTGTCTCTGCACATCCTCTAATTGTTAAGAGTTGGTTATCCGTCTCAACTAACATGTCAAAAATGTAAAAGTCACTAAATTTGCCTTTTTGCTGTGGTCCATGTTTCTTGTTATCTTTTTAGCTCATCAGTAAGCTATAGTTTTCTTCTTATTCCTCTGTAGGTGTGATGTATTGAAAAAATAATTGAAGTTTTTGTTTTGCACTGTAAAGGAAGTGACAATGGATTCTTGATTATTCTTCCTCTCCTGGCTGACCCCGTAATGACAAGTCAGAACATCACTCGTTGTATGTCCGGCTGTCTCCCTTTACAGAACACTTCAGAATGAAAATTGCCTCCTGTCTACCACTAGCTGGGCTTGTTTATATGTGAAATTTTGAATCCCTGACTGATTAATTCTCCTAAAGCTATTGAGTTAGATATACATACATATTCATATATATTTGCTTTTTATGCTACTTCTACCTTTTATCTTAGCCTGAAAGGTATCAGATCCCAAAATATAATTTTTAGTATTGCTCCAGACTGCTTAATTTTACAAGGTATTTAATCACCTGTACTATGTTGAAATAATGTGCTGTATAATATATGTATTTAATTTACCAAGCTAAAGGCCAGCTCAGCAAATTTTGTAAGCATGTTTATCTTCTTTAGTATTCAGCAAAGCAGTGAAGAATATACTTAGCATTAAACTCATCCAGGTCCAGTAACCTCAAACGTTTTCAGAGATTTTCCAAGCAGAGGTAAATTACTAAGAGATGCCCGATGAATGAGTATTTTACAATTTGGTACACTGGAAAAAAAAAAAAAAAAGAGAGATATAAAGGAAATGAATGAGAAGGTTCAGAGTTTCACCAGGCAATGTGTTTAAGTGCTTTCAGTGAAAAATTTAATACAACTTGGAAATAGAACTAAATGTTGATATTTGCATTGAAATTCCCTGGATTTATTTATTCAGCAGTAGAACCTAGTCATGAACTACAGATAATGAACTTCATTTTAGAGTTGTAAGGTTCACAGAAAAACCTTGTATTTGATTACATAGCTCCTGCTCTTCAGATGAACATTTACTAGCACGTACAACAGGACAAGTTCCATCAAAATGCATCATAATATGTTATTCTAATAAATCTAAGGAAACATTCTGAGTATCCGTTGGGGAAGTCTGGGTAAATTTTGACTTCTAATGACAGATATTTCATGAAAGTACACTGAAGTATTTTGTGTGACAAGCCACACACAGTTCAGAAGTATATTTTACAGATTTTTTTTAATTGATACTTCTGTTAGAATATGAAACACTGATTTTGCTGATTCAACAAGTATTTTTATTTAGGTAGAATATTGATAATAAAAATATTTTAAAATAAAATTAATATAAATATGATTTAAGAGGTGTTTTCTTGTTTTAGATCTTGTAAATCGTGTAGATCCCTTATACAGCATTTTTGTGAGGTCGTGCATATCGCTGCAGGCATTCATACGGTTTTTGTCCATAGACTGATGAAATGTAGACATCTAGCATTTTTCAGCTGTACACAGGATCGTGTCAATTTATGCAAAATTAGCATGGTATCTTGGTACTGCAGTGCAGATATCATAAAATGTACATAAGCCCTGTGAAAGGTCTCCTCTGTGACCTGCTTTATAAAATTATCTGAAGACTTAGCAGTGGTGTTTGAAAGATACAGACTTCACATCATTCACATGTTTTCAATACACTTGTTCTTTTACTCAGATTTCTGATGGTATCTTACTGGGCTTTTTTAATGAAAAAATGCAAATTATCATTTTCTACCTAAAGAAAACTACAACTTTTCTCAGAGAAACCAGGAAGACTTTAAAACATATACAATGTAATGATTTTCCCACTGAGAGCAATGAAATTATAGAACCATTTACATTAAAAATGTTGTCTTAAGACATTTTGCATAATGTAATCCTTATATTTCTGGATAATGTTACTTTTTTGACTAAAAATATTCCTTTTGTGAATGAAGGAAAGTTTCCCTATGGTAATTTCAACTTATAAATGCAAATATGGTTCACATATCCGCGTAACTTTTTTTTTGGTTGTTTATCCAATATGCACAGGAAGAAGAGGTCAGGGCAAAAACCAGAAAGTTCAAAAGTCCAGGACAAAAAGTTATGGCTCATAACACATTTTAAATTTTTGCAGCTGTTCCTGTCTCCTTCTGTACTATCCAGATGTACCAAAATTCATATTTTTTAATCTGGGAAATGTCGTATAAACATTAAACATTTCGTGCACAATAAGACACTCTTGATTTCATCACCTGCAATTTGACTTGCAGATGGGTCAAGTTTGAGAACAACTTTTTACCAGTGGAGTCATACTGGAGATATTAGGAAGAACACTGTACTGAAATGAAGTATGGCATTCAGTTGTCTATTTTTTTCCATTTTCTATCTTGAGGCTGTCTCAATTCTAGCTTACATTTATGCTGAACTGTTTTTTTTTTATTATTTTAATTGATTAAAAAAAAAGACAAAAGCTGAATTCCTTTACTGGTTTGTTATAAAAAGCCAAGACCAAAATTCACATTTATACTTTTTATCTTAACCCACACATATCTGTGAAATATTATCTATTCTTTTCAGGTTGTCTTGATAGTAGATGTTTTTTTGCCTTGTTCAGAATTTGGTTAGTATGTATTGGTTCATGTCCTTCCTAAGATTTATTTTCTAAGTATGAACTAATTTTTCTTCATCACAGTAATTTTTTTTTCAGAAGCAGCAGTTAATCACAATACATTAACCAAAACATATACTGGTAATGAATAGGCACTACTGATAAACAAGGAAGGGAAAACATCAACACTTCTACATTATAACTCTGGGCTAGGAAATAGGAACTGAAAAACCTCTTGTTTATTATGTTCAGGAAAGCAGGGATTCTTCAGTTAAATTTGACTTAATTATAACAGTTACTGTGATTTAGGCAACACAGTATTGGAAAGCTGGACATATACCTATGAATACATGCACACACACACGCACATATGTGTTTGACCAAGATGGTATAAGCCGTGCAACTAATTGTCTCTCAGTCGTTTGTTTTTTGTCTCCATTTCACAAAAGCAACCTGCTACCTGGGATTTCATTTCAGACAAGTAACAGTGTACCCATCTCATACCTCAGAGCACTGCCAGAGGTCCCACAGTACAGCTGACATTCAGAGAACTCAAGCAGCAAGACACTCCCGGTAGTGTTTTGGCTTGCAAACAGGTGCAGAACAAATTATTTCCCATTCTTTCTCACCCTTTTCTTGTTAGAGATAAATCTGTTCTATCTTATCCTTTTCTTCCTCCCTTCACACAGGCAATAAAAGCCCTTGCTTTCTTTCATACCCTACAGCCAGGCTGACAAAGCCAGCAACGTAAACCTTCACCAGGCAGCCGTTCTCCATGCAAAATCTTACTGCCAGCTCTTTTACTTATTTTTCCTCACATTGCAGGCCTAGTCTGGGAAGGTTACTCCGAAGACAGTAACAGAGCAGTCTTTGCAATAACTCCTATCTGAACTTCCTCCGACTGCCAACACCCTAAACCTACCACTGCAAAGCCCATTATCCCATTCTGCTTTCTGAAACACTAGGAACAGTCTATCCTAAAATAGACAAAACACTAAGTTAACCACTTGAGTTAGATTTAACTCACAGAGTCCTTTAGTATTGCAAACCCATTCTGGGAAAATCCCCTTATTTTACTGAACAGAAGCCTCAATTCACATTCAGCTGAGGCACGTTGTCTTTCTAGGGCCCACCTGCCACCAGTGGAGAGAGCCCTGGCATTTCCAGAAGGCGATTCGGCTAGCCAAGGTCCAACTCACCTTCTGGAGCACCTTATCTCCCTTTTGCTGATAACGGAGAGATGGTCGGCCAGCCAAATTCTTAATTTATGCTTCGATAAAGTACATAAAATTAGGTGACATGCATACAGTCCTAAAATCTATGCTAGGAATGGTACCAGAATCCCCATTTTAGACCTCCAAGACCATAAGATGAGAGGTGGGCTTCCTGTGGCCTGGGTTTTTAGAAAAGAGCTGTTTTACTCAGGAATCTACAAGTAGAGAACAAAAATGTGGCCACCGGGCTCAGTGTGCTCTGATTTCTTCTCAGTTATTTTCCTCTCTTAAAAAGGAGCAGTAGCGTTATTCTAGCCATGACTTCCAGTGGCTGAAGAAGACCTACAGAGGAACATTTGACCAAAAAAAAAAGTGATCATAGATACTAATGGAAGGTGTAAAGAAAAAAAAAAAGTATTTTGAGAAGCAAATCATTGGCTTGGAGCAAGGCAAATTAATTATACCAATGACATTCAGAAAATATGTTTGTCTAGCTTGTTAACAAAGCCTACAGTGGTGGATTTCCACCAGCTCTCTTAGTTTTGGTGTTTGCCTTCGTTGCTCTGCCCTTGGAGAGCTCATCTGAGCAGGTGTTTGCTCTCAGCCTTACTCTCACGTGGACTCTTCAGCTCCTCACATGAAAGCCTCAGCATTAGTGTTTGTCCTTTTAATATCTAGACAATCTTTCATCTAGACAGCACAGGTGTAATATTGAGCTTATTCAGTGCCAAAAGTAGCAGATACATGTTCCTGGCTTTACATACTTATCCAACTTGTCAATATGTACGTAATATGTTTTTATGGATTTTTTTTATCTGTACTATTAAACCACGAGTTGCAACTTGTAAATGTTTGTCTGCAGTGAGCATATACTTTTCAAGGACACTTTTTAAAAAAAAAAAAAAAAAAAAAACAGGGTAAGACTTCTCAAGAGGCTATTTCCTTGTTAAGGAAAAGAACAGTGAGCTTAATAATAGCAGTTCATGAATAAGTATTTTAATTTCTAGTTTTATCACAGCAATGAATCTCCTGGGGAGATTCTTCCATAGCATTTTCAAACTTAAAACAGTTACGATCATTTACATTTTTTTATTTTTCTGTACATCCTATATTTTCTATTATTTGAAGCACACATGGGGAAATAGGTACATGGTTGTTTCTCTCCCTTCTCCCAGGTATAAAAAGAGATAGAGACTTAGCAGGGATGGTGGGATATCTGAACTGCTGTAATATGGACAGGCTGATATATTCTTGGTGATCCCAAAACTGGGATGAGTGAAGAGTTATAGAGAGAAGTTGCAGAAAAAATATTTTTCTGCGCCTCTTCTTTAATTTTATTGAACTGACTAAATCACCAGAGGTAAAAGAAAAGCAGAACAGGACTTTTGTCAGATCTTCAAAAGTCTTTGGTTGTTATCAAAACATTGTGTAAATGTTTTAACTTTGCAGTTCATGATTTTGGCTTAGGCCCTGATTACAGTTGAATTGTTTATAATCAAAACAGAATCAAAACAGACTAATCAAAACAAAAATTAATAGATGCCTAGTAAGAAAGCTGACTTTATTTAGCATCATTTATCTATCTCAAGGCATTTAGATAGCTGAGATAAATATGCCTTTGGTTTCCACTTTGAACAGAACCTAACCTATTTCTGAAGGATTACAGATCAGTGAAGTTGATGAAAGCATAAAACAAAACTGCTGTCTAAAATAATCTTTCGTATTTTTCAAGCACTCAAAGATAGCTTCACAAAGCTTAGATGACTACACATTGTAAACTTATCTTGTTATTCCAGAAACCATAAAGAAAAATAGCAGTTTGTGCTATTTAATTGAGATCAGGCAATCTGCAAGCATGGAATTTACCGTCTGAGGTATAGAGATACTAGATAGGACAGAGGTTTTTTTTTTTTTTTCCTGCTTTCCAGAGTATGTATCTATTAATAAAAACAAGAGCCTGGAATATATCCTCCGGTGTAGCCATAAACAGTTTAAAAGCATAATTAACATAAATAGCCCACAGATGTCTTTTGTGTTTTAGGCTATTAAAGCCAAAAGGCTATTGTTATGGCAATGAAGTACTTTGATAGTTTGCCCTCTGGGGAATGCAAGAATTTCCCAGACTTTGAAATTTGTTTTTATAAAGTTTAAGTGGAAATTAGATTGAAACATTATCATCTATATTGTCAAAAATTAGAAATCAGCATCAGATAAGACTTACCTTTTATTGTAACATTCACATGGTGCAAAGTGGATTGAAGTATCTTTTATTTTTAAATTTAAGTTCTAAATTCAACCCTCTCATGCCACTGATGCAAAACTGATTAGTTTCAGAAGAACAGCATAAAGCTCTAAGCTCTGTATGAACAAAGTTAATTAAAAATGCATTTAATTAATTTAAATGGTGAATGATGAAAGAATAGGCACATTTCTCTTTAAATGGTGCCATTGCTATGAAGGTGTACTGAAATTCAGTATTAAAAGAGTTTCTGAGCAAAACATTTAAACCTGCTGTTTTAATACATATTTACATTTTACTAAACCTGACTGGATGTGTTGGTGACCAGGAATGAAATAACTCAGCACCAAAATGTGTGTCCTTCATACTTAAGCACCTCATTGAACAAGATTCTAAGTGGTGAACTACAGAAGAACCTGTTTCAATAACAATAGAGACAGATGTACATAGCTAATAACAAAGCCAGATCTTTCCCACACATTCATGAACTGGTAAGTACTTCCAAACCTATTTTCACCTCTGGGTATTAAGGGTTTTTAAATTTATTTTCTACTAAACATGTTAAAAATGGAATAAACCGTCACACCTCCAAACAAACCATTTACCTGTCAGGCAGATTTAATAATTTATATGCATGCTCTAGGTGACCCTGCATGAGCAGGGGGTTTGGACTAGATGACCTCTAGAGGTCCCTTCCAACCCTAAGCATTCTGTGATTCTATGGTTCTCCTGAATTCTGAACACTGGGTTAGATTTGTTTGATTGTTACTTTACAAATATGAGAAATTTACTTGCTGTGTCTTGATAAAATCTTCCATACTTCAGGTGATTTTAGAGTTACATTGTTTAAACCAAACCCAGTATTTCTTTATTTTGGTGTCTTTGACAATGCAAGGATACCTATTCTGTATGTCCAACTTCTATGAAACAAATAAGTAAACACTGAGTGTTTTTTTCTTTTTCTCTTTTACATCTTTACAATTATAGTATTATTAAATACCATTTTAATTATGTGACATTAAAGGATTGCAATAATTGTGTGAAATTCTGCAAATGCCTTACATGTGGCACAGTGATTTTCCTGTATTACAAAATGTTTAAATCTCTTCTGGGCATTCATAAAACACTGTGCAACCGTAAGGTAATGGAAGAAGAGACCCTTAGAGCTACTACAGGAAACTAAAAGGAGACAAACGTGCATGCTTTATCAACAGGACACCAGCTTCCAAATATCTTTCAGATACTTTCTGGCTATCTTAACTATTTCATGGGAGGAAATGGGTACCTAATACTTCAGGGACAGCAGCAAACTTGTACAAAATGCTGAAGACCAAGGGAACATATGGGAGGGAGTCAGTATGGGCAAGTGAAAGACAGATTTTGCAGGGACAAACTAATCCACTGGTAAGGTTCCCACCACCAGAAAAGGTGCAGACTGGTGCTAACCTTATTCTGGCCTGCAGCCTATAACAGAAACACATTAATTCAGAAAACAGCATGGCCAAAACTTTTATTTGTAAAAGCCAAAAGCAAAGATCCAATACTACATTCAGGTAGATTAACTAGCAATCTCCCAGCTGTTAGTACTCTACACATTGAAAACTTGGTCACAAAAATGCACACATATGTAATTGTGCATCTTTTCCTTTGTTGAGAATATGCTGATGTAAAAAACATCAGCAAAAACCTATCCAATGTCCAATGCCTGCTTAATGCTCCTCTTTGGGATGTGGCCATATTTACACGATGTATGTATTTAACTTTATTGACTCAGGCTGGCTTCCAATTCCGTAAGTAAAGTGTGAGAAACCTAAACAGAGACTATTTAACCTTCTACAGATCTGCAAGTCTATGATGTTATGTATATCCTCCAGTTATCCTTCCTTTCAGTATTATTCTGGGAAGACAAAAAGATCATGACAAGTATAAGGCAATATATAGGCTAACTCCAAAAGCACCCAGAATTGCATGCAAAATTTTGTTAAAGGTGTAAAGCAGAAAAGGGAAAGCTACAGGCTGACAAAAGCCACATCATACACTAATTCTAAGAGTGTTCTGCCTTTGTCTATGGCATCTAAACCCTATGTATATTGGAATAGATGCTCTATTTTAAAATGCTAAGTAAATATTAAACTTTCACATTCTTTATCTTATTGTTTGCATTCTTTGACACCTGGCTGCAACTAGCTGCGAGTTTCTCAGATGAAATCACTTTTTAGCAAGATGGGAGATTATTCTGAAGCAATGCAAACCATCAAAACTTGTAAGGACAGATATTTCCTACGTGCTACAGTCCACCTCACCAAGCTCACTTTTAGCACTTGAGAGTGATGTTAGCATTCCTGCAAGAGGCGAAACATTGCTGAACTGTCTCTGGATCAGCTAGGCTCAAAAAATCAGCCTCTATTTTTTCCCCACTTATAAGAATTTAGAAAACCTCTGACAAGCACAGGCTTTCTGAGGGACTGAAAGGCCATACTGCCGAACACACGGCGAAAAGCTCTTTCCTTATTCAGTCTCTCTTATAAGAGAAGCAGTAGCATTATGAAACTCACTTGCTTTCAAAACCAATTCCTAATGCTGCAAAATCAGTTCAAGATACTAATGATGTCTAGGAACAAATTTTCCTACGAGAAGAACCAAGGCCCCTGCACATTTCAGTATGAGTGTCAGAACTCACATGTATGACAATTGAATGGCATGACAAATAAAGCACTGCTATTAAATAGAAATTCAAGAAAATTGTCATATTCCCCCTTTCACAACGCCTACCAGTATATATGGAATTGCCCTAATCCTGGCCAGAAAGAAAATTCTAAATTCAGCAGTATACTTGGAACATCTTCTGAATATTAATATAATTATCAGCTATTTATCAGGTAAACCATGTTAGGGCACGGGTGTTTTTTTAAGAGACTTTATATTACAGCATAGCACAGATAACACAATTGTGCATGAATTAGGCTTACCTTCCTATAACTAATTTAAGCAGAAATTAGGTGATTTATTCAATTAAGCTGCTTAGCAAAAATATATTTGTCAATAGATTTTACTATACTACACAAATCTTGTGTGTTGTACCAAGGCAAGAACAGTAACATGAAGAAATTAGGAAGGAAGAATTGAATTCAAATAACCTTTTCTTTACCTCCACTATGTATGAACCTGCAAAGTCTTGATATATTTATAATAAATTTATGTGTATATATATATATATATGTATATATAAAAACACGCATGCCCATGCATATACGTACTTTCTCCTGATATAAGTAGTTTGCTCTCTTTCAAAACACCTACTAGCCCTGAGTAAGTTTTAACTGAAAGACTAACCACATGCTTCTATAGCCCTAAACTAGCACAGATTTAGCATCTGGAGTTTGAAAACATTGCCTCTTCTGTAATACGACAATCCTATGTGCTAAGTTTTGTCAGTGATTCAATCTACAAAATAATGCCAATGAACTTTAAGGTTTCTCTGTTGCTAGAAATTGCCAGAAATCAACAACAGATTTCCCTCCTATCCGTGAATGCCATTACAGTCTTACAGGGACCAAAAATGGTGGTTTGTTTTGCTGTTCTCAACAGATATTTATGAAATAAATAGTCTCACATCAGATTGCTTTAGGATTGTCAGTAAGAAGTATGTAGAATCAACATTTAGAAATACTGCTCCATTCTCATTTGGAAATTAAAAAAAAAAAGAAGTAATTTAAGCTACTATCACATTCCCTAGGGGTGGGATTTATCACTCCTAACTTTAGCCATCTAATTTTAAACATCAAGTTTAAATTACTTCTCCATTAAATGGAAAGACAGAAGCACCTCCCATGGATGATTCAGGTCATCTTAAGATAGAAACCTAAGATAAGTGGGAAGTGCCTATCTTTCCACTTAGTACAAAAAGAACATAGATGGTAATTTAGACAGGACAGCGAACCCTTGAAAAGGTGAAATTATTCAAAATAAATCTCAAGGAATTACATGCCCTGAGAGAAGAAAACCATAGAGACTTTGTTAGTGAATAAAGCAAAGTTATTATCACTTGATTATGAGACTGCAGAACTAAAGCAATAAAAAGAAAAAAAAAAAAAGAAAAGAGAATGGAGAAAAATTAGGACTTTTCCACCCCTCTCTAATAAATTACCTGATTTTAGTGTCTAATAGTGAAGCATTGGAAGGAACAGTGATTAATCATCATTTTGTGACCTTCATTGCTTTTACTGTGTTTTATATCTTTATCCTTAGTCTGACTTTCACACATTTTTTATCAGTGGCTAAAGACAATTCAGTCAGCTGCTGACAGCCACCTGCCTTGAACTTCTGTCCAGCTTGGAAGAGGAACCCTGTCGGAAGGGAATTCAAACAAGGCTGCAAAGTTCTGCGTCGTCTGGGAGAAGAGCCAAGGCAGGCTACAGGATTGATGCCTTAGCTCCGTGGTGGAAATAAAATGAAAAGGGGATGCGGCGAGACTGCCTCCATTCATTTGATGACAGAAATAGTCATAAAATCTAAACTGTTAGCAATGAGCACAGAAACAATGAAGATAATAAAAAGTATATCTTTTCAAAAAATATTATCTTCTGGATTTGCTCGGGTCCCAACTTCAGAGGCATTCTGAAGAGGCTTTTGGATCTAGGCAAATTCGCCATGATTTCTTCTTGTTTCCTGCCTCTGATTTTGTCTAAGATCCTGGCTTGTAATCTTCTATCCTCCTACAGATCCTTATGGCAATTGCTCAGTGCTATCCAAAAATATGTGTGTTCCGTAAAGAAACCACCTACTTGCTTGGAACAGATCCTGGCATCCTGGGCCCTGTTAGATTGTACCTTCACTAACTTCCTTCCAGAACACTTCTCTTCCAAATTAAAGATCCAATTCCAATGAGTCATTTGGACATCTAGTTTAACCCAAATGGTTCCAAGTTAGTGTTCAGCTGTAGCTGAATCCCTACATAATCTGTGGAGAGGGAGAAGGGAGGGCTTCTGCTTATGAGCTGTTAGACGTGAATACTCATTTGCTTAGCACACCCAAAAAGTCTAAAGAGCATTACCTCAGAGACATGCGAAGGTGTGTTTTGGAATCAGTCTAGTATATGGAGATGATATCAAATTCTTCTGGTGCTCACCCAGTTTTAGCAGAACTCACAGCTGTTTATTCAAAATCATAGTCAGGGTCTATGTGAGTAATTTGCATTTCTTACACCTAGCATTTTATGAAGTGGAACAATGTTGACCAAAGACAAACAAAGAAGTAATTTGAAATTACAGGAGAGTTAAGCTCCTTAATGTAAAGACATTACCTCCTGTTTCACACACTATTCTTTTACCTTCAGCATTATGCATGCAGACAAGCACACTAATACCCTTGTTACATAACTGTTCAGAAATGCTTCTATTTCACAGGAAAGATGCATCTCATTCACACACCTTATGCAAACAAGACACAAACTGCTACACAAGTGAGGACATGCAATGCTATGTTTGAGAAGGCTATTTAGGTGAAGTCGTCACGGCCCTTCCCTGGGTCCAAACAGTAAAACCCTCCCTTCAACTTGTTTTCCAATTACTCTGTTCCTGACACTGGCAAAACACCACTGCTTCATCAGTAATGGGGAAGAGCTGTACGGTGAATAAACAACACTTAGCTCACATTCAGGGTTGTGTTGATCCTTACTGAGCATACAAATATGCAGCAGATTCAGTGCTGACCAGACAGTTTTTAGAGCGCTAACCCAAGTGATGGCAGTCACAAGAATGCGCATACGGGTTAACTTACGCTGTCGCAAATCCTTGCGCTGAGCCATCACCTTTCACCTCTCTGAAGGCAGGGCAGAAGATGGAGCTGCTCGGGGAGCAGTGGAGTGAACCTACAGTGTGCGCTTAGGGTTCATGTGTAACCCATGCTGGGTTTTGATGTCTGCAAATATGGGTATTCTTACTGGCGGCTTCACATAGCTGGGTCATAGAAGCCTGTCCTAAGGGCAAGTTTGTAGTTCACGTTGCCTTTTATTTGTCAGATGGGGCGTCTCCTCTAATCAGGCCCTTTCACAAAGCCCTCGAGAAACCTGAAAGACCTCTGCTTACTGCTGAATTTGTGCAAAAGCTACTAGAGAACAGACAGCAAAATTGATTTCTGATAAGAGACTAGATTGGAATAAAGTAAGAAACATTTTTTTCCTTTGACTATTACCTAAGTGACAAAAGCTGATACCAAGTTGTATTCACAAATCTTCGGACACAGAAAGATTACATTCTTTAATTACAGTGTGATAAGCAACATCCTCCAAGAGAGCACTACAGTGACAAAAATAGTTTCAGGCATCAGGAAATTTGGAAATTACAAAAATAAACTTAGACTGGATTCCTAGCAAACACCACATGCTAAAGAGGAAAAATCTTTACCAGAAAGCTAGTTCTTTACTGCAAGGATATTTCAATATGTGCAGAGACATCTACTACCCTATTACTTGATTTAAGTCAGCTTCACACTAAGTCAATTTTATACTGCTTTTTATTGAATAAAAATACGAAAGGAAGAACACAGCAGTCCAGGTGAAGATTCCACACAGCAGGTAAGATACCGACAGCTGCAGTTCCCTATTCCTCCCCTGCTCCCGCTCCTCCAAGTCCAGCTCCGGTACTTTTCCTGTAGCAATGCTCACTGCAGGGCAGCTGAGGAGTGTTTTGGCAGGGAACAGTCTGCTTACTCTCCCTGGAGACGGCACAGAGATCATAAATCCTCGCTGGAGTTCTTAACCCTTTTCATGTAACTGGAGGCCTTAATTTTCCTGTGCAAGCAGCAGCATTAGGATGTGGGGACAAGGCACAGGTGGTCAAATTACTGGGTAGGCAGCCACAAACTTTCTCATCACATTTAATGGATTTTGCCTGCAGAGCTATGTCATCCCCTGCATTTTGAAAGCTTTCTGTTTAGGACATACCAGTGTCATTATTAGTAGAATAGAAACAGGTCACTGTGCTTACTTCTATTAAGGGATCCCTCATTCAGATTGAATTAGTGACTTCTGATCATTTTATCCCCTAAATTCCTGATCTGTTGTATTCCCCTCCTCACTGTTTCCTTCTTGGCAGAATCTGTGCACTCCTTGCACTGCTATAGCAGCAAGTAACCAGGTGCCAGTCTTTATTACAGGAAAATGAAATGTGAATACTGATGGCCTTATTGTAGGAAAAAAAAATGGAGATGATAAACTCAAAATAGCAAATTCAGCCAGCTATTTAGGTCATGGAACATTTATCCAAAAGACAATCTTTTACAGATGGCTAAATAAGAGATCTAAAGGGGAGAACCTACTCTCTTTCCAACCCTGTTTCTCACATCTTTATATTAGTACAACTATAATTATACTACTCCAAAAATGTTTTTCACTTATGCATGGAGCAGCTGCACATCTCAAAGCATTTTAAAGCATAAATAGCACTTTCTCTGTTCTATCTGCAAGATTAAGACGCATGTTCTGAGAAGCATATGACTTTATTGTTATGATCAGCAAGAAGATTGACGCCTCCTGCCTTCTCGTTGCACTAGTCCCAAGTTACAAGAACCATTTGTGGAAGCTATTGGAATGCTGACGTATAATGCTTGGGGTTTTTCCACTGTTTTAGCATGCTTGGCATTAGCATTGGACTAAGTATGTGTTTCGGGATATGACAGAACATTGTTCCTCTTTTAGTTTATGGGAGGGGAGCATCTTTTACATAAGGGCTGCTTTCACAGCACCCATTGCTTAAGGCTAAACCTGCTTGGATGTATGCTGTCAGGGGCATGTTTTGCAACCTAATGTCAGAATCCAATAAATAGACAGCAATTAAAAGAGATTATGAGATTCTAGTAGGCAGGCCAACAAGTTCCTAAAAAAGGGCACCTTCTGCACTTCAATATTTGCCAACATCATATTTAAAAAAATCGACTTAGTTCATAAACTGCTGTGATGCGCTGTTGTCTGTTAGATGTCCTAGAAGACTATTTTAGTCAGACTTCAGAACCTGAAACATGTGAAACTTGATACAGCGGAGATAATGCAGACTTAAATGTAGTAGCAATTTTTACCAAGGTCCAAATATTATAAAATATAGTACCCTCTGATTATTAACAAACTGTATTAGTTGCTTGAGACTTCTTAGATACCTTTGATGATAAACAGGGCTGGGAGCTGGTGCTTCCCAATACAGAGGCAATAAATGGTGTCGTTCTATAGCCCTCTTGACATGGCACAGACCAGTTAGCCACCAGGAGTTTTCTGTGGACAGTTCGTCATCCATGGTGCGCTCAGGAGAAACAAAGCCCCTGTGCCCAGTTCTAGAAAATCCAGCCAGAAATTGGTCCAGATGCCATTCCCAGGAGGAAGAGAGCTGTAGCAGAGCCCATCTCCCTGCTTTGGTTCAGAAAGCTGAGGGTCATGTCTCTTGGTGCGATTCAGCCACTGGGAAACATGCAGTTCCAACTGCAAGACTTTCATACTGGTTGTCCATAGGGTTCCCCAAATTAGCAAGGTGCTGTGGAACTGCCCACCTTTCATGGGAAGTTACTAGTGGGAAACTGCCAAGCAAGCCCCTTGTAGTTCAGTGACAATTTGCGGGAGTAGAGACTACTTTGAGATTATTTCCTTCTTACTCACTTAGGACTTCAAAGTTGAATTTCAGTCTATAGAACCATGAACACCGCAACATGTTCCAGAATACTGGTGATTTCATATGAATTTCTAAAAAAAAAAAAAAAAAAGCTAGGAGGTACCTTCCTGATAGGATTTCAAATTATTAACAAAAAACAGTAAATAAATAAAAACAGTAAATAAAAACAGTAAATAAATAAAAACAGTAAATAAATAAAAAAAACAGTAGAAATTATATATTATTTCCATGCATGAACAGTTTTTGGTGATGTGAAAGATATGATGGCATAAAACAGTAATGCTCCAGAAAATGCATAGAATATTTAGGATATATATGTAATTTATGAAGGACAATCATTTTTCAGGTTGTATGTGGGAGGTTTTGGATATTATCCAGGATGACTCAGTTTGTCTGGCTTTCCTGAGTCTGTGACAACCCAAGTGACGTAAATATGAATTACAATCATAACAAGCCAATATCACTTTTTAAGGTCTCCGCTGTGCTTTACAACACTTATTTTCCCTTAAGCAAAGTAAATGTCCTTATGATATCATTTCTTATTTTTAAGAGCTTATTGATCTTATGATGATATTCATTATGATGAAATGCTCATACAAACAAGA